>NC_136063.1:985909495-987109495 GCF_964261635.1 Lissotriton helveticus
GTGAGAGTGAGGGTGAGGGTGGGTGAGGGTGAGTGAGGGTGAGTGAGGGTGAGGGTGAGTGAGGGTGAGTGAGGGGGAGGGGTTGAGGGTGAGTGAGGGTGAGGGTGAGTGAGGGTGAGGGTGAGTGAGGGTGAGGGGTTGAGGGTGAGTGAGGGTGAGTGAGGGTGAGTGAGGGTGAGGGTGAGTGAGGGTGAGGGGTTGAGGGTGAGGGGGTTGAGGGTGAGTGAGGGTGAGGGTGAGTGAGGGTGAGGGGTTGAGGGTGAGTGAGGGTGAGGGTGAGTGAGGGTGAGGGGTTGAGGGTGAGTGAGGGTGAGGGTGAGTGAGGGTGAGGGTGAGTGAGGGTGAGGGGTTGAGGGTGAGTGAGGGTGAGGGGTTGAGGGTGAGTGAGGGTGAGTGAGAGTGAGGGTGAGTGAGGGGTTGAGGGTGAGGGGTTGAGGGTGAGTGAGGGTGTGGGTGAGGGTGAGTGATGGTGAGGGGTTGAGGGTGAGTGAGGGTGAGGGTGAGTGAGGGTGAGGGTGAGGGGTTGAGGGTGAGGGGTTGAGGGTGAGGGTGAGTGAGGGTGAGGGGTTGAGGGTGAGTGAGGGTGAGGGTGAGTGAGGGTGAGTGAGAGTGAGGGTGAGGGTGGGTGAGGGTGAGTGAGGGTGAGTGAGGGTGAGGGTGAGTGAGGGTGAGGGTGAGGGTGAGTGAGGGTGAGTGAGGGGGAGGGGTTGAGGGTGAGTGTGAGTGAGGGTGAGGGGTTGAGGGTGAGTGAGGGTGAGGGTGAGTGAGGGTGAGTGAGAGTGAGGGTGAGTGAGAGTGAGGGTGAGTGAGGGGTTGAGGGTGAGGGGTTGAGGGTGAGTGAGGGTGAGGGTGAGGGGTTGAGGGTGAGTGAGGGTGAGGGGTTGAGGGTGAGTGAGGGTGAGGGTGAGTGAGGGTGAGGGGTTGAGGGTGAGTGAGGGTGAGGGTGAGTGAGGGTGAGGGTGAGGGTGAGTGAGGGTGAGGGGTTGAGGGTGAGTGAGGGTGAGAGTGAGTGAGGGTGAGGGGTTGAGGGTGAGTGAGGGTGAGGGTGAGTGAGGGTGAGGGTGAGTGAGGGTGAGGGTGAGTGAGGGTGAGTGAGGGTGAGTGAGGGTGAGTGAGGGTGAGTGAGGGTGAGTGAGGGTGAGGGGGTGAGTGAGGGTGAGTGAGGGTGAGGGTGAGTGAGGGTGAGGGGTTGAGGGTGAGTGAGGGTGAGTGAGAGTGAGGGTGAGTGAGGGGTTGAGGGTGAGGGGTTGAGGGTGAGTGAGGGTGAGGGTGAGTGAGGGTGAGTGAGGGTGAGGGGTTGAGGGTGAGTGAGGGTGAGGGTGAGTGAGGGTGAGTGAGGGTGAGTGAGGGTGAGGGGTTGAGGGTGAGGGGTTGAGGGTGAGTGAGGGTGAGGGTGAGTGAGGGTGAGGGGTTGAGGGTGAGTGAGGGTGAGGGTGAATGAGGGTGAGGGGTTGAGGGTGGGTGAGGGTGAGTGAGGGTGAGGGGTTGAGGGTGAGTGAGGGTGAGTGAGAGTGAGGGTGAGTGAGGGGTTGAGGGTGAGGGGTTGAGGGTGAGTGAGGGTGAGGGTGAGGGGTTGAGGGTGAGTGAGGGTGAGGGGTTGAGGGTGAGTGAGGGTGAGGGTGAGTGAGGGTGAGGGTGAGTGAGGGTGAGGGGTTGAGGGTGAGTGAGGGTGAGGGTGAGTGAGGGTGAGTGAGGGTGAGGGTGGGTGAGTGAGGGTGAGTGAGGGTGAGTGAGGGTGAGTGAGGGTGAGTGAGGGTGAGTGAGTGAGGGTGAGGGGTTGAGGGTGAGTGAGGGTGAGTGAGGGTGAGGGTGAGTGAGGGTGAGGGGTTGAGGGTGAGTGAGGGTGAGGGGTTGAGGGTGAGTGAGGGTGAGGGTGAGTGAGGGGTTGAGGGTGAGTGAGGGTGAGGGTGAGGGTGAGTGAGGGTGAGGATGAGGGGTTGAGGGTGAGTGAGAGTGAGGGTGAGTGAGGGGTTGAGGGTGAGGGGTTGAGGGTGAGTGAGGGTGAGGGTGAGGGTGAGGGGTTGAGGGTGAGTGAGGGTGAGGGGTTGAGGGTGAGTGAGGGTGAGGGTGAGGGTGAGTGAGGGTGAGGGGTTGAGGATGAGTGAGGGTGAGGGTGAGTGAGGGTGAGGGGTTGAGGGTGAGGGTGAGGGTGAGTGAGGGTGAGGGTGAGGGTGAGTGAGGGTGAGTGAGGGTGAGGGTGAGTGAGGGTGAGTGAGGGTGAGGGTGAGGGTGAGGGTGAGTGAGGGTGAGTGAGGGTGAGGGGTTGAGGGTGAGTGAGGGTGAGGGGTTGAGGGTGAGTGAGGGTGAGGGTGAGTGAGAGTGAGGGTGAGGGTGAATGAGGGTGAGTGAGGGTGAGGGGTTGAGGGTGAGTGAGGGTGAGGGTGGGTGAGGGTGAGTGAGGGTGAGGGTGGGTGAGGGTGAGTGAAGGTGATGAGAAAATACAGTTCAACAGGAAAAGTAGCACACTAATTTTTCCGCAAATGCTATAGGCACCTCGTATGTGTGAAGCCTTAACAGAGCTGCTGAACAAAGTAGCGCAAAATAAAAAAACACGTTTTTTTACACAACACCTTTTGTGATCATGGCACGAGGTTGGGACGGAAGCATGCTTGGTTGTTTAATACACCAGCTACACCCCCCTCCCCCACCCCCAACAAAAAGACAGATACTGTTGGCCACAGCGGCCCGGTGTAAAAAGCCAAAGTGCTCACTCCATTCAGACTCTCGAAGCATGAAATACGTTTAAAAAGAAATCAAAGCTGTACTCAGAAATCAGACGTATTAATCCCAGCATGGAAGATCCAACAAAATATGGCTGGCAAAGTAAATAAAATCACTGCATTATTCTAGACAAAGCCAGCGCTTTGTTAACGGAATTGGGTGAAGGTAGGCCATACACAAACAAATCCAGCACAAAGTGGCAGAAAGAAGAAAGTGTTTCTCTTTACCCATAATTACTTGACACAATCTCAGTTTTCCAACAAGAAAGAACGTGCTTTTTTTGCCACGTTTTGTTGTATTCATGTACGGTCACTAAACCGAATGAACTCTGCAGGATCTCAGAGCGGGGCAAGAAGGGCGTGGCTAAGCAGCTCCGGGCTGGAACATGGCTGCGACACAGTCTGTGAATCTGCTGCACACTGCGTGGATTCTAGCCCAAATTCTGGTTGCCCATACTACTTGATTATCCCCTCGCACAGTTGGACAAAATATCGCTGAACTGTGCGAGATGTAGCCCAATCTGGTAACCCTACCGCAAAGTGGTCATGCAGTACACAGGGGGAGGAGCGAGGTGGGGGGAGGGGGGGTTGGAGGCTGGGGGAGAACAAGGAGAGTGGACATGCGGGGGGAGCCTGAGCTTTACCATGGCGGGTTGTTTGAAGTGTTTATAAAAAGTACAAAATGCATTGTATTTTACTGCCGGGATGACTACAGTGAGTGTGATTCGGAGTGGATTTGCCCCATCGGCTGTCAGGCCTTTCTGTTCTGCACTGCCCAGCGGTGACAGTGTGGTGTAGGAGAACTGTTACCAAATTGAGAGGGGGGGCATGGATGTTTCGGAAGGCCAGACCTGCCGAGGAGCTGTGCTTTATTGTCCAAAGTTCCGAGTTCTGCCAGAGGGCGTTTTAAACACAAACACTAGTGTTCCGTTCAAAAACACATTAAAACAAGTAATACAGAGGCAGCGGAGAAAGTGTGGGGAGGCAGGTGAAAGACAGTCTGTTAAAAGACAAAGTAAGAGGCACTGGGCAGGGAAGACAGTTGTGAAGTGATAGAAACAATGAGAGAGACGTAGGTAAACAAGCAAAACAAGTCAAATAAGGAGACACGGCCGGCCAAGCGGCTGTGAAACTGAAAGCACGGCCGGCCGGCCGTGAAAGCCTTTGATCCGGCAGGGGGTGGAGCGGCACCAAGCTGGGCAACAGATGGCTGGCGATTTGATGCTGTGCACGTGCATTTTAGGTCAATGCGCTTGCGCATTGACCTAAAAGCGCACGGGCACAGCACCAAATCGCCACAGTTAGGTAAACTTTGTTTAAAGCCCTATAGTCTCGCTTCTCTCAATGCGCATGCGCATTGATAGTTCACGAGACCTAAAAATGAAGAAATTCTGCTCCAGACACATCTGTGTCATGCTCAGTAGCATCTTATTGTGGGCTGCAAACTTTATAAGACGTCTATTGAGGAAGAATTCCATGGCTTTCAGTCCATCACAGTGTCTTATAGAAGTGTATAAGGCAGAGACCTCTAGAGTCATTAAAAACATATCAGGTCCCCAAGTGAACTGCTCCACTTTACACAAAAAATCACAGGAGTCTTTGACATAAGAGTCTAATGACTTTACCGTGTCCTGCAAGAAATAGTCGATATATTTGGACATATTTTCTGTGGAACTGTCAATTGCCGATATTTTGGGCCGGCCCGGAGGTCTATCCGCCCCCTTGTGGATCTTTGGGATCAGATAAAAGGATGGGATCACTGGGTGTTCTTTTTTCAAAAAACAAAATTCGTCCTGATAGTAGGCCCATACTTCTCCACGATTGAAGTTTCAAATATTGATCCGCCCATGCCGCTTTTAGGGTTTGGATATTACTCCGTCTATAACATGAAGAATCACCCAGATGAACCTCAGCCTCCTTGAGATACATCTGACGGGGCCACAGGACCACGTTGCCGCCCTTATCAGCTTGTTTTACTATAATGTCATGATTTGATTCCAATTTGCTGATAAGTTGATGGTAACACCAATTCTGTTTACTGATACAGAATTTCTATTTGTTCGTGGCGGTGTATAACTTCTTTAGGTCCTGTACAACAATCTCCTGGTAAGTATCCAAATTGTCATGGATCATAATTGGATGGAAGGTGGATTTTGGTGTAAAAGGAGTATTGCACTGGCCCATTGATTCGCTTGCTGAGCATCTCCTGGCCTGACTAGATTCCTGCTGTTCATTTTGTAGTGCCCAAATCTCTTCAAAGGACTCCTGATCTTCAACTGCCAAATTTACGGGACTATGAATTGGCACTGCCTGACTTTTCTTTTTCGGTTGCAACTGGAAAAACTTGCTTAGTTTTAGTTTGCGGGTGAACCTGTAAATGTCCATTCTAGTGTCCGCATAATTCATATTACAGGTTGGACAGTATGATAATCCCAGATACAAGACCGCACTTTCTCCTGCAGTAAGTTTTAGGTCGGTGAGATTAATTACTGATCTTGTTGTTTCGGTTGGTCCCCGTTCTTCTTCTGGAACCGATTCCAGCGACCCCGTTTTCCCTGCTTGCCTCCGTTTGCTTTTGCGGGCATTGCATTTCCTCCGCTCGCTCCGCTTGGCGGTTGCCCTTTGTCTTTTGTGCCAATAGGTTTCCGTGGCCTCAGCGTTTCTCGACGGTCCTGGCACAGACAGTTGACCTCTTGCGCCAGGGAAAGCTTGATAAACCCCAAGTTCGGTTCTCTTACTGGGTCCCCCTCCGGATCACTCTCAGCAGCTGAACTTAAATCAGAGATCGACACCGATACAGCTGTATTTTCACTAATTGTACGCTGAGCTGATCTATTTCCTCTTGCCCTAGCTTTTACAGCCTCATAACGTTGAGCAAAAGTAAAAACTTGCCCGTTTTGATAATCGGCTCGGTCTCTTTCGAATTTAAACGCCTTTCTTTTTTTATATATATTTTTTTTAATAGCATCTTCATCCTTGTTCAGCCTGAACATCATATCCTCCCTCATCTTTTTGGTCTGATCTGTCAATTCCAACTTTGATATTTCATGCTCTAAGGCATCAATTTCCCATTGTAATTTGTCGCGGTCACTTTCAGCATACTTGACCAGTATATGCATTAATTTGCTGGAGGACTCCAGGTTTGACTCCGCCCACTCTGCCAACATCGCAGGGTCTGGGTTGTCCTAGTTTGGGGCTAAAGTAATCCGCAGTCCCCTTGGTACACGCCCGACTTGCAAATACCGTGACAAGGACCGGTGCTCCCACCATTTAGACTGTTCTGAGCACATTAATCGCTCCAATTTTCTGAAAAGGTCCCTCGTGGTGGGGCTCCCAGTATTAAGGCTGGCTTGAGTTACTGTGATAGATCCCCCAGCCGGGCAATCTGTAAACATGTAATCTGCTGCCTCAGCTCGGCTGCGTAGTACGTCGGCGGACATATTTGTATGCGCTTTGATGTATGGCAGTATATCCAATGCACTATAAAGAACGGCCGCCGGGACTTTAACACAATGTCCTGCCCAGCGCTGCGCACACTCCCCACTGACAATTCCGCTCGGATCCTACCTGGGACCAATTGCCAGAAATCTTCTCCGGCACCCCGGTGACAGGGCGATCTGACTTCTTATTCCCAGGCAGTCAGTCAGCGGCTTCTCAGGGGCTTGTTGCGGCTTACTCCATGCCGGAGAAAACGTCACTCTGAGTTCCGGAAAGAATCCGGATGAGCTGCTTCCTGCCACGTTGCCCGCATCGGGGAGGGGTCTTGCTCGTACCGTAGAAGCTCTTGGTACACAGATATCTGGATAATCGTCATCCAAAGAAAAAGCCTTCGTATAAAGTACCCAATGACGAAGAGCAGACCCTTAAGTGGCTGGTGCAAGGTGTTTTAATTAATTTATGCCAGCGCGTCCGCCATGACGCGTTTCGCCTCGAAAAGAAGCTTGATCACATGACATACTGCAAACCAAAAGGACAGACTTTTAAAGTGACAGTGCAATTGCGTTGATATATATTGCGTTGTCATATATATATATATATATATATATATATATATATATATATATATATATATATATATATATATATATAATGATACCCTGGGGTTCCATATTCAAACAAGTGTGGTTAAATAAAACAGCAAGTATGCATTTTGGACAAGGGCGGCTCCACCGCTATGGCGGAGGAGCGTCGCCCCACTGCTTTTAATCAGCGCACTGCAAAGGAAACATAAGATGATAATAACTTTCAGTTATTATCATTTTATGTTTGGCTGCTTTGCAGGCAGGCGGGGCTGCTTTGCAAGCAGGGCAGTGGAGGAGTGGTTTGCTCACTCCTAAATGTACGCACTGACTGTTTGGTCAACCCTCTCGGGCCGCCTAAACCAGTCATGCGCACTTTCCCACTACTCCCTGTAGGCTGTATTACAGCCTGAATGGAGAACAGGTCCACCCCTACGGCCCCTTGCTGAGCATCTTCATGGTGCTCAGAGCAATCACAATGCTGCAATTGCAGCGTTGTGATTGGCCATGGGGAGGGAGCCTGGCTGCCTGCTTCTTCTTCCTGAAATCGGAAGCAGGAGAGTAGGAGCAGCAAACTGGGTCCTGGCAGCCGCAATTTAAGTGATTTTTTTCCCCTCCCTCCCGCAATCGTGACCCTCTGTGACCCCCCCTCCCACCCACCTCCATACCCACTAGTAATGCCGGCCGCTGCTGGTGCCCTGAAGCTGTGGCATGACATGCGGTGTTTGGTACTTGTCTCACAAAAATCCACATATCCTGTTGTTTGTTGTATCTTTTTCGTCAGCTTAGACCCAAGTGAAAAATCCAACTGTTAGAAGAATCTTAGATACTCATAATTGTGACGCGTGTGTTATCAGTGGTTTCCAAGGGTTTGAAATATTAAGACAAACTCCCGAATGAGGGCTATCAGGTGAAAACTGTGATGGTGTGATAATTATCATAAACTCAAAAATTTCCACCCCGTTTTGATGTCTTACCCTAAACTTCTAGAGGGGGCCTCAGAAAATACAGAAGTAACTTTATGCACATTTTAAAAATAACACTTTATTAAATGCAAATAGAAGGGGTGCTTGAGGTGTGGGCTCCTCCACTACACAGGGGGTGCAGGGCCTTCCATTGCACTCCAGCTTTCAACAGAAACTAAAACCCACATAACAAATTCTGATTTTAATAAAGAAAGTGGATGACTGCGCATATGTTGAAATGCTTGAGTGAACATTCTGAATGAAATTAGAACTGTTTCTGTTAAACAAATAAACGGGTTGTCAAAATGGCAGGCAGATATGTAGAGCAAATTCTTGACATCTTACAGCTGTGAAATGGATACCCTTGCGGAATGGGTAACACCACACATTTTTAGCTTTGGGTCTTAACTGGTTTATGTGCATGGAGCCCGTGGTATAATTTTAGGCTCTCTTTTGTGTGAAGTAGTGTGGAGACATTTAAGATATGCGAATTCCGTGCATCAATTCCCATTTAATGATGTTAGATATAGGAACTAAAATCCAAGTTGTAAAAATAGCTTAACCCTTCCAGCAATGCATTTAAAGTTGGCCTGAAGGTGACGAAGAAAAGAGAGAACAACATTGCACACATTTGCATGCACTCTGAAATGTGCTGAGGCTGGCCAGTAGGTGTAGGAGTAATATTTGTAGAACATACAGAAAATATTAGAAGATGTTTCAGGCTGTGTGTCAGCGTGCTGGGAGTACTTGATCAAATATACAGACACGTTGGCCAAGGTCGAAAACAAAAAAATCGGCTTTGAAAATTCTCCAAATTCCGTAGTAATTGCCTTAAATCAATAGCTGCAGTAGGGTGAAGGGATTATATGAAAAGCGTCCTGTCGAGAGGAAGGTGCTGTTGTGTGATTTATGTTTCTTTTAACTCCATCTTGTATGTAACAGTGAATATTTGGTTAGCCCTCGGGGACAGTTCAAGGGTGCACTGCCTGCCTTAACACATCTGGAATCCAGCTACCTCGATAATAATAACAATTAAAACAATTATGTTTGTATATAGTCGTTGCTACCGCAGTTTCTCAAATTGTAGCACGGATTATTCTGCACCTAGGTACGGTTTGGCCCATCCAGTCGGAACTTTCCATATTCACATTTTATGTTTAACTTGCAATGGTTAATAAGAATCCCCTGAAGTATTTTTTTGAGTAAGATTGATACACAGAAAACATGGGATTTACAAAAACAAATTGTTGTCACTTCAAGCCTCTTTCTTACATTTCAATATGGCGTTATCATTTTGCATTATTCATTAATGTATTCACACTATTAACTTATCGCTATTTTATTATTCTGGAGGCTGGATCTTTTATTTGAGTTGTGGCAGGTTTAAGCCCTTTCCATCTGCTCAGGGCACCGTTTCTCTTGGCACTTAGAGATAGAGTGAGGAGGGACAGGAGAGTGAGGTCATCATGAGCGTTGATTTGATGAAACACTAGTGCCCATGGATAGTACCCACTTGACATCTGTAAGGACAGGGACCTAGCTTCAATTTTTGCAGCAGGTGCAGTGGCACCAGAGTCCACAGCACATTGATTATTGCTTTATTTCACAGTACAAACTGTGGCCGGGGGTCCTATGTCCTTTTTTGGCACGAGGGCCCATGGCACACTGGCTATGCTGCTTTCTACAGGGGTCATGACAGCCAGTATTACCACAGTGTGGGGGAGGGTGGACTTGTGTGCAGGAGTCCAGATACCCAGCCCGGCTACAAGTGGGTTACAGTGTATCTGAGCATGCGCAAGGGATTGCCTCTACTTCCTTCCTAGATCGTGTTCTTTGAACTGAAGTTTAATCAAGCAGGTTTCATGTAAAAAAAACTGTTTTGAGAACCTTTAAGGTTATGGTCAGTGTTAATTTTTTGCTTCACAACATTAAATTCTCCTTCTATGGAAGCAATTTTACAGAAGTTCCTATTAATGACAGCACCTAAAGGAAGCCTTTTGAGATTCTTTCAATGATCTGTGAGAAAACTTTGCTCAGCTGTACCTCTCCACCACTCAAAAGTGAATGGACAAGAGAATCTGCATAGAAATAGAAGATGTTGATGGATACCGTACTCTTTCTGTAAGAGGACTTTATTGGAGGTGTACGCCAGGCCCATGTCAGGTCCCAGTCTGACAAAAGGCATTTACTTTGGCCTAATGGTTGATTTAGATTTCATGTGACAGCTACATTATATTCTGATTTGCCCTGTTGTTATTTTTCAGGTTTCCATATAACCTTTAGAAAAGAGCCTCTTCACAAACACTTTGGATGAGGGTTTTCTTTGCTGGAGAACTGTTATTTACTGGGGAACCCATATCCATTTTGTTGAGGTACATGCAACTCCTAATTTCTTCGGGAATAAGTTACCATAACCAAAACATCCCATAAAAGCAAAATACTGTTTCAAAGAAAACAAAACCGAGGGGAAGCTCAGTTATTTTTACCCACCGGGCCCATAACATACACTAGTACTATTTTCGGTGATATCACTTTTATCTAATCTTCATTTCTACTCAAACCCACAGAGGTATTGGTCCGCTGATGGACCTTGCTTTGCTTATCACAGTAAGGGGTGAAGAACTAGGGAGACTCCGGTTGGCTACCCAATGAGGACCAAATAATTGTCAACCAACTCACAGATTGGAAATCAAATTCAAATAGATTACTCTTAAAATCATGCTGTAAGAATGACAACAGGAACCCCAAAACTCCTAAAAAAGTTCAGTCGAGCCAGAATTATACAAAGTAATAGTTTTGCTGTGGCAATGCAGAATAACAAAATAAATTGGTGTTCAGAGGATAATCTATGACTGTATCCATTATGCATTAGTATCTGATCTACTGGATGCATGGTCCCTGTTGAAAGAACATTTCAATGTTTCAATTTAAAGAAGATTCAGACAATGAGGATTGAATATGGGGGCATATTAGCAAGAACCTCGTTAAAATTATCGCCGTTTTAGCGGCAGTTTTCTGCCGCTAAAACAGCGATAATTTTAACGAGGTTCTTGCTAATATGCCCCCATATTCAATCCACATTGTCTGAATCTGATAATGGGCTTGCTAATATGCGTTATAGAATTCCAATCGAAGCCCAGGTTAGATGTGAAGGACATCTAACCTGGGCTTCTATTGGAATTCTATAACGCATATTAGGAAGCCCATTATCGACGTTTTAGCTGCAGTTTCCTGCCGCTAAAACAGCGATAATTTTAACGTGGTTCTTGCTAATATGCCCCTTAGGTATTGCATTAACAGATTAGAATTCAAAGCAATAATCAGCATTTTAGGCAATCGGTCATGAGTCTCGATAAGCAACTGAAGAATGTAGTATAAAACCACACATTAGCATATAAATCAAAAGGCAATTTACAAAAAAATCTGGAACGTACTATTTAGCCACAGACTCCGTAAAGTTCACTAAGCAAGGAGAATTCCTCCCACCATTTTCTTCCTAACTCAATCCCTTCTGTGGATACAGTGACTTCCTTAACCCTTACTATGAGGATTTCAGAGGAGGTTGAACTATCCGTGCAATTCGAGGCTGAGGAGATACGCTCCCTTTGTCTTTGGATAAGGCGTCAGATGAGACTTCACTCGTCCTACATTTACTTACTATTTGTTGAGTAAAGGATATGGCCAGCTCAAAGACATGACCACAATGCTGGCCATGTGCCCGAGGCTTCATCAAATTCAACTTTCATGTATGGAATCCATTGCTTCCAAGGGGTGATGAAGCTGGTGGAACAGAGCGGAAAGACTGGCAGGACGATTCCCTTCCTCTAAGATGACAAGGAGGCCAGTGCAGAGCAAATACAAAAGGAGGGCAACTGGCATTCAAGCATG
The DNA here is from genome assembly GCF_964261635.1 of Lissotriton helveticus. NCBI lineage: Eukaryota > Metazoa > Chordata > Amphibia > Caudata > Salamandridae > Lissotriton > Lissotriton helveticus. Next base: position 985,921,088 of record NC_136063.1, read on the forward strand.
TCATGAATTTTCAGCACCGCTCCATGCGCTATGGTTAGATCTTATGTTATCAAACCTGGTTCAAGCATATTAGATTTCAGCTAGAAGTCAGAGTCCTTGACATGCTGTTCAATGGCAAACAACCTACAGACTATGAAGTTAGGCATTTAAAGCAATACAACAGCAACAAATTCTCCATCTGCAAGACAGCCAGTGCACTGTGGTACTGGAAGCCAATTTGGGTAGGGACCCAGATTCCTCCATGTCCCTTTGCTGCAGAAGGTATTACAGTTACCTTCTTATGTCCACCGATCCTCAAAAGCTCAGGCAATGGATGTCCAACAAAAACATGCTTTATGTACAGCATGAACCCTCAGCGAAGCCGGATCACCCATTATGCCGCAGAATGGGAGGACATTTTATTGAAACACTGCAGCGGACATCCTGACCACAAGAACCATCTGGAATTTACGAGAAAGCTGCTACTTAAACTACTAGCTGTACAAGAAAGTTCAAATGGAATCTTTCAATGTAAGAGGGGGAAGTTGAATGGTGCTTTGCAAAGGATTGACAAAAGGTGTCACATCTCCAGGGATAAACCAGTAGAATTACTCCAAATACTTCCTGGATACTGAACACACCCACAAAAATATATTATTAAGTTCATTTCAAAAATAGCCCTTCAAAAAAGTGACATTGGAAAGTGGTGAACTAACTATGAAAAGAGAATTCAAAGTGTTACCTAGCTCTGTGAAATGCATATGTTTGCTTTCCCTCGAACCGGGCGCTTTTAAATGTCCTGAGGTCCAAGCAAAGGAGGGAAGAACAAGCTTATTGTTAGATCAGTAATACCAACTGGGCTCCAGCTGTCCCAATAAGTCTTAACAAAGTGGCTAGCACCAGTGGCCCGCAACATTAGGGTTTTGTGCACTAACCCCAAATGAGCAAGGGCTTCATGAACGAAAGAAAAAAGAATACATCTTGCTGATCATTTTTACCCTTCAACTTGACATATCCATTGAATGTTGTTACTTGTTATACATTTGCTTACCACAATTATTTTTCAACTTAACATTGTAGTTGATTGCTCTATCTTTGGCACTGAATCGTGTCAAACTGGATCACTGACACACTACTGTGGTAAACAATATTGTTGACAACAATATTGTGTCAAAAATATTGTTTTCATAATTTTCTGCTCCTATACTTATAATGGTCAGTACAAAAATATCAGAAAAAAAGTATTGTTGACAAAAATATAGATTTTTTAAATATAGAGAGTTTAAAGTAGTAAATGTTAAATATTTAAATATATAAATGTAATGTGTGAATTAAATATATTCCATTGATATTTAATACTATATATAAGTATATACTTTGATAAACACACAATCACACACACACACACACATATATATATATATATGTTTCCATTTATATATATATATATAAATATATATATATGTATATATATTTATATATATATATATATATGTCTGCATTACTACACCATTCATCCGATCGCATGAAACTTTGGAAGTTGTTGAGTACACTACCGCGAAGGTTTCTGGCATAAAATTGTTTTAAATATCGCCCCCCCAGGGCCCTCATAATCTTTCGAATACTGATGTACGCACCAGACGGTACAACAAAAACTCGTGTATCCACAAGCACTCGAATAAATAAATAGAATTAAAACACCATTCATCCGATTGCCATGAAATTTTGGGAAGTTGAGTACACTCCCACGAAGGATTCTGACATAATTTTTTTTAAAATATCGGCCCCCGAGAGCCCTCATAATCTTTCGAATACCGATGTACACTCAAGACGGAAAAACAAAAAATCGTGTATCCACAAGCACTCGAATAAATAAATAGAATTAAAACACCATTCATCCGATCACCAGGAAACTTTGAGAAGTTGTTGAGTACACTCCCGCAAAGGTTTTTGGCATAATTTTTTTTTAAATATCGCCCCCCCCCCCCCAACCACGAATACTGATGTACGCACCAACCGGAAAAACAAAAAATCGTGTATCCACAAGCACTCGTATAAATAAATAGAATTAAAACGACACTTTGAAAAGTTTTCCCTAGTAAAATGAATAAGTTTCAATAAAAATGACACAATGTAAATTGAATGTTATCATAACGAGTTTCCTTGAATTTCCTTTCTTCGGAGATCGCAGCAACGCGCGACACGTAAACTAGTATGTATATGTATATATATATTGTAAAATAATTAATACAAATGTTAATTTGCATGAATATATGTTTTTTGGGAAATTTAACATTAGGAATATGGATATATATATATTCATATTATATGGCTATATACACATAGTAATGCATATCAAATATTTAAACAATTAATATATCATGATATAATGTAAAATAAATATTTGTAATAATTATGCTACTATATATATACATACATATAAATGTATGTGTGTATATACATATATATATATATATATATATATATATATATATATATATATTCACTGAAAAAACCATAGGTTTCACACCAGTTATAGTTAGCTGGACATTTTACTCATACAAAACCATTGAAATTCCCCCGTTATAGTTAGTTGTACTCACTATAACTGGCGCACCCGCAAACCACTGCTAATGATGTCACATATTACGTCATTCATGACATGGTCAGTGAAATCACTGATGACATCACTGATGACATCTCAAATGACATCACTGATGACATCACTGATTACATCATCCATGAGACAATCAAATACACCTCATCACACACTAGTACAATCTTTCATCACTCACTGTAAAATAGAAAGTGCCATATTTGAAACCATTGACACACCAATAGAAATTTCTAAACACCCACTCAGTTATTCATAGAACTATACACACATCTAATCACTTATATGCAGTGAATAATCAACAGAACACTATCAAATATACTTATACGCCTATTTCAACATTACACACCAGTACACATTGTATTCACTTATAAAGGCATCCTTCTGACTTATGCAAACAATTGATTATACTTACATTTACTCACCTACACACTTATACAAACACCACTTCATCTATTTATATAGATAGTAACTCACACTTAGTGTGTTATAAAATAACTATTACAAGTATACAGTTATCCATATAGTGACTCATACAATCACTAAGTCTTAGGCACACTTAATTAGATATAACTGTCACATACACTGCCTTTTTTTCAAGTTTAATGGAGATGTACCATTGAGAGAAATATTTCATCACCACCACACCCATAAACATAGACACTCACTGAAACAACTGTTATAACATTTAGTCTTAACCTCATACACCTACTGAATGAACTATTCACACATTTTTTGGCAATCACACACCCCCTACCAAACCACATAGACATTCATTTACCCATACAAATACTCAGTTTGTCTGTCTTTTAGCTTTATTCGATTTTGTTGTACAAATCATAAAAGCGTACAATATTAAAAACAAACGATTAAAACAACCTTAACAAGGGCCACAAAATATTGACAAAGTTAAAAGTGAAAATTTAAAAGATTGTTCAAAGAGAGAGGATCCCGGTCCTAAAATGTGCATACCTAATTCGTAATAAAAACAACTTTACACACTATTTAGGCAGTTAAATATTCTAGCAATCCTGCCTTTACATAGATATCGCCCTCCCCATGGGCTACTAATAAAAGCATCTGTAGCGTTGCATATCGCGACGGTTAGGTGCAGGGAGGTTGCCATTGATCGTTCTCCAAACAGATTTACCGATAGCATGGGTGTAGCCTGCCCCTGGTCTAAGTGCGGGGAAATGAGGGTAAAAGTCATAGAGGTCCCCGGTATGTATCGGGCCATCTTCTTCTTGCCGGTACCAAGATTGGAGGAATGAAACAATGTTTCTGTTGCAGAATTTCACTAAGACCAGATCCCCAACGATATCCTTTCGAAGGGGATCTAACCAGCCCACCCTTCTAACAGCTAGTATTTTGCCATTAAGTTCAGCAGGCAGGGGTCTATTCCTAGATAACCAGTGGATAACTTTGTTTTGTAGGTCGTGTTGGGTTTCAGTTTTTCCCCGTGTGATTGGTGGTACTCCTGATAGAACATAAACAAAGGGAGCAGCCTCTGGTGGTAAGTGAATATGAGGTGCTATGTTTGACCCTGAACTGGCGATGTTGCGCTGTGGAAATACACGATTTGGCAGAGGATAAGGGGCCTTTGGATCTAGTATATTAGGCGCTGAGGCCTGAGTCTGAGCATTGGTGCTTAGTGCAGTTGGTTTAGGGGTTCCAGAAACAGCAGATGAAGGGGATTGCCTGGTATATACCTGATTTTTTAAGGGGGCCAGGTTTGTGTTGATCGTGGTCTCTAATTCTGTAAGTCTATCCCCCAGAAGGTCTATTTTTGCCATCAATGGTGAAATGGCGGAGTTAATTAGCCGTTCAATGAGAGTCAGTAAGGACGACTGTGAGGGTGATGCTGAGAGATCTAACCCTCCCACAGTTTCACCCGGATCTGGAGTTGGAGGGGAAGTAATCGCAGACAGCAAGGAATTTGAAGACAATTTGGGATGTTTAGGTTGATTCCCATTTTGTTTGTCTGTCTCGCACTTCCTTTTACCAGGTGGAGGCCGTGCTGTTACTGTACTCTGGGCGTCTGCTGGATTAATTTGGGGTCGTTCGTACGGACTGTTATTCAAGTTTTGTGAACCAGTTGGGGTGCTAATGTATTCAGGACTGCTTACAGCTATAGTGTACTTAGTTCCACACAGTCTGTTTAGTTCGTCTAGCCCTGTTAAGCTATTCCCATAGCCAAAGACAGATACGCGAGGATGATTAGTAGTTATACACTCGGGTAACTGTATAGGTTCGTTTACCCCTGGGTTTAAGGGAGATTGCTGAATGGGCTTATTTCCTTGTAAGTCTTGTGTCCCTTTTGGCAAGCCCCTATGTGAGATAGCTTTATTAGTTGCCCCCTTTCGTGTCATCGTGATAACAGGAGTATGATCAATCAATTAATAGGATTACTCAAACGGATGACAAAAAGTACCTTGTTGGTGAGTTAAATAGGAGGTAAGAGTTTTTACCCTCTTTCTGATGGAGGCAAGGGGGGTGGCCCGTCCCGTCCTTCTCGGTCCTCTGAGGGCCACAGAGGGCCCGCCCTTTGCCCCGCGCGCGATCCCGCGACGCGGGGGCTGCTGTCCTTTTGTGCCGCCTCCTGGCGCGATAATCCCGTGTCCGGCGTGAGGCGCCGCTAGGGCGTCTGGGGCTTGAAGTCTGCACACCCCTCGTGCTCCGGCCGCTGGTGTTCTTGCGGCGGCGAGGGGTAACTGCCCGGGAAAGATGACCCCCAAGATGAGTGCCCGGAGTCAGAGGTTTGGCTGTCAAACTTTTGGCCAGATGCCCTTTGCGAGTCCCACCCGCTCCACCGGGGCTGCTGTCCTTTTGTGCCGCCTCCTGGCGCGATAATCCTGTGTCCGGCATGAGGCGCCGCTAGGGCGTCTGGGGCTTGAAGTCTGCACACCCCTCGTGCTCCGGCCGCTGGTGTTCTTGCGGCGGCGAGGGGTAACTGCCCGGGAAAGATGACCCCCAAGATGAGTGCCCGGAGTCAGAGGTTTGGCTGTCACACGTTTGGCCAGATGCCGTTTGCGAGTCCCCCCCGCTCCACCGGGGCTGCTGTCCTTTTGTGCCACCTCCTGGCGCGATAATCCCGTGTCCGGCGTGAGGCGCCGCTAGGGCGTCTGGGGCTTGAAGTCTGCACACCCCTCGTGCTCCGGCCGCTGGTGTTCTTGCGGCGGCGAGGGGTAACTGCCCGGGAAAGATGACCCCCAAGATGAGTGCCCGGAGTCAGAGGTTTGGCTGTCACACGTTTGGCCAGATGCTGTTTGCGAGTCCCCCCCGCTCCACCGGGGCTGCTGTCCTTTTGTGCCGCCTCCTGGCGCGATAATCCCGTGTCCGGCGTGAGGCGCCGCTAGGGCGTCTGGGGCTTGAAGTCTACACACCCCTCGTGCTCCGGCCGCTGGTGTTCTTGCGGCGGCGAGGGGTAACTGCCCGGGAAAGATGACCCCCAAGATGAGTGCCCGGAGTCAGAGGTTTGGCTGTCACGTTTGGCCAGATGCCGTTTGCGAGTCCCCAGTTAAGAAACCAATAACAAATATAGTCTTTAACATAGCAATTAAGACAAATCAATAAAGACTTTCACACAGTTTAGTAACTACACATTATATATAGTGAGACTCTACAAATTAGTCAAGGAAACAATCAATGACACTGTTACTAAATCCACCATCCCCACATTTATATTTATATATCCACTCATTCTTCAATGCAAAGTAGTGTATTTATAATACATATTTAGATATCAAAGTAAACCACATTCACTGGATGATGTCATCAGTGATGTCATCAGTGATATCATTTGAGATGTCATGAGTGATGTCATCAGTGATGTCACTGATGATGTAATATGTGACATCATCAGCAGTGGATTGCGGGCGAGCGAGTAAAATGTCCAGCTAACTATAACTGGTGGGAAACCTATTGTTTTTTCAGTAAATTTCAAAGGTTTTTTAAATGCTAATTACTAACTATAACGAGTGTGAAACCTATGGGGCCTTATGTACGAGCCCCTTGCGCCTCCGGAACGTCACTTTTTGTGACGTTCCGGTGGCGCAGAAGACTGAGTGATATTTATCAGGCAGGACTAAGCCACTTTTTGTGGCGTAATCCTGCCTGATAAATATCAGTCCCTTAAACGCAGTGTCCTGCGTGAAAGGGGCGTGCAATGGGTGTTGCTGGGGGCGTTCCCAGCAGCATCCATGGACTTGAGTAATTTATAGCATCCTCAAAGTCAGTCTTTCAAAAATTCCAAAGTATAGGACATGATAATCCAAATCCAAATGTTTCTCAAGAAAAGTCATAAACCGTGTCCTTGGGTCATATCTGCCCAAACGCCGATATTCCGAACGATTGAAAATGACTTTTCTTGAGAAACATTTGGATTTGGATTATCATGTACTATACTTTGGAATTTTTGAAAGACTGACTTTGAGGATGCTATAAATTACTCAAGTCTGCCCGAATTGTGTGGGTAAAATTGATACCTTGTCACTTTGAATAAGAATGTACTTACGACTCGTCTAACATTTGGAAGAAATATCTAGTTATATGACAACAGGATACCGACATAACTTGAAGGAAATAAGAACGCCCTGAAGAAGTTCTGTTGTACAGAACGAAACGCCTCAGCTGGCTGTGGTACATAAACTTAAGGAAAATAAAAGCATTTGAATATACACCAAGATTCAGCGCATCAATAAGGACTCTAAGTGATATGATTTAATTGGACTTGTTGTGCAAGTGGTGCTATGCCAAACTTTGGAATATTCTCCACTACTCACTCTCTACTACTCCACTACTCTCTAATACTCACCCTCTACTACTCATTCTCTACTACTCTACTACTCTCTACTACTCTCTCTCTACTACTCACTCCCTACTACTCACTATCTACTACTCTCTACTACTCACTCTCTACTACTCTCTACTACTCACTCTCTACTACTCTCTCTCTACTACTCACTCTCTACTACTCACTCTCTACTTCTCACTCTCTACTACTCTCTACTACTCACTCTCTACTACTCTCTCTCTACTACTCTCTACTACTCACTCTCTACTACTCACTCTACTACTCACTCTACTACTCACTCTCTACTACTCTCTACTACTCACTCTCTACTACTCTCTCTCTACTACTCTCTCTACTATTCACTCCCTACGACTCTCTACTATTCTCTCTCTCTGCTACTCACTCTCTACTACTCCCTCTCTACTACTCACTCTCTACTACTCACTCTCTACTACTCACTCTCTACTACTCTCTACTACTCACTCTTTACTACTCTCTACTACTCACTCTCTACTGTTCTCTACTACTCACTCTACTACCTACTCTCTACTACTCTCTACTACTCACTCTCTACTACTCTCTACTACTCACTCTACTATTCACTCTACTACTCTCTGCCACTCACTCTCTGCTACTCTCTCTACTGCTCTCTACTACTCTCTACTACTCACTCTCTACTCTCTATTACGCACTCTCTACTCTCTACCTCTCTCTACTTCTCTCTACTTCTCTCTCTACTAGCCTCTACCTCTCTACCTCTACCTCTCTACCTCCACCTCTCTACCTCTACACCTCTACCTCTACACCTCTACCTCTCTACCTCTCTCTACACGCACACATATACACATATATATGCATATGCATTTATATATATGTATGTGTATATATATATATATATATATATATGAAAAAAGAAAACTCCTCTCAAATGAAAGAAGCAGAAGCCTCGGCGGGGATGAAAAGCAGCTCCGTTTATTTCAAATGAATGGCGAATGCATTTCGGCCGGTTTGGCCTTCGTCAGCGCCTGCGGAAGATGTCAGCGAACCCCACGTTCTGCAGTTCAAATGAGCCCAACCGCACTTTGATAGGTGCGAATATCAGCTCCGCCCCTCAGCATTAATTAACTCAGTTCAGCTGGTCACAGAAAAATCTAAGGACTCAGTTTCCCAGGATGCAGCAGTGGCTCCCAGGTGAGTGATGCTCAGGGTCGTTTTCGGTGTAGTCCAAAAAAATAGCTGGTTGGGCGCTCTGCATAGCGTTCTGGAACCCCGCTATTTGTGGTGCTGCCTCGGGTCCCCTTAACCTCATCAGCCATAGGTCCGAGTTAAAGATAAACGGGGCAGGAGGTCAGTGCATCCCGTCCAAGTTGAGGTAATGCCTCGCTGAACCGCTCCAATTCTCTTCGGACTGCTGGCAAGCCTGGAGATTTTCCATAGCATGAAAAAAAGAAAATGCTGTACATACATATATAAACATATATAATCTGCATATCCATATAAATACAAATATAAATGCATGCATACATATACATGTTATTTACATGAAAGTTTGAAAAACACTAATAAAAGCAAAGCTAAAAAGCCACCTCATTACAAACAGAATGGCTTTAACTTAAACGAGGGCGAGATCTATTGCATTTTCAATGCTTGTTTACTTTGGTTCCATCAAGAAGGCATTCAGATGTGTCACACATTTGCCATACATTCTGAATGTTAGCACTCTAGTTGCTCATTATATCACTGTAGTAAAGCTACTGCTCACCAGGGAAGTCTGCTGCTGGTATTCAAAGTGCATGTTTCAGTCTGCATGTCAGAATTCTTTTAATGAAATAGAAGAGGATTTGAGAAGTCAAAATGTGCCCTAATTTTTTTTTCTTCAGCACTAATCATACTTTCTATGACAAAATGAACCCCCTCATTTTGTTCCTTTGCAAATTAAATGTTTTAAGTGTTACCACTTTATTCCAATCAAGATGACTTCAGGTGTGCCATACTTTTGTCATAAGTAAGACAGTTAGCGCTCTATTTGTTCTTTAGAACACTCTGGGACATTCTGTCATTGGGCTATACTTTGGCTACATCTGGGGGATATTTGTGCTACATTTGGGCTCTTTTGTCTCTGGTGGCCATCTTGGGAGACTTATTTGTTATGAAGTTTCCTAATTTCCTCATTTACTACAGTCACCTCAGTAGGAAATACTTTCAGTTTTCTACTTTGATTCCATCAAGAAGGCATTCAGATGTGACACACATTTGCTATAAATTCAGAATGTTAGCAGGCTAGTTGCTTATTAGATCACTGTAGTAAAGCTACTGCTCACCAGGGAAGTCTGCTGCTGGTATTGAAAGTGCATGTTTCAGTCTGCATGTCAGAATTTTTTAATGAAATAGAAGAGGATTTGAGAAGTCACTCAAAATGTGCCCTAACTTTTCTTTCTGAAGCACTAATCATACTTTCTATGTCAAAATGAACCCCCTCATTGTGTTCCTTTTTAAATTAAATGTTTCCAGACTTACCACTTCATTCCAATCAAAGTCAAAGTCAAAGTCAAAGTCAATTTTATTGTATAAAATTATTAAAAATCATTACAAAAATGCATGTAGGCCATCATAAGACATAAAACACTTTTTAAAATTCTGGCAATTAAAACTGTTTGTCAAGTGGCAAAGTAAGTGTCAAACATTTCAGTTTGGAGGTATAGTTCCAAGGTCAGCTTGCTGTAAGAGAGATTGGGCTTTCATCATAAATTTGACCCCCCTGCAGGCCAACATAGGACATGATCCATCTAGCCATCGGATTACGGCTTGCCTACAAGTCCGAATGTTCAATTTGTTAAAAATGTTCTTTAAAAGTCGTCTCCTCAGGTCTTTAAGTACCGGGCACACACAAAGTAAGTGCGTTAGAGTTTCATTTCGGTATCCACAAAGACGACAATGGGGGTCAGTATGGCAATTTTTCCAGGTTGGTAGCAAGTCCTTTGAGAACTGTAGACCTAGTCGATGTTTTATATATCTTTGTTTTAACGAACTGTTAAAGTGGCTTTCTAAGTAGGTCTGTGGTTTTATCCAAGAATATGAATTAATCACAGTCCACCCGTGTCGTCTTTTTGCGATATTCATCTTGTCTTCGAGGTAGGATTTCCATTTTACCGCATTGTTTACAATTTTATCAAAAGTGGATCTATCTGGCTTCGTGTCCCAAGTTTCTTCAATTCCTATGCAATTTAGGGATTGAGACAGGTATCCTCCCCAACTGTTTGAAACTTGCTGTTCCTGCTGGGTTTCGATTTCTTTCCAGCACAGGTTGTCCAATGAATTGGCTTCCGACAAGCGTGTTTTATGGCAGAGTTTCACAAAGGTTCCCATACTGCGAAACTTCTGATTTAGAAGGCCAAATTCTAGACGAACCTGCGCCGGAGCCGACGAATTTGGTAGATTTAAGACTGCCTTGTATACTTTTGTTTGTAGGCTGTTTAACAGCCCTGCTTCTTTGCCACACCAGGTGGCCAATGCGTATGACAAGGTTGGTAAGGTTTGAGCTTTTATTACTTTCAGCAGGTGTGTGTAATTTGGACAACTTAGTTTCTTTTGTAATTGCCGGTATGCATAGATCAAAGACTGTGCTTTTGCTTTTAGGTCGGTTTTATGTTCTTTGTTCGTCGGACCTCGCCCCAATTTCAAACCTAAGTATTTGTATGATGTTTCCTCCTTTATTGGAGAACTATTTGCATACCATTTGAATATTTGCTTTTTTGGATCCACAATGCGAACAACTTTAGTTTTATCTTTATTCAGTTCCAGGCTTTCGTGCTCCAAATAAGTTGTCAAATTGTTGATCGATCTTTGCAACCCTATCGGTGTTTGGCTCAGAACAACGATGTCATCTGCATACTGCAGGAAAGGGATAGGGATTTTTGACATGTGGGGTGGATGGCATTCCCCGATCTCCATGTGGTTGACTATATCTGCCATATACAGGTTGAATAAACTTGGGGCCAGTACGCAGCCTTGTTTTAGGCCCTGTTGTGTTCTTATTTCGGCCGTTACGCTGCTACCGTCTCCCAGTTTTACTCGAGCCCAGGTGTTGCTGTGCAGGACTATAATAGCCTCCAATAACTTCTTTGGGATACCCCATGATCTTAGTTTTTCCCATAGCCGGGATCTGTTCACTTTATCAAAAGCTGCTCGCAGGTCTATAAAGCAAGCATACAGTCTTGTTCCCCTTTTTACAGCTTTTTCTTTCAAGAGCGCCAGGGTTGTCAAGTTTGTCAGTGTACCCGTCCTTGGCCGAAAACCAGTTTGGAACATTGGTATTATGTTCATATCTTCCATCCAGTCCTGAAGGAGTGATAATAGGCATGATCCATATAGTTTTGCCTCGACATCCATTAGCGATATTAGCCTATAGTTCCCTGGCTCGTTGTGGTCACCTTGTTTAAAAATGGGGTGAATTATGCTCCCGGTCCAGGATCTTGGTGGTTTGTTCTGATTGTAGACTGCATTAAAGAGTGGAGTTAAGTATTCTGCCCAAAATTCAGGTGAATGTTTAAAGATAGCATTTGGAAGCCCGTTTGGACCCGCCGCACCCTCTTTTTTCAGGCGATTTATCTTGTCTTTGAGCTGGTCTGTTGTTACTAGGGTGTCGGTCACGGCATTCACTAGTTTTTCTGATTTGCTGGGCTGTGAGTGTTCAGGATTGTTCTCATTTCCACTACCCAACGATTGCTTCCGCTTGTCTCCTAGTGCATTAGCTCGTTTACCTATCAAATTTTCTACATGTTCGCTGTTTCTAGTGCATACTTTGCACTCCAATTTACAGTATCTTTTCTCACCTCCCGTCCTGTCGCTGAACATCTTTTCGACATGCTGGGTCCATATACTTTCTCCAATACCTGCCTCCTGTTTTAGGGTGTTCCCCCTTGTCAGTTTATTGATAATACCCCAAAATGTTCTGGCATTTTTGTGTTTGCTAGCGATTAGTAGGTTAGTCCACATTTCCTCTTGGTACAGTGTTTTTGCGCTACTCAGCATGATCTTATATTTCTTTCGCATAGTTTTCAATTCCGATTTGTTTTTGTTTTTTCCACTTTTTATCAATAGTGCCTGTTTGCGGACTTCTCGTGCAATTTTTCTTTTTTCTTCCCTCAGGGTAGTTGTGTACCAAGGCTTTTTGCCAGTATTGAATTTTATTGAATTTTGATGTGTTTGTGGAGGGTTTCTTGTTACTGTTTCACATAGGTGTTCCCATGTTTTTACCAGATTTTCTTTTACTTCCGGTGTTAAACTACGCAGTTTATTTTTGAGTTTATCCATTGTTGGTTTTAAATCCTTTCCTCTCCATTTTAGTTTACGTAGGTTGAATTTTTCAGTATACTGGATGACAGTGTTTTGTTTTTCCGTCTTGGTAACCAACATTAACATTTTGGTAATTAGAGGGAAGTGGTCACTTTCCACACGTTGCTCCACTGAAAATGCACTCACCATTGATAACAGGCTGTTGCTCAGTATTGTGAAGTCTATTGATGACTTTCGGTTACCGCTTAAGAAGGTTATAGGTATACCACTATCCCCACTGACTTTCTTATTTAGGATAAAAAGGCCCAGTTCTTCAAGAGCTTGCATTGTTTTGTCATCTTTTGTTAGGTTGCTATTAAAATCACCTGATATAATCATGGAGTACATCTCATGAGTGATTTGCAAAGCCCTGATCAAAGTTAGTAAAGTAATCAGTTTTTCATTTTTCTCCTTCTTTTCCGGATGAACATAAACGTTAAGCAATAGAAGATTACAGGAACTTGTACTTGTGACCAACTTCCCCGTGAGTTTTATTACTTGAATCCAGTTTACCATAGAGTCTACTTTTTCCGTATGCCATCTGTGTTGTTGGGCGATGAACGTAGATAGGCCTCCTCTAGGGTGACCAAAGTTAGAAGGTTTTTCGGCGAGGACGTGAAATTCGATATATCCCGGGATGGAGATTTGGCGCAGGTTCCAGGTTTCTTGTAGGAGTATTAAGTCATGTTGATCCAAGAAGTTTGCAGTTTCGTGGTCATGACACAATCTGTTGAAACCATGTACGTTCCAGGAACAGAGGCTGATCGTATGCGGTTTCGCTGCAGTGGATACCACTTGATTATCAACTATTATCCGTTGGTTTGACGTGGTGTCTTTTCCTAAGTGACTCGTCGTGTTAGGAGCATTTTTTGCTCAAGGCCGAAGCCACCCAGGTCCAGTCAGTTGCCTGTTCATGGGCGCCTCCTTGAGCCACTGCAATTTCGTGTCTACTTTGTGGTGTATTTTTTTGCGGAGAAACTGCACACGCTCCTTTTAAACATGATTTTTGGCTATTCCCCTCTGTCTTTGACTTTTTACATATAGTTAAAGTTTTTAAAAGTGGAAATGGATATTTTTTCCGATCGTCTCGCCTCAGTTTAATGCCCCAGGCTTCAAATGACAAACTCCTTTCACATATTCTATCAACTATTTCTTTAGTTGACCAGGTGGTTAATGACTCTTCCACCTCTGACATGTTTTTGGTGCATCTAAATTCTACTGACAAGAGATCTTGAGATTCTATGTCATTCAATTCTGGGATTTCTCTTAATAGCCTCATTATATTTCCTCTATTCAGAAAATCTTGGGGTCCTGATGTCTGGTATTCCGGTATAAATATCAATTTGTTATTTGTTTCTGCTTGTAATTGTGAACTCATTTTAACTTTTGTCTCTTGTTCTAGGTTTATATTTTTTGTTGGTGCCTGTCTTGTGATTATTCTTTTCCCTTGGCTTAGTGTTTTTATTATTAGATCTTCGTATGGACCGTCCATTCTTTTCAGATAGGTGGTTGGTTCATTGATCATGTCCGTATTTTTATCGATGTTCGAATTTTGTGGTATGTGTGTGCACCTTATTTGTTTGTTTGTTTGAAAGATACTGCAGGTTCGTCCATCTTCATTTAAGTTTATTTTTATTGGTGGTCTTTTATTTACCTTTTCGTCTGCTCTTTTTATGGATTGACTTTGATTATATATATCTGTTATATTTTGTTCGGTATCTACGAAGATTGGGCCATTTTGGTGCCTTGGTTCCTGATTTGTTGATTTGGCCTGAAGTGGTTGCGTTTCGTCTGTCTGGTGGGTCATTACTATCTGATTTACATTGACTTCTTTATTTAAGACCCTTTCATCAGACTCATCTTGCATCTTGTCTTTTTCATGTGTTCCCGGAGGTTTTTTTGTTTCTTTATCTGATTTTTCAGTTGTGTGGTCCCTTGTATCTGGCTTAGTTTTGGGGAGGTTTGAAGGGGTGAGGATTCTGTACTCAGGCTAGTCCCTTTCACTGCATTTGACTGGTTTGATTGAGCCGGGGGCGTGTTAATATGTTTTGAGACAGTTTCTTCAGGTGTTGGTTTAATTTTCCTATTAGCGGTGTGATGAAAGATGGGATAGGTATGAGTATCTGTTGAAGGTTGGAATTTAAGTTGAACCCTCCCTTTTCTTGCGCGCTTCCTTTGTCTTTTTGTTAACTTGATTTTAGACTGGGTTATTGCATGTTGTGCTTCCTCTTTTTGACCTTGTTCGTAGTCCGATTTTTCTTTACACTGCTTGCTTGTTTCTTCCTCTACATAGCTGTTTTGGGTGGAATCTATTGCTATGAGTTGGCTTCCAAATTCCACATTTGGTTTTATTATCTCCATATTGCTCGTAGATTTGGTGATATGTTTTGTGTCCATTGATGACTGGACCGCCCTTAATATGTCATTTAATATTAATGGTAAATTTGACATATTATCCACTAATTTCCCGCAAACACAACTTGGTTGGATGGTCTCTGTACAAGGACCCTTATCAACCCTCCCTTGGAGCAGGGTTGCCATGTGGTCCAGCCTGGTGTTTATGCCAGAGATATGGCTCGCTATGAGATTTATTAGGTCAATTTGAACGTCCATTTTGTCCGACTGGAAGTTCAGAGCTTTAATTGCCTGGTCTAAGGTGTTTAATAGTGTTTTGCTCCATGGGGACCTGGCTTCTTCTTTGGGCGATGTTTCCAGGACATTTATATCTTCATCTGACCTGCTCATTGAAGATATCGTAATTGGAGATTCCTGGTTTAGAATGTTATTAGTCCACCCTATATTTTTATTTCGGTCTTTGTCCCGTTCGTTGGAGTCGACACTTGGGTGCAAAGGTGTCGATTCCAGTCTTCCATTACACCCTGGACCGTTTTTCACATGTTCTTGTGATCTGTAGGTGTCATGTAGACCTTGGCTGGGCTTTATGTGTGTTTGTAACTGGGGTTCAGTGATTTTTTCCATTCCCGTTTGAATGTCCAAGCTTATGTCGTCAGGTAGGGAGAAGGAAGTAGGCCATGAGTCTTCCTGTGCGGCAATTTGACCCACCAACAATTTGTTCCTTGGTGTTACTGCTTCCTCCTTGCCCTTGTCCATGGACTTTATTTCCTTGTCACTTTCCTGAGGTTGAGAGGCGTTCTTATTTATTTGGGCTATTACCACAATGCGATTACCGCGGACAATGTTACTTTTTTGTTTGTCTGGAGACTGAGAGGTTTGTTTTTTGTCAGATGAATTGTTAATTGGACAGCTCTCACTGTGGGTGTCCTGTGAATCCTTATTCTTCTCCTTTATACTATTTGATTGGAGTTGCATGTTCTCCTTTACGCATGGTGCCGGTGTAATTGGGCTTGATTGAAGGGCTTGTTCCTGCGTTCGCCCGTAAGTTGACGTCATGTGGTCCTTTGGAGAAAAGAAATTTTGAATCCCTATATTACGTTGTTTTGAGCAAGGGGTTGATAGCTCAGGAGCTGACACCAGTCTCTCTCTTTGTTGTGCCATCCTCTTCCTTTTTTTACTTGACTTATTTGAGCCCTGGTTCCGTTCTTCTTCGTCTTTTCTTGTTCTAGCGCTTGTGTTGAGACGCAGTTTCCCAGATCTCATTCTCTAGGTCTATTAAATGGTAAGCCTGGCAGACTGGTACCTTGGTGACTTGGTATCCTGGTATCCTGGTGTCCGTTGTGCCACTTCTACCACTACACCTCCAGTCCCACTCCACCTGCACGCCCCCACCTCCCAAGCCTATCTACCCCTCTAATAGGAATAGCTGCCGTCAGGGAGGATAGCGAGGTGCAGTTACGATTTTGCGGACTGTATCGAGTATCTTGCAAGGTGTAGAGACTTCTGACTTTAGTTGACACTTCTGAAAGACAGTTTTACCTGGTATTTAGTAAAAAAAGCGAGAGTGATCCAATGGTGTGCCTCTCGAGCGTCTCTTTTCGTATATAACGTTTTTCTAATCCAACTCCAGCTCGTGAGCTCCCTCCGGTGACCGGTCACGGAACTTGCAAGGAATCACAAACAATTAGCTCCCGTTGTATTGTGGCCGGCAAATGGAACGGAGGGGCAAGTGGGTTGAATGCTGCCACTGGGGGGGCCTGGGGTGGGGGCCAAGAGTGCAGGCAGGCAAGTAGATATACCGGGCTAATACCCGCTGTTCGCTTTTCAGAGCAACAATAGGTTTCAGGGAATGCACGGCGAGTTCCAGCAATGTTCTTTAGGAGGAAATTCACAATGCTGTCGAAACAGGGGAAATTATCCCAGAATTTAAATTGATGAGCCTCCAAATATAATAAAGGGGAAAAATACTCAATGAGGTACAAAAACCCCCTCCGTGAAATGTCCAGTGTCAAGGTGCGTAGTGCAGCTGAAAAATATTTCAGATATTGGATATTTTTTCAGGGGGGTTTAGTGCGCCACAGTTTGATATGCCCCACACCTCGCGACGCCTCCCCTCACCTCTCTAAGACGCCTGTGCAACAGCTGCGGACCTCGGCTCACTCCCGACTCCACACTCAGGGCTCTGTCTTCAGGTCCTCGCCGCCGGCTGTTCACGGTCAGCTGTATCCCGTATCCGCCGCTGCTGAGTGCGGAGGCGTGCCGCTCCTGCAACCACAGGCACCTGTGCTCGCCTGAGTGTGGCGGTGTTGGCAATGAAGGTACGGAGAACAAGGAGATGTTGGCTTCAGCTATGGCGTTGTGGCTATGGCATCCTCCTCAGCCGTTTAGCTTTTCAGCACTTTTCGGCGTTTTTTGACTCCCGGTGCTCCAGGTGCTCTGCACTCGCCCTCGCCCTTGCCTTTGCTGCTCGCAGCTCGCTCCCCTCGGCTCCCCTCAGCTGTGGCTGCTGAGGCTCTGCACGTCTGCACGTCTGCTCTCTGCGTCCGCTCCAGGTTTATGGAAGAGACTGTCACCTTCATTCCAATCAAGATGGCTTCTGGTGTGCCACACTTTTGTCATAAGTAAGACTGTTAGCGCTCTAGTTGTTCTTTAGAACACTCTGGGACATTATGTCATTGGGCTATACTTGGGCTACATCTGGGTGATATTTGGGCTACATTTTGGCTCTTTTGTCTCTGGTGGCCATCTTGGGTTGCTGCATGTCAGAATTTGTTAATGAAATTGAAGAGGATTTGAGAAGTCACTCAAAATGTGCCCTAATTGTTCTTTCTGCAGCACTAATCATACTTTCCTTTCTATGGCAAAATATACCTCCTCATTTTGTTCCTTTTTAAATTAAATGTTTTAAGAGTTGCCACTTTATTCCAATCAAGATGGCTTCAGGTGTGCCTTTCTCGATGGTAGCCAGGCGCGCCAGAAACAGCCATTTTTATGTCAATTCCATTGGTATCCCAACACGGGAATTGACAGTGTTAAAGGACTCAGATTTACATAAAGTCCAGCACCATCTTGTAACCTGCAACAATTCATTAATGCAAAACATATCGTCATTTTAAACTGTAGCAGCCCTCTAATTCATCGGCAGAGGTATTCGACCGTGAGCATTTCCATATTCACGATCTATTCAATATATAATGTCAATACATTTATATATTTACATTCACAATTTTGCCCTTAGATGGGCATATACCTACAATCCGATTACACTTCCTGAGCAGCATTCACAGTTAGTGAAGATAGGAAGAAATATAGTGTCTCATATTCTGATCTAACAGAATTCTTATGAACCTCCCGGCCCAATTGGCTAATTACTTTTCTCACTGAATCTGTGATGCAAAAAGGGAGTATTCACCATTATATAGCGAAGGGTGAAATTGTGAATCTAAATATATAAATGTATTGACATTATATATTGAATAGATTGTAAAATGTTGATATGTTTTTTATTAATGAATTGTTGCATGTTACAAGATGGCGCTGGACTTTATGTAAATCTGAGTCCTTTAACACTGTCAATTCCCGTGTTGGGATACCAATGAAATTGACATAAAAATGTCCGTTTCCGGAGGCACCTGGTTACCATCGAGAAAGGCGTCTGCAGAAACGCATCTGGTTGCGTTTGTAAGTCCGTGAATAAATGTATTTTGGACTTACCCCATGAGTGCTTTTTTTTTGTACTAAAGAGTGCGAGGTTGGAAGCGATCATTATAGCGGGTGCACCTCCCGCTGAAAAGCACTCGTTCCTGAGTGCAGGAAGCCGGTGCAAAAGTTTGGAGCTTCAAGATTATTCTCATGCTCCGTCGTCAAGGTGGATTTATCCCATCTGTACATTATGAGCCAGGAGTCTCTATGGTAAGAGATGGCCATATCTATATGTATGATGTTGACGCAACAACCGAACGAGGGGGTTTGAATTCGGGAAACAATGAATTCTCGCAACTCACTACGAGTATCCACACTAAGAATGTATAGTGAATCAGAACGCCGTGATGTGGCACTTGAAGTCTTTAAAAAGAGACCGACAACAGGGACCAGTAATAACCAAGGAGAAAGTCATGTGACATCCACATTAACATCACAGTTCGTAACCTTGGAAAGGCTACACGAACGTGAAATCCGTAAGTGGTGGGAGGCAACATCGCTGCAGCACTATGTGGAAGTGGAAAGGGTCCTAAGGGGCCTCTGCATATACACCGTGCCGGCATATGAGAAAACTGACCCACAGCTCCTTGAAGAATGGGCGAAGCACACGGATACCTCATGTAAGGTGATGCTGACCATACTCATCAAATTTGCATGGAGCGACCGAGATAAGGAAAGTAAAGCAATTGATGAATTAGAAACAGAAATAGCGAAGGATGAAAATAAGAGCAGACAAGAAGAACTAAGGACACAAATGTTAAAACATCTTAGGAACTATGAAAGTAAAATTAAACAGCGGAATCACTAAACATTTGAGCGTGACGAGCGGGACTATGCACTTGGCCGAGTGCTAACATTTGCCAAAAAGTTTGACACTCCACAAAAGGCACTTCGAACAAGATCAGAATCGCAGATAGCGGTGCAGCAAGATACATCTGAGTCAGAGGCAACCGACACAGAGCAATCTGGAGAGGCGAGTGCAGGAGCCTCCAATATAGCATCTAATAAGACCCCTTTTCACGACGAATTCCGGCTCATCCGCCAAACGTGGCCGAAAGGCAATCGGGGGAAACCCTCGAACAACAACAAAAAAGCGGAGACTGACAAGAAGAGGGGACCAGTGGCGGAAAAGGCAATGTATCTTCACGAGTCACCAGAAGCAAGAAGTTCAACAAACGACGATAGTACCAGCAATGGAAGAAAGTCTAACTGTGATTAACTTGACACCATGAATATTAACACCATGTGAGGAATCTGTATTGAAATTGGGCCTTACCTTTTGCCCACAGAAAAAAGCAAGAATATACCCAGACACAAATTGACCTTTTTAAGTTTATAAGAAAATTAAAACTGCACAAATTCTTCAAATTGAGACCGACAAAACAACAATCACAATCAATA
This sequence comes from Lissotriton helveticus, assembly GCF_964261635.1. NCBI lineage: Eukaryota > Metazoa > Chordata > Amphibia > Caudata > Salamandridae > Lissotriton > Lissotriton helveticus. The sequence continues at coordinate 985,941,265 of NC_136063.1, forward strand.
AGAACAGATGAACTATCAATGACAACTGACATTTTAACTGGTCATGATTATTCAGCATTACAAGCTTTACAGGCATTAAGCAATGAGATTGAAAGTTCTTGTGAAAAGGGCCAAACAGCATCGACTCTGGGCATTGAGCAACAGACCATCATCACACCTTTTAAACCAGTATCCACCTTTTTGCCTCAAATGCCTAATGATAGTATTGATATACTTACTGATGCAGTGATTAAGGATTTGATGCTTCTCCGAAGTAAAGAGAACCAATGGAAAAGGAAATGCAATTGTACACGAGAACAATACCAGGCATTGGAGAACCCTAAAAAGGGGCACGACCATTGTATGTAAGCCTTCAAACAAGGGCGAAAAAATAGTGCTTCAGACACATGAGGCATATAACAATGAAGCCTTACTCCAATTGTCTGATATAGAATACTATGAACCTGTAAGTAGAGAAGTATATGCCAAGAGCATTGCGAATTGTCATGATTTACTTCGTAAGTGGTATAATAGAAACATGCTCAAAACTGAGGAATATTTGTATTTAAGACATGTGAATCCGATTATACCTAGTTTGTACCACTTACCAAAGGTCCATAAACATGCTACAACACCACCAGGGAGACCTATTGTCACTTCTATGGGCAGCCTTATGGAGCATATTTCTGTCTACATCGATTATTTCCTGTCTGGATTCATAGTGTCTCTGAGGTCATTTATAAAAGATACTAAAGACTTTCTCCAACATATAGAGAAAATGCAGTGGCAGGAAGGGGACAATATGATAGTGATGGACATCACTGGTCTATATACGTGCATCGCACATAAGAACGGTCTGGTGGTGATACAATATTTCTTGAGGAACCGACCACTAACATTTAATGAGCATAACAATATGATATTTGAACTACTAGAATTTTGTCTCAATAATAACATCTTCCTGTACCAAGACCAATACTACTGCGGTATCAGGAACAGCGGTGGGCAACTGCTTCGCCCCCAGCTACGCAAACTTGTTCGTGGGATGGTGAGAGGAGCAGGTGGCTTGGACAAATGCTAATCGCACTTGGACCAACAAGGTGGTGGCTTGGTACAGGTATATCGATGATCTCTTCCTGATTTGGAGGGGATTGAAAGAAACAGCATCTTTGTATGTAGATACGTTAAATCAGAACAGCATTAATATAAAATTCAATGCAGACATTAGTCCGACACCAGTAAATTTTTTAGATCTAGAGGTTGGTGTGATTGATTAAAAAATATGCACAAAGATATATGGAAAGCCCACAGCGGGCAATTCAATATTGCATGCCTCCAGCCACCACCCACCTAAACTGATAAGTAGCATCCCCTATAGGGACCTTTTAAGAATAAAAAGAAACAATACTAGGGAGGTGGACTTTCAAAAACATGCTGAGCACTGTCTTGGAAGATTTAGAGCTTGGGGCTATGGGGAACAGGTCCTAATGGAAGCCTTGAGGAAAGTTAATTCCATGCCTAGAAAAAATGTGTTGCAAGCCAAGGCCATTAAACCATTTAATGATGGTAAATTTAGAATGATAACAACATTTGCCAAAGAAGCTGGAGAACAAAGATGGATTTAAAAAAAGAATTGGTGTCTCCTAAAGGCAGATACAGTGATTGGGAAGGATATCCCGCTCGTCCCATGCTGACCTTCAGGAAAGCCAGGGCTCTTAGAGATTCCCTTACAAGTAGTCATATAACTAAGATAGCCCCGAAACAAGCAGTTCCATTTGGCAAGGAACTACATGGTTTCTTCTCATGTGGAAGATGTAAAGCCTGTGCTGGAAGCAAATGGGTGTTATCGTATGAGGTGCCGGGGGTAAGAAAAACTAGATCCATCAAAAGATTCATTACATGCAGCACACCTTATACTGTGTACTGCTTAATTTGTCCTTGTGGACTGAAGTACATAGGTAGTACTATCCATCAAACCAAGATACGTATCTTGGAGCACTTGAGGGCAATAAAGAACCAAGATACATCATACCCAGTAGCGAGACACCAAATGGAAAAGCAGAACAGCAATAGGAATCTTTTAACATTTCTTGCTTTGGACCACGTTCCATTATGTCCAAGGGGGGGAGACAGGGTGACTAGTTTGAGAAGATTGGAATCGAGATATATAATCGATCTCCAAACCAAAACCCCATAGGGTCTGAATAGTACTGAAGAGCTGGCTATACATTTGGGCGAGTAGTCTTTTTCGAAAACAGAGTTTGAAAAATGATTTTGAAAAATGATTCTGAAAAATGAGTTTGAGAGAAAATAATGTATTGGAAAACTTGTGTATAGACTCTGAATTAAAATTGGATTTTATATTTGATATTATATTTGATTCTATATAATGGGTTGAACCATGAATGCACTGCCACCGATCGGCTATTCTGCTTTCTGAACTAAGACAATAATATGTGTTCTTAAGATATTCCATGACTGTATCCTTAGAATTCATTATTTTTATTGACAGTGATTTGATCTGTTTTTTAACAACTTTTACATGCAACAAATCATATTACTTTCATATGGTGTTTATTTGCCCATCCAGGGCTATATAATGGTGAATACTCCCTTTTCTGCAACACAGATTTCTGTGGCAAGGTAATTAGCCAATTGGGCTGGGAGGTTCATAAGTATTCTGTTAGATCAGAATATGAGACACTATATTTCTTCCTATCTTCATTAACTGTGAATGCTGCTCAGGAAGTGTAATCAGATTGTAGGTACATGCCGATCTAAGGGCGAAATTGTGAATGTAAATATATATAAATGTATTTACATTATATATTGAATAGATCGTGAATATGAAAATGCTCACGGTCAAATACCTCTGCCGATGAATTAGAGGTCTGCTACAGTTTAAAATGTTGATATGTTTTGCATTAATGAATTGTTGCATGATACAAGATAGCGCTGGACTTTATGTAAATCTGAGTCCTTTAACACTACCAATTCCCGTGTAGGGATACCAATGAAATTGACATAAAAATGTCAGTTTCTGGCAAAACCTGGTTACCATCGAGAAAGGCGTCTGCCGAAACGTGTCTAGTTGCATTTGTGAGTCCGTGAATAAATGTATTTTGGACTCGCCCCCATGAGTGCTTTACCTTTGTACTAAAGAGTGAGAGGTTGGAAGCGTTCATGCACAGTAAATGCACATATCCAATTATTTTTACATAACACATTTTTGCATGTGATCAAGGCTGCCAAGCAGCCGAAACGTGTTATGTAAATATAAATGGATTTGTGCATTCACCGTGTCTGGCTCTGAGAGTGCGTGTTTTTATGGCTTTGGAAAAGAATACTGTGACTGCCGCTGTACTCCCCCAGTGTGCGCACCACTCCCCACTCGTCCGCTGGTTCTGGAAGGAGCCATCTGTGTTGGTATATAAATATATAAATATATTTAATAAAACTATACAAAAATATACAGTTGAATATGAAAAATATATGAATTAATGTAGACAAAAAATACAATATTAAAGAATCAGAAATTCAGAAATTCAATAGGCAGATTTACAAAGAAAATTATAAACATTACAATAAATTTTAAAATAATATAAAATACATTAAAAATGCAACCAATATTATGCAATCTATTGGAGTTTTAAAATATTTCAAATACAATACACACTCTCATTTATGCAACAGTAAGGAAAGTGTTCGGCTTCATAGGGGTTAGATTTACTATTCCCACACCAGTCGGTGCAACATAGGGAAAGCGTTGGCCTTCAGAGGGGCGAAATGTACTATTCCCAATCCAGTCAATGCAACAGTAGAGAAAGCATTGCATTTCAGAGGGGCTAAATTTACCATTCCCACTCCAGTCTACACAATAGTAGTGTTAGAAATGGGGGTCTCTAGTTGGCAAGGGTTTGCACCTTTGTCCAAGTAGGGACCCATCTTTCTTGTCAAGATAAGGGAGTTACACTTCTAAAATAACCCCTGCTCACTCCCTTGGTAGCTTGGCACAAGCAGTCAGGCTTATCTTAGAGGCAATGTGTAAAGAATTTGCATATAACCGACAGTAATACAGTGTAAGCACTACAAAAGAACACCACACCAGTTTAGAGAAATATCCAATATTTTTATAAACTTAAGAAAAGGCCAAAAAATGCAAAATAAAATCCACAATAAAGTACTTAGAAATCTTCAGTCATCAAAAAAACCTTGAAAAACAGTTCCTTGAAGTCGATGGCTCCCTCTGGGGCTATCACGGCATTGTGAGCAAACAAATCCAAACAGTTTTGGCTGACCGCGGCATCGCGGGCCAGCTACAGTGTCGGGAAGACCCGCAAAACAGTACCTTTAGAAATGCAGGGTGTCGGCAACCTCTCGTTGAGCTTCCAAAAGCACGGCATCCGCAGGCATCGTTTCTGAAGGTCAGTGCAAGAGTCGTCGGGCCCTTGAAGCCACATGCATTGCAGATCAAACCACTTGCGGTGGAAGTCGGGAGCTCTGGCGTCGGCAGGCGTTGGGTGCTGAGGTGCGAAGTGCAGCCGTGTGGCGTACGATGCCCTCAGGTCACGGTGCGAGCAGCGGCTCTTTGGCGGCATCAGATGGCGTTGTCGGTGACACCAGGGTCACAGTGCGAAGTGATGTGGTGCTCGTCGCGGGGCTGGCAGGTCATGGTGCAGGCAGTGGCGTCCTTGTTGCTTAAGCGCTGTCGTCTGCTGATGAACTGAGGTCGATGGCGCCGGCGTCATTAGTCCAAGGCTGGGGTGCGAGACGAGGATGGCGCGTCAAGTAACTTTACGAGTGGTGCCCTCGAACCACGGTGCAAGCAGCGGCATCAATTTCGGCATGGAGCGGTGGCGTCGGGGATACCAAGGCAGCGGTGTGAAGCGAGGCAATGCGTAGTGCGGTGCCCACAGGTTGCAGTGTCAGCAGCGGCTCGTCAGCAGCGGCTCGGTAGCAGCGTCAGCAAACATCGTCGGTGAGACCAGGGTCACGGTGCTGCATTGTGGCGGTGCCCTCTGCGGTGCCTTCAGGACACGGAGTCGGCATCGTAGACGGCGTCAGGTTGCATTTTCTTCTGTTGCAGAACAAAACACAGTCCCCAGTGCTGATGGCAGAAGAACTTGAAGTCTTTGCTGTTCCTGAGACTTCTTGAACAGGGGCAAGCTCTACCTCAAGCCCTTGGAGATACTCAAAGAAAGCATCCCACAATAAGTAAATATTCCATATTTGGCATAATTAGCAATCAATATTAAATGTATAATTAATTACAACTAAATTAACTTCCCAGCCTACACCCCTACAAATCTAGCAGCCAGAAACTAAAATATAAGTAAAACAAATATGTGTTCTGTAAATTACATAATTGAAAATCAATTAAATTGTTAACTAACATTCAATAATTTGTTGTTAACTAATTATTTCTTAATTAACTTCCCACCATATACCACTACAAACCTACGAGTCCAAAAATAACATAAAACAAAAGTAAATGAGTCTTGCATAAATTACATAATAAACATCATTCATATAATTAAATACAATTTATTAAATGATTCTTAATTATTTCTTACCTAATTGACTTCCCACCCTATTTCTCCGCAAACAACCCACTACAACACTATAAATTACTATTAAAAATTAATTTAAAAAATGTGGAATCACTTAAAATGTTAAGCTATATTAAAAGAAAACAAATAATAACATTTATATAAACAATAGTAACACATAACATTGATATATCTACTAAAACACATTAAAATAATTTGAAAACTAAATTTTGACCAACTGTATTAGTGAAAACAATATAAAAAAACATCAATATTATTTACAATGATATTTCTTACCTCAAAAAACGGATATGCTTGTCAACGATATTTCTGCATTACGATATTTGTGTGTCATGATATTTAATATCTGATATTTCTGTCTCCCATTTATTTTTACATTGATATTTTGTCCAAATTCCTGTCAAACTCGTTGGGTTCCTTGGAAAAATATTATTTGTTTACCATCAGGACATTGAAAAATATATATTTTTTTATCATTAAACATTGATCCAGTGGTACTTAGACATTACACCAATGCATTGAAGCAGATCAACAACTGTGATGTTACATTGAAAAAAAAACATTCAATGGTTACTGCTAGTTGAAGCTCAAATATGTCCCCAAGATACAGTCTTTCTTTTTTTGCTACATCTGTGACTATACCCTTAAGCAGGTAAGTTATTCACATCTGCCCTGTTTCAGAAAAACTAAAGTGATGAAAGCATGTCTTCAGCTGTTCTAAGTCCTAGCACTATCATTGAACTTACAAGAGTCAATCAAGGAAAGCTCAGTTGGATTCACGGTCCTACAAAATACGACCTGTGGAGCTCAAAGAACATGTCTTAACTGAACTCGCTCTGTCTTCTTTAAGGTCATAAACAGAATTAAGTGGTCCTGAGGTTTATGGAAATGCTGTTTAACTTGATGGGGGGGAGGGCAAACCCTGCCGTCTGTCCACGCCCCAGATCATGGTAGTAAAGAGCATTTCCCTAGAAAAGCACTTTTCAGTCTGTAGATCACGACTGATGGTTCTTTTTTTTTTTTAGTTCAATGAGTTTATTAGGATTACAAGAATATATAAAAACTTGAATAGCATAGAGGTGATACAGATGAGGAAAAAATATAAATGCATCAGGAATCACTATTTGAGATAAAATATAATATGGAAACCAAGAAATCGTGACCCAGAACAATGGTATCACCATGGGTTAAAAGAGAGATTTAAGAGAAAGAAGACAAGAGAGAGCAGAAAGAAGGAAAAAGGAAAGGGAAGGAAGGAGGAAGAGACAGATAGAAGGTAAAGATAGGGAGAGGAAGAAAAGAAGGGAAAGGAGAGAATGGAAAGGATCTTCTGGGGAGCTACTCCTGAACAAAAGGACAACACTCATGCAACCGAATCAAAAAGATATTGAGCAACCAAACCCTTAGAAGCTGAATCCAAATACGAATCCAAAGTTCTCCAGACACCAGTAGAAATTGAAGGGGAGAGATGAGCGTCATCAACTGAGGTGTGTGCACCTCTCAAAAAGGATACCCATGCCCACCAAGTGTGATAAGAAATTGAAGAAAAAGATTTCCATTCCATAAGAATTACTTTCACCGCAACAGTTAGTAACAAATCTAGTAATCGGGAGTCCAAGGAATCTAAGGGTAGTGGAGTCCGAGACGCAAGTGGGCCTAACAAAATCATGGGGAAAGAAAGCTGGAACCGGAGGTTAAAAATCAATTGAAGATGTTTGTGTATTAAATCCCAAAAGGGTTTGAGAAGCGAACATTCAAAAAACATGTGTGAGTAATCGCCTGTACAAAGACCACAACTCCAACATAGATCATCATCCTTCAATTGAAGAGAGTGTAAACGTACCGGAATCCAATGGAGCAAATTAATAGAGAAAAATTTAGATTGGATTAAAGAAGGAGCAACCTTATTCCGAAGAGAAAGCTTCCCAATCAAACGCCAGTCATCCTCAGAAATATGGGCAATCATATTCTGCTCAAAATGAGATATACATTTCTGTTGGGTGACAGCACAGTCGGTAGGAGAAGCAGAAGAAAGAAATGTATAGATTTTGGAAGCCACATGACCTAAACGAAGCCACAAGTGAAATAAATTAATAGTAGGAGAGTTTGGAATCAGAAGAGTTTTAGCTATCGCCACCTTTATTTTCAGGAAAGTGTAGAAGTCTAAATTATTGAGAGAGAACTGCTGAGATAAAGTAGAAAAAGGAAGTGGATCCCCATTAGAATCATACAGATGTCGCACTAAAGTTATCCCTTTGTTAGCCCAATACACGATCAACACAGGGTCAATAAGAATTTTAATACGAGGATTGTGCCACAACGAGGACCATCTTGATTAATGAATAGGACTAGCAACTCGCTTATCAACTTGTTTGATCGCTGCAATGGTATCTAAGATGATTGAGCATGAGAAAGGGATAGATAGAGTAGATGTAGTTAAAAAAGATAAGGGTGGTAGGGGAGAGGCCGTATTCTGTTCAATTAAGAGCCAAAAAGGAACATGGTCAGGCGTCGAGACAAGCCAAAGAGCCCCCTGCGAGGCCAAAAAAGCAGTTTGATACTTCTCCCAATCAGGAAAGTTGCAACCACCCATCTCATAAGGCTTCCTCAAATATTTATAGCAATTCGAGCCCTCTTCTCATTCCAAAGAAACTTGGAAGTGAGGGAGTTCATTGTGTGAAAAAAAGAAGAAGACAGTTTCACAGGGAGCATGGAAGAAACAAAATTAATAATAGGGGTAATCATCATTTTTATAGTTTGAAAACGGCCCCACCAAGAAATATGTTTAGGAGACCAAGTCTCTAAGAGTTGTCGTACTTTAGTAATAGTTTGAGCCTCATTGTACGCAACAGTATCATAAAGAGTGCTGCAAAACCAGATCCCCAAGTATTTAAGCTGTTTAGATTGCCATTTAAATCCTGCAGAACCCATATGAGCCGGAAAACAATAAGCGTTTAAAGGAAACATTTCCGTTTCGTCCTTATTGAGGGTATACCCAGAAACACCTGAAAAAAGGGAGATGGTATCCGAAATCGCGGGAATGGCACGTTCAATATCTTCCAAAAAAATAAGAACATCATCTGCATATGCAGCAGTTTTAATACGATGTGAGCCAAAAGTAAATCCGTTGATGTCTGGATGGATGTCAATCAAGCGAAGCAACGGGTCAATAGAAAGTAAAAACAAAAGAGGGGACAAGGGACAGCCTTGTCTGGTGCCTTGGCGAAGATTGAAAAAAGAAGAAGTGGTGCCATTGACTCTAATATTTGCCCTAGGCTGGGCATATAAAGACATAACCATATTAACAAACGAATCGCCAAAATTATGTGCACAAAGAATCGCATGTAAAAAAGGCCAGGAAACCTTATCGAAAGCCTTTTCGGCGTCTAAGGCTAAAGCCGCAGCTGGAAGGGAAGAGCGTTTAGCAGCACCCAGAACATGACAAAAGATACGGATATTGTCCCTTGCTAAACGGCCCTTAACAAAACCAGTCTGAGAAGGGTGAACAAGCTTAGGAATTAATGATTCTAAACGCTTAGCTAAAATTTTGGCAAAGATTTTCGCTTCCATATTAAGGAGAGAAATGGGCCGAAAATGTTTGGGGTCTGAATGATCTTTGTCCTCTTTTGGGATTACAACAATGGTGGCATCCGCTGCCGAACCTGAGACCGCCCCTTGTTGGATGAAAGAATCAAAGACCACCTTAAGACGAGGAACAACTGCAAAAAGAAAGGTTTTATAAAACAGGATAGGAAAGCCATCTGGCCCTGGAGCTTTTCTCGACCGAGTAGCTTTAATGGCATAAATGATTTCCTCAGAGGTAATCGCACCACCTAACTTCAGACTATCTTCAGTAGAGATCGATTGAAGAGGAATCGTTTTAAGAAACTACTGGCATTGAACAAAAGAGGATTGATTGGTGGGAGTATATAATTTACTATAGAAATCTCTAAAAACATCAAGAATCTCCTTGGTCTGGAATTTTGTAGTGCCAGAGCTATCTTTAATTGAGGAGATTTGCACTGATTTGAAATTAGAATCTTGATACTTCAGCGTTGCCGCCAATAGTTTACCTGCACGGTTCTTTAACAATAAGCGCTTGGATTTCTGGGCCTGAACCCCAATGTGAGCCCGCCTAGTAACAATGGTATTGTAGGAATATTTGAGATTCTTAATGATTTGCAGATGACTTCTATCTTTAGAACTACGGAAGAGAAGTTCCTGTTGTTTAATTTCGTCTGCTAAAAACTTTAGGTCTTTTTTAGCAGCAGCATTTGTCCTAGCCATGCATTGAATAATGGAACCCCGAAGAGAGCATTTAAAAGCATCCCATAAAACTATTGGAGAACTAACCGATCCATCATTATTAGCAAAGAAGTCCTCAATTTCAGTCATTAACGCCAGAACCTGGGACTCATCATAAAGAATTTCAGTGTTTAATCTCCAAGAGCTGGGACCTTTTATCGTACCAAAGGAGGAAAGAGAGAAGGAGACAGCTGCATGATCAGAAACAAGAATAGGATGAATGAGTGGGGAAGATGAAGACTGAACAAGAGACGAATGAACTAAAAGATAGTCAATACGAGAAAAGCTAGAGTGTGGAGAAGAAAAGAAAGAGAAATCACTACCAGTAGGGTTATGAAGCCGCCAAAGATCTTGAAACTGAAGAGTAGAACACATATTTAACAATTGTTTATGCGCTTTAGAAGAACGAAACTGAAAGGCAGAATTTCTATCCAACAGAGGGTCCATTGGTAAATTGAAATCACCACCAACAATTAAATTGCCCTGATGAGGAGTATCTACCAGCTTTTTCGTTATCGTGCGCCAGAACACCGGGTCATCAGAATTCGGAGCTTAAATATTGAAAACATATATGTCATTAGTACCATTAGAAAGTCTAGACAATAATCCGCCATAGAGGTTGTTGTTGGAACAGACTTGCCAGCGCTGTTAAAGCCCTATTTGCCAGAGCTGCAGGAGCAGCCTTCATTTGTTAAATCAGCCTGAGACCCTGAGCGAGGCCGCAGAGGAGGCGAGAGGCGCGGCCCCGGGACTGCGAGGGACAGCGTCAGTAACACCAGCTGTTCCCTCTTCCCGCCTGAGCCGCGCCCCCTCCCAGTGCCCCGCCCCCTACAAGGCGTTGAAAACCTCTCGCGGCCCCCGCTCCGCGGGAGCCGCTCGCCATAGAGGTTGTTGTTGAAACAGACTTGCCAGCGCTGTTAAAGCCCTATTTGCCAGAGCTGCAGGAGCAGCCTTCATTTGTTAAATCAGCCTGAGACCCTGAGCGAGGCCGCAGAGGAGGCGAGAGGCGCGGCCCCGGGACTGCGAGGGACAGCGTCAGTAACACCAGCTGTTCCCTCTTCCTGCGTGAGCCACGCCCCCTCCCAGTGCCCCGCCCCCTACAAGGCGTTGAAAACCTCTCGCGGCCCCCGCTCCGCGTGTGCCGCTCGCCATAGAGGTTGTTGTTGGAACAGACTTGCCAGCGCTGTTAAAGCCCTATTTGCCAGAGCTGCAGGAGCAGCCTTCATTTGTTAAATCAGCCTGAGACCCTGAGCGAGGCCGCAGAGGAGGCGAGAGGCGCGGCCCCGGGACTGCGAGGGACAGCGTCAGTAACACCAGCTGTTCCCTCTTCCCGCGTGAGCCGCGCCCCCTCCCAGTGCCCCGCCCTTTTCCTACACCTAATTTACATAAACTGGGGCCATAACGCGCATCGCGGGACGCGCGCGGGTCGACGCCCGGGCTAAGCCCGGGCAAAGGGCGGGCCCTCTGTGGCCCTCTAGGGGCCCGAAGTGGCCGGGTCGGGCCACCCCCCTAAGTACACCCTACGGAAGCCATAAGTCAATCCTACGCTATATTCAGAGGAAAGTGGCTGCAAACACTGTTTAAAGATGACTAAAACCTGCAAAACCCCGATGGCCACACGATCAACCAGCAGATCAAAAACAGTGAGTACACCTTTGCCCACTATTACTGCTATAGATATAATGCTCCAAAAAACGATTAATGTTGTGGCGGATGCTATCCAGAATACTGAGAGGAGGCTCTCTTTGACGCCTAACTTATGTTTCCCAGACTTGTCCTCACATACCAGTACAGAAGACCCAAATATGGAGGACACAGCCTCATCACAGGAGTCCCTTTTAATGCAATCATTTTCAGAACTACCAAGATCACACATCAAGGAAAAACCTTCTAATTCATCTTCCATCGATCTAGTAGCGAACACCCTGGACAACAGCCTTATGATTTTAACTAGTAGTGCAAATAACATCCAGCAAGAAAAGGATTTCGCTTCCGCACTGGAAGTTCACACCATGGACACTGCCCCATTAGCTACTGCTATAACTGAAACCCAACCATCTAAACAAAGTAACCCTTCAAATTCCAAGAGAAAAAAGCCCAGATTCTTACTTCCTAAAAGGAAAGTTCATCACATATCAGGCAAACCCAAGCGATCGCTCAAAGACATGTGGCAGAAGAATAGATTAGAGAAACTCCCTGTTATAATGCGGGATGGACCCATATCAATTTCCCCACTAGTCTACGATGCATGTGGGAATATTAATCCCAAAACTGGTATCTCTCTAGTCAATGAGGAAACAGGGCATATTGAGAAGCAGAGTCGTGCAGTCTTGCCAACAATGAGAGAGATTGAAGCCTTAATTAAAACAACTCTACAACCCATCAGCCACCAGATTGATAACATAGAAAGGGCGCTGAGTAAATTTGAGAGGGCACAAAATGATATATCCTCTAGTATCCTCAGATTGCTCAAAACAACTAACACGCCTACCACCTTTGTTCCATCTTCATCAACCCTTAATGTGAAAAATTCCAAAACATTGAAAAAAGTAGATAACACTTTAAAGAATACAGGAAAGCCAAACAATCCTCAACTTCAGAGCCTACCCTTAACTGTTCAAACACCAAATTCACAATTAGCTTCCACTACCACTGTGAACATAACCACACCTATGCTTAACACACCTAACACTCAAACAGATGAGGATGATAGCGAGTGGGCGGCAGAGAGTCACCTGCCTAGTACCAACGTAGGCACACCCGAGGATAAAAGTCGTACGGCCCCTCCCAAAGGTAACACCCAACTCAAAGATACAGGGACACAGCCCCCTAGACCTATTACAACACGTCCACTAACACATATTAACTTGCCACCACAGTCCAACCTTTATACAATAGTGATGATTGGGGTGCCAAAAATTGCTGTTAACAGGGAAGAAACACGAGAGGAACTGAGCAACAAAGTAACGCAATGGCTTACTATACATAGGCCCCTCCCGCCAAACATAATAGGTACCATCCAACAGGTCAAAAGAGTAGAGTGGGTGGGCACTCGCTTTAAATCCACAGAGGGTGACTGTATCGTGGTTACCTTCAAATACCTAGGACCGGCGAAATTCATCGCAGGATGGAGAACCACTGGGACAAAAAGCTTGATTCGAACCATGGGACTTAGCTACTTCTATCCAGTCCGTTCAGATACCCACAGGAACAAATTAAATTACAATTATACCCAAGAAGGATCTTACAGGACACAGCAGAATAATCAACCCTGGCTGGCCTTTGTCCCACCCCGCCCAGATACACCAATGGCCCTAGACCAACATCCATATTCTCATTCGTGGGGAAATAAAGTCCATAACTACCAACCAATAGAAATAGCTGAACGTCATGGGCATGGTCACTACCGAGCCTTTAACCATGCCACCTCACAATACAATGACTACGGGTTTCCTACATTTAATCGTTACGATGCTCTTCTCAGCCACGACCAACTGGAAGAGGTCGACTGACTGCCATCTGACCTGTTCCCCGTCTCACTTTCTGTGAAAACAAACAGCCATGTAGAAAATATGAGGACCCCACCAAAAACATCTAATTCCCCAGTGGACAATCCATCCAATACTATCTTCACGACGAAATCAAGACACTCAGTCAGCCCTAAAGCAAATCAAGCCCAGCCCCTCTTAGTGGACGAGGTAGGCATCTTTCCCTTACCAACAGTTTGCCAACCTCATGTATCACCTGCAACTCCAAGGACGAACCCTGTGATAAGGGACAATCTAGATCTGTGCTCTCTATCTGTTATAACACCTGCTTCAAACTTAGTACACTATGTCCCTAATATAATCAAGATATTGTCTTGGAACGTCGCAGGATTGGCCTAAAAAATTATTGACCCGTCGTGGGAAGTTTTTGTTAAAAATTACACCATCCTGTGCTTCCAAGAAACATGGCTAATAGATAACAACACCTTCATTGAGGGATATCAAAGTTTTTTTGTCCCCACATCACCCTCCCCAAGCGGCAGAGCAAAGGGGGGCCTGGCAATATTCACTAGTCTGTCTCTTAAAATGAAGATTAACCAAGTGCAGCTGGATAACAGGAACATGCAGATACTGACTCTTAGTAGGGGTAAGAAAGCTATAACCCTAATTAACTTTTATAACTCTGTCGCAAATTCGAACGATTGTAACCTTGCCAGACTGGAAAGTTACCTAAATGAATTTGGCTCAAAACTACCACAGGACAAAATTCTTCTTGGTGACTTTAACACACACATTTGTGGTAATCCTCTTTTAACCACTTTGGGATCCCTGGGCTGTGGACTCAGAACAGGTCCCCACTTCACACATTGCCACCGTGGAACCAAACTAAATACTCTAACGGATACTATGAACTTGACCATGGCACTATCTATAAAAGACGACTCCTTTTCCTTCAAAGATCCAACCTATAAAGGATCGGAGTCAGGATCTTTTATAGATCATATTCTCCTTTCTGCTGGAGTTGCCCAACAGGTTTTAAACTTTGACATTCTTGAAAGCACTTATAGTGATCACAATCCTTTGCTCCTTGAACTGCAATGCGGCCCCTCAGTGCTCCATAAAAATATTGAGGACCCTGGGACACTTAAGCTGGTTAATAATAACCGCCGCTTAAAATGGAACCTGGTAAACAGCGACAAATTGTATGAGGCCGTTGCTTTACACTGCGAACATGAACTTAAGCTCTGTGCTACAAATTCTGCACCTCCAGAATCTATTTTATCCGCCTTTGCTGTAGTGTCCAAAAGAATAGAACAACTATTGACGGTAACAACCAAGGGATCTACTACTCAACACCCCCGCTGGTTTGACCATGCTTGTTCTTCTGCAAACCGCAAATTAAAAGCTGCTCTTAAAAACAAACCGAGAGACTCTGCACTTATTAAGGCCCTTCGAGCAGACTACAAATATGCCCTTGCCTCACGCAAAAAGTCAATTAAAACTAAAACATGGGAATCTTTGCTCGACCCCTCTACCTTGGGCAACAGTTCAAAATTCTGGAGTATAATAAATAGACCACTTTTTGGTGACCCAAATGATGAGAGTCTCGGTACAGTTATACCGGAGGATGAATGGATCACTCACTTTGGAGCTATCTTCAAGAGCGACGCCCCACAGTCCTCAGAACCATTTCATCTCCCTGAGAGCAGCCCGCTACACTTTTCAACTAAAGAAATTGAACTAGGGATACTTGGTCTCTCCAGTAACAAAGCCCCGGACCCCGATGGTCTTCCACCTGACCTATTCAAATCTAATATCACCTTATGGGCTCCCATTCTCACATCTGTCATCAATGCCGGGGTCGAAGTGGGGGCTCCTAAATCTTGGGGAGCATCTACTATCGTCCCTGTTTACAAAAAGGGGGACAGAACAAAAGCGGCCTGCTACAGACCAATCTCCCTGATAAACTCCGTTGCGAAGGTAGTGGGTGGGATTCTACTAAAGAGACTGAACGCATGGGCCAAACAACACAACATAATGACCCCTGCACAGTATGGATTCCGACCAGGTCATGCAACAACTACACAGTGTCTGAATCTATATCTAATAAGTGGTAAATACACCCAAGCAAGAGAGGGAACTCTGTATATGGCCTTTATGGACCTTTCCTCGGCGTTTGACTGTGTCGATAGGAGCAAATTATGGGAAGTCCTGCAAAATATGGGCGTAGAAAATAACTTGATCAACTTTCTGGCTGACTTACACAACGACACCCGTGCAAATGTGCGTTTTACAAGAGATATGAAAGTAACGAGAGATTTTAATGTTAACCGAGGGGTCAGACAGGGCTGTATTTTAGCACCTTTTCTTTTTAATTTATATATAAATGGACTTGAAGATCACCTGGTAAAAACAGACACGGATTACCCTCGAATTGGGAAAACAGGCGTACCGGTCCTGTTGTACGCGGACGACGCCGTTCTTTTATCCAGAACCGCACTCGGACTCTAAAAATTACTGGTTTCTTTTTTTCAATTCATGTCCTCACGTGGCCTAAATATTAACAATTCCAAATCTTTTATCATGACGGTTGGATTAACTCCCAAAAAACAATACCCCTTCTCACTTAATGGGGAAAACATACCACTAACAAAAACTTTTTCGTATTTGGGAGTACTGTTTGACCACAAACTCAGATGGGGCCCTGCCATAACAAAAAAGAAAGGCGAAATATTGAGGACCAACTCTGGTATAATGGATTTTGCTCGAAAATTGGGTAACACTCCAGTGTCCGCCATATTGAAGCTCTATCAGGCAAAAAGTGTTGCGGTGGCAAGTTACGGAAGTGAACTGTGGGGGTTCTTACCGGTTGATACCCTAGTAACTCTTGAAAATAACTTTCTGAAACAGGTCATGAGCTTGCCAAAGAGTACCGCAAATTTCTCCGTACATGAGGAACTGGGCACCCCATATTTAGCTGACAAAATCGCTGTAAATCCTTTGCTCTGCTGGTTAAGCTGTTGGCGAAATACATCTATTCCATTGACTCATAACATCCTAGCTGAAGCCCTTACTTGGGAAGGACAACTCAAGTTACCCTGGCTGAAATACATTCGAAATTGCTGTAAAGAACTGGGCAGATTAGATCTTTACGTAACACCCCAGAATACTACTAAGCAAGATGTCAATTTCGTAAAAAACACTTTTTATCTGAAACGACAACTCGACAGGGAAGAAACTGAGTTTAAAAAGTCCAGCGTAAGGAGCCACGCACTAACAAAGACCTGTGTGTTTTCTGAACCTTATTTATTGTGGAATATATCCAGATATGAACGCTTCCTGCTGAGCAGATTTCGATTTGATCTCTACCATCTACTCTTAGCTGTGCCAAGTGGAGCCCATAGAGGTCAAGTGTTGCCAGCTTGCGGCTGCGACAACAAGTCTCCGCAAGACCTGGCTCACTTTTTATTTCTATGTTCTTATTACTCAAGTCCACGCAATATGTTTTTAAAACCGTTGCTTAAAAAGATTAATTTTATACAAATTAAGCCTGCACTTCTATATCTTCAAATGTTGCATGAAGACAGTACTTTTTTTATCTGCAAGTTTTTAAAAACAGCCTTGAAGTATAGATTAAGCATGGAAGGATGACTCCAAACTGAATTACACTACAGATCCAAGTTCGTCTTGATTAAGTAATTGTATATGGGTCCACTGTATTGTGTCTTTCTCTCGCAAAATTGCTTATTACTTTTTTATATGTGGTCATGGAAGATAATTCTTTTCTATGATTGAACTGTATATTACTGTATTATGTGCTTTTATGACTGCTCCTCTGTCAGTCGAATAAAGAATCTTTGATTTGATTTGACAATAATCATCGGCCCTCAGAGTCATGTTCAGCAGAGACCAACGATAATCCAGAAGTTTTAGAGATCAATGTAATCACCCCATTCCTTTTACCAGAGGCATCAGAACAAGCAACATCAAGCACCCACTCCTTCCTCAGACACAAAGCCTCTTTGTAGGAAATTTTTGTTTCTTGTAACAAAACCAAATCAGAAGAAAGAGATTTACAATAATCCAAGATTTTTTTTATCTCTTTACAGGGTGATATAATCCCTTAACATTAAGGGACACAACATTCAAATCAGGCATAAGTGGGCAACAACATAAAATCCAGTAAAAAAGAGTGAGAGAGGGAGAAATAATAGAACAAAACAAACAGGCAGAGACCAACTCTGAAAAAGAAGAAAGGGAGAGCCCCCCCAGAAGAACCAAGAGAAAGAGAAGTAAGGCAGAAAGGGGAAGAAGAAAAGAGAGAAAAGAAGACCCACCAGGGGAGGTCTAGAAGAGACCAAAGTCATACCAGGGGGAACATGGGAAGGGAAGCAAGAGACCACCGGGAGAACTCACATGACATGGTGAAGCTTTGAAACCCTAAAAAATATATAATATAAAGAACACGGCAAAGAAGTATACAATATAGTAGGTTGCCAATAGAAATAAAAACAGCACCTTTCAGAAATCAGACAGTAAAACAGCCTAAGAGCAATAATAAGTGTCTAAAAAGAACATAAAAATCATCCCCAATCAATTGTAATAACAGAGGTATATATTACATAATAACTATACAGATAAATATGTATGGAAAGGCAAAACCAAGTAAAGGGAAGCAAAGTCATCAGTAACAGCAAATGAGAAATGGAATAATACCTAATAACTTGTATAAATAATCAACCAGGGTAAAACTTGTAGGTAAATGAGGAGTACAATAATAACAATAGTGCATTACATATACCACATGAATGATGAAAGGATCATTGGAATATACACAAAAAATGAAAACTATATGGAGAACATAGAGCGACTAATAAAAAGAGCAAACAATACCATGCTGCAATGCAAAGACACAAAATATCCAAAACGTGACAATGGACAAGAAAAACAAAATAGAATCACATAATACCAAGTGAAAATTAGGAAAAGGCAGAGAAATAATGAACGGAACCCACAAAACCAGGTACAAATCATGGGAGGGAAAGAACATCAACCGGATGACGAAAACAACAGAACTGAAAAGGAAGATAAGAGAGACCTCAAGGAATTCACCTATAAACTAAACATCACAAAAAGCTGCCAAAGACAAAGAGCATGTTGAGCAGCGACCTGAATGCAATCACGAGGATAAATTGGTGACATATTCGAATGAGGAAATAGAACAAACCAAATGTGAGGAAAAAGAAAAGAATACGTAGAACAGAGAAACTCAGAGGACAGCTAACAAACGGCAAAGAGAAGATAAAACGAGAAAACGGTCGAAACGAACGACAGGTAACAAAAGACAACATATGTGTCTAAAGACCATGACTCAAGGCATAAGGAACTCCGACGTCAAGATATGAGAAAACACGACATCTGAGAAGATGGGAGAGCCAAAAACAACATGTAACACTGAAACAGTGGCACATATCGGAAGGAAAGATATAATAAGTTACAGAAACAAGATGCAAACAGAATCAAGAACCAGAAGGACCAGGAACAGAAGAAGAATCCATCTGCGATTCAGACTGATTATCCAAAAAGGTGGAAACATCAGAAGGTTCATCAAAAATCTTAGAGCGGCCTTTGAATGTGATGCGAAATTTAGAAGGACCAGCAAAAGAGAAAGGGATGTTCATGTCTACAAGGCGTTTCCGCAGGTTAAGAAAACCCTTGCACCGAATCACAGTATCTCTGGCAGAATCCTGAGAAATGGAGATGCGATGACCCTCCCAAGTCACGGATTTAACCTTCCTCATGTGAGCCAAAATTTGTTCCAAATGCTGGTGACGTAGCGGTTTAAAAATTACCGCTCTTGGACTTGTCTCGGATTTAGACCTGAAGGAAGGAACACGATGAGCTCTCTCAATCTCAAAGTCTCTCAAAAATGAAATCTGTAGAGTAGCAGGAAGCCATTGGGAAATAAAGTCAACCATCGAGGAGGCTGACTTCTCTGCATCCTCAGGGAGACCAAAAATTCGTAGATTACTTCTTCGGTTACGATCTTCCTGCTCCGTGAGGTCTCTCCGTAGAGCAGCCATAGAACGTTCCATCTGTTGAAGAGACCGTGAATGTTGATGGGCAACATCCTCCACACCACTAATCCGAGACTCCGCAGCATTGACTCTAAGAGATAACGCCTTAAAGTCATTCCTAATAGCCGCCACTTCAACTTGTAGGAGATCAGTGTTAGTCTTAGTAGATTGGGCGATATCATGAACCGCATTGAGACACGAGAGAATGGTATCCAGAGTGGTAGTAGGGTCCTTCTGAGAAGATTCTGGAGTAGGAGATTGTTGTTTAGACCTCTTGAGGGCACCTTTGGAATCCTTAGTAGTAACAGGAGGACCCATGTTATCCGCCATAAGTGCCGCCCACGTTGAAAAGACAGAAAACCCCCTGGGTAAGTATGCGGAGATAAAGTGAGCAAAGCAGGTGGAGAAAAAAAAAAAAAAGAAATAGCAAAAAATGACGATTCACAAGAGTTCCCCAGAGAGACAGCAGGAGAAGCGTTAAATTAGGAACCACTGGCCGTAGTAGTAAAAATTGTAATGGCCGTTAATATCGTATGTGGAAAGAAAAGACATGGAATATACCTCAGAGAGTCGTGAAAAAACAAGACTCCAGGCAGCCGACAACCTCGCAATCAGGTTGAACAGACCTCATGTAAAAAAAAACACAAGGCAGAATCAAAATAGCAGAGGGAGACCACTGAGGCTGTACATGAGGACCCACCAGGCAAAGAGAGGCATGGAAGCAGCAGCAGATGAAGAAAACGCTGATAAAAATCCAGACACTTGAGAAGAAATGAGAAATATGGTAAATGTCACCTCAAAAGCATCAGAAGCTCAGCCCCCAGAAATGCACCATAGTGCCTGAGGTGGAAAACACGAGCGACGCCACACAGGAAACAAAATGGCGGCCGCTCGTGAAAGCCAGTGAGAGGGGCTGCAGATCGCTGGAAAATGCTGTTCCTGCCGTCGTCAGCGATGTCCGCACATTCCACCACGTTCCCGGCACCTTCCGACTTAAAATGCCGAGTTCGGAAGAGAAAGGGTCTCTGGAAGGGACTCCAAAATCGTCCCGATAACCTCGGCCTCCACGGAGCTCAAGCGCCAACCGCCATCACGTAGCGGCGCGCAAGCCACGCCCCTCGCGACTGATGGTTCTTGAGACGATTTTTGCTGGGTGCTTAGAGTCGAGCAATTAATAAATATGCCTTTAATATCTGTGTTTATTTGGCACAGTTGCCAGTGCTTCAAAGACAGAGCTCAAATATCAGGCTATATCGTCTGAAAAATTGTTGATTTTTCTTTTAACAAGGGGAATGGTGTTTACTTTTTTTTCTCTGACATGCAAAGTGAGATGAGTTCCTAAAGTGAATCGTGACAAGCTTGCTGTAAATGATCTAAGCTTTTAGCAGTTAGAAAATGAAAAATCAAACACATTTTCTGTAATTCTAAAGCATACTGGAACCAGAGATTTTAATAGGAGCAAAAAAATGACGAGCCCTAACTTGTTGATGCACTAATGATAAATATTCACAGAAACCAGATTTCCACACAATATCGTTTGTGGGCTATATAGTTTTATCAGGAAAACTATGTCTATGCATATTTAGTGGCCACTTCAATGGAAAATGTGCTGTCTGTAAAGACAATGCACTACCATGAAATGCTTTAGTTAGATAAAAACAAATCACCTGCCTCATGTCTATTAAGGCAAAAGGAACAAATGATGGAGGAAATGCTGAACAATGCAATCGTTCACCTGGAGTCAAGCTAGCCTGGCTGATGAGAGGTGAAACCCCGAAACCGGTCCCAGGATGTTTGTTTCCGGTCCAGGTAGAACATGAGCTGGCAGTTCGGGCTGGAATGTTCCCATGGGGAGCAGGGTCAAGACTGATTTACATATGGCTGGGTTTAAACTGAAATGGCATGGGGAGCAAAAAACGATGGATTTAGGCCCAGATCTCTGTATTGGCATGAATGTTTGACATTGTTCAACATTCTGCTTATCATTTGTCACCCCAAGTGGGACGGGGATGCCCAGATGTGGGTCCTGTGTTCCCCATGCCACAATAGTCAAGCTAGCCTGGCTGATGAGGGGTGAAACCCTGAAACTGGTCCCAGGAATGCTTGTTTCCGCTCCAGGGAGGACCTGGCCTGGCAGTTCGGCTGGACTCCCCCCATGGGAAGCATGGTCAAGACTGATTTGCATATGGTTGGGTTTGAAAAGGAATGGTGTGAGGAGCAAAAAAAGATGGATTAAGGCCCAGATCTCTATACTGGAATGGATGTTTGACATTGTTCAACATTCTGACATTCTGTCCATCAATTGTTCTTTTTGCATTTGTCACCCAGAGTGGGACGAAACGTGCTCTACATGCCACTGGAGTGAATCTAGCCTAGCTGATGAGTGGTGAAACCCCGAAACTGGTCCCAGGATGCTTGATCCCAGTCCAGGGAGGCCCTGGCCTGGTAGTTCGGGCTGTACTGTTCCCATGGGGAGGAGGGTCAAGACCGATTTGCATATGGCTCGGTTTAAACTGGAATGGCATTGGGAGCAAAAAAACGATGGAGTTAGGCCCAGATCTCTGTACTGGGGTGAATGTTAGACATTGTTCAACATTCTGGCCATCAATTGTTCTTTTTGCATCATATCCATTAAAGCTAGGTGGGTCATGACAGTTTGTCATTCTAAATTTGGGGTGTGGTTCTAAAATTCTAACCAATTTGCAAAGCACTGCCCTAGAAGGGTAGAGTCCTCACACAGGTCATCGTGTTACCGAAGCCATGTAACAACTAACATTAGATATGCTCAACAACAGAGGATTTACAATGGCAAAAAATAACAGGGAAGATTACCCTTCCTGGTTAGGTTCAAAATCCTATATGTGGGGACTAGCTGAACAAATTGTGAACTTTCTATTCCATTAGTAAGGCACTCTTCACATAAAACCCTTGAAAATCAACAAAAGTAGAAGATGTGTTTCTTCAGAGTTAGTTATCCAGAGGCAGGGCCCAAGTCATAGGGTTGTCTGGAGGGGCTAGACGCCCCAATAAAAATAGTTGTGACCCATAAATGCAATTGCCAATGAGTCAGAGATTTCTTTCAAAACAACAGATTAGCTCATGCTAACATATCTTCACCAGTGAATATGCTCAGCATGTAAAGTAAAAGTAAAGTCCTGCACTGACACCACCAGCACTTATTTCTGCCCACTGGGACTGTTGAGGATATCTCACGGGCAGATGTCCCAGTGAAGAAAATCATGCCCCTGCTGACACAAAGATGCCTTTTGGATTTTCAGAGGACTTAGGCCAAGAAACTGCCTGATATAAAACCATCAAGCAATGCTGTCTGCGCAATAGTCAGAGTCCTTATTTTTACTTTCTCCACCTTGAAATAAATTTTCCATTTTGATGTGAGTTGATGAAGAAAATATAGCTCAACGATTTATTTTGTACATTTCCCTCTTACCTATTCCCATGGCATGGCATTGGCATGTATGGTCATTTGCCCACTTTCACAGCTACCACTGCCCTGCTTTCTGATACGTCTATTTATTGGGAGAATGAGCAATTTTGGCCCAGTTGCACTATTGCATTTTTTAAT
This sequence comes from Lissotriton helveticus, assembly GCF_964261635.1. Taxonomy (NCBI): domain Eukaryota; kingdom Metazoa; phylum Chordata; class Amphibia; order Caudata; family Salamandridae; genus Lissotriton; species Lissotriton helveticus. The sequence continues at coordinate 985,964,267 of NC_136063.1, forward strand.
GAATCGTAATCTGTAATTCTTAAGAAATCTAATTTTGTACTATTGCGTACATGTCCCAAAAGAGATTTCACAGGAGTCTTCTTTCTTAAAATACTGCCTTGTTAGAAGCGATTTTTTACATTCGCAAAATGCGAATGGTGCCCAGACACACACTGATGAGATCGCAATCAGGAAATACATTGTTTCACTCTCATTCTGAAGCAGAAGAGCTGCAGCGACAGCCTTTTTGTACTCCTAGGGCAGCTTTGTGCCATAATAACTCATCAGGAAGGGCAGGCAGATAATTCTTCCAGAGAGCGAAAACAAAAGTTCTTGGAAGATTAATTTAAATTTATCACTAGTGTTTTTGGCCCACAATGTCTTCCTTTCACACGAAAAATAGGATTTTTATAGCCATAGAAATGACTAAATGTTTTAAAATAGAATACATTTGATTTAAGAAAGTCATCAAAAAAGATGTTAAAACTCAATGGGCCTGATTCACAAAGGTAAAGTGAGACGAAAGCCAAACTTTATGACTTTCGGTACTCACAAAGAGCATTTACTACTCGTAATTGCCATTTGTGAATACCGAAAGTCGTAAAGTTCTACTTTTTTAATTCACAAACGGCATTTACAAATAGAGAATGTCCTTTGTGAATAAAAATGTCGTAGAGTTAGACTTTTGTCTCATTTTACCTTTGTGAATGGGGCCCAAGATGTATAAAATACTTTTAAAAAACTCAGTTCTTCCTGAGAAAGGACAGTCTTGCTTTTGCTTTTAGTGTAATTAAAACCAAGAAGGAGTGTAAATGACTGCTCGGCCTGCATAGTTAGTTATGGAACAAGATAAAGGCTAGCAGTTTTCTCCTTCTAGACCAAGTTTGACCTAATGTGTCAGCTTTTCCTCATATACAATCCAGTTGTTGAGTTGCTTGCTTAGGCAGGTCACTTAAGAGAAAAAAGATTTGTTCATCTGGGTCATCTAGCTGTTCTCTTTGCAACAAATTGCTGAGTGTGCTCAATCTTATGATGTTATCTACGTTGCTGTTCAATATAAAATGTTACAGATCCTTTGTGGTGTCACACAAGCATTTGCACAATATTGCTGGATTTCTTCTGCTCAAAGTTTCATTTTGCATTAAAAAACATCATCTCCCTAGGGTAAAAAGCCTCCTTTCTATCCAATTAGAAAGTAGGATTAAGTATTGCTGTGCTCTCGGAGAAGGGTCGATCATCCTGATGTGAATACTGAGGGATAGTATGTCCAGTGCTCCTGTTTTCTGTTCTTTAGCTAGGTATGCACATTGTTTGTTTACCATGGCATTTATTTTCCTCTTTGAGTTCGACTGAAGCGTACTTGAGGCGTGAGGTGATCAGGTTGAGTCTCTTGCTTTCTTTGAGCTGGAGCATTGCAAAGGAGGACTTGATATTCATTTTAAAATGTTCCTCCTGGGCCCAGTCGATCATGGTATTGGAGGATACTTTTAGTCTTTTTAGTTGGTAGTTTATAGGGGCCATCAGACAACAGTCTTAAGTAGAGGCGAAGCCCACATCAGATTCCTAGACGACTGTAGGAAAACATGATGGTAGATTGAAGATTGTTTTCCAAAATTTCCTCTCGAAAATGCCCAATCATGTAAATGATCTTATAAAGGCGCCATGATATTTGACTTCCTACCTTTGCTTGAAAAACGTTGTCGATATGATTAGAAAATTAGTATCCATGTTTTCCAAACATCCATGCAATGGCATTGGTTGGAGTCTCAGCTTTTTCAAGGATGGTTTGAATGTAGGTGGATCAGTTGAGGTTTTTTTTATTACTATGCCCAAGTGTTTAAAGGATTCCACTTCTAATTTTGTACCATTTATGCAGAAGACACATTTATTCTTTTGATTTGTCGGATTTCTTTTTTCGATTTGTCTTGATTGTCATAATGTTAGTTTTTCCTGCATTCAATTTTAGTTAATTTACTTGGCAGTATTTTTAGAAATCAAAATTGAATCATCGCATATAAAAGAGCCTGAATGTTAAAATCATTTATCATGGGGATATCATCTGTGGCATTCTTAGTTTCTGATGTAGTTTGTTGATATACAGGGAGAACAAAAGGGGGCCAGTTTCCATCCTTGCTTTGCTTCTTTCCTGATGTCAAATCTTTTGCTCATGAACCCTTTCTGGATTAGTTTAACTTGCGAAGTAGTGTCAGTGTACAATAGTTCCATTGCCCATAGTTGTTAGCTTTTCACAGAGGCGATGTCTTGGCACCAAGTTGAAAGCCAAAGGGAAGTCTAAAGATGCTACAAAAAGAGACATTTTTGGCTGTGCTGCATTTGTGCACAATGTGTAGAAATGTAAATAATATCTGATTGATATTTGAAAGTCCTTCTCTGAACCCGCCTTGAATGAGAGAAAGAATGTTCTCTTTGGTGACCCAGTCGCCTTGTGCCCTAAGAATCAATTTTGAAAACGATTTTACAACCTATATTAGGCTAATCAGTTTATAAGACTTTAGATAATTTTTCTGACCTTTCATGTAGATTGGGACTATAATACTTTAGCCTAGAAGACTGACACTGGGCCTCTGCTGAAATCGCAATGAAGATTTTCATCAAAATATCTGCCCACCACTCTGCTTCTGAGAGGAAAACCTCTGGGGGTACTATGTTGGGGCTGGCGGCCTTCCTCTTTTCCAGATCCATAATCGCTTCACTCACTTTTTCTTTGCTGATGTATTCGGGCCCAGGGGCTTTATTCTGGGGGACAATCATTTCTTGCTCTACATCACAAAGACATTTATCAACTTTGTTGTTTGGTGTGGGATTAAAGATTGAGGAGAAATTAGCTAACCAGATTTCTTCCCTGATCTTAGATTCCAGGTGATTTTTTCAGGCTCCTAGGCCTTTTCGTATTTCCAACCAGAAGATCCTTATGTCTTTTTCTATTTCTAGCCGCGTTCATGGCATCTGCCTTTTTCTTCTTACTTAAGGCTGGATCTCAACTCACTAATTTTGTTTCTTGCTGAGTCACTGTGCACAATTGGCTGAAGCTTTGTATTTGTTTGTTCTTGCAATCCTCGTCAAACTATCTGATACTGGGGCTGGTATTCGTTTTGGACTGCTTCTTGATGGTACATCTTCTAGAGACACTCAAGGTTAATGTGTTCAACAATATGTCATACAGGGATAATTTGTCAGTCTAGATTTGGCCTTCCAGGATAGAGAATTGTAAGTTTACCATAGATGGCTCGTCCTTCTAGGCTATTACATTTGCTTCAAGGTCAGGGGAACATCTTACCCTTGCTTATCCTCCTAAACCCAAATAGGCTTCAGATTTTGAACTTCTCTAGGTCTGCTCTGCCTGTTGTGTTTCATTTCTAGCATTGAGGGATAATGGTCACCTCCTCCCTCCAATGCAGATGCAGGTTTTCAAAACTAACAAAGACTGTTGCCTTCAGGAAAACATACAGATTGAACCCTTTAAGCTTTGTACGTCAGTACAATCTGGTCGTCATTTTCATAATAACTTTGTGCTGGTATAAGAGCCTTGTGAAACAAAATTGAGCCAGACAATTACCTCTTGCTTCAATCTTTGGGAAGGCATAGCTTAGAGTGGGGATCATATGTGGGGATTAGAGTTCTCTTATTGATCAGCCTTTGACTCCCCATTCATCCATCTTGCAGTTAAAGTCGCTGCATACAAGCATACAAGAATATGCACATCAAACTGGTTGCTTTTGACACTTAGAACCCGTCCATCTTTTTCTGCAGTACATATGTATTTATTATTCTAAGTGTAGAATTGTCTATTAGTTTAACATCACACATATGCAGATTTTCATGGTAGTTGTTCTATTCTTTGGTTGAAATGCATATGTCAGTCCTGCACAATTCATTGTGTTAGCCAATTCTGTTCCACATTTTGAGCGATAGATGTATCCAGGGAGTATCCAGGGATCTGATGCCCATATTTCTTGAGAAATTATGATATCATAGGAAGTTAAGAAATTTACAAAGTTAGTGTCACACGTTTTTTGAAGGATACCAGTCACATTTCTGGAATGATCGAAGTGTTTATTTTCACCTAGTGGGTTGATTTCTCGGACATCTGTGACAGTCAATCAATGTGTCCATTCTCTGGAATGATGAGATTGCTATGCTGGTGCAGGAGTTGTAGCTAATAATGACCAGCTATTAGGGTAAACACCTTAACTGTCCCTAAAGCCACAGAAAAGTGAATACGGAGTGTTATACAGAAAGAATTAATGCTCATTATTGCCGAAAATACGGAAGTGGTGGTATGTCCTTCACTCACGCATTAAGGAAAAACTGGCCAATAGGAGGAAAGACGATACTGCCACTGAAGGAGGATCTTCGACCCTGCGACCAAAGAGAGCAATAGATTATGCCATTAAGAGCACCCTCACTACTGAGGCTATATCTGGCCTAACAAATATTGGCACCTCAGAACCTCCTCAACTGCACTCAGGTTAGTGTCTAAATATTGTTCTCAATTAATCTAATACAAATGTTCTATCTTATTTTTTATTATTACTCTAATTACATTTTGTCTAAACAAATTACATTTGTTTTGGACTCATTTAAGAGGTCAATGCATTTACATTTATTAAGTTCAACAAAAGGAATATTGGGATGTGCAGTCCAATCAAAGCCTTGCATGTTTTAGGAGTAATAATTAATGTACAGTTTACTACTGTATTACAAGGGAATGCTTTTACAAATTAGAAAAACTAAAATCTTTAGTATCATGATCCTGGAAAAAAAGTAGTGCATCACCAATTAAACACGCCTTCTCAAGTACATAAGCTCTTGAAATTTAACATTTTAAAGTAAATGGAATTAAAATTTGTAAACAGAGATAGAAGTCATCATTACAGAGACACATGATGATCATGATGTGGATGATGCAGAGGATCATGAGTATAACAACAATAGTCTCCCTACAGCAATAGAAATTACACCAACAATATTGCCTGAAACAACAAGAATACAGTCACTTCGATTTACAATAAATGTACAGGCAATTGTACGACATAAAACAAACTTTTATATCGAGAGCATCAGGAGTTGATGATTCTTTCCACCACATCCATGGCTTCCCACAAGACCTGATGATACAGTTGCCACACCATCTAGATCAGAGTTTGTCTAACGTTAGACATTGAAACAAAACAATTGGATGCAATTAATATATTAGCACAAAACATGAATGATGGTGAGTCTGCTATGATTAACAGTATTGACAACTTGAGTGAAACAAAGAAGTCATTACGTGATTCGATTGTTGAGGAGAAACAGCAATAAAATTATTAACATTAACATGTTTATTTAAAACTAGCAGCCGTCCCGACGTTGTCCGGGTATGAATTGCTGCCGGCCAGTAGTATATTGTTTTGTAGGATTTAGTTTAGATAGCCTTTCTTATCTGTGACAGGCCTGTGAAACGCTCCGATTCACAGTGCACTGCTGATGCACTTAAGAGTGCAGGTTCAGTAGTGTGTGAACTCGAGGTTTCCCTATTTTATTTTTTCTTGCAATATTATATAGCGCGAACTCGACAACATGGCATGAGCACAATTTACATTACAGAAGAACACATTCATTTGTGGTAGGCACGGGGAGACAAAGCGATTTGCCTGGAATCACAGGATGTTGAGCTGATGCCGAGATTCGAACGTAGCTCCCCAGCTCTAAAGTTCGCAATTCTAGAACTGGTGGCGGGAGGTGTGTCTAAAAGTGTATGTCGGTGCTGGCCATCAATGAGAGAGACCTGTGCATTTTTCAAATGTTGCTGGAGATGTGGGCCGCCGTGCCACCAATGTACTTACCGGGGGAGGGTAAACACCCATTATTCCGCAGCTTTCTTTCCACATACCATCACTCCGCATACTTTCATTCCGAAAGTACCATGACTCCGCAGTGCCATTATAACGCATGGCATTACATTTTATATGCTTTTACCACGCATACATTTACAACGAAATTCGTTGTAAATGCATGAATGGTAAAAGCGTGTTTTTTTAATGTTTGGATAAGGGAAGTATGGGTATAGGGGTATATGTTTTGAGGTACTGAGGTATATGTTTTGGGGTGTTTGGGTATTTTAAGGGTTCAGATATAGTTTTGGTTTATGGGGTACAGGGGTAGTTTTAGGGTTCGGGGGTAGGTTTGGGTTTTGGGGTACAGGGGTATTTTAAGGGTTCAGGGCTAGGTTTGGGTTTTGGGGTACAGGGGTATTTTTAGGGTTCAGGGCTAGGTTTGGGTTTTGGGGTACAGGAGTATTTTAGGGTTCAGGAGTAGGTTTGGGTTTTGGGGTACAGGGTTATTTTTAGGGTTCAGGGCTAGGTTTGGGTTTTGGGGTTCAGGGGTATTTTTAGGGTTATGGGGTAGGTTTGGGTTTTGGGGTACAGGGGTATTTTAAGGGTTCAGGGCTAGGTTTGGGTTTTGGGGTACAGGGGTATTTTAGGGTTATGGGGTAGGTTTGGGTTTTGGGGTACAGTGGTAATTTTAGGGTTCAGGGGTAGGTTTTGGTTTTGGGGTACAAGGGTATGTTTAGGGTTCAGGGGTAGGTTTGGGGTTTGAGGTACAGGGGTATTTATAGGGTTTAGGGCTAGGTTTGGGTTTTGGGGTACAGGGGTATTTTTAGGGTTTAGGGATAGGTTTGGGTTTTGGGGTACAGGGTATATTTATAGGGTTAAGATGGGTTAGTGTTTAAGGGTGTTGGGGTATTTTAAGGAGTAAGGGTGGGTTATGATTATGGGGTGCAGGGGTATTTAAAGGGAGCAGGGTGGGATTAGCACACGATATGAGACATGGCATGAAGGGCGGAACGTATCACACGCCCCCAGCATTTGTCACGCCCCCAGCACACGCCCACAGCACAACACAGACACACCCACAAGGGACTACTTTGCTGGTAAGGTTCTTTTACCTTTTAAATGTATATGGTGGGCGTCTGCATAGCCTATGTCCTTCTGCTGCAACTGCCCTTTCCAACGCTGTATTGGGTGTTGTGATTGGTGCTGTGGTTCCTGAGATTACCCGCCTCAAATGTTTGGGCTCTCTCTTTATTATATTAGTATGGATGCTAAATTTTGAAAACTGTATTGAAAATGTGGCACTGGAAACAGGGATACTCAGTCCTCACACCATACATATCCAGCAAGAAATGTCGCACTGTAGCAAAGATGTTGCAAAATGTTTAGGGCAGGTTACATAATTTCTACAACTTTTGCACATATGCAAACACATTTCACTGGTCAGGCTAACTCTGAAAAAGTGAAAGTGACGAGGCTTCTAGCCACAGTAGTATGTCTATGTTTGATGTCATAAAATCTAAGTGTACACTCAGTTAGGCTGCTAATTTAGAAGTGGATATGTTGCAAACGTATCCAGAGAGGCCCACAGTTGGACCCGGCCTCGTGGCGTGGTTCGACTCTGTCCCTCCCCACCCTGTGAGCGTAGGCCTGTACCCCGAGTCCCCTGCGCAGCCTCCCCGTTAGTGTAGCCTGCAACCTGAGCCTGGTCGTCCTACCCCAGTTAAGCCTAGACCCCCCTGGAACCTCAACCAAGCCTGCCTTCCCCGCTCCACTCCCGGCTCCGAGCACCTAACCTTGCAGGCCCACAAGGCCCGGACGCCATCTTCCCTTCCCGACATCCCTGTCTCCCTGGGCCTAGCGTGACCCCGGCCCCAGCGAAACCCAGACTCCAAAGGCGCGCCAGTCCCGGCTGGGGGGTAAGGGCTCCCCAAGTGAGATAAGCCAGGGAGTTTCGATGGCACCTCCGGCCTCCCCTGAGGGGCTGGTTTCTGTCACACCTTTGGCCCTCCCCTGTGGGCCAGTTTCGATCACCCTTCCGGCCTCCCCGAGGGCTGGCTCCAGACCCGCTGGGCGTCTGGGAATCCCCGGACCCATCTTTCAAAAGGATCAAAGAGCCCCCCCGCCGGACCTCGCCAACGACCAGCCCCCAGGGCCTGAGACCTCCGCCTGCGAGGGTCCGGAGATCAAAGAGCAGAAGGACTATAACTGGGCCCGCCCGACAACTAGCGGCCAGTTGTATCTTGGACCTGAAGCCCTGCTGATCTGATCGTGGCTGACCCTAAGAAGACTCATCCTGAACCTCTGAGCCCTGCTGACGCTGTCGCGGCTTAAGCTGAACTGAACCATCGGAGCCCTGCTGACGCTGTCGCGGCTCAAGCTGAACTTGCAACCATCGGAGCCCTGCTGACGCTGTCGCGGCTCCAGCTGAACTGAACCATCGGAGCCCTGCTGACGCTGTCGCGGCTCAAGCTGAACTTGCAACCATCGGAGCCCTGCTGACGCTGTCGCGGCTCCAGCTGAACTGAACCATCGGAGCCCTGCTGACACTGTCGCGGCTCAAGCTGAACTTGCAACCATCGGAGCCCTGCTGACGCTGTCGCGGCTCGACCTCAAAGATCATCCGAGCCCTGCTGACGCTGTCGCGGCTCTCCCGAACTTCTCCAGATCGAGCCCTGCTGACCTCGTCGCGGCTCGAGGGGTACTCTGGTCCGGCTGGACCATCGAGACCACCATCACGACCGAGCCAACTTGACGGAGGTGAGGCAGCCAGTACGACCATCATCCCGTACCCCCCGGCTTGAGGATTGAGAGCTGGGCGTAGGGTACGCCACGTACTGACCCAGAGACTAAAAGACTGTCCCGCTTCCCCCTTCCCGAATCCTCCAAGACTTTGTGGTCCCTTGACCACTGTGTATATAAGAGTGCTTCCTTCGTTATTTGTTTATATAAAGATCTTGTTACTAAAGCCCACCGGTGTGGTGTCTGTTCGTAGTGTGGAGTGAGCTTAGTGTGTACGATCCTAGACCCGAAGTCCTCCCCAGTGAGGACCTCGCAATCAAGACTCAGCAAGTTCTGTGGGAGAGGTGGATCTTGGGGTGTCTGGGTGAGCACAACCTGGCCCTCGGAGCTCGCCCCTTCTAACACCCACTAACAGTAAACAAAGAAAGAGGCCTTCAATATGTTTTGTAAAATCCCCCCAAATACTATTTTGTTGATTTCTTAATCTTGTCAAAAAATGAAACAATTACGCAGGTAAAGTTGTAATTCTTCACATTTCCTGTGAATAAACATGGAAATAAAAGTTGCTTTTCAGCATTTTGACTGTGTCTACCTCATAATACACTGCATGTTTTTACTTGAATGCAGTTACCTTAGAAATAATTGTAGATAATGTAACAATGTCTCTCCATCCCATCTGCATCTGCATCTTGGGATGGGCTTTGGGGTTAGTTGCCTACCTATTTATCAGAGCTGTCCTGCTCAGATTGCATTGGAAGTCCATTCCTTGTAGCTATATTGTGCAGCATAGCACATATTGGCAGAGTCTTGTATGCCACTGGAAGTGAATGTTGGAGTGGCACCCCACTCTTGTGAAGGCAGCAAACCCTTTTCCTTAAGCAGTCCAAAACTAAGCTGTATTACAGCCCTTGTTCACTTCTAGGCAATATTATACTGTGTTGGCTCCTTGCAGTTGCACTGAGGTGTGGGGTCATAATCCCCAGTCATAGTGCACAAACACTGTCACCTAACACCAATCTAACATAACATTAAAACCACAATTATATAGTGTGGATTAATTCAAAAACATGTTGATAATTATAAATACCTAATAGAGAATCATCCACAAAGTCTCTTCTTGCAAGCCGGTTTTAGAGGGGAAAGTACCTGGAATATTTCGGAGTTATGAGTGGAACCTGGAGATTCTGCCACATGGTTGGTTATTAAAGAGGCAGCATTGCAAACTAGCAGAATGTTGAAGGCGAGCTGGCTCTTCCAATTCCTGTACAAAAAGTCAGTAGCACTAGGAAGGCAAATAAAGCCATGTGCCATCTACACAGCCTATAACCTGTGGAAAACGTGCCAAAAATCTAATTTAGTTTGCTGCAAGTCTTGTGTAGAACTGGGAACAAATATATAACTATGAAAGGTTAGCAGCTTCGCATCTAAAAAATGATGAAAAAAACATGAATGTTCACTTTGAGAACCCCTCCTGCTATGGCAACAATGCGGCGATCGCTTCCTGAGCTAAATGGTGTAGGCAGCAAACTACCTGAGTATAGGTTGATATTCAAGCACTCCTATGTGCGCCCCTACATAACACATGGTTTAATTCAGCAATTAAATCGAAAATATCAGTGTTATGAGGTTCCGTGATTTGCGAGCCAGACTCCATTTTGTTTGCGTTGTTCATGACGCCATTTTGTGTTGCCCTCACGTAGGCCAGTGGAGGTAACCGAACGAACAAAGTTGCATGGGCTTCGTTGTTCATGTACGTATTAACTAGGCCTTTTCTGACTTGTAAGTGAACTGCAAAAACGCTGACCCTGTCACCTGAAACTGACCCTTTGCGAGGCCAATTTCCCTGGCTGATCGTTCTCTGAGATTGCCAATCAATGTTCAGGATATCGTTAACTTTTAGTTCGCTTGCACATATCTTATCCTATTCAGCATCTGAATTGGTTTCTTTCCTTATGTCTTTTCATTACATGGGTAGTGCTTTCAATTATGGGTTTGTCCGGGTGGTGGAAATCGAATTTGGGACATTCCTAATAATTAACTTGTTGGTTGGTACAATGTAAAGTGAGCTTTTTATGATGTAATAATGTGTGAGAAAATGTATTTCATTCGTCAGTATTTGTCGCAGTGGGTGTGCATTTGTAATGAGCAAAAGAAGGATAAAAGGTGATGTCTTGCTCTACGAAAATTGAGCAGTTTCCTGAGTTGTACACCGTGTTGTATTGCTGGGATTACTGTTACTAGCTGCAGCTAATAAATTTGATCTCTGACGCCACCTAGAAGTATTCCGTGTCTCTGTATTCCAAGACAGGTGAACTCGAAGACTTCGGGTGTGTCCCTGGCACCGCTGGGTTCTAAGAAAACCCGGTTCTTCAGTTGGCGCCCAACGGCAGGGCGACTTCAGCGGTACCGGTCCAAGCCCGAGGATCGTGATGAGCCACGTGAGAAAATTCTGGAGGAAGGCCGCCACTGCATCGACCTCTGTATGTCGTCGTGGACCGAAAGTTTTTACTGCGAGGCCTCCCGCTTTCCGACGGCTACGAAGGACTGCTGCCCTGACTGTCGCCCTGTCTTGGACCCTTGATTGATCCTTTGTAAAGCGAGACGATAGACGGTCTTCTGGTGGCGTGACAGATACTTTGGTTAAGTATAAGTGGGTCGCTCCCACGATCTTTGTTTTGGTCCTTGGTTTTGATTCGGTTATTGCAATAGTTGAAGCCGAGGGGATCGTATATTTACGAGTGTATCGATAGTTGATAACCCCTTGAAGTTTGAAGCTAGACTAGTGAGCTATAAGATGCCTGGTCTTAGCAAATTTGGGAAATGGTTTAGTTGTGGTTGCAACAAGGATTCCCGATTGGAGGATTCGTGTCCGATACTTCCGGTTGGAACTCCGACTTTTGAGCTCTATTCAAAACACAGAGTGGGTCCTATCACCTATAATGAAGTGTGGGTTCGCTATACAAAGAAAGATGGTGTTTTACGATGGCCCCAACGGTAAACAGACATAATATCGACTACAAAATATCGAATGGACATAATATCGAGTCCAAAATATAGGCTGGACAAAATATCAAATGGACAGAATATAGACATCAAAAATATCGTTTTGAAGGTAAGTAATGTAATATCGAATGTTAAAAATATAGAAAGTTAAAATACAGGTAATTAAAATTATCGAATTTTTAATAATATCGATTTTTTTATAGTGTTTGTTATGTTATATGTGTGAGAAGTGTGTATTTATGTTATAATTAATTTTAGTTAATGAATTTTGTTGTTTTAATTTTTGCGTAATTTAATTCTGTAGCGGGTTGTGGGTTTATAGGGGAATAGGGTGGGAAGTAATTTAATTATAATTAATTAAATATGTAAATTTATATATTGGTATTCATTTTTAATTAATTGTTAATTAATTTATATTTGGTAATTAATTAAATGTTAATTGGCAATTAATGTTAATTAATTGATTAATTGCTAATTATGTTAATTTTACTAATTTATTTTCTGTAGCGGGTTGTGGGTTTATAGGGGAATTGGGTGGAAAGTAATTTATTTATAATTAATTAAATACGTAAAAATATTTATTGGTATTTTTTTAGAATTAATTGGTAATTAATTTTTATGGGTAATTAATTACATTTTAATTGCCAATTAATTCTATTTAATTGATTAATTGCTAATTATGTTAATTTTACTAATTTATTTTCTGTAGCGGGTTGTGAGTTTATAGGGGAATAGGGTGGGAAGTAATTTATTCATAATTAATTAAATAATTCAAGTTCTTTAATTGTATTTAATTTGAATTAATTGTTAATTAATTTTTATTGTTAATTAATTAATTGTTAATTTGTAATTAATTTGAATAGGTAACTAATAGTAACAATTAATTGTAATTTGTAATTTTAATTGATTAATTATTATATTATATTAAATTGGTAATTACTTTTAATTAATTTTTGATAGATATTAATTTATATTTTTTTACATAATATAAGAATTATTTACTTTCCCTACTGTTGCACTCTCTAGAGTGGGAATAGTAATTTTTACCCCTGCGCTATTCAACGTTTTCCCTACTGTTGCACTCACTGGAGTGGGAATAGTAATTTTTACCCCTACGCTATCCAACGCATTCCCTACTGTTGCACTCACTTGAGTGGGAATAGTAATTTTTACCCCTACGCTATCCAACGCTTTCCCTACTGTTGCACCCACTGGAGTGGGAATAGTAATTTTTACCTCTACGCCATCCAACGCTTTCCCTACTGTTGCACTCTTTGGAGTGGGAATCGTAATTTTTACCCCTACGCTATCCAACACTTTCCCTACTGTTGCACTCACTGGAGTGAGAATAGTAATTTTTACCCCTACGCTATCCAACGTTTTCCCTACTGTTGCACTCTTTGGAGTGGGAATAGTAATTTTTACCTCTATGCTATCCAACGCTTTCCCTACTGTTGCACTCACTGGAGTGGGAATAGTAATGTTTACCCCTACGCTATCCAATGCTTTCCCTACTGTTGCACTCACTGGAGTGGGAATAGTAATTTGTACCCCTACGCTATCCAATGTTTTCCCTACTGTTGCACTCTTTGGAGTGGGAATAGTAATTTTTACCCCTACGCTATCCAACGTTTTCCCTACTGTTGCACTCTTTGCAGTGGGAATAGTAATTTTTGCCTCTACGCTATCCAACGCTTTCCCTACTGTTGCACTCACTGGAGTGGGAATAGTAATTTTAACACCTACGCTATCCAATGCTTTCCCTACTGTTGCACCCACTGGAGTGGGAATAGTAATTTTTACCTCTATCCTATCCAACGCTTTCCCTACTGTTGCACTCACTGGAGTGGGAATAGTAATATTTACCCCTATGCTATCCAATGCTTTCCCTACTGTTGCACTCACTGGAGTGGGAATAGTAATTTGTACCCCTACGCTATCCAATGTTTTCCCTACTGTTGCACTCTTTGGAGTGGGAATAGTAATTTTTACCTCTACGCTATCCAACGCTTTCCCTACTGTTGCACTCTTTGGAGTGGGAATAGTAATTTTAACCCCTACGCTATCCAACGCTTTCCCTACTGTTGCACTCTTTGGAGTGGGAATAGTAATTTTTACCCCTACGCTATCCAACGCTTTCCCTATTGTTGCACTCTTTGGATTTGGAATAGTAATTTTTACCCCTACGCTATCCAACGCTTTCCCTACTGTTGCACCCACTGGAGTGGGAATAATCATTTTTACCCCTACGCTATCCAACGCTTTCCCTACTGTTGCACTCTTTGGAGTGGGAATAGTAATTTTTACCCCTACGCTATCCAACGCTCTCCCTACTGTTGCACTCTTTGGAGTTGGAATAGTAATTTTTACCCCTACACTATCCAACGCTTTCCCTACTGTTGCACCCACTGGAGTGGGAATAGTAATTTTTACCCCTACGCTATCCAACGCTTTCCCTACAGTTGCACTTACTGGAGTGGGAATAGTAATTTTTACCCCTACGCTATCCAACGCTTTCCCTACTGTTGCACTCTCTGGAGTGGGAATAGTAATTATTACACTTCCGCTATCCTACGGTAATAATATTGGATATTATTTAATTATATTATGTTACTATATATATATGTTTTAACAAATATGATTGTAAAAAAAATTTGTTCTAACTTTCATTAATTATTTAATTATTATAAGGTAATTTAAGTATTTTTAAGTATATTTTAGTAATTAATTTTTAATATTAATTTAATTTAACATTGTTTTTAATAAAGTCGATATTTTTATTAACTATATTTTTGTAAACGATATTTGGTACTCGATATTTTTGTACTTACCTGTTTGTAGATACAAAGTCGATATTCTGTCTGTCGATATTTTGTCAACGATATTTTTGATAGTCGATATTATGTCCCTCGATATTATGTCAGTGATCCGGCCCCAACATGGTAGTTTCGAATAAAATATTTTAGATAATCTGGAAGTTGCGCTATTTAGGAAGAAAGCCCGGCCGGCGATGTTTGACTCTTTCCGCCTTTGGCGTAAGGAAGCCAAACAGCGAGAAATTAAGCAAGCAAAGAGAGATAGGAAAGATAAGAATATGTCAGTACTACAAGCTGCTAGGCAGTTTAAGGAAGATGGAGAAGAGCGTGTGAGTGAAGTCTTAGATACACAGCGTTGCATGGCCATCGATAAATGTTATCCGGTCTTGCCGCCTTCTCTTTCAAAAGTGAATGAAGACCCTGAAAAAGATCCTTTGATCTCTCATTTACTGAGATTACCACCTCCTTATGTGCAGGGTGCTACTGCACCTCCATTACCCCCGGTTGTTGCACCCCTTGTTGTTCAGCCTCCTGCTGTTGTTCAGCCACCCGTTGCTTCACAGATGGTTCTCCCTCCTATGGTGCAGCCTTCTCTAGGGCCGCCAGCTTTGTTATCAGCTTTGCCTCAAACTCCTTTGTCTTCTACTTCTGTATCTCCGACTCCTGCTACTTTTGTCCCTACGCCTCTTTTGCCTCAAAATACTCTTTCTCCTGTTCTTATGGCTACTTCTCCTTCTGCTCGAAAACAAATGACTGAGACTGTTGCTAATCATTTGTCTCCACTCTTTAGGTAATTGAATATGACCCCTGTTTCGGAACGTAGGCAGAGTCGTAGTCAGTTTCCTAGTCCCGAAGAGCGGGCAGTGTTGGATCTTTTTGCTCGAAGATGGGTTTTAAATGCTTCGAATTATAATTTACAAGCGATTATGGATGTTTTCTTTCAGTGGGAACCGCCGAAGCAAAGGTATGTGTTTGATGTGATGTGTACTTTTCTTGGTCAGGAATGGGAAAATAATGAGTTGGGTCCGATTCCGCAGGAAGTGCTTGATGTCCAGTCAGAATTTGCTAAAGGGACAATAGTGGAGTCCGATGTTACTGATGCCATAGAGACGATATTTGTTTACAGGTCTAGGCTACCGCCTCAGACATTGTACGAACCTGACTCCTTCGTTAGGAGGAAAGTGAAGCAGTATCCCATGAGAGAAGTTCTGTTGATGATCTACTGGTCGCTGCTGATGATGAAGAGATTTGTAAAGAAGCTACTCTTTCTTTGTTATGATATTTGTCTGACCTTCATCATAAAGTGTCGCCTTCAAAGTTACAGTATTGCCAACAAGAAGTAACCTACTTAGGTCATCTCTTGTCGAAGGAGGGAAGACAATTGACCCCAGAACGAATTCAAGCGATTGCCCAAATGAATGTGCCATCCACGCAGAGAGAAGTGCGCGCCTTTTTAGGTATCACCTCGTATTGTAGACAGTGGATCCCGAATTTTTCCCTCTTAGCGAAACCTCTGTTGGCATTGACACTTAAAGATACTCCGCATCCTCTCCCTTGGTCTGATGAATGTCAGAAAAGTTTTTCTGAATTACGTGATGCATTGTGTTCTGCTCCGGTGTTGGGTACTCCGGACTACAGTAAACCTTTTACATTGTATGTTCACGAGAGAGAAGGTTGTGCGTTGTCAGTGTTGACACAACAATTTGGAGACAAGCAGCGTCCATGTGCGTATTTTTCAGCAACGTTAGATCCGGTAGCTAGAGCATTGCCGAGTTGTTTGAGAGCTACAGCGGCAGCGGCTGTTTCTATCCGACAGTCTGCTGGTTTGGTATTGGATAATACGTGGATTGTGATGGTCCCACATGCAGTGGATACCTTATTGAATAGGACTAAGACACAGCACCTTACTAGTGCACGTTTGTCAGGTTATGAGTTGACGCTTTTGGCTAGCCATGTGCACATCAAAAGATGCAATATGTTGAATCCAGCTACGTTGTTGCCGATTTCTGTAGAGACAGATGTTCAGGAACAGCATGATTGTTTTCTTCGGACAGAGGAAGAAAAAAAGGCTAGAGTTGATTTAAAGGATACTTCTCTTTCGGATGTTGGTGGTACCCTATGGGTAGATGGTTCATGTTCTAAGCTTTCGAATGGAGAAACGACTGCAGCATATGCCGTCACAACTTTACATACAGTTGTTGAAACAGCACGTATTGCACAGAATTCAGCGCAAGCAGCAGAGCTAATAGCATTGACTCGAGCGTGTATGTTGTCAGAAGGAAAGCGAGTGAATGTTTATACTGATAGCCAGTATGCGTTTGGTGTTGCCCATAGTTTTGGACGCTTGTGGAAAGAGAGATGATTTCTTACTTCCCATGGTACGAAAATTCAGCATGGGCAAGTGGTGAATGAACTTCTTGAGTCACTTACTTTGCCGAAGCAGATTGCGATTGTGAAGTGTAGTGCGCATAGAAAGGTTGTGGATGATGTGGGTCGAGGAAATGCGTTTGCGGATGAAGTTGCGAAAGAAACATCGAGAGACATGGTGAGTCGAATGTATGTTGCGGGCCCTGCAAGATGGGTTATGGCAAGTGGAATGTGTGAAGACACAATAGAAAGTGTGAAGTTGATTCAGGCTAAAGCTACGGAAAAAGAAGTGAGTGTGTGGAGAGAAACTACGGGTATGTTGGATTCGACAGGTTGTTGGGTTAAGTTGTTGGAGCACCAGCGATGGTTGTTGCCTGATGCTTATGTGCTCCCAGTGGTTACGATGGCTCATGGAATGGCTCACATCAGTTCAAAAGGGATATGCAAGTTGTTGGCTCCAGTATGGCAGAATGCTGGAATTCCTAAATGTGCTGAGAATTTGGTGAAGCATTGTATGATTTGTCTGATGTATAATCCTGGAAAGGGAACTCCAACTCCAGCTGGTCATTTTGCTCCTCGCAGTGGGTGTGCATTTGTAATGAGCAAAAGAAGGATAAAAGGTGATGTCTTGCTCCACGAAAATTGAGCAGTTTCCTGAGTTGTACACCGTGTTGTATTGCTGGGATTACTGTTACTAGCTGCAGCTAATAAATTTGATCTCTGACGCCACCTAGAAGTATTCCGTGTCTCTGTATTCCAAGACAGGTGAACTCTAAGACTTCGAGTGTGTCCCTGGCACCGCTGGGTTCTAAGAAAACTCGGTTCTTCAGTTACTGAGCATATACTTGGTATGTATCTCCTCCTCAGTCTGCTCTCTCCTGTGGTGGTGTGAAGCAAACAACCTCATCCTCCTCTCTATAGCCTACAGAGCAGCCATTGTGGAAAGAAAAACAACGTTTCAACCCCTTTCATAGTTTGCATCTGATTACCACCTGCTTCCACTTGATAACTTGTGAGTGCAGAAATGTGCTTTTGGGACCATTCATAATTTATTAACCAATAGTACATTCCACGATATGAAATGCAAATTGAGAGTCGCTAATAGGTAATCCCTATTTCCAGTTGCAAAAATAGCTAGTTGGTAAGATTCCGCTTGCATCGCTATTATTACGATTGGAACCCAAAAACGCATTGATGCATACCAAACTTACCTTTTATCAGTCGCCAACCTATTGGCGACCGATTTACAAATCGCAAATGATTAGTACATCCGGCCCCTGATTGCAAGAAACTTTTCTATGTTGATGCGACCTAATCCCCCTCCCCCACTCCATAGTACCATTCTGCTCTTGAAGACTTTCAAAGTGAAAGGGGGGGGTGCTTTTTTCTGGGACTATATGTAGGAACGTGCTAAACTGATTTACCTTTACCTCATTCACCTAAATGCCTGTCCTAAGTGCAACAAGAAATATGCCTTGCCCCTTGATTGATTATGCATACAATTGAAAGAAGGTATGTTAGCAAAACACATGAGATACATATTAGCAGTTTGCCATTAACTTGTAGAGCACGATGACACTGAGATACTTCAATCATGCTTCCATTGCCTATGCTGGTGCTCAGTAGTTTTATATATAGAACCGTCCCAATAGCTTATCTAATTGTCAGAGACACTATCAGGTTTTAATTTCATGAATGATAAAGTGGTAGTGGCACCAGTACCAGCCTAGTCCTCCACAAGCACATAGGCCCACACATGGTGGTGTAACAAAACTTGAGGCCCCCCCTGCAAGGTAAATGAAGGGGCCCCTCTGGACTCAACTAGGAGGTCTTAGGCCAGGGTACTGTGCTGCAGGAGTCCCCTGGAGCTCATGGACCCCGCACTACGGGGGGCTATGTTACACCACTGGCCACACATCTTGAATCAGGAAGGATGGACAGGTCAATCAGTAATTTGATTGCAGCTCCCTTATTTGGCATTTGCAAGCTTGTAGTTGCATTTAGATTTAAAACCCCAATTAAAAACAAAGAGGCTCTCTCGAGTTGGCAGAAGATAGACAAGTTACCAATCAGACATCTTCATTCAACCCTGTTTTTTTGTAGTTTGACTTCTGTTATGTATTCTCGACTACAAATATTAGAATGCAAAGTAAAACCAAAATAAGCATATAGCACACAGGACACAATACAACAAACAGTACACACATGCATAAATCGTAGCTGTATAAAAGTAAAGCTCAATAAAAATACAAGCAATCATTGACTCAGTAGTGATGCGCACAAATCGCCTCCTACCTCAACAAAAACTGCCCATCAAAGTACTCGAATATTTTATGAGCGCCATTTTGAAGCAACTGATTTTTTTCAGCAAATTAAATTGAAGCCTGGGATTAGGCAATAAAATGCAAAAACTTACATCATATAGGACCCTAAAGCTGGTACTTTGACACAGTGTATTCTACACTGACACTAGGGAATGAACACAGGTGCACCAACATTGACACAGATGCACCTACAAAAGGGGCTGCAACAATGTTTAATTTGTAAAATAAACATAGGTGGTGGGGCTCTCGGCAGGAGGCAGCTTGCACCAGCCTATTTCTCCAAATACTAACCAACAAAGTTGGGAGAGGATGTGGCATAATAGCCAGAGCTGCCAACTTCGGAGCTGGGGAACCATGTTCGAGTCTCAGTGTTGGCTCAACATCCTGTGATTCTGGGCAAATCTATTAATCTCTTCATAATTTTTTTTAATTTTTTTTTTAAATACAATTTTATTGTTAACACCACGAACTCCGAGTACACAGCTTCAGGCCTACAACCTCTTGGGCCGGCCGCGTATTATACCTATGTCAGGTGAATAGCAATCGCTTTTGTACACAGCCCATCAGCCGACAACCCGGGGGTCCGGCGGCGAGTTTGTCATAGCAACTAATCGGTTCGCAGTCGCCACCGCCAACAGCGCTGGGCGAGAGCATCACGCCCCAATACTTATTGCATCTGGGAGTGCGACCCCGCTTTCCCCCGTTATTCCGCAGCTAGTATTCAAGACAGGTTTGTCTGTGACTTAACTAAACTCATATAACTACCCCAATCCCCTCAACAGTCCTTCCCCCTCCCCCGCCCCTACATTGTGAAAATCATTGTGTGCGGCTAGGAGTGCACGCTCTTGTGACGTCAAGTTCTGTGTTATAGCTGCCCTTATTCTCAGTGTACTCTGCAGCAACTTCTACGTCCCATCCACGACTGTCCCTAGTGTGTATCTGACCCTAGTGTAGTACTCCAACTAGCCTAGAGATGAAATTCTTGTCTGTGTTGCTGCCTCGCCCATCCATTCCACGTCCACAGAGCTCTCCATCCTCACTCTGCTCTGCATTGTATTCTCCAAATCATTCGCACAGCTCTCCAATCACTCCAGCCGAGGCTCAGACACCAAGTTACTGTTGGCTTGCTGACCTGTTGCCGTCTCCTCCAGGCCTTCAGACTCCCCACTCTCCCTTCCAATAAGGTAGGTTTGGTACAGGGCCCAAAAGTTTTTAGGGCGGCTTTTGGGGGGTAGCAGTTCGCTATAATGTTCCACTTGCGTGCTGCAGTACAGCATGTCCCTCACCCATCTATTCTGGTTGGGATCAGACCTCTCATCCAACAGTGTGCTACTACTCTCCTAGCCATTAGCATCCCCATATCCATGAGCCTGCGGAGTGCTACTGGGAGTCGCCTGGAGTTGCCAATCAGCGCCAAGCTTGGTTCCGGGGGGATGTCAACCTCCAGAATTCTGCTCATTTCCGAAAACACATCGCCCCAAAAAGTCTGTACACTCGGGCAGTTCCACGCCAAGTGCAGGAAGTCCGTGTCAGCAGCGTGGCACCGCTCGCAGTGTGCTGTGGGCCTCAGTCCGTATCTGTGGAGTCTCTCCGGGGTGTAATACACCCTCTGCAGGAATTTAAAGTGGATCAGTCTATGCCTGCCATTAAGCGATATTCGCTTCGTGCTTTCGCAGCAGTACCGCCATGTCTCATCATCTAGCGCCATCTCCAGGTCTCTTTGCCACTCTAGTCTAGCTTTCACGAGTTGATGCTCCCTTTGCGACCCAGCCACCCGATATAGGTTTGTGAGGAGCTTCCGAGGCTCCTTGGTCTTAATGACGTATGTCAGTTCGAGGACGTCCGGGGGCTCCGCCATGTCCGGGCCTAGCAGTTCCGAAAACGAACTTCTCGTCCAGTGAAAGTGGAAGCGTTGCATCAGAGGGATCTCAACACGATCTCCGCATACCTGATCCCAGGTTTTAACCACGCCGTCCTGAAAAAGGTCACCCGCTCGGCGGAGACCCAGCTTCGCCAGCTCTCTAGTGACCCCCCTCTCAGTCATGGGTGGTAGCCATAGCATCCATTCCAGCGGCATCTCCGGTGAGTATAGCAATGCACCTCCCCGTCTTTGCAAAAGCGAGTGCCATGCGTGGTTGGTAGCGGTAATGGAGTCTAACACCCCTATCCTATGATTTGGTGGCATGCAGATCGTGGCTGGAAGTGCCAGTGGAAGCGCGAACAGTCTCTCCATACGGACATGCGGGATCATCTTATCCCCATGAATCCAGGTGTGCAGGTGTGTCGCCTGAGCCGTTCTGCAGTATAGTTCGAGGTCCAGCGCTGCTAAGCCTCCCATGCTATAGGGCAGAGTCAGAGTGGACCACTTGACTCTCGGCTGTTTACCCGCCCACGCCAAGCTGACCATGAGGCTCGTCAGCCGTTGAAAGAATGCCTTAGATAGCACTATGGGGAGAGCGTTGAAAAGGAACAGGAACCGCGGCAGGACCACCATTTTCATAATGGCTATTCGGCCCATTATAGTGAGTGGCAGCCTACTCCAGATCACTATATCGTCTTCCAACTTACTGACCGCTCTGCTGTAGTTCTGGCTAATGAGCAGGTCTGGATCTGTATGAATTTGTATCCCAAGATACCGAATCGGATCTTCTGACCACTGCAGAGGGTAATCCGTCTCCACCCGACTAGTCACAGGCGTAAGCGGCAACACTGTGGACTTTGCCCAGTTGACCTTGAGGACAGACAGCGCACCAAATCGCACAACCTCCCTCAGCATCAGGGGAAGGGTAGTAGCCGGGTCGTGTGCGTTCAGTAGTGTATCATCCGCATACATAGACACTACTATTTTGTAGGTCGGAAAGCGTATGCCCCTGTGGCCATGGTATTCCCTCAGTGCGCAAGCCAGAGGTTCCGCCGCTAAGGCATATAGCAAGGGGGACAGGGGGCATCCCTGACGAGTCCCCCTGCCTATATGGAGGGGTGCCGAGATTGCGTTGCCAACACGCACTCTAGCCAAGGGCCCCTGGTAGAGAGCCCCCTCCATTTGCAGAAAGGGCTCTCGAAGCCCCATACGCCGTAACACCTGTAACAGAAAAGGCCATTCCACCGAGTCGAACGCCTTCTCCATGTCAAGGAAAACAGCCACAGCCGAAACGTCCTGCTTAACATGCTGTATGGTTCCCAGGACCGTTCGTATATTGCACGTCAGATTTCTGGTGGGTATGAACCCTGCTTGTTCTGGGGCAACCAATTCAGGGGCCAGTAACGCTAATCTGGTCGCAAGAACTTTAGCATAGAGTTTGGTATCTACATTCAACAACGACAGCGGACGGTATGATCCACACTCATCATGCAACTTGCCCGGTTTGAGGATAGTGATTATCATAGCCTCTCTCATAGAGCCTGGCATACTTCCCTGGATGCAAATGTCACTCAGCAGTTTAGTAATATGCGGCAGTAGCTGTTCCTGAAATGCTTTGTAAAACTCGACTGTCAGACCATCCATACCAGGGGCACTGCCCGATCGCATTGAGGCCAAGGCGTCTCTGATTTCGTCCTGTTGTATAGGGCACATGAGGAATTCCCTGTCAGAGTCAGAGAGAAAGGGGAGCTTCATGTGCTCCAAGTAGTCTAGTATTTCTGCCGATAGATCCCCACCTCTCGAAGAGTACAGGTCCGAGTAATAGTCTCAAAAGATGGCGGCTATATCGGCCTCATCCGTGGTACTGTGTCCGTTCGCGTCTCTCAGTTCCGCGACCAACGGCCTCCCTCTCCTGCCTTTAAGGATGTTAGCCAATACGGAGCCTGGCCTTTCCCCCTCACCGTATGTGCGGGCTGTGGCATATTTGCCTAGATGTTTAACCTCTCTGTCAGCCTCATCGTGGAAGTCCAAGCCTGGCCTACGCCGCTGCTGTTCCTCAAGGGCTTGCAGCTGATTTTCTAGCTCGGCTAACCTACGTCTTATCGCCTTCAGGACACTGGAGTGTTTAGCCATGGCAATGCCCCGTATATAGACTTTGAACGCCTCCCACACAGTCTGGAAGTCCTCGACAGATCCTAAATTTTTTTCAAAAAATACTTCAATCGCCTCTGCTAGCTCCCCACGAAAAGCCGGGTCCAGGAGCGAATAGGGTGGGAAGCGCCAGGTAAACGGAAGAATTTTCCTCACAGGGGCTTCCACAACCAGTAGTATGGGAGAGTGATCAGATAGCGTGCGTGGTAGAACTTTACATTGCTTAATACTATGGTTAATTCCCGAGGTGGCAAACCAGTAATCTATTCTAGTATGCACCTCGTGGTAGGCCGAGTAATGCGTGTATCCACCTGACTCCTACAAGCTGCTATTACGTATCTGCTCTCCGTGTCAACGCTGAGTGTCTGTATCTGGATTTTTGCACTCGGTTTACCCATGTGATAACCCCCCTAGCATGTGTAGTGAACCCAGCCGCAGCTATGTTCCCTTCCAGGCCTCTGCTGCGTAGCATCCTGCTTGATAGAGGCAAATGTGTTTCCTGCAGTAGCGCTATGTCTACCTTGTGTCTTTTAAGATACCCTAAAACTTTCCTCAACTTCCTAAAGTCATTCAGCCCCCTGACATTCCACGTGAGTGCGCAGACAGTGGCCGACTGTGCATGGTCCAGTGCTCTCGATTCAGCTGTCATGGTGACATTGCGTGTACATTGTGAGGTGAGCCAGGATTACAGATGGGAAACAGAGCAGTGCGGTATGTCATGAAGCAGTGTGCGTCCTGGGCGTGTGCCATTCTACAGAGAGCCATTCGTGCTCCCGAGTACATGTGTGCCTTATTCTCAATCTGCGCCTGCCCAACCCCAACTCGACAGTTTCCCCCCCTACAGATCCCACATCCCCCACCCACAGCAGACCAACCCCAACTTGGCCCCGCCTGTCAGTAAACTCCCCCCCATGTTAACCCCACCAAACTCTGGATGTCCCCAGTGGGAACGAACAGTGCATACAGCGCCGGGACCGAGGTTGCCAGGAGTTTTCCTTGGTTAGTGCCTGTGCAAACATCGCTCCCAGCGCCATCGCCTTGAGTTGCATCCCAACATGTGCCAACAAATTTCCAGAAAACTTAAACATCATACCCTCAGCTCAATTCAATTACTGCTCGGAGAGCTCCAGGCCCACTATCCCCCGCCTCCCTGCACAGCTAGTAAATTGCAAGCCAACCTACTGTTACATTAACTATATGAAGTGTGTCGGGAAGAGGGAAAAAGGAACATTCTCACCCATTAGACCGGGCCTCCGGACATTCGCAGTCCCCCTCATAGAGTCTAGGTTCTCGAGCATCCAGACAATCAGAGGTTGCCTGCGCTGCTGCTGGGCCACCAGGCCAGACCCAGGTGCATAACAGCCCACCAGATCACAGCTCGGGGCATATACTCCGGGCCTTTCAGTGTCATTAGTCTTGTTTCTCCAGCTGGCTTCCACTACTCTCTTCGTCTTTCTGGCTCCGGGGGCTGCCTCTACGCTCCTTGGTCCAGGCCTTCAGTGCTTTTTGGAGGTCCCTGGGGTCTGTGAAAATGTGTGAGTGACCCTGCCGATTTATCCTCAATTTCGCCGGATATAACATGGCATAGTCCAGTCCGAGCTCACAGAGCTGTTTCTTATAGGGAGCATAGTGCCTGCGTTCCTCCTGGACCTTCGCAGTGAAGTCTGGATACAGTGAAACGTCAAAACCTTCATATTGCAGCGTCTTTTTTTCCCGAGCAATCTGGAGGGCTGTGTCCCTGTCCCTGTAGTTCAACAGTTTAGCTATAATCGGTCTCGGGGGAGCACCCGGTTTCGGGCGCGGGCCCAGCGTCCGGTGCGCCCTCTCGACAATGAACATGGGCGAAAAAACATCTGCTTCCAACAGCGTAGGCAATAGCTTCTCTACAAATAACTCCATCTTCCCGGTCTGGGTGGTCTCCGGCACACCCGTAATGCGTATGTTCGATCTTCGGGATCGGGCCTCCAAATCCTCTGATTTATCCTGGATTACCTGCAAGAGTCTATCATGTTGTTTGCGAAATTCGTCCTGTTCCGTTTGCGCTTCTTCTACTTCCGTGATGCGCCTCTCCGCCATATCCAGGCGTTCTGCATGTTTATCCACTCTTTCCGACATCCGGTCCATGCGGTAGGAGAGCGCATCAATGTTAGTGCCCAGGGATGACATACTGTCCTGGAGGCTCTTTTCCATCGTGACCAGCAGGTCCTTAATGTCTGTATAGATCGAGCCTTCCGCACTTTTGCTTTGTGGCACAGTTTCCATGTCCCGCGTGTCTGGGGCCTTTGTGCGGCATTGCTCGAAGGGCAATTTAGTCTGGGTTTTGTCCCCTTTGCCCATGCCGCCAATGTGGCCCCGAGCCGCTCCCGATAGTGCCAACGCAATGTCGTGCCCTCGACCTGTTGGACACAGCACTCCGTCCACCAATTGGTCTCCTCCGCTGTCTGTCCGCGCAGCCCGTTCGAGGCTGCAAATTACAACCAGGCCCCGAAGTTTGAATTATCACTTTCAGGGGACCGTTGGGGCCCCACACAGTTCAGCTGTCCCGTAGAACGAGTCCGCAGCGCTGTGCCTCTAAAGGGCTACCATGGCGTAATCCAGGCCTTCTGTAGTCGGGGGGACAGCCTGGGCCTTTCACCTGGCTTCGCTGCGTCGTCCTCTCGCAAGCCCCCCCTGCAGCCGCAGTCTCTCAAACACCTAGGGTCCCTCGTCACAGCACCAAATTGCAGGCGCGGGTAGCGCCTGTCCTCCGGCCACCCGGGCAATGTCAAGTAGTTCAGCCGCTGCCGTAGGGCACCGCGTGGTAGAACAGCGCGGGAGGGGGCCGCCGGGCTTTAATGCTTAATGCCTCTCGGACTGCCAGCGCCACTCGAAATGCGTGCTCTCGTGGGGTAGGTTCCCTGTGCGGGGGAATCGGTACCTGGGGTAAGGGTCAAATTCGACCTTCTCCGGGGCCTCGGCATATGCCCTCGAACTCCCTCTGGGCCCTGCCGTCTTGTCACTGCGCAGGCGATGTCACCGAGCCTCAGTCACCTCTGTAGGACACCGTGTGGCACAGTAATATGGGACAGGGGCTGCTGGCGTAGACTGCCGCCTCAGGTGTAGGGCAAGCTCTGTTCCCTCCGGCGTCTGCACTCGGGCTCCCACGCACACGCAGCGCTCCGCAGTCTCACCGGTTGGTTACACCACTAGTCGGGCGCACGCAGGGTCACGTACGCCGGCCTCCGTTGAAATCCAGGCCGGGGATTAGAGGCCCAGGACGTCGGCTCCCGAGTTGCCGTTTCTGGCAGTTTCAGGCGGAGTAAAGTCGCCGCTGGAACTCGCATCAAGTGTCAGAGGGTTCCGGAAGATCTCCCGAGGCCCCTAGCCTCCTTGTTGGTCGAATTGGAAGGATTATTGCAGGATTATTGCGGCGATGGCGCGGAGCTCCTAGATCAGGCGTCCGCCATCGGTGCTGGCAAGCTCCGCCCCCTAATCTCTTCATAAATTAATGTGTCCTTAAATGGTGCTCATGAAAAGGGCCGGGGTTAATAATGAAGTGCTGGTGCTGCGCACCGGAAACCACCGGCTCAGATTAAGCACTGGACTGCAACACTGTTACTACCATGCTGTCACAGTTGCACCTACATTGACATGGGGCATAGACATGGTTAGAGTTACGAAGAGGCACCAACACTAGGACACAAACAAATGGACCCTGAATCAGGGTACTGGCAAATGAGCACTATCACTAGTGATAACATTAACAGCACAGGGAAATCAACATTGACACTAAGCCACTAACGGGAGACTGAAACAGGAGCATCAATACTTGGGAACAGTGACACTGGAACACTAACACGGGGTGCAGACACCTATGTTGACACTAATGTTGAGACACTGACATAGAGAATTTCAATGGGATGGTTTTGTTGGGTTTGAATTTCATTGGGGCTAGAATGTGGAAATGATTGAGTACTATTTTTTCTGGGGGATGCAATTTCTGTAGGTTGGTAATTAGGGCTATACTGTGCCATGAATTAAGGACGTTCTACCACTTTTTAGGGAAGTGAGTCTATGTGGGTTTCCATTCCCTAAGCCAAACAGGATATCTCAGAGGCCTGTTTTTAAAATCACATTTCCCTCTAAAGCTGACAGACACTTGAGTAGCTCTCCTCCCTCTGCACACTCTTTCTCCATTTTGGGCTGTCACATAGGACAGGAAAGTAATCATTTAACATTGAGAGACAAATAGTACCCAGGTTCCTACCACTTACAGACATGTATAACACGTTAGCACTCTAAAGGTATATTTAGATTTCAAGAGCCACACATGTACAATCTCCGGGCCTTCTCAAGGATCGAGCTGGGAGCATTGCATTACTTGACAATGCTAGGGAATAAGTGCAGTTTTGCTGCTGCAAATCACTGGTTTTCATTTGTGTATATGAAAGATACCCATTGTGCCACTTCATCATTACGTTACCTTTGTTTTCCGTTGCTATGCGCCAGGTAAATTCTGTGCGCTTCCCTATCTGGAACAAAACTGTATCTGGATGACGGGCAAACTAGGCCAATACCAGTCTGGGGTTGCTTGTGTTTAGGGCACAAATCAAAAAAAACATAAGCAGGGGGACTAACCAAGTAGCAGTATGTAAGTGGCATCATGGTGCTTGACATCGTGTGTGGCATCACAGAAAGTGACATCACATCCTCATAGGTATTGACATCACAAGAAGTGACATTAGATCTGAAGACCTCACACGTGTTTAGCAGGTCTAATATGAGTACATTTCAGTGGATTACAAGACATTAACAAATACTTAAGCATGTGAATTGAGTTCCCAGTCTGAAGAAAGGGACAGCCCAAATGTGGCTGAAGTTTGGTTTCTGACTAACTACATTAGACAAACCACTAAGTTCTACAAGCTAGGCATAACAAATGTGGCATCAAGAGCAAAGCTCGCTTAATGCATTACATTATAAATTCTTGAATCAGCAATTGTGAATTTCAGAACTGTAAAATGTGTTAACCTACCAAACATACCACCATTATATACACTGACAATGTTAGCCCTTAAACCATTATAAAAAATAAAATGCAAGTTGCACACTGCATTTGGTAGTCAGAGCATGTCAAATGATATTCCCTAAGAAAGATATAAGTACAAATGGATATTCTGCACATATATGAATTCAGACAATGGAGAGTGTGATAAATTGAGTTGTTGGCTGATGGGGGTGTAAGCCCTTCTCAAGCAACACTCACAATCCTTGTCAGGGGGAACTGCAACAGTCACTAAATCAACCTGTGCATAACTCTCTGATAGCTTGGCACAAAAGCAGTCAGTTTTAACTTAGAGGCAGTGTGTGAAGTATTTATGCAGCACACAAACAGTAAGAAAGTGAAAACACACACAAAGCAATATTTCACACCAATTTAGAAAAATGTAATAAATAAAGTGATACCAAAACAACAAAAATTCAATCAGTAGAACCAGTGATATGGAATTTTAAAGATTTCAGGCGAGTATAGTGCCTAAAAGGACAAATCACTCCTCTCAGTTATCTGGTCATGCGAGACCTGGTGAAAGTCACAAGTTCAGGCTGACCACAAATGATTGGGGGCCAGATACAAGAAGCAGATTAGTCCTTCTGAAAAATATACCTTATAAAGTCCAGCATGAAGAGTTCTGTTTACGGTGGAGGAGGCTGTGTGGAGCAGGGAGAGCATCATAGATGGTTGTCGCTGCAGCGCAAAGAGCAGGCCGGGCATCGCTGAGGATAACTGCTGTAGCACGAAGATTCTGTCGGATGTCAAGGACGGTTGTTGCTGGAGATTCACGTTGGCGGTCACCATGTACTGTCGATGCTGTAGCGCGAAGTGCAGATCCCGTGTTGCTGGTGGTCACAGTAGCGCATAGAGTTGCGTTCAGTGGAGCATTGTGTTGACAGTTGGCATGGGAGGAAAGATGTTGTACGAATGGACCTGGATGTGAAGAGACCAAAACTTTAGGAGTTCTCCTTTTTTGAGTCACAGGAGGGCACTCTGATGCCAGTCTAGTGCCCAGGACCTGAAGAGGGACATCTTGGGGATGAGGGACCCACTCTTGCAGAGACCATCAGGACTCAGGCAGTAGGGGCAACAGTCCGTCCAACTATAAGATGCAGTATTTCTTTTGTAGTGGACTGGGGTAAATTCCGACTGAGCTGAAATGAAGGCCTTGAAGCAGCTGACTCCTCTCCACCAGCAATCTCCATCTGGCTTCCTTCTTCCTCGTTTTGTCAATGTGCAGCATGTGCTCGAGATCCAATGGAAAGGAAGGGTCAGAGTGGCCAAGAAGGTGTAGGGCGCAGGAACAAAAAAATAGCATTCTGGCTGCTCACCTTTTTAAATGGTGTGCAAGTAGAGGTGGGCGAGCCACTGAAAGCTCAAGCAAGGCTAGAGCCAGGTGGCAGACTCTGGCTCACTTGAGGTCTTCTTGGGCCCTTAACCCAACATAAGACAAGCTTTCATGTGGATTCTGCCTGACACCATGCTCCTAACCTTGTGCACCAAGAGTTGAAGACAAATCATTAATTTACCACAAAACATAACCCATGTAGGACTTGAGCTGCACAATGTGCAACACGGAAACCAATGATCACGGTTGCCTTGCTCACCAATTATGTGCTCCTAGACAAGTACTGTATTTCACTGAGCCTTATTTTTATTTATCACCACATATGAAAGCACCTTCCGATATGTGAGTTCAAGATGTACGTAGTTCCAAAACCAGTTGTGTTTGATTTAATAGACTACAATGTTGCTCCATTCATAATAAGAATCTGGGCAATTTTGGGGAACGCATGACAACTGACTTGCTTCTTAGTTTACTAATGCTATTGTAGCAGGTGTGGGCAGGACTATTTACAAATTCATGTTTAAAAAACGTCACTTTTAATCAATGCAGTGATGTGATCTGATGTACTACGGTAAAACGCTTCTGCTTGCTAAATAGCCTTCATTGAATGTTGAAGACACCTTAAAATATAATCTAACATGATGTTTGTTGCATGATTTACTTGCCAAACCTTTCCAGGGCTCGGCTTGTGCAGAGGCTCATACAGCCAAGCCAGACTCTTTGCTCTACTCTGGCTTGGGTCCCCCTGTTAATTTGTTGGCTTACCCATGTCTATATGCAACACATGTTGATGGAGTCATGAGGGATGGGGTCATTGAAAGCAGTCTGACAGTCAACTTTTATTTTAAATATAAAACTCTGCCATGATGAAATTGGCAACAAGGAGAAATGTAACAACTAATGTGTTCTGGCTTAACTTGTTGCAAATACCACATTGTAAAATACCTTATCGGGTTAAGGAATCTGCGGCAGAGATCTTTGTGTGCCCAGTAAATCTCAAGGAATCACAATAACGGTAAAATCACTGTGGTGATTAATGCTTGTGCTGGATATATCTGTGTTTTGTCATCTGGTTATAGTTTAGACTCAAATCAGCATAGAGGGTCAATGTGTCTCCTGCACAGCACATCATGTAACATGCAGATGACAGATTTTTATTTTATGTAGATAGGTAAGTGGGTTACTGCTTTTAACACATAGATCGCTTTGTCACTTGCAGTTCATAAACGGCAATCCTTCTAATCTAGCACACTAAGCTATGAAGGACAATGTGTGACTACTACACATTGTAGCCCTCATTCAGGTCCACTGGAATTATGTGATGTTCCAGTTGTGGCATATTCCACATAATTATGGATTTGCCACATAATCCATAATGTTCTGCATAATCAGCAGATTTCAACACAAATATTTGTTTCTATCTCAAACTGATTAAACTTTAGTAAAAGCAGAGTAAAACATGCTGACACGCAGAGGAAGGCCCTTTGGAAAGGCTGACTGGTCAGTTTTCCATTGCTTACTTCTGTATTTCGGTGCCAAAGTAGTGCTAATGAATTTAAACCTGTGCCTGGATAATGTCAACACGTGTATACATTCCAATACACAGCAACTGGTAACCTTCCAACAAGCTGTAAGTAGCTCTCCTATGTGCAGCTTAGCCTTCTAAGTAAGAAGCTTTTACTTAGTTGAATTAACATATGTATACCCAAACTGGCAAGTGCGTATTCAAGAAAAAAATGTGTATTTCCTGAACTCGTATACTGTGTGGTCGAAAATTGTTTAATTTTTAAAACGTATTTAAAACTGATATTTTACGGATCATGTGGAGTTGTTGAGACATTATTACTATTGCCGTGGTGCCAGGGGCACTAAAACTGTGGCTTTTATGTAGACGCATTCTATATTGACAAACCTGTTTCTTACTAGCAACAGAGACTGATGCAATGAGAACTATTGATGGTAATCTTGCATTTGGTGGTCACTGATGTAATCTTGTCTGATGTGATCACTACTACAACACTAATAATATTCATTGAACATAAGGAGCGCTTGTTACAGAAAATTGTGGAGACCCGCGCCTTAAAACTAAGTATATTCTATACACTTTTAGTAAAATTAAAACACAATGCCATTAGGCATACTTGACCTACACTAAGGGAGTGCTAATGGCTTGACTGACATACCTTGGTGCAATCCTAAAATACCATCTTATGTTAAAGTGTAGTAACATATGTTTTTAAATATTAATGAGAGCGGATGGGCTGCGGCCAGCTGGGTTTCCTTGGGAAAATGAAGAGATGAAAAGTTCTGCACAAGGAAACATTGACTCTCATACATTCCCTTGAGGTGAGTCTCGTGTGGGTGCTGAATCAGGCGCACAGGGCGGTCTGTTAAATGTGCTCAGCCTGTGGCAAAGGGCGAGGCCTAGGTATCAAAGCCAAGATCCACCGCACGTGGGACGATGGTTCAGTGGACAAGGGCCACTGTAAACAGACTAGCGGCCCAGCACCGCGGTGACGAGACAGAGCAGGATGTGTGTACTAGGAAAGAAGAAAACGCATTTCAACGGTGTACTTCATAGAACAATGCCAACCCTGTAGTTTTAGGTGGGAAAATATATAGCTCTAGAGAAAGGTTAAAAAATAAACACAAAAACATATATAATCATCACAAAATGCATAACTTAACTTACTCAAGGTTTTTTTTTGTATTTAGGTCATCTCACCACAGTCCTTCATCACATCGCAGCAAAACTATGTAATTTGCGGATGTGCAGAATATCTTTGGTACAAAATGTCTGCCTTGAAAGAAAGTCCCACATAGTAGTGTGATGGGGCACAGCTTCGAATAAAGCAGCTGGGGGAGAGAAACGATGTCAAGTGTTTAAACATATTTATATCTGTACAGATCTGAAACCATACGGAGTCCACACCTTATTTGCGCGTGCTTATCCCCATGGAACTTGGAATAAGGATTATTCTGCATTTTTTCTAATGATGCCCTGCAGAAGAGTTTCTCTGTAACTATATCCTTGGAGGAAGAGGATGATAGGACGAATAAATCACGCCGATAAGTCACGCTTATCTGTCTCTCCTCCATATGTTCCTCCTAAATGAAATATGTATGACTTCCGAGTCTCTTGTGCTTTTCATTACAGAGGAATTAGTGAGCTGGATCTAAAAATAAAATGTTGAAGGGTTGACCCAAATAGGTATGGAGGCAGCAGGCTCGACTGGAAGCGAAACTTCTGGAAGGCTTTGTATACAATGCAGCAATATTCACGGGTAATGCCCGGAAGTTACCGGACACTTTCTTCAGGGATTAACCTGCTGGGACAGTTGGAAGTGGGAGGGTGGCGGTGGCAAGAGAGAGGGATAGATAGAGTGCAAGAGACGGAGAGAGGCGCGACACTGGTTTGAACATAATTTCCACTGCTGCTTTTGGTTTCTGT
The DNA here is from genome assembly GCF_964261635.1 of Lissotriton helveticus. Lineage (NCBI taxonomy): Eukaryota > Metazoa > Chordata > Amphibia > Caudata > Salamandridae > Lissotriton > Lissotriton helveticus. The sequence goes on from NC_136063.1 coordinate 985,997,178, forward strand.
AGTGAGCCACCCAGCTCTTACATTACATTACAATGTTGCACCCTGTATCACCCCTCTGGGCGGGCTTGCCCCGAGGAGATAAATAAATGGGCGTATGACCGATAAATAAATGGGCGTATGACCGCTTGTGGTCTTCACACGTACCTAGTTACACTCACTGGCATAATGAAACTTGAGGGGGCCCCCTGCAAGGTACGTGGAGGGGTCCCCTCCAGATTCAACCAGGAGCTCGCCAGAGTATTCTGCTGAAGGGGGGGGGGGTGGGGGGGGGGACAGAACTTGCCCCCCTCCACCCGTCAGGACATTGAAACGGGTCCCTTCAGGGCCCTGTAGTCATGTCATTAACTTTTCAAGCAAAAGCACTCATTGCTTTCTGAATAGTGCGTATAAAAGCGTTAAGGTAACCATGTTCTTCCTGCTTACATTTCACAAGCTTTACTTCATCTTGCATTCCCTATAAGTGTTTGCTTTTTCCAGGATGTTGGTACTTGTCTAGTGAATAATTTGAATTGAGTCGCATCCAGGTGTTTATAGCAGGGCATAATTGGGCTGTAGCTGAAGGCAATGCAAGTTTCTCTCAGTGAGGCGGTATGGTGTTCAGTGTGGGAGAGGATGTGGCACTGTGGCCAGAGGTGCTGAATTTGGATCTGGGGAACCACGCTCAGCCTTCATGACCAGTCCACCAGACCACTCTCCTGATGGAACACATTACTCTGCTAGACCTTAGAAGCCCTGGTGTCTTAGCACCAGCAGGTGGACGCTAGCGGTGGCAAGTGTGGGCTAACCTTGAAGGCCTGTCCACCACAATCCATGAAATTCACCTCCAGTCTTGCGGGCAGGCCTTACGAAGCAGCACTCCCTATAGCGACAGTAACTCTGTCACTGAGGTCACAGGACCCTTGAGAAGGGCCCGCTCTAGGGTGGTGTAACTGGTGAGACCGCACTGCGAGCTGGCTTTGGGTGTGGGCGTCGTGTTTATAAGTATATTATGGTTTTAAAAGTGCTTGATGACTCCTTCCTGGTCTACAGCAATTTTCGGCAACAATAAAAATGTCATGATAACTCTGGTGATTAATGTTCTTCCTAGAGAGAGATCAGTGCATTGTCTAGTGGAAGTTTTGACTCATGGAAAGGTAGTTCAGAGGGTTAATGTGCCTGCTGCAAAGAACATGTACCACGCAGATCACAAAGTGCACATAATGTAAATAGGTCAGTAGATTACTGCTTTTGTCAGTCAGATCCTTTTGTTACTTGTAGTTTATAAGTTAAAACCCTAACACGGAACAGTGAGCTATTAACTTCCATCTAAGAGCTGCATGCAAACTGCAAGGTATACATTAGAATGTTATTGTTTCCCCCCCCAGTCTTTGATTATCCTAATGTTGCAAAAAAATGTTCATTTTGACAGAAATCAATTCTCATTTTTAAAGAGAACCTCCAACCTTGGTATTACGTTTTAATTTCTGAGTTTGTGTTTTTCCAGACCAATCACTATTATACTGTACTGCCTACTAGGACTTGTAGTCCTTTGTCTTATGTAACATTTCTTATACCGTGATTTATACACATATAATTCACTGTCTATGTGTAATGCGTGGGATGTAAAGTGCTCCGGCACCCTACACTGGAAAGAGGGACGCTGTAAATCACATTAAAGGCATCTGAGAGAGAGTGTTGTTAGGGAGAATTGAGGGGCACTGTTAAAGGGTCTTAGAGAGGAAATCCGTTAAGGAGGTGCTCATTGGGGCTCACCAGCAAACATTGTTGCACCAGGGCTAAAGCCGGTGCTGTCCTTGAAGCCAGACCCCCTCACCCATTTGTACCTCCATTGGCCTTGTTTCAGCAGTACTCGCCAGAGATGGGCAATGCAGGATTTGCATGCACACCAAAGTAAGTTCGTAAACTTCACAGTCTCTCTGCTTTCGGCACAAGCACTTGTAACATCTGCTGCCTTCTTTGGGGCCACTGGAATTATGGAGCAAAGAGGACAAAATTACGCCACAGTATTGACTAAATTATGTAGCAAAGAAAAGGCTGCAGCTTAATGCCGGAGGTTTTCTGATACTTTATTATTTTTACATTTTTACACATGCTTACAGTCTCTGGAAATATTTTGTCTTATTAGTACCATTGCAACATACAAATGCAGCACTGAGAAAGGTGATCAGTCAACCTTTGCACAGGGCCGTCCACTTTTCAGCAACACAAGTCACATTTTTTAGAAACCTTTGATCCATTTGAGCTACAAACAATTTATTTGTTAAAATTGTCGGATTATGCAGCAGACGTTGTATTATGTGGCAAATATGACAGAGCCATAATTATATAGAAAGCATTTGCAAACTAGGATATTTTGGCATTCATGCTTGAACTGCTCTTGTGGAAAAAGGGAGGAAAAGTGCTGAGGAAAGAAACTCCATGGTTTGGAGACAAATGGCTAGTGCGTCCACTTTTAAGTGTATTTGGGATATTCTGTGATTGGAAACATATCCTACTTTGTAAATAAATTTAATAACTCATATTAAACCTTAAATAATAATATGTATCTAATATGTTTAACTGGTCAGTGAAATGCCAAACAAATACAAAAAATTGGGATGTTTTGTGCATTCTGGCAACACCTCTGACTCAGTCTATCACAAAGAGGAGCTCAGAGGGAAAAGGAAGAACAGGGTTGCCCTCCACTCAAAAACCATCAATAACAACAAAACCCTGTCTTATGGGAGCTAGTAATGTCAGTGTGCCTTGCAACCGATCAGTCTCATGTCAGTGATCACTGTTGCGCTACCCTCTGTACTATCATTTTTTCAGGGGTATCTTACTGCAATACGTCCAACATCTTAGCAATTTTTTATAAAAAGGGGGAAATTATGGTATATTGGCCAACAACTCTTGACAGTCGCACAGAACACCACAGGATGTCTGGAAACTCAATCTACACAGTGCATCCACCAAATAAAATTGGAAATGTGTTAGAAAAGATTCTACAAAAATGACATCTACCAGAAAAATGTGTGGCGAATTGAATGACACCTCACGGGAACACCACCCTCTGGGTAACTGGCACGTACTCACCAGACTGGGCCCCTTTTCTCATCACTGGTCATCATTCAATTAAAAAAAATGAACACAAGGATGTGTCCAAACAAAAACGAAAGAAGTGAAAGTGCGCAAGAGCAGTACCTATGGAGCTGCTAGTGACAATATAGTGTGATTAAAATCAACAGGCAACCTATTCGCAAACTTTTTTTCCTAATTTTCATGGAAGGGAAGGATAACAATGTGTTTATTGTGTCTTTCGCCAGCCACACCGATCTGCGTCAGTGACTCCCTCCCAAGTGTTATATCCTAGTGACAGGCTCCACGATGAAGGTGCTGATTGACACTGGAGCGTCACTAAACGTCATGTACGCCCTGCCGCGCCCCCCCCCCCTCTCCCATCAAGGCGAAGATCTACACCTATGGTGGGATAGAGCCACTCCCTGTGTGAGGAGTGATCGAGGTAGAAGTGGCCAGCGAGAAACACATTACCCAAGCAAAGTTCCATGTGATCGATGGAAAGAAACTCACCTTCCTCAGCCGGTACACAGTAGTCTTCTTCTCCAACCAAATTCATGACTCCCAAGCAGATGCCATCCTGTGCGAATTTCTGCATCTGTTTGAGGGTCTCAGGAAGCTTAAGGACAACCAATTCAAGCTGCACATCAACTCCTCGATGCAGTTGACAGCGCTGAGGCACACAAGGGTGAGCTTCCACGTGCATCCGCTGGTAGAGAAGGAGTTAAGGACACTGGAAGAGTTGGGCATCATTGAAAGGGTCTCAGGTTCGACCCGTGGGTGTCACTCCTGGTCATTGCCCTAAAGCCCAAGCAGCCAGGAGTTATCAGGCTGTGCATTGACAGGCGCCTCCCTAACCAGGCGGTGACCTTGTGGCAGACCTCAATGGGGCAAAGTGGTTTTCCAAACTCGACCTACACACAGGGTACCACCAGCTTGAACTTGCACCCGAGAGCAGGTACATCACCACCGTCTCTACTCACATAAGTTTGAGAAGATACAAGAGGCTGAGCTTCAGGGTGTCGTCAGCAGCAGAAGTCTTCCAGAACACGATCCAAGAGACTTTGTTGGGCCTGGAGGGAGTCATAAACCTCAGCGGCGACATCCTGATATTCTCGGGCAGCCTTGAGACACATCATGTGCACCTTATAAATACACTCCAAAGTTTGGCAAGTAGTGGCCTCAAAGCAAAATGCTAATCTCACAGAGAGTCGGTCGACTTCTTAGGATACATCTTCTCCCGGGATGGACTCCAAGTAGACCCGAAGAATGCCATCACCATCCAGACTCGGCAAATCCCCACCACCCTGATGGAAGTCCGCTGTTTTATGGGGATGGCTACATACTGTGGCCATTTCATACCAAACCACGCCTCATTGTCGGAACCTCTGTGAGCCCTCACCAAAAACAATGCGCCCTGGGACTGGACTGCGGAAGCAAATGCATCTTTTCATGCCATCAAATAGGCACTGATGGACAAGACAGTCATTGCGTACTTTCATCCGGGGCGGCACACTGAGTTGGTCATAGATGTGCACCCTGTCGACCTTGGAGCTGTCCTCGTCCAGGAGAATGCAAGTAAAGACGGGGCACCATTGGCCTACGCCATCCGGGCACTTTCCGATACAGAGACGAGGTAAGTCTAAATTGAGAGAGAGGCCCTTCCCATCAAGTGCGCCTGCCAGCATTTCCATCTCTATCTCTCTGGGCAAGAGTTCCGAGTGGTGACTGATCACAAGTCGCTGAGCCCCTCTCTGAGGAACCATGCGGCTTGCCCCACCCAGGATAGAAAGGGGGAGGGGCGTACAGCTCCAGGCATACTGTTTTGAGGTGGTGTTTCATCCAGGTGCCAGCAACCCTGTGGAGAAGTGTGGCTCAATGGTTAGAGCAGCAAACCCTGACGCAGAGGTCTATCCCGGGACCAGGAATCAATTCCCCGCCCCGGCCGGTCTTGGGCTCAAAATTCCACGGACCTGATAATTCTCGCCTCGGTGCCTATTCCAATCATTGAGTCCCACTCTGCAACTCTGGGCAATAGCTTGCTTAATCTCCACAACGGCCCCCACAACGCTAAGGATGCCTGGCCTCCACCTTGGGGGTGCCCAGGAGTGGACACCTCACAGGGAAAGCCAGGATGGGTTCCACAGCGGTATTCGTACAAGCGCCTTGAGACGGTGAGTAGTGCGCTATACAAGTATCAATTTACATTTACAATTTACATTTATTACGGCAGACATGTCGCATCTGCACTTGAGTCAAGAACACAGTGAGGAATTTGTGAAGCTGGTCACCCAGGAAGGCCTGCCCCAAAGCACTGATGCTTGAGGACATTCGGGCAGCAACCGCTCAAGACAGAAATCTGGCAAAGGTTAAGGAGGCACTGACCCATAGAAGGTGGCAGCATTTTCTGGAGGTAACCCCTTCGCCAAACACATTAGACCAAGGCATGAGACAAAAATTGTGGAGGGTTAACAGCAAGCTCAGTGAAGTCATTCATAGGGTGGTACTACGAGGACGAGCAATTGTGATCCCAAGCAAGCTACAGCATCAGGTCATTGGTCACACTCATGTCAGACACCAAGGTGTAGCCACGACGAAGGCCCCCTCCACAGTAAAGTGTGGTTCCCTGGAATGGACACCATGGTAGAGGAGATAATTTGTCAGTGCCACTCCTGCAAGATCATTGGAGCAATCCAGCACCAGCACCCATCCTCACAGAAGAGCCCTGTGGAGAACCATGGTCGAAGGTCAGCATCAGTTTCGGGTGTTTTCCCAATGGCCACACCACCGTAGTCATGATAGACTCATGTTCCAAGTTTCCATTTGTGGAGGTTGTCTCATCCATAGCATTTACTCATGTCAAGGCTGTCCTTGGCAGAACTTTCATGATGATTGGGACTCTCCGATGAAATCAAGTCTTGACAATGGACACACCATTCCAGGTTTGAGAGTTTCAGGACTATCTGGTGGCACACGCCATTCAACACTGGAAAATCACTGCACATTGGCCGCAGGCCAATGGTGAGGTGGAGCGCTTCATGCGAACCCTCAACTGGGAGTTGAGGATTAGGGTGGAGACGGGAGAAGATGCAGAGACATGCCTCCACTAATTTCTGAATGTTTATGGCCAGACCCCACGCAGTACCACTCCCTTTGCCTGGTCTCATCTGCTCTTTCGGTCCACCCCGCGGGACAATATCACTGTGGACCCCACCTGGCACCCAGCCGAAATGGATAGTGAGGCCACCCAAACCAGGAGAGAAGCAACCAACCGAAAACCAAGCATCTCTCGAAGGGCCCAGGCAATTGTGCTGTCATCAAGGACAGGTACTCAGGGTGGCAATTCCGGATGCCCTACGAACCAGAGGTACAGGAGGTCATTGCCATGCACCGGACCATGATCTCTGCCAGGAGTGGTGCAAGAGTGTTAACCAGAAATGTCTCCTCGTTCAAAAAGGTGGTCGGACCCCAGTCCAGGCGGTAGTTGGACACAGATCCAGAGATGGGGGATGACACTGCCATGGATCTTGTGCCCTCTCCTGCGGCAGGCAGAGATTGTCGTGTGCCAAGGGGAACAAGCGGAGTGGTTCCATCGGGGGCTCTGCGACACCACACCCATGGAAGTGTGTCTCTCTCAACCAGTGAGTAATCCAGGATTTTGCCCCTTGCCTCAATCCCTAACTGCTGTCCTTCCTGTGAGCAAATACCCGAGCAGTCGGTCAAGGCAGTATAGAACACAACCACCAGACACTGCTGCTCCAGCATTGTATATTAACCACAGAAAATAGAATGAAACAAAATCTTAGCAATTTTTAGGATGAAGTTTAAGCTAGCAACAGGATATAGTCTGCAATATCATATCAGCTAAGGAATGTTTATGTACTATCCCCATTTGCCTCTGAAAATAAGTAGATATCTCATCATGGTTGTTAGAACTGGGGGTCTCTGGTTGGCAGAGGTAAGTACCTTAGACCAAGTAGGGACCCTTGCTTCTAGTCAGGGTGAAGGAATAACCCTCTGAGATAACCCCTGCTCACCCTCTAGGTAGCATGGCGCGAGCAGTCTAGGCTAAACAGAGGCAATGTGGATAACATTTGCACTTAACACAACAATAATCCCCAATCCACCACAAACTGAGACCACACAGGTAAGTATATATAAAATATAACTTTATCTAGTTTCAGCAAGGTAAATCAAGCAGTTGCACGATAAACACTTCATTAGAAAAATGTTGCACTTAATTCTTAATGGATGCACTTATTAGGAAGTTCTTATAAAAAGCAAATAGTCTCTAGTCTCTTTAACCAGTAGTTAAAAATATGGCCACTGATTCATAATCAAAGCGCTCTCCAAACGAGCAGGGTAAACAATGCCAGCGTTAAAAATAAGCCACGACAACGAGCCCCTGGCGTCAGGGACTCTAAGCGCTTCCTGCGCGTCTCACCCGGATGCTGGGGGAAGGGGGACTCCTTTCCCTGTGCTCGGTGTTGTTTTGGGCCCCCAGGCGCACCTCGCGGGTGAACGCTCACTAGCGCTCCAGCCCGGGCGGACTCACGACGCTCTCCGCCCGCTCTTGGTCCGTCAGAGAACAGCGGGGAGCAGAGACGGCAGGCCGGGGGCTGGAGCACTCGGCAAGATCCCTCGGCGAGGTCTGGTCCGTCTTCCCCGGTCCCGGCGGTGATCCCGGTGATCTCTCGGCTCCTCTGCAGCTTCAGTCGAGGCAGCCAATCCCGTCGCGGCTCTTCAGACGAGCCCCTCTGAGCGCGAGGCCGCCAACCAATGGCAGCGCGGCCTCGCTGATGACGCTCCGCTGCAAGGACCAATCCCGTCGCGACTCTGGTGAGGGGGCTTGGCTCTCTCACCCAATCAGAGCGCGGCGGGCTCGTTCTCCCACACGCAAACGCCGGAGAGATGCGGGGCCCTTCCACGGGGGTTACTGACCCCGGGCTGCGACGGTGACACGGCCAGCAATTGTTGTTCAGCGCTCCTTGCGCTGGAGAGGCTCACAAGTCTCTGATCTGCACCACACACGTCGATCTTGGCCACGCATCAGGCTGGGTCAGCGCGGCGCCCTCAAGCCGATGAGAGGGTAGCCCGTGCGCTGAGCAGGCAAACTACAGGGGTTCCCGATCTCTTCGCCACACAGCAGCTTCAGGAGGGCGCAGCAGATTCTTGTGGTCCTTGGGCAACCTTTATGTTCCTGGGTTGCAGACAGGGAGCCAGCTCTTCTCAGGCCCTTGGAGATTCAGTTGTAGACACAGCACTTAGCAGAGTCTTGGCAGGTTCAAGTAGGTAGGGTCACAGCACACAGCAAAGTCCCTTTCTCCTCCTCAGCTTCCAGTTAGACAGCAGGACAGGTCAGCCCTTAGAGCACACAGCAAGGCAATCTTCCTTTAGTTCTCCAGCCGCCCTCCTTCCAGCCGAGGTTCCTTCTTGCTTGTAGAATTTCAGAATCTAATCTTCTGTAGTCAGGGGTCCTTTCCTTATACCCCTCAATGTCTTTGAAGTCTTTGTGCATGGAGCCCTGAGTCCAGTCTAAACCAGTTCTGGGGGTTGCGGAGCACTGAGGTGTCTCTGGTTTTCTTCTTCCTGTCAGCTTCAGGGCCAGAGGTGTCAGTTGGCCGGCAGGAGGGAGCTAGCATGGGGGAGGCAGGCAGGCACAGCCCAGCACTTATCAGGCCTTTCTTCCTCCCACCTCCCGGGCAGCAGATGTGCCCTTTCATCCCCGGGCTGGCTCCGACCCTCTCCTCCGGGGGCTCTGCAGCCCCCCTGTCACACCCAGGCATTCCACAAACCCAGGCACACAGAAAGGTTTAGACAAGAGAACAGCCACTTTCTAAAAGTGCTATTCTCCATTACAGGATTTAAAAACACCCTTCACTAAAAGATGTGTCATTAAATTCTGAGTTCAGGGATATCTTTCACTTATGTCCCATCTTGTTCCTATGGAAAGATAGGCTGGTATCACATGGGCCCAGCCTCCTCCATGTTACTCTATGGAGCAAGATAGCCTTACAGCAGTGAGCACATAAAATGGCTGCAGCCCACTACCAGAGCATGTGACCTGCACTAGTACATGCTCTACCGTATCCATACACTGCACCCTGCCCAGGGGGGTACCTTGAGCATTCCATAGGGGTGACTGATGTGCACAGACAGGGAAGGGTTAGGCCCAGCCAGTGGATACACTGGCCAGGGGGACAGGCAGTCTCTGACTGCACACAGGCCCTGCGCTGGCAGGCCTGAGTCACCATTTTAAAGCTACTCATGTGGGTGGCGCAATCTGCGCTGCAGGCCCACTAGTAGCATCTGTCATCACCAGCCCTGGCACACACAGTGCACTTTACTAGGGACTCCATGGTGATACAAATATGCCAATCAGGTATATTCAATTAATATCACAATTTACAGAGGGAGCACTTACACTCTGACACTGATCAGCAGTGGCAGAGTGTCCAAAGCATCTAAATCAGCAAAAACGAAATCCAGCACAGCATCAAAACACATGAGTCAGAGGCCAAAAGATGGGGGAAGAACCACGCCAAAAGGTGTCAGGTCTAACAATGGCAAACATTGGCCACTGCAATGGGCTCTGCTTCAATAAATTAGTCAAGACTGTATTTGTTATGTAAAAACAAGCATAAAAGCAATCGACAATAAAAACATTTACACATGATTATAATCACGAATGGTCATGCCAAGGGCACAGAATTGGGATTTTTTTAACAGCCTACCATCCAATTTCCATAAAAACCTTTGATATAAAACAAAAAAATCATAATGGCATCAAATAAAAACAATGCTTGTGCATAAATTGATTGTTTTTGTAATACAAAGTGCAAGATTAAGGCAAACCCAAGTATTGTTTAAGCTCAAGCATATATTTCAGGGCAACAATGCGCAATTTGATGTTTTACAAGCAGAAGAGATTTTAAATAATGATGCCTAAAATTTGAATAAAAATTGCAGAATCGCATGAAGTGCATTGTGCTTTGCTTGCTCTGGCCATCATAAGGGCAAGCGGTCATATCCGAAGGACAAGATTTCATGGAGAGAAAAGCAACGTAATGATGGACAGTCCCTAATCTGAATCTAATTAACACAAAACAATGCATTACGTTTGAAACGTAGGTTAAATAACTTTGACAGCCTTCCTCCAGCTCAAGTGAATGATAAAATATAACAGTGGCCTTCCCCCCTCTGTTCTCGCCTGAGTTTCCCTTCATAAAGTTATCTTTAATGATCCGTTTGCTGAATATTGTTACCATTGGGGGGTTGGGCTGAATTTGCATCTTGAACAGAGCACTATAGATGAAACTGAAGTAGCTTAGTCAGGGAATTCCCAGTTTTTTACCCATGGACAGGCAATCCAAAATGATTGACTTGGTGAAGCTAGTCTCGTCTTTTACCCAAATAGAACGCCAGAGCAGCAAAGGATGAATTGTGACTAAATCTGCTAAATATGGTAACCCTGCTTCTCTGTGTATTATCTCTTTAGAGGCAGAGGTGGATAGGCATGGAAGGTGCCCGAGGAAGCAGTTTCCTTTGATCTGGAAGGTCTTACTGTCATAATGGCCCCACAAACCAGCCCCATATGTAGCAATAGCTAATATCCTGGACTTGTCTATTGCTAGCATATCTTTTGTGGGTCGGGTGCACAATTGTACTAAAAACCTAAATATTCCATGGGCACTTCTATTTATCTAGCCCCAGACGTTTATGGGTTCATATGACTGTGAGCCATTACCTGCAAAAGTAATACACAAGTAACAAAAGGTGTCAACAGTATCTTCTTGGATGTTATCGATAAGAAATATTCTACATTTCTTCAGCTTGGCCCCTCAAATCAATTCAGTGACAACTCTTTCTTTATTCATCTTTCCGAATACAGGTCATAAATGATACACAAATTAAAAACATAATTTAAAATCATACACATCTCACCAAATACACATTCCTTTTCCATTTAAAAAGAATATGACAGCAAGCAAAAACAGTAATCTTTCTCAGAACTAAAGTGACAGTGCAAAACGATTTGGTTCATACGTAGCAGCAGATATTATCCAATAGTGCAAAAACGACTGCAACTATCAATAGCAGCAAATATTATCCAATAATACATGATTAATAAAATCAATCCTCTAGAGGAGTTAGCAGCAGGGGTGAACATGTTAGCAGCAATACAAATACAATCCATACAAAAGGTGGTAAAATGCATTGAAATTAAAACAGCATGCATCTTCTCTTTGCTAAAATACACTTCAAAAAGCTTCAAACTGCAAGGCAGACATCACGGTCATTGGGTTGCTGCAAAAAGTACAAAGCCGCTTTGCCCTTGGAAAATTAGTGTCTGCACAAAAGAGGTATTAAAAATTTCCTGGTAAAAGAAAGATAAAACTGACAAAGAAATACAAAATGTAAAATGATTTGACTCGAATGTTCATCGCAAGGACAAATCGTAATACATTCTGAAGAATACTGACCCAGGGGAAAGCATATCAACCACTGAAAAGACCCCAGCCAGAATCTAGTCAACAAATTCCTTTCATGCACATTATTTACATATAATAGATTCAGGGAAATATAGGGAGGTACTTGTATAAGGCAATAATTCCTGACAGTGGGTTTGGCTGCTTCAGACAGTTCCCTAGGCAATTCTTTGTGTTTTCGGAAGCTCACCAAAACCCTCTGTTGGCCCCCTTTAAAAAATTAGATCTGGGTGCTCAAACAAGGAGGAGTAACCTAGTTTCATAAAACAGGTTTTGATATATTGGAGCCAGGGGATGCAAATGCCACTAGTGCAGTTTAAACAAAATCTAATAATTGCCTGATTAAAATAAGCTTCTTCATTTGTCCAGATAGAACACCAGATAGCTAGAGGTGTAGCATTTATAGTATTTTGGACCTCACTCCAAATGGAGGGGAAAATGTGTCGAGAAAGGGGGCACTCCTAAAACTCTATGGCAAAATCTGTTCTCTTCCAACTGCATAGCATGTACCTCCCTGCATTCCCAGATCTTCATACCATATGTTAAAATTGGAATACATTTGACGCTTGTAGATCTCTAAAAGTGGTGCTATGGGCTTTTTACCTCTGGACATTGCAAGCGAATAAGTAGTACCAACTGTGGGTGTTAATCTCGTTATTCTATTATTTATGCAGGTTGCCACATACAGCCTTCATCAAAATCCAGGCCTAAGTATGGGAAGGAACTAATCCATTCCAGCTTTTTACCCTCTATATTCAGGCTACAGGATTTAGTATTTTTGGGGCCACAAATCATGACGAAAGTTTTCTTATAATTTTGCTCCAGCCCCAAGTCCTTCATAAAGTTTACATAGCTAGAAATTTGTTTTTTAAGCCATTCGCAGTTCTTGCCATAAGGACTGCATCGTCTGCATAAAGAAGCGCTGGCACAACCTTTTTCTCAACTTGTGGCATGTCAGCCCCAACTGTAACTAAAGTTTTCTCCAAATCGTTAGTAGAAAGGAGAAATAAGATTGGGGGGAGTACGCATCCTTGGCGCACCCTACGCTTAATGCTAAACTGCTCTGGACATTCACCAACGTTACGATACCTCACTGAGGCACAGAGATTGTAATGAAGAATCCTCAGAAAGGAGACCAGACCCACATCAACACCCATGTTTACTAGAATGTTCCACAGCTTAGAGCCTGAGATATAGTCGAACTCGCTGGTCAATTCCACAGCACCGAGACAGCCCTCATCGCCGCCACAGACTACATCAGGCGCCGACTAGACAATGGCGAAACATCAGCCCTCATCCTCCTGGACCTGTCAGCCTCCTTCGACGCGATCTGCCATTGCACTCTAAAGACACGCCTCCTAGAAGCCGGAATCCAAGAGAAGGCCCTTGACTGGCCCACGTCCTTCCTCTCAGGCAGAACCCAGAAAGTCCGCCTCCCACCCTTCCGATCCGAAGCCACCAACATCATCTGCAGGTTTAGTATACAAGGGAACCCAAAATAATGGCCAAGGACCATGGGTTAAGCTACTTATTTTTATGTTACAAAGGTCCTAGCTTTTTTAAGATATCTAGAGGATTGATTTCCACAGGCTAAAAATAAAGGCTGTGTTTTTTCTTCAGTGTCCAGCCGGACCTAGAAGTATTTATTTCCAAAATAGTAAGAATAGGTAGAATAAAGCGAAAACAATTTGCACATTAATAACTGGGCACAAGCCTGTACCAAGTCAAAGGAAAACAATACAAAGAAAAAGACAAAGAATTCACAGGCAAACAAGGAGAACAGGGTGGCTTATAATACAATGCAAGAAATTCTTGAATAAGCACAAACCCACAGTAACTGCCGAGAAAGTTAAAAATCATACAACAAGCAGTACTGCAAAACAGTCGACGAACGATTCGATCCCTATCTCCAATAATACAGTGGGATCATCTTCAGGACTAGAGTTTGACTTTGCCTGATTTGTCAAGTGAGCCTGTAGGGTATAAACAGGAAGAGAAAGAAAAAGAAAAGTTTCTGTACCAATTATTTACAGAATGAGTGCTAAAAGGCTAAAGTGCTCGTCAACAACCGGTTTTGTCATGCAAGATGCAACATGTGCACATGCAGTTGTATCCAAAGGGCACGGATCGCACTGTGCTCGTGTTTGGGGTACGAGAAAAGGCTTACCGCGTTCATTTTGTGGCATTGGTGCTTAGTGGCGGGGAATATAGTGTTGGGTGAAGAGTATCGTAGTGATTGGGGCCTGGGGTGAGTTAAGGGACCCAGTATGAATGGGTAATTACCACGAGCTGTGCTAGATGGGCCAGTCGTGGCTGAACAAGGCTTCAATGTCAAACAGTTCCGGTTTAAAGTTGATGCCTGTGTGGAGTTATTAAGGTCAATATTAGCGTATGGTAGATAAGTAGCATTTAGAAAATTCGAATTGAAAACCCATAATTACCGGGTGACGATTCAGAGGAATCGAAATGAAGATAAGGCCTGCCAAAAACAGGTCGGGTTGATTGTGACCTAGAAGGGAGGCATTATAATCTAGAGTTACAATTATTACAGTGGTATCAGGGTGGTGACTCAAGTGCAGTGAGCAAAAACCAAACATTACCGATGGAGCCTAGTATTGAGCGTGGGCTCGATGCGGGACTTCAGTTTGGAAGTAGTAGCCTGTGAACAAAGGGACATTGGTTGATGGTGGGGAGTGTGGGGCAAGAAGCAACAGTTGGTGATTTGTGCAGGCAAAAATTTACCGTGACCGGGGGTCTGTTCCACATAAGGCGCTCGATAATACGGGCCTTTTCCATGCGAGTCTGAAATAAAAATGCCACGGGCGCACATGAAGTATATGGCGAGCTATACCGGACTCATTTAATTCCCAAGGGGGCGCCAGGGTTCTTCCAAGGGCTTACCTTAGTTTACTCGTAGTGGGGCCTCGATGGGATCCCGTCTAGGTAGCACAGTGGCCGGATGCTAAGCGTCTGCATTCAGAGACGCCAGATATGCTGTGTCGAGATAGTGGTGGACAATAAGGACGGACTAATTGGGAATCGGCGGTAGTGCCGATGTTGGACGCCATCTTGGAGTGGTGGATTGTCCGAGCCATAATATTTGGGATGACCAGTGACAGTGCCTATACGTGGTACGTGGTGCAAGGGGCGCCAGCTGTTCGGTTAGAAACAAGCTGGGGTGCCCTGCGTGAACCGTTAGAGTGGTGACGAACGAACAACTCAAGAGTGAGTTGTGCTGGTGTAGGCGCCATTTTGGAGTGGTGAGGCGCAGAAAGAGTGAGGGTGAAGGTGCCACAAAGCGTTTCACAATGCACATGATCTCGAGCTAATTCAGTTAAAAGCATGCAAATTCGAGCCAACTGACATTTCGAAATTGTTACATTTTAAGGACAGACAATTATTATGTAGGCTCATGCAACGAAAGGGGGCATAAATGAACAGCTTATATTAGGCTTGTCCAGTCTTCAGTTCTGTTGAGGCCATCCTGAATGGAGTTGAACTGTATGATGGACTTCAGCTCTTCTTTATTCAGTAATTGTCCCATGTTGCCGCCTCTCGGAGGGAGTCTCAGTACTTTCAAGACAGTCCATTTCAATTCATTGTCAGAGTGTTTTTGAGCTACAAAATGTTCCACCAGGGGTGCATTTAGAGTACCGCACCGAATGCGGCTCCTGTGTTGTCCAATACGGATTTTTACCTTTTGGCTGGTCTGTCCTATGTACACTTTCTGGCAAGGGCACACAATTAGGTAAATAACGTTGCAGGTGTTACAATTGGAGAAGGAACGACATTGTATAGTGATGTTGTTAAAAGTAAAACTTTTTCCTTCTATAGTGCTGTCACAATTGTTACATCCACCACATTTTGCATGCCCAACAATGGGGGACAGACCCCATACATTTTCAAGTGTAGTCGATGGTAAAGGAGCAGGTAGAGCAGCTCTTACAAGGTGATCCCTGAGATTTTTACTCTTTTTAAAGGCAAATACAGGTTTCTCAAAAGAAAGGACACCTGTATTGAGTATTGGCCAATGCTTGAGGATACTCTTTCTTAGTTGATTTGAGATAGGTGAGAAAGTGGATATGCAAGGTATGCGTTTAGAGTCAGTCTTTTCCTTTGGCGTGAGTAAGACTTCCCTGGGGCAATACCATGCCCGCTTGGTAGCGTTTTTAACTAATTTCTTTGGGTACCCTCTATCTTTAAGTTTGGTTGCCAAGGTGGTGGCTTCTCGGAAGTAATCCTCCTTGCAAGAGCAATTACGCCTGATTCGCAAAAATTGCGAGTATGGTAATGAGTCGCGTAATGCTCTTGGGTGGTTACTGTTGTAGGCCAAAAGAGTGTTTTTTTCAGTGGGCTTACGGTAGAGGCGTGTCAATAGGGAACCTTCACTGTGATAAATGGACAAGTCCAAGAAGGAGATAGAGTCATGATCAGTGGTGATAGTAAAGGTGAGGCCCAAACAATTATTGTTCAGCCAGTGTAAGAATTGGCGCAGGCAATCGTCACTTCCAGTCCAAATGATGAAAATGTCATCGATATACCTACGCCAAAACTTCACTCCCGAAAAGAAGGGATTGGTCGGGTTGTTGATCACATTGGTCTCTATTTCATCCATAAACAGAATCGCCAGGTTCGGAGCAAAAATTGCGCCCATGGCGGTCCCCTTGATCTGATCAAGGGGACCGCCATGGGCGCAATTTTTGCTCCGAACCTGGCGATTCTGATCTGATCAAGGGGACCGCCATGGGCGCAATTTTTGCTCCGAACCTGGCGATTCTGTTTATGGATGAAATAGAGACCAATGTGATCAACAACCCGACCAATCCCTTCTTTTCGGGAGTGAAGTTTTGGCGTAGGTATATCGATGACATTTTCATCATTTGGACTGGAAGTGACGATTGCCTGCGCCAATTCTTACACTGGCTGAACAATAATTGTTTGGGCCTCACCTTTACTATCACCACTGATCATGACTCTATCTCCTTCTTGGACTTGTCCATTTATCACAGTGAAGGTTCCCTATTGACACGCCTCTACCGTAAGCCCACTGAAAAAAACACTCTTTTGGCCTACAACAGTAACCACCCAAGAGCATTACGCGACTCATTACCATACTCGCAATTTTTGCGAATCAGGCGTAATTGCTCTTGCAAGGAGGATTACTTCCGAGAAGCCACCACCTTGGCAACCAAACTTAAAGATAGAGGGTACCCAAAGAAATTAGTTAAAAACGCTACCAAGCGGGCATGGTATTGCCCCAGGGAAGTCTTACTCACGCCAAAGGAAAAGACTGACTCTAAACGCATACCTTGCATATCCACTTTCTCACCTATCTCAAATCAACTAAGAAAGAGTATCCTCAAGCATTGGCCAATACTCAATACAGGTGTCCTTTCTTTTGAGAAACCTGTATTTGCCTTTAAAAAGAGTAAAAATCTCAGGGATCACCTTGTAAGAGCTGCTCTACCTGCTCCTTTACCATCGACTACACTTGAAAATGTATGGGGTCTGTCCCCCATTGTTGGGCATGCAAAATGTGGTGGATGTAACAATTGTGACAGCACTATAGAAGGAAAAAGTTTTACTTTTAACAACATCACTATACAATGTCGTTCCTTCTCCAATTGTAACACCTGCAACGTTATTTACCTAATTGTGTGCCCTTGCCAGAAAGTGTACATAGGACAGACCAGCCAAAAGGTAAAAATCCGTATTGGACAACACAGGAGCCGCATTCGGTGCGGTACTCTAAATGCACCCCTGGTGGAACATTTTGTAGCTCAAAAACACTCTGACAATGAATTGAAATGGACTGTCTTGAAAGTACTGAGACTCCCTCCGAGAGGCGGCAACATGGGACAATTACTGAATAAAGAAGAGCTGAAGTCCATCATACAGTTCAACTCCATTCAGGATGGCCTCAACAGAACTGAAGACTGGACAAGCCTAATATAAGCTGTTCATTTATGCCCCCTTTCGTTGCATGAGCCTACATAATAATTGTCTGTCCTTAAAATGTAACAATTTCGAAATGTCAGTTGGCTCGAATTTGCATGCTTTTAACTGAATTAGCTCGAGATCATGTGCATTGTGAAACGCTTTGTGGCACCTTCACCCTCACTCTTTCTGCGCCTCACCACTCCAAAATGGCGCCTACACCAGCACAACTCACTCTTGAGTCGTTCGTTCGCCACCACTCTAACGGTTCACGCAGGGCACCCCAGCTTGTTTCTAACCGAACAGCTGGCGCCCCTTGCACCACGTACCACGTATAGGCACTGTCACTGGTCATCCCAAATATTATGGCTCGGACAATCCACCACTCCAAGATGGCGTCCAACATCGGCACTACCGCCGATTCCCAATTAGTCCGTCCTTATTGTCCACCACTATCTCGACACAGCATATCTGGCGTCTCTGAATGCAGACGCTTAGCATCCGGCCACTGTGCTACCTAGACGGGATCCCATCGAGGCCCCACTACGAGTAAACTAAGGTAAGCCCTTGGAAGAACCCTGGCGCCCCCTTGGGAATTAAATGAGTCCGGTATAGCTCGCCATATACTTCATGTGCGCCCGTGGCATTTTTATTTCAGACTCGCATGGAAAAGGCCCGTATTATCGAGCGCCTTATGTGGAACAGACCCCCGGTCACGGTAAATTTTTGCCTGCACAAATCACCAACTGTTGCTTCTTGCCCCACACTCCCCACCATCAACCAATGTCCCTTTGTTCACAGGCTACTACTTCCAAACTGAAGTCCCGCATCGAGCCCACGCTCAATACTAGGCTCCATCGGTAATGTTTGGTTTTTGCTCACTGCACTTGAGTCACCACCCTGATACCACTGTAATAATTGTAACTCTAGATTATAATGCCTCCCTTCTAGGTCACAATCAACCCGACCTGTTTTTGGCAGGCCTTATCTTCATTTCGATTCCTCTGAATCGTCACCCAGTAATTATGGGTTTTCAATTCGAATTTTCTAAATGCTACTTATCTACCATACGCTAATATTGACCTTAATAACTCCACACAGGCATCAACTTTAAACCGGAACTGTTTGACATTGAAGCCTTGTTCAGCCACGACTGGCCCATCTAGCACAGCTCGTGGTAATTACCCATTCATACTGGGTCCCTTAACTCACCCCAGGCCCCAATCACTACGATACTCTTCACCCAACACTATATTCCCCGCCACTAAGCACCAATGCCACAAAATGAACGCGGTAAGCCTTTTCTCGTACCCCAAACACGAGCACAGTGCGATCCGTGCCCTTTGGATACAACTGCATGTGCACATGTTGCATCTTGCATGACAAAACCGGTTGTTGACGAGCACTTTAGCCTTTTAGCACTCATTCTGTAAATAATTGGTACAGAAACTTTTCTTTTTCTTTCTCTTCCTGTTTATACCCTACAGGCTCACTTGACAAATCAGGCAAAGTCAAACTCTAGTCCTGAAGATGATCCCACTGTATTATTGGAGATAGGGATCGAAACGTTCGTCGACTGTTTTGCAGTACTGCTTGTTGTATGATTTTTAACTTTCTCGGCAGTTACTGTGGGTTTGTGCTTATTCAAGAATTTCTTGCATTGTATTATAAGCCACCCTGTTCTCCTTGTTTGCCTGTGAATTCTTTGTCTTTTTCTTTGTATTGTTTTCCTTTGACTTGGTACAGGCTTGTGCCCAGTTATTAATGTGCGAATTGTTTTCGCTTTATTCTACCTATTCTTACTATTTTGGAAATAAATACTTCTAGGTCCGGCTGGACACTGAAGAAAAAACACAGCCTTTATTTTTAGCCTGTGGAAATCAATCCTCTAGATATCTTAAAAAAGCTAGGACCTTTGTAACATAAAAATAACCAACATCATCTGCGGCATCCCCCAGGGCTCATCCCACAGCCGGACGCTGTTCAACGTCTACATGGCCCCCCTCGCACAAGTGGCCCGCCACCACAACCTCAACATCAGCTCCTACGCCGAGGACACCCAGCTCATCCTCTCCTTCACCAAGGACCCAAACACCACCAAAACCGACCTCCACGAGAGAATGAAGGCCGTCGCCGACTGGATGAGGAGCAGCCATCTGAAGCTGAACTCGGACAAGACGGAGGCCCTCATCCTCGGACCCACCCCCTCAGCCTGGGACTTCTCCTGGTGGCCGACCACACTGAGAAGAGCACCAACACCCACGACCATGCACGCAACGCAACCTAAGATTCATCGTCGACTCCTCCCTCTCCATGTCTAAGCAGGTCAACACCGTCTCCTCCTCTTGCTACAACAACCTCCGCATGCTCCGCAGGATCTACAAGTGGATCCCGACCAAAACAAGAAGAACGGTGACACAGGCCCTCGTCAGCAGCAGACTGGACTACGGCAATGCACTCTACGCAGGAATCCCAGCCAAACACCTATGACGTCTACAACGCAACCAAAACGCCTCCGCCTGACTGATTGTCAACGTCCCCCACCGCAGCCACATCACCCCCCACCTGAGAGACCTACACTGGCTCCCCGGCGACAAGAGGATCACCTTCAAGCTCCTCACCCACGCACACAAAGCACTCCACAACGTCGGACCAGCGTACCTGAACAGCAGACTCAGCTGCCACACCGCCACCCGCCAGCTCCGCTCTGCCAGCCTCGCACTCGCCGCTGTCCCCCGCATCCAACTTACGACCTACAGCGGCAGATCGTTCTCCTACCTCGCAGCCAAGACCTGGAACACCCTCTCTACCCACATACAGGAGACCCAAGACCTACTCGCCTTCAGAAGACTCCTCAAGACCTGGCTCTTTGAACAGTAGCAGCACCCCCCACCTCCCCTCAGCGCCTTGAGACCTTCACAGGTAAGAAGCGCACTTTACAAGTACTCTGATTGATTGATTGATAAATACTAAATGAGTAGAGGTGCCCTTTGCTTATTTGTATTTAGCCAAAATGTGGTGCAGATTAAGGTACTGCTTGATCATACCTAGACCCTTCCTAAACCTGTACTGGGTAGGAGCCAAGATGTTGTTGGCATTTATCCAGTGCCGAAGGCGGTCTAGCACAACTCTCCCAATTACTTTGGCCGAGGAGTCCAAAAGAGATATTGGTCGATAGCATTTGGGATCATGAACATCACCTTTTTTTAAAACAGGCACTATCACAGATGAATGCCAGGATTTTGGAACTCCCTCCGGGCAAACAGAAATGAAGATAGCGGTAAGTACCGGGGACCAGAATACTGACTCTTCCGTAAACAAATCCAAAAGAATTCCATCTTGGCCCTGTGCCTTCTTACCTTAACTGTTGACAATTGCTTTCCGGACTTCCCCTTCATTAAAAACAAGATTTTGCATGGTTAAATTGAACTGTGTTGGGGTATCCTCTGCATCAAAGTCAGCGGAGTAAAGGACAGCGTAATGAGTCACCCAAGTCTCAGGAGGTATATGGACAGTTACTTTTTTGGCTGATAGGGTGGGAGATAGAACTGACCGTACAGCCTTCCAAAAGGCCTAGGGATCTTTTAAGAGGCAGGAGCCCACCACTAAATCCCACCTCTCCTATTTCAATGCTAGCTTTCTTTCTTTTGTGGCAAGCTTTAACAGGTTCCTGCTTTCCCTGATCACAATTTGATCTCTGGGATTTAGTTTTAGAGTCCTGCGCAGGATTAGTAGCCTCTCTGCAAGCCTAGTCAAACCAGGAATGAGCCCGATTACACGACTGGGAAACGGGTTTTGAAAGTAAATGTTTGACTTTATCTAACTGGGTTGCAAAACCTTGTAAAATACGAGTTGGCTCAAATGGTATGCAACTGCAACTAAACACCAGAGCAGAACTAATCGAAATTACCTGTGACATAACACTATTCATATTCGCTCTACGCCAAAACACCCTATGCCCAGCATCTTTGGTGGATAGTGCCTGGGTGTGTAAAGGCTTGGGTTTCTGTCCCCTATAAGATAACACTATCTTAGCAGCGATAGGATTGTCATCAATATATGGCTGGACAAGAATCTCACAGTCCTTAATGAGGGAAAACATGCTTCAGGAGACAAATACATAGTCTATAGGGATTCCTGTACCTCGTCCTGTAAAAGTGGGAATATAGTGGTCAGTCAATTTGGGCGCCTTATTGATAATACCTCTTTCTAGCAAGTGGGTAAATAAAACCCGTCCCCTAGCATCCATCGCATTTTGGTCCGGCTCGGAGGCGACTGAATCAAAGGTGGTTGGGGAAAGGGGTAATGAAAGCCCCAGTTTAGCATTGAAATCACCCACCACCAACAACTTAAAAGGACGTTCCGCTCGAGCCTCTCTCTCCGCGGGCGTGTCAATCAGCACAAAAAGCCCTTGGAAATTGCATTTAGATGTAAAATTATTATCATAAAAATTTGCCAGGTACAGCTTAAAAGTATCTTTCCGGGAAAGACAAAAAGCCAGTGCCTCCCCCTACTCCAGAAATAACTGAACAATCATGCCAGCGATTTCCACTTTGAACCAGGCAGACAAGCCCTCCTTAGCTCTGCCTGATATAGAAGGAATAGTGGGCTGGCTAAAACACATAAATCCATCAAATACAATATCCTTACACTCCCACGTTTCTTGCATCAAAACAATGTCATAGGTCATAATAAAGGACCGCCATTCCTCCAATAGATCTTTGAGGCTATACCCGCTATATTCCAATTTAGGATTTTCAGACAAACATTATCTATATGACCTTTGTCATTGCCTGAACTCACGCTTACCCCGGGGGGGAGCAGTAAGGAACCGGGGCAATTAAAATAGCAGAATCCTCCAGACTGGTCCCAGTATGAGGTCCTACCCATGGATAGTCATGCAGTAGAGTGTTATTCATTAGTACATTAGGACTGGGATTACTACAAACCCTGGCCACCTCCTCTAAGCCTGACACCAAGAGCGCAGGATTAAGTCTAGTGAGGAAGGTGTTTGGGTAGCAATGACTGGGCTGACAAGTGATCTGTTCGCCTCCTGGGAGACGGGGTAGGCGGACACCTCCCCAAACTGTCAATCAATTTCTTTCAGGCCAGTGGGGCAAATCTATTGGACAGGTGAAGTGATAGTATAGGGGTGGGGCGGGGGGGTCCGGGCAGTGCAGAGTCTCTGTTAAGAAAGCTACCAGAAGTACCTGTTTGACTCACCAAATGTTAATAAAAGATGCCAAGAGGGACTATCTTGATGAAACTATTTGTAACCATTCCCGTTGTAGCTTTATACAGTATTTCCTGGACTACCTTTGGCGAGCGGAAGTTTACCACAATAACATCTCAATTTTTCCGCAGGCCCCTGCCCCCAATGTCTCTCACCCGCCTGGCCATCAAAATGTCTCTTGAAATATCACAGCTATCAGTAATGTTGCTATTCAGACAATGAAAAGATTTATTTATTAGACCTTGTTAGAAGGTGGTTCTGACACTAGGGGCCGCCCGGATTTTTGGCTTTTTGAGCACCTAATTGTTGAACTTTTACTGTGGGGGAGCCTCATAATCTGGGACTCATCCACAGTGAACTCATAATGAAGGAGAATGCATGGGGATTTTACTGGTGTTCCCCTGGCTTGGCTAGGCCGCTGCACAGCAGCTGGAGTATGGGGCACCTGGCTGGTTACATGCAGACACATGTGTACATGCGTGTACACACGTGTAGGGGCTGCACAGGGGAGATTCCTAGCGTGCGCAGTCTAGGAGCAGGTACAAATTGAATGGTGTGGCAGGACTTATGCAGAATTGGGTGGTGACATGGAATAGGCTTTATACACTGGAAAGAAACATGCCAGGGCAAGTCAGTGTATTTTACATTTTGTTCACTTCCTTATTCCCCTATGGGGATGTGGGGTCCATGGCTAGAATGACTTCCACAAGGCCTACAGATTCCAGACACACACTAAAGTCTATTGTAGTGTAGGTGAAAATAAGTATTCTGCAAGGTCCAAAGTCATATTTGTACTGCTTTTGGGTCATCCAGAAATGTCATATTTCTCTGAGTCCCTGGCTGGGGTCTGGCCCTGGCAGGTTAGATTAATGCCCTTTCTTCCCTGAGCGAAGATCTTCCCTCCAAGAAAGAGAGATAGGTGGAGCTACAAGCCAATACATCAACCGCTGTCGCTGGGTGCCAGGCACCCAGCGGAACCCCGGTAAAGGCAGTGAGGGAGGGAAGGAGTTGGGTTTCAGAGACCATGTGGCCAGAGACACTGGACGACGCCATGTTTGAGCAAACCCAGAGGCTGGACATGAAGGAGGGAGCAGGGGCAGGGAAGTGATGTGTCGCTGTTTGATAGGACACACAGAGACTTCCTGCCAGCCCCCTACTCAACTTTTAAAAAGTACTTGCACAGGAAGAGAAGCTCTCTATGGGGTGTGGTTTGCGGAGGCAAAAGGTGCTGGAGCCCGGCAAAGGGCAGTTGGAAGGAGGTACCCCTGACTGCCTCCCAGGGCCCTAACAGTGACAGAAGAAGATCCCAGGACCGGTGTGCAGAAACTGTGGCCTCTGCGCAAGGAGAAGAGAGGCCCAGGAGGAGAGCCATCCAAAATGCTGGTGCAGGGAGCCAGAGAAGACCTCTCCCTGCAGAATGCACCTTCTTGGAGACCTGGAAAGATAAGGAGAGTGCTCCCGGTGGTTGGGGGGGAGCCACCAGGAGCAAGAATACGCACAAATGGGGCAGATCTGACCCCCAGGAGCTGAGATATGGCCCCCAGAAGGTAGGCGACCTTTGACCCCCTAAGAAGACCAACAACGAAGCACGTGAGGCTCCATCGCCGGTCTCAGAGATGCCCCCGGGGTGGGTTAGGTCCCGGTGGCTGAACCCAAGGAGAAGTAAAGCCGGGGAGCGCCGTCGCGCTCCCCGTGAAGCTGACCCACCGATGATGGAGGCAAGGGAGCGCCGTCTCGCTCCCCGTGAGGAGGATGGCCGAGGAGCACCGATGCGCTCCCCGTGACAATACCCCACAGGGTGCCAGGAGCCCACCCTGGCCTCCGACAAAAATGGCGATGGGGCGCACTGTCGTGCAACCCCATCGAGAGGAGGAGGGGCCGGGACCCCATCCCCAGGTCCCGAGGTGCCAGGATGCGGGGGAGAGCCGTCGCGCCCCCCCCCCCGAAGATGTCCGGGGGCCCGGGACCCCATCCCTGGGCCCCAAGCCTGGAGGAAGGCGGGGGGGGTGCCGTTGCACTCCCCCGAACACTTGCCAGTCGGCCGGCAGCTGCCGTGTCTGCCCGCCGGACCGGGCGGACTCGAAGAACATCTCTGGCTCCCGCGGCTGCACACAAGAGTGCGGGCCTTGGCGGGAGCCAGCCAGAGCAGCCAGGGGTGGGCTCCCCGGGCTGCCCTCACCACCAGAAGTGCCAAGGTTGCAGAGGGCCAGGGTGGGACCGTGCCCTGCGAAGGAGGAGGAGGAGGAGGAGAAGCGGTGCCAGGGGCCTGGGTGGGACCGGGCCTCGAAGACTCTGCATAAACAGCCGGGGGTGGGCTCCCTGAGCTGTCTTACTCACCTGAGGGTCCAGGTTGGACCGGGCCCTCCAACAGGTAGCCAAAGTGGCCAGAGGCACAGATCGTGGCTCTCCCCATCTCAGCGGGAAAGCTGCTGCCATAATATTCACGAATAGGAGAATAGCCTACCCATAATGCCTCGCAGGCCAGATCAAAACAGCGTCTTCTTTGCTTGTGGTGGCCCAAGGAGGACGGGGTCACCACCACATGAAGGTGCAGGTGCTGGGGGAGCTGCTGGAGAAGCGCAGCCTCCCCCCTGCACGGACACAAAAGGCTCACCCTAAGTGTCTTAGGGATTGGAAAGAATAACCCCTCAAGGGCTCAGCCTGCATTGATCACCTTCTGGGCTGAAACTTTTGTTCTTCAGCTGAGGGTGAATTGAAAAGTGCTTCATGGATTGAAGGGTTGAGGTGGTGGATGTCTGGAAGAAGGCATCCCCTGGAGGTGAAGAGGTGTAATTGCACCACAAATGCTTTTACTCATGTTATTCTTTATAGAGGGACTGAAGTTCATGGGTCTAATGTGAAGTACATGGTGAAGTTGGAGTCATAAGCAAAGTGTATTTAAGTGGCTAGACATTCCTGCTAGGGTATCTGACTGTATTTACTTAAACCTGTGATTTTATCTGTGATGCATTTAGGGGTTGTAATTGCAATGCATTCTAATGATATCCAAATGTTATGAGTACTGTCACTCTAAAGGGATGCTTAAACGTGTATTCTTGCTGCTGCACTTAGGTGAAGATCCCAGACTGTTAGCCCTTAAGATATAGAAGTGCATACCTTATGGTCAGTAGGAAATACTCGGTCAGGGTTGTGTGTCACCAAGGCAGGGTTACCTATTTTAAATGCTGGTTGAAAAACTGGGGTGGGCCGCCACTGGGATGATGCCAGTGCGCAGGGCTCTTGCTCCAGGTTAAGATCCACTAACTGCATTGGGGGCAAGATGATGTGCATACATGAAAGTGGTGGTACTAGACCCCGACCCCCTTACGGGAGGGGTGGAGATGTTATGCAATGTCACAAAGTAATTCCAACAGCTTATGTATATTTGTAAATTGGTGCATAGTATTGAGTAGTGTGTGTGTTTAATAAATGTACTCTTACTTTTATAAAGCAAAGTACAGACTCGACATTCAAATATCGAGTGTTATTTCTGCTCACTTGCAAATGATGATTACTAGCCCACACCACCTCCTTTGAGTAAGCCTCAGACTGCTCTGCAACGCTACCCTCTGAGAGTCAGGCGCTACAATTGGGTGTTTGGTTCCCAGTGAAGGTCAAATGTAGTCATGTTATTTGTGCAGGCCTCACAGATGCTGCCTCGTTTTCCAACAGACCTCTAGTAGTTTCCACATTGCGTCCTGTTTAGCTTAGGCACGTTAGATAATATGACAAAGTATGCAGCCGATGCTGGAGGAAGGTCTACCACAGGAAGAATAGCCATGCCCGTGGGGCATGCTACCGGGCAAATAGCAGGTAGAGATGTTGGCAGAATTTCAAGTAGATGGGAAGCACCCTTGCTTTGGTCAGTGGAAGTAGAGGTAAAGTCACAGGCTGAATACTAGGTGCAAGTGGAAATTGAGGACCCTAGATCCATTGACATTGTCATATTGGATTCAATTTTATCCAGTCAATCAAGAATGGGGCGAACTTGGAGTTCAAGATATCACTTAGGCATTTGTTCAGAACACCCGAAGTATTCTCATTAGGCTCCACCAGCCCCACAGATAAAACACCATCTACAGCTTTGTTTTGGAAGGAAGATTGCTAATGTTGACAGAACTTCTCGACAGTGGATTTAGTGATTATCCTTCTCCACTTAGTTCTAGGACCACTTTCCCCTTCAAAGACACAGAGCTGATCTCCGCCATCAGTACTTGTTGGTCCAGGCACCGGCTCCCCTCCAAGCGCAGCCCTCACACTTTTCTAAACTTGCAACCTCCCTATAGGGCCCCTCAAATCATTGTATAGGTTTTAGTTTTGTTAACCACTAGTTTTTTTGTGGCAATAAAATTCCCAAAGATTTTCATTAGTCGCTGTAAGCCCACTGGGGTCCTTGCCAGCAGAACAGCGCCGTCTACATATAATAACACTGAAATCGGACTCCCGGTGACTTGGGTGGCATCTGCTTGAATTACTTATAATAAATTAGTCACCAAATTGCAGGAAATACACCAGTTTTCAGCAATGCCACATTAGCTCAAAAACCAAGATAAACTACTATATATATAACAGCCTTGGAGCCAGTGCTTAATTTGTAAAAGAATGAGTGCTGATGCCTAAAGCCTTGCTTAGAAGCCAGTGTGCAGTGCTATTAAATATCAGTGAGCTGAATATCAAGGCTCCATAGTCTTAAAACCACCTCACACCTCTTTAGTACACTACTAGACAGTCCTGCCCTTTAGCTCACTCTTGCAGGCTCCTGCTTTCTCCCTTTATCTTCCTCCGTCTTTCCACTACGTGTATTTTCCCTCTCTTGCTTTCGGTAAATGTCTGATGTAGAAAAATAAGCGCTAGTCCCCAAAAATGAGTGTTGGTGGCCCCCACCACCAGTCACCGGTCAAGTTAAGCAGTGCGTAAAAGCTTCTACTACAATACGGGCTCACGGTTAAAACATACACATGATGGCTCACCTCCCAAGCACACAATGTTGACTATGACATCAGAACAGCTGCCTCTTGCCTGCAATTCAGAAGGAAAATCTGAAGACCCTTCTTTGCAAAGAACACTCACTACACTGACACCATAAACAACCTACACTCGTCTTGCCTATTGAAATTGTCCTTGAAACTTTCCCAGGGCTTCACCCTCTGCACAGTGTCCCAGAGCAATGTAAGTATGAGCTATGGCCCGTCCTCACAGGTGGAGGGGCTATGCCCCCCACCCTTTTCCAGACAAGAAGAGTGCCTGTCAGGCTGAGCAAAGGTCAGTGTGACAGACACTCTTCTTGTTCAGGTAAGGCAGCCAGGAGCTAGACATGTGCTAAATGTTCATGCTCTTGGCTGCCTGAGCTGAACTTTGCTGGTCTGAAGTGTCACAGCTCCTATGGGCACGACCTCTTCAGTCTGGAAAAGCACCTCAAGACCCCCCCCCATGATGAGGGAGCACGTCATTGAAAGTCTGGGACCTGGGCACTTCAGTTTTAAGGCCTAAAGTTCTCAGGACTAAGTGTCTATCACAGACACCTCTTCACAGATAGGGTTAGCAACAATCACTGACCCCATCCCACTCTGCGAAAAGGTAGGGACTGCTGCAATGAGAGGAAGCAGCAGCACCAACCCTCCTGGGACCTACAAGGCTACCCTCCCCAAGAGCTGAAGCAGATAAGTGTAGTTTTGTGCATCAGTGCATGAGTGTGTGTGTGTGTGAATGAATATTTGAGACTGGGTGTGTGTGTGCACTTGTGTGAATGCATGGGTGTGAGTGAGTGTATATGTGTGCATGTGTGGAATCCTCCCAGGTAAAATTAGTGTCTGCCACTGGTAAGTACACCTACTTACAAACAGATATACATGCAAACCCTCACCATCACCATCATGGCCTAGGGAGACCAGTGTAACCAACTCCTAAAACCCCTTGCACACCAATCTTTCTTAAACTACTAGCATGCAGCACACATAATAGATGGTAGCTGCTCTTGAAGATAGGGACCATGCAGTAATTCATGATGTTTATTTCCCATGCTGAACAGCATCAGCCCCTAAAACAGTGCAATTACACATATACATGCATGTGTCACTAGTCCTGTCCAACTATTAGTAGTGATTGCTACTAATACCCCATACGGAAAAACACCACCCTTCCCTGGTCAGAACTCTCCAACCTCCGCCCTATCTCCCTTCTCCCTTTCATTAGCAAACTGGCTGAGAAACATGTTAATACCATCCTTTCCAAATTTATCGAGGCGACAGGGGGCCTGGACCAATCACAATCTGGGTTCAGGCCCAACAACAGCACTGAATCGGCCCTCCTCTCTGTGACTGATAAGATCAAAATGTCACAGGATAGAGGAGGCTCTATGATATTAGTGTTGTTGGACCTGTCTGCGGCCTTTGATACCGTGTCCCACAACATCCTTCTCAGCCGCTTGCAGGGAGTAGGGATTGGAGGCTTAGCACTATCTTGGCTGGAGAGTTTCCTTTCCGGGAGATCGCAATCTGTCAGCTTGGGCCCCTATCGTTCCACCTCGAAGGCGCTCACAAAGGGGGTGCCACAAGGCTCATGTCTCAGCCCTACATTGTTTAATGTATATGTGGCCCCCCTTGCTGAGATTGTGCGGAAGTATGGGTTCATACCGGTTTCCTACGCTGACGACACCCAGCTCCTCTACCCTTTCAGCTCCCTTGACCCTACAGTCAAGGAAAATTTTGCTGGGGGTATGAGGGCAGTGTCACATTGGATGGCTGCAAATTGCCTCCAATGCAACGTTGCAAAAACAGCGGTTATGCTCTTCGGCAAGGCGAGCCTCCTCTGGTCTCCTGAATGGTGGCCACTGGACTTAGGCCCTGTTCCCACATCTAAGCCTCATGTTAAAAATCTAGGGGTTAAGATTGACCAAAAATTGACCCTTAAGGAGCATACCAATCACATTGCTGGATTATGCTTCTATACCATTGGCCTCCTAAGACGAGTATTTCCATATCTTCCTGATACTTACAGGAAGACACTCGTGCAGGCCCTGGTTACTAGCCGCCTGGACTACTGCAACGGCCTGCTGACGCTAGCAAATGCTGATGCGGTAGGTCGTTTGCAGATAGTCCAGAATACGGCGGCTAGGTTGGTCATGGGTGTGCCGGCCAGGACTCCCTCTAAGCCTTTGTTGGTAGAGCTACACTGGCTCCCTATACGGCAGCGCATTAGTTTCAAAATATGCTGCACGGTCCACAAATGCTTATATGGGGACAGTCCTAAATATCTCTCTCAATCTCTTGAACTGTACCAACCTAGCCGGTCACTTCGTTCAAGTAATCAAGCACTCTTGAAACCCCCTACAACAAAAAGAGCTAGGCAGGGAGACCGAGCATTTTCATCGGTTGGTCCTGCTCTATGGAACAAACTTCCCATAGAAATGAGGATGAACACCAACCACCTATCCTTTAGAAAGGCCCTGAAAACATTCCTTTTCCAGGAGGCATTCCAGCCCCTTTAAATGCACTTTATAGACTACGATAATCCTTTTGGCTGGCAAAGCGTGGAGATACCCTTATGGGATTGATTCCAGCGCGATACAAGAAATTAAATAGGGCGCCCCTAGAATTATCACAAATGCACATATATTTAATAAAAGAGTGTACCAGCAGCATATTGCAGCTTCCAAGCCATCCAAAAAAGTTAAAAGGAGTAATGAATGAGATGACCAGGATTGGAAAGCAATTATGGAGACGTTGGTCAAGGCATTAAATTTGCATGACAAACTGTGAAAGCAATGGGAGGACCTACAGAGTAGCTGGATAGGGGTGTAAAAATAAAACAGTGCAAATAAAAGAGAGAAAATCAAGTGAGTTAAGAAAGGTGTCGGAAGCAGGAGATGAGGAGGTGCAACACAGGGAGTACAGGGGGAGCGGGGTTTGAGTGATGAAGCAGCACAACAGGAAGAGAGCAGCAAGGAAGGACAACCACTCACATACAGTAGTGAAATAAAGAGAAAAAAATAGTTCCCTGAATGTAAACAGTGGAAGCGTACAGGTCATCCAGTCAAAAGGATGGTAAAGAACCTATGCTCCGAGGAGGGGGACAAATACAACAAGACGAAGGATTTCAATTGATTCAGAAGCAAGCAAATGAGAATGACAAGAAAGCCAATGAAACCCCACTATAAGTCCTGGTATTGTCCAAATAGAAAGAAAAAAGAATTGCCAAAGTAAAGTATTGGGCCAGCAGCTTTGCCACTATAGTGCACTTCTTTTTAACTGGAACACACATGTAATCTGGAAAAATGCCATAATTCTCAGTGCATGCGAGACAATGACTGCAGTGGGTTGTTCTGTGCTCTATGTTGAGGTAAGGTGAAGTAAAATGTGAAAGATTGTTGAACAGATCAATGGCTGAATAAGGCTGACCAAAAGCCCCTCTATGTATTTATAATTATTTAGGTCTCACCTAGGCAGCGCTTGTGCGGTCTCTTCGTGACATGCTGTGTTCAGAATATTGACTTTAAGCTCCACCCATTTGCCGACAATGTTTTCAATTGGCTGCTGTGACTGTCTTGTGTAAATGATTTTTTCTTTGGCTAGTTTGTTTATTAGTTCCTCCTTTTCCGCTCTTGGAACCTCCCACAACGACTGCCCCTCTTCCTTGTGCTCTTACTCTGTGTGTTTCATTTAGACTTTCTGAGCACTATTTTCTTAATAAGCTGGTGGCTCAGGCACAAAGCTATGCACTTCCTGACAGCAATTCGCTGACACTAATGGTATTTTAAATTTATTTTATGTCTTTTGTTGCACCGCGACATGCCACACTTTATCTTGGAATATGGTGGCCCTGCCTTTCTTTTTTTCTCCACGGCGCAGTTCACCACCTCCATTTTTTACATAACTGAAAACATACTTTAACTCTTAGCATGGGACCCGTTTGTTTCACGAGTGCCACGCTTTATGTTTTACTTGCGGCTTGGTACAACATCTCCCTCTGGTGTGCCCTCCCTCTTTCCCTCCACTGAAAAAATCCCACCTATTTTACACTCCTCCCGGCCCGCTGCATGCTTATGGAGACAGCGCCTGTCTCTGCCTGGAAAAGATGTACTGCAGTGGCTATTTCAAATGTTTTCTGTTGTTCCAGTGCACTACAGGGTTAGAAATGTATGAAATGGTATTTTTAATGTTTTTTACTTTCTTTTGTTGCACCGCGGAAACATACTTTGCCTCTTAGCGCTGTACCCATTTCACAAGCGCTGTACTATATGTTTTACTTGCAGCTTCAGCGCTGTGCTGCTTTAATTTATTTACATACTTTTTAAATTATGGTGAATGCGCCTTTCTTGTGTTCTGCACAGCTTGCCAACTTCGATTTTTTAAATAACTGAAAGCATACTTTAACTCTCAGCGTTGCTCTCCAATTTCACGAGCGCCGTGCTTTATCTTTTACTGGCAACTTTGGCATTGCATCGCTTCGTAAAATACTGACACATTGGTACAAGACACCAGCCAGAATTGGGAAATAGAACACATTTTAGGGTGATTGCTGCTGTAGAGGTTCCAGCGCTACAGGCACCTTAATACATCTGCTCTGGCATGGGCCTAAAGTGGGGAAATATTGGGAAGATGTCATTATTGATCTTAACAGACCCTATGAGTTCCAAATCCCAAAAGAACCAGGGGTCACCTTGTTTGAGCGACCCTTCCCATCTATTAGGTCACTAAAGTCATTTAATGGTAAACTACTCGCTGTGGCCTAGTAACGGCAATACAATTCTTTCTATCCACGTGAGAGAAGAGCACAACTGAACAGAGCACTCGGACCACAAATCACCTTTGCCAACTTCATCACTGACTCTGTCACTGCACTCACCATTGACTCCAGAGCATACATTCTTCTCAGTGACTTCAACTTTCACCTGGAAGACTAAAACGACTCTTGTTCCACATCACTCCTCAAAAGAACCAACATACACCACAGGACACAAACTGGATCCCATCTTCACCACAAGTAACAAACGCAACTCGACCACACTTCTCACATGGACTGACCACTCCATCATCCACTTCCAAATCAACACACTTCAAGTCAACATCCCTACCAGGTTCAGCATTCTAAGTCGCAGCTGGGGTAAAATCACAGAAGCAGACAGGTTTGGCGCCCTCAACATAGACCAACCTAGCCCCACAGACAACCTCAACAAGGACATTGAAAACTTCAAACAACTAGATCAAGAACTGCACGGACTCCCTTGCATCCATCAAACTCAACAAGCATAGTAGATCAAACAAGCAGGCCAGCTGGTACACAGATGACCTCAGAGATACCAAATTACACTGTAAATAGCTAGAAAGGAAATGGAGACCCAGCCACAACACCACCGACAGAACTGCCTACAAAGCTGCACTCAGACGCTAAAACCTGCAAATAAGAGAGACCAAGAAAAAAGCACTACTGGACTGCATCGAAGGAATCTCCAGCAGTTGCAAGGAGATCTTCTCGATCATCAAGGATTTCACCTCACCTTCGGCCAGTGTCAACAACATCACTGCATCCCAACAACCCTGCAACAACCTATCCAACTTTTTCCACAGCAAAATTACAAACATGTATAGCAGTTTTGCACATCAACCCAACTCCAGAAAATTCATCACTAACCTACCCACCACCAACCAAGATGGCCACCTGACCAAATGGACAACTCTCACCAGAAACGGCACAGCTGCAGTCAAGTGGACTATCCACTCAGGGGGTCCCAATGGATCCATGCCCCACCACATCTACAACCTGGGACCATCACCAACCAGAACCACCCTGACCCACATTATCAACACCTCCATGACATCTGCTACTTTCCCAAAGGAATGGAGACTTGCGGAAATCAACACACCCTCAAGAAGCCCAAAGCTAACCAGAATCAACTGAGCACCTTCAGACCCATCACCCTGCTGCCCTATTCAACTAAAGTGATTGAAAAGGCCATCAACAGACAACTCAAAACCTATCTCGAACTTCACCATCTCCTAGACATCACTTAATCAGCATTCAGAAAGAACCATAGCACCTGAACAGCACTCATTGTGTCCAACAACAATAGTCACATCTTTCTGGACAGAGGAGAAACAGCTGCTCTCATACTGCTCGAACTCTCCACAGCCTTCGACACTGTCTCCCCTCATCAGAAGACTCCATGAGACTGGAATGCAAGGATCCACTCTCAAATTGATCTGTTCCCTCCTCACTGGAAGAACCCAAAGGGCTCTTCCTCCCTTTACATCAGAGACCAAGAGACTGATACGCAAAGTTCCACAGGGATTATCTTTTGGCACCACCCTTTGCAACATAGACATGACATGTCTCGCCAACATCATCCGAAAACAAGACATTACGATCATTTACTTCATGATGACACCCATCTCATCTACTGCCTGATGGACAAGACAACCACCACCAGAACCAACTTTATCAAGTACATGACCATGGTAGCAGACTGGATGCAAACCAACTGCTTCAAACTGAACTCCGACAATACGTAAGTACTGTTCTTTGGCAACAAGACATCCCCATGGGACTCCACCTGGTGGCCATCAGAGCTAGGACCAACAGCCACAGACCACACAAGAAATCTAGGGATTATCCTAAATGACAAGCTCAACATGATGCCTCAAGTCCACGCATTGTGCACCTTGTGCTTCCACATTCTATGCATGCTGTGAAAGATCTTTAAATGGACAGTCTTGAAAGCCCTTATCACCAGCAGGTCGGACTGTGGCAACACACACTACAGCAGAATCTTCAAACAGCTCCTACACTGATTCCAGACAATCCAAAACACCGCCAAAAGACTCATATTCGACTTCTCATGCCGCACCCACATAACACAGCACATCAGGAAGCTTCACTGGTACCCCATTCACAAGCACAGCCAATTCAAACTTCTCACACACACATGCAAAGCCATACACAACAGAGGACCAGAATATCTGAATAGCTGCATACACTTTTACCAACCCACCAGACACCTACGCTCTGCCACACTCTCACTTGCACACACTCCCCACACCCACAAAAGCAAAACTGGAGGTCACTAATTTTCCTACATCAAGCCAAATACATGGAAGGACCTCCCTCAACACATCAGAGCCTCCTTCTCACTTCTTGAGTTCCACAAGAGTCAGAAGACCAGGCTCTTGGTATAAGCACCTTTGGGACCACAAACCTACATACCTGCCCCAGTGCCTGGATACCCTCTTGGGTGATTGGTGCACTATACAAGTCAACAAACATAACATAATGCTTGGCCCTGCGGCATGGCACAGAAAGCTGTGGGCTATACTAGCCATGGAAAACATATCCCTAGCAGTTGGGAATGCTGTTCAGTACTATAAGGCTGGCTAAAGCCCCTACATGCAACTCCTTAAACATGAATATAGGAAACTACTATCCCCCTAATGCCTGAGGGTCATTTTCTGATACCAAAAGAAGTCTGTAAAATTCTCCCAAATCAAAAAGATGTAGCATTAATACAAGGGTATACAACCTTTACCACGCATTTTTTACCACGCAATACCATTACAACGCTGGCATTACAACGCAAACCATTACAACGCATTGCGCTGGGGGGCACTCTAGGATAGGAAATAAGTTTAATTTTCTATCCAACACCTTCCCTAGTGTCCACGGGGACTGGAGTTGGAATAGAAAATTATACTTACCACTATCCAGCACCTCTAAGCGCTATGCGTTGTAAAGGTATGCGTGGTAAAAACCGCGTTGTAAAGGTATGCGTGGTAAAAGTATGCGTTGTAACGTCATACATCCTAATACAAGCCCCTGTACTGGTACTCTTGAATAGCTGAATAGAGAGGTATACCTTCTGTTGGCTCTCACACTGAGAAATAGCCTTGTTTTAATAATGACTGATAGAGGGGTGGGAGGGAAGAAGGGAAGGCATTTGTTTAATTATACAATACATATTGCATGGCTACCATGCTGCTCCTTGTCGGCTGGACAGCAGTAGATGATGGTATGTGTATAAGCACGAACAAAAACAGATAACACTAAAATTGACATTCGTGCTCTTATGTTAATCACTCAGTTAATATGAAATTTCAGCAATGTCAATTATTGTGATGTCATCATGGTTCAAGTCATGTGGCATCACTTCCTGGAAATATTTAGGTTCATAGGTGATATGATGTCATAAAGTTCAAAGTGTTTGTAATTTCACATCTTCTACCCATATATTTTGGTGAGTAGACGTCCATGGACATTCTGGTAACTGCTGAAAATGAAGCTGTGTCCTTTGGTCCCCAGTTTCTCACACCTCTAACTAAAGGTAGGACTAATCCAATACATACAAATAAAGCAGAACACTGGTTGACAACTAGAATATGTACACTCTTGTTCATACCGTACCCTGAGTTCCCATTAATTGATACCCGGATGCCTGTAGTATTACATAATACAAAGTAAGAAGGAAGGCAATTGACAAAATGAATTACAAGTGTGTTTGCCCCTCTAGTATATGCTCTCTGTTAAACCTGACAGCTTTAAGGCGGTGTTCTCAAAACATTTTGCCTACAGACCTCCTGTTTAGATGGAATTACTTTTTGTAGGCTTTAGGACTCTGTGCACTTTACCACTGCTAACCAGTGCTAAAGTGCTTGTCATCACTCCTTGAAATATGGTAAAAGTGGCTTACACTCAATTAACACATTTAGCGTATTAACAAGTACCTAGTAAAGCTGCACTACATGCACCAAGGGCCTGTAAATTAAACGCTATTAGTGGGCCTGCAGCACTTATTGTGCCACTCTCTTAATAGCCCTTTTAAAACATGTCTCAGACCTGCCATTGGAGCCTGTTTGCAGTAATAAACTGCTATTTCGACCTACAAAAATAACCTTTTGCCAGGCCTAAATCTTCCTTTTTAATACATACAAGACACCCCTATGGTAGGCCCTAACTAGGCCTTAGGGCGGAGTGCATTATAGTAAAAACATTGGACATGTCGTGATAGTATAACATCAGGTTACCTTATTGCATTTAATAAGTTATAACTTTTGTATGAGAACAGGTAGAAATGTCATGTTTGGTCTCCAGAGAATTGCAATTTAAAATCCCCTTTAATGGTAAAGTCAGATTTTAAGTTGCAGATCTGAAAATGGCACTTTTAAAAAGTTGCAAAAAGAACATTTGATGGATGGAATGCTGAACAATGTCAAACATTCACCCCAGTTCAGAGATCTGGGCCTAAATCTATAATATTTTTCTCACCATGTCATTCCTGTTTAGACCCAGCCATATGCAAATCAGTCTTGACCCTGCTCCCCATGGCAACAATCCAGCCCAAAACTGCCAGGCCAGGTCCTCCCTGGACCGGAAACAAGCATCCTGGGACTGGTTTCGGTGTATCATCCCTCATCAGCCAGGCTAGCTTGACTCCAGTGGCATGATGAGCATGGGACCCACGTCTAGGCATACCTGTCCCACTCGGGGTGTCAAATGCAAAATGAACAATTGATGGACGGAATGCTGAACAATGTCAAACATTCACCCCCAGTACAGAGATCAGGGCTTAAACCCATCGTTTTTTCCCCACCATGCCAGTTTAGACCCAGCCATATGCAAATCAGTCTTGACCCTCCTCCTCATGGGAACGGTCCAGCCCAAACTGCCGGGCCAGGTCCTCCCTGGGCCAGAAACAAGAATCCTGGGACTGGTTTCGGGTTATCACCGCTTATCAGCCAGGCTAGCTTGACTCCAGTCGCATGGTAAGCACAGGATCCATGTCTGGGCATACCCATCACACTCAGGGTGACAAATACAAAAAGAACAATTGATAGATGGAATGCTGAACAATGTTAGACGTTCACACCTAGCACACAAATCTGAACCTAAATCCATCTTTATTTTTAGAAAGTTAGCATTTTCTTGTCCTAATGATTTTGGTGCCTGCAGCCTTGGTCAAATGACTAGGTGTAGTTGGCAATTAGTCTTTGTTTATTACTCCCAGACAGTGACACAAAAAGGGACTAGGTGATGGCTGGGCCATTCTGCGAGAATGGGAGGGGCAAAGCTGTGCATAGCCCCACCTACATTTCAAAGTAGCTGCCTCAGCACATTCACAAATTACTTCACAATAGACTTTTGTCACATCAGGCATGCTGGGAACAGGGCATGGGGAAGGAAATTTCAGAAGCTTCTTCCACTTCAAAGCTGGCACCAGATATAAAAAAATAGGATCCTCAGGCCTACTCTTCAGTATTCTTCTGGACCTATGGATACTACAGAAGAAGGGCTGCCCTGCTGCCAGAGGGCTGCCTTGCTGCTTGAGGCCTGCCCTGCTCTCTCAGAAGGAAGCCTGGACCTCCATCCTTCATCCCAGGTAGAGTGACTCCAAGGGTCAGGTGGCTGAACTCCTGTACTGAGCTACACTGATTCAACAAGCTCCACAGGCCTCCCTTCAACTGCCCAGCTCACCTGCTGCACTGAACCTGCCTGGACTTGCAGCTGGGCCTGAATGAACCCCACAGGCCTCTGCTGGAGTGAGTTCCTAAACCCTAAGAGGTGCCTTTCCTGGTCCTGGACCCTTATCTGGCATCCGTTGAGCTCCTCCTGTGAAGAAATTGAGAAATCCCGAATTTCCAGCTCCTTGTGGCCTACCTCTATAAAATGACATCCAAACAGAGTGAAATTAAAATTTAATATTCTTTGCTCTCTACCTGAAACATTAAATGCTGACAACTACTTCAGTCTTTACCTGGTGATACCTCCTGCTCCTCACCTCAGTCATTACTGCTTAAGAAAAGACCTTCATCTCACCTACCAATCACCTCTATTCTCTGTGGGCCCGATTCACAGAACTAACTTAAGACAAAATCCAAACTTACTACTATTTACTCATTTTGGTATTCACAGAAGGCACTTACTCATTTTGGTATTCACAGAAGGCTCTTAAATCAGTTCTATGAATCGGTGGCCCCCAAATCTTGGTGCCATCAAGCTCACTGCACTCTCTTCTACAGCTCCACAATCCTTTTCAATGACGTAGCGAGGGGGGTCGGACTGCCCAGGGCGGCATGAGTTTTGGGGGGGAGAATCCTCCCCAAAAACCCCCAGCGCCATAACAGGGATCGAAAGCACCCCCACCCCGTTCTTACCTGCTGCCGGAAGGTGCAGCAAAGCAGGGACCGCCAGCCCCCCTACCTGCGGCCCGTGTGGCAGCAAAAGCAGGGACCGCCACGTGCGGCCATAGGTCTTGCTACACCATTGATCCTTACTCACCATTACATTTACAACAACAGCAGGATGATAATTCAAGCTAAACAGTCCAGTCTTTGGCCCTTTAGGCATAAATATCAGCATATTAAAAGTTAGGTCAGCTTAACTCTCCTCAGCCTTTAACTACAGCATTGACATACTAGCGGTTGCCCCAGTTGTCTCACTTTCCAGTCTTCCTGCCCTTATACCAAACTTTCCCTTCCTCTTTCTTTCTTTCAGTTCTGCAATAGGGCCCTGTTCCTTCTCCCATGTGCTCTCAGTCTGTCTAGCTCTAATACTTTCCAAGTCAGTGGTGCTCTTATATGCTTAAGAGCTCATTCCCCTAACTCTCCTCCCTTCCTTCACTCTCTATGTATGGGATGTCTCCTTGACTCCGCTCTTGCAGTATCCATGGAAGCTACACTAGTACAGCTCCCAATGGCCTGATGAAGTACAAGTGATTCCATCTTTTCCCTTCTTTCACTTATGCAGGTTCCCGCCTCTCATCCTTTTCATCCATTGGTGTGTTGTGGTGTCATTTAAGTTTTTCTTCCACCCACTACAGCAAACAGCATGGAGCAGTGGGTCAGCCCACTTAGTCATTGGCCAACTTCTCTGACGAGTGATGGCATTCTGCTCTCTAAAGCAGCACATCCACACAAGCAGTAAGTAGGTCCTCTCAGTGCCAAGGACTACTTATGGCATTTACTTTTTTTGAAACCAAAACATATTTTTGCTTTTAACCTATCTTTTTTAATACTGACGGGTGTCTGGGCAGATTCCCCAACAATAAAGTGTAACAAAAACCATGACAAAACAAAACAAGCCTTGACAAAGGCCTAAGACTAACAGCCAACGCCAGACCTATGTTCTTTGCCATGCTTATTTTAGAAATGAGTCTATTACTGTGGCTCACTTTTGCTTATGCGGCTTCCTATGTTGCTCTCTCGTTCATTGTAAAACTTGTTTGTCACCCTTTCTTTACCTCGACATCAATTTCCTGCCAATATAATTTTATTATGCACGTGAACAGGCACTATCAATATATCCTACTGGTGTTTCTTTGTTATCCTTGTTGAGTGCCTGCTGTTTTCCCCCAATGCTTTCTGGATGCCTCTTCTACAAGAACACTGATTGGCCAAAATGCGACGGTTATCAGAAGTAAGATCAGACCCTTTTTGTCTCATAAAAACATCACAATGTTGACTCACTGTCCCTCCCTTGGGACTGGAACAGCCTCTTTCTTTATAACTGAGGAGCCAGCATACAAAAGCAAACAACAGCAGAAGAGCACACAGTGCGTGAATGATGGGAAGTGTGACTTCTGCTTTTAGTTTCTTCCTTCCTAGAAACCTTATGCTTAAGGCGCCAGACCAAACCTTTCATGTTAGAGGAAAGATGAGAATTGGCCGTGTGTGTGTTGTGACTCCCCGTGCTTGAAGCAGAGATTGTTTGAAGCGTTGCCACTGTCACAGCCAGGAGACCCACGGGAAGAGCCGTGTTCTGTTCCAATTTATACTTGAAAAATAAGTTTTACTCAATGCAGTTAAATTTAAAATCAGAATATATCCATATCTGACACACCGTTGCAAATCAATAGTTTTAGTATGCATCACAGTATCTATCTCAACTGTAGTTCACCAACAGAGGCCTTCCAAAATATAACTGAACCCTCGAATGCTGGAAGAGTTAAAAACCTATACATAAAAGGCCCAATTTATAAAATCCTAGAAAACATCACATACCTATCCTTTCTAGGTTCTCTCGTAGGATTTATGCAGAATTCCTACTTTTAGGTGATTTACAACAATGCTGAAAGAGTATGCACAAAAATCTATACAAATCGTGGATTGCAATGTCTATTCCTCCTCTTCCATGGTATGTCAAGTAGATCAATCAACTCAGATTTGTAGGGTGCGACTTATCATCCGTGAAGGTATCCAGGGGTTTACCAATCGAGGTGCGTTGTTCACACGCCGGACGATCTGCAGGAGTGCATCTTTGCAGTTTAGTGTTTGAGCACATGAAAAGTTTTTTTCTTATTTTCTGGGAACTACTTTTCCAGAAGGAGACATCCTTCCCCTGCAGCTTTGGAAAATATGGAAGTGGTCACTTTTTTTTATTGATGTTCTCGTGGCGCACAGTGCAGACCCATATCTATAAGATCACGAAAACCCACCCTTCGTGGCTTTTTATAGCCTTGTAGATTTAGCGCAAGGCAACGGCCCGCAAATTTCTGCGTTGTCTCACACTGCATCGGGGACATAGGCCATGGGTGTTGCGATGGGTGTTCCCACTCAACGACCAAGGCTTTGACACATTCCCAGATTTACAATATAGCATGTGCCTCCCCAGGGATGTGTGATGAGGAGAAATAATTGTATTTCTCATTAGTTTGTTCCTCTTTCTTTGTTATGTATGCTACATTCTGCAGCACACACAGATAGAGGAAAATGCCTCCATTTATTGTTTTTGTGCTGGAAGGTAGGTGTCCCTTCCTGAACAAAAACAATCATTCCTACAATGCGGACACCCTTGCCATGGTGCAATGCCAGTGGTTAGACTTATTGCAAGCATTCCGCCCAGCCCCTTTTGTGTACAGATTTTTTTCTTCTTAACTTACTATCTTTGTAACTTGAAGATATACATATATATAATTCTCCTTTCAACCATGGAATAAATGTGGACATTGAGAGGCATCAAGCTACATTCCAGAACTGGCAGCTACTATTAGGCTGGATCCCGGATCCAGTCCGGCCCCTGTCAAATGTGCAGACTGCGTCCCAGTGCAGTTTGACAACACCAGGACACATTGAGCAGCACCCACACACTGTTTACTTTTAGTTCAGAGTTTCAATCTCTATGGGAGAGACAGGTTTCTTATTTTGAGTTCCTGCTTAGCACCGCTCAAATGCCTTACTTAAAGGGCCTTTAGCGCTCTTTTTGTTCGAGTCTCAGCCTTTCTGGGAACTCGCTGGAACCAAACAAATTGATGTCAATGGCATCAAGGAAATAAAGACACGGACCTGTGTCTATGGAAGGAAAATGGCGGCTAACTGACACCGCCGATGAGTCGCTCTGCTGAGCATCTCCCCGCGTACTGAGTTCACTGATGCTGAACCAGAAGATCCGCACCGAGAAACCCAATGGGAGCAACCGCGCTTTCTCTGAAAATAAGTGCCAAGTGAGAGGACCGTGAGGATTGGTCTTGAAACACCCCCCTCGGGACGTGCACATTGTTCTGACCTGCATCCTCTGGATCACACAGCTGCACTGCCGCGAGGACCGGAATCAGCTATCGTGGATCTGCCCAGGGCTGCGTACAGCCTCATCCATCGCTCCACAGCATCAATTCCACAGCTCTGCTGCAGGCTGCGCACACTGCCGTCTCCACATGAGTCATCGGACCAAGACTGGTACCTTCGGTTGGATTTTTCAGTGAGTGCCTCACAGTTTTCAGACAGTGCTACATCTATAAGAGCCACTGTACTCTATTCTCCCTGAGTGGAGCACGACACAGCACCTTGGTAACCCCAGCACTGACCCTAGCAAAGAAAGCCACCATGAATCCATCCTGAGGAAGCCTGCAAGATTGTCGTCCCCCCCCATATACATGCCAGAAACCCTCCTCAGCAGGAGTATATGCTCAAAACTCCGGACTGCCAGGACAAATTTTATTCCCTCACTGAGGATTCTGAACTCTCAGACATAAGTATCTCTATCTCTAGCTGGGAGGAAGGCGCCAAATGGTATAGTGGCTCCAATACTGACCCTATGAAGCATAAGCGCCTCTCAAAAAAGAAACAGCTGCTAAAATCAAAGGGTAACAAGGAACCACATGGCAATGACTGGGACACGTCAGATAAAGATGATAATACAGACCTAAAATGGGAGTATGAGGACACATCACTCTCGTTTTTCTCTAAACCTGCTGCAACCTCTGGGGGGTCCCAAGCGGGGGCAGGCTGTCTCAATGTGTGCAGTGGGAGTGGGCAAAACAATGAACCAGCGCTAGCAGACATTCTACTATCCATCTGGAGTTTCCAAGCAAAAGGAAAGGCAGATAGCCGGAGGTCACGACTGGCAGCAAAGAAACTACAAGGGGCTGTGCGCAAGGTGGGGAAGACGTGCGC
Source organism: Lissotriton helveticus (assembly GCF_964261635.1). Taxonomy (NCBI): domain Eukaryota; kingdom Metazoa; phylum Chordata; class Amphibia; order Caudata; family Salamandridae; genus Lissotriton; species Lissotriton helveticus. The sequence goes on from NC_136063.1 coordinate 986,040,263, forward strand.
TGAAATTGTTGATCGCATGGCCTCGGTGGAACTGCGAACTGAACAACTGGAAAATGATGTTACCTTGCTCAAAACTCAGCATGACGAACGCGAGGGCTTGGTTAAAGTTTTAATGTGGAAGGCTGAGGAGCAAGAAAATCGGGGATTCCAGAAGGGATTGAAAAGGATGAGCCAAGGAAATTTATGGTAACTTTTCTTAAGGGAGCGTTTCCAGAACTCCAGGACTGGGACTGGGACAAGGAGGTCCAGAGAGCTCACAGGTTTCCTCTTTTTCCCAGTAAGAAGGGCCCGGCCTCACAACAACACCCTCGGGCTATGCTGCTTTTCTTTGGCAACTTTCTGCTTCGCCAGGTCCTCTATGACCTCGCCAAACCCACCAATAAACGCTCTTTTGAAGGTATATCATTGTTTACTCGACCAGATTTCGCGAACGCCACGGTGGAGCGCAGATGGAGACTCAGTCAACTATTTGATCCTTTCCAAAAAACTGGGGGCCACAGTGTATCTTCAAAATCCAGCAAGGCTTAAAGTTATCTTTCAGGGGTCAACTCGAAGCTTTATCTCAGAGGTTCAGGCCAAAAGCTACCTAGATGAAATCACTGGACATAAGTAATGATTATTGTTCCACTATGTTTAAATGCATTTTCAGGTTTTGCAATGCGAAGTCTTGTGCAGCCATATGGATGTGTTGATTCCACTAGGGTTTCTTTGGTAGCTCTTTTCCTCCTTCTTATCTGTTCTTCTCTTTCCTGGTTTATTAGTGTTTTTTTTTTACATTTGTACCAGGGAGGTGGCTCAGCGGGCTCATGTGGGAGTGAATGACGGACGTCAGTTCCCTGTCCCAGGGCGGGGCAGGAAACCTTCAAGCTTGGTGGAGGGTGGGGGGGGCCAGGAGGAAGGGGGGGTAGGTGGGTCAGACAGGACGGGTCACAAAAAGAGCGAAATTCACTTTAGGCATCACAAAGTGTATAGGCAGAGTGATGGAAACATTGGGATTGGCTATAAGCTCGGCTCTGCTCCGGGTTCAACTCTTTTAAACACATGGGGGCACTAAAAATACTATCTATAAACATCTGTGGCCTAAACAATGTAAAAAAAGGCAAATAGTAGCATTAGGATTCTGGGGGGCAGACATTGTGTGCCTCCAAGAAACGCATATAGAAGGGTCCCAGGTCAACTTCTGAACTCACTTGGGTATAGGCTGATTGGCGCAACTTTACAGGGGGCTGGGGTTCGGGGGTTGCTATTTTAGCTAAAGGTAACAGACCGGCCTTTAGTCAATCTAAAACCGACAATTTTGGTAGATGGGCTATTACCAAATGCCAGTACGACAAGGGCTTAGAATTTACATTATGTACGGTCTATGCGAGTAATAGTGGCGACCCGGTTGTTTTAAATGTAATCTTCAATGAACTCGTACACTGGCCCTTACCGATGTTGGTCTGTGGGGATTTTAACATTAATCTTCCTACTAACTGGTCGATCAAAGATGAATGGGTATTTAGAGGCCGTAAGCCGCAAGTATTCAAATATCTAAAAACTCTATGCCTCTCACATGGATTAGTGGATGGCTGGCAGATATCTAATCCCAATGATACAGGATATACTCTTTTTTCTAGACCACCCTCCTCCCACGCTAGAATTGACTTTATGTTTATGTCTAACTCCCTCAAGACCAAATGTCAAACGGAGAAATTGCCCCGAATACTCTCCGATCATAATTCCCAGTTTGTTCATTAAATATAATGCCGGCCAAAACAGAGCCCATATCTTGGACCTTTGAAAAATCCTTCTAGAGGATGATAAATACCGTGCCCATATGAAAGAATGGATCCCCAACTTCTTAGCTTATAATTCTGGCAGCACCCCGATTGATATAGTTTGGGACACCCTGAAAGCTGGGATCCGTGGTGAGACCATACAGTATTCTATGAGAGCCAACAAGGTAGAGAGGGAGACAATGGGTGGCCTGCAAGAGAGTCTTAGGCAATCAGAAGAACTATCTGGAGCTACTAGGAGGGCCAATTCGGCTGACGAAATCTCCAAAATACAAAGTCAGATTGCAATTGCCAAGGAGGCTATTACCAATATTTTCACTGAGAAAGCAGTGAGGAAAGCGGCTGCCAGGAAAGAGTTGGTTTATGAAGTTAATAAATTAGTGGGTCATCAGCTAGCCGTGCGCATGTATCAACAAGCCACCTCTAATCTGATTTGTGAAATACACGATCGTGTGGAAGGTTCTATATCTGACCCAGAGCTTATTAGAGAGGCCTTTTGGAGATTTTACCAGACTTTGTGTACGGAGGAAGGATGGGGGGTTATAACGGAGATAGAAAAATACCTAGAGAGTGGTGTCTATGACAAATTAGATGAAGAGGACCAGCATATGTTAGGAGAATCCCCCAAATTGAAGGAATTTGTTACTATTTTTCAAAATCTCCCGAAAGGGAAGGCCACTGGCCTGGATAGTATCCCTTCTGAATTCTATTTAATCTTTCTAGAGCAAATCAAGGATATTATATTAGAACTATTTATTCATATTTTTGATGGGGGTCAACCTCCTAGCTCCTGGTCCAGAACTAAAATATTAATATTCCCTAAAAAGAATAAACCCCTGTAACAGCTAGGATCTTACCGCCCTATCACGCTCATTAATGCGGACTCAAAAATATACTCCAAGATGTTGGCAAATAGGGTTGCCTCTATTGTGCATAAGGTAATTATGCGTTGACAACACGGCTTTGTCCTGGGGAAATCTACTATCAATCATATACATAGGGTAATTACCTTATTCGATGGTACAGAGGTGGCAGGAGACCCTATGGCACTAATTCTTCTAGACGCCGAGAAGGCGTTCAATAGGGTCTCCTGGCCATTTTTATGGGCTACCATGGCCAAAGTAGGGATTGAGGAGTGCTTTATTAAAGCAGTACAGAAACTATATGTTAACCCTAGAACAGTGGTAACAGTGAATGGAAGCCTCACCAAAGAATTCACAATATCCAGTGGAACTCGGCAGGGGTGTCCATGCTCACCACTCCTTTTCGCCATTTATATTGACCCCTTTATTCGAAACTTGAGAGAAATGAGAATATACCACCAATTCTGCTCCAAAATTATCCAAATGAAACTCTAGCATACGCTGATGACGTAGCTATTGCCACAGCTGATCCCAGCACAGCTTTGCCCTATATTGAGGAGGAAGCTACTAAATTTGGGCTAGTTTCAGGGTATGCTCTTAACCAGAGGAAGACGCAAAATATTTTAAACAAAACAAGCAGGATGATTGATCTCCGGGTGGTGGAGTCAGCTACTTATTTGGGGGTGGCCATTTGCTCCAATTTGGAAAACTTGGTAAACATAAACATAAAACCAATGTTAGGCGCAATCCAGAAAGACCTACGTCGCCTTCAAAATCTCCATCTGTCCATCATTGGCAGACTGAACGCTGTCAAAATGGTTTACTTTCCAAAGATCTTGTGCTTATTTAGATCAATCTGTTTAGAATTCACTAACCATTGGCTGAAGGCAATAGACCGTACGTTTGCTAGCTTTGTTTGGGCCTATGCTCAACCCCGGAGTGCTTACAAATTCCTTACCCTCCCTAAAGATAGAGGGGGCTTAGCTCTCCCTAACTTACGGATGTATTATTGGGCTCATATAAACTCGGGGATGAGGACCCGGTGGGGGGCAATTCACCAACAATCTTTCAATTACTGCTTGGTAACAAAAGTAGAGACTTTCTTTGGAGACATACCCATGATAACCACCATAAAAAAGTTAAATTTAAGACTGTTTACAGCGGAAGCTAGGTCAATTTTCATACTACACACCCCTAGCAGATAATCCTTTACTTCCAGGAGCCATCTTTAAAGACAACTGCCTGCTTAAATGGAGTAGGGCCGGATTATAACAATTAGGTTGCTTTTTCACCCCAGCTGGGATTACATTTTTTGAAATGCTAAATGCGGAGTACCACCTAGACTGGTGAGACTTTTTTAAATACTTACAAATGAGGGATTTTTTTACGCAAAAACTGAGAGGGAAAGATTGGAGTGCAGAGACAGCTTTTATCGAGTCAATCATTCAATCTAGGGCCACACTATCGGAGGAGTTTGCTCCTCTCTGATAGCAATACTTCCAGATGATCTAGAGAAAACTTCCCAGAAATGGCAGGAGACAGTAGATATATCCGTTGAGGGATTTAAACATGCCTATTCTCTCTCTCAATCCATCCTCATGTCTACCAAATTACAGACCCAGTTTTATAAAACCTGCTTTTCTCTTTATTACACGCCAGACAAAATTGCCAAATGGGGTAATGCTAAGGGAACATGCTGTCCTAGATGCAATTACTTTAATGCCGACTCGGTTAGTATTTTTGCCTTATGTAGCGGGCTAACAAAACTAATACGAGACATTGAGATATTTCTGACTACTGTCTTACAAAGGAATATAGTCCTACCTAGCGAAGTAATTCTGCTAGCGGCTGCCGATGCGGATCAGTCTGGCAATGGCCATGAGTTAATATTTATTGCAATGGCAGTTTTACGTCTATGCATAGCCTCTGCGTGGCTAGACACAACGGCACCGTCCTTCCAGCAATGGTTAGCTAGGCTCTTAGCTATCTCTAACCTGGAGGTTGCAATTTATAAATAAAAGGCTAATCAACGGCAAACTAGGGGTCTAAACATTTGGTCTCCATTGCTACAATGGAGTTTGGTTCAGGGCTCTGCTCAGAGCATAGCTCAAACTTGACGCCTCTAGCGATTGCTTGTTTAATTGTATTTGGTGCTTCTGTTTTCATTCTGTTAAGCTCTTTAAAGTTGCTCTAGTCTCACATGTTAGCTATAAATGTATGATGCCTTAAAATACATTTGCGGTTTACAATGGGAAATGCAAAATGCTATTATTATATGTGTTCCTGTCTGACTCGGGTGGGTGGGGGGAAGGGTGTTAATTATTGCTGTAAAAACCAATAAAGATCATTTAAAAAAAAAAAAAGGAAATAAAGACACTCATCTTGTCACTCCAGAAGTGCTTCAGAGATAAACTATGATTTTGAGACAACCTTTGACCCTCCGTCAATAAGATACATGCATGCACTGTAAGAATATCAGGTACGTCTATTGATAGGAGTAATTACATTGATAGCCATTTGCATACCACTAGTTAATACACATTTTCTACAACCCAAAGAAACTTTTTCGCATCTTTAGAATTAATATCTCCTTGCTGCAGGCCAGTTTTGATGCTGGAGACCTGTCGGCCATGTTCCTACTTGCAGTCCTTCTAAATAAACAGCGCAAAAACTAAGGTTTTGAAGTTCGATTTAAGCAGACTTTAAAACAATTTGTTATTTCATTGTTTATTCAGAAGGGCTGCAAGTAGGAATGTCGCCAGCAGGCCCCCACAGCAAAACCTGCACCCACGACAGTGAAACCGGGCCCCACTCTTCCAGCCCACTGAAACGCCCAGTAGCCAGTCTGGCCCAGGGGAGAAAAGCTCTCTGCACGTTAGGAACATCAATATCCTAAGCATCCCCCGTTTTGGGATGTTGCTTCTAAAATGCAAAGAAAATGCTGACCAGCATCCAAGACCTGTTAGCCTGATGGGGCATTTCAGGTGTGCAGAAACTCCATGGGCTGACTAGGTCAGCAGAAGCCTTTTCACCAAATTTCACCAGACGATGGGGTTCTCGAGATTCTGAGGGTAGCTTTGTCTGAGCAGACGGAGGGGAGGGCCTCTGGCACACTAATGGGCGGGCAAGCTACCCGCCAAATCATAAATGACGCTCTGAGGCCCAGATTTACAAAGATGTCATGCAACTCAGCACAGCACCCAAAGTTGCTGTGCTGCGTTGTGCGGGAGGGAGAGAGCAGGAAAGCGTCATATCTACTGCAATATGCCACTGTTCTGTAGTGAGGAAGTGTGGCTCAATGGCTCAATGGCTCAATGGTTAGAGCAAAAAATCATTGCAGTACAACACACTCCTGTGCCGTACCGTGGAGAACAAGAAAGGAAAAATAAGGTGATAGAAAAGGGTGTATCAGGCAAAGGGTAGAGCAGACAGGACACTGTTTTAAATCAAACATTTCTAACAGTATATCCTGAAGTGGTACATACAACAGCAAATGCACATTGAATATACTGTATGCCCACTCAGAGGAGTCAACGTTTCGATCCCGTGCTCTAATTTATCAGGGGATCATCATCAGGACTTAATAAATTGTTTGCCTGGTTTAATCATTACAGTTAGCCTTTGAGGTAAAGACCAAGAGGTCTCACGGGGCAGGGGACAATCAGCGATTTGCAATGCCTGCAGGTTTTGGTGCACGTGGTAATAAGTGGAATAGACTTGGGCTCAGCTGGGGAGCAATCAAGGCGCATCGATATGGGGTTTGAGATTAACGTTCCCTCCGTCGTTGTAGACATGCGAATAGGACCATAGGGCGGTGTCCGCAGGATCCTTGTATTGGGAAAGGGGAGGGATTCCCTTTTTCCGTTCCCATTGCGATAAAGGTTGCACAGTCCTAGGTTGCGGCGTGGCTTGATGGCCAGTACCGGGTGCGGTCACGAATTTACAATGATCCGCGGTTATGGCCAGTGCCATGATCTGCAGTGGTGCCTCCGTCGGCGACGAGAAGTATTCACAGGAGGAAGGCTTAGAGGACTCCAAGTGAGAGATCGAGAGTGTGTTTCTATGAATACAAGCTAGGCCACCACCCAACTTAAGAGCTCTGTCTAGCCAAATTATGTCGTTAGTGGGAGCTACTAGGAGGTCTAAGATCAGAGTGGAAGAGGGATTTAACCAAGTTTCAGTGAGGATGATAATGTCTAAGTCATTGTGTTGGATGAGGTTGGAGATGTCGGAGGCATGTTTCTTGGATGATCAGCAATCAAGTAATACACATTTAAGTCGTAGCCAGGCAGGTCTTGCGTCTCCTGTGACGGGAGGTAGCGTTAGGTAGGGGAATTAATTTTGGGATGGAAGGGGCTAAAGGCTGACCCTGGTGATCACTATCACTAGTGGCTCTTACTTGAAAGCTTTTGTGAAACGTTTGGCACCACTGCAGATCATGGCACTGGCCATAACCGCGGATCATTGAAAATTCGTGACCGCACCCGGTACTGGCCATCAAGCCACGCCGCAACCTAGGACTGTGCAACCTTTATCGCAACGGGAACGGAAAAAGGGAATCCCTCCCCTTTCCCAATACAAGGATCCTGCGGACACCGCCCTACGGTCCTATTCGCCTGTCTACAACGACGGAGGGAACGTTCATCTCAAACCCCATATCGATGCGCCTTGATTGCTCCCCAGCCGAGCCCAAGTCTATTCCACTTATTACCACGTGCACCAAAACCTGCAGGCATTGCAAATCGCTGATTGTCCCCTGCCCCGTGAGACCTCTTGGTCTTTACCTCAAAGGCTAACTGTAATGATTAAACCAGGCAAACAATTTATTAAGTCCTGATGATGATCCCCTGATAAATTAGAGCACGGGATCGAAACGTCGACTCCTCTGAGTGGGCATACAGTATATTCAATGTGCATTTGCTGTTGTATGTACCACTTCAGGATATACTGTTAGAAATTTTGGATTTAAAACAGTGTCTTGTCTGCTCTACCCTTTGCCTGATACACCCTTTTCTATCACCTTATTTTTCCTTTCTTGTTCTCCACGGTACGACACAGGAGTGTGTTGTACTGCAATGATTTTTTGCTGTGTAGCTGCATTGAAAATAAGTTCCTTGTTTACTTAATCATTAAAGTTTCCTGTCCGGCTGGACAAGGAAAAGAAATAGATATAGCCTATTGTGGTCTATATCATATTGGTTCATTATCTAATTTATGCTTAGGACCTTTGTTTTTCCATAGTAACTGCTACCCATGGTCCATAGCTACCCGCTGGGTCCCCTTGTCTTCCAAAAATATATCAATGGTTAGAGCGGCAGACCCTGATGCAGAGGTCTAGCCCGGGACCAGGGTTCAATTCCCCGCCTCGGTGGGTCTTGAGCTCAAAAATTCCACGGACCTGATAATTCTCGCCTCGGTGCCTATTCCAATCATGGAGTCCCACTCTGCAACTCTGGGCAATAGTTTGCTTAATCCCCACAACGCTAAGGATGCCTGGTCTCCACCTTGGGGGTGCCCAGGAGTGGACACCTCACAGGGAAAGCCAGGATGGGTTCCACAGCGGTATTCGTACAACCACCTTGAGACCCTTGCGGGTGAGTAGTGCGCTATACAAGTATCAATTTACATCTTACATTTACTGTTCTGCTCTCTCTTTAGCGTTAGCACAGAATTAGGCTGCCTAGCGTCTTGCACAGATCTTTGCACCATAGTGCAAGGCTGTGTACACAATGTCTAGAATAGGTTTTGTAGTGGAAAGGTACACTTTACTTTATTAAAGTTAAGTTTACCATTTACTAAAGTAAAGGGTAACATTATTTGTTTGTGCAAATCCAGTCTACTATTACTAGTAGATAGGGTTATGCATCAAAAAACACAGGTGGTTGCATGGGGACTCTCAAGTAGAACCAATGCAATGCCCCATGAAGCAAAGTAATGCAGAGCAGTACAGAACATTGGATTGCGTTATTTTTAGACAACTTTCCCACACTAACCACGTTTTGACTGGAAAGTAGATTCAAAATAAACATTTTGAACTGGATTATGTCACTTTTGTGAGGCAAACCCAGAGCAAAATGTTAATGAATCTGCCCGTCTGGGTCTGATTTACAGAGGTAAACTTACACTTTTTAATAAGTTTACACTTTAGAGTAAGTTTGCTACTTTCGGTATTCACAAACTCCGACTGCAAACATACTACAAAAGTGTATGTCGCATGTCTCCACCCCCAGAGTAATGCATTTGGCTTACTCTTGTGTGGGCGGGTAACATCTCTCTCTAAACCCCTCGCTTGCACTTCTGAAGCCCCCTTACTCCTCCCTAACACCATTTCCTTTTGAAGTAAGTTTTTCCCGTTTACCTCTCACTTCTTCCAGTCCCACCCACATTTACTACTAATACAAATACCTAAGTGTGCAGAGACTCTGAAAACCAATGACAGGCATCCATCACACCTTCTAATCATTGAAAGGAATTGCCATGACTCTGTGGTTTCTTTCAGTGTGCAGAGATGACCACTGGGTCGGTGATCATCTCCAGGACCGGACTGGCCGTTGTGGGCATCGGGCAATCCCCCGGTGCGCCGCAAGGGTGGGGGCCGGTTTTGTGCCCCTGGGGGCCATTTTTGTTACAGGGCCGTTTATGCAGCATAGCTGCAAAATCGGCCCTGTAACAAAATCGGCCGAAAACCGGCCCCGGCAACGAGCTAGGTCGCACCCCCAACATCCCCCCGGGGGGGGGGCAGCCGAGCACTCTGCCGGGGCCTGTTTTGGTTCCCAGTCCGGCCCTGATCATCTCTAAATGTGATGGACGGTAGTCTGTCAGATTGGCAGGGGCAACAAACTCCTCCACACTGAAAGGTGGAGTACCATTCATCAAATGCAAAATCAGGCACTTACTTTTGCCATATTTTACCCATCCCTTTCTCTTCAGTAGAAATCACTCTTCACTCACCTAATGTTGATAGGGCACTTTCCATCCATTTGTCAAGAACTGCCTCATTCAGGAGAGTTGGGGTTTTTTGTAAAGTTTGTGGAAGCTCAGGACCAGGGGTGAGATTTCCTCACACAATAACAAGAATTAGGCATTGGCTTTAAAAGGGCATTGCATTTTCTTACAATACAGCAGGAAGAGATCTTCCTGGGCTGCTTCAAGGCAGATCCATTAGTGGAAAGGCTGCCTTCTGTGCAGTTCTTCAATTAAAGACATTTGTAATGCAGAGAATTGGGCGTCCAATATATTTTTATGACGTTACCGTCAACAGGTTGGTGGGGTTAGTGCGGGGTTATCATCTGAATTTGGTGCTCATGTCCTGGACTCGGTAGTTGTTTAACAATCATAATTCTACCGATGTAAATAAAATCTCTGGGCACTGCGGTATTTATGTGTAGCAGTGATTCTTCCTTGTGGCCTTTTCCTGATTGGCTTGCGTTTCTTCTCCTTGGGTAGACTTTGGTAGGTAAGGACTGGTACAAAGACAGGTGAGGAGGTAATGACTGGTTATTTATAAGCAATCTTCATTATGTAAAGTTCTTGTCACAGAGCTACTTTCCCACCCTCCCATCCTAGGAGTTTTGGTAGGCATTCAGTAGCCTAACAAGGTGTCCTATTAAAGGAAGTGTGAGGGGTGGCTTCCTCCTTTTCTAGGAAAGGAGGAGGCTAGAGCAACAGGGAGGAAGCCATATTAGAAGTATGTCAAATTTGACATTGGATAGTTAAACAATGTCTGTGGTTGGGACTAATACTGATAAGGAAAGGACTGAGTAACAGAGATTCATAGTAAGAAACCAGGTAAGTAATCTCCATCAGCAGTCCTGGTAGAAAAATAAATGAGTTTTAGGGACGCCATATCATTTCTCAAACCTGAATTTTATGTACTATTTAAAATAGACTGCAAACCTTGTGGAGCTATGTTTAACAAACAGAGGGTGCTCCCACACTTCGTGCCCAAGTTTCCAGGTCTATGACAGAGTAGCCCATCCATCCCAGGGTTATTGTTTTGTTCTGGAATTTGTAGTCCTGTTTAACCCATTATAAGACCAGAGTTACAATTCCCAGAATGCAAAAAATAACTCTGGACTGAACAAGCTACTCATGCATCTACCTGGGAAATTTGGGAGTTCTGGGACAGATTACACAAGCTGCATTTGATGGTGTATTCTTTGTCGTTCACATTTGATGTTTTTACTCGTGGTTACACCTCATACGAAATTTGACGTGCTTCAGAATCTACACTTTTAAAATATTGTTATTTTTCAGCAAATTATAATGCTTTAGAGTACCAATCACCAAACATGTTATACAAGTTGTTCTTTGTATACCCACTTCACCCTTCCTTTCCAAACTACACGGGCTCCCAGTCAGCAAAAGGATCACCTTTAAAGCACTCACACTAGCACACAGGGCCCTGCATAATGCTATCCCCTTTTACCTGAACAAAAGAATCAAAGCGTACCATCCAAGCAGGAATCTACATTCCAGCAAGGCTCACATCATAGCAAACCCCTGCTTAAAAAAACAGACGTGGAGGGACCTCCTTCCTAGTATGTACAGCCAGAATCTAGAACCGCCTTCCTTTTCACCTCAGAAGCATAGATACAGAGTCTGCCTACTGTGAATCCCTAAAAATTTATCTATTCATCCCAATAACTGCCCTCGCTCTCTCTCTTCCTCCCTGCTAGCTCTGTGGCAGTGCCGCGGCACACAATTTTGAGTTGCTATTTGTGCTATACAGATACCGTCATTCATTCCTTTGCATTCAGAACTGCACTCTTTTTATGAATTGAACAATGAAAAAGTCAAGGTATGAAACTACAACTTTTTCGGTGTTTAATTTGCAAAAATAGTCACAATTCGACATGCAAATGTAGTTATTTATTTATTGGAGAGATTTGTAAAGCATTACATGTAATCTAGGCCACACCAAGGGGCTAAATAGAAAGAGAGAAAAATAAGACGGCATGAGATTTGTAGTCGAAGATAGGTTAGAGCCCAGCCAGATGTGGATGATAAATCTAGCTCTGGCATTCTTCTTACACTCCCATGAAGATATCAGGCTTAGGGCTTCATTAATATTTCCCCCAAGGGTTACTTGGTATGTATTACACTAGATAAAATCTGACTTCGCAAGGCTGGAATCAATCAGATATGATAAATATCCACTACTACTAAATGCCTTCTATGAATACCAAAAGTAGTAAGTTTAGGATTTTATCTCAAATCAGTTCTGTGAATCAGCCTCTCAGAAGCTAATTACCTTCAGTTCAGAAAACTCAAGGAAATCAAACGTTTCACAAAAGCTTTCAAGTAAGAGCCACTAGTGATAGTGATCACAGGGGTCAGCCTATAGCCCCTTCCATCCCAAAATCCATTCCCCTACCTAACGCTACCTCCCGTCACAGGAGACGCGAGACCTGCCTGGCTACGACTTAAATGTGTATTACTTAATTGCTGATCATCCAATAAACATGCCTCCGACATCTCCAACCTCATCCAACACAGTGACTTAGACATTATCATCCTCACTGAAACTTGGTTCAATCCCTCTTCCACTCTGATCTTAGACCTTCTAGTACCTCCCACTCACGACATAATTTGGATAGACAGAGCTCTTAAGTTGGGTGGTGGCCTAGCTTGTAGTCATAGAAACACACTCTCGATCTCTCACTTGGAGTCCTCTAAGGCTTCCTCCCGTGAATACTTTTGTCTCAACATCTCAAGTATGAACCTACTGGTTTGTAAACTTCACACCTTCTACCACCCCCCGGGAGACAATCTCCCCTTCATCGAGCAACTATTGGGGAAATCATCTCTGTCAATGTTGATTGAGTGTCTCAAATCTTCCTTGGTGATTTTAACCTTCACTGGTCTAACCCCAACAACCTCGCTGTATCTTGCCTTAAATGATTCGTAAATGATCAAGAACTGACTCAACACTGTGACCAACCAACTCATATTAATGGAGAAACTCTAGACCTCATCATCTTGAAAGGGCAGTCCATCTCCTTGGACTTCATTACCCCTTGTGACTGGTACGACCACCACTGCATCATCTTTTATATTAACAGGGAGGCGTCAATGAGGAAGGCTCAACTAATGAAATCAAAGATATGGAAAAGGGATCTCAGATCAATAAACTCTGATGAACTTGCTGCCCAATGTAAATCAGCCCTCACCTCCCAAGCTGACTTGGTTGAGGTGCAGTCACTCACCGACTCCTACAATTCAACCATCTCCAACATCATGGATGCCATTGCTCCAATCCAACAAAAAATGCCTCAATAAAAATATCCAAACCCTGGTATTATGACAACTTAAACACGGAACGTTGCAACCTTAGGGCAGTTGGACGTTCTTGGTGATCCAATCCCTCCTCGGACCAACTAAAACTCCTTAGAGACGTTAGGAGTCTCTATAACAAACAAATCAAGATCGCTAAGGCTGACTACTTCAGACACCAACTGGATCAAGCGGCAAACCGCCCCAAGAAACTTTTTGAATTGGTCAAACAACAATCAGTTGCAGGTCCAAACCACTATGACCCAGGTGGCAGCCCACCCTCTTGCGACGAGCTTGTTGCTTTCTTCACTGAGAAAGCAAGACCCATCTCCATTGACCTCGCCTCTAAGAAGGCCCTACTACCTTCCCCCAGGGCTGTATCACCCTTTGACCTCTTTGAAGAGCGCAGAACTACCAGCCTGATCACCGAGAACAATGCATCAGGGGCACCTTTACCCCATTCAGTGAAAAAGACTTCAACAAGATCCTCCAGAATATCAACCAATCCACCCACTTCAGTGAGCCGTTGCCCCTGGCCATCTTCAAAAAAATCAAGAATGTACTCATCCCCTCCTGGACAAGGATTGTAAACGCTTCTCTTTCACAAGGCACGATCCCTGATTGCCTAAAAGCAGCCCAGGTATGTCCTATACTAAAATAACCAAACACAGGCAAAGCTGATCTCAATAACTTCTGCCCCATCTTTAACATCCCCATCCTAGTGAAACTCACAGAAAATGCTTACAATCTAAACTTTGTGCTCACATAGAGAACTACCAACTCATTGACCAGAATCAATCCGGCTTTCGAAAGGGGCACAGCATCGAATCGGGTCTCACTCACGTCACGGATGACTTTTTAAAAAGGCTTGACCAAAACTAATCGTGCCTCCTGATCCTCCTCGACCTTTCCTCCGCATTCGACACGATTAATCATGACAACCTCCTTGCCAATTGAAAACAGGATGGGCTTCTCTAGTCATGTGTTACAATGGTTCTCGTCCTTCCTTCACCACAGATCTCAAAGAGTCAAGGCAAATCCCTCTCTCTCCCAGCCATCTCCTGTTCTCATGGGGGTTTCCCAAGGGTCCGCCCTATCTCCTATCCTCTTCAACCTGTTCTTGGAACCTTTAACTAACTCATTAAACTCCACTAACATTCTCTTCCAAAACTGGTCAACTGAGCACCATCTCCTGCTCAACACCTCCAAAATGAATTCCTGCTCATCTCCCCTCCCAACCACATCCCCAAGCTAGACATGTGGCTGAGTCACGTCACTGCCTTCAACTGCACTCCTCTCATTATAGACTCAGCCAAATCGCTCGGAGTCACCATGGACAAACACCTAAATATGAAAAATCATATCAGCAAGGTGTGTAAGGGAGCAAACCACTTGATGAGGACACTCAGAAATATCAAACCTTTCCTACCACAAAACGATTTCAAGCAGGTAGTCCAAGTGCTTGTCTTGCCGAGGCTTGACTACGGCAGCACTATCTCTGTGGCCTTCCCAAATACACCCTGGCTCCACTAAGGGCATCACTGAACACAGCGGCTAGACTGGTTACAGGCACCAAACAAAATGAGCACATATACCCTGTCCTAAAATATCTTAAATGGTTGCCCTACAAAGCACGAATTCAGTTGAAGATTGCCGTTCTGGCGCACAAAGCCCTTCACTTCAATACTCCCAGGTACCTTGCGAAAAAACCTGAGCTATCTTGTGGTGCAAGAGCCTCATGAAGTGCCAATACTTTTACCTTGAAACCACTAATGCTTAGCAAAAAGAGAACTTGTCACAGAGCCTTCTCCAGTGCTGCCCCAAAGATATGGAACTGTCTTCCACCGAAGTACGCTTATAAATAAATTCCCACCCTAATTGGGCTAGTCTCATCTGTTCGAAGGCACTGTCTCCTAAGTCCATTGTGCCATCATTTGTTACTGCTCCTCTTTACCGCAGACTGTGACCCCCTTCATTGCCCGCTTATACCTGTTTTATTGTATTACCCTCCATGGTGCAATTGTCCTTGAATCTGTGATTAATCCTGTTTTTTTGTTTTTTTTAATCCTACTTGATGACAATTTTGTATTTATGTCTTTCCTTCCATCCTATTGTAAAGCGCTCTGATATCCCTCAAAATCTTGTTTGTGCTATATAAAACTTTATAAATAAATAAATAAACTATTTCTGGAGTCATCATCTTAATGGGGAATAACATTTAGATTTTGGGGCTTCCAATACCAAATTCATATATACTTGCAATTACCGGGCTTTTCATCCCTGTTAAATTCAAACAGGTTTGACTTGCCAAACAGAGTGTGCAAAATTGATCCCACCTGGTAACAACAGGGTGCAATGCACATTGCCATATTTGTCATTGAAATCGGACCACAATTTAACAGGTATTCACATTCAAGCTCTTACTTGAAAGCCTTTGTGAAACGTTTGGTTTCCTTGAGTTTTCTTACCTGAAGGTAATTAGCGTCTGAGGGGCTGATTCACAGAACTAATCTGAGATCAAATCCTAAACTTACTACTTTTGTTATTCATAGAAGGCATTTAGTAGTAGTAAAGTTAGGACTCCTAACTTTCCTACTACTAAACTGAGACAAAATCCTAACTTTACGACTTTCGGTATTTACCAAAGGCATTTAGTAGTTGTGAAGTTGGAGTCCTAACTTTACTACTACGGGGGCGTGGCCAAGCCGCAGACCAAGATGGCCGAGTGGCATTTAAGCTCCGCCAGAGGGCCCAACTTCTTCGATATATCCCCCATATCCTGTGCAGTAACAGCCACAAGAGCAACCCCGCTGTGTCGCTGATGCCTTGCTGCACGCGATGATATGCGTGTGTCTCACAATGTCGCTACCGTAGCAGCGCTCTGGTGACCTATGCCAGTGGAGCGGAGCGTGAGGTTCCCGTGGCCTATACTATCGGGGGCAGCGGTGAGGAGGAGCGACGTGTTCTGGTGGCCGCAGCCTACCTGGGGCGAGGACCCTTACTGGCGGTGAGTGATCCGGGTGCCAGTCTGGCTTGCCTCCTCTCTCCCCCCTCTGGTGCCTGATCACCCAATACAGGTTGGGCTGCCTTTGATTGCCCCCGTGACGCAGCTCGCACTCCAACCCCGTCCCTAGGGCCCCCACTCGGACTGGGCCTGTGGGAGAGCCAGGGAGGCGGCCATCACTGGGAGGGCAGTGGGAGGGGTTGAAGGCAGCCTGTTGCCCCCTGCGCTCGGTTTTGCTCCCGCCATGCCACCGCTGCCTCACTGCCTATAATACCACAGCCTAGACCGGCCCTGTGCAGCGGCTGCTCACCTCCGACAGCGAGAATTCTGTTGCCCTCTGAAGCCACACAACACTGCATTAGCGCGGCCTGCCGGGACGACGTGCTGGACCTGCGCTAAGCCTATAGTGATTTCCACCCATGTGCTCCTGGCCCTCTCCTGCCCTCTTGGCTGCCGGGTGCTGCTGGCATGTGAAGCCTGCTACACTCTCTTTAATTCCAACAGCTTTGTAGCACAGATATACCTGCCCTCAAGGTTCCCACCGCAGCATCATAGCGTGGTCTTCTGCCTATCCCAGACACTGTGTTATCAGTGGTCACAACACATCCCCACGCCATCTCAAGGGCTTGCTTTCCTTAGAAGTTGAAGGTGTGCCTGGCACAGAGGGGAAAGCTTACGCCATCAGCGCTATAATTTGAGGCTCGCATACTTGTGGAGAAGTGTGGCTCACTGGTTAGAGGAGGCAGACCTGGAAGCAGAGGTCAGCCCGGGACCAGGGTTCAATTCCCGGCTCGGCGGGGTCTTGAGTCCTAAAATGTCCATGGACTCGACAATTCTCGCTCCGGTGCCTACTCGATTCACGGGTTCACACTCTGCAACTCTGGGCAATAGCTTGCTTAATCTCCACAACGGCCCCTCGCGGCGGGATGCCTGGCTTTCACCTTGCGGATACCCTGCCGGGGTTATCTCACAGGGGAATACCAGGACGGGTTCCCTAAGCAAGCGCTTAGAAACCGCTCGGTGATTTGCGCTATATAAATTCCTGTACATTTACATTTAGCTGGTCCCGCTCCCCCACTGCTACCAGTGCAGCGGTCGCTGCTCAGTGGCCTGTTTCGGCTAGCTGAGATGTGGCATGGACCACAAGGATCCTAAACAGAAGACTTCCCTTCGAGAAACCGGTTGAGAGGGTCACTGAAGAGAGTTCCACTATGGCAGAGGGCGGCCAGGGTGCGGACCGTGCTGATGCCTCCTCAGCCCCTTCAGCTGCGCTACTCCAGGAGATGAGAGCAGGCTTTAAGGCTTTGGACGGGCGCTGTGATACCCTTGATAAGAATCTGGAGGCATTAGGGGCCAAAATCCATGTCCACGACAGACGCTTAGACGTGGCAGAGCCGCGAATCTCCGATATTGAAGACGGCACCGCTCAATCTGTTAAAAGACTGGAAAGGGGGGAGTGCATACTGAAAGAGGTGGCTATTAAAAACGAAGACCTCGAGGCGCCCAGTTGGCGCAACAACATCCACATTCTAGGGGTACCGGAGTCCACTGCCACTGGCCGCCTTGACCTCTTCGTCGAAACCCTATTGTCAGATATGTTTGGGAGGGAGTCTTTTAACCCCGGCTTTGTGGTAGAGCGTGCCCATCGTACCTTGGGGCCCGGCCCAACCCTGGTTGCCCTCCGCGCCCTCTCATTGCGTGTATCTTAAACTTCAGAGATCGAGACACTGCGCTACGCTACGCATCGCTAGAGAATGTGGGGATACCACATGGCAGGGCTCCAAACTTGCTCTATATCCAGACTTTACCATCATGGTGCAGTAGGCCCGATGCAAATATAATGTGGGTGAAGGCCACCCTCCGGAACTTGGGACTGAAGTACGGCATGCTGTATCCTGCCAGGCTGAAGGTAGAGGTTAATGGCAGGTCACGTATTTTCGATAATCCCAACGACGTGCAGGACTTTTGTCGCAACTACAAAGTTAAAAATAATCCGGCAACTGCTGGTGGGAGCGGGCCCTCTCCTCCACATAGTGGGTCAGATGCGAGCATGGAACTCTTCTCTGGTTCCGGAATCGGTTGACACTATACACCAGTAATATGTTGCATAATGTTGGTTGGCTGGCGTGGCGTTGCCACTCCTTTTGGTGTACCCCTTGGGTACGTTTAGTGTTTTCCTAATGTAACGTTTTGAGGTTATTTTTTTCCACTGCAAAGTCAATTGGTACTATATCTCTTATTTGCAATTATGGGTTTGCCTTGCCTTTATTGTAGTAAGGTTGGGAGGGGGTGATGGGGGGATGGATGTTCCTATATTTCAACTGTTGATTATTCTTTCTCTTGCTCACTATCACAGTTTTTTATTTAAATTGGTGCTCATTGCTGTCATGCATTTCACGCTCACTAGATGGCTCAGCGGGGTATGGTTGACGGCCCCTCCAGTCTGTCCTTGATGTCCTGGAATGTCCGGAGTCCTAACCACAATCGTAAAAGGAGACAGGTTGTCCATTATTTACTTGAGCACGCTGTAAACATAGCCTTCCTACAGGAGACCCACTTGCCCAAATCTGACCCTCCTCGCTTCTCTGCTAGTTGGGGCACACACAGATATTTCTCGAATTTGAGTAATTGTGCGAGAGGTACTGCCATTCTTATACACAAGAGGGTCCCCTTTAGCCTCCAGTCAGTCATCAATGGCGGCGAGGGTAGATACAACATTGTAGTTGGGTCAGTAATGGGTCACAAGGTAACTTTGCTGTGAGTTTTCGCCCCGAACACTGACTCCCCGGAATTCTTCCATTCTTTGCAGGCTCACTCTCTAAACTAGAGCCCACTTTGTTGATGGTAGGCAGGGACTTTAATCTCCTTCTCAATATCGAATTAGATAGCACTGCCAATTCCCCTGACTCTAAACCTCACGTGCGTCGCACTCTCCTTGACCTGTGCGACCAATTTTCTCTGATTGATATTTGGCACAGGCGTAATCCTTTCCTTACTGACTTTACACATTATTCGGGTCAGCATCACACCTGGACCTGACTCAATTATTGGTTACTCTCTCCTGGTGTCTCCTCATAGTATAACTCGCTGAAGACGCTCCCTAGGACATATTCCAACCATTCCCCGGTCCAGCTGTTTCTCTGGGTTCCACAACCTGACGGGTTTTAAAGACAGTGGCGCTTCCCTGGTCGCGCCCTCCATGACGACCTTTTCCTACATGAGATCCGCGAGGCCATTGAAGACTATTTTGCTATCAACACCGGCTCGGTTGACACTTGGGCAGTCCTATGGGAGGGATTTAAGGCATACATAAGGGGGGTATGCATCTCCAAACATGCGGGAGTGCTCAAGGCTCTTCGCACCACTCTATCATGACTGGTAGGGGAGCTCACAGATCTTGAGAACAAGGTGGGACACGCCCCAGCCTCTAACTTGATGGGACGGCGTCTAGCCCTCCACACTGAATATAGAGACACAGCGGATCGTGAGATCCTCTTTCTGGACAAGTACCAAACCACTCGCCGTTACAGTGAGGGTGGTCGCCCGGGTTTAGCCCTGGCTCAGACGCTTCGGCGCCCATAGAGTAAAGCATACATCACAGAGATTGACTCTCCAGTGAATGAAATACATACCTCCGTTGCTGATATCCCCGACAAATTCCTGACTTATTTTACTTCTCCCTACACAACTAAACTAGGGCAGGACAAAACAGCGCAGGAAGCCTATCTCTCATAAAAATCGCAATACTTTATTTAGAAAAAGACATGCAAGATTTCCTGGCATGAGCCAAACTCTGAGACCGAGACCGAGATCATCGGATCTATCGATACTCTTCGCGGTTAATCTGCCCCTGTGCTGGATGTCTTTATTGGGGAATCTATAAGGCCTTCAAAGACCTATTGGCGCCCCAACTAATCGAAGTGTACGCTGCGGCCCTCGAGAAACAGATCCTTCCCCCACACTCCGAGAAGCAGTCATCATTCTTCTCCCCAAGCCTGGCAAAGACCCATCCCTCTGCGGGTCGCACAGGCCTTTGTCCCTACTCAATTTGGATTATAAAATACTTGCAAAAATTAATGCCAATCGCCTGTCACAACTGCTGGAATTCATTATTTCCCCTGCTCAGTCCAGCTCGACCTCTTTGAATCTTAGAACATTGTTTTCGCTCCTCCACAGGATTAGTCCCGAGGTTCCTGCTGCTGGAATCCTTCTCGACACAGAGAAGGCCTTTGACACACTGGAATGGCCTTTCTTCGTGTCTGTCATGCGCCGCATGGGTATGCCAGTCAGCTTTATAGCTACCACGGCACTACTCTACAGCCGCCCCACGGCGAGACTTTGCCTGAATGGCAAGCTCTCCCGAACGTTCCCTCTTTCTCGTGGCACACGCCACTAAAGAAGCCTGGTCTGGACCCAAAGGCCCCAGTCAACTATAGGCCTATCTCTCTGTTGGCGGCTCTCACGAAAGTTGTGGAAAAGCACGTTCAATCGGTGCTTTCCAATTTTCTAGAGACAAATGAGATTCTGCATGCCACCCAGTCTGGCTTCCGTCCAAATCTCAGCACCGAGACCGCGCTCCTCGAGGTATCAGAAACCATTAAAGGTGTTCTGGGCACGGGGGGCAAAGCCATGCTGGTGCTGCTGGATTTGTCGGCGGCTTTCGACACCGTCCCCCATGACGGCCTTCTCGCAAGACTCTATGAGATAGGACTGCGGGGGACGGTGCTCAGCTGGTTTTCCTCTTTTCTAGCGGGCCGCCGGCAAACGGTCTGGGCCTCGCCAGATTCCGCCGTGATGCCGCCATTGGGAGTCGGGGTCCCTCAGGGCTCTATTCTGAGCCCGACCCTTTTCAACATCTTTATGACCCCTTTGGCGGCGCTGGTGGAGTAGTTTGGGGCCCAGATCGTATCCTATGCAGACGACACCCAGCTCCTCTTCTCGTGCAAGAGAGGAGGAGACTTTGATGGGGAGAGTATCCGGGATTGCCTTGGGGCTGTTTTTCAATGGTTCCAACTAAACAGCCTCAAGTGCAATTCCGATAAGTCCGAGGTACTCTTCTTTGGGTGCGTCACGGAGCCAGACTGGCAGGCTTGGTGGCCCATTAGTATGTTCCCTCCGTCTTGTTCATCCCAAATGGCGAAGAACTTGGGGGTCAAGATGGATAAGGGGCTAACGCTGAAGTCCCAGATCCTGGGGGTGTCGGGTATGTGTTTCGGCCTCCTTAAGATGCTGCGGAGGTTTCTTCCCCTTTTATCTGAGGAGCACAGGAAGCTGACTGTGCAGGCCCTGATCGGCTCTAGGCTAGATTATTCCAACGTTCTTTACCTGGGCCTGCCAGAGTATCTGCTACAGCGGCTTCAAGTGGTGCAGAATGCGGCTGCTAGAGCTATCTTTGGCTTGAACAGACGTGCCAGTGCAGCAGGTCTGTTGCAGACGCTGCACTGGCTTCCAATCTGCAAACGGATCGCCTTCAAGGCTTTGACCTTGGCCTACAAGGCTCTCCATGCGGTTGGAGCAAAGTACCTCCAAAAGAGACTTGCATTCTACCACCCAGTTCGTTCTTTGAGATCGGAATCCCTGTTCTTGGCGGTGGTCCCGCGAGTGAAGAAAGCTCGCCTGGGAGGTCGTTCCTTTGCATTATTGGCACCACAGATGTGGAACTCTCTGCCGCTCACACTTTGGGGAGCCACCAGCCTACTTGCTTTTAGAAAAGGTCTCAAAACCTGGTTGTTTAGCCAGTAGGCTGCATAAATTTTGTCTGCCCTTTTTAGGTTTTGCCTGGCGAAAAGATGCGCTCTGCGCATCTTTTTCGCGCAGGCGAAATCCTGATGAGATCTGTAGTGTGGCTTTGGGTCGGCCCTCGTCATTGATTGGCTGGCTCCATAAATGGAGCCTAGCCATTGGACGAGGGGCCTGTCCGTCAATGCCGGACCAGATTCGGGGGCGTTCCCGCGTTTCTTTGGCTTTTGCCGACGTCACGCGACGTCAGCCGAAAGCCGGGAACGCCCCCGAATCTGGTCCGGCATTGCCGGGACCTGCCTTGCCATTGCCTGCCTTGCCGGTCTCCCGTGTTTTGAGGGAGACCGGAGATGCTGCCCGCAGCGAGAAGCCGGCCTGAAGGAAGCAGCCCCCTACCCCCGGCGACATACCTCCGTCCTCCCCGCATCCAGAGCCTTCGCCCCGCTGCCTGGGTCCTCCGCGCTCTGAGCCCGCCGGTCACTCGTGGAGCAGGCTGCAGATGCGGCAGAGAGGTTAACTCTTGCCGTTCCGCGGCGCAGACAATGCTCCAGCCTGAAACAGCTGAGCTCTGGCCAAGGAGGGGCACCCCTCACTTACATGAACCCCAGCCCTGGCCGGCGCAGCATGTCTGAAACAAAGCGGAGAATACAAGCGCTTACTTTAGTACTCTCTGCAACTGCAGAAAAATGTAAATGTATTGTTTTCTGGTTCCCGTGAGTGAACAAAGGGAAACCCTGAGACTGTATGTCGTGCGCACGTAAAGAGAAACCAGGGTACGAGGGTCTGAGTGAGTGAAGCTGGGAGAGACACGGGGCGGTAAACGCGGAGTCGGCAGGGATAAAGTCGGAGGCCCTGTGGAGTTTGTACAACACAGTGGGCTAGTGCCTGTTTTACTGTGCCTGTACGGTACCTTTGTGGGAAGAGATTTCAACACTCAACAGATTTAAACGAGGTTTTGCTTTTAGGTGTCCTGTTAGTGTCACTCTGTAAAAACTTTACTTTCTTTCAATGTCCGCCCCCCCCCCCTCCCTCCACCCTCCCCCCCCCCCTCCCTCCACCCTCCCCACCCCCCACTGAATTAGGGCCCGAGTGGGCTTGTGGTGCCTTATTTGCTTCTATAGGTACGTGTCTGTCCTACAGGAGCGGGATGCAACAGAGCCACCATTAAAGTCAAGTAAACTGTGGGGGTTACTTGTTCGATATTAAACGTGTTCCTCCCGTGTTGTCCGAAATTCTGTGTTTGTCCTGTATTGTTCTATGTTATGTTTTGCAGAGCATTCTAAGCAGCGCATAACATTCAAGAACGCTTCTAAGTCAAGAGAACACCAAACCATTACTTACAGCATAATATGGGGTAATCTTTTTTAGCTGTCTTTTACGTCACCCCATGTTTGATAAAGTTAAAACAAAGCGGAGAATACAAGCGCTTACTTTAGTACTCTCTGCAACTGCAGGAAAATGTAAATGTATTGTTTTCTGGTTCCCGTGAGTGAACAAAGGGAAACCCTGAGACTTCGGTAAAATGCCCTAATCCGTGCCCTATGGAGCTGTTTGGCGACGGAGGAGCAGGGAAGGGGAAGAACTCGCCGCTGCAGCTAGTTACGTCTGAAGGAGGCTTGGCTTCTGCAAGGAAAGTTTGCCTCGCTGAGTTGGGTCTGACTTATGCAACAGGTGAAACATTTTTGTGTTCGAGTGTAAAGTGTTTTTACTGATGTGCCCACTCTGATGTTGTTAGCTTTTTTTTTTTAAAAGAAATATTTTTTCACAGATCTCAGAACGTAGACCGACAATAGCGTTCGTATCCCCCTGGGGAAGCCTCGGAGTGCTGAATGAGCCCAGAGCCTGCCGCTTCTCACAGATGCGCAGGGCAGTGGCGTAACGAAAATGTAGCCTCCCGTTCCTACAAAGTACATCCCCCCCCGGCTCCTGACCCAGTCCTGAGCTCTAATGCTAGGGACGTGGTGGTGGTGGGGGGCAGGGGGCAGGGGGCTCCGGAGCTCCGAGCTGCCCGTCCTGCGTTTCAGCTTTTGTTATGCCCCTGGCGCGTGAGCCCCCCCTCCCCCTCCTCTTGCAGGGCCCACAGCTGCCGCTTATGCGCAGGGCAGTGGCTGGTGGTGGGGGTCTGGTGGTGAGGAAGGGTCCAGACACGTGTGTTATGTGCTTTAACTCCCCATCCCTCAGCAGCAGGGGCACCCCTCACTTACATGAACCCCAGCCCTGGCCGGGCGCAACATGTCTGTGATTGTTGAACCTCGTTGAGAGACCTGTGACTGCTACAGCGCCACTGCTCCGATGAGGTCACTCACGGCGTCTTCTCCTAAAAGGCCCCCTCTGCGAGGGTGTGGGCGCTGAATTTTCTTTTTTCACGTGGGTTGTAAGATCATTTGAAAATACAGTCTGCAACAGGGGGGCTCTGCGGGCCCAGAGTACACACTACGAGGCCTTCCACCCGCCGAGCGGCTCTTCCTGCGTTTTTTGTGAACGTTGCTTGGTTTCTTTTCGGGGTCTGATGGCACATTTTAGGGGCTATCAGGTAAATATGTCATTTTAGGGACGGGTGAGGCCGGTCTTAGTTTATCTTCAGTCAGAACTGTGGGCAGGACAGTCAATGTGGTGAAGTTTCATTGATGTGGTTTGAAGGTCGCACTTGTAGGTCACTCATAGCTGCGTGGGCCGGTGCGCCTGCTGCAGAGACCTGGGACACCAACTTGCACGTGTGTTTGGAGCCGGCGAGCTGGTTGGAAAGGTGTGCGGACCAACATTTGATCCACAGATCAGTGATCTGCCTCGCCATGTGCTTCTCTGCCTCTCTTGTATTCTTTCCTTCACCTGTGTTGCTTCCTCCCTGTCTCCATGTTGCTTTGTCTCGTCGTTTTGTGTTCACTTGTGCTGCTTTGACTTGCCGTGTCCTTCTCTGCCCCTCCATTGCTCATCTTTCCTTCACCCATGTTGCTACCCCCTGTCCGCATCCTTCATTTTCCTTCTCCGCCCGTATCCCCCGTTCTCTGTTTTGCTTCTGCTCTCAACCCTTGCATTTTTTTTGTAGTCACTGAGCCAACTCGGTGTGTAACAAAAAAAAAGCCTATGTAATTTGTAAGGGTGCGCTTGCAATTGTTATGGCACACATGTCTACCAAATGACACAGCTGTAGGCGTCAAAAGTTTTTTATTTTCAACTCTTTAACATAAGACTTGGGCATTTACATTTGCCCAGTCATCCTGCAGGCCATATTGTAGGAATATGACAAGGCCCTAACATTTACATAGAACTCAAGAACTCATGATCATTTCTCTTATGTTAGTGATTTTATAAAGTGCAACATATACACCAGATGCCCGGACAATAGAAGAACTAACAAAATGTGCTGCTGCTTGAGAGAGAGAGCCCAAACCTCCTGATGACCAGGTGCCATGGGATTAAACGCATAGTTTTCATCATTGCTGGCCCCAAGGCAGACTTTGAGCATGAAGGGTATGCTTGTGTCTTGCTCTTGCTGAGACCTGTATACAGTAAGCAATTGCAAAGACACTTCTCCATAGGATGCAGACCCATTAATAGTTTGAGGAGGGCAATCACATGGAGCCTAAATTATAAAGCCCTGGTGGAGGCTAGTCATCCTTGGACTTGACTATCCAAACATCATATTGTTGTTAGCATCTCTTCTTAACGATACACACGAGGTAGACGTCATGTAAAGGGTGAGCTCCGTGTTCTTTTTAAGAAAGCATTTGATTCCTCTTTGTATTGCATTGGTCGTGGATAATACCTGCTGCATGTGCTTTCCTGTGGTTTCTCTTATTGCTGCTCTCCTGTTCAATATGTTCCAGCCTAACATCAAGTACCAAAGCCACTTTTTCCCAGGACAGTGGCACTCCCTGCAGCTTAAAAGTCCCAAATTCAACAGGCCAGATCAATGAAGAGGGAGCTTGGATGATTTATTAGGGCTGATGCTAATATATGCGAGATTAAGATATTTCTTTCTTATTTTCTACACAGTTTCTTCTTTCTTCTTTATTTCTATATCGCTTTAACTGCTGCTCTTCTCTTTGTCGTTATTCCAAAATACTTGACTGTGCCTCTTAAAAGTGTTCAAATCTTATGGATGCATCTCGTTACATATGGTACCCACAATCACTTCAAGTACGTATGTTGTGATCGGTAGTCTCTGTCACCTGCTATACATTCCACCATACAGTTTAAGATTCTTTTTTGTATTTGTATTCATCCATTTACACCCTTTTACGTTAAAATAGCTATAGCTTTACTGTATAGTTGCTATAAAAGCTTATAATATGGTATAGTGTGCACTTAAAAAAAATCACTCCACTGCAAACAAAAAAGCATGAATAAAAAACATTGCCATTTACAATGCCAGTAGCTCCAACTCCAACAAATGTGAGACCTATTGCAATGTAAATAACAATGCCATTTATTTATAAGTAAAAAAAAAAAAAGAAATGTCATGAGCAATGCCAATAGCTCTAACTTTTCCAAAGGCGAAACCATTGCATTGTAAATGCTTGTTTATTTTTGCTCCTTTCTTTTAACTGTGTTGTGTTATTGTGTGGTAGTCCTCCTTACTCAAAGCGCCGGGACACTCTTTTTGAGTAGCCGCGCGCTATACAAAAATAAATATAACATAACATAACATAACAGGGATACCCTTTATTGCCCCTTTTATTAATTCTCGCCATGGACCCATTAATTCGACATTTCCAGGAGAAACACCTGCATAGAGCTCTTCAATGTAACACTGGCCCCCTCTTGGTTTCGTTATATGCCGATTACACTATTTTAGACGTCTGAGAGCCCCAGTTGAACTTAGAACCGCTCATTAGAGAGATTCTTCATTTTGGTCAACACTCCGGTCTGGGCATCAATTGTCGCAAGTCAGTTATTTTTCCCCTGACCCCCAGCACAACCACCTGGTCCTGTGAGTTCCCTCTTGAATAGTGCTCGGACTCGGTCAAATATTTAGGCATCAAAGTCTTCTTGGATACGGATCAGATTATCCGCCTTAATTATGGGCAGGCCGTCGGGGCACTTAAGGCCCAGGTAGAGAGATGGCTGTGACTCCCGTTGTCTATTACAGGCAGAGTCTCCATTATTAAGATGATTGTTCTCCCCACATTTTTATATCTTTTCAATAACATCCCCATCGCCTTCCTGAACAGTCTCTTTTTAAAGATATGGTCGCATCTCACACGGTTGGTCTGGGGTGGTAAACAGGCACACGTCTGATGTCAGGTTCTTACCTTACCATATGAAAGAGGCGGGTACGGGGTTCCAGATTTCCGCTTATATTATCTCATGGCTCAGTGCAGCTACGCCTATGCATGGTACCACCCTAACACCGGGATCCCGTTTCTTCGCCCAATAGTAGACTTTGTCCTTCCTGTGCCACTGGCTACTGTACTGCCTAGGGGTGTCCCCAGGGACCCAATCGATATACAGCCTGTTTTGCCTACTAGCTGGGCAATGGATAAGCTTAAGCGATACATGGGCACTCGGGTACTATACTCCTCTGCTCTTCCTCTCCCGAACACCCCCTGTTTTCCTATAATGGGTGAAAAGCTAGTGCAACGCACACTGACCAAGTTTGATATCTCTAAGATGGGTGACTTGTATCCCAGCGGGCACTTTTTCTCAGCAACAGAAGATGACCGATTCCACGACGCTACTTTCATGGACATCTTTGTACTTTGGTGGCTACACTCTGCTTTATGGGCAACGCTCCCTGGGTTCCCCCTGGAACTGGACTCATTCGCCCCTCTTTCCCTTATTATCGTAAGTGAGAGTGGGGTGCACCTTATATCCAAACTATGTAAGTCTTGCTCCAAAATGATCCCAATTATAGACGTTAAAGCCCGTAGGGATTGGGAGGGTGGTCTGGGCCGCCCTATCACGGATGATCAATGGGCCAAGTGATGTGTAGTCACAAAGGATGTATCATTGAACAGCCGGCATAAACTGCTACATTTTAAGTTCTTACGCAGGATTTACATTACCCCTGCAAAACCTCACAGAATTGATCCGAGTAGGCCACACACTTGCCGGAAATGCTGCGCCCCACACGCTGATTTTGCCCACCTCACTTGGACCTGCCCCACTATACGACCATACTGGGAGAAAGTTCACAAAACGCTAGGCAACATGACTAAGCTATCCCTCATCCCCACACCGGAAGTTGCACTCCTGGATTACACTGTAAATTTCCCCAAAGCTGTTGGAAATTCGCGTTCCTTAGCTTGCTGTTAGGCAAGCGAGATATCGCTATCCACTGGGGTCGTAGGACTACCCCCACTTTGCAAAGTTGGTTGAATAGTCTAGCCTACTGAAACACTAATAGCAACATTTATTACAGCACACTCCCCTGTACCTCCAGTCCCAAAGACATCTGGGGTCCCTACAGGACATATGTTGACTCCCTTCGAAATTCCGCTGATTCACTGTTGGAAAAGGGCATAGTCCCTTCAGGAGTAGGTTAGACGGTCGAGACCACGCACAAGACAGATGCCCTACACAGTATTGCATACAGTAGCAACGGATCCCTTCTCTCTAGGGGATTTCGCACTCAAGGGCTGAGGTTGGCTGTGCCCAGGATACCTACTGTCTGACAACAACTGGTTCTACACTGGATTCTGAGGGGTCATTGAGGATTGTTTGTATCCCACAAATTCTTACTCACCTGGCTGCTAGTTTTCTCCTTTTGATTCTGAGCCATGACAGACTCTGGGATGTATTTGCTATGCCACAATATCTTGCTAGGCTGCAGCATCAACAAGAGAGCACCTCTGATTGTACTGATTTGCTGTGATGATTAATGAGTGAGCACCTATGATTGTATTGATTTATTGCATTCTAATGATCAAAATAGAAAGTTAAAAAAAAAAACTTTACTACTACTAAATACCTTCTGTGAATACCAGAGTAGTAAGTTTAGGATTTTATCTCAGTTTTACTACTACTAAATGCCTCTGTGAATACCAAAAGTCGTACGTTTTGGATTTTTTCTCAGATTAGTTCTATGAATTGGCCCCTGAGTGAAGATAAGGCCTGAGGCTGTTGCATAAAAACACACAAGATGGTGGACGGAATGTTGCACAATGGCAAAACATTCACCCCCAGGCACAGATATGAGTTTAATCCATCGTTATTTTGCTCACCAAGCCACCCCAGTTCAGGCATGGCCATATGCAAATCAGTCTTGACCCTGTGCCTCATGGGAACAGTCCAGACCGAACTGCCAAGCCATGTCTTCCCTGGACCGGAATCAAGCATCCTAGGACCGGTTCCTGGCTATCAGCCGTCTTCAGCCAGGATAGCTTGACTCCAGTGGCTTAGTGAGCACGGGACCCACGTCTGGGCATACCCTTCCCACATAGGGTGAACAGAAAAACACACAAGATGATGGACGGAATGTTGCACAATGGCAAAACATTCACCCCCAGTCAAAGATCTGGGTTTAATCCATCGTTATTTTGCTCACCAAGCCACCCCAGTTCAGACATGGCCATATGCAAATCAGTCTTTAACCTGTGCCTCATTTGAACAGTCCAGACCGAACTGCCAAGCCATGTCTTCCCTGGACCGGAATCAAGCATCCTAGGACATGTTTCTGGCTATCAGCCGTCTTCAGCCAGGATAACTTGACTCCAGTGGCTTAGTGAGCATGGGACCCACGTCTGGGCATACCCTTCCCACATAGGGTGAAAAGAAAAACACACAGGATGATGGACGGAATGTTGCACAATGGCAAAACATTCACCCTCAGTCACAGATCTGGGTTTAATCCATCGTTATTTTGCTCACCAATCCACCCCAGTTCAGTTTTCTCAGGTACGCTCACAGAAAATGCAGGTTTATGACAACATTGTAGTGATAGTCTAAATAATCAACTGTGTGACAAATTACAGCTCTTTTAATTCTGAAATTAGCTCAGTCATTAAGACGTAGGTCTTGCTTAAAGTCTGGCGGATAGGATAATCCGTCAAAATGTGGCGGATAGCCCGTTCGCTATATTAAGAGTGTCATATGCTATAGTAGCCGTGGCGCGTGGAGGGAGTTCCGTGGGGCAGACAGGCTCGGCGGGGGAGGGGCAGGGTGGGGGGTGGTAAACACCGGAATATGGATGATTGCAGGTAAGTAAACAAATTTAATAAATGAATTTCGTTGTGTGCCCTGCATCGCAAAATGCACTTTTGTTGTTATTTCACTTTCTTGTTTCCCAGGCAGCATATGCACTGAATAATTGCCAGTATACTGCTGTTACCCAGTGATACTCTCACTTCCATATTCGAAGCATTTCACAAACAACTGACTCAACAGTGATACACACACTAGAGGGTTCAGTGATGCACATTGGAGAGTTTCAAGAGTTATTGATGTGTCTAAACACACTATTCCTGCTCAATGATACACACATTCATATCATCAGGGTGCCTCTCATCAAGAACTTGTTTGTGCCCAAGTGTGTCTCAAACCAACACCTCCCTTTTTAGTAACTCAATCTGAACAACCAGTTGTTTGGAGAAACTGGTTTCACGCTTTACAAACTTACCTGGGAGAAATTGGGGTTTCCAGGTTTCGACCTGAACAAAAAAAAAATTATTGTTACATTGCTTTGGTTTCTAGGGTCACGTGATTTTTTTTAAACACTTACCTGATGGGGACAGTGTAGATGGGGAAGTAATTGATGAATACACTGAAACTGTTAAAAAACTAGAGTTACATTTTGATGTCCAACACGGTCTGGTAGTGTTACGTCACAAATTTCTCATGAGAAGGCAACTTAGGAGTAAACATGTGGACACATATGTGTCAACACTCAGAAGACTGGTGGTGGATTGTAATTTTTAAAACTTCACAGATCAACTGGTTCGTGAACAATTTATTTGTCATTGTACAAACAAAATCATTCAACAGAAATGTTTGTCATTAGATGATCCAAAATTTTAACAATCATTGCACATAGCTAAAAGCATAGAAATGATACAGATTTCGTTGAAAGAACGGGAAGAAAAACAAGCATTGGCATAGCCAATAGGTCTCGCATTGGGGCCTTATAAGTGTTTAGCCATGCAACAGTTGGTGTTGTTTCACCAAGGACATTCTGCTGCATAACTAAATACTTATAGATCCAAAAAGCGAGACCTATTGGCTATGCCAATGCTTGTTTGTTTTTTGTTGCTGTACTGTTTAAGTCGCCAGATCTACAATAGCTGCGAATGGTTTTTGTTAACAGTTCTTGGCATCAAATGAACTTGTTTTCATTGCTCTGAATGTTGTTCCATTCTGGTTGTAGGAAGCAGCCATTCCCGGGGGTGTGGGGGCTGCTCATGTGCCGAACTTTGCAAATGAGAAAAAGCCTGGTGTAGGCGCAATTTACAAGTGTAGAGTGAGTGAGCCCCAGGCAGCATGACTCACTCACACAGGAGTTCATGCATTGCACCTGCATACTCAGCATGGTTTAAGGAAACTCGACCCACTCCCTCCCAGGCATCGAACACATATTTACCAAAAAACTCTGAGAAGAGCCTGCCTGCTGCACTGACGGCTCGTAGTGTGTGTGCCTGGTGAAAGCGTGCACTGACGGCTAGTGGTGAGTGTGCCTGGTGAAAGCGTGCACTGATGTCTGTTGGTGTGTGTGCCCGGTGAAAGCGCGCGCCGTCGGCTGGTGGTGTGTGTGCCTGGTGGAAGCGTGCACTGACGGCTGGTGGTGTATGTGCATGGTGGATAAGCATGCACTGACAGGTGGTGCTGTGTGTGCCTGGTGGGGAAGCGTGCATTGACGGCTGGTGGTGTGTGTGCCTGGTGGGGAAGTGTGCACTGATGGCTGGTGGTGTGTGTGCCTGGTGGAAAAGCGTGCACTGACGGCTGGTGGTGTGTGTGCCTGGTGGAAAAGCATGCACTGATGGCTGGCAGTGTGTGTGCCTGGTGGAAAAGCGTTCACTGACGGCTGGTGGTGTGTGTGCCTGTTGGAAGCGTGCACTGACGGCCAGTGGTATGTGTGCCTGGTGGAAGCGTGCACTGACGGCTGGTGGTGTGTGTGCCTGGTGGAAGCGTACACTGATGGCTGGTGGTGTGTGTGCCTGATGCTGTGTGTGCCTGGTGGAAGCGTGCACTGATGGCTGGTGGTGTGTGTGCCTGGTGGAAGCGTGCACTATCAGCTGGCGGTGTGTGTGTGTGCCTGGTGAAAGTGTGCACTGATGGCTGTTGGTGTGTGTGCCTGGTGAAAGCGTGCACTGACGACTGGTGGTGTGTGTGCCTGGTGGAAGCAGGAGCATTCACAGCTATAGAAGACACAAATGAAACTGACGAAAAGGGGGGAGAGAAGGGAGGGGAAGTGCGAGCAGAAGAGCATTCACAGCAATAGAAGACACAAATGAAACTAACGAAGAGAAAGGGGGAGAAGGGAGGGGGGAGTGCAAGCAGAGGAGCCTGATTACAGCAATAAAAACACAGATGGCAGTTGCCCACGTGCATATGCTCGTGAACGCAAGCTGGAGGCCAGCAAAAGCCTCTGGTGGCACTTTTAAAAGCCACTTACTAAATATCTCGAAGAGACAGCAATACCGTAGGATGCCTTTTGGGTTAGCCTCAGGGGCATCTGTTTTTCGGAGAATTATGTACCAGTTGTTCAGGGGGTGAAAGGGGTTGTTACATTCCAAGAAGACATGTTAATTTTTCTGGTGACTAAGGAGCAGCATAAAGTCATTCTCAACCATGTATTGAGTGTTTTGCAGGCGAAGCTGAGGATCATGAAAATAGGGAAATGTGTACTTTGTAAAAACAAGGTGGAGTATTTGGGTCACATTGTCTCTGCTGATAGCATTGAGCTAATACCTGGGTACGTTGATGCTATAATTGTTGCTTAACCACCCACCTACAAAACTGGGATCAAGTACCTTATGGGCTTGTGTGAGTTCTATGCCCCTTTCATTCCAGACTATACTTTGTACATTAAGCCTCTAACCATGCTTTTTTTTAAATACCCTTTAAGTGGGTTTCAATTTGCAGGAGTCTTTTGACTGGACAAAGAAGCAATTGGCAAGTACCAAATGTTCAAACCGTTTGCCATGCTGTGTCACTGTAGAAGAAATTATGGTTTGGGGGCTGTTCTCACCCAATTTTAAGGTATGTTAAAAATACAATTAAATATGCTTCCTGTGTTTTGAGAGAGATGGAGGCTCATTTTTCCACCATCGAAACATATTTGTTGGGCTGTTGATGGGCCATACAGATGTTCCAAGGGTATATTTGAGGTACTAAATTTCCTGTGAAAACAGATCATAAACCTCTGGTGGCTGTCCTGAGATGTGAGAAAATTAGAGAACAGACAACT
This sequence comes from Lissotriton helveticus, assembly GCF_964261635.1. Lineage (NCBI taxonomy): Eukaryota > Metazoa > Chordata > Amphibia > Caudata > Salamandridae > Lissotriton > Lissotriton helveticus. The sequence continues at coordinate 986,073,266 of NC_136063.1, forward strand.
AGAATTTAAAGACTGTCCACTAAACTTTTGCAGTTCTATTTTGATATAGTGCACATCCAAGGGGCGAAGAATTAAAAAGCAGATTTTCTGTCTAGGTTTCCGTTTCAAATGTTTTATGTGTATGTGCCGAAGATCAACTGGCGGAGGATTGCCTACTTGCCGCTTTGGTTCTTGAAAATATGTGTGCTGTTTCAGAGACTGAGTGGAAGGCTGAAATGGGGATGGATGAGAACCTGAAGTTAGTGATACGCAATGCATGTGACTAATGGGTGGCCCACAGAAAAATTTATTGAGAGTTCATGTCAAACTTTTTGGAAAGTGTGTGATGAATTGTCAGTCGAGGATGGACATTTGGTCAGAGCAGAGCAATTAGTTCCCCCTGTTGGTTTGAGGGACACGTTGCTCAAGGTAGCTCACAAGGGACATCTGGGATGCACTTTTGCCAAACAGTGGTAAGGCAAAGATTGTGTTGGCCCTCGATGGACAGAGAGGTTGATCTCTCTGGTGGGAAGTGCATTTTTTGTGCCAATTAAGAGAAGAGTTTGGTAGTAAAATAAAAAAAAACATTGCAGCCTATTGGATGTCCATCTAAAGATTGGGATAAAGGTTGGTATTGGTCTGGTTAGTCCCTTTAATAAGTATCCTAATCAGTTCCGGTTTGCATTGGTAGTGGTTGATCTGTAGTCCAAATGGCCAGAGGTAAAGTATGTTGCTGTCATTGAATGTTCGAAAGATATTGTCTTCCAAGTTGGCTTTCCTCAATTTTCGTTTTACGGTAAGGGTGTACAATTTGTGAATGAGGAAGTAGACAGATTTTTAAAATCAGGAGATGTTAAGCATTTGAAAAAATCACTATATCTTCCTCAAACCGATGGTCAGGTGGAGCCCATGAGCCACATGTTGGTTCAAGGTATTCAGTGGGCTATTGCCAACCAGTGTGTGGTTCTCAATGTGGTGCCTTCGATGTTATTGTCTTTACCACACCAGTGCGCATTCTTCTACTCAGGTGTCCCCATTTGAGTTGCTTAAGGGGTAGTAAACCCACTACCAGGGTATGCCTAAGTTGGATGAGTAAGTGGATGAAATTTGGAGTAGAGCTACATGATATTGATTTGAAGATAATTATAAATGTGGGCGGAAGCAAAATCCAAACAGAAGATAGTTTTTACCAGTTGTAGCCATGTAAGTGAGGTAAATGTTCATGTAGGTGACATAGTACGCATCAAGAAGGGTGGTTATGTGAAGAAGGAGGTGAAAAATTCAAGGGTCTGTGGTTGTGGACAAAGTGTGTGGTAATGCAATCAGAGTTAATGGTTCCAATTGATGGAATTTTGGAAGAGTGGTGCGCTGCAAGGTTGGTTACAGGGTAGGCAAATTGAAGGGTATTGATGGGAGCAGTGCACGTAGAGCTGAGGAATCTGTGTCTAATGGTCAGCAGAGTCCCAGAGTGGAAGTTTAAAGGAGCAGTAGAATAAGGCAAGTGGCACTCAGATTCAGGGAGTGGCCAGTGGTTCATCATTTGTTCTATTTTTGATTTTGTAATAGTTTACTTTATCTTTATACTGTATTCAAGTTTAGGAGGTTGTCATCGTCTTTTCACCTTTGCTGTTAAAGGATGTTTAAGATTATTTGTATGCAGTGATAGAGCTTTGTTCAATAGATTCCTTGGTATTGCTTTCCTCTTTTTTTGTGTTTACCTAAGAAGAGAGTAATGTAGTGTTCTTCGGTTAGCTTAATATGGGGATGAAGTTAACGTTAGTATGTCATCAGCTGAATGTTTCCACTAGAATGTTTTCAGTGTTATATGATGAATGTGGGGCGCAGGATTCAAGAGAGGTTGGAGAGTGGCTGAAGAGAGCTGCACGATGATCCCCTTGTGTGGCAGTTTTGCTGGACTAACCACTCAATTATAAAATGTTGTGCCATGCCTCCTCTGTATCCAATCAAGGCAACACCCAGAACACTACAGTCACCCCAAAGGTAGTCCCCTACTGCCCCTACGGCAGAGTGCATTGCATTTAAAATGTTAGACATGTGTATTTAAGTTTTACATGCACTGACAATGAAATAATCCTAAAGATGTTTTTCACTGTGCTAAGGCTAGCTCTCCAATAGACTAACACTGGGTTACCTTATTACACTTAATATATTTGAACTTCAGTTTGAGAACAGACTGAGGAATGCTTCTTCCACTCAAATTCATTGTAATTTTAAGTCCTCTTTGATGGTAAAGTAGGACTTGAAGGTACTATTCAGAAAATGACACTTTTAGGACTTGATGGTCCTTACTATTGAAACAGCCCATAGACTATCAGTGAAAAAACTAGCAGAGATTTCTATCCTTGAATCAGAAATCCAAAATAACCAACTAATCTCTGACGCTAAGGGATTGTTGGAGAAGATAGAAAAAGAGATCGCTGAGTTTAAAGATTATACGGTGACTCAAAAAGGAAGTAAATTTGATCTGGATCAGAAAAACTTCTCTTTGGAAGTAGTCTATCCGTATTTGCAACCAGACTTCTATTCAAGACCAGCCCAACGTCGATTTTTTCAGGAGAATCAAGGACGGTCTCGGAACAAATACCTGACGTTTTCCGATACATCATCGTCATCGTCTGGAGGCGAGTCAGATCCCAGTGATAATCGAAATAATCAGAATTACAGAGGCAACCAACAAAACCAACCACAAACTCCCCAGCCTTTTTTAGGCAGAGGCCAACGGAGGACAAGAGGTCGCACTCGTCAAAATTATCAACCATGGGAGATGCGGACCAGACATCAATATTACAGGAGTTAGACAAATTGCCCCTGTTTAATTTATCTGACCGAATATTATCAATTTCAGAGGTATCCATCCTAAAGAAAGGACTATCTTGTGTACCGGTTCGACCGACTGATTTCGTTAAAATGAAATTGGAAATCTTAGAATTTTGCCGCAAACTCAGACTGAAAATATTCTTCAAAGATGCACCAGAACAAACAAATATGGAGGTAACGGGACTCCGCAATAAATCGTCTTTTTGTCCACCTTCTTTTAAAACTCCGAAAGTAATCATCACGTTTGAGAAAACGTTACTTTCTGGGATAGCTTCCTTAGAAAATAAAAAACATTATGTCAAATATAACATATCAAAGGAGGAAAAGGACGCGATTTTTTCACTGAAAAATGACACCTCATTAGTGATAAAACAGGTGGACAAAGGGGGAGCAGTAGTGATATGGGACATCAACAAATACAAAAAGGAAGTCAAAAGCCAACTTGACGACCCAAATTGCTACAGGATGATTAACAAAAATACCACGGACGATATACAAAAAGAACTTTTTTCCATTCTTCAAGAAGGACTAGACGCGGGAATTTTAGGGCCCAAAGAATTCTCTTTTCTCCAAAATAAACACCCAAGGACCCCAATGTTTTATGTCCTCCCTAAAATGCACAAGGACGAAAACAACCCTCCTGTCCGCCCAATAGTCTCGGGCTGTGCATCATTGATTGAACCTGTTTCTAAGTATATTGATTTTTTTCTAAAACCTTTTGTTGACAACATACCAGCTCATCTTAAAGACACGACGGATTTTTTTTAACCAAATAACAGCAGTTGAATTCGATCCAACAAGGCAATTATTAGTCACTATGGACATAGACTCATTATACACGCAGATACCCCAAGAACAGGCCTTGGAGACCCTCTCTTTTTTCTTAGATGAAAGGGAACGTCCAACAAGAGTTCCCACGGAGTTCATTGTCCAACTGGCTAAATTTGCGCTACAACAAAACTTTTTCAAGTTTGACACAGACTACTATTATCAGATCAAAGGGGTGGCCATGGGCTTCCCCTTTGCACCGGAGTTAGCAATTTTGTTTATGGGCCTTTATGAAAATAAATTCATTTATAACAACAATCCCTATGGTGAACACATCACTAAGTATATGAGATACATAGATGATATATTCATAATTTGGTCGGGCACAAAAGAACAGCTAGAGGCTTTCTTGACTTGGATAAATCAGAGGATGGAAGACATTAAATTTAGCTTTGACTCCTCAAATTCAAATATCACTTTTCTGGATGTCAAAGTATATGCATCGGAGGGCACATTGGGCACCACACTGTTCCGCAAAACAACAGACCGGAAGAAGGCATTACATTATACGAGTCATCATCCCAGAAGCCTCAAACAAAACCTGCCCTTCGGCCAATTTCTTCGAATTAGAAGAAATTGTTCGAATAAAGAGGAATATTTTTTTCACGCAAATGAATTGGTCCAACGTCTAACAGTCCGTGGATACCCTAAGAAACTACTAAAACACACATTGAAACGGGTTTGGTGGGTCCCACGTGAATCTCTACTTCAAAAGAAAGTTCGACCAGAACAAAAGAGGATTGTGTGCGTGACAGCGTTTGGCCCGAATGCCAATGAGATACGAAAGCTGGTGACACAAAATTGGCACCTGGTAAAGGACTTACACAGCGAATTGAAGGAACCACCACTGTTCGCCTTTAAAAAAGAGAAAAGTGTTGTGCAACATATAATAAGGGCAGCATTACCTTCCGCCCCAAAAACAACGCTGAGAGGTATGATGGGACTGTGCCCAATAACAGGCGACCATAGATGTGGTAATTGCTCATGTTGTGGGCAGACAGATGAAGGATCGTTTTTTTCTTTTAATGGGATCCATTGGAAGCATGAGGTTTTCACAAACTGCCTGACCAAAAATGTAGTATATGGGATTACATGCCCTTGTCCTAAACTATATATAGGAAGGACCACCCAGGAGGCACGCCAACGGATTATACAACATAAATCCAGAATAAGGAAAGAGACACCAAATGCCCCTCTGGTCCACCATTGGTGCTCAATAAACACAGAGGAGAAGATCTACGCTGGACCATTATTTCCAAGATTGAGAGGGACCCCAGGGGTGGAGATACTGAAAGTAGACTCAATCAGCGCGAAGCGCTATTAATAATGAAATATAACACAGCAATTACAGGGCTGAATGAAATCTCAGGGATCTACAAAGGAAGCATATAATGAAATCTGTGTTTAGATGCCCTTATATGACATGAAGAGCACGTAGTTACTATACAAGCACTGCACACCGGGCACACCAGTTATGAATAGAAAGGAGAATGTTTTCAACTCACTGCTCAATAATTGCACTAACTGCCACTGCGAGATAATAAAGCCGTTACACCAAAGCTCAAACCAACATTATGATCGCATATGCCCTTTTAAATCATGTGCCTTGATTTTGCACTTGATCTATTCGGCATTCACGTTGTGCAAAACGCCGTGGATGACTCTTCAATTGCTTCACTTCGAATCTGCAATAAAGCGTCATCTCTCCCTTGTTTCAACTTTTTAAAAAAACCACTTCCTCACGGGCGCCTGGGGATTGGCTCATGTGACCGCAACATCATCCAATGAATAATGAGCACCAACGAACACGGAAGTACACTCTTCCGTGACTGTGAGAAGCGCGACTAAAGATTAACGAAGGTAACACGCCCGGCCCCTTGCAGCGCGTTATATCTTTCCTTTGCATCTATTCCATCCGCCCAGCGTTCGACCACAGCATTTATAGCTTTGCTCAATCTGTTACAGGGCTAAACGGACACATTTTCACTTGGCGAATTTTTTTAGCTGCACAGCCGCGACCGTCTTATGCACGTTACCGGTACGGTCTCATCCATTAGTCTATCGCCCATTCAAACGTTCCCCGGCGATTTCAGCAATAGTTCCCCCAAAAAAGCCTGGCCACCAAACTTACAAATGTTTCCATTTACTTTCCTTCTGTAGAGTCATTTTGTCCAAAGTAAATAGGTAAGTGTCGATATCTGCACAGTATTGAAATGACTACAGTTATGACCAGCCCTAAATACTGAGTATGTCTGTTATGTTGTTTTGACTAGAGTGCCACTCCCTCCAAACATCCACTGGGGATTGAATTACACACTAAGAAGGTAGGGAGTTGAGACACCGACAGGTGGTGCCATTAGTATTAGTTTCTTGTGTCATTTTGGACTGAACATTAAAACTAGTGTTTGGCTGTTTTTTTAGAGACTATTTGGTCCTGAGGAGAACCTCGCAAATTGGGGGTTCGAAACGCATCGACCTGGTTTTGGTCCTTTTGTCATCTACAATATAGCAAGATTTAATGTTTTTAGTAGGGCTCTGCTTCTAAAATGTATTGTTGACCTAAAGAAATCATGTTTAAATAATCATTTATTTGTATGGACAATCCAATATTTTTCATGTGTACATGCAAACATTTATGTTTTGCTTAAAAGAATAAATACTGTTCAACTAAGATATAAATCAATATAATAAACTAGTGACGTAAGTTAAAAACGGACCAGTATGTTTTATTCATAAAGGTCATCATCAGTAGTTAAAAGTGATCTCCAGTACTGGCAGTTGTGTTGTTGATTTGGTATATTGGGCTTAGCCTTGCTGTTATTAAGCCAAAACCCTGTGTGTTTTTTTACTTTTAGGAAGTAAGCATTTTTCTATCTAAATGAAATGTGCCTTTCTGCCACTGCGCATGGTCACCTGATTGTGAATGGTTCTCCTGTGGTATTTTACATATTCCTTCCAGACATGGAGAGAAAAGGATCTTGCATGTTGCGGGGTGCTCCTCTTCTGACCTGGATGTCCTGGGGGTTATATTGAGCCTTCCTGGGCTTCAATGGGTATACTAATGCTTTTGCAAAACTCTTTCCTTTCTTCTACCGGCTCCATGCCAGCCACTGACAAATGCAGCTCTCACATAGGCCTGCTTGTCATTTGCTACCCTCAGCCGTTTGGAGCCCACCCAGAAAAGGGGGAAGGTTTGACAAAGGTGGCATCCCCACCCACAGTCTGGCAAAGGAGATAAAATGGCATCTTCAAAAATCTCTTCAGAACACTCAGGGACCTGTGGAAGATTCAGAAGAAGGACTGTGCTGCTGTCTGAAGAAGAAAGATTGGACTTGCTTGCCTTGAATCCAGACGAGCATTTAGCTGGCCTCTTGTTAGAGCTACTGGGACACAACAAGCTTCCAGAGGCCTTTCCCCAAACAGCCCTGCTGACCAGTACCAACTGGACCTGCCTGAGCCCTACTTCTCGCCTCTTCTGGAGTGAGTCCTGATCCCCAAGAGGTGCCCCTCCAGGTCGTGGACCTTTGGCTGGCATCAGAGCATACTCCTGCCTCAAAACCACTAGTCCAGAGCTTCAGTGTAAGATCCAGAAGTTTTTGGCCTCTTCGCAATGGCGGATGGGCTCCTCATGTCGCCTAATTTACGTCCCCGACACACACCCACGTGAATCTGCAGCAATGACCTGCTCTGCGCATCACCTCTGAGATTCAGCACCAAAGGCAACATTCTGCATCAATCACATACATGAAACTACAGTGATGACCAACTCTTCAAACCAAACTGTGACTGTCCACGATGATTGCCTTGATCCTCTCATTGTCCACTAACACAAAGCTCTGATGCAGCTCCCCATGGGAGCTTGGAATCAGAGAAGTTAAAATCTTCAGCTGGACAAACCTGGTCCCTGGATCTGACCCAAGCATCATGTTTATTGAACAGCAAATCTGTGACAGATTTACTGTTCAATCAACATGATGCTTATGGATCATTAATCTTGTGCAATCATTGATTGTGAGAGTCAGTTTGAGACTGGCTCTTGTATATTCGCATATTGGACTTTTTTGATGTGTGCATACATTTTATTTGTTAACTTAGTATTTTGTACAACAATTATGGAAATTGCATAGCACCATCATTGGGCTGGTGAAAAATGCACCTTGTATTCATGTGACAGTTCATGTTCTCATGTTATTCTGAAAGATCTTAGGTTTGTCATGCTTAGGAAGATAAGGAAGATAACCTGCCTGTCAGTGGACTGTCAGTATGAAGGAGCAACCTGATCCTCAGGGAAAAATGCACATGGACCAGCTGACTGATGCGCATGTGTGGGGACATTTTGATGGACTGAGTCTGTCAAGAAGGTATGAAGTAGCCCTAGTTGCACAGGTATAAGAATACCCTTCTTCTAGACCTGATGCTGCACCTATTGTTGACAAGGGGTGAGCATGCATCATCTTCATCCTATGCTCATAGGGTGCAAATGTCTCTCTTTCATCAGCCACAGAAGTACAATTCGGTAACAATTCATCACACCTCTAGCAGAGGGTCTGGATTCACAGGCTGTGAGAGGTTGCCCTAATCCCAATAATGTGTAATAGCTCAGCTATTGGGTGACTAGCTGCACTTTATAAATCCTGATTGATTGATTGATTGACTTTAGCACAAATGGTGCAGACATTATTACTGGTTTAATTTCTAGTCACTATTTGACCGTAAAGGAGCAGCTCCTAGTTCAGTGCCACTCGTGACTGCAGTGGGTGCCCCAAGTCCTATGGATGCCATCCTCCTGTAAATTGTGATGTTGACAAGGTTATTACTGGATACGGACTGCTAAAGGAAATTGTGCGTTTTGCACTCAATAGAGGCAGCTGGTCCACAATTTCCACTAGTCACCTTCAAAAGTATAAAGACCGGTTGGGTTCTTAACTGTCCTTGGACATCTGTTAACTGTGGACAGTGTGCCTAAATGGATACTGGTGACTGGACACTGGATCGCCATAACATCAGCACAATTGAGTACAAGGAGCACGTTAGACTTTGTTTGGTGGGATCCTAATTAATCGAACCATGGGCTTTGAGACTCTAATGTTTTGGAGTGCCTTCTTTTGTCTAGCCATGGATTATATTAGGTGTAACACCTTTTAATCAACGCCTCTGCTACTCTCTGGTATTCCAAAAAAATAATGTTAGTCTAGAGTTCCTGCATCTGTAATCCTTGCCTATTTTGAAACACCTTTGAGAGAGTTTAGCTCCGCCTATGTAGAGGCAAGCATACGTCTGCAATTCTGTGAGTCAACCTAAACCAAGTAACATAGGATAGCATTGATCATTGAGCGAATGGTAATAGGAATCCAGTGCTTGCTGCTAAGATATGTTAATGTTTGGGCTCATATCCCAGCCTCAGATGCCGCTATCCACTTATACTTTTTTGCATTTTTTTTTCTTTTAAATGTTCTATTGTACTACCCTATTATTCCTTATTTAAAGTGAGAACTGACTTAGCTGATTAATTCATGCGACCTTCTAGCATGAGCAGTGACTCTTGCCTGCTGTACCATAAGGGAGTTAAATGCTCTAAATGGAGTCACTTGCCTGCCTAATTTTAGTGCACCATTGTTGTGCACCACACAGCATACTGCCAGCAATCACTGACTGCTGCAGGATCTGCAGGAATGGCCTTCCAACACCTACCTTTGCTAGTTTTTTAAATACCTATAATATTGTATTTTCAAAGACTTATTGTAAGAAATTTGACTATTAGTTGAGGTTGATGAAACAATATCATCCCTTGTCTGGGGTCAAAGTCACTAAATTAACATGAGCTCCACCCCCTGGCAGCTATGGCACAGAGAAGACAGGCTTAACTTGGGGTGATTTCTAAAGCATTTATTCAGTACCAAAAGAGGAATCAACCCAAAATGTATAAGAATACAAATCCCAAACCCACTTTGAAAATTAAAATGTAATAAACTAAATACCACCAAAATGACAAAAAATCCAATAGGGCGTACTGGGGATATGATATATCAAAGTTTTCACTAGGAATAGCACCAAGAAGCATTAAGTGGCAATGATAGTCAATGGCCATGGTAGACCAGGACCTAGGTGCAATTTGAAGATGACAACAATGGAGCGCAGGTCTAATACACCATTAAAGCTCATCCAGTTCGAACATTTTACCTTCTGACTTTAGCCCTTTAAGTTCCAATCCATCACAGGAGCAAACTTCTAAACCCCCGTGAAGACCTCAGGGGAGGCACTTAGGGGCATATTACCTAGAAGTGCGTTAGAAAACGCACAACGCACATGCCCATATTGCCGGCTATCGCCGGATTTCTTCGCCGTGGTAGCGCGCAATTATCTATGCGCATCACGTAGGCGATGAAATCCGGCGATAGTCGGCGATATGGCACATTAGCACATGAAAACAAACGTTGTTTTCACGCGCTAATGTGTTCCTTGACAATATGGGGGGTGGAATCAGCGTTATGATCCACACCCCCATGTTATCAATGACCTAACACCTGGTCAGAGCAGGCGTTGGGAGACCTGCGATAAACAAGTTTATCTCAGGTCTCCCTCTGCCTCTGCCTGGCTTTCACTAATGACCAGATAGCAGCAATCTTGTCAGGGCCATCATTATTCCCAGGTGCCCCGCTTAGAGGGGCTACCTCTGCCCGAGAGGAATGGGAAAAATTATTGACTTTAAAAAAGAAACAAGTAAGGATTGCGCTACATGGCGCATTGATGACAGGATACTATACAGCAGGTGCAGCACCACCCAGCTTGTTGGTTAGGATTGAGCCACGAATATTCCTGGACGATAGTAAGTTCCGCCAGGATTGGAGCTTCATTGCCAACAAGTGCACCAGGGACTGGCTCATTTTAATAATTAGTACTGCCCAACGATTGAGTGAGGATCTCTTAAAAGAGATCCTTGAGCTAGAAGAGACTATAGCTAAAGATACTACTCTGGTGGACAGTAAGGAGCACTTGCAGAGAATTCAGGACGATCTGACCGACTACAAAAATTATATGGTCAGCCAGAAAATAAAAGGGTTAACAAAAAATTTGGAAAGGTACGCACATGAGTGGGCATTCCCGTATGTGAAGGAGGAATATTACCAACAGGGATCAGAACAGCAAAGTGCAGGAACCCGGCAGAGAGGTAGGGGCGGTAGACAACAGCCCAGACGTACTCCTAACAACTGGACGTTTGAAAATACTTCAAGCGAAGAAGAAGAAGAACCCCAGCAGGGCAGTAGGGTGAGATTTAACCAACAAGATCGCCAGAACGAAGATCTGGGCGCTCTACTACGTTCTTTTTTAGGGCAGGGCCAGGGAACCAATCACAACAGGGGAAGGGGGACCCCAGGAAGAGGCAGGGGGAGAGGCAACCCAGCACCCCAATGGCAGACCCACTCACCCAGAGTGACTCGCAGCCGAGGCCGCACACTGAATTAAATGAAAGTATTGTTGTCAACCTGTCAGATCATATTTTAACATCTAATGAGGAGAAAGTTCTCAACAAGGGATTGGGCTTTGTCCCGACACCCAGACATGATGCATTCAAGTGTCGCATTGAGTTCCACGAAACGATGCGCAAGATCAAATTGAAGAAATTCTTTGCGAGTAAAGAACAAAACTGTGATCCATTTCGAGGGACTAATCTTTAAAAACCCTCGACATTTTGCCCACCCATGGCCACAGTAGGTCCAGAAGTGGCTGTGTTTGAGGAAAGGGTCCTTCGTGATATTGAGACATTTGAAAAATCCCAGGAACATTGTAGACACACTAACATAACTACCGACGATTGGAAGGCGGTCAGGGCACTGGAACAGAATAGCTCCTTGATGATAAAATCAGCGGATAAAGGGGGTGCGGTTGTGGTCTTGAACACCAGGGACTATGACGCAGAGGTACAACGCCTACTAAGTGTATGTGCAAATTACCGACCCTTAAACAAGCATCCTGTTGATGATTTATTGAAAATTATTCATGAAATGGTGAGCAGAGCTAAGACCAACAGATGGATCTCTGTGAAAGAGGCGGAGTTTCTGGTAAATGAGACCCCCCCAGAACTCCTGCGTTTTATATCTTACCAAAGATACACAAACCTACCCTCCCTCCACCCGGCAGGCCCATAGTGTCGGGGATACAATCAATTCTGGAGCCCCTCTCCCAATATGCGGATTATTTTCTCCGTGAAGCAGTGGTTAACCAGCAGTCCTTTGTAAAGGATACCACTGATGTTCTAAACATCTTGGAGAATGTCCCATATGACCCTGAAGTACAATGGATGGCAACTATTGATGTCGAGTCCCTGTACACGAGTATCCCCCAGGACGCTACGCTGGTGGCAGCAGCGCGCGCCCTGGGGGACCTCGAGTGGTTCTATGACGTTCCACAATCTTTTGTCATGGAATGTGTTGAAGTGGCGTTGACCCGCAACTATTTCATGTACAAAAACCAGCTATATCTGCAGACCTCTGGCACTTCTATGGGGGCCACTATGGCCCCCAGCCTGGCATGTATATATGTTGGCCAGTTTGAGGAGCACATCGTCTATCCTGATACCAACCCCTTCCAGAGTCAGATCTGTCTCTGGAAGAGATATATAGACGATGTGCTCTGCATGTGGTCGGGCTCAGAGGAGTCTCTGCTGGAGTTTTTCACTTGGTTAAACTCACAGGACCAAAGTCTGAAGTTCACCTGGTCTTATAGCCGTACCAATGCTACTTATTTAGACCTAGACATTGAGGCTGGTGGAGAGTGTTCGCTCAGTATGCGGGTACATCAAAAACTCACCGACAGGAACTCGCTCCTACTGTACAATTCATATCACCCGAGGGCCCTTCAGGATAATCTTCCGGTGGCTCAATTTCTCAGATACCGGAGAAATTGCTCAGCCACAGATACGTTTGTTGAGCAGTCCGGTGACCTTACTAAGAGACTGGAACAACGAAATTACCCTCGCAAGGTTGTTAAGAACGCGAGAAAGAGGGCACTCAACACCCCTTGGAGTGCTCTACTTGAACATACCGATAAAGAAAAAAAGGATTGCTTACCAGTTGTGATAACCTTTGAGCCCATGGCCACCAAGATCAGGCAGTCAATAAGAAAACACTGGAACTTACTGAGCAATAAACATTTTTCTATGCCCCCACCTAGATTTGCCTTCAAACGGTCAGGTAATCTTAAGGATAGGCTTGTCCACACCCGGGAGCGGGTGCCTTTAAGGAATGAATCTACCACGGTACCCAATGGACATTATCCGTGTGGGACGTGCTCGGTGTGCCCTCTGACCAAGAAATGCAGTAGCGTCATGCTGTCTACAGGAAAGGAGTGGTTTTTAAACCAATTCAGTAACTGCACCACTAATGTTGTTTATAGACTACTATGTAGCTGCGGCTTACAATATATTGGACTCACTACGAGGAAAATAAAAGTCCGCATACAGGAACATTTAAGCACTATCAAGGCAGGAAAACTGACGACCAAATTGGTCCAACATTGCCACCAAGAAAAACACAGTTTCTCATGGACAGTTCTGGAGACAGTGAAGGGCAATCCGAATAACATTGAATCAGTCCTGATTACAAAAGAAGCTAAATGGATTTTTAGAGAGGGGAGTGACAGGCGGGGCCTAAATGAAATTATTGAATGGAATAAGGTCAAATAGTTTGCTTACCTTTCTAATGTGCCCCATAAAATTGTAATGCTGTAGGGTACAACAATTACGCATTTATCCTCTTTGTGGCGCCAATATGAGAATGGTGAAATTGTAGAGAGGAGAAATAAAGGCCGGTCGAGATAGGGCCACCAGCGGCGGTACAATAAAGCACTAGGCATTACACCATCTTATATGTTAATTTGCATGCCTGTATCTTTAAATTATGAGGCTTCAGAGAGAGTATGTAGATACCTTTTCAGATCACTATTCAATTATGGCCCCCAATTTGGCATAATGGGATGAGAGCATGAGTGGCTCGTCGCTATTGTGATACGTCACCCCCAACACTGAACTGTGTGACCATTAAAACATAATACCTGTCACAAGCACAGTTTTTAGCGTCCGGGATGTTAAACAAAAGTTTTTGAAAGTACATGGGAATTTATGGCGGCAGTCCCGAGCGGGGAGTTTTGAACAGCGTGGTTTAATAACAATGGGACTTCTTAATTATAATTAAGGAAAATCACAGGCGGCCTCGTAGTGTATGTCCACTTTAAGATGGCTCCCGCATTATTACGTATGGCAAGAGATCGAGATTGAGTTGGTTATCATGGTAAACGCTCCGCCCATGATATGACCATGTGACTAGTGCTCCGATCACGTGATCGGCTGGTTCACGAATCTGTATATCGCGAACGTCTTTTGGCCTGCGTTCCTGGGATGATTTATGGTCCCGTTACGAAATCTGTACGGTAAGGAGTGGGCTCCCTGTGGATGCGCTAGGCCCTCTACTTGATGAGACAAGAGTACTATCGAGGGGTAATCCATAGGGTGTTTACATCCGGGGCGAGGTTGTTGCTATCAGGAGCGTACTGCAGTACTTTCACTTTACATCACTTTGGATTACGACAGGCAGTGCTGTGGTATGATAACGAACCACGGTGAGGCTGGTGTTGTTGAAAGCGCATTACAGAATTTTAATTTGACACTAAGGGTCTTGGTATACAAAACAGACCATGGCAGAGACTGGGTGGGTCGGATACTAATGCCTGGCATAACCAAGTCTGTTGCCTATCTACGCAAAAACCAAGCGTGCTATGTGTGTGCAACAACCCGTTTTCTAAATAGTTTGTGTTTTTTCTTTGGGGTATAAATCAGATGGAACCAATGATCGTTACAAAGTCTACTTGATGATTTGGATCCCCCTGTGGGTCGTTTTAAATAGAAGAGTACATCTTGTGAGTGGTACTTTTTGGGTGGGGCAGTCCCGCACTAATTACATCTGAATTACTTACAGATTGATACTACAGTCTACAGTAAGGCGGAGAACTGCCTGACCGGCTGGTACGAGTGAACATGGCTGGTTCAGGGTAATGTGACCCCTCATTTACAGTTATGAGAAATATGTGGAGAGTAAATTTGGTTCAGAATGGGTTCTAATTATTTTTAAATTGTGTGTTTTTTCAACTCCACAGTTTCCTGTTTTAAAGATGTCCAACGCTGGTGCAGCAACAGAGTGCTAACCCTGATGAATCTGCCATAAAACTACTGGGCAGTGAAACATGTTGGTTACAGGTAGTGGTAAGCGACAATAAGCTACTAGCCTTTTTAATTCAGTAGTGCATACCTTATTCGGTAATAAAGTGGTACAGTTGGTATGACTGCTGATTTTACCTTCACTCTGTATTGTCTGTCACTTCAGGGAGCTATGCTCTGAGCTCCTTTCTCTGCACCTTTACTTTTCTTATCTGTCTCACTTAATTTATTTGTGTTGTGACACGTTTGTTCATTGGAAAAGGAATGGCAACCGATGATGAGAAAGGGGTAAAGCATTGGTAAACATCTGACCAATTTCCCGAGGGTGTTCGCCCGTGAGGTGCCTTCCTCTCCGCCACACATTTTTTCTGTTTCAATTGTTTGTGTGTGGTTGTATGTATTTCCCCAGTAGGGCTGACATTATAGGTTGTGTCGAATTGAATACACACAGGAACCCCCTATTAGTAGTTGCAAACAGTGTTTAGGCATGGACAGTAGGGCATTAGAGACAATAGATACCCAATCATAGAGGGGGTAGATCTAGAATTTGACGATAGAAGATTCTAGTACAGGATGTTCTCATGCCCTTTAGATGATTACTAACTAAAGTCCTGGGTACAGGGATTTCTTGTGTTTGAACTCCCTCTCCCAACGCCTGCCTTGGTAATAGGGTGTTCCCACCTCCAACCACATTTTACATGTGGTTGGACGTGGGAACGCCCACTTTGCTTGTCATTAGCGATGTTTGTCGCCGACATGCAAAGTGGGCTTGAGCCAGGCGTTAAAATGCCCTTGTGGATAGGGCTCTAGAAGTATCGCCGCTTTCTCAGCACAAATCGCTGAAAAAGCGGCGATAATTCCCCTTGCTAATATGCCCCTTAGAGATTTACAGGGTTTCAGTCGGAGGCCACACAGCATGATACAATGCAGGTCCAGTTGCCACGGGTACGTTGGATAGTTGCAGAATCAGGCCTCTTGTAGCTTATTGAGTCCATGTATCTTTAATAGGAGGCCTGCCCTTGTGACCCTTGGAGTCCACTTCTTTGTCCTGGGTTGATGACAGAGCAGCTGTAGTCCTTTCAAAGCTTTCCTCATGTTGAATGCTGTAGGTTCAGACCACTTCTGATCGACCTCAAGTCCAGGAGTATTAAAAGTGGGTGCCTGAAGGTGCCACGTTTATTCCTGGTACGAGTTAGTGGGTGAAATTGACATCTGGGCTTGCCCTTACCAAGGGAATAAATGTCCCTGGGATCAACTCTACCCCTTTTGGGGATTCTCAAGTTAGTGAACATTCAGCCACTATGAACTTGGGTTGTGAGGATGTGGATGTGCGTGGGGAGTGTACTAAAGTAATCCTAGTGTCCATCGTCATCTAACCCTAAAATCCATTTTGAAGCAGATCTGTACTGAAAGTGGTGGTGGAACAAATTTTAAAGTGCGGTGCTGCCATTAAAGTTATTTCATGGAAGTCATAGTGATTGTGAAAAATCCAAACATCATACAAAAAAACAAGTGTAGCAAATGTGCCATGCCCATTCCTCAGGCGAGCGGTAAGGCTGTGGTCTGTAGCTGGTGGTGCATTTGGAGCGCTGGTGTGGTAGTGCATTGATATTTACAGTCAGCACATTCTCCCTCGAAATGGCCATTACATTTCCATAAACATTCAACTTTACTGGTACTGTATGGCTCAAAAACAATAATGTGTGAACATCTGCTAAAGTATCTTGATTTGTTTTGATCTTGTTAAAATATCTGTTTCATCACACTTCAAAATTAGACATTTTACTTATAAGGGGCACAAGGATTTGCAACCGAAAACATGCCTTTTCAAATTAACAAAATGCATTTGCTATTCACTGTTTGGAAGGGCGTGTTTACGGCGTCCCATCAAAATACCAATAGATATGGTGGGGCATATTTACATGTTCTGGCGCATCTCTGAAAATCAGCAGGGATGCGCCAGAACAGATGGGTCATGCAATTCCCTCCTTCCGCCACCACAGATGCGCCGTATTTACAATGCGGCACACCATGGTGCAAAGAAGGGAAGGTGCGTGACGCATCTTGTGGCGTATGGGCGGCGCATTGCTGGAGTCACGTCGCAAGCGCGACGCAACTCCTGCAATGCACAGGGGCCACCCATACTCAACGTGGTGTGTCACTCCTTACGCCTGCTTCAAGCAGGAGTAAGGATTTGATGCAGCAGCGTCGTAAAACTGACTCAGTGAAATCTTGTAGATTTCACTGTGCCAGTTTTACGGGGCTTTCCTGTGAGGGAACGCCCACCCTGTGACAGAACGCCCACATGAAACCTGACGCAGGTTTCATGTGGCGCAGGGCTTTACAACGTGATGCATCTGCCTAGATGCATCACGTTGTAAATAAGTCGCAACGTGGCGCATTGTTTACGCCGCCGCTGCGTCACAAAAGTGACGCAACGGCAGCATAAAAGTGTCGCAAGGGGCTTGTAAATCTGCCCCGGTATATTTTACTGTTTTGTTTCCGGTCACAAAACAGTAATACTTTAGCACTAGTTTAAAACTGGTGGTAACTCATTCGCAAAGGGGAAGGGGTCTCCAAGGGAACCTTTCCCCTTTCAGAATTTAAACAATAATGGGGCATATTACCAACGATTAGCGATATTTATCGCTAACTAGGCTTAGCAATGAATTTTTTATCGCTAAGCATCGCCGGAAATTATCACTGAGATAACGTGCTATTAGCAACGTTCATCTCCAAAGCGATACATTTTCCGGCGATAGCGTGAATATCGCTGAGAATACAGCGATATTCACGCATTAGCGACAAAATGCTCTTAGCCATGTTATCCACCTCCCATTGGATAACATGGCTAAGAACTGGTCTGAGCCGGCGTTAGTTTTTGGAGATAGTCGCGCTTAGCGCGAATATTTCCAACGCTACGCCTGCCTTGTTAATAGGCAATAGCAACGTTATCTCCTGCTTTCAGTCGCTAACGGGTTGGGTACGCCCACTTTGCATGTCATTAGCGATAAACATCGCTGACATGCAAAGCGGGCCCCAAACCGCTCGCTATCGCCTAAAAGCTGTCGCTAACATCAGTTAGCGACAGCTTGCTAATAGGGCGATAATTGTCTATCGCCCCCCTTGGTAATATGCCCCAATATTTTTTTAAGAGCGGGATCCCTGCCTACACTTAAAAAATTAAACTTCAAGGTTTCATTTTTTTTCTTTTTAACAGGCATCCCATTTTCCTTCAACAATATTTACCTTCAAAAATATTGCTACAGTGGTCTGCTGCCCTCAGCATGCCACCATACCTGTGATGGCCGTTTTTCCTAATGGGTTGCAAACTGACCTACCTCATTCATGAGGCAGGTGGATTTGCGACCGACAAGGAATCCCTAAATGAAACTCAATGAGTTTCATATATTAGGAAAACCAATTTCCTAATTACGATTCGGAGATAATCACAATTAGGAAATCAATATTCCTAATGTTTGTACATCTAGCCCTAGAATCCTAATTGCTGATTATAATTGACATATATGTATAGACCATTTTGATACTTAAATGTTGTTATATGTTAGAAAAATACTGACATGCTACAGCCTTTCCTTTCGTTTCCTGTACCCCAGCAGGATTGTCACCTAGATCATGTATACAAATTCCTCTAATTTTACAGTCAGAGAAATAAAACTATACTTCAGTTTCAAATAAGCAGCAATTTGTCAGAAGAAATAGCCTGAGGTTTGACCTTTGTCTTTGAACATGCAGGAAACGTGACAAGCTAAACACACAATTATAAAGCATCCTTATTGCTCATTCACATGATGAACTCCAGTGTGATTATTTCTGGAGGTGCTGCACCACCTCTACTTCCAGCGCCTATTGTGTAATGACAAAAAACCCATTAAACAGGAACCTGGTAGAACAAAAGTAGGGTTTTCAGAAACCAGAAGGTGGATACACAATAATTGTTTTGGCATACTTTTTCCCTTCCTTTCAAGTATGCCCCCAGTGTTTAATGTAAAACACTGCAGACCTGTCAAGCAGGATTTGTCACTGTAATTTCAAAAAGGATGGTCACAATCCTATCCTGCGTATTCTGTCAAGTTCAGAGGAGCCGTCTCTGCCCATTCTGGTCAGCCTAATGTTCGCGCCAGGAAAGCATTTCACACTGTTTTCACATCTATTCAAATACTAACTACTGGCTGGCACTTTAGGGCGGTAAAAGGTAGGTTTATAAAAGTTTATTTTACTTAAAATATCCAACTTCACCATTGAATTGGATTTTTAATCACTACTAAAAATAGTTGTTTAATTATGTTTTCTAGCTATTCCCATTCCTGAGATACAGTAATATGATTTTAATCCATACTCTGGTGTTCCACATAGGACAGCTAGGCTTCCACAGTGACAAATAGCATTTGGATACTAGTCACTGTAAATACATGTTACTATCACATTTCCACATGTACTACTTCTAAATATCATGCACCTGCTTTGTGGATGACAAAGCTATACAGGGATGACTTATTTAACTTTGAAAGGGAAGTTTTGATCCAACAAAAGGGATTACTTTGACAGGTTGATTTGCAGTGTTTACACCTCCACAGTCAGGCTGTAAAGGTAAGCTATGTTTTACACTGTCACTGTAGTGGATGGCACAATAGGTCATGCAGTCTACTAGTGGCATTTAATTTACATGCCCTGGATATATTTTATACCATTTACTAGGGACATCAATGTTCGTTAACTGTACTAGTTAGGAATATGCCAATTCAGCCATGTTTAAAGGGGAGGCTCAGGTACTTTATCATTGGATAGTGGGGTTAAATTTCACAGAGGTCCAACACCAGCAAAAATATAAGGCCTAGAAAAGGATAAAAATACGAGGTGACCACACATAAAAGGCAGCTTTTCTACACTTATTACACAACATTGACCCCTCAATTTCCTTATGCAATTACTCGTGATGACTTTCAGATGTGCTTTAGTTTGCAAAAGATGGACATCGGAGTCAATGATGTTCATGTCTATCAAAAAAAGCAATGTCAATCAGATATTTCCTTAAATATTCTACTGCCTCCTGTCTCTTGACTGGGTATAATAATCAATATGTATTCCACTCAATCATTTTCACTCCACATTTATCTTACTTTCACATATTCCCAAAGCTTCACATTCTTATGAAGCCTTCTTAGTAAAACTCACAGATTTCACAAACAAAATTATCAGAAAAGTTAGATGGCAACCAACTACAACACTGACATAAAGGCATTATCTACAAGAAGTCAGGCAGTCAAACAGAAAATAGATAAATGTAGCCATCATGGAAATACCCATTGCCAGTACTTCCTCTGCAGAATCCTATAGAGTTCTGCAGCCCAACAACAAACATTAAACTCAAATTATGACTTGACACTCCCCCCACCTTTAATAACTAATACATAAGAAAACATATATAATAAGCTGTCATCCATAGGAGTAAGCTGTTGTGGAAATGCGATATGTGAGTACACTAAATTGAGTCTTACATTATTGATATTTCCAGTTTGTGTTTTTCAGTCCAAAGAAGTGAAATAACAATATTTTTTGTTTCATTATAATTATGTTCTTTGATTGATAATGCTAATGTGTTAGCACACTAATGCAAGATATATTCTGATTGGACAGTCCTTCTTAATACAAAATACACCTCCTTTTTGAGCATGTTTAAAAACTGTTGTTTTCCAAGATATTCTATGGGTTAAACAACTTCAAATGCCATGCAGATATCCTTGGTTTTGCTGGTTTCACAAGCTTTTCCATTTAGCGAGAATTTGTACACAAAATAGTTTGGTTTCACCAGTTTTTGATCTTCAAGATACGCAGTGGGTTAAGCAGATTCCATCCGCCATTCAATTTGGCCCTGGTTGACAATGCTTCAGAAAATGTTTTTTCAAGACACTATTTAGGTTGAGAAAGTCTTACAAGTGCAAGATACCACTTCCACTGGAAAGGTTCAGTATATTTGAATGTGCAAGGTATATTCTGATTGGGTGTTGCTTTGATATGTTTGGTTGAGCATGTTCAGAATTTTTTGGTCCTCAACTCACCCAATGGGATGAACGGCTTCACGTTTCATGGAATATAACCATATTTGAATAAGTGTTAGGAATTAAGGTGCTGGTCATACCCTCAGATTTAGCAAACATAAAACGTGTACGTATGTATGTTGCAATGTTAGTGCAGCAGGAGCCTTGTTGAAGAGCAGTGGCGAACTAAATAGTGGGCATTAGCCCTAGTTATGAAACAAGATTACAAAGTGGCAAGATTATTAAGAATGAGGGAAATAGTACCTCTAATGCAAGGAGGTAGTGTTCTTTGAAGAGGTGTGACTTCAGTTACTTTCTAAATTTCAGTGTGGATCCTCAATATCGATTAAGGAATATTATCACACCTTGATATCATAACCGAATAGCACCTTCTCCTAAAGAAGTGGTCAAGAATGTAGGAATCAGGATCGACCAGAAACCTCACTCTCGATGCTCATGCCTCTACTACTGCGGGCACCTGCTTCCACATACTAAGCTTGCTCAGAAGAGTTTTCTCCCTGTTACCTTCTTCCACTAAAACATCATTGATGCAAGCCCTAGTATTAAGCCGTATGGACTACTGTAATTCACTGCTAGCCTCGGCCAACGAAGCATCCTTAAACAAGTTACAAGTTGTACAGAACATGGCCGCCAGTCTAGTAGCAAATGCCCCACCTCGAACGGCTTCTATCCCACTTCTTAATATACTCCATTGGTTCCTTGTGAGAAAGCGGGTGAGATTCAAGATCGTCTGCATTGTTTATAAAGCTCTCAATGGACAGGGGCCGTCCTACTGGTCTGCCAAACTTACAAAGTACACCCCCCCTTCAATCAGGCTCCAAGCTACTTCTTTGTACCCATATAATTAAAAAGGCTTGCAAAGGTGGCAAAGCATTTTCACATCTTGCCCCTACTCTTTGGAACGAATTGCCCCTCTAGCTTCGTGATTGTCAGAGCTTCTCTCAATTCCCGAAACTTTTAAAGACCTTTCTTTTCTGAGCTCCTTGGCCTGGTGCCAGCACATCGTCCTAAGCGCAGAGATACCCCTTTGGGTGATTCAGCGCTATAGAAATTAATAAATATCAAATATCAAATACTCACTATTGAGGGGAGAAAAATAGCAAGAGGTACACATGTGTACATTTTCGATACCTAACTCCACATGCATGCACCTTGACAATACATGTATTTTCAAGGTATGTAGATGTGAATTTAAGAATAGTGAATCTATACTTCTTTATATGAACGTACTTTGATATTTTGGTCCTCGATATGTTGACTACAATATTAAAGTATCACAGTAGTCCTGCAGTTGATATTCCAGTCACCAACCCTTAATTTAAGGTTGTCGACCGACCAACGCGACAGGACCTCTATCCCCCAATTTACCCCATACCCTCTTTCCCTTGTTCCCAAAATTGGTATAATCTGATTCATCTCAACTGTACTGATTTTACTTGTTATCTTGATATGATCATGAACTGATATAAAGTGCTCTGATACCCTCGGGTCTAGCCAGCGCTATATAAAACTCTTATATAAAAATAAATAGAAAGATCGGATGTGTGTTGTAACAGATCCCAGATGTGTGAAAAAGAAGTGTGCATTTTTTTGCGTTTTTCGATTTTCAGTCTGGAAAATGTCCCAGCTCCTGGTGTTTGGTATTTTGGTGTCTTAGTTGTTTTCTTTCCCGTGTTGCAGGTGTGCCATTGTTAGTGGCTTTGTAGGCGATGCAGATGGTTTCGAACATGATGCAGTCTTGTAAGAGGAGCGGCCACTCTAGACCGTTAGGAAGAATGTCACTTTTTTCAGAAGAGAGAGCTGGTAGCGTAATACGCAATAACAAACGCCTTAACATGTTTTATTAGGGACGTGGTGTGACAAAGAAACAACACTACAAAAACACTGCACATGTCAGCATAAGCACACACAATAATTCAAAAACTGAGAAAGGATGAAGAACTCACTATTGAGGGGAGAAAAATAGCAAGAGGTACACATGTGTACATTTTCGATACCTAACTCCACATGCATGCACCTTGACAATACATGTATTTTCAAGGTATGTAGATGTGAATTTAAGAATAGTGAATCTATACTTCTTTATATGAACGTACTTTGATATTTTGGTCCTCGATATGTTGACTACAATATTAAAGTATCACAGTAGTCCTGCAGTTGATATTCCAGTCACCAACCCTTAATTTAAGGTTGTCGACCGACCAACGCGACAGGACCTCTATCCCCCAATTTACCCCATACCCTCTTTCCCTTGTTCCCAAAATTGGTATAATCTGATTCATCTCAACTGTACTGATTTTACTTGTTATCTTGATATGATCATGAACTGATATAAAGTGCTCTGATACCCTCGGGTCTAGCCAGCGCTATATAAAACTCTTATATAAAAATAAATAGAAAGATCGGATGTGTGTTGTAACAGATCCCAGATGTGTGAAAAAGAAGTGTGCATTTTTTTGCGTTTTTCGATTTTCAGTCTGGAAAATGTCCCAGCTCCTGGTGTTTGGTATTTTGGTGTCTTAGTTGTTTTCTTTCCCGTGTTGCAGGTGTGCCATTATTAGTGGCTTTGTAGGCGATGCAGATGGTTTCGAACATGATGCAGTCTTGTAAGAGGAGCGGCCACTCTAGACCGTTAGGAAGAATGTCACTTTTTTCAGAAGAGAGAGCTGGTAGCGTAATACGCAATAACAAACGCCTTAACATGTTTTATTAGGGACGTGGTGTGACAAAGAAACAACACTACAAAAACACTGCACATGTCAGCATAAGCACACACAATAATTCAAAAACTGAGAAAGGATGAAGAATGAAAATGAGATTTAATCATATTCATTTCGACATAGACTAAAGCCAAACAAAAAGAAAGAAAACAATTTGCCTTGTCAAACTGTTCCCTGTTCTCAATTCTGTTGAGCCATCTTTCAAGTTCAAGGCAAAGATGTGGGTTTTTGTGGTAGACAAAACACGGGTGCATTGGTTTTTATCCTAATAACTCAGGGTTAGGTTTTCCCGGCCAATCACGCCCTTGCGTGAACGGATTGTTTTGCTGCCTGCTCTGACAACAGCAGGAAGCCATGAACAATCTATTTCTGAAGGTGGCTGCTTGTGTTGATTGGAATCAGAGCCCTTTGTGAACAGCAATCAGGCAGCTCACTCGGGTGTCCAGCTGGGGAAGGAAGTTTTGCTTCCTCTTTCAACCGATAAAATGTCTGCTGCAAGTGCTGAGCAATCCCTGGCTGGGCGAGGAGATGCTATCGCCGCCCTTGGAAGAATTCCAGGGGGTACAAGGGAGCTTTTCCCACCAGGGTGCTGTGGTTTAGTTCCACTATACCAATAAAAAATAAACCGTGGGCATTGTTTCAAATTATCTTTAGATAGAGAAGGATTTTAAATGAATTATCAATTCCAGAGGTTCCTTTAGTTCAAAGCGCAATGCTGTAGAGGAGATGTCTTTAAAATGTGGAAGACTGACCTACCTCTTTGTGACATGTTGGCGTTATTATAGCATTATTGTTCACTCCTGAGGTCTAGCCTGTTTATTAAAGCCCTTAAAACAGCTGTTTAAACTCGAGCAACAGGTGCGGGTATGTAACAAGGGCGAGGGCCATTAACAACCAGTAGAACAAGAGGCAGGAGGGCAATAGGGCTATTCAGCCACCAAGGACAGAATGTTCTAAATAAATAAAAAAACAGGAGAAACACAGAGACAAACATTGGAATGTTAAAGCAGGAGGTCTATACCCGCCATTATTAGCCTGAGCCACTCCATTGTCTTTAGTGGAGCTCTCAACATCCCAATGTTCTTTCTAATGGCAATTTAATTGTGTTGCATAAAGCTTTAGAAAGGTAACAAATACAGTTTAAATCACATATTCATAGTTCACAGGAACAACTGTAAGTACATATGAATGCATGCACATTGTACAAAACACATTATTTCCCCATCCCACTTACTCTGCTGCATTCTGATCAATACAGTTCTGAAAAGCGCAAACTTTCAAGCTTGCCCAATTTGTAAAAGCAAGCTCAATACCCACCTCCTCTATATCTCCATGGAATCCGGTGGCATCTCCCTCTCTTTCTCCACATCTGTTCTAACCTAATTTTTACATTATATAAATATTTAGGCACATTGTAAGAAGAACGGTATTTATGCAGGAATAAAAGACATGCAAAAATAAGAAGATATCTTGAGCCGTTGTTTATCGTTTTCTGTAAATTTCTTTTTCACCTTTCCTAGTAATTCTCATCCATATCGCTTTGATGTATTTATCTCTAATTTCTATTGCCTCCCTGTTTTCCTCCTCCTACGAGCCTTTTTCCTTTCACTTCCTTCTTTATTTTGCCTAGGTAAAATTATTCTTCCAGGTAGATTTCCCTGTACGCTTTTTTGTATTTCTTTCTTGTATTCCACTCATATTTTGTTCGCCTACTATATCTATGTTTTTGACCTTTCTTGGCATACACACACAGGCATTGTACAACTTATGCAGTGGTTCCTCCTCTAGTGGAGAGTGCATGTCCAATGCGTTTTACAAACAGACATATGATTTGCTGCCTTAACAATAGCACACTGCAGAACATACCGCTCTCTAACCCCACCCCACCCTTCCACCACATCTATGCGAAA
Organism: Lissotriton helveticus; assembly: GCF_964261635.1. Classification (NCBI taxonomy): domain Eukaryota; kingdom Metazoa; phylum Chordata; class Amphibia; order Caudata; family Salamandridae; genus Lissotriton; species Lissotriton helveticus. The sequence continues at coordinate 986,098,830 of NC_136063.1, forward strand.
ACATGCAGCCTACGCTATGGCGGACCAACAAAAGAGACAAGTTGGCATGGTTAGTCAGCAGCCCTCAGCCGTTATTGATTTGTAGGCTCAGACATTCGCCATAAGTTGTCAAGGTCCAACATTTTTCCTAGGAGACCAACAGAAAATGTGGTTGTGACCCATGATGGCCGAAGAATTGCACCTATAGTTTTTCTTGGAATCTTGGGGCTGTTATCTAAAATGATCTGTTTGACATACAAAATTGGATCAAAACGCAATTTATGGCACATCAATTAAGCTAACGGGCTACATTTGAATAGTTCAATGGGTCGGTGTTTTTTGCACCTTCTTCGGATTAGGATCTTGCAATAATCTTTGTTTATTATTTTTTTTTTTATACAAGATCATGATCAAAATCACAATACGTTCATCAGCATAGCAACAAATGAATAAGATTCAGGATTCTCGGTTTGAGGTGGTACTGACAGGGACAGATACATTCTTAGGATAAACCACTGCTCCGACCTGCTAAAAGTTCATGGCACATTCCTACATTTGTACATCTTCAATTCCACAAAATACCTCTTCACTATTTTTGCCCTGCTTTCTGAGATTTTAGGTGCTAATTAAATCTGCCAATTTCATACTATTGTAAATATTGATGAGGTCAGTGTAGAAAACAGTTTAAATCAATATGGAGCTTGTTTCCTATGAATTTGTAGTAGAATAATCCAATCTTCTAAAAAATTGGAGCATGGATATAAGGATTGAAATTTTGATATATCATCCATTTGTAATTGCTTATGCATAAAATGTGTATAAAAATATTTGGTTTTAGGAATCGGGGTACGACCTTTCATTTTAATGCTGTCAGAACCCTTTATGAGAATGATGCATAAACTTGGGGAATAGCTGCTTACTTGGATTAATATTTTTGATGCTGATTTTGTATTTTCTGTATCAGATTTCTTACTGTATTTTATGTAATGCCTCATGAGATTTCCTGTAATAAATCATCTAAATGTATTGCCGGCCTAGAACTTAATTATTGAGTGGTCCCAGTCACTATTTGTTTATATTTATTTATACTCTGCTAATTGGATTGAGTCCAGGAAGGAGGGTGGTGTTTCTAGCCACTAGATCAATTGGAGTGAAGGCGCCAAGCTGCCAAGGTAATACCTGGGGTGTTTGAAAATTTTGGGGTATACCTGGTTATTGGGGTTTGGCACCCACATCCCTCTGATTTAATGTCATCGAAGGTGTCGAAACAAACTAGTCTCACGAACAATGAAAAGATTCACAAATGAACACCATAAAGTGTGTGAGAAAGAAGAGCTTCGAACATATCTAAAGGCATCCTCAAGAGCAACATGTCATTGCAAAATAAACAGTGCTGTTTATGCTGCGTGCACTGTCAATGAATCTAAACATATAATGAATATTATGAAACTGCAGTCATATTATATCAAATGGAGTCGAGGCCTAGATGTGGCTTCCAGATAAACAATGTTCTAACCATCACAGCGTTGACGTCTGAATTGCAACTGACTCATGTTAATAAGCACATATAATTCTAAACAGAAAAAAACTCCTACACAGCTCTAGATCAGAGCTTCTGAAATGAGCGTAAAGTTAGCAAATCATGAATCATCAGTCCATTTATTGTGAATCTAAGAAACACGTTGTCATTTTGAAGCTTGCAATGTGCTCCAAAGTCTTGGGCGTAAAGCAACGTTGAAACCACCATGCTCGTTTACACTTTTGTGTTTCATATAATACCTTATGAGTACCAGCAACGAAATAATTAGAAAGACGCTAAATTAAATGGAATATTTGGAGATGAAAATATCCAGATTAATATTTCCTGCTGAAATATGCTGTATTCTTTGTGGAAATCCACACATGCGGAACTGCTGCGTGTCTATAGAGCTTAAATACAGGGTGACAGGGTATTACAAAATAAATGACTCCTCCCTTGCAACCAACATTCTGTGAATGGCCCAAAGATCCCCAATTTGTGAACTGAGTGAAGAAAGTTGAGGGTTACATTAACAGTGCCTTGGCATGGTCCTTTGGGAGGGCATCACTTTTTCTCCTAAGTTGCAAACTTTTAAATTTGACGAGGTAGGCTGAAATCCCATCTTCCTCATTCAGACCAATTGTGAGATCTTGGAAACATTTCTTCATGTATGTGCCACCACACATTTAGGAGTGCCTTGAATAATTCAGTTTGCTCTGCACACTGTACAAGAAAAGGTTTTCATTCACCATGATGGAAGACTATGCCTTCACAGAGATCACACTTTAACCTCTGATCTCCTGGCCAGGGACCTGCTCTCTCCCTCTGCAGCTCCGCTACTGTGTCACTGCCACTGCCCTTGCTGTGCTCGGTTCTGGTAGGTGTTTGCGCTCTGCCTGGACTGTGTTGTGCACGTTCTGTCCCTCGGTATCTGTGCCCTGTTTTTAGTGCCATTCTCATTATTTGCTGTTTAGTGCCATCTCTGTATTCTCTGTTATTGTGCCAGCTCTGTATTTTCTGTTGCCTTAATGCCTGTATTTTCTGTTGCCTTTGTTGCCTTATTGCTCCTTCCTGCCCTTTTCCCGTTCTCTTTACCGCCACTGCTGCCCCCCCTGCTCATCCCCGCTCCCGCCTGCCAGCTGTGACCCCCTCCCCGCCCTATTTAATGGCGGCTGCTGCTCGGCTGCGTGCAGTGGGTGCGCTGCTGGCGCGCCAAAGGCGCACCAAAGGCAAGCCCGCCTGCTTCCGTCTACGACCCGTCTACGACCCGTCGGCGACCCGTCTGCGAGCGACCGCGACCAGCGACAGGGACCCTGGATCTCTGACCATCCACTGCCATGACTCAGCTGCCCTCCTCGCACTCAACCTAGAAAGGAACAACAACTGCCAGCTATCCATGCTGAACACCACCCACGGCCACGTCTCCTGCTGGCATTGCCGACAATCCTTCACCATTCACAGCACCCCCACGACCACCGCACCCATGCTGGACGCCTGCACCTCCGAAGCCCTGAAGTGCATCCTCCTCATAGAAACCTGGATCAACCCCTCCTCTGCCGCTGGCATAGCCACCGCCATCCCTGATGGATACAAGATCCAGAGGAAGGACCGCACCACCGCCCAGGAGGAGGACTCGCCATTGCACACGAGAGCTTCCACCGACTCTCCACCTCCAGCACTAGCAACTCCTCCTTCACCACCAAACACCTTCACTCCCAGATCCAGACCAGCCAGCCCTAGAACCACAATTACTTTGTGGCACCCTCGCCTACAGAGCCCCTGGGCCTTGTGCTTCTTTCACCACTACCATTGCTGACCTCATCGCACCCCACGCCATTGTCTTCACAGACTACATACTCATCGGAGGCCTGAACTTCCACATCGACAACAGCAGCGACCCCGACTCCACTGCCCTCCTGGAAAACCTCGCCAACCCCGGATTGAAGCAGCTCATCACCACCCCCACCCACAAGGCAGGACACACCCTCGACCCCATCTTCGCAGGAGGGACAAACATCTGCTTCAACCACACCTCCCAGCCCCTCTGGACAGACCACTGGTGCATACACTTCTCTTTCTACACCACCACCGCTCACAAGCCCACTCCGTGCCCGCTATGAAGAAATTGGAGCAAGGTCACAGAGGAGCACCTCATCTCCACCCTCACCAGGTACTCCCCTCCACCACGACTGATGCCAATGCTGCACCCAAAGTAATACACCGCTGGATCACCAGCTGAGCAGACAAGCTCGCACCCCTTTGCAACCCCGACTGACAACGCCTCCTGAAGGCCACCTGGTTCACCACCGACCTCCAGGAAGCTAGACGCTCCATCGATGTCTTGAAAAACGATGGAGAAACAGAAAAGCCACAAAAGACCAGACCACTTACAAGAACAACATACCAGAATACCACCAGCTCAAAAGATCCACCAAGAGGACCTTTATCCGGAACAAAATCCTCACCAACTCCAGCAACTCAAAGGAACTCTTCAACATCATCTAGCAATTCACCAAACCCCCCAGCAAAGCCACGGACGTTACACCCTCCCAGAACCTCTGCAACAAGCTCAGCTCCCACTTCCACCTGAAAATCCAGGCCCTCTACGACAATTTCAGCAAACAGTCTCCAGAAACCACCCTCCCCTCCTGCGATGACAGCTAGCCCACCATCACCACCTTGACACCGGTCACCACCGAAGACACCACCATGACTATTAGGAGCCCTCACAGACCCCTGCCTGCTGCACATCTTCCACAGAGCCCTCATAGCACCAGCGCTACACCGCATCATCAACATCAGCTTCGAATCCGGCATCTTCCCCGATGACTGGAAGCGGGCAGAGTTCAAGCCCCTCCTCAAGAAACCCTCAGGAGACCAGACGGACCTGAAAAACTAACGTCCCATCTCTCTCCTTCCTTTTCCAGCCAAAGTTACAGAGAAAATCGTCAACACCCAGCTGATGACCTTCCTTGAAGATAACGCCATCCTCGACTCTTCCCAGTCTGGCCTCCGCTAGCAACAACAGCACCAAGACCGCCCTCCTCACCGCCAACGGCGACATCCGCACACTCCTAGACCAGGACCACACCGCAGCCCTCATCCTGCTAGACCTCCCCACAGCCTTCGCCACCATCTCCCATCTAAGTATCGGTGAATTTTGCAGATTTGCGGTCCGCAAATTCACGCTAAATTGCAAAAAAATCCACGAGTTCACACGAAAACCCGCGAACTCGCTGATTTGCACAATGTGAGTGACCACGTGTGTCTGTAACTTTGCCACCCCGCCGAAAGGCGCCGAGGTCCCTCGAGTGAGCTGTCCACTATAGTGAGGAAAGGGCGGGAAGATGTTGCATACCCTAGTGTGTGTGGGGCGGGGCCAAATGGGTGGAGCTTCCATACGAGTACACATGCCTCTGTAAGGGTCAGAGACTGATCAGAGCAGCAGATGAAAAAGGAAGCAGCCTCCTGGTCACAGGCTGTACATGGGGATTGCGCTCGAGAAACTCGTGGATGTAAAGACCTCCATCAAGGAATACATCTAATTGTAGGCGGTAGATATAGGGAGGAAGCACACCTGCCTAGCCTAGACCGTGCTCACTAGTTGTTTGGGTTTATTAAAACGTTACTTTAACTCGGGCATGTGCAAAAAAAATAAAAAATGAGCCCCAAGCTCTCCAAAATCTACATGACCCCCCTACCGGCCATCGTCAGACAGCATGGACTCAGCACAGTATCCTACACCGATGACACCCAGCTCATCCTCTCCCTCACAAAGAATCCCGAAGACACCAGAATCAGCTTCCAGGAAGGAGTGAAATATGTTGCAGCCTGGAGAGAAGCAGCTGCCTAAAGCTCAACTCAGAGAAGACAGAGGTGCTCGTCCTTGGACCCTCCCCACTGCCTGGGACAACACCTGGTTGCCCTCTGCCCTCAGAAACCACCCACCCCGTTGGACCACACCCAAAACCTCAGCATCATTCTCGACTCCTCCCTCACCATGATTCGCCAGAGCAATGCCGTCGCCTCCACCTGCTTCAACTCCCTTCGCATCCTCTGCAAGACCTTCAAGTGGATGCCCCGAAGGCAGGAAGACCATCACTCATGCACTCGTAACTAGCAGACTGGACTACGGAAACACCCTCTATGCTGGAATCAACAAATCCCTGCTACACAAACTCCAGACCATCCAGAACTCCACGGCCAGACTCATCCTCGGCACCCCTCGATGTGACCATATGACCCAACACCTGCGAGATCTCCACTGGCTCCCCTTCGAGAAGAGAGTAACCTTCTAGCTACTCACCCATGGCCACAAATCCCTCTAGAACATTGGACCCACATACCTCAACGAAAGAGTCTCTTTCCACATGCCCAACAGAAACCTCCGCTCCACCAACCTCGCCCTATCACAAACCCTGCGCATCCACAGAACCAGACTAGGTGAAAGGGCATTCTCCTACATCGCAGTCAAGGCCTGGAATGAGCCCCAAGTCAACATCAGACTCTCCCCTATTTTGCAAACCTTCAGGAAGAGCCTCAAAACATAGCTCTTCGGCTGACCCGAAGCTGCACCCCCCTCCCCCAGGGCCTTGGGACCCTCACGGGTTAGTAGCGCACTTTCAAATTCCCTGATTGATATTGCTTGTTTGACAAGTTCATTCAGTCTTGTATTGATTTTCTTCATATTGTGGAACGTGTAGCCTTGGAAATTGTTAGTATGAAGCTTTATTAACCACTTCGCTGTGGGGGGGAGGGGGGCCGCACGCGGCACCGATGTGCTTGTGACGAGCTCAGTTCGTCATGAGGCACACTGGAGCTGCACTCATGACGATCTGAGTTTGTCACGACCAACACTCATTTTGGAACATTCAGCACAGCGGGGAAATTATCCCCACGTGTGAACGTTCCAACAGCCTTGACGAGCTCAGCTCATCATGAGCACCCAACAGGTTAAACATCAAAGAATGTTAATAAAATACCAGGACTGGATGGTCAACTTTTGCCTGCCGTGGTGCAGCTTGAGAGTTCTGAGACTCCATCCCACCATGACTGGAGGATGGCTTACTGCCATTTCTGTTAGATCTGTGAGAGAGCTATACAATACTTAAGGTTTCTGCAACCAGAGACTAAATTGATGTTAAGACCCTAATTACAAAGTCAGACCTATATTCTGATCCTTGCGCAAACACGTGTTTGAACATAGATTGGAATTACCAGCGGTGTGATAATTATCACAGCTGCACATTTTGCACCTGAAAGATTCCAGAAGGTCAAATCTGCCAAAATGCATTGGTCCTGAGGAATTCAGTGTGTTAAATACCAATTATGCCTCATTTGCAAGTTACAAAGTCAGAACAGGCGGTATTTATTACACATGGTGAACACATCACTCTGGGGCAATGGTATTTACCACTACAATTAAAATTAGATTTTTTAAAATATTGTTAAATTACAGAAAACATTTAAGAATTTGGGTATTTGCTTGATGTATATTTGATTCTGTAGTTTTGTTTATTTTTTTGAGGTTCAAAATATAGAACTTGCTTAGGCAGAGACCCTGGTTTCCAATAGTGATTCAGTGGGGGTCCATAGAAGTCAGAAAGGTTCAGCGCTGCTAACTTAGAGCTTTAACCAGCAGCCCTTTCCATTGCTTTGCTTTGGGATCCCATCTAGTACCAGTGTACCCACGGCGAGAGGGCTGCAAACTCTCCTGGATGGTTTTAAAATGTTATGGACGCTTTGCGCCTAAAGACAAATCTTTAACAATCTTCTATTATGATAGTGGGACCTAAATACAGTGGAACAATGACATTTCAACTAGGGGGCACTGAAATTGTAGAAGTGAAACTTTTTACATGTTTAGATATTGAGTCTGACCCAAATCTGCGTTGGGATCTTTTGTTTAGTTCGCGTGCGCTCCAACACCAGAGATTAATTAACTCACTATTACGTTTTGCAAGAAGACTAGGTCACAAACCAATGAAGTAATGACCATCTATAATACTAAGTGTGTTGTAATTGCTTCCTATGGATTTTGGGTTTGGGGCTATAAAAATGAAGATTCCCTTCAGATAGTGGAAAATAATTTTTTGTGCAGACTGTTAGTTGTACCACGATCCCTGCCCGCCTTTGCATGTCACTTAGAGCTCAGTGCAAACTTCTTGGCGGATATAATTAAACTCAATTCCTTGCTCCTTTGGCTAAGGTTCTGGGTGACACCAGAAGCTAGTCTTACTTGGGAGATGATTCAAGACTGCCTCTGTTTGACAATGTATTGTCAATTTCCTGGCTGAGGTATGTTAAATCTGTTTTTTGAACTTTAGGGATCTCTGAGTTTTTGACAAATCTGAACATCTTGAGTGACACTAAAGCATAGGTTGGAGAGCCTTTTTTTTTTTTTTACAAATGACGAGAATAGAGCAGCCTGAGGGTTTTGTATCAATTACAAACAGCTTTAATTATGTATCTATTATATTCTCAGCATGATCTGGAATTTTGCAAAAGTTATTTATCCAAAATTAAAGGTACATATTTTATCTCACTACGTTGTGTTTTCATATTATTCACTTCCATGTACTTCAATGTGGCTTATCTCATGCAAGGGACCTGGTTTACTAATCATCCAAACTGCCCCTGTGATTGTGACACAAATCAAAGCACTCTGCACTTTATGTTGTTCTGCACTTCGTATTCCTCACATAGGAAGCGCTTCTTGGTCCTGGTACTCTGTTTTGCTAGCATTACTATAAGCAGAGGAGAGGGCCAAGTTATGTTCCAGGGTTAAGTAAATTATTCAGCAAGGAAATAGCATTTCTTCCACCCAATCGAACATTGTAACTGTATTTTTAGATGTTTTATTAACAGAAACATTTTTAATTGTATGTTTTACGAATTATGCATATGGCTGGAATGCCAGGGGAATAAAGTTTATTAAGTGACTGACTGACAGTGTAGTCAGATGCAGTGCCTTCTCAGTGGTAGAGTGCTCCAGCAGTGTCAGCCTCTTTGAGAAGTGACTACCTGGTGGACCCCAGCTGACTGATGTTCCTCAAATTATGTCCTGGGGAGCTTTGGGATGTCAGATAGTGATGGACACAGCAGCAATGGCAGAGGCTTCTCATTACTTGAGGACTTTGTAAGTGCAAACTTCTTCCATGAATGCCTTTTTGGTGTTAAAGTGTGCATTTTTGTTGCTGCGCGACACCCAGCAAAATATTAATTAATTTAGAGCTTTTGTAAATTTGTCATCTCTATACAAGATTCAGGGACCTGTAAGTTGCTCAATTAAACAGCAAACAATTTGGGTTGCCCTGTACTAAGGTCTGACGGCTGTTGCTGTACCTTCGTTCCCCAGAATTGGGTGTCTCCTATCAATATGACGCTTGGGTGGTGGCTAGCATCTACAGGGAGGGGGTGGTGGGCATGCATGCACAAATAAAAATTTTAAAAAATAAATATCACTTACCGAACTCGACAGGACCTCCTCGCTTCGGTCGTCCTCATCGCGACTGCAGCCATCCACCAAGAAATTCCCTCGACCAATCCTGGAACTGCTTACTAGCATGACAGCAGAACCCTGATTAGAGGAAGTGGCCTTATTGGCACTCCACAGTGCTCCAGAGGCCTGCACTTGCTCTAACCCAGCTGTTCTAAGACATGACATTCTAGAGATGTTTAAAGTGCAAATGTGTGGCTGGCCGTCGCAAGATGGCTGGCAAAAAAGAAATGTACACTTCAAACAGTGCATGGATAGCCCACCCTTCTCCCTGCTGATGTCACTCAGCTGGCACTGCCCACCCGATGCTCTGTTTAGGACAGGTGGATATAAAATAAAATGGTAATGAATTACCATTTTATTTTTCATCTTGGGTGCATTTAAGTGTGGCGACACTCCTAACTCCAACGGAGGAGCCGCCCCAGGCTCTGTGACAAGGCATTGCTCCATGCCTGACATGCTCCCCGGGCCTGATGCCTCCCTGTTGCAGTACTTGGTCCCTGTGGAGCAGTGCATGGCTCGGAGCCTCCCTGCAGTAGTGCAAGGTTCAGTGCCTCCTTGTTCCAGTGCAAGGCTCGGGCCTCCCTGTAACTGCGCATGCCTCAATGCATTCCTGTAGCAGTGCAAGGCTTGGCTTTTTCCTGAGGCAATCAATGGCTTGGTGCCTCCTATTAGCAGTGCAAGGCTCGGTGCCTCCCTTATAGCAGTGCATGATTTGGTGCCTCCCTTGCAGCAGCCAAGGTCCAGTGTCTCAATTGTAGCAGTGCTTGGCTCTCTGCCTCCCTGCAAGTGTGCAAGGCTTGGAACCTCCCTGTAGCAGTGCAAGCTTTGGTGCCTCCCGGTAGCAGTTTGCATGGCCTAATGCTTCCCAGCAGCAGTGCAAGGTTCACTGCCTCCAGTGTAGCTGCAGTGCATGGCTCAGTGCCTCCCTTGCAGATGTGCAGGGCTCTTATTATTATTATTATTATTTATTTTTGGAGAGCGCATAGTCACCATAAGGTATCCCAGCGCTAGGCACCCTATCTCTTTGGTTTGGGCCGGTTCAGGACGGTTAAAGAAGGAAAGGGAGGGGCAGGGGATCAATGTTTAGAGTGGGCGTGAGTCATTGGGGAAAAAGATGAGTTTTGAGCCGCTTCCTGAAGGCTCTGTGCCTCCCTGTTGCAGTGCATGGCTCATTGCCTCCAGTGTAGCAACAGTGCATGGCTCTGTGCCTCCCGGTAGCAGTGCATGGCTCAGTGCCTCCCTTGCAGATGTGCATGGCTCGGTGCCTCCCTGTAGTAGTGCATGCTCAGTGTCTCCCTGTAGCAGTGCACGGTATGGTGCCTCCCTGTAGCAGTGCATGGCTCTGTGCCTGCCTGCAACAATGCATGATTAAGTGCCTCCCTGTAGCAGTGCATGGCTCTGTGCCTCCCTTGTAGCAGTGCATGGCTTGGTGCCTCCCTTGTAGCAGTACATGGCTCAGTGCCTCGCTGTAGCAGTGCATGGCTCGGTGTCTCCCTGTACCAGTGCATGGCTCAGTGCCTCCCTTGTAGCAGTGCATGGCTCTGTGGCTTCCTTGTAGAAGTGCATGGCTCGGAGCCTCCCTTGTAGCAGTGCATGGCTCAGTGCCTCGCTGTACCAGTGCATGGCTCAATGCCTCCCTCTAGCAGTACATGGCTCAGTGCCTCCCTGTACCAGTGCATGGCTCAGTGCCTCCCTGTACCAGTGCATGGCTCAGTGCCTCCCTCTAGCAGTGCATGGCTCAGTGCCTCGCTGTACCAGTGCATGGCTCAGTGGCTCCCTGTACCAGTGCATGGCTCAATGCCTCCCTCTAGCAGTACATGGCTCAGTGCCTCCCTGTACCAGTGCATGGCTCAGTGCCTCCCTGTACCAGTGCATGGCTCAGTGCCTCCCTCTAGCAGTGCATGGCTCAGTGCCTCGCTGTACCAGTGCATGGCTCAGTGCCTCCCTGTACCAGTGCATGGCTCAGTGCCTCCCTCTAGCAGTGCATGGCTCAGTGCCTCGCTGTACCAGTGCATGGCTCAGTGCCTCCCTGTACCAGTGCATGGCTCAGTGCCTCCCTCTAGCAGTGCATGGCTCAGTGCCTCGCTGTACCAGTGCATGGCTCAGTGCCTCGCTGTACCAGTGCATGGCTCAGTGCCTCGCTGTACCAGTGCATGGCTCAGTGCCTCCCTGTACCAGTGCATGGCTCAGTGCCTCCCTCTAGCAGTGCATGGCTCAGTGCCTCGCTGTACCAGTGCATGGCTCAGTGCCTCCCTCTAGCAGTGCATGGCTCAGTGCCTCGCTGTACCAGTGCATGGCTCAGTGCCTCCCTCTACCAGTACATGGCTCAGTGCCTCGCTGTACCAGTGCATGGCTCAGTGCCTCGCTGTACCAGTGCATGGCTCAGTGCCTCCCTGTATCAGTGCATGGCTCAGTGCCTCCCTCTAGCAGTGCATGGCTCAGTGCCTCGCTGTACCAGTGCATGGCTCAGTGCCTCCCTCTAGCAGTACATGGCTCAGTGCCTCGCTGTAGAAGTGCATGGCTCGGTGCCTCCCTGTACCAGTGCATGGCTCAGTGCCTCCCTTGTAGCAGTGCATGGCTCGGTGCCTCCCTGCAGCAGTGAATGGCTCTGTGCCTTCCTTGTAGCAGTGCATGGCTCGGTGCCTCCCTTGTAGAAGTGCATGGCTCGGAGCCTCCCTCTAGCAGTACATGGCTCAGTGCCTCCCTCTAGCAGTACATGGCTCGGAGCCTCGCTGTAGCAGTGCATGTCTCGGTGCCTCCCTGTACCAGTGCATGGTTCAGTGCCTCCCTTGTAGAAGTGGATGGCTCGATGCCTCCCTGTACCAGTATATGGCTCAGTGCCTCCCTTTTAGAAGTGCATAGCTCCCTTGCCACAGTGCATGGCTCCATGCCTCCCTGTACCAGTGCATGGCTCCAAGCCTCCCTGTACCAGTGAATGGCGCGTTGCGCTTCTTTGAAACATTAAATTAAATACCTAACGTCACGTGGAGCACTGCTGGAACAACTTCAGTTATCTCAAAGAACCCTAGAGGAGAAAATATAATACCAGATTCACAGAGTTCGAGTTTTCTTAGTTCATTTGAATTTATATTTTAAATCGTTAATTCTGGGGCCCCGTATGATCTACCAACAGTTTACCATCACTCCATCTGAGAGTCACCTTGGAGTTCACATCATCACCTCTCACGTGGAGGGGGCATGTCTGCTTATTTAGGGGTCACCGACCTTCATTCGTTTATTTGAGATAAGACTGGCTGGCTCCTGAAGAAGGCTCAGTTAAAGCCTGGAATGGACTGACACTAACATATTACTGCAATTGCCCATGTGAATTATTTGAACGACTCGTTGTTAAAGCTAAGAACCTCAAAATTAATTATTTAAAATACAAATTCAAATGAACTGTAAACCATAAAATAACACATATGAATGACGTAGTACACGAGTAAAGAACTTTTTGCAAAAATGCACCGTCTGCAATTTAAGCGAAGTACTGAAATGAAACGCTATGTTTATTCTAAAATTCGAAGGTCGGGCTGATACAAGAGATGTTCAGTGTCCTGCCAACAACAGATTAGGAGTTTTTAAATAAATGCCATTTTGTGAGTTGTGTTTCATAAATAAGGGTCATGGGTTGAATTATTTTACAATGAGTAAGTCTGTGAGTTGCAGACTCGTTCATTTGATTTTTTAGAGGCTCTTTTTATTTGAATTGTCAAAATCCCAACAAATAAACCTGGAACTTTATGAACATGACACATTTCTAGGCACAATCCTCCTTTCTCTTGTCCTACTCTAATGGATTTTATGTAGAAGACAATCCACAAAGTGCAGGATAAATATGCATTTTCCTTGCTTTCCCACAATTTGTACTCAACTAGATTTTTCCACATGTAATAATCCCTTCTCTTCCTAAGGCATACCTGCCAACTTGAAGAACAATCTCACTGTGTGAGCAGGGGCATGGCCTTGAAAGGGGGCGGAGCCTCATGCAGAGAAGTACTTAAGAGGCACATTTGAACTGCCCTGCCCCCAAACCCCCTCCCACCCAAAAAAAGCTTGCTGACGCTTGTGCCGATGTCCTCGGGTGTTTTCACATCCATTAATGGATGTGCTAACGCGGGATTACTGGTTACTAATTATCTTACCAAATCCCATTTCCTGTCGACTGAATCGTTGGTACCTGTCTTGAGTAAAAGGTAATCTCGCAATAAATCAATCAATTTAAGAACTTACACCACTCTAAATGACCACTGACCAAAATTAAGTTTTAAAGATTTAATATAAAGTCAAAGATAACTGAAGATACAAACTTCTCAAAATGAGATTAAGGAGGTAAATCGGTATCACTATAAACATGAACTTTTTGAATAGTCTGAGTCTGAAAAACAGAATAATAAGTACAAGCTCGAAAACCATCAGGGTTGCCAAAATGGATACAAGTTGCAACCTCAAAGTCATTACAGAAAAGAAAATTAAGGTTAGTCTGTCCCTACACTACACTAAATGACATCCCTACTTAGCAAGATCTTAACCCTCTAGGTGTCAGCCGTGGTGACTTCCTAAGAAGATCACGCACTTCTCTTTGTCTCTTCTCTGATAATGGGTCTCTCCTGATCAGCCTATCTGCCTACCCATCCGCTTCCTTAGGCTCCCAAAATCATCTGCTCTGCCCTCCTCCCGGGTCACTTTCCCTAATACCAAATCACATTTCTGATAGGAACGCCCCTTGGGACGCCCCTCACGTGGTACATCTTTGCGCGGTAAACTCCATGATGGTACTCTTGAAGACCCTCGTTATAGTTGACCTTGGTTCCCAGGCTCCTTCTTCCGTGCGCTGATACCCCCTGAAATTCCTGGAAACTCCTACAGGCCTGCGCAAGGCGCCACTGAACAAAGTCCCTTTCATTCGAGCTGATTAGGACCCTCGCACCTGCATACAGCTCATCCTGCAGTGGGCCTCAAATTCCAGACTCCACCATATCTTTGGTCATAAAACACTCTCAAAGCTCCGTGCTGGACACCTCACGACCTCTCCTCTAACGAGCACATGGCAATTTAAACTACATGACATTATCTGCTCTGGCCTACTTGATTTACATGCAGCAGGTTCCTGCACTCTTAAAACATTAACTTGATTTAAACAGCAAACATTCTTAACTAGCATACGTTTCTAAAATAACACATCTATAAAGCATATACTTTTAACCCTAAGTTCAATAGTACATTTTGAAAGAACCATGTCAACTTTATCTCACATTAATTTAGCAGCACGTTCAGGTTTGCTGTGAATTGCCCTAAGGCCTACACATAATACTGGATTTTCAAAGTTACATTTAATTCGGACATGACTCTTTTTAACATGAGAACATGAGGTTTTCACATATATTCCAACATTTCTACATTAATCTCACACCGTTATAATTATAGTTACTCTACTTAACATTCTATACGTTTCACTACTGAACATAAACCACTCGTGTGCAAAACATGTTTAAACTAACTACGTGCTTGTAAATATGGCGTACTTATACATTTTTTTTCAAACTTGTGCTCTCTCAGTCCCCCCTTTGATGACCTTCAGGGGTCATCATCACCAAGACACTAAAAATGTAGAACCTTTTAAAGTGAAGACAGGGCAGTACCACTTCTTTTCATACTCTCTAATGCTTTCAGACTCTTATATTGAGTGTCCTGCATCGCTGTCAACTCTTCTTCCTGTTTCTTCATAGCTCTCTGTAACCTATTTGCTCTATAACATTGATACAAACGCACCAATCCCCACAAAGTGATTACACAAATCACAATTATGATGATGGGTTTCAGTATGTACCAAACGATACCCTTTCCTAAGTTGGCAAACCAACTTCCAACTTTACCCATTCCATGACCTACTTTTTCCCACACATTTACCTTTGCCAGGTCCTCAATTTCGTAGTGTATGGCAGTGATGTTTTGTATATACTTCTCTAGAGGCTTTGAATTGTCTGGAATGTAAGTACAGCATTCCTGGACCTTCAAGGCCCTACAGACTCCTCCCTCTTTTGCTAACAGAACATCTAAAGCAAGTCGGTTCTGAAGAACCATCGCCCTAATCGATTGCATCTCCCCTTCTATCAGCATCAAGGATCTTGCAGTACTGGCAGATAGCCTATCTACGACTGTAGCTAACCTCCTGATCTTAATGTCATTCATTATCAATCCTAAGAAAGGGAATGCAGCACCTATTACATCTCCAACTACTTCTGCTGCACCCAGCCCTCGCTTCCATCTAGTTGATATTTCTTTCTTAGGCGTGTCTAAATTCTCAACATGATATATTTTAGGAAAGACAACAGCCAGATAGCATGATCCGTACCAATTATCTGGTAACTTCACATAGGCATATCTTCCACATACAAAATATACATTTGGTATTGCTTGCATCCCTTTCATGAAGTTCTTAGAGTAATACTCCAATTGAAAGGCATGTTCACAATTGACTTGTCCTACATAAACGTTTTCATAATAGGAGTAACTCCTGTGAATGCACAGTTTCCCCCGTTTCTCCTTATCCAAAGCAATTGGACCAATACTACCTTTTCGTTGTTGTGCCCTTTCCTCCTTGGTCCAATCTGTTTCCCCTTGTCCTGATGCCTTCAATATCTTCTGCCTCCTGTATCTAGTATCTACCTGTGCTATAAACTTTTTCTCAACTTCTGATATTTGACAAGTCAGATTGTTCCTTCGAGCATGTGAAGTATCTAACGTTTTCCATGGAATAAACCATTTGTGTAATCTGTCTTCGCTTTTGTAGTAGTCCCATTTGTTCAAATGCTTGAAATTCGGAACCTCTGGCAATGTCGAGTCGAAATTCGAGAAGTAATACTCAAATCCGTCTCGTCCATAAAACATACTTAACAATAAACTGCACGTTATTCCATATGTCAACGGGAGATGATGGTATCTGATACCCTCCTCCACTGAAGCTGGTAACTGCATACAAACATAACAATCCTTTACTTCCATGGCATCAACATATTCATAAAGCAATTTAGCATAAGCATTTGACTTGTAATTTCCCTGTGACTCATCCATGTGTAACCTTTTTACTTCTGCATCTAACAATGCTTTGTCTTTTTCATTGATGTTTCCCTTCTCTTTAATAACGGTAGTTTTCGGTGTTGACACTCCCTTATCCTCCTTAACTGCGGTTTCATCCCCTTCGTGTCCCGCTAGGAATGAAACAGTTACCACTAAAATTATAAGAGAAACCACTACTCCTAAAAGTATAACAGCTATACATTTTGCCCTGCGGTTCGGGTTGCCAGCCTCCATGTTCTCAAACAGTGTAGTTTTCGACTTTCTTCCAGCATTCACTTCCTCTTCTTTTCAAACAAAGTCTTTCTCTCTTGCAATGTCTTTCTTTGAACACTTGGAAGCTTGACAATTTGTTTCCGCAAAACAGTTCAAAGTCCAGTAGAAATAGACAACCCTAGCCCTTCTCCATCCACTAAAATGAAACCCCTATCACTTTTCTTCTTCCACTCGGCGCTAGGTTATCTTGCAACAAGTTTTTACAATTTCTTTTCAACAGTCTTATTTTCGTCTGAAGTTATGTATGACTCAAGGAGTGACACTACTTCTTCATAAATGTCCATCCGAAGTATCATTCCCTCAGGTTCTGGACAGTTCGTACCACAACATGGAAAGTCAACTTTTTCTAGGATTATTCTCCTTATTTCGCTCAAGACAAGTGGACGGACAAAATTGAGAGTTAGCGTTTTTTCAATTTCCACTCCTGGTACTATCAGTTCTACATCCACAATTACAAAGGGGTCCGTTCTAATCAAGATCACTTTCTTCACCTTCCCAGTTCTGCGCCCCTTTGAAGACATTCACAATATGGTATTAATCCACAACAATAAGCGCTCCTAGCATTTCTACTACTCGCTCAAGCATTTCCAAACGAAGAAGAGTTCCCTCCAATATTGGATATCGTGAACAGCAAACTGGAAACTCAACTGTCTCTAAAATCAATTTTCTTATTCCACTCAGGAGAGCAGGATGAACGATGTTGAGTGTCAGCAACCTTTCGGTCTCCGCTCCTGGCAGTAGAAACCTTATTTGCACTGTGATGATCGGGTCAGTTCTGATCAGTTCCACTTCCCTGATCCTCCCTGTTCTGTGTCTCCCAGACATCTGCAACGAGGTAGGTCCAGTCGGGAGTAGAGTATCTTCTACTAGGCACTCGCACCCTCCTTGATCTTCTAAGACCCTCCTCGGCTTGATCCTGGATATCTTCTTCTGGATCTGAGTCTTCGGATATAGGAGTAAGCGTTTCTTCCTGGGCCGACCTCAAACTTAGCCTTCTTCTCCTTGTTGGCCAAGTGGCAGCTCCAAGCCTTATTCTCCTATTTCTTGTCCTCCCACTTGGTTCTTGGTCGCTCCGATACGGATCTGAGTCTGAGTCGTATTCACTTCTGCTCTCTCCTTCAGTTGCGTCTTCTGTCTCACTGCCGTCCTGTCTTCGCTCTCCTTCTGAATCCGTTGCGTTCCCAACTTCTTCCGACACCCCCTCAGCTGCCTCTATCCCTTCTTGCGACTCTTCTTCCACTTCCGGGCTTTCGTCTGGGATGGGAGCTGTTCCTTCTAGAGGTGCTGGAACTCTTCTAGTATGGGATGCATGGATCCAATTTGGCAGCCCCCCGCACTTCACCGCGGTGTTCGTTATCAGGATTACCTGAAAGGGCCCACGCCAGCGAACATCTAGGCAGTTCTTCCGGACGTGCTTTTTAACTAAGACCCAGTCCCCTGGGTTCAGGTCATGACACAGGTTCCTCGCTGCTGGAACTTCAGCCGCATGCACCTGAAGGGACACAGAATGGATGGCGTCAGACAGTCCTTTACAATAATCCAAGATCAGATCATCTGTAATATTCAATAGAGCAGTAGTTGGAACTGTAGGAAGTCTCATGGCCCTCCCCATCAGGATCTCGTGGGGAGAGAGACCTGTCCTCCTATCAGGTGTGCTGCGCATGCTCATGAGCACTAATGGAAGAGCATCTGGCCAACTCAAGGATGTGGATGCCACTACTTTAGCCAATCTATTCTTCAAAGTGCCATTCACTTGTTCCACAATTCCTGAAGCTTCTGGTCGATAACTACAATGCAGCTTTTGATCGATATTCAGTGTGGAGCACAACATCTTCACTATTTCGCTGTTAAAATGTTTTCCTCTGTCAGATTCCAAAGAGGCAGGCACCCCGAAGCGCGGTATCAACTCCCTGAGCAACAATTTAGCCACTGTGAGTGTATCGCACCTACGTGTAGGGTACGCTTCAACCCATCTGGAAAATACGCATACAATCACCAACACATACCGAAGGCGATTGACTCTTGGCATTTCGATGAAATCTAGTTGCATTCTATTGAAAGGCCCCCCCGACCTCCCAATGTGACTCAGTGTGACTGGTGTTCGTTTGCCTACGTTCAGCTGTTGGCAAGTAACACATCGTTTACATACTGATTCTGCTGCTATTCTAAATTTAGGGCAATACCAAGTTTGCCTAAACACTCTCATCATAGCATCCCTTCCTAGATGTACTGGACCATGTATTTCTCTCGCCATGGGATTAGCTAATTCTTCAGGTAACACAGCTCTCCCATCTGCTGAAACCCAGAAATCCATTTCACTTCGCACACAACCTGCTATTTCCCATGCCTTTTTCTCTGTTTCAGGTGCGTTCTCCTGCATTATTCTTAAATCCTCCCAAGTGTCTACAGTTTCTAACATCATACTTAATTCAGTCTTTTCTTCTGCACCTTCTATTTCCACCTTTGAGAAAGAATAACTTTGTTCCGCACAATAGCGTGCGACTTCATCAGCATATCTATTACCTTGTGACACAAAATCTGTATTCTTAGTATGAGCTACACACTTCACTACTGCGATGTCAACAGGACCTTGTAATGCTTCTATCAGCAATCGCACAAATTCTCCATTTCGAATGGGCGAACCAGAGGAGGTCATGTAACCCCTCTGAGACCACAACTGCCCGAAATCATGAACCACACCGAAACCATATTGGCTGTCCGTGTAGATGGTGACTCTCTTTCCATTTCCTGCTATGCAGGCACGAGTTAGGGCAATAATCTCTGCTACCTGTGCGGAATGTACTCCTTCCAGGCAAGCGGCTTCTACAACTCCAGTAATAGTACAAACAGCATAAGCTGCTCTCAACCGACCAGTATCGTCTCTTAAACATGAGCCATCAACAAAATAAATTTCATCGGGGTCTGACAATGGCTCATCCACAATATCTGGTCTGGGTTTCGTGCATAGTTCAGTCACATCAAGGCAATCGTGGTCTTCACATCCTTCGCCTTCTATTACCGTAGGTAATGGCATCAAAGTAGCAGGATTCAAGACAGAGCATCTCCTGAGAGTCACGTTTTCTGCGGCAAGTATAACTTGCTCGTAACGCGTGAGCCTGCTATTGGTCAGATGCTGCGTCTTCGTCCTGGTCATTAACAATTCAACTGAATGTGGTACATACACCACTACTGGATGTCCCATCACAATACTCTCGCTCCTTTCAATGCTGACACCCGTTGCAGCAACGGATTTGAGACATCCGGGCAACGCTGCGGCTACTGGATCTAATGTAGCCGAAAAATATGCAACTGGTCTACGGGCATTACCGTGGGTCTGTGCCAAGACTGACAAAGCACATCCCTCTCTCTCACAGCAATAGAGTGAAAATGACTTTTCGTAATCTGGCATTCCCAGAGCCGGAGCACGACATAAATCGTCTCTCAGCTGTAAAAACGCCACCAGACATTCTTCATCCCATGGTACCGGATCAATCACCTCCTTGTGCGTCAGTTTCTGTAAGGGCTTTGCTTTCAGTGAAAAGTTAACTATCCACTGTCGGCAGTAACCCACCATTCCTAGGAACATTCTAACTTCTCTCTGTGTTGTAGGCGCATTCATTTTCATTATCGCCTCAATCCTCTCTGGGGACACCTTACGTTTCCCTTTTTCTAACCTGTGCCCTAGATACTGTACTTCTGTCAGACAATACTGCAACTTGCTCGGAGATACCTTATGTCCATTTTCAGCTAAATGATTCAGTAAGGCAATTGAGTCTGCTTTACAAGCTTCCTCTGTTTCTGACGCAACAAGTAGGTCATCTATGTACTGTACCAGAACCGAGTTCTGTGGCAGTACTAGATTCTCAAGATTCTTCTTCAGCAACTGATTAAAGATGGATGGGCTGTCTGTGAATCCTTGTGGGATTCGACACCATGTTAAAACGCGATCTTCCATTTTAAAAGCGAAAAGGTACCTGCTCTCTTCATCCAATGGGATTGAAAAGAAAGCCTGACAAAGATCTATCACTGTGAACCATTCTGCTTGACATGGTATTTGAAACAATATTACTGATGGATTCGGTACCACGGGACAACATGAAACGACTATGTTGTTAATTTTTCGTAAATCCTGAACTATCCTAAACTTCCCGCTAGGTTTCTGCAAACCCATAATCGGGGAGTTACAAGGACTACCCACGATTTCTTTCAGTATTCCCTGCTGTATCATTGACTCGATCACAGGCTTTATTCCTGCAATCGTTTCCTGTGACAATTTGTATTGAGGCGTTCTTGGAAACTCAACATTTGGTTTTACCAATATTTTTACCGGTTCTACCCCTTTAATCAATCCTATATCTTCCCCTGTGAAATCCCACACCTCTGACGCCACTGCATCTCTTAAATCTTGTGGAAGATCTTCTACAGTCAGAGTAGGATATAGTTCTACACAGAATTTTGAATTGGCCACCTTAAAGGTAGCATCATCGTCGGTAGTCTGTACCTCCACTCCTTGCGGGGTGCAGTATATGGTGCAGTTCAATTTGCACAACAAATCCCTTCCTAACAGACATACCGGACTCGAGTCACAAACCACAAACTGATGTTCGTTCATATGATTGCCTATTTTCACAGATACTGGTTCTGTCAACGGACTAGTCATTCTTTTATTTGCGACTCCTACCACCTGAATTGTTTCCCCTGACATCGGCAAGTCTGGAACCACCGCTGATCTCAGAGTCGAACGAGTAGCCCCAGTATCCACTAAGAACGTAGTGGGACACCCTGCCACTTCTGCCTCAACAAATGGCCCTCTCTGATCCACTTCTAGAACTGCCCCGAGGGTACAGTCCTCTTCACTGCTCACCCGTTGTCCTGTCAATGGATCAATGTAATAACATTTTTCTTCCTCAATAAACAGAGGCATTTGTTTAAAGACCTTTCCTCCAGCTGTTATCTTCGGTGGCTGTGGGAATTGGGCCCGTGGAGCCGAAGTCCCCCCTTTGGCCACCTTATTACTTGGGACTGCCACCTTTTGCACTGGGTCTTCTTGGACCTGTTCTTCTACTTCTAGCTCTCCATTTTCAGGGTTAAAGGGACACTTGCGTCGCCAATGCCCCACCTGGTGACACTGATGACACTTTGTCGTTTTCTTTAAAGTGGCAAAGTCTATCCTAGGTCTCTGCCCTTCTTCATTATCTTTGCTCTGACCATTTGGTTTTCGTCCCATCCCCTGCTTCTGCTGGCCACCCTTCCCAGCGGACTGCATTTGCACCACCATCAATTTCTCCTTTAGATTCTTGGCTTTAGAATCTATCTCGTCACTGCAGTACCTCGCATATCGTAAAATCTCATCTAGTGGTTTGTTCTGCCAACAGATTAAATGTTGCTGTATCATCAAACAAATATCAGGTCTCAACCCCAAGACAAACTTTGACACGAACTGCCCTATGTCTTTGGGATCCATTACATCTAGTCCACTGTATTGCTTGAATGTTTTCAACAATCTTTCATAAAACTCGTGAACTGTCTCCTTGGGTTCCTGCCTTGTTCGGTCTATTTTTACCCAATCTATGTCCTGTGGTGGTACCTTATCTTTCAGCCATGCTATTACCCTTTCATACTTTCGCATGACAATCTCAGATGGTCCATTTGTTCGAGCATCCCTCAATGGTTCAGCATTTGGCCATTCGACACTAGTCTTGCACGGGGTCCACAAATCAGATGGGACCACGATGTCAAACAACGTGTTCAAATCTATCCACAGTACTTTCGAGATTTTAACAAACCTCTCTACCTGCTTATACCATTCGACTGGATTGTCCCGCAACTTCGGAAATGAGTTGGTAAATGCGGCTAAGTCTCCTCTACTCCAGGGCACATGTACATAATTTCCATTTGATATTTCTCGCAAAGGGAATGCCTCCATCTGCATTACCCTTCCCTCAGGGGTCATCACATTTGTACTTCGCCTAACTGTGCCCTTTTTCGACCACCTTTCTTCCCATTTATCCAGTTCCCTCCACACTCGTATCCCTGTTACCAGCTCTCTTATGTGTGTTTTTAATCCAGTAGTTCTCTTCTCATCTAGATCTTGGTCTGCGTACTGTAATCTGTGGTTACTCTGTAATGCCCTTGTCCTAGACAAATCCACGGCATACCTGTCTGCCAAATCAGTCAATTTCTCATGAAACGCTCTAGCTTTCCTAGTAATATCCTTTGCCATGAACAATAACTCATCCTGTTCATACAATTCTATCCTTTCCAAAGGCAATGTTCCATCTATTATCTCATCAACATCTGATTTTAAACTAGTAACATCAAGCCTTTTTGCCTTAATTTCAGCTTTCAAGACACTCAATTTAGCTCCTCCATCCGCATCTCTCCCATCCCAGCTCCGAGATCTACGTTAAGGTATTGGTGAATTATAGGGAGTCCTCCCCTGTTCCCATCTCTCTAGATCCCATGCCTTTCCATCTTCTCGGGGTGGGTGGTGAAACACTCCTTCATGCCTCATAGCCCCTCTCTCCCCATCCGGGCTAGTTTCACGGGATGCAGGGTAAGATGTTCTATTACTCCCTCTTTCTTCCCTACTTCCCTGTGATTCCTGATTATTCGAGGCGTGGCGGGACCTATCGCTGTTCTCCTTTCTCCAATGTTGAACGTCTTCCCCAAGTGTATGATGAAGGCACCTAAACCTATTCTGAAAAGCCCGTACCGCCTCATCTCCTCCTTTCCCCCAGAGACGGGACATTTCCTCACATTCTACAATCCTAGTATTTTGTTCCGGCTGTTCTCTCTGATTTGTAGGACATGCATCCCCTCTATTCTCTTGACTTTGGCCTTCCCGGCCCTGACTGCTTTCGCTGGCCCCACAATGAGATACTGTCCCATTGCCCCTGGTATCCCACTCTGGTTCCGTCCTTGTCCTGTTACTCGGAGATACTATGGACCCGTCCCATTCCCTCAAATCAGCTCTTAACTCTGAAAAAGATCTTGGCCGCGGTCCCCTTAGATCCATTGGTCCTCTCGGTCCTCCCTGTTCTGAATTGGGACCGACAGTTGTGTCTAATGGGGTATTCCATGTTACTGATCCTGGCAATTGTTTCCATGCATTTGTCACATTATTCCTCCTTTCCATCTCAATCCTCTCCCTATCCAATTGCCTTTGTTGTTCCCCTCTATCTCTCTCAGAATTATAGATCGAAACTATGGGTCCTATGGTAACAGGCACTTGAAGAGCGTCTGGCAATCCCACAGACTCAACCCTTTCTGTGGTTGGCGTTTTCTGCACCACAAACCTTCCCACTACACTCTGTACAGTGTTGTTTGGAGGTGTTTCTCCGCCTTTGCTAGGTGTCCATTCCGATATAGGGAGTGGTGTATATCCCTCTATCTCATTCCCATCCTCCCTTGCGAGCCCTCTATCTTCTATCAACTCCACTCTCGGAGGTGGTCTATCCATTAACAATCTGTTTATCAGATTGTCCTCCGACTCGCTTTCCTCGTCTTCTTCCATGAGGTTTCCTCCTCCTGACACCTCCCTCATCGGATACATTTTCTCCACCTCAATAGTCCGTACCCTCCAACGCTTTTCCTCCTCATCCCATTTGGAATCTCGCACTGCCCTTACCGATCGCGTCAGCCTTTGTTGACGCCTGTTCAAATTTCGGTTGTGTGCAGCCTTAATCCATGCATTAAGAGCCTCAAACTGTGTTGGTCTGGGCGAGGGTTTCAATGAGGACATGGTTGCTTTCAGCCGATGTAACACCTCTAATTTAAACGTCCCGTACTTCGGGAACTGCATTTCCTCATTCCCTTCCGTAAGCTTATTCCAAGCCCCAATCCACAATATCGTATGCAGCCCAACATTCGTTGCCATATAATGAGCTGGCGTACCCTCTGGGGGAGCCTCTTCCCCGTAATAATGTTCACTTCGTTTACGTTTAAAAATCCCTTTCAAACACTTAAAACACTTCATGATTTCTCTTTTCTCCGCGTTTGTTTACTTCCTGATGATATTCCACCAATCTCAGCCCCGTTCTCACTAACTGGCCTATCCGTACGCGACTTTCCTCCGACGTCACTCTAGCCGCCCAACCAGAGCGCGGCTCTAGCTAATGTCACACCAACCGCTCAATCACAGCGCGGCTCTAGCCGACGTCACCCGTCCCCCTTCGCAGCAGTTCCCCTCCTTTCTCAGCTCGTCTCCTCGGTCATGCACGCATCCCATTCATACTCTGAAAAATGATTACTTCCGTCCAAGCGATCACCTTTCTTTGACTGTACGCCCACAGTCTTTCTGTAGTTGTCACCTTAACTTGGCGAAATGTCTTTCCGATTACTTCCAGACAATCGCCTTCTCCGATAGGTTACTCACACACAGTAACTTTCGACCAGCGTCCGTTACTCATACACTCACTCTTACACTCCCCCTATCTTGGATCCACGGCGGTCAATGGTACCTCGTGACCTCCGTACTATGGTCGACAACTACCCTGGATGTTCGATACACCCAAAACCACTTAAGCTCTGGCCTGAACTTAAGATTTCACCAGTTAACCCGTTTACCAGGTTACCAGTTTACCAGGTTGCGCGCGCTCACAACCGTCTCTCATTCACACTACAGGCATTCAACTCCGCAAGACATTACAATACAAATACAACACAAAACACCGCAATCTATTCACGCATGACCCTTTTTATACTCACTCTCCGATACTGCTGCTTTTCTCGCACCGTCTGCACCTTTCGGCACACGATTCTTCCGCTGCTCGTCTCTCGGCGTCTCGGGCCTTGGGGTAAACTAACCTCTCTAGATTACCTTCCTCAAGAAGATAACCATCCTCACTCTGCTACCAACTGCTAACGCGGGATTACTGGTTACTAATTATCTTACCAAATCCCATTTCCTGTCGACTGAATCGTTGGTACCTGTCTTGAGTAAAAGGTAATCTCGCAATAAATCAATCAATTTAAGAACTTACACCACTCTAAATGACCACTGACCAAAATTAAGTTTTAAAGATTTAATATAAAGTCAAAGATAACTGAAGATACAAACTTCTCAAAATGAGATTAAGGAGGTAAATCGGTATCACTATAAACATGAACTTTTTGAATAGTCTGAGTCTGAAAAACAGAATAATAAGTACAAGCTCGAAAACCATCAGGGTTGCCAAAATGGATACAAGTTGCAACCTCAAAGTCATTACAGAAAAGAAAATTAAGGTTAGTCTGTCCCTACACTACACTAAATGACATCCCTACTTAGCAAGATCTTAACCCTCTAGGTGTCAGCCGTGGTGACTTCCTAAGAAGATCACGCACTTCTCTTTGTCTCTTCTCTGATAATGGGTCTCTCCTGATCAGCCTATCTGCCTACCCATCCGCTTCCTTAGGCTCCCAAAATCATCTGCTCTGCCCTCCTCCCGGGTCACTTTCCCTAATACCAAATCACATTTCTGATAGGAACGCCCCTTGGGACGCCCCTCACGTGGTACATCTTTGCGCGGTAAACTCCATGATGGTACTCTTGAAGACCCTCGTTATAGTTGACCTTGGTTCCCAGGCTCCTTCTTCCGTGCGCTGATACCCCCTGAAATTCCTGGAAACTCCTACAGGCCTGCGCAAGGCGCCACTGAACAAAGTCCCTTTCATTCGAGCTGATTAGGACCCTCGCACCTGCATACAGCTCATCCTGCAGTGGGCCTCAAATTCCAGACTCCACCATATCTTTGGTCATAAAACACTCTCAAAGCTCCGTGCTGGACACCTCACGACCTCTCCTCTAACGAGCACATGGCAATTTAAACTACATGACATTATCTGCTCTGGCCTACTTGATTTACATGCAGCAGGTTCCTGCACTCTTAAAACATTAACTTGATTTAAACAGCAAACATTCTTAACTAGCATACGTTTCTAAAATAACACATCTATAAAGCATATACTTTTAACCCTAAGTTCAATAGTACATTTTGAAAGAACCATGTCAACTTTATCTCACATTAATTTAGCAGCACGTTCAGGTTTGCTGTGAATTGCCCTAAGGCCTACACATAATACTGGATTTTCAAAGTTACATTTAATTCGGACATGACTCTTTTTAACATGAGAACATGAGGTTTTCACATATATTCCAACATTTCTACATTAATCTCACACCGTTATAATTATAGTTACTCTACTTAACATTCTATACGTTTCACTACTGAACATAAACCACTCGTGTGCAAAACATGTTTAAACTAACTACGTGCTTGTAAATATGGCGTACTTATACATTTTTTTTCAAACTTGTGCTCTCTCAGATGTTGGCAGTTCTAAGCCTTGGAAAACGAGCTGGAAACCACTATTTACAGTGGTTGTTGGCTCTTTTTCCTGCCACTGTGTGATATCCGCTCCTCACCAGGAGACTGTGTGATGGGAGCCGATATTGTGTGTCATACGGTGGCACCGTGTGAGTTGGCAGGTATGCATAAGTATATTAGGGAACTTGAGGAGCTCGCCCCCATTCCAACTCATACTCCAACCATTTATTATAGTAGTTTTAAACATTCATTTATAGTATGTACAGGCATTGGGGTATTTGTGAATGTCCCATCCAAATGATATTGTAGGGGTTTCTGGCATTCCCAGTGGCCACTACTTCCTTCCGCCTTTAGGAATTCCCATTTTCCCTCCTTGTCTGATACTTATGATTGCAGAATGTCAGCCACCTGGTGAGATTTCCACAGGTGTCAGTTACATCTGGGACCTTAAGTACCCATAGAGCATGAGGTTGCAGACAACACTTTGCACAAACAAGGTCTGAGAATCGGCCCCCATATGTTCAGAAATTTAATAATGACTTGTTCATTTTAGGGATCGTCATACTATACTTCTGACATTTCCAAGTGTTGTAAAGAACAGATGTTACTGTTGTCCAGTTTCACTGACTCAAAGTCCCCCTTCTTGGAAGGGGAGAACATTAAGCCAGCCCCCCGAATATTCACACTCATCAGGGGCAGATCATTCATGCTTCAGCCGATAATGTTCACCTTACTGAGACCTACTTCTGGCTGTGATGTATACAAAAAAGACAGTGCAAGGTGAGTTCCCACAGAGCATTATTGAGCAGAGCACATGAGAGTTTGGCTATCGGGATCAGCCATACTTGTAATTCTTATGTTTTCACACTTCTGCAGTTTTTCCATTTCCCTGTTCTTGTTGTGTCTTCACTCTTGAAGTAAAGTTGTTGTTCTCACAGTCTGGCGAATTGCTCACACCGGGCTCATTGCTTGAAGGGGTGTCCAACAGGGCCAGACTGGTCGTAGCCGGCACCGTGAGTTTTCCCAGTGGGCCGGAAGGGTGGGGCCGGTTTTTGGCTCGTGGGGGGAGTTTTTATTGCTGAGGGCTGGTTTTGAAGCAGTAGCAATATTGGCCCCATGTAACAAAAGTGGCAGCGGTGCACAAGAGGATCGGAGGTTCTCAGTAGCACCCCTCTTCCGCCCTCCCTACCTTGTCCCCACTGGGGCCGGTCGGGCAGATTTGCCAGGTCTGGTTTCCGTTCCCAGTCCGGCCGTTGAGTCAGAATATATTCCATCAATATCTGCCAAGTGATTATAGAATCTGCGCATATGAGTAAATGCTTCCAAGTGGTTGACGTACATTGTTATGGGATGACCATATGTACCACATGTTGTTATTTCCATGGCTAAGAATTGCAATTCCTGGAATATAGTGGAGTACAGGGTCATGTAATCGCAATTCCTCGGTCTGTACTCATGAATGTCGCTTACATGTATAGCCAATCATAACAACATCATGGACAAAATATTGAGGGATAAAATATTGAAGGCAAGTGCACAGGGGGTAAATATAGATTGACTACTCTTAACTCCACCTCTAGGTACCTTGATGATATACATATCGTCAAGGTACACAGAGGTGTATGAAAACTATACATACTTACCTTTCGATATAATGTCCACAATATTAGTGTCTCACTGTGGAAATGTAAAATCTGATTCTTTCGTTTTTTAATTAAGCTGTGCCTCATCCATTTTCACCCCTGCTATGTTTTCAGCCTGGCTCTATCCTTGACACCACACCTGCATAAACATTAGGTACCTAATTTAAATCGAGACATTGTAGGCTGCGTATGTCAAGCCCGCTCTGGTGTCTAGGCTGTTGGTTCCTTTGCCTTTACCAAGACGGAGATACAATTGCTCACATCTCCAATCTCCTGCCAGGTGGAGTCAATTGGTGGCGCAGTTTAGGCTGAGAGATTCCAGTCATCTGCTTAACTGAACACTGTCCTCTGGTTAGCGTTCTAGTCGTTTGCAGCAGTTCTGCCATTTTGTGCGCGCGCTGCCTGAGCGCTGCGCACTTCAACTGAAGTATTTGACGGAGCCGGTAACGTCTTTGAGAGCCTCTTCCAAGGCGTCTCATTCTTTCTATTCGCGGCTCGTCAAAAGAAGATTCCGGAGTTATTTGGAGAAGAACCTGAATTCCTCGTGAGCATTACCGACTTGCAGCTTGAAAGACTTCGTGAGCAAAAGGTCGAGTATCCGTTCTCTCTCTCATATGCCGTGCAGTAGGTTCGAGAGTACGGTAAGCCTTGACCGCTTTTGTATCTTCGATACTTCTAACTGAGAAGCGGGTTCTTTGAGCAACTCTTATTCCTGTGAAGTCGAGTTCAATTTCCGCTTAGACATTCTTGAAGCACTATCTACGAGTTGTTCTCCTGAAAGACATTGTGACTAAAACCAGCGTTCATATGAGAAATTGCAAAGACTGAAACCAACAGTAGTCTTGTTCGTTTTGATCATCAGTCCTGAATAGTTTCTTAACCGCATGGAAATGTATCCAGAGCTGAAAATTGAGTAAAGTACGCTACACAGAACATTGCTGTAAAGGAAGTGTTTAGGGGGATATCTATATGCGCATGTAGTTATATTCTCTTACTCACCTTAGTGTAGTACTTTGTCATCTACCAGAACTATTCAATTTTCCACAGCTCATAGAAGCAGTATTTTCCTTTGGTCAACCGTTCTAACCTCACTTCAGCAAGAGAGTGGCGCATTCCACATCCAACACAGGTATACCTAAGTCGTCTCTTGGATAAAGGAAAAGACAGAAATTGAATGCCAAGTTTGTGGGAATGTATTAATTTTGTGTTACTCTTACAGGTGCCAGAAAGTCGACGACACCAGGGTGTGGCAGTCTCTCTGTTGTTTGTGATCCACTTCCCCTTTCCCCCTCATTCCTGGGCTCAGAGTGCTCTGGGACCAGGGGTGTTTGGGAATTGGGAAATTCTCATCTAGAAGACCCTCTTCAGATCGCCCCCACAGAGTTCAGGAGGTTCAGGTACAGCGTTCTTGACAGATTGAAGTGCCTAAATAGTGCCTTCTGTCTGGGCGAGATGGCTGAGGGTTTTGATGTTAAGGCTTTGACTTCAATCCTAGAAAGTATGCAGAAACAGTTGAGTGAAACCAGGGAGGAGGTTAAAAAGTCCAATTTAGAGACTAGTTATCTACGTCAGAGAATGGAAGAGATAGCAGCAGCTCCCAGTCCCAGTTTTGAAAGAAGTAAGTTTCAAGGTTTTGCCCCATCCCCTTCTTCGTCTGAGTTAACTACACAAGTGGTGCATGCTATGTCTCCCACTATTCCTTTGGCCCCTCCGGAAAGATTTCAGGGAGATCCCCATAAGGCTCAGATTTTCCTCATGCAGTGTGCATTGCATTTTTTATGCAAACCTATTTTGTTTAAGGAGGATCAATCCAAAGTGGCTTTTGTTCTGTCTTACCTGAGTGGTGATGCTGCGGCATGGTTGATGCCTTTGGTCTCTACCAACGACCCTGTGTTGTACAAGTATGAAGATTATAAGGCAGAATTTTTACGAATCTTTGACAGAAGAACCATCTCGCAAACTACAGACAACGAGTTACTGGATTTGAAGCAAGGGAACAAGGAATTGGTGGCTTACATCGCTCAATTCAATAAGTTGATTGTTGAAACTAGTTGGCCAACGGCAAAGAGAGCGGCCATCTTTTATCGTGGGCTCAAGGACGAATTAAAGGATGGTCTAGCCCAAATTCCGAAGAGGCCTACTGGTTTATCTGAACTGATTGATTTGGTCTTGCAAATTGATCAACGTCAATATGAAAGACGCAGCGAACGTCGAAAGGATTCTAGAATACTTCCACCCAGGTTTGACCGAGCTCGATTGGAAGGGAGTAAGGGTTCAGAAGGGAGCCCGGGCGAAGAACCAATGCAAATTGGAACTGTTCGAGGTCCTCTGAGTAAAGAGGAGAGAGAAAAGAGACGAGCAGGCAAGCTTTGTATGTATTGTGGCCAATCGGGTCATTTTGTCCGAGAATGTCCTAGGAAACCCAAATCATCAGTTTTGGTAAAAGATCGGCTCCACCAGTAGACGGAGTTGCTCTGGTGGAAGCTGATTCTGAGTCAACTCCTGCATTACAATCCTTGGCTAATACTCTACAGTCTTCAGCTCCTCATTTAATCCTATCCAGTCGAATTAGTTTTGGAGAAACTGAGAATGATGGCATCTCCATAATGATTGATTCAGGAGCAACCGGAAATTTCTGCGACATCCAGTTTGCTAAGTCCATGGGGATTCGTTTTGAAAAGAAGTTGAGACCAGAGCCGGTTCGTGCAGTGGATGGCACCAACTTATCATCTGGCCCCATAGTTGCAGATACCGAGGTCATCACGTTGTATGGTCCCGGAGATCATAAAAGTTTTGTACGCTTCAACTTAATAGATGCCCCTCAGTTTCAGCTTATTTTGGGGTTGCCGTGGCTTACTGAGCACAATCCAAGTATCGATTGGGCAGCACGTACCTTGAAGATGAACTCTGAATTCTGTCATGAGCATTGTTTCAAGTCCTCCTCCGGGGTTGCCATGCCGTCGATGTCTTCCAGTTTAGCCAATCAGACTCAAACCATTTGTGCTCTTGAAGTTCCAGAGATTCCAAATGAATATTTGGATTTGAAGGAAGTATTCAATGAAAAAGAAGCCAGGAAGCTTCCTCCACATAGGCCTTATGATTGCCGGATTGAGTTAGAACCTGGTGCTGCTTTGCCTTGTAGTCGCATTTACGCTTTATCGGAACCGGAGAATTTGCATTTGAAAGAATACATCGATCAACATCTAGCCAGTGGTTTCATTCGACCGTCCAAGTCTCCAGTGTCTTCCCCTCTTTTCTTTATTCCAAAGAAGGATGGAACTTTGAGGACCTGCATTGATTATAGGGCGCTGAATTTAATCACAAAAAAGAATCGCTACCCGTTGCCACTCATATCTGAGTTGTTGGATCAAGTAAAAGAGGCTCATATCTACACCAAATTGGATCTGCGAGGTGCGTACCATTTGGTGCGCATGGCCGAAGGGGAAGAGTGGAAGACTGCTTTTCGCACCCGGCTGGGATTATTTGAATATCAGGTAATGCCCTTTGGGTTGTGTAATGCCCCGGCAGCCTTCCAGCACTTCGTGAATGACATCCTTCGTGAGTATTTAGATCGTTTTGCAGTGGTCTACATTGACGATATTTTGATTTTTTCAAACAATCTGGAAGAACATGTGATTCATGTGTGTGCTATTTTAGAGAGGTTACTTGAACATCAATTATTTGTGAAATTGGAGAAATGCGTCTTTCATTCATCCAAGGTGGAATTTCTAGGTTTCATACTTTCCCCAGAAGGTGTATCTATGGATGATTCAAAACTTCACGCTATAAAGAATTGGCCAGCTCCTCGATCAGTCAAGGAGATACAGAGTTTCCTAGGCTTCGCCAATTTTTACAGGCGGTTCATTCTAAATTTTTCCAGCAAGGTGAGTCCAATAACTCGCTTGTTAAAGAAGAATGAGAAGTTTGTTTGGGGACCCGCCTCAGAGGAGGCATTTCAGCAGTTAAAAGAGGCTTTCACGACGGCTCCGGTGTTACAACATCCGGATTTGAATGAACCATTCTTTGTGGAGGCGGATGCTTCATATTTGGCCATTGGGGGAATTTTGTCGCAGCGACAGAAGAATACTGGACAGCTCCACCCGGTTGCATATCACTCTCGGAAATTGTCTCCAGCAGAGATAAATTATTCAATCGCTGACAAAGAATTATTGGCAGTGAAGGATGCCTTTCAGGTTTGGAGACATTATTTATTGGGAGCCAAACATGTTATAACTGTCTTCACGGATCATAGAAATTTACAATTTTTAAAGTCAGCTCGCACGCTCACTCCTCGACAACTGAGATGGTCACTGTTCTTTGCCGACTATGACTTTGTCTTGACTTACAAACCTGGAGCAGCTAATGCTAAAGCAGATGCCCTATCACGGCTGGAAATGGGGAGTGAAGCTGAACATCAGAAGGTGCATTTTGTCATTCCAGAAGAAAAAATTATTGCCACTTCTGTTGAAGATGAATTTGGTCATAGGATTTGCGAAGAGTTTGCCAAAGAGGAGTTTCAAGACTGGGAGACTGAGGGTCCAGATCGGGAGGTCAAGGATGGGAAGCCCTATCTCCAGGGAAAACTGTTTGTTCCTAATGAAGATCTGCAAAATGAAATTATCCAATTGTCTCATGATCATATGTTGGCCGGACACAAGGGCTTTGCTAAGACTTTGGAGTTGGTGAAGAGAGACTTTATTTGGCCCGGCATGGACACTCAGGTGAGACAGTACATAGCCACATGCGAGCAATGCATCAAGGGGAAAAGTGTAAGGCAGTCTCCACAGGGTCTACTTCAGCCATTGCCAGTAGCACCGTCCCCTTGGCATACCATATCTATGGATTTTATTGTGGATTTGCCCTCTAGTCAAGGTACCTCAGTCATCTGGGTGGTGGTGGATCAATTTACCAAGATGAGTCATTTCATTCCTTTGAAAGCCCTTCCTACTGCTCCCCAGTTGGCCACTCTATTTGTGCAGTACATATTGAAGCTTCATGGAATTCCCAAGGTTGTGATTTCAGATCGTGGACCACAATTTGTGTCCCGTTTCTGGAGGTCTTTCCTGAAAGGAATTGGGGTAGATTCTCGTTTGTCCACCAGCTTCCATCCAGAGACTGATGGACAGACGGAGCGTGTGAACCAGGATCTTGAGCAATACCTTCGTATGTATCTAATGGATCAAGAGGGCGATTGGCCCTCCTTGCTTAGTACTGCGGAGTTTGCTTACAATAATGCCGTTCATTCGGCTACAGGTTTCTCCCCATTCTTTTTTAATTCTGGTAGGCATCCTAATATGTGGGTTGGTAAGGTGGAGGTTGAAGTTCCTGCAGTTCAGGAGGTTTTATTAAATTTGCAACAATCCTATAAGGCAGCATCATCCAACCTTTCCAAGGCCAAGATCTCTTACAAGGAACAGGCAGATCGTAAGCGTAGGGAAGGTTCCATTTTTGAATCTGGGGATCAGGTTTGGATATCCACCAAGCATATGCGCTTGCGTGGAAATCGCAAGTTTCAACCAAGATTTGTGGGTCCTTTTCCTGTAGATAAGATGATCAACCCAGTTAGTGTTAGAGTCATCCTTCCAAAAACCATGAAGATACATCCAACCTTTCATGTCTCTTTGGTCAGAAAAAGCCCCCCCCCATCTTAGACTGAAGACTCCACCAAACTCCATTCAAGTCCAATCTTCGGAAGAGTTTGAGGTTAAAAGAATCCTAGATTCCAAGATAAGAACAGGAAAATTGTTTTATTTGGTGGACTGGAAAGGTTTCGGTCCAGAGGAGAGATCTTGGGAACCAAGCTGTAATGTTCACGCTCCCAGGTTGGTGACTGCATTTCATAAGACTTACCCGCAGAGGCCTGGGGAGGGGTCTTTGGTGGGGGGTACTGTCAAGCCCGCTCTGGTGTCTAGGCTGTTGGTTCCTTTGCCTTTACCAAGACGGAGATACAATTGCTCACATCTCCAATCTCCTGCCAGCTGGAGTCAATTGGTGGCGCAGTTTAGGCTGAGAGCTTCCAGTCATTTGCTTAACTGAACACTGTCCTCTGGTTAGCGTTCTAGTCGTTTGCAGCAGTTCCGCCATTTTGTGCGCGCGCTGCCTGAGCGCTGCGCACTTCAACTGAAGTATTTGACGGAGCCGGTAACGTCTATGAGAGCCTCTTCCAAGGCGTCTCATTCTTCCTATTCGCGGCTCGTCAAAAGAAGATTCCGGAGTTATTTGGAGAAGAACCTGAATTCCTCGTGAGCATTACCGACTTGCAGCTT
This sequence comes from Lissotriton helveticus, assembly GCF_964261635.1. Taxonomy (NCBI): domain Eukaryota; kingdom Metazoa; phylum Chordata; class Amphibia; order Caudata; family Salamandridae; genus Lissotriton; species Lissotriton helveticus. Next base: position 986,133,401 of record NC_136063.1, read on the forward strand.
GAAAGACTTCGTGAGCAAAAGGTCGAGTATCCGTTCTCTCTCTCATATGCCGTGCAGTAGGTTCGAGAGTACGGTAAGCCTTGACCGCTTTTGTATCTTCGATACTTCTAACTGAGAAGCGGGTTCTTTGAGCAACTCTTATTCCTGTGAAGTCGAGTTCAATTTCCGCTTAGACATTCTTGAAGCACTATCTACGAGTTGTTCTCCTGAAAGACATTGTGACTAAAACCAGCGTTCATATGAGAAATTGCAAAGACTGAAACCAACAGTAGTCTTGTTCGTTTTGATCATCAGTCCTGAATAGTTTCTTAACCGCATGGAAATGTATCCAGAGCTGAAAATTGAGTAAAGTACGCTACACAGAACATTGCTGTAAAGGAAGTGTTTAGGGGGATATCTATATGCGCATGTAGTTATATTCTCTTACTCACCTTAGTGTAGTACTTTGTCATCTACCAGAACTATTCAATTTTCCACAGCTCATAGAAGCAGTATTTTCCTTTGCTCAACCGTTCTAACCTCACTTCAGCAAGAGAGTGGCGCATTCCACATCCAACACAGGTATACCTAAGTCGTCTCTTGGATAAAGGAAAAGACAGAAATTGAATGCCAAGTTTGTGGGAATGTATTAATTTTGTGTTACTCTTACAGGTGCCAGAAAGTCGACGACACCAGGGTGTGGCAGTCTCTCTGTTGTTTGTGATCCACTTCCCCTTTCCCCCTCATTCCTGGGCTCAGAGTGCTCTGGGACCAGGGGAGTTTGGGAATTGGGAAATTCTCATCTAGAAGACCCTCTTCAGATCGCCCCCACAGAGTTCAGGAGGTTCAGGTACAGCATTCTTGACAGCGTAAACATGCAAAATCAGCACAAAAGAACAGCTGATGTCTGCACTGGGTTCTTTAAACAATGGTAAAGCCTTAGATAAAGTTTGTTCAGATAGCCTATCTTGTTGTGCAGCCTCAGGACACGACAGTTATACAAGACACCAAGGTTGTTGATTCTTACTGATTGTCTCATTTGTGTGTTCTTCCCAGGACTCTATTTACCACTGGGCGTCTCTTGCTTGTGATCTTTGCTACAAAAACCTATGTAAGCGACGATCAGTGTGCTCTCTCCTTGAGTATCTATATGGCGCTCGTCGGATGGAGACCCATTCATGAATGCTTAATAAATGACCTACGGTTTTACCTTCGCTCCAGTGTCAATTCCTCCTTACTTGTACAGAACCCATAGCGAAGTGGTGACCCTGCACCAGCAGATTTATGATAATATGCCACCCAAATTGGCGCCCAACATGGGACATCATCAAGGGCTTGCAGTCGGACCAGGGGAGGAAATCAGGTTGGTAAGACGAACTTCACTGAGGGGTGCCCCACCTGAAGAGACTAGTGTTGCTCATGGTCGAAGGTGATTTTTCAGCTTTCCGACTCTGATCTTCCTGGCGGCTGCTGGCCTTGATTGGGGCCTTGGGACGGTGATTTCTTTGGATCAGGGAGGATAGACAGGTGGTAGTCGAAGACTACGCATAAGGTAAATCTGTTTGTACTGACCTTGCCCTGGGAGGAGCCGTTCGGTTGGAACCTTGCCTGTTGTCATTCTGCCATCTGCTGAACCTGTTAGCAGCTCGCCGGACCCGCTTCGCGGGTCCCGCTTCCCAGACCTTGATCAGCAGGAGCCTGCACTGGACCTGGGATTGTGGTGCTGAGGCGTGGGTTAGATTCGCAACAGGGCTGCGAGCGGTGCCGCAGGGACTCCATCTCCCAGGAGTCCCTGCCTGACTAACTTGCAGCACCTGGTCCGCTCTCCCTGCTTGCCCCGCCCCCTGACCACGGAGGTGCAAAAACCCCTGTTCCTGTTGCCGCGGTGGGACACTGTTTGTACTGACCTTGCCCTGGGAGGAGCCGTTCGGTTGGAACCTTGCTTGTTGTCATTCTGCCATCTGCTGAACCTGTTAGCAGCTCGCCGGACCCGCTTCACGGGTCCCGCTTCGCGGACCTTTTATCAGCAGGAGCCTGCACTGGACCTGGGATTGTGGCGCTGAGGCGTGGGTTGGATTCGCAGCAGGGCTGCGAGCGGTGCCGCAGGGACTCCATCTCCCAGGAGTCCCTGCCTGACTAACTTGCAGCACCTGGTCCGCTCTCCCTGCTTGCCCCGCCCCCTGACCGTTCCCTACCCTATATAGTAGGCACAGCAAACCGCTGTGCGGGAGCGCGCGGCAGAAGCCCGGGACAAGAGTGGGACCGTCTGGTGCCGTCCGGGGCTGGCCAGGGCTGGGCTGGGCCATCACCCTGTAATTTTGGCTGCGGTAGCATGGTCAGTTAGCCAACTCCTGTTCACTGTTGATTGTTTTCCAACTGGGAAGTCGTTTTGTTGGGCTCAGTGTATATATTTTTTATTGGCTGTTTATGCTAATGTCTACTCGTTCAGGGAAGAGTTTGAGAGGGGGGGGTCCTGGCTGTGTTACTGGTGCAATGGACCAGTTTATCACCCGAGTTGTCACAGTTATCGAGAAGGAAATCGCCATGACAGAGCGGCGTCTTTCTCGAGAACATCTTCCAAATAAGCGGTCGTCACTGGGTTCTGTGGCGCTAGTCACCTCACCAGCACGTGCAACCAACCCCGCCGAGAATGCTTCTCCCCTTTCAGATCATCCTAGGGTTGTTGCTCTAAGGGTCAGTTTGGATAGGCTGGAGAGTATGGCAGCCTTAGCCCCTCTTATTGAAGATAATGCTTCGGATTTATGGTCCAGTGAGATCTCCGTTCCTATGCTCCCTCCTAACATTTCTCCTAGTCATGGGGATTCCCTCCCTCCACCAGTGATGGTACCGCTGGTAGTAAATAGACCAGTTCATATCAAAAGGAAAATAACTATTAGCCCGCGCAAAGGCAGCCATCCTAAACCCTACAAGAAACTTAGGAGACTTGTTACCAGGGCGGGTGGGATCCACAAGGGCGGGGGGCTGGGTGTAAGTTGTCCCCAGGAGGACATGGGGGGAGAGCCCTCTGGTGTTACAACAGAGAAGCTACGTGTCGATCTAACGACTGACTCTGCTGAATTCCTACCCCATGAAACCCCCTCGATTGCCCAATTAGAGAAAATGTTGAAATCATTGTTGATCCCGGTCTTAGAGAGAGTTAAAGGGCTTACAGAGCGATTGGATAGGTTTGAGCAAGTGACCCTGGACAACTTTCTTTCCATAAAATCTCTCATTAGGCTACACTCTAGAATTAGGGAGGATGGACCAGGGGGGGAAACTGTTGCCCGGGCAGCCCCTATATCCCCACAGGGACCTCCTTTCGCATCTGGAATGGCTAATGGGGTGGTAGTGGTAAATGCCCCTGTTGCACACGCTGTGGCTTCCACTGGGGGTGTTCGGAACCCAGGGTTGGCCGCAACGAATGCTACAGAACTTCCTAACACAATAAAGGCTAGTACTGTCCCTGTTAAGAAGCTCGTGCGGTCCGAGGTTCCTGGTAGAAATGGCCCTGCCAAATTAAAAAACTCTGGCATCAACAAAGGCCCCGAGCTAGCCCAAACAAGAAGAATTAGTTCCAATCCTCCTCCAGATATACAGCTTGATACGCTCCCTCTCAAAGAGGCCCCTAGAATACCACCCGTGAATTTACCCCGAGATTGTCAGCCTTATGTTGCCATCCTTACAAATGTACCATCTCTGAAGGCTGACCAGCAAGAATCCTACCAAACGCTTAAAAATAAAACCCTCCATTGGTTAAGGACAAATAGACCTCTCCCTAGGGAGCTAGATGGCCTGATCCTAGGTGTTAGAAGGGTAGGGTGGATAGGCTACGGGCATAAGCATTTCGAGAGAGACTCTGTGGTGGTAAATTTTAAGGATGTTAGGGTTGCCCAAACTATTTGTAATCAGAATTTGGGGATTGGTGGTGCAGGTATTGGCGTAGTAGATTTGACTTACTTTTACCCAAGATCCGTAGGAAACCAATACGGTACTAATTTGGGTGGGGGAAGGAGGCATAACTTTACCTCTCCCGAGAATCCCTACTTCCCTTCGCCATATCAACAAGTTGCTTGGTCCGGGGCATATGGGAGGACGCCAGGATATTGAAACGATACTTGGCCAGGGGTGTCTCCCTTGCTCCCGAGTCAAGGATTTGTGTCGGAGCCTGACGCCCAGGGCCCAAGTAATGCCAATCCAACATTTTTACCAGTTGCATGTAGCCCCCTAGTTCAGGATCCCAACCTGGTTGCCGGGACCCTACAAGGAGAAAGTGCACCATGGTCATCCCCTGAGAGGGAGGGGGTATCCAGCCCTGAACCCCGCAGGGTCCCTGCTGTGGCGGATCCAGACCTAAGGATTCTCAGCTGGAACGTTGCGGGTATCTCAAGGAAGCTGGCTCTACCCGATTGGAACAACCTTGTGGAAGGATACTCTATTTGCATCTTCCAAGAAACTTGGAGTAGGGAGCCTTGTCACAAGGTAGGCTATTCATCCTTTTTTGTACCAGCAGTGTCCCCCCCCTTCGGGGAAGGGCCGCCCCTCAGGTGGCCTCCTCATATGGGCTGCCATCTCGCTTGGCTGCCAAGTTGCCCAGCATGCGACAAATTCACCCGATCTACTTAGCATATCTATTAAGGGACTGCGGAGAGGGCTGATCCTGGACAGTATTAATATCTACGCCAGGGGCACGAGGGGGGGTTCGCAATCACCCACAGTATTCGGGTTGGAATCCTTGCTTAGGCTGTGTCCTAATAGATCTCATGTCCTGGTCGCGGGGGACCTAAACTGCGCGTTTGAGCCCCTCGGGATGGAGGACATTTTGGGAACCGCCGATGAAGACATTAGGAGAGGGATACCAGTCCTAACTTTACCTCCCATCAGGAGGTGGTCTCAAGTGGTGGTCCAAATTAATTCCTTAAATCTGGAATTTGGTCTTAGGGCAGTTAATGGAAGGTCGACGTCAGATCCTTCTGGAGCCCATACCTATAATAGGGCTAACCATACGTCAAGGATAGATTATATTCTACTTGACGTAACGCTTTGGAGCTTCATGCGGGATATGGAGGTTCTCCCATCAGATGAGAGTGATCACAATCTCCTCTCTTGACCTCCTTCCCCTGTGGATCGGGAACCAGGGGGTGCATACGCCTCGCATTACATCTATCCCCCAGGAAGTACATCCCTCTAACTGCGGTAGACGGTTGAAGTGGAGCAAGCTTATTATAGACGAAGAGAAAGTGCTAGCTATTGGGGCACTTTTAGATACAGCTCAGTCTAAATTGGACTCGCTGGTTCCTTCGTCTGGGGAAGTCTCCGTGCTTTTTTGTGATACAACCAAGGCCTTGAGTGACCTTTTCATTCTTTCAAGCAAGGCCTCGGGACCTGGCAAGTGTAAGAAGTTGTCCAAACCACCGGGCTGGTTTACTAAAAAGTGCAGGGGGAAGAAAAACGCCCTGATAGGTGCTGTCAAAAGTAAATCCCAGGCTGCAATTAGGCTGGCCAGGAAAGAGTACACCCAGACAACTATGGCAGCAAAGAAGGAATGGGAGGACAGGTTCTGGGTGGATCTCATGGAAGCAAGCACGGGTAGGGATGCCAGAGGTTTTTGGAATCTTATTAGATCTAGGGATAGGCCAGACAGCACCCTGATGACGTGCAACATCCCAGCCCAGAATTGGTTTAACCATTTCTTGTCCCTCTATACCCCTACTGAGGTGGCTTCCCATACCACCTTTTCCCTAGCTGACTGTGTGGGGGATATTGAGGGTGCTCCCTTTACTGCCAGAGAGGTGGAAGGTTTAATTGAAACATTGGTGCCCCTAAAAGCAGCTGGGCCTGAAGGGATACCGGGTGACCTGATACGCGCAAACCCCAAGGAGTGGGGGAAGCTGGTTTCGTCATTGCTCAACGCTGTCAATAGCGGTGCGCCTGTACCTGAATCCTGGAAGGGGGCGGAGGTTCTCCCGATATTCAAAAAGGGGTGTCGGGACAACCCCGCCAACTATAGGCCCATAAGTCTCATCGATTCATCACAAAAAGTGGCAGGGAATGTGATTTTGGGAAGGGTGCTCCAGTGGGTGGACGACAATAACATCTTGTTGGACCTCCAAGCTGGATTTCGCTCTGGAACTGGGACTATTGAACAGGCCTTTAGGCTGGCTCTCTTGTTTTGGAAGGTGGTGGTGCTGGGCAAGGGCAGTCTGTATTTGGCCTTTATAGACCTTAAGACTGCCTTTGACCTGGTACCAAGGGAGGAGTTGTGGAAGGTTTTGTTAGAACTGGGGCTGCCTCCGTACATCCTATCCCTCCTTGTGAGACTACACGCCGGTAATTTTGCGCAGGTGCGATGGGGCACGAATGGTGAAAAAACTGATAGGATTTCTGTGGGAATGGGCGTCCGTCAGGGATGTGTGTTAGCTCCCACTCTGTTCTCTCTTTATGTGAACGGAGTGGCTGAGCACTTGTCAAGAAATCCCTCGGATGCGCCGTCCCTGGCGGGCAAACGGATCCCAACACTGCTCTTTGCAGACGACACCCTTCTTATCTCAAAGACCCCCATGGGCCTCCAGAGCCTCCTGCATAGCTTTCAGGAGTTCTGCTCATTAAGGGGATTGGTAAGCAATACTGACAAAACCAAGTATTTGATCATGAATCCGCCCAAAAAACCTGGGCGTCCCCCGGCTTTGAATTCTGTCCCATTGGAGAGGGTATCCGAGTTGGACTATCTGGGTATCCGCCTTAACGACTCATTGAGCTGGAACCCACAATCCAAAAAATGCTCCTTAGTCATAAAAGGGTGGGCGGTGTATTACTTAAGGAGCAACGCTCCTCCACAAGTAAACCCATCGCCCCAGTTGTGGAGATATACAAAGCCAGAGGGGTTAGTGCTGCCTTGTATGGGGCGGAGTTGTGGGGCACTTGCAATCTGCATGCATTAGCAAAATCGGAGAGCACATTTTTGAAAGATCTGATGGCTCGCCCGCTGAGTACACCTACAGTACCCGTGCTATTGGACCTAGGTTGCAGATCGAATAAGGACCTAGCCCAACTACGCCCCTTGCTTTTTTAGGCTCGGTTGTGGCGGGTGCCCGAATTAGCCTCCTATGCAGAGGCGCTATCAGAGGTCATGGCCATGGAAGGGTGGTCCAGGATTAAATGGTTGAGGGATGTAAAATGGCCATTATTGGAGTTAGGGCTTGGTGATGCGTGGGCATCGAGAACTGCCCCACCTAAAGCCATGATAAAGAAACTGTATTGGAAATGGGCCTCTTCTAAATTACTTTCAGATCCACGTCATTGTAATTCCACTGCAGCCTTTGTGAGGATTAAAGATGTGGTGGCTTATGAACCTTATCTTGATATGATCTCCAGCCCTCTTGACCGGGCTCTGTATTTTAAGTTCAGGGTGGGAACCCTACCAGTAGGTGAACTAGTTGCCCGATGGAAATCCTCTTACCAGTTTTCCCCATTTTGTGCGCGTTGTCCCACTTGAGTAGAGTCGGTAGCCCACATTCTTTTCGAATGTCCGGATTACTGTGCCCCTAGGAGGCGCTGGCTCAAACCCTTATGCAGACTTTTAGGCACCCGCCAGCATACAGTGGCCTTACGCATTTTAATGTCTGACACATCTGCTTTGGTTGTTTGCGGTGTCTCAAAATGTTTAAAGTGGTCATGGTTGATTCGTGTAAGAAGGCTGTCCCTGTCAATTTAATTCTTGTTTTAACTGTTTTTAACATTTTATTCCCTTTTCTTCCCTTTTTGTGTATTTAGGAAGTGACTGCTCTAATTGTTGTGTTTTATAATTGTTGTACAAGCTTTTATGATATTTTTTATAGCGAAATAAAGCCTATCAATCAATCAAATCTGTATTGAACCGGTTCATTTGGTTAGAAATTATTATTATATATATTTTTTTTAAATTTTATTATTGAAGTTCTTGTATCAATTTCAAATAGTGAAAAGAAAATACGTATATTGACAACCGGAGAATACAGAATCATAGTTTACAGGGTACAATTTCTAACATTACTCAAAATATGATTTCCAAATTTTATCAAATTTCCTTATCCCCCCAATTTGCTGTGCATAACGAAATTCGCTTATTCTAACATTTCTCATTTTCTGAAGCCAGGCATTAAACGTAGGTGCTTGTGTTAGTTTCCAATTCTGAAGCACCAAGGACCTTGCTACTGCCATCATAATAAATAATAGTTTAACCAATTGTTCTAACAAACCGAGATCAGAATCATATCCATAGAGTATTAATTTGACGTTATAAGCAATCTGAATCCCACAAAACCTTTGTAAGTATTCGAATATCTCATTCCAAAAAGGGACAATTTTAACACAGTAAGCTGTAATATGGGACCAATTTGCGGGACTAAACTGCTTACATCTAAAACAGATGGCACTGACATTTGTATACATTTTTGAGATGACGGCAGGAGTTCGGTATAGGAGCCATTTAGAAAAAAAGAACATTCTCCTCCAGTTAGAGCCACGAAGAACACTAAAATTCAATTTGTTTATACATTTCCAGGTATTCATAGTGAGAACATGATTCTCTTGTTCCTGCCATTTTTTAATGGCTCTTGTACTAAGATCCAATTCAGTATAATGAGCTAAATAACGTTTCCATGCTCCTGGCTTCTTATTCTGAGAAATCGAAAACAAATCATCCCACAACTGACAAGGAGAGTCGATCATTCTTAACTCAACTTGTCCCAATACTTTAAAAATCGAAACATATTAATTGGATAACATAAACTTCCCTGGATTAATTGCTGCATTTCTCCTGGTAACAGCCAGGCCCCTTCTTTTATAAAGTCTAATAAAGTACAAAACCCAGCCCGCTCCCATTGACAAACAATATCTGCTCCGATTTTAATTCCCATAAAAATGAGAGCAATCCTTAGAGGAGTTCTAGAATTAAACTGCCGAAGAGAATATCTTTTGAGGAGAACGTCACGACGTTTAAAAAACCAATACATTATTTTGGCGATTTAGGGATGTGCAAAGGAACTGGAGTTTGAACCTCTTGACTAATTTGATCAAAGAAAAAATTGATAAATAAATTTGGACTCTGTATTCCCGACTTAAATCGTTCTAAATATTGGGCAAAATATCCACTATAGTAATCTCTAAGATTAGGAAGAGATAAGCCTCCCAGTTCAATATTTACGTAAAGTGTCTTCATTGCTATCCTAGAACGTTTTTTAGCCCATATAAAGCTTGAAAATAATGATTCAACTTTAGAAAAAAAGCTACTGGATAAAAAGCACAGAATAGCTGAAAATAAAAAATTAAATAATGGAAGTACCGACATCTTTATAAGTGCTACCGTCCCATAATAGTGAGTGGTAGTGAGTCCCATCTCGTAAATAAGGATTGTACTTTTCGTACAAGTGGGTAAAAATTCAGCTTAACTAAATCGGATACCAAGGTGGAGAACATAATGCCTAAATACCGTTTTGGTCTTAAATTAATGCAACCAGCTAAATCCGCATGTAGATCTACCTCCGCCCCACCACACACTAATATTTCAGTTTTTTTTTTATTGATTCGGTAACCTCCTAAGGCCTCGAATTCTTCAAAAAGCTGCAGAACAGCAGTTTGAGATTGGATATCCGTCTTGGTTATCAACATGATATCATCGGCATAAAGTTTGATTTTTGCAATAGAAGTAATCGGTGGAGGGATATTTGCAGATTCGCGGATAGCTGTGGCTAACGGTTCAATAAAAAAAGCAAAAAGGATAGGGGATAGGGGGCAATCCTGCCTGGTGCCCCGTTGAACCGAAACTGTGCCTACCATAACAGAATTAATAATTATATTTGCTCTGGCACCCGTGTATAAATTTTGAATTAAACTAATAATTTGTGAGGGGATACCAACATGTTTTAAAATAACAAATAAAGTGGATCAAACAACTAAATCAAAAGCTTTCTCTGCATCTAATAATAAAATTAAAGCCGGGATTTTTTTAACTTGAAAATAATCTAACGCTTCCCTGAGAAAATGGGTATTGGTCACTAATTACCGGCCTGCCACAAAACCATTCTGATCTAAGTGAATAAGATCCGTTGCGATTAAATTAAAACGAATTGCAAGTAATTTCGTAAGAATCTTATAATCGGTATTAAGTAATGTGATAGGCCTGTACGAGTTAGGGTCTTTTGAGTCTTTACCTATCTTAGGAAAACTAACAACAGTCCCCCCCCCCAAAGGAATCCGAAACTTGACCACCCATTAACATATAATTGAATAATTGTAATAATAAATCAGAGAACGCGGTAAAGAAACTCTTAAAAAATTCCGCCGGAAAGCCCTCCGGGCCACATGCTTTGCCCATTGGCAAGTTTTTGACCACTAATTCTAATTCTGATTTAGAAAATAACCGATGCATTGAATCACTTTCTACCTGCGCTAGGGAGGGCATATTGTATCTGGATAAAAAATTTAGGAGCTTGGAGTGATCTATTATTTGCTGCTGACTGTAAATCTGTTTATAGTGGGACAACATAATAGCGCCAATAGCATCCGTCTGTGATACTTCAACTTTAGTAACAGGAGACTTTAAAGCATGGATTAACTTTGCGACAACTTGCTCTTTTGCCTGCCATGCGAGGAGTTTCCCAGAAAAATTACTTTCCTCGTAAATTCTCTGGGATTTTATTGAGAATTGCTGTTCACTCTGTGAAAAAAGAAACGTATTAAGTTCACGTTTAGCCTCATTTAATTCTTTTTGTACACCACTTGAAGGATTAACTTGTCGCAACAGAGTAAGTGAATGGATTTTTTGATAGAGTGAGGTCTTAGTTTGTTTAATAGTACGCCATTCTTCTGCATATTTACTGATTATAATCCCACGAATAAAAGCTTTTAATGAGTCCCATATAATATGAAGTGGGGCTGTATCTAGATTACGTGCTATAAACTCAGAAATTTCAATTTTTAAGAAAGAGACCCAATTATTATCCTACAAGTACATTTTGTTAAATATCCATCTTTTAGATGACTTAATCTCCTCGCCTACTTCAAATTCAATTAACAACATTGCGTGGTCTGAAAAACCATTATGGAAACATTTTTGGTAGGAGAATTTTAATAGCCTTGAAGCCAAGAAAAAATCTAATCGAGATGAGGATCTATGTCTCCCAGACCAACACGTGAATTCTTTTTTCTGCGGAAATTTAGCCCGCCACGAGTCAGAGAGATCCAATAAAGAGGTATTCTGCATAATGGATCTTCTTGATTTTGGTTTAGATTGTTTTCTTGGCCTACTGGTGGAATCTAATTTTATATCCATAAGGATGTTAAAATCACCACCTATCAATATGTCCCCCTTAACTAACAATAAAGATTGAAATAACTCGTCATAGATTGGGGCACGATCTTCCACTGGAGCATAAAAGCAGACAAATGTAATTGGTCTTTTCCTACCTTTTAATTAAGCACGTGACCCAACACCACCGTCCTGTCCCCCCATCTTCATACTGAACAATTTCTGCATCTAGATTCTGGTTTAGAAAAATAGCAACCCCACTTTTAGACTCTTGAGCACATGAAAACCCTCTATATAACGACCAGGTTTTAAACATAGTGAAAGAGTTAATTTTAGCAGAAGAAATATGAGTTTCTTGAAGCATTACGACAGCTGGTCGTTCTGACTTAACCCAGAGCTCAATTGCTCGCATTTTTTTTTTATTATTCAGCCCATTAACGTTGAAGGAAATCACTCTAAGCCCCCCAATAGACATATATATAACTCAATAATAATACATTAATACAGACATCTTGCCAACTTCTTTTTCCATCAAAATTCAACAAGAACTTCAATTATTTTTTCCTTTTTTCCCCACCCCCCACCTCAGGTGCTCCCCTCCAGCACCTAGTCCTGTGGCCCTGTCCTTCACCTTCACCTCCTCCCCACGCTGGCCACCTGACACTCACCCCTCTCATGGAGGCGCCTTGTTGTTGCGCCTTTTACCCTGTGATCCCCCTGTTCCTCCCCTACCCTCCCCGGTTAGAAATTATTTTGTATCTGCCTTGGCATTTGCCTGGTATCCATTTGAAATTTGCTTGAAATTTTGAAACTTAAACTTTGTTTTGGAACTTGCTACTTGTTTTGATTAACATTTTTCTTACAGGTAATGTGAGAATATTTTGTATATCCTTTGTTTATAAGTTTTTTGTTATTAAATAATATGCCTGCGATTAGAACTCTTTGGAAGTTTTGTTGTTGCTGATGTGATAAGCAGAGCATTTTGGAAGCAAGTCAGCCGGCGCCACCAGAAGGTACGCCGAATTTTGAGATGTACATCAAATATGGTATTTGTCCCATCATGTATAATGCATGTGTAACAAATATACAAAAGGGGATCCCCAGTTGCAATGGCCACTAGAGGGAGCCATTGACCCTCAAAAACTCGATTATTTAGAGAAACGATTGTTTTTAAAGAAAGTTAGGCCATCTATGTTTGACAGTTTGTGTATGTGAAGGAAAGAAGTGAAGGAGCGGCAGCTCAAGGCAGAGAAGGCACAAAAGAAGCAGGAAAGGAAGACCGAGTATCAGAAGAATAAGGAAATGAAGGATAAAGAAGTTCAGGAGAAAAGCAATGTTTAGATAGAGAGCATAGATTATTAACATCAAAGAAATATATGGTTAGACCAACAGTAGCTGTTCAGGTCCACCAAGAAGATGTGGATTCAGACATTGATGGATTACTAATTGAACGACCCCCGACCATATGTACCTTTACCACCTCTTCCCCATGGACCACCAAGTGTTGTTCCCCCTGTACCCCCGGCTCCCCCTCCTTTGCCTGCAGTTGTCCAGCTCCCTATTTCACAACAAGTACTGGTACATTCCTTATGCACTCTGTACCCCAGGCAACTGCGCCCCCAACCCAGGCCTCTACGCCTCCACCTCCAGCCACTGCCCCTGAAATGACTGATGATCCTGACCTCCTGTATCTGTCCTGACCCCTCAGGTTCTTCGTTGTACTCTACCCCAGTTTCGTCAGGATGCAATAACATTGATGGTATTAAATTGGTTGAGCGATCTAGAAATGGAAGTAGGAGAAATGATAGATCAGATACAGGATTTCTCTGAGGACAAGATTCTTTGTCTCATAAATAAGCTTTCTCATCAACTTATGGTTCAATGGGAGATGATTACATGACAAAATGGCACAGGTGATGTTAGAGCTATTAATCAACAGTGCCAAATAGGGACCTTCCCTGTAAATAGAATTAATACTGTCATAGCAACAATAATTGGATACCGTAATTAACTCTCTTCATCTCCCCGAATAAGACCTATGAGGGAAGCTGCGCCACAGTTCATTCCTGGAAGAGAGAATGCAGATAATGATGACCCAAATAGTAATGATGCTAGAGCCTATTTTTTGTATAATTGGATATATACGCCCTGGAAAAGGACGGAAGTACGTACTTTAAAAGCTTCCTTAACAGACATACGGAAAAATCCTAGAGGATTTTATGATGATGAACAGGCAGCCATTGATTCTTGTATCATGACTTTAGCAGATATTGATATGTTTTTTGGTATGATCTTGCCACCAGATATGTGGCGACTTACCTGGAAATAGGTTCATGCTGTTGATTTGTGAGGAGATTGAAACAAATAATAATGGTTCTGTCGGACCGAAATACACAGTCATATAGTATTTCCTTTTTGTGTAATTTACAATCATCCATCCCTGTGAGGGTATAACGACAATGGTACTTATACCAATATGCACAAAACACACTGACCACAATGTAAGTTATAGCAGAGTTTTAGTCATGCTTAATCTGAATTGTATTAAAACTTTAGTCTTGATGTCCAAACAAACATAAAACATATAAACCACATACATTGTGTGTAAGACTGATATACATTTCAAATTCAAATTTTATTTTTAAAATTTCAAATGCTTTATTCGGCATATAAAATATAACCATATAGCATACAAAAGAAATACAAATAATACATCATAAACCTTGATCGATCACCACACTAAGACAAGGGCATGGACTAAATCTCCGCAAAGTTAGATAAATAAAATCATTTTTAGGGAACAGAGTTACGGTGTTTCGCTCAAGACACTTTACAAAAAGTTAATTGCATTATTACATTATTTCCTTTAAATAAAGTGACGAAGTGCGTAATCCCAAAGTTTGTCAGGTAGGATTAGAATAGCCCATATTTCATTTAAGGATATAGTTTCTGGTTAAATTTGTGTTAAAATTATTAATAATATATGATAATTTTATCTAAATAAAATAGTCAATTAATTTAAAATACAAGATAAAACCAGTACAAACAGCAATATACAAACTATTAAAATTACAGAGAACATGTTAATCTAGATCATAGAATGATCGATTTTCTGCTGGAGACACATTTTAAAATAAAAATAGCTACATGGAAACATACATCCGTGCTATTCAAATCGAACATTAACTGCAAGGCTTCTTTAGTAGTTATTTTGTTGTGTTTTAAAAACAAGGACTTTAGGTACATTTTCCTGTGAGAAATATAAAATTTACAGAAAAGCATAAAATGGCAACAGCTCTGTTTTGATATCCCGTCGCATGGGCAGGGCAAGGTGCTACTCCTTCCAATATGGGGGGAAGGACACTAAATGGTGCACGATGCCAAGTCTCATCCGGGTCAGTACAAAACGGTGTGAACTTCTGGTGACAGTTATCAAATATTGTTAGAGGCCTTCTGTAATATTATGTTCGTTATAAAAAACGTATGTGGGTTGACTTGCATATCTGGTGGCCCTAACCTTCTTTGCATTTTCCAGGAACAGATCTTTAAGCTCCTTTTTTGAAACCAGGACGCCCAGTTCTGGATTCAAAAATGGGTCGTGGTCAAAGACTGACTTGAACCATAACCGAATATGCCTAAACCAGGGAATTCGCATATCGTGTTCTAACTTTAAACAATCCTTGATTACGGTTTGTGTAAATTCTGTTTCTGCTTTAGACCAGATGGATCTCCATAGGGAAAGGGGACGTAATGCGGCCAAATCTCCGATGTAAGCTAGACCTACTTCCCTATGTTTGATCTCTATGGAAGCGGATGCCGGGGTACATAATAAGCAATTAAGGAAATGATTTTCCTGATGTTGAAGCAGCTTACAACTATTGGTGTTATGTCCCCACACGCCGGCCCCGTACAGTGCAGATGACAGACACCTCACGATGTAGATGTGGATCATTTCTTTTGTTCTGCGGTTCCCCAGTTTAGTTGCAAATCTAAAGATACTGTTGGTGTTCCTCGACAATTTTAGTTGTACAGACTCCTGTTCGCTAGTCCAACCCCCGTCCCCAGAAAAAGTTATCCCTAGGTAACAGAATTTCTTGACGGGTTCTAGCCTTACATTATCTAAAAAGAAGGTCCTATTTTGCTTGAGCTTTTTCCCACATGCCATTGTAAACGTTTTGCACTTATTAATTACCAATTTCCGTTTGACTATAAAAGCAGAAAAGTTGTCAATGAGATGTTGCAGACAGTTTTGGGTACGCGATAAAAGTACCGCGTCGTCTGCATAAAGCAGAATTGGGATGGGCTTGCCATCAATACATGGTGTGTCCACCGCAGTAGTTCTAAGTATCATATCTATCTCATTGATAAACAATGAAAACAGAAGTGGTGCTAAGACGCATCCTTGCCTTATGCCTCTGTTAACTTTAAAATACGGGGTGCATTCGCCGGCCGTCCCATAACGTACTTTGCATGTTAGTATTTCATATAATCTAGCTAGAAAGTATATGATTTCTTTAGGTGCTCCCATATCTATTAAAACGGGCCATAAGAGTGCGTGTTCGACCAAATCAAAAGCAGAACTGAGATCGGCAAAACATAAAAAAAGGCTTCCTTCCTTAACTGTTGTGTATTTATTAATGATGAGGTCAAGGTTGACGCATTGCTCCATCGTACCAATCCCCCTCCTGAATCCATACAGTACTGGTGATAAAATGGATTCCTCTTCTGCCCAGGTTTCCAGTCTGGCCAGGAGGACCCTGCTTAGTACTTTAATAGAAGAACCGAGGAGGGAGATAGGTCTGTAGTTGCATGCCTCAGCCCTAGAACCCTTCTTAAAGAGTGGTACGATGATTGGTTGGCCCCATGTCTGAGGAAGTTCAAATTCGATGGCAGCATTGAAAAAACGCGTAAGGATGGGTGCCCATAGATATTTCTCATGTTTATATAAATCTATGGGTACGCCATCCGGTCCAGGGGCCTTGCCACCACTGCTCTTCTCAAGTCCTGCCTCGACCTCGTTCAGGTAAATAGCTAACGCGATGGTCGGCCATTGGCCCGAAGTATCTGGTAACAAATCATCTGAATTAAAAACCTTAGAGTAATGTTCTATCCAATCTGTACAACTAACATTAGAAGTTACTGCAGGTATAGTGTCGTTCTTTAAAAAAGGGCAATTAATTGTCTCCCATAATAATTTACTGTTTTTTAAAGTCGCCGCCATATCTAAATTTTCCCATGCCTCATCTTGTAGTTGTTTTTTCCTTATTGCTAGCCTGGTTTTTTAAACATGCCGCTTTTCCCTGATTTGTTCCGGGTCTCTTGGTTTGATTGACATCACGTGTTTTAATGAGGATAAAACCTCTATACAGTCTTTATCAAACCAACCTGATTGATTGGCTCTATGTTTACGATTCTTGCCAGTCAACAGGCCCTCTACAGTAGCGTGGATCTTATTGATCATGGGTAGCATAGTTACCGGGTTATGCTCATCTTTGAGGCAATAGCTTATTTCCGCTCCACATTTATCTTTTATTTCCGCTAATAGTTTATAAGGCTTAATTTTAACCCACTTAATTCTGGAGCCGTTTGGTCTAGAGGCCATAATTTCTTGTGTTGGCTTACTATATATTTGGGTTTTGGGACCCCAGCCGAGTAAAATTAGTGAGATACTGTTGTGATCACTCACAGCTTGCTCCTCTATCCATAGGTCACGGTACGCAGTACCACTCGATAATAAAATATGATCAATGTTGGAGTTAAAGTTCCTGCCCTAAATGTTGGACATCTAATGTCTCCCCTCTTTTTAGAGCAGTCCAAAAGTTCTAGATCTAATTTGGCAACCAAGCTATTCAAAGCCAACCCATATTTATCATGTGAGAAAAGATTTTGAGTTTGTGTACTTCTATTCTCTATGTCGTAAGTGGTACAGCAGGTCCCCTTTTGGGCATCTGCACAAGCTTGCAGGTTAAAATCCCCTGCCCAAAGAATAATAGGGCAATCTCTGTAGTTGGTGAGAAGATTGTCTATTGCTGTTTCTATTTCCTGTACCACAAATTCTCTATTTGCGTTAAAAATATTGTTATAAAAGTTAACAATCATTAGGTCATTGGTTTGCTGGTGTTCCAGGCAAATTATTAAAGCATGAGGGCCAACATCTATGTGTTTACCTAGTTTAAATTCTGTGAACCCCGTAGAGATCAGGGTCAATAAGCCGCCCTTTGCCCTACCGGCAACCGGATCCTCGGCGTTTATATAAAAGGATGTATAACCTTCAACAGTAATTTGATCTCTGTACCATGTCTCTTGGAGACATATTATGTCATGCCCTTGGGAGATAAAATCATTCCAAAATGGAGTATCAAATTTGCTATTAATACCTGCTATATTCCAGGTTATAAAGTTCAATCCAACTTCAGTTACATATAGTGGTTGGCAAGATGATGATGACCTATGGTTGCCTATATGTATGGTATCGATAGTGGGCGTGTTGTTATATTTTGATGGACCATGCACCTCTGTACATAAGGTTTTTTCCAGATCGCATAGGTATTGGTCTTTCTCCAAATTAACAGGGGGGTCCACATTCTGGGCTAGGTCAATTATAATGGATCTTATATTAACTATTTTTCCCTCAACAGGATGCTGACAAAACGTGTCCACTTCCTGCCCCACTTCTTGACCTTCCTCGTTGCCCTCCTCCTGCCCATCGTTTACAGTTTCCATGATCGCTCCATGAATGGTGCCCCTCGGGGACATCTTATTAGTAATAGTAATGACGCTAGAGCCCATTTTTTGTATAATTGGATATATAGGCCCTGCAAAAGGACGGAAGTACGTACTTTAAAAGCTTCCTTAACAGACATACGGAAAAATCCTAGAGGATTTTATGATGATGAACAGGCAGCCATTGATTCTTGTATCATGACTTTAGCAGATATTGATATGTTTTTTGGTATGATCTTGCCACCAGATATGTGGCGACTTACCTGGAAACAGGTTTATGCTGTTGATTTGGGAGGAGATTGAAACAGATAATAATGGTTCTGTCGGACCGAAATACACAGTGCTATAGTATTTCCTTTTTGTGTTATTTACAATCATCCATCCCTGTGAGGGTACAACGACAATGGTACTTATACCAATATGCACAAAACACACTGACCACAATGTAAGTTATAGCACAGTTTTAGTCATGCTTTATCTGAATTGTATTAAAGCTTTAGTCTTGATGTCCAAACAAACATAAAACATATAAACCACATACATTGTGTGTAAGACTGATATACATTTAAAACAACATACAAAAATGTTAAATCACAGAATTATTTAGCGAAGTCAACTATATATACAATAATCTAATCGGTACATCAGTTGATTCTTGGGTCCTAGTAGATTTTGTATAGTTGATTCATAAAAAAAAGGATTATGTCGATGTTTCGACCCTGGGGGGCGATGCGCTGGTTGTGCGCATTAGGGGCGGGTCTTCATCAGGACTGTGCAGATGTGGGACAGCCTATGAATATAATGAACATGTGTCAGTGGTTGGTCAATGGGGATGTGCAATTATAGATGAGAGCACTGTAAATGCTCACCTTCTGCGAACCTCGGCTCCTCTTGGATACCTGGTCCTGTATAAGAAATATTTGCTGGTCTGCCGACTCAGCCAATATCTGGATCATCCTTAGATATTGGCTGAGTCAAAACGTTGACACAATCCTTTCTTTTATGAATCAACTATACAAAATCTACTAGGACTTGCATCACCTTGCTGTTAAGGGACATAAAGTCTCTAAGAATAAACTGCAATATTGTCAGTCTGAGGTCACTTATGTAGGTCACCTCTTGTCTAAGGAAGGCCACACGTTGACAAAATATAGGATTCAAACTATCCTAAAAATTCCTATTCCAAGTACTCAAAAAGAAGTCTGGGCACTTATTGGTATTACTTCCTACTGTAGACAGTGGATCCCGAACTTCTCACTTATTATCAAACCTCTTTTGTCCCTTGTTACTAAAGACATTCCCTCTCCTCTATCATGGACATCTGAATGTCAGGAAGCATATCACCAGCTTTGTGCATCCCTTTGTTCTGCTCCAGTGTTAGGCACTCCAGACTATGCAAAACCTTTCATATTATATGTACACGAGAAAGAAGGATGTGCATTGTCAGTTTTGACACAGCCATATGGTAATAAGCATCGTCCCTGTGCCTATTTCTCAGCTGTATTAGACACAGTGGCCAGAGGACTTCCAGGTTGCCTAAGAGCGGTTGCCGCCACAGCGATTTCTATATGACAATCTGAGGGAATAGTGTTGAGTAACAAGCTTATGGTCATGGTACCACATTCTGTGGATGCACTCCTAAATCAGACTAAGACACAACACTTGACTAGCCCTAGACTCACAGGATACAAACGTACTCTTTTGGCACCTCATATCATACTTAAGAGATGTTTGACATTGAACCCCGCTACATTGATACCTTTGCCAGCTGAACAAGCTCATGATTTGCACAACTGTATTTTTCTCACAGAAGAACAGACCAAGGGAAGAATAGATTTAAAGGATACACCTTTATTAGACCCTGAGGTAGAACTATGGGTAGACGCTCTTGTTTAATATTACCTGATGGCACCACGTCTGCATCCTATGCCATAACTACATTACAGACCGTATCCCACAAAAATCTGCCGAGGCAGCTGAACTTATTGCGCTTTTGAGGGCTTGTGAACTCAGTCAGGGATTAAGAGTGAATATTTATACGGACAGCCAGTGTGCATTTAGTGTGGCACACAACTTTGTCAAGCTCTGGAAGGAACGGGGTTTCCTAACCTCCTATGGCTCTAAAATACAACATGACGAATTGGTAAACAGTCTTCATACTGCTTTCACAGTGCCAAAGAGTGTAGACATTTCAAATGTAGTACCCACAAGAAAGTTACAGACAAGGTGGGACAAGGAAATGCTTCTGCGGGCGAAGTTTCACGAGAAATTGCAAGTGCATTCATGAGTAAAATGTATGTGTTACGATCCCAAGCTGAAAGATGGGAAAACATGTATACAGAAATTAAGGACATACTGCAGTCAGCCACCGAACAAGAAAGAGCAGAATGGCAAAAGGAAGGAGAGTTAGATGATGAGGGATGTTGTAGGTTTTAAGATATGTCAAAATGGAAATTGCCCTATGCCTATGTATTGCCTTTTGCGACCATGGCTCATGGGCCTGCTCACGTTAGTGCCAAAAACATAATTTCCCAATTAGATCCAGTCTGGGATAGTTTGCTCATTCGGAAAACGGCTGAGAATTTGTTCAAAAATTGTGTGATATGTTAACAGCACAATCCTGGGAAGGGAGTATCAACCCCTACTGGTGCATTTTCTCCACCTCAGGTTCCTTTTGAAGCACTCCAAATGAACTACATACAATTAGAGTACTGTAACAACTAAAAGTATGTACTAGTTGTGGTCTGTTCCTTCAGTAAGTGGGTAGAAGCCTATCCCACCAAAGACAACACAGCCTTGACAACAGCCAAAATCTTGTTAAAGTAGTTTTCCCCCATTTTGGGGTATGTAGAGTCCTATGGAGCGACAACGCCCCCCACTTTACTGGCCAGATAATAGAGTACCTAATGAAGGGTTTAGGGATAAAGCAGAAGTTTCTTGCTGCTAATTATACTCAGGCATCGGGTTTGGTAGAAAGGTACAATGCCACGTTAAAACTAAAATTACCGAAAATACAAGCAACAACGGGCCTTAATTGGCCAGGTGCTTTGACCCTAGGTTTGTTATCTGTTTGTTCCATCCCACATAGTAAGATTGGACTTTCTCCCTATGAGATTGTTCTTGGTAGCCCTATGAATGTGTGGGTAACCCAAGGCCAAATATGATTAAAGAAATACAGTACCCTGTTTTAAGTGCTTATCTTAAAAACTTGACTGAAAAACTGTCTCTGATTCATCAGCAGGTGCGGAAGCCATTCCAGACAAGTCAGAGGGTCTGGCTCATGGTCTTCAACCTGGAGACTTTATCTTATCACGAACTTTCAGTGTTCTAAGAATTTGGAGCCTCGCTGAAAGAATCCGGAGCAGATCCTACTTGCGATTTGAACTGCTGTCCGTGTCACCATCAGACGCCACTGGATCAATGCAGGGCACTACAAGCGAATCCCAGTAACTGTTCTCCAGCCAGAAGGCAGAAACGATCTGAAAGATATCTTACAGACTCAGAAAAGTGTTGCTCCTCTGAATGAAGATACTTTGTTTTCGGTTCAAACTACGCCTTCAGCAACAAAGTACGATTTACGACCAAGGAAGGGAAGGAGCAGATAGAGATACCGGAGGACCGGTTTCAATTAGTGATACGGTTCGGCTGTGACACAGTAGGATCACAGAATCGGTTGAACTAGGTTCAGAGGGGGTTGTGATGGATGTATGACATTACATCGCATGCTTTTACATCGCATGCTTTTACAACGCGGTTTTTACAACGCATACCATTACAACGCATAGTGCTTTGGGGCGCTGGATAGTGAATAGTTTAATTTACTATTCCAACTCCAGTCCCCGTGGATAGTAGGGAAGGTGTTGGACAGTAAATTAAACCTAGAAGGACTGGTGGTAGTGTTCCCAGAATGGGAAACGTCCGCACCCACTCTACACACACTTGTAATATCTCCAAAATTACGTACACAATATATATGTTTATCTAACAAGTAACACAACTAGGGTGCCAGAAAATCTCAAAGCACCTACCACCTTGAGGTGCCGTTGGTGTACACTGAGTGGTACACACAAAATGTAAACAAAATTTTGAGAAATAATTATCAGCACTCCTATAAACAAGTAATCATGACAATTAGGGCATAAGTTAGAGGCCCTGCCAGTCTCAAAAATTATATCAGACTCTATTAGTTCTAGAGTTGTTACAGAATGTCAACATATGTTATTATCAAGACAGAGGGTCCAAAAATATATAGTCCACTTATTTGTTTTTTCTTCAATCTTTATTTTTTCAATTCTCAAAAAACATAACGCGTTACCAAGACGGCTTGGGGTACAGAGATGTGACGGCAGTTATAACAATTACAATGCTCCACAACTTACTATGGTTGGTTGTTTGAATTACTAGTCTGCACCGAGTGTTCGTATTTGGAATCCGGTAGCACATACTATATACGTGACGGAAGATACTATGCTATACAACTTACTATGGTTGTATTCTTGAATTATTACTTGGCACCGTTTGTCCGTATATGGAACCCGGTAGCATACTCTATATGCATAAACTGCTAACTTTTTCACTTATAATTAGGTCAGCCGCTACTACGGGTGATCCTTTTGCGTCATTACTTCATGTCCCGCATCTCCAGCCCTGCTTACAACTCATGATTTTGCCTTGAAAAAGTCCTTGTGTAGGACGAAACACGTGTTGGTGATCTCTACTTGTTGCTGGAAATACCTGTTTTTTGAGAATTGAAAAAATAAAGATTGAAGAAAAAACAAATAAGTGGACTATATATTTTTGGACCCTCTGTCTTGATAATAACATATGTTGACATTCTGTAACAACTCTAGAACTAATAGAGTCTGATATAATTTTTGAGACTGGCAGGGCCTCTAACTTATGCCCTAATTGTCATGATTACTTGTTTATAGGAGTGCTGATAATTATTTCTCAAAATTTTGTTTACAGTAAATTAAACCTATTCCCTATCCTAGAGCGCCCCCCAGCGCAATGCGTTGTAATGGTTTGCGTTGTAAAAGTTGCGTTGTAAAGGCACTGCGTGGTAAAAGTTGCGTTGTAAAGGATGTTTCCCGGTTGTGATACATGTTCAGTATTGCCTGGATCTCTCTCCGACTTGTGGTCGTATGGAATACCGAGAGGGAAAGATGCAGAAATTGGGATCCAAGTTGCATTTGCAAAATAAAGACAAGACTCTGTCTTTGGTGACTCTGATCATACTATTGATAATATTGGCAGCAGTTTTTTTGGACAATGGAAAAAGTGATTCTGGCTCGAACCCTATTACCCGCTACTACTCCTGTCCCCACAGAACAATTTTACTATACTCTTCCCTACCGTGAGATAAAACACAGAATGTCCTACCTCAATAACCCCTTCATACAAATACTACATCATACCCACACGCTATGAACACTACCAACTGCTGGGTATGTGGGATGATGCCAGCTCATCAGAAGGGAGGAATGCATTTTTTTCCATTGCCATTCTCACATAATGTCTTCTGTAGAGCTTGGTTTGCATTGTTGTGGGCTTCTAAAATTAGTCAAAAGGTTTTTACTGATGTTTGAAAACTCAATGCCCAATTAAACAGGGTTTGTTACCCTGATGAGGAAGGAGATCCTGGAAATACATATATTAAAAACCACTAAAAACAGGTCCCCTCCTCATCTTGACGGGGACCTGTTTTTAGTGGTTTTTAATATAGGTATTTCTTCTGTAGATAAAACCGTCCTGAAGAAGGTGTCACATCTGTACAAGCACCGAAACGCTGCTTCGACTTTTAATGGTTTTTCTGCAAATATACTGTATATTGTATTATTTATGTACTGTGTACAAGGTTATTCCTTGTTTTTTAATAAATATCGAATATTTTCGATATATAACCAGTTTTTTTTCATGGTCTCAAATTCATAGTGCTCCTCTGACGTGTTTGTGCATTTAGTTAATCATGTTTTGCAGTATGTATCAAATGATGTTTTGCTCTCTATGAAGATCAGTCTGCATTTTGAATTTGTATTTTTATTTTAACTTGCGTCAGGTAACCTACTGTCCCCCATATGTTTTAAATTGGTAGACGATAGGTTTCTAAGTATGATATTTTAGATCTGGTATCAGGGACCTTTCTTGTGTTGTTTCAAAGTTTACCCTGTCCCTCATTAGACTCGAGGGTATCTCCCTTTGGTGTTTTGCATATATTTCACCCAGTGTTTTATAGCCAGCGAAATATGGAATATTGCTGGTTTATATTCAAAAGTACAAAATCACATCTGGATAGATTTCATTCATAGTTTTGACATTCCATGCTTTCAGGAGACCTGGCTACAGAAGCAGATCAACCTAGATGGCTATAAAACCTTCCATGTATCTGCTGTTAGATCTATACATGGAAGAAATAAAGGAGGGTTGTGTGTATATATTTCGAATTTGATTAAAGTCAGGAAAATAGAAAAGCTCAGTTCTACGAGCTACTATAAAATGCTGGGCATCCACTTGAACTCTTCTGTTGTATTATGTATAGTGAATTTCTATAATAACAAAGAACAGGGTGAACTGGGTAAAATTATAAATTCCCTGAACGAGGAAATGTTTAATATAAAGGTACTGAATGACACTGATGTAATTTTCCTATGGGGCGGGGATTTTAACACTGGTGTTTGTGCTAATACTGAAAATGGGCAGTGTGGGGTCCATGATGAAGCTAATGCACATACCCCACATTTTATACATAATGTAAGGGGAGAAATGTTTAATGATGTTATGGCAGGGCATGACCCTGGTTTTGTTTACCATTTGTGCACTCCACGCGTTGATTTTACCCCTACGTTCCTTGGTCGAGGTTTATCCTCACTGATAGATTTCATAATCATCCCTAATAGATGCGCAACCTGGTTTGATAAGTTTATAACCCACTGTAACACCCTTAGCGACCATCTGCCCCTGAGTATTAGCTTAATATTCCCCAAAATAGTTGAACAATCCAATAGTAGCTATCTGGCATTGTCGCAAAACATTACCCTAGCACGCCAGAATGGCTATTGTTTACGATGGGACAAGATAAAGGTCGAAGAAGTGACTAAACAAATTGCAGTTAATGCAAATGATCATATAGCGGTATGTCTTCATGAGAGTGCAGATTATAATAATATTCTGAGGGCCTATATGCCCATTACAACTGAGATTCAAAACTCTCTAAGAGTCAAAAAGAAGATTTCCCCAACAAGGATTAATGGCTGGTTCGACACTAAATGTACAACAGCGTACAACTTGCTGAAGGTAGCCCTTCATAAAAGTGTGAGAAACCAGGAGGAAATTAGTACATGTAGAAAGAACTATAATTAGGTTAGAAAAAATAGGAAAAAAGAACTAAAGGAGCAAACCTAGGTTTTACTCTATGAGGCCTCACAAATAAAGGATTGTACTATGTTCTGGCGGGCAGTAAATGCCCCTTTCTTTGCAAATAATGAGGGACCTAGAATTGAAGTTGCCATAGACGTGGTGTCCTGGATCAATTTCGACTCAAACGTATAAAGCGATAGGGGGACCGGAGAATTTGTTACTGATTCTGTTCCACAGATACGAGATGTGGCAGATAGTTTTGTGCCTATAGGGCTAAACGCCACAATAGAAGAGGTCATGGCAGCGATTAATGAAAGTAAAGGTGGTAAAACGCCCGGGCCAGATGGCGTGCCCATGGACCTATTCAAATATCTTCCAGCGCTATGGTCCCCATTGCTGACACAGGTATTGAAGGCCTGCTGTAAGAAGGGCTTCATCAAAACGTGGTCAGAATCCGTGATCATACCAATTTTTAAAAAGGGAGAACGTGACAACCCTGCGTGTTATCGTCGGATCTCTTTGTTGGACTCCCTGGTTAAGGTAGTAGGTAGAATAGTCCTGAAAAGACTACAATATTGGGCAGAGGATAATAATATTTTATTTAAAGTGCAGTATGGTTTTAGACAGGGGTTAGGGACCATTGAACAGGTGCTGAATTTTATAATGTTAATAGGGAAATATACCCAAGCCAAAGAAGGGAAAATGTACGTAGCATTTGTGGACCTTACGTCCGCCTTCAATTGCGTTAACTAAAATAGACTGTGGGATACTTTGCGAGACTTAAAGGTAGACCCAACCTTAGTCCAGTTTTTGAGGCAACTGTATGCTAGATCCTCCGCAAAAGTGAGACATGGAATAGGGGGCGAATGCACTGCGTCATTCGCGGTGGAGAAGGGTGTGAGGCAGGGGTGTGTCCTGGCTCCGTTCCTCTTCTCTTTATATACGAACGCTTTAGAGGAGGAATAAACGGCCAGGACAAAAGACCCTCCTCACTATAACAACAAGCCCATAGTATCACTCCTTTACGCTGACGATGCTGTGCTTATGGCCAGAACTCAGCTGGGTCTACAGAGTGCTCTTAAAACTTACATTGAGTTTATGGACAGTCGAGGAATAAAGCTTAATGTCAAGAAGACATATGTGATGACATGTAGGAAGGGTAGAAATAGCTGTAAAAGCTTGCGGTTGGG
This sequence comes from Lissotriton helveticus, assembly GCF_964261635.1. Lineage (NCBI taxonomy): Eukaryota > Metazoa > Chordata > Amphibia > Caudata > Salamandridae > Lissotriton > Lissotriton helveticus. Next base: position 986,159,933 of record NC_136063.1, read on the forward strand.
GAAGGTTCGGATTGACGCGATCAATACATTCTCATACTTGGGTGTTTTACTTGACCACTCTGGGTCGTGGATTCCAGCGGTTAAAAACAGAAATCTCCTTTTTAAACGGTCAATTGGGACATTGATTAATTTTTCCAATAAAATGGGCAAAAGACCCCCGGGGATCCTCCTCAAGATTTATAAAGCAAAATACTTGAGTGCAGCGATGTATGGGGCGGGTGTCTGGGGATACGAGGATATGGCCATGTTACAAAAAGAGTAAAATACTTTTTTGCGATTTATATTAGCAGTACCACAGAGCACATCAGTTTATATTTGCCACAACAAATTGGGGATTTCTTATATCTCCGATTTGATCAAGATGCAGCCCCAGATGTTATGGCTTAGAGTCTGGACGTCCAATAATGCAGAATTAAATAGAGATATTATTAGAGATGCCATGAGCAAATAAGATCCCCTGGTTAACGTACATTAGAAGGTTCTTAAAAGACTTGGGTAAATCTGAGTTTTATAGTAATCCTGAAACATTGATTACAATTTCTAGGAAGGATTTTAGAGTTTTATGTCAAGATCATTTAGAGTTCCTAAGAGCGGCCTCAGAAATGCAGAAAAGTATGGTCATTCCACACCAGCTAACCCTTGTATCACCTACCCTTCAACCCTACCTGGAATGGTGTACAGGAAGTTATGATAGGTTTGTTCTCACAAGACTTAGAATTGATAGCTTTCATCGACTAGTCAGTTTCCCTACACAAAATGATTGGACAAGTTAGCTCTGCAGGTGCCCCTGTGATAAAATGTCTCTTCAGACTACAATACATGTGATTTTATTTTGTAAATGTTATAGAGTGGAAAGATCAAGATGGATTTTGCCAATGTTGAAGAGCGGGGGCTGGAGGCAATGTCACCCTGCTTACCTTTATTTACAAAAATTGGATAATGTTTATTGTGTGGAAGCTATGACTGGACTTTTGAAGGCTATACTGAAAAAAAGAAAAAGTATAACATGGGAAACCCAACATGAGGCTGACTAATATTTAGAATACCTGTCATAATAATTAACCCTAGATATGATTTTAAGATTTTTAGATTGTAGTGATATATAAAGATGTAATCATGCATGGTACTGTAATTTGTTTTAAATAATAGAATGCAAATTTTATAATGTGTGACTTTTATGATTTTTTTTAATCTGAAAATCGAATAAAGTTTATTTAATTTGATTTGACCCAGGTCAGGTAGTATATACGGGTTACCCCCTTTATATACAATACTCATGCTGTTAACCAGCATGAGAGAAGCAGCAGGGTTGGAGGGAGTGGCCTCTCTTGGCGCTCCCGAGGTTACTAGGCTTCTGCAGTCTCCCAACCCAGCTGTCTAATACAGCTGGGTTGAGAGGTTCATAGTGCGCATTTCAGTCTGACCATCACAAGACAGCCAGCCAAAGTGACATATCAACTAGTGCACAAGCAACCCACCACTGCTGCCACTCAGCAGGCCCCGCCCCGCCCTGACACTCGGTTGAGGGCGGGTTAGAATAAAATAAAATAGTAATGAATTCAAGTAATTACCATTTTATTTTTCTTCTCTGGGGAATTTCTGGGAGCATTTTAATGGGGTGACCCTCATTGGCTCAAATAGAGGCCCCTAGTTTGACAATGATGGACGCCCTTGGATCAGCATTGCCTGGGCTTCCAGTGATGAATATATCTGGTGATGAGAATACATCATTCCGAAGAAGATACTACAGATGTCTTGTCTCTACTTTTGGAAAACTTTTTACTTCCTTTTTCTCCTGTTTGCACAGGAAAATTACAAAGGTTTCCACATTATCTGCCTTAGAACCTGTGTATTTCTATTTTTGTGCTAATAACCAGCTCCATTTTGTTTGGGAACACAATGCTGGTAACCAATGCCTTAGGGATTCATGGAGCTTTTCTCCAGTGGGATCTTCATGAGACATAGGGCCAGATGTATCAAAAAAGCAATTTGCGATTCCCAAATAGCGATTTTTACCAAATCACTATTTGAGATTCACAAAATGCAATTGGTAAAAATCGCAATCGCCGATTAGCATATAGCGATTCTGTAAATGTGATTTCGCAACAAAAGAAATTGCAATTTAGATAATCTGCTATTCGGATGCAGTTCGATGACATCACAAACAGGAAGTGGGACTGCCTATGCTGTTTCTGAGGGCCTGACGCAGTGTAAGAGGCAGGAGCACACCACTCAGGAGCCCATCAGGAGTGCTTAGACAGGCACAAAAACACATCATGGCTACACAGGAGAAGGCAAGGGGGCTGCAGGGCGCAAAAGAAAACAAAAATTAATTGTGAAAGAATTGGAGGTCCTCATTGACGAAATGGTGAAGAGCCATGAACACTCTTTGGTAAAAAAAAACCTGCACATTCCGGTGTCAGAGAAGAGGAAGATCTGGCTGGAAATACAAGCAAAAGTAAATGCTATTGGGGGTCACACAGAGCTCCATCGAAGATCTACGCAATCGCTGGTACAACTTGCGCTCAAGCCAAAAACGAAGGTGGCAGGCAGGCTTGGTGACGCAAAGAAAACTGGTGGAGGACCATCTACACAGCCAGCATCCACACCCCTTGAGAACTTAGTGGAGTCCACCCTACAGCCAGAATCCATCAGTGGCATAGCAGACATTGATAGCTAAGCCACAAACAACACACGACAGGGTAAGATGCATGTTAAATTACCCCTGACCCATTACTCACTAAACACCCCACTTGGATAGGCAAGTAAGATTGCCACCCCAGTCCACAATTGTGTTACCACCTAGCAGTGCATCATAGGATGCAGTCCCACACATAAGATAGTAAAGCAGTGACACAGAGAAACATTTCTGCAGTTGGCTCACCCCAGTCAATGACCAAGCTAAGCACAGTATTTAGGTATACCAACTCAAGTACATTTCATTTGAAAATAACAGAAAGTAGGACACACAATAAGTAGTTCTCTTGTATTCACAGATGAACCTGCGCCACAGGGTGAAGACACACAAATTTATGAGGCAATGAGCTACAGGAACAGGCAGGGGAAGAAGAGTCAGAGACCACAAAACAAACAACACGTCCTGTACTACGACCATGCAGGATGCACTGTGGCTCCACTATAGGAGTTTAAGGGTGGAGTAGAAGACATCCAGCCACAGTCAAGGCCTGAAGAGCAGACACAGCGTCAAACTGATTAGTCTCCTGTGCAGCGTAGCAACAGCAATCGCTTCAGACGCAGAGCAAGGGCACAATGCGTCGCTGACTAAGGAGAGGAATCCTCTGTCTTCTCAGGGCTGAAGGGCACTATGATAAAGGTGCCGTGGCTGCAATTAAAAAGCATGCGATCAATGCAAAGGCAGGTGGTGTCCCTAAATTACAACATGACTGACATCAAGGCCGGCATCAGGGAGCTTAACAACACTGTGGCAGAGGGTCATATGGCTAATGCAGATAGTATTAAGGACATGACTTTAGCAATCAAAGAGCAATGCACCACCATGCAGAAGGACCATGCCTCCAGACGCCGTGAAAAGTAATGCCTATTTAGTCGTTTGGATGGGTAAACAAAGGCAGTCAACCGCCTTTGCAATGCCACAGCTGTTCTGTCCAGACGCCTTGTGTCCATGCACGTGGAAATGGCCCACTGCAGCCAGGATGTTGCCAGGGGATTGGTGCAGGTCACTACTGCTGTTGAGCAGCTACAGACAGCCAACATAGCTGGCACAGGAATGTTGGGTGCAGGGGATAGTGAGGAGGCCTCCAGCAGCAGCAGCATTACTCCACCGGTGACTGAGTCCAGACGGCGGAGAGTAAGGCAAGGAACAGCATCTGAAGCCTCATTGCAGGAGGGCAGTGTGAACACTGACGTTCTAGTGCTGTGCGTGGGTGCAAGAAATAGTCAGTGCTGTGGTCAGGGCATGCAAATGGGTGAAGTAACCCATGGCATATGACTAAAAGGGTTGTAATTTGTGCATGAACTGTATATATGTCATGTTGAGCAATACAAGGCACCCACAAGTAAGGAGTTGAAGGCTGTGATGTTAAGGTCAATAAAACACAGTTGTTCAACAGTCATGATTTGCTTTGTCTCATTATTACTCACCTAGAAATAATTGTGTGTGATCTCATCATGTCTCTGTCTGCAATCTCCTACACCTACACCACCTGCTGCTCTGGGATGTGGACCTGGTTCCTCCTCTTCATCAGACTCCGAATCTGTGAGTTCCAATGGCATGCCATTGTTGTTGCTCGGTTGTGAAACCTGGCACAAGTGGCCACAATTTTGCAACAGATCTCTGGCCTATACTGCAGTGCTCCTCCACTTTTGTGTAGACCATGGAACCTACTCTTCAGTGGCCCGAATGTCTGCTCCATGACATTGCGTGTAGACTTATGTGCAGCATTGTAGCAGGATTGAGGTATGGTGTGCGTATGGAGGAGCGCACAGCATATGCACTGTCACCTACAGGATGAAAGGCATACGGTCAATTATTATCCTATTTTGACATGTCTAATGAGTCCTTCAGAGTGAGTTACATGCATTTACCTAGCAGGTATCCTTCCACAAATTCACCCCCAGTGAGTCGTGTGTATATTCCACTGTGTCTGAATATGAATGAATTATGCGTACTACCAGGATCTTTGGCCACTATGTCAGTTGTTATGTGTGAGTCATTACATATTACCTGGATGTTGAGTGAATGAAAGGATTTGCTGTTCCTAAACACAAACTCGTTGGCTGAGGGAGGACAGATGGCTACATGTGTCCCATCAATGCACCCAATTACATGTGGGAATTGTGCTATCTGGTAGAAATCCAATGTTGTCTGCTGCAACACCTGTTGTGTAGTGGGGAATCTGATGTAATGGTGTATCCTCTGTACCATTACGTTCAAGAAAGCATTGAAGTAGCGTGAAGCACAACTTTGGGACACCTCTCCTGCTGCAGCTATCACCCCCTGGAAGCTCCCTGACGCTAGTAGGTGCAGTGAACATAGGACCTGCACATGTGTGGGTATGGCTTGTGTCATGCGGGTCTGATGCTCCAGTATTGGCTATGGGCGAGCTATCAGGGCTAGTAATGTTGCTGAGTCTAGCCTATATTTGTCATGGATTTCTTCCTCTGTCTGCTGAAACAGGGTTATGCGCACTCTGTAAATGCATCCCTGTCTCCTCCTCCTTCTCTGTGCTGCTGCTGGAATCCTCATCCTCCTCGCTATGACATACAGCACTGCCATTGTGAAAGAAACTGAAGCACTCTGGGCCTGTTTAAATAGTTTTCACCTGGTTACCACCTGGCCGGAGTTGGTGTTATATTGAAAGTGCAAAATTGCGAATTTGGGCTCATTCGCAATTTGCGACTATTTCATACATTTGTTTGTGAATTCGCAATTTGCGAGCTCATAATTTTGCAAATTCACAATTTGAGACTCTCACATTGTGAATTTGCAATTTCGAATGAGCAGATTTGTTGAGTGGCAAAATTGGAATTCGCATTCATGCAAATCCCATTTTTGCAATGGTGATAACTTTCATACATTGGATCAAGCTATTTTATGTTCGTAAATGTCCTATTTTTGCAATTCACAACGTTTGCAAACACAAATTAGCTTGGTTCATCTGGCCCATAGTGTATTGCCTTAAAGAATCCTTCTGTGCCCTCACATTTTTTTGTCTGGGCATTAGAGGATTTTCAGGCACTTTGGCAGACAACAGCCAAACAGACTCTGGTCTCCAGCAGTAAAAACACAAAAACCTTGTTGATTGTGAGGTTTTATTCAGTGATATAGTCTTTACAGATCTGGAAAGCATATTTAGTCTAGCTGCCATTTTTTTATGTTGAGGATGCTATTTTTAGCAGTGAGACAAGTTAGCTCTAAAGAATCTCTATGTAGGCGTGTCACAGCTCAGCAGTATAGCAGAAACCCTGTATTATGTATGGTTCTCACTGAGTGCTACTAGTGTGAAAACCAGATTCTAAATCAGGGTATTCATGGCTATGACGTAGTAAAAGTGGCAAACAAAAGTCGATTTTCACAGTTACTAAGTCATAAAGTAAATGCAGGCTAACTTAGCAGGCCTCTCTGACAGCCTGTCAGTGCAGCACTGGCTCTCTGTTTCAATGGAGAGCAGAAAGCACTGCTTTGGGAATGGAGGTGTGTTTGGCTGGAGGCAAAGTGGGTTTTTTTTGCATAAGGGATAGGGAGGAAAGTTCATGATAAGTATGGCTCCTCTATTACTTCTCTGCCCCTGTTTAACGGGGGCAGATGATTTTGGCGGCCATACATAACATAAATTAACACCATAGATGTGTAAAAAGTGAATAATGGGGGTGATTTGTCTTCAGTGGGTTCTGAGCAACATCATTATTAACTCAAGCAACTCTATCATTGTCTATCTAATGTCACTCAGGACCCCTCAGTGAAAAGTATTCCTGTTATTCACTGTTGCCCTCCTATAATTCTATATATTTAGACCTGCGAAATGTGGTTCATTGCCGAGGTTTATTGTAAGTGCTACAGCTATGTTTTCTTGCTTATGCCAGCTATGCTGAAAAGAAGTGCCCATCTATGCCGTTTAGAGCCTCTCGTATGGTGCACACTATTGCCAACTGGTGGTTCTTTCATGGCCAAATTTTAACACACATCTCTGCTGGTGAAATGAAAAAATAAGTTTTGCTTGTTAAGCTAAAAAATGTTACATTCTTCTAACTATCTGAAGGTTATTTTCTTCCCTGTTCATGGCATTAGATTTAGACACATGTGCACTCTTTGTGTTACATCTTAAACAACAATGTATCCTTATGTGCCAATTTCTTTTTGTGCAGTCCAAACGAGAAATATATTCAGTTGAATATACTTCTCGTTTTGACTGCACAATTTGGTTCAGTGTACACTTTTTTGATTATAATGTGAACTATGAATTAACAGCACATAAGGGATACTTTGTTGTTTAAATCTTAACTACCCAGTCCCTTTTTGGCTTAATTGGGGTAATTCGCTCTTGTTTGAGGACTCTTTGTTTTTCATGTCATGTGGTCTTCATTTTTTTATGGGTTTTTTATTAAAACATCAGCAGTGTTAATGAGCAACCTTACCACAATACATTTGTGACCGTACATGCAGAGCATTATATTGTCCATTCTTGAAAACAAATGTCTTTCCGAACTGAGCTGGGACCCCCTGAGAGCTATCCTTGAAACTATCATGTTCTCACACCCCATCTCATTGATATAGCCCGATTGCCTTTAAATACCTCTATACAACTCCCACTGGCTCCATACCTTTTCCCTTTTCTTCAGGCAGCCGTCACTCTCATATATTGTTTTCTCCGTGGCACAGCACCAGTCCACGTCTATTTTCCAACGCGCCACTGTCGGTGGCTGGCTGGCACCCCAGGCCCCACGATATTTCTCATAGCTACCATTGCAGCCACTAGTAACCACATTTTTTGATACTTAGGCCATGTTTTGTTCCCCAGATGCACATAGAACATGCCACAGTGCCTCCAGAGGTATTGTAAGCCCTAGGACTTCTGACATTACTCACATCACCCTCTTCCAGAATTGTTGAATAATCGGACAATCCCAAAAAATATGGAAAAAGCTGCCCCTCTGTTTACAGCCCCTTTGGCAATCCTCTGTGAGTATGCGACCCAGTCTGAACATGAGTGTGCTGGTGGAATAAGACCTATGTAATATTCGTAACTGGACCAACCGAAAGCCTGCCCTGGTTGCCACTTCCCTAGGGCTTTGCATCGTTTCCACCCAATCGTCATCCTCAAGCAAGCCTACGTCGGATTCCCATGCCTCTCTTAACTTCACAAGGGGGTAGGCCTAGTCGTTATTCATTTTCTTATATGTACAAGACAGCACCTTCTCAGGTATCGGGTCGAGTAGTAGCCTATATTCTAGTGGGCTGTATTCAGGGTATCCCCGCTTTGATATGTCTATGTATCGCATGTCCCAATTGCAAGTATCTATACCGCTCTGATTCTATTAGTTGAAACTCTTTTTGCAGTGTAGAGAACGGAGACAAGGCCTGTCCCCGCCATACAGCTCCCAATCGCCTTATATCTATTAGTTTCCACTTACCAAACCCTTGTAGCCTACCTACTTCCCTGAGCATGTCACTATCACACAGGGGGGGTTGTTCCGTCAGCTTGTTATACCACCCAAGAAATCTAGTGGCTTTCAACCACACCTTGATCACAGTGCTTGTATGGGGTGGCATATGTTTGTTCATTGCACGGATGTATAGCGCCCCCATGTACCCTCTTGCACCCATTGCCCAGTGGTCCACACAATATGCTGGATCGTTTCTGTCCATGAACACCCAGTCATTGATGACCATTAACTGTGATGCCCAAAAACATATATATATATATATCTGGTATGGCCAAACCACCGTCACATACGCCTCTCTGTAATTTAACCTTTGCTATCCTGGCACCCCCACAGTCCCATAAAAGCGTCCGTAATTTAGTCTCCACTTCCTTAAATAATTTATCTGGGACTGGAAATGGCGTGTTCTGCAGGATATATAGCATTCTGGAAAGGGACATAATTTTAAAAAGAATCACTCGTCCCATAAGGGTCATGTGATCTTCATTGTCCGTCTCTGTGTAGAAGTCTATACATTTGTGTCTTGACTTTGATAGCAGAGCTCCCTGCATTACAGTGGTCTGGGGGGCACCCGGATCGGTTAATTCTGTGATTTCAGACTCTGATTGCGGTTTGCGAACATTTAATTAAAAACTGGTTTGAACTCCAGTTACCTGACTCAGTACTTCCATTGGACTGGTTTCAACTAACCTGAGCACTGAGACATGGTATCAACTCATGCAGTACTGAGGCATGGGACACCTTAAACTCTTGAGCTGGACCACCCATCCCTACCCAAATAGAGAGACAAGCCTTTCTGCATGGAGTACACCAGATTGGCGACATATGTGGAAACTCACAGCAGGCTCTAAGGCAGTATATGAGGCTCTCCCATTAACAACTAAACGGCAGCTACTCATTGCTTCTGAAATGCTCATGAATACAAAATCCAGTAATCGGCTGTGTCGGGAGTAAACCAGTGACCGATCCACCACTCCCAGAGTGCTGAGGAAATGGAGCATTTCCATTTACTTTAAGAACCTCACCCAGCCATCAGCTTTCAACACCTCCCAATCCTGCATTTCCATGGATACATCCACTGTGGTCCATTTGATGGATACATCCTCTGTGATCCAAATTGACGTAGAGTGCTCTACTTAATTTGACAGAACCATTAGTTTTTTGTGAAAACTATGCTTTAACAATTCTTACATAAACTACACTTAAACCGTACAAATCTGTATTTATGTAAAGAGCCCTGACAACCAGTAGGTCTTCTACAAGATGTATAACATGCAAACTAGATAAGTAATAGATAAAGGTCTCTAATTTTATTCTTCTGTTCTAAATTCAGAAAAGTAAAGCCTAAAGAGTCACTGTCAAATGTATTCTCGATTTGAATTGCAAGTACTATGAGGAGGAACTGAACAACCTATATATTTATAGTTTTATGAAAAAAACAGCAGGGGATTTTAGAAAAATAAATGCTTTCTTCGGTGGAAAACCTGGCAAGAAAAAGGCAAACATGGTTTAGGGATCAGAGCCCTGTAAAACAATTGATCATAATGTAAGGGGAGCAGAAAGAAAATCTTGATTTATAAGATGATTAGGTGTCTGAGGTGCTTCAAAAACATCAGTTAAAAAAAATGGCAACTTGATTCCAAAAGATCTCTGACAGGGCTCACTCACGACTCCAGATACATTATATTCAATGTTCACGTGGCCTAAAATTCCCTAGTTCTGCTTTTATTGGAGGGGCTGTAATTGAAGCCTAGTATGTCTAGAAGATTCCTTGCCTGACCTGCCAAGGCATAAACCTCGTCAGTCCAACTCTGAGTCTCCAGAGCCTAGTGTATTCTATTGTATTGTAATTGCATTCATATAGTGCTTACTATCCCTGATGAGGCGTCAAAGTGATTTTTTTTGCAAGTAGCATGCTACTCCGGGACCCAAAAAGGATTAGAGGTCAATTAGTATAGTGAAATATTAAATTATTTTGAGTGGTGGCTATGTTAGTCTGTTAGTTGGATTGAGAAGGATAGTGGAAGGATAGAAGAGGAAAATGCTGTGCATTTATATAGCGCTTGCTTCCCCGATGAGGTTCTGAATTGCTTTTAGGCGACTAGCACGCTAATCCGGGACCAGAAATTGATTAGTGGTGAATTAGTCTGGGGAAATAGGAAATTGATTTGAGCGGTGGACATGTTAATCTATTATTTTGATTGAAAAGTACAGTGGAGGGATGGAAGAGGGAAGGGTTTGCATTTATGTGTACTCAGCCTCGCCTGCACCTGCCACTCGAAGAAACAAATAGGTTAAATGGCTTCAGGCCCCATAGCCTGTCATATTACCTCCAATTTAATGAAATGTTGGAGAGGCACTTGTTAAAACAATGATGTCAGAAAGGCCGGTTTGGAATAAAGAGTGACCATGGATGGTTCTTCAGGCTCGGTATTCAAGCCGGTCAGGGAATGGGATGACATATTGACACAGCAGGCTCTGGTTCCTGAACCCTTTGCAGATCTCTTTATACAAAATAAAACAGAAAAAAAGAAAAAACAACGGCCGTTGTTGTGTTCCACAACGCAAGCGAAAGTCTATCCTTTGCGAACTATGTTGGTGGCGGGCACGATGACAGAACTATCACCTGAGATGGGTCCTAAGTCATGGTAGAATGCACACTGTCAGCAGAGGGCATTAAATTGTGAAACTGTGCCAAAATAAACGTTTCTGCCATTCTGCTGACAAAGCATTCAGCAGCAATTGGTAACGTCCAGCTCTCACATGAAAGCTGGAGGCCTGTGCCATGCTTATTTGCATATCTTTGAATACCAAGAAATAGCAAATAGGTCGAAATTGGTATCCTCGGCCGAGCTGCCTCCACTTGAAAAACTGTCTTTCATCTGCACTACGTGCAGTAGTCTAAGATATTCCACTTTTTGTTTGCTTTTTAGAGCCTCTCAAGTTTCCTTTTCCTGTTTCTCCTCTGGCGCGCTTGTAAAAAGCAGGTCTGTCTCCGAAGGCCCTCGGAGGTGCACTTCAGAGGCCACAGAGGAAAAGCAGGCCTTGGCTGTCACCACTGGGGCAGGAAGGGAGGGGGGTCACGCGGGGTAAGCCAATGGCTTTAGTGTATCTTCCAAGTCCAACAATTCTGTCGCGAGTTGGCTTCTTGTTGTAAGGCGTTGTTCCGCTGTTATTAAATAGTTAAAGCTGACAACAAATATTAAATCCCTGTGCTGAGGTGAATTGTGTGTGCAAACACGTCCCTTTAAAATAGTCCTTGCCCTCAGCTCCACTTTGTTCGGTTCCCCGTTGCTTGCCAATTAGATGTGCACTATGCCTGTGCTAATGTATTCATACATACATATTGATGTGCTCCCTGACCCGTCAACTAGATAAACTGAATATGAAAACTTTACAGCAATTATAATAAACACAATTTTTGATGGGTACTTCCCTCAAATTCCTCACTTTATGAATAGATTCCCTGGCACCACGCTAGATTGGGATTTTTTCTCTAGCAATAGCTTTCCAGCACTGGTTAGTGACTCTACACAACTCCGGTCATGGCTCCACCACCACAGGAAGTGACGATACCCGCCTATATGCTACCCCATTTTTCACATTTTATCAACAATGTTCGGAATTATTCTTGGGTATTTCACCGAATTCTTCAAATATTCTTACAATGTTTATAGGGCAGATTAGGTCAAATGTCACCTCCTAAAGTCTCAAGGTTCAACCCCTGTTGAAATTTCTACAAACAGATGTGTCTGTCAGATGCCCAAGACATCAAATTATGATGCCTGTGCCCTGACCATGATCCCTCGACATTGGACTCGTGCCACCATGTGTTTGGAGGCCAACAGGGAGCGGAAAGCCAAGTTGTTTATTCTAAGGCTTTGTAAGGCTTTTTCTCAGGCTTGTAAGCAGACCCATAAACAAGTCCTCTCTTCTCTCTCAGGTGAACCTCCTGGCAGGAAGGGATCCTGTAATAGGTCCTCTCACAAAAGCAAGAAAAACACGAAACACCATAGAAAAGTGGTTGGAAGTTAGGCTCCTTCTGCATGTGTTCCCCCACTTTTGGCTGGTGCTAAGCTGTTTTTTGACGAGTCTGATAGGGATCCTGCTAATCAGGACCCCAGTCTATCTATTTTCTCCCTAAACTTTTATGTTATGTACTTAGATACACTCCAGATTGGATACTGGGGTACCCTTGTCAATCCCTAGTATATGATACCCATGTACCCGGGGCATAGGTACACCAGAGGCCTCCCATGGGCTGAAGCATGCATTATACCACCCATGAGAGGCCAAGCAAAATGGAACTACATGCCCACCATTGCAGCCTCTGTAAGTTGGTGCATACACCACTTACTTAAGATATAGGTTTACTATATCTAAGGGTCACTACACTTAAAACCTATAAGTCACCTCTATAGCAGGATTTAACAATCCTGAAGGCAGGGTGGTGGTTCTAAGTGAGAGGCTATCACTGCATGAGCAGGACACTCTTGCAGCCTACGGAGTCCATTCTCCTCAGTTGTTAGTGAAGCAGCCATTTACGACATACAGAGTGGCATTATGCGACCTCGAGATGACCAACTCTAAAATGGCTGAAACAAACACTATTGTGTTTGGTGTCAAACATGTTGGAATCATACCCCCACATCAGTAACCGGTGTGGGAGGTATGATTCCACCCCTCAGAGGCAGGCTTCGTTGGGACCCTGGTGTTCCCGGTACCATCCTTCTAATCCCAGACAGCACAAAATGGTTGCTGCCGACCAGAGACACATTTATGCCCTCCTGCTACTGAGCCTAGCTTGTGCAGGGGAAGGCAGAACAATAGGCATCCTGGCACAGAGAGGTATGACCACCTCTCATACAGGATTTAGTGTATTAGGGCTGGGTGAGTGCACTTGCCAGCGACCGAAAGTCTGCATGAGAGGCACCTTTGGTGTCCCTGTGCATAGTCCAGTTCAAACCCGTCCTGAGAGCTGTTGGCTCCTGCTCTGGCGTGAAACTGGACAAAGGACATTGGATTAACCTCTCCACTGCCCAGACCCTCCCCTGGGAGGGTCCCCTGAATCTGTCCAGCACTCTCCCGTAGGTACAAAAGGGCTTACCTGGCTATAGGATCCTAGATTAGACGTGGGCAAGATTCTGAACCAGAAACCACTGAACTTCGACCTTCTGGACACTCTGTACTTCGCTAGACTTCATTTGGGCCCAACATTGTCTCCCTCTCAGTCCGAAGCATCGTCTGTGCCTGTGCACCATACAGGATCCATGCAGGATCTGTGGGGCATCAAGGACAACCAAAGGGATCTCCTTAGGGGTAAAGGCGTCACTCCCCTGCCTTCGCAGGCACCACAAGACTGATGTCCGGGCTGCTGATCCTGAGCTCCTACAAACTCTGAAGGCTCCAGCAACACAGGAGGTGGGTTTCTATTTCCCTCAAGGTCTGAGCTGCCCTCTCACCAAGTTTGAGGTCGGAATCTCTCGTGGGGGCTGCAATATCCGAACCCCAGTGCACTGTGAACATTTGCAAGAGCATATGCTTGTTGGTGTTTCCCAAACAAGTGTATTGGGTTCCAAGTAGCCCCAACCTCTGGCACCATTTGCTACCAAGAACTCGGGCTTCCTCGCACAGAGTGTTCCATGGGCTGTTGTGTGGTGAAATTGGTCAAGGTCCTCTCACAACTCCTGTGCCTCCGGCCTGTGAGTCCACATGAGGGTCAATTTTGCTTTTCTTGGGCTCCCCTGGTTGCTTCCGGTCTGCCCTGACTCCCCTTGCTGTGGTTAGTTCCCTGGACCTTGCTGGTTTGAACCATAACCATCTTTGACCTTTTTTTTTTTTTTTTTTTTTTGCAGAGTTTTATATAGCGCGAACTAGACCCGAACCGAATCAGGTATCAGAGCGCTTTACATAGCACCAGTTACGTTACATGAGGACGGACACACATTCATTTTAGGCACGGGAGATGAAGTGATTTGCCCAGAATCACAGGAGGTTTGTAAAGTAGTCCCTCAGGTAGTTTAAGGTAAGCACTCAATTGAAGGTGGAAGGATACATTTAAACAGCAACGAGCATCAGGTGAAAGATAATACTCTACTGATTTCAGCTTATATGTCATTGACATAATCTGAAGCCAATGGCTGAAAGAAGCTGGTCGAAGAAAGGCAATGGATGTATGTAAACGTGGGCCCAAAGCCCACTCTCAGTATATTGTTAGCAACAGGGCTGTTTTACTGCTATGCTGGAAGTAGTAGTACGAAACGAATATGATCGCAAACCCTTCACTGGGAATCCTGCAAAGGTCCAAAAGAGCACGTGGCCAGTTGTTATCTGTTCGACTATAATAAAACATCAGCTGTACGCTACAGTTATCTAAAATTAATAAAGTCAGAAAGAGAGAAATGGCCTGGGAGAGCATTGATAGCTAAGTATATGTGACACCTTACAAATTCCTTTTTGCAACTCTATCTGAAGTCATCCAATTCACCCACCACGGACTGCCAACAGGTTGCCTGGCTTTATAGCCGGCCCTAACTTTGCAAAGAGTCACGTTGGCTTTTCTAAAGCAAAGTGGTCATTGTGACCAAAAAGCCAGGCTTACCTTTGACACGATAAAAATATCTGCATAAACCCACCGTTGCCTTCTTCTACAGTGCATAGTTCTTTTTTCCTTTACACATTGTCAGTGTTTCTCAAGTAACAATCTAAGAAGATGAAAAATGGACAGCACAGCACCACACTCTAATCACAAAGTTAGAAATTGATCAAAAGGGTTTTCACTGAATTGAAAGATAAAGGCTTGACTTTCGGACTACAAATGGGCAACACTAGCTAGTTACGTCTAAATATGGGTGCATGGATCCTCAACTTGGACAAGGGGTCTTCATATTGGTAAAACTGTGTCATAGGGTCTAAACATGGCTGAAACTGGGTTAAATCATCACTGAAAACACTGCCAGGGAGTCTAAATATTTCCGAATATGAAATGGCGTCAAGCTATTTCTGGAACATCTGACATGGAGTCTAGCTATGTCTGAAACTGTAATGTAATCGAAGAATGGACGAAAATCAAAGTGGTTTCGTGACATAACTGAAACTCTTAAATAGTGATCTCCACAAGTATGAAACCGTGTCATGGAGTCTAAACACTCCTGAAGATCTGCCGTAGGTTCTCAACATTGCTGATCTCTGACATGGGGTATTAATATGGCTGATCCTGTCAGGGGGTCTCAACATGCCTGAAACTATGTCATGAAGTCTGATCGGGACTGAAGCTCTGACATAAGGTCAGCATAATGATTAAACTCTGACAGCGGGTGTACACTTAGCTTCAACTGTGTCATGGGTATTAACATGGCAGAAACGAGGACACAAGGTCAAAAAATGGCTGCAACTGTGTCACGAGGTTTAAATATGGCTTCAAGAGTGTCCCAATGGCAAAATCTGAAAACGTAGGTGAAAATCTGACATGGATTTCAACGTAAGCCAAAATCAGCCATGTTAGGTTAAATGCCGTCATGGGGTCCTAAACTGGATGAAACTCTGACCATGACAAAAGGTATTTGACTATAACGCAAATGAGACAGCTCAGTAGTTTAACATACCTTGTGTATGAGCAGCGCACAGTCTGAAGTTTACACGGTTGAGTCACAGGAATGGAACGTCTGACTCAGCTACTTGACTATATGAACAACTAACCATGTTGGATATTGATTAACCAGCATCTCTGGCCTCTGGTAAAGCTCAAACAGATGACCACAACTTTCATTTAATGACACAGTCCTATCCATTCTACAGTCAAGTGATTTCAAGGACCGAGCGTGGAATGGTTTATTCTGTTCATCCATATCACTGTCAACCCAGAAGAGAAAAACGCCTGCATTTCCCAAATGTAGTACACGTTTCCTTTAGCATGTCTATTATCAAATGACCATGGCACCCAAAAGAACGATGGATTTAGGCCCAGATCTCTGTACTGGGGGTGAAAGTTTGACAATGTTCAGCATTCCATCCATTATCTTTTTGTGTTGCTATAGTTACCCCAAGTAGGAAGGGTATGCCCAGACGTGGGTCTGTGCTCACCATGCTACTGGATTCAAGCTAGCCAGGCTGATGAGTGGTAATACCCTGAAACCGGTCCCAGGATGCTTGCCAGGGAGGACCTGGTCTGGCAGTTCAGGCTATACTGCTTCCATAGGGAGCAGGTTCAAGACTGATTTGCATATGCTGTGTTCAAACTGGAATGGCATGGTGAGCAAATAAAACGATGGATTCAGGCCCAGATCTCTGTATTGGGGTTGAATTTTTGACAGGGTTCTGCTACCTTTTGGTCAGGTTTGCACTTGAGAATTACCACATACATACAAACAGAGGCCTATACTGGTCCCACAGGCTCAAATCCTAGCAGAACCGCCTTGCCTTCTTAGGTTGACAAAATAAATACCAGTGAGTTGGGTAATAACACTTACTTTTAAGCATTAACAGGAAAATCATCACAGGCATCCAACTAAAGCCAGCCAAACAAACAAAATAAGTTTAAAAGAGGCACAGCAGCGGGCCCATGCAGCTTCCATCAGAAGCATCTACAATATAATGGACATTCTTGGCAATCTCGAATACTAACTACCCCCTAAACAACGCTTTTAGTTTTCCCAGAAATTTTTTTTAAACATTATTTATCGTGCCCATAATACAGAATAACACATCTATAGGCACCTTCCCAATAGAGAGGAAGGGCACAGGAGTTTGGGGTGTTTGTCTGTGGGAAAACGAGTAAAGAAACATTTCTGAGGCTTCACCTTCAAACCTGGAGGCTTCACCCGGATTTCCAGCTGCTTCCTGAGCTTCGGAGCGGTAGGTACCAGCAGAGATACTGTCTCCCTGCCACACTAACCTGTGGTTGGGAGGGTAAGAGTACTAAATTCTATACGCACCAGTCAACAGTGTTAACTGTGCCGTTTTTTCAATAGGCGGTCAAGGGATGTGTTACTGCCCTTTAATGGTGTAAATATATCTAATCTGTCACACTTTATCAATTCATGCAGACTGTAATATTTTTGGAGAAAAAAGGTAGATTGTCTAAAATGTATACTGTTCCCAAAATGCAAAAAACGGTGCATGCACTACCATGTCAGTGCTAATGTTTTTAGGGCACCAGTCAGACAGTCTATGTTTCTTCCCACTGGGCGGTGAATGGACATGTAAACGTGCCCTTTACTGGTGTAAATATAGGGCCTCTGCCCCCACTTTATCTGTTCATCCATATTGTAAGAGTTTCACAGAAAGAAGTTAATTTTATGAAATTTAGACTTTCCTCCAATAAAGGTACACCGGTATAATCCTTTCTTAAGGTTTCCGACCTGATCTGATACTTATAGGAAGGTGGGGGCATAAGCATTAATTTCCCTTTGCCATCAAACACAGTAAAAGAAGCTTCTTTGCCTAGATACATCCCCTCATTGACACGCTTCACGAATCTGTAGGTCAAAGAGTCCGCTTGAGTTAATGCCAGGATAAGCCTCTGGAAATTCCGCAGCATCCACGATCAGAAAATGGAAGTGATTATATGTAAAAGAAATACAAGGGTCTGAAAAACTGGGTCATAAGCATGTAACTTAAGAACAGAGTGTGCATGCAGGTGTGGGTGGACAACATATAGCCACCGATTAACAACCACAGGGGCTGTCCACAAACCCTGAACCCGGGACAAATGATTATTATATCAAACAAAAAGGCTCAGGGGAAGAAGGAAAATAAGAAATAATAAAAAATGGAAAAATATCCAATATGTGATATAGAGAAGCCCTTCACAACAGCCTCATGGTATCAAAAAATATACATTTATTTACTTCAACAATTCAGAAAGTTTTATGACAACATATAAATAATTCGGTACAAATAAAGGGAACCAGTTCTGGACAATATTTAGCGGGGTCCAGTGTACATGTCCAAACAAACATGAAATACACAGGGTACAAAGTTCCCCGAAAGCGTAAGAGGGGGAGTGTGTGGAAAAGAGTATAAGGAGAGTTAGGGCAGGGAGCAGAGAGCTCCCTTGTTGGAACTGAGAAGCCTCACACACCCAGCGAGCTAGATGTCAAGCTTCATCATTGGCCTCTTGCCCCTCGTCAGACTGGCGGTGCAATGTCGGACGGGCGCCTAAAAGGCGCTCTCTGTCGGAGTTCCTTTGTTCCAGCCAATGGTTGTGTGCGTGTGAGGGGAAAAGGTAGGAGGTGTAGTCATGTGGGGATAGTGATATTAAAAAAAGGTGAATCAATTCACAGGGTCATTTATTCGCGTGATAGATTCCCTTGGTTAAAAAGGTGGGAGGGGAAGTAGAAGCTGTAAGGGGCACAGTGGAACTACCTCAACCCTCTGATCAGGTCGACATGTTTCTTGCTTTATCGCAATTCCTCAGGACCTCTAGTGAACAGTACTACACAGTGAAACCGAAAATAAAAGTGAAAGATAAATAAATGGAGTCAATACAACCTCTCTGGGTCTGTAAGGGTGCAGGCCTAGTGGTTCTGCGGTAGAAGGGTGACCTGAAAAAGATGTAAGGTAATCAGCCAAGCATCTTGTAATGGCGTGATCGCTTCAATCAGCAATTGGTCACCCTTACTCTCCAAAGGATAAACACACACTCATAGGAAAAATGAAACACAGGGCATCTCAGCAGAATAAGCCCGTAGACACTTTGGTGCATAATAACGACTAAAAACAACAACAACACTTGAATGAAGGTCTAGATTGATGCTTACCCTAAGACCTTCTGTGTGGGTTGCCATTGCCAAGGCTTTTTGGTGCTCCCACCGCACACGACCCCATAGCATTCAACATCCTTTGTGGGACAGCTCATATCCGGCTCCTGGTCATACTTGAAGGCTTCTGTTCCCCGTAGCTGCAGAGTCAAGGACTCCTTAAATGCACCTGAAGCACCTGACATCGGTGGGCATTCGTCTACCGAGCCCCTGATCACCCCTGAGTGACCCAGACTCTGTCCCCTCTGCTTCAGGTACTCTTCAACAAGAATCCACCTTTGTATTCCAGCTGACACTTTTCTTTCTTCCAGCTGCGGCTCTTCTTCAAAGTCCTCCTTGGGTTCGAATGCGGTTTCCAACGCCACTTCAGAGCTATGCACCGGCATCCCTTGACTGGGAAACTTGGGTACCTCAGTATCCATGGGTGGGGTGGCTCTCCAACCTCCTATCTTTCATTGGGTTTCTTCGAAGTCCACTGGGAAGGGTCCTCAAACTTTAAACTGGAACCGCGACTTCCCCAAAGAATTTTACGGAGTACGCGGTCGTGCTCCCACACTGCACCCATCCTCTGTGGGGTCCCTACTCACTCACCTTGGGTGGTTCCTTGGGGTCCCAGCAATTCTACGTCATCTATTCACTGTCTTGACTCAAGTCGTGATTCTTATACCACTATTTCAGTGAATGGTTCGGTCCCCCCCTGGGGCCCACTGTGTATTAGTGCTATTTACTACCATTTCTGCGCTTAAGTATTGTGTGCTTTGTGATTATCTCCGTGTAGGAGATACTGTGTCATACTAGATAGTGTTATATTAATAAATACATATTTTTATAACTACGGTGTGGTTCTCCTTTCATTTAACCAATACTTTAAAGTTGCATTCTGGTAACAAAAAAAGCTGCTTAACATTCCTTCAAGACTAAGCTTGGAGGCTGATCTCCACAGCTACCACTTGGATAGCTTTCTAAGGTTATCTTTGACCTCTTAAATCACCATACAGGGTTGTTTGGACTGGTGCAAGGTGCCCATTTCAATTAGTGGACAGCATATACCAGGCCAACTTCTTACAAAAGTCAATTGCTCTTTATTGTCCTTGAAGAAACAGTTTGCCTTTCAGACCCACTGAGAGAGTTAGTGGCACCATTTCCTGACACCATCCTCTTCCTCTTCTGTCTTATAGCTGAGTTAGATTCTCCAGAAGCATTGGCCTGAATTTCTGGCTCCATCTACACTGATCCATCTGAGGTTGAGACTAATTTGGAGGATATTGCGAACCTTTTAAAAACTTCCCCTCCTCACTCTGTCCCGCAATCACGCACCAAATGTGGGCCAGATCCTGCAGATCAAGCATTTTGTGTCGCTTAGGCTTCCAGGCTACAAGGATCCTCAGTTCTAGAAGCTTTGCCACTTCCTTTGTAGCAGCTGTTTCTGTCTAAGAAGATGGGTGCAACTGACTACAGCACCTATTCTGGTATTGTCTCAGACAATACTCCCAAAGCCACATTCTTCGCCACCTCAGACATCTAAATTGGTTGAGCTAATTCAGGTGGATAGAGAAAAGGTCATAGCTTTCTTTGAGCACCCATGTTTTGCTGGACGTCTTCCCAGATCCTAGTAATTCCCACACATGGAAGTACTATTTAACTCTGATTCAGCTTCATTGTATTGGCTCAACCAGAATTCTAGGTGTGCGGAGAAAGATGATTCAGAGGCTCCTACCTTTCTTCCACCTTATCATAGATAAATACTGCACTTTATTTAGACCTCAGAATGTCAATTGTCTTGAAACATTCTGTAAGGTGATATTCGGTATTCTTCAGGCCCTCCTTCTGAGAAAGTTTGTTCATTTATTGCCATTGTGCATAAAACACTGGAATGATTGAACGGATCCCACTGTCTGCAGCAGAGCACAAATCCAACATTCTTAAAGAAATCCTGGCAGCATCTTCAGCAGCTCGAGAACCGCTTCTACTTTTCAATTAGGCTGTACCACAACTGGTGCGTGCTGCCTGGGGAAAAAACGTTAGATGCGCCCAACACTTCACAGGCAGAATGCTCCTCACCTTCTGATCCAAAGTTCTTGGTGACCACACTTTTTCCAAGAGGTTGGAAGTTCAAACATCTTCACGGAATTTGAATCCAAGCCCTTTGCCCAGAGCACCAGTAGACCATGAGTTCAAATGCCTTGACTGCATGAGCACCATATTATTTGTTTTGGGTAGCCTGGCATTATGTTGCAACAATGCCACATGGAGAATTTGTGTCAGTCCTTGAAACCCCTCCAGCCTCATAGTGGGTTCTCTCTTTTGTCTGCTGCAGCTACAGAATGTTGTAGCTGCAGACACCACTTTGTTGAGCTTGAATGCCTATGGTCACCATCAAAATATAAAATGCATCAGTGTGCTAGAGCTGAGGGCCATTCAACTAGCACTGAAAGCATTTCTGTTCTCCATCTCCACCTGTGAAGTTCAGATTCTTTCATTGTCGCAGCGTATAACAGATGTTTATTGTTACCCAACTCAGTGATGCTCATGTTATTGACTTCAGGAAGATGGAAGCATGAGCAGACACACTTGCAAACAAACTTCTGATGATATGCAGGATTACCTAGAGATTAATGATGACACTAGCCTGGGCACCCATACGACATGCATTTCATAGATACAAGAACCTGCATCCAGTGGTTAATTGGAGCCCGTGGCTTCCAGTTCTCAGCACTGGCACTTAATCATCATCACTGGGGCTTCTCATGACCACCAGTTGAGGACACATTAATTTACAGGGCGATTAAGTGATTTGCCCAGAATCACGCCGAGACACAAACCTGGTTCCCCAGCTCTGAAGTCTGCAGCTCTGGCCATTATGCCACACAATCCCCTTTTTTCATGGTTAGTAATTGGTTTTGTTTTAGGCCATGCTAACAGGAGCTGGTGTAAGCTGCCGCCTGACGAGAGCACCAGCACCCATCTTTTGTACAAATTAGCCACTGCCTACGTCACATATGAAACCTACACTTAGCAACGCTTCTGGTCCCTATTCCGCCATAAAATGCTGTGTTTAAAAGCTTGCAACAAGTTTGCATTAAGAGTCATAATCAATATTTAATGTTTTGTCCTAGATGAGGATTATTTAAACTCATAAACTCTGATCATGATATTTAACATGGAAGAGGAAAATATATATTTAAAATGTCCCCAATATATTATTTTCAGAGATGCCTGGTGAATTTTATAGTAACACCATTTCTATGAATATTTATGTTATGTCAAGTTATGTTATGTTCTCAACTTTTATGTAGCACATCTCTGGGTCTTCCATGGCCACATAGTGCTCTCGGCAATCTGGAGAGCGCCTTTCCACAAAATTCTATTTTTTTCTCGCTGAACGAAAACATGAAGAACTAAGTACACTTTGGAGTCCTATTCCAGAAAATATGAAACCATTGGCAGAACGTGGGTAAAGCAACAAAACTGTTAAGAGAGTTCAGTATTCAGGAGACATGGGCTTTAATGGTTTCCCCATTCCATACCTTGTATATCGTGCTGTAATCAGAAAGGATTGGAAAAAACAAAATGCCATTTGCACAATAATTCTGGGTCCTCAATTTTGAGGAAAAAACCTAGTGAAACTACTAGGTTTCTTGGGCATGCAACTTATACCCTCTTCTGTTTATTTTTCAATTTTATGATAATTCATGTATAAGAAGGACACTCTACACATTGCTTATATACACAAATGAAGACAATTATTTACAACACACAACGTTTTCATAACAATGACACAAACATTAATCCATCAAATTGTATATACATAGTTATTTGTTTCGCTATATACACACAAAACATACATTCATTTTCTTGCAAACACAAGAGTCACGTTGTGGACTCAGAGTTTGAATAAACAATCAAAGATTAGAATCATAAATCAATAAGCTCATTTCAACAACAATAGGCCATAAATTAATTCCTGGTCTATGAAAAAAATGATATCTGATCTCTTTTGCGCATTGCTGAAGCAGTAGAGGCCAGCATGGATCGGGGGTGGTGGGTGGAGGGCTTGGGGGGTAAGGGGATATTTAAAAAAAATAAGAAAAAAACGTATCTTACCACCACGTCTCTCCATCGTCTATCCTCGAGCCGGGAACAGAAGAGGAAGCTGCCAGGCTCCCCAGACCAATCACAACACTGCAATGCAGCTTTGTGATTGGTAAGCGGACAGGCTCCCCTGACTAATCACAACTCTGCAATGCAGCGTTGTGATTGGTCTGAGCGCTGTGGTTTGGTGCTCAGCCAGGAACCAGGGGCCTCGTCATGTTCTCCACACAGGCTGTAATACAGCCTGCATGGAGAATATGCAAAGTGTGCATGACTGTTTGGCTGGCCAGAAGGCCCAGCCAAACAGTCATTGCACATTTAGGAGGGTGCTACTACTCCTCCCCTGTCCTGCTCTGTGAGCAGAGCAGCCCCGCTGAGGAAAAGTGTTTTTCTGATTAGCATCATCTGTACCGGGACTCCATTGTTTTTTCATTGCCATCTCGTGTCAAACACTTCCACACGACCCACCTGGTCATTTCTGCTGATCCCTGAGGAAAATCTAAACTTACACGACAAAAACCATCTTGCAGCCTGCATTTCTGCCCAGGAACTGTCGTACACCCAACCCCCTGTTCTTTGCAGTTCAATAGAAAGCCATGAGACACCTACGCCCTGTGTAAACAAGCTTGTTTTCCATCTCCTGCTCCCAGCCTGGTAAACATCCTTGACACCGTGATCAGGTTATCTAGACAATGGTCTGACTGTTGGGCCCTGATCAGGGTGATTAAACAATGACTTGAAGGACCAGGCTTTGATCAAGGCAATTGAACAAAGACCTGATAAACTGAGCCTTGATCAAAGCTGAGTGAACAATGATCTGTGTATCAAGCCTTGACCAGGTCACTAACTACAAACATCGTCTGGATCTGGTTATCAACTGTAAACACTGCCCTGATTAAACAATGGTCTGACAGCCTAAAGACTGGGATGAAAAATGTATAAAAGGCTTGTAAGCTACAGAGTGAAGTAGCAGCCTCCTGGGTTTTGTCTCTGACTAGCTTGGGACTCTGTTCCATAGCCCGGGCTATTGAAATAAATCTATGTTCCTCCTGCAGACGAAGGCTCCTGTGTCTCCTTTTACTGAGTATGGAAGGTATGGAAGATTTGGGCGGTTCCCCTGCCGCCGAGACCCAGTAAGTGGGTTATCCCGGTTCTTCAAATGGCGCCTGAACAGGGACTCCACGAGCACGAAGGTCAGGCCCGGTGGATTTGAGGAGGTGCACGGAGAGACTCCGACGGAGGCGCCCTACCCGAGGGACTCTTGTATTCCGGTAGACCGAACGACTCGCCCGCTGTCCCTCCACACCCAGTCTGGGCCACATGACCGCGTTCTCGCTGGAGTCCCCTAGCAAATAATTTCTGGAGCAGGACACAGCCCTACGTCTGCAGAAGAGAACTACCCCTGTAAGGTCAGGGTGGACTGATCATCCACCAAGTCTGTATGATTCTGTTATTGACTTTCGCAAAAGCCAAGTTGTTATTGACTTTTGCCAAAGCCAAGCAAGCGAGGCAAAGTTCAAAAAACCCGCTGGTGTCTTTTCTGTATGATTCTGCTGTTATAGACTTTTGCAAAAGCCAAGCAAGCGAGGTGAGTTTTCAAAAACCTGCTGGTGTCTGTTATCTTTTTTTAAGCATGCCAGTCAGTAGTAGGTTCAAGAGATTATGTTATATGTGTACGCAGGACTCCCAGCTGGAGGCGGCCTGTCCGCTTCCTCCAGACGGGACCCCTGGCCATACGATGTATGTTAAACATGGCCCTTCTGCCATAATGTTTTCTTCATTCTGGGTGAAATATACAAAAAAAAGAAACGTGGAATTACAGTGGCCACTTTATGGCTCCTTTAATTCCCAAGTTCTCGCCAACTTAGAGGAACAATTAATGAAAAGAAAAACGCGCCAGTCTATGTTTGAATCTGTCCGATTTTGGAGGAAAGAGATAGAGCAGAGAGCAAGAAAACAGAAGGCTCAAGAAAGAAAACAGGAACGTATGTCAATGGCCGACCACGCCAGAGAAAATTTACAAAATCAAATGACAAAATCAGTAGAAATAGCCAATAGGGAGCATGGGGCACGGGTATAAAAATGTTATCCAGCTCGTGAGGAGAAAGGAAAGGACCATATGAAGGGGGAGAAGAAGGTGATTCCTTGCTTGATGCCGTGCTAGAAAGCCCTCCTGCATATGCCCCAATGTACCCTGCCCTGATGCCTCACACCCCACATGTCCCCCCGCCACCACCCACTCCTGCCCTCACTGCCCCTCCTACTGTTCTCCCTGTGACACCGACCCTCCCGACTTTTCCTATGACACCAACCACGCCCGTTAACCCTGTCCTCGCTGCGGGAATGACAACAAGCCTCCATCCGCCCAACCCCTGCGGCCTTACCCCTACCCGCCCTTTTCCTACTTCCCCATGGTCTACAGTTAAGCCGGATTTATATAAATTGTTGAATTCCCCCCGACTGGCCTCCCTGCGCTCTACAGTCAGATTTTTGTCCCTTGTAGAAAATGACCTACAGAGGCAACAGTGTGAATGTTGGATAAATAACGGGAATATTTATACCTTTAAAGAAATATGGTCCACCTTTTCTCAGTGGATGATTATGGAACAGACCACCTGGGATGAATATATGTGTACTTTGGTCATGCAAAGATTTGAGAATGCGCTTAAACAGGTACCTACCGGAGTAATGGACCGTAGGTCACAAATAAAAAGAGGCAATGTTCAGGGAGAGAGGATGTCTGGTGCTATGTCTGCTGTAATGGCTTACCGTGATATGACAGCTTTTCTCAACACCCCTCTGGAAACAGCTATGCCAATGAGAGAGGCGGCCGCTGTCTTTGTTAACGCACTTACTGATGCCCAAAATAATGACCGAGGGGCCGTTGAAGCACACTGGCGCAGGCTTTGGCTTCATGTTCCTTGGAAAAGGTCAGAAGTAATGCATTTAAAAGGACAATTACCAGATCCCGGAAGAATCCAGCTACCTTTTACAGAGAATTAGGTCAGATTATATCTGCAGGTACTCTCGTTCTTGAGGATATAGATTTACTTTTTGGTACGGTTGTCCCCACTGAAATTTGGGACAAGATTCGACATACTGACCATGAAGTGGCATTGGAAGGTAAATGGGCTGACTTAGAGGCTATGGAAGAAGCAAGGGTAGGAGGGACTAAACCAGAACCTGCCATCCTGACTTTGCCCGATAAAATAAAGACGTTTATGAAAACACTTTTGCCGGAAACTGTCATTAACTGGGATAAAATAAACGCCTGTAGGCAGCAAAAAGATGAGAATGTGGCTGACTTCTATACCCGTTTTGAGACAGAATACAAGGGACACAGTGCTTTGGATCCACGGACCCCAGGTTCTGGCCCAATGTTTGTCAATAAGTTTGTCAGCAACTTGCTTCCTGAGATCTCCGCCAGGCTTAAGAAAGTTGAAAGTACGTGGTCTGCCCAAACTATAACTGGTATCTTGGCTATGGCACAATATCACGAGAATAGGGAGAATGAAGATAGAGACAGGGAAAGTAGGAAGGTTAGGGATCTTAACACGAAGGCACTTCTGCAGCAGGTCCCGATGCCCGTGGGAATTTTAGACCTCAACTCCAACCCCTTCCGAGGGCTCGCCAGTCTACCCCCTCCAGCCCTCAACGCACGGGAGCCCTCCAAACAGATCAGTGTGCTTATTGTAAGGGGTACAGCCATTGGATAGATGAGTGTCCCGTGTTAGCTGAAAACATCCGAACAGGAAAGACTCGGCCTCGCGCTCCTAGGAAAGCGAGGCCGACTAGGGACCATGGCCCGCCCCACCCACAGGATAAAGAACGTAGGCCCAGGGATGACGCTCCCGTCCGGCCGCGCCCGGCCAGCAGGTCTGATGGGTACGAAGCAACACGCACAATGATGATTATGACGAAGTTGATGAGACAGGATCCTACCAAGCATAGGACAGCCAGGAAAGGGGTATTACCAGAGTGCAAATTCCAGTGGATCAAAGGGGCCCGTATGTTCAAATGTCAGTTGTGGGGAACAATAAGAATTTTCTTTTGGATACTAGGGCCACCAGGTCTTCTATTGCACGTCTGTCAGTCCCGGAGGCACCCCTTTCTGGCAATATGAATGTCTCCGTGGGTTTTGCAGGAACACCTGTGACCAGCCCTGTCTCTAAACCCCTCTCTCTCAATATTGACCCTGCACATGTTGACGCTCCCTTGGTCCTTATTACAGGTTGCAGTGAAAACTTGTTAGGCATGGGTTTACTGAAAGCTCTGTATGCAACCATATCATGTAATCCCCAAGGTGTATCCCTAACAATTTCTCCCACCGCAGCTTCCTACATGTATCTGTCCGGTCCCCTCCCACCAGAGTTGCAGTCTTTACCTTCCTCACTCTGGGCATCATCAGAGACTGATGTAGGGTGTCTCAACATTCCCCCTCATGTGGTACGCATCCAGCCAGGTGCACTTTTCCCCCGCCTCCGACAGTATCAACTACCTGCGGAAGGAGGCATGGTCCTTTTGACAATAATATCTGAATTGATGGACAAGGGCGTAGTGGAGGAGACACGTGGCAATATCTGTAACAGTCCCATTATTCCTGTTCTTAAAAAGACCAATGGAGATGCTCTCTCCCCTAAAATATACCGATTTGTGATTGACCTGAGAGCCCTTAACAAAACAACAATCTCCCAATATCCTGTTGTCCCCGACATTACAGCCCTTCTAACGATTGTCCCTTCTGAGGCCACTCACTTCTTTGTCATAGACCTGAAGAATGCTTTTTTCAGCATCCCTATACATCCTGACAGCAGACATTTGTTTGGTTTCTCCCTTGGTGGCCGCGCCCCTCAAGGTTTCACCGAGAGACCCAGTATCTATAGTCAAGCCCATAAAAGTCAACTTGATTCATTGGAACTCCCTGATAATTTCACGCTATTACAATATGTAGATGGCTTCCTCATTGCTGCAAATTCTGCCCGAGCATGTAAAGAAGCTGCTCTCTGTTTGTTACGCCACCTTGCCCTCCATAATCACAAAGTCTCTTTGAAAAAGCTTCAACTTTGTCAAGAGAAGGTGACCTATTTAGGTAATCTCCTCTCGAAGGAGGGAAGGCAGCTCACCGCTGATCTTGTAGCCATTATCAATGGTGTGACGGCCCCACGAACACAAAAGTAGATGTGAGCCTTCATAGGCCTAACCTCATACTGTAGACAGTGGATTTCCAATTTCTCAGCCATGGTCAAACATCTTCTTGCCCTCACCACTAAGGACATATCAGACAGTTCCTTTCCATGGACTACAGAGCATGCGCAGGCCTTCCAAGATTTGAAGAGGGCCCTGTGTACTGCTCCAGTCCTCGGTACTCCTGACTATAACAAACAATTTTTTCTTTTTGTACGTGAGACAGACGGCTGTGCATGCGCTGTCTTGACCCAGATGTTTGGAGGTCACCAATGGCCATGTGCCTATTTTTTAGCCACCTTAGATCCTGTTGCAAGGGCTCTCCCAGGATGCCTAAGGGCGACCGCTGCGGCGGCCCTCATGGTCGTCAGAGTGCGGGAATCGTCATGAACTCCCCCCTGACTCTGATGGTCCCCAATTCTGTAGATACCCACCTTAATAACACCAAGACACAGTACCTCACTAGCGCACGACTCACAGGATATGAACTGACATTCTTTGCCAGCCACATCAACATCAAAAGATGCACTGTACTGAACCCCACCACATTACTCCCACTGGATACTCAGGATGCCCGCTTAGCCCCACATGACTGCATATTAAGGACAGAGGAGGAGACAAAGGGATGGGTTGACTTACAGGATACCCCGATAGCAGAACCAGAAGGTACACTGTATGTGGACGGATCATGTCTCAGAGGGTCAGATGGTAACACCTCAGCCGCCTACGCCCTCATGACATTGGGGCAAGTAGTAGAAACAGCTCAGATTCCGCAGTGCTCTGCTCAGGCAGCAGAATTAGTGGCCCTCACTAGAGCCTGTGAGATGAGCAAGGGAATAACAGTAAATATCCATACTGACAGTCAGTATGCCTTTGGGGTGGCCCACAACTTCGGGAGATTGTGGAAAGAAAATAATTTCCTTACTTCCCATGGGACCAAGATCCAACATGGCCCCCTAATTCACAGACTGTTAGACTCCCTGCCCTCCCCAGAAAGGTGGCCATTATAAAATGTAATTGGTACAAAAGGGGGTGGTGATGGACGGAGCATCTGAACCAATCAAACACTCACACCCAGTCAACAGATCTGGGTTTAATCCATCAGCGTTCTTTAGCCCACTCTGCCACCCCAGTTCAGACATGGCCATATGCAAGGCATGGCTTGGCAGTTCGGGCTGGACTGTTCCCATGATGCACAGGGTCAGACTTATTTGCATATGGCGATGTCTGAACTGGGGTGGCAGAGTGGGCTAAAGAACGGTGATGGATTCAACCCAGATCTGTTGACTGGGTGTGAGTGTTTGATTGGTTACAAATGCTCCGTCCATCACCACCCACTTTTGTACCGCTTTGTTCGCCATAAGTTGGCAGGGTATGCTCAGACTTAAGTCCCTTGCTCACTTTGCCACTGGATTCAAGCAAGCCTGGCTGAATACGGCTGTAATGCCAGAAACCGGTCCTAGGAAGCTTGGGTCCGGTCCAGGGAAGGCATGGCTCGGCAGTTCCGGCTGGACTGTTCCCATGAGGCACAGGGTCAGACTGATTTGCATATGGTCATGTCTGAACTGGGGTGGCAGAGTGGGCTAAAGAACGGTGATGGATTCAACCCAGATCTGTTGACTGGGTGTGAGTGTTTGATTGGTTCAGATGCTCCGTCCATCACCACCCCCTTTTGTACCGCTTTGTTCGCCATAAATTGGCAGGGTATGCTCAGACGTGAGTCCCTTGCTCACTTTTCCACTGGATTCAAGCAAGCCTGGCTGAAGACGGCTGTAATGCCAGAAACCGGTCCTAGGACGCTTGGGTCTGGTCCAGGGAAGGCATGGCTTGGCAGTTCAGGCTGGACTGTTCCCATGAGGCACAGGGTCAGACTGATTTGCATATGGCCATATCTGAACTAGGGTGGCAGAGTGGGCTTAAGAACGGTGATGGATTCAACCCAGATCTGTTGACTGGGTGTGAGTGTTTGATTGGTTCAGATGCTCCGTCCATCACCACCCCTTTTGTACCGCTTTGTTCGCCATAAGTTGGCAGGGTATGCTCAGACGTGAGTCCCTTGCTCACTTTACCACTGGATTCAAGAAAGCCTGGCTGAAGACGGCTGTAATGCCAGGAACCGGTCCTAGGAAGCTTGGGTCCGGTCCAGGGAAGGCATGGCTTGGCAGTTCGGGCTGGACTGTTCCCGTGAGGCACAGGGTCAGACTGATTTGCATATGGCCATGTCTGAACTGGGGTGGCAGAGTGGGCTAAATAACGGTGATGGATTCAACCCAGATCTGTTGACTGGGTGTGAATGTTTGATTGGTTCAGATGCTCCGTCCATCACCACCCCTTTTGTACCGCTTTGTTCGCCATAAGTTGGCAGGGTATGCTCAGACGTGAGTCCCTTGCTCACTTTACCACTGGATTCAAGAAAGCCTGGCTGAAGACGGCTGTAATGCCAGAAACCGGTCCTAGGAAGCTTGGGTCCGGTCCAGGGAAGGCATGGCTTGGCAGTTCGGGCTGGACTGTTCCCGTGAGGCACAGGGTCAGACTGATTTGCATATGGCCATGTCCGAACTGGGGTGGCAGAGTGGGCTAAAGAACGGTGATGGATTTAACCCAGATCTGTTGACTGGGTGAGAGTGTTTGATTGGTTCAGATGCTCCGTCCATCACTACCCCCTTTTGTACCGCTTTGTTCGCCCTAAGTTGCCAGGGTATGCTCAGAAGTGAGTCCCTTGCTCACTTTGCCACTGGATTCAGGCAAGCCTGGCTGGAGACGGCTGTAATGCCAGAAACCGGTCCTAGGAAGCTTGAGTCCGGTCCAGGGAAGGCATGGCTTGGCAGTTCGGGCTGGACTGTTCCCATGAGGCACAGGGTCAGACTGATTTGCATATGGCCATGTCTGAACTGGGGTGGCAAAGTGGGCTAAAGAACGGTGATGGATTCAACCCAGATCTGTTGACTGGGTGTGAGTGTTTGATTGGTTCAGATGCTCCGTCCATCACTACCCCCTTTTGTACCGCTTTGTTCGCCCTAAGTTGGCAGGGTATGCTCAGACGTGAGTCCCTTGCTCACTTTGCCACTGGATTCAGGCAAGCCTGGCTGGAGACGGCTGTAATGCCAGAAACCGGTCCTAGGAAGCTTGAGTCCAGTCCAGGGAAGGCATGGCTTGGTAGTTTGGGCTGGACTGTTCCCATGAGGCACAGGGTCAGACTGATTTGCATATGGCCATGTCTAAATTGGGGTGGCAGAGTGGGCTAAAGAACGGTGATGGATTCAACCCAGATCTGTTGACTGGGTGTGAGTGTTTGATTGGTTCAGATGCTCCGTCCATCACCACTCCCTTGTGTACCGCTTTGTTCGCCATAAGTTGGTAGGGTAGGTTCAGACGTGAGTCCCTTGCTCACTTTGCCACTGGTTTCAAGCAAGCCTGGCTGGAGACGGCTGTAATGCCAGAAACTGGTCCTAGGAAGCTTGAGTCCGGTCCAGGGAAGGCATGGCTTGGCAGTTCGGGCTGGACTGTTCCAATGAGGCACAGGGTCAGACTGATTTGCATATGGCCATGTCTGAACTGGGGTGGCAGAGTGGGCTAAAGAACGGTGATGGATTCAACCCAGATCTGCTGACTGGGTGTGAGTGTTTGATTGGTTCAGATGCTCCGTCCATCACCACTCCCTTTTGTACCGCTTTGTTGGCCATAAGTTGGCAGGGTATGTTCAGACGTGAGTCCCTTGCTCACTTTGCCACTGGTTTCAAGCAAGCCTAGCTGAAGACGGCTGTAATGCCAGAAACCGGTCCTGGGAAGCTTGAGTCCGGTCCAGGGAAGGCATGGCTTGTCAGTTCGGGTTGGACTGTTCCCATGAGGCACAGGGTCAGACTGATTTGCATATGGCCATGTCTGAACTGGGGTGGCAGAGTGGGCTAAAGAACGGTGATGGATTCAACCCAGATCTGTTGACTGGGTGTGAGTGTTTGATTGGTTCAGATGCTCCGTCCATCACCACCCCTTTTGTACCAAATATAAAATGTAAGGCCCATAAGAAAGTGACAGATGATGTTGGAAAAGGCAATGCCCTGGCTGACCAGACGGCCAGACAAACAGCTCTTAGGAAAAGAGAAGGAATGTATGTAGGAGGTCCCACTAGGTGGGTGACAGATGGGGGCATGGTTGAAAACACAGTACAAAGCGTGATTGATATTCAGACCCATGCTACTCCTGAGGAACTAAGGGTGTGGAAGGAGCAATTAGCAAAGGAGGGAATTGATCGTTGCTAGGTCCGTACGACTATGGAAAGACAATGAATGTTACCTGACAGTCACGTGCCACCAGTAGTTACGATGGCCCATGGTCCTGCTCACATTAGTGCAAAAGGGATATGCAAGCTGTTGGAACCTACGTGGAACAACTCTAAGATACCAGCATTTGCTGAAAAGCTGGTTAAAACATGCATGATTTGCCTAATGTATCACCCAGGAAAAGGCACAGTTACTCCTAAAGGAGGATTCTCTCCTCCTACCCTCCCTTTTGAAGTCCTCCAAATGGATTACATCCAGATGGACAGATGTAACAATCTAAAATATGTCCTGGTGGTGGTCTGTACCTTCAGCCGATGGGTGGAGGCCTACCCCGTCAAAGACTGCACCGCTATCACTACCGCCAAAGTGCTATTAAAAGAATACCTCCCACGATTCGGTTTGCCCCGCTTGGTCTAGAGTGCCAACGGGACCCACTTTACAGCCCAAATTATGGAATATGTCTGTACAGCATTGGGTATAAAACAAAAATTTCATGCAGCTAACCACCCCCAGTCAGCAGGCCTAGTAGAGGTGTACAATGGCATCCTAAAAACTAAAATGGCCAAAATAGTAGCCGAGACAGGTGTCACTTGGGTTGATGCTCTGCCCCTAGCCCTACTGTCTACAAGAACAATGGCATACACCCAGATAGGGCTATCCCCCTACGAGATCGTGTTCGGGAGGTCTGCCAATGTCTGGGGTGTCCCACGGCCTAAGAAACTGTCTGATGTTGAATACCCTGTATTAACTGATTATCTGTACAGTCTAACTAATACATTTCGTACTCTTTATCACCAGGTGCACAAGGCCATACCTGACAAAAGCGAGGGCCCAGGACACGTTATCCAACCTGGAGAATATGTCCTGATCCGGAACTTTCAACAGATGAAGAGCCTCGAGCCCCGCTGGACACAGAGCCATCAGGTGTTACTGGCCACCCGCACCGCTGTGAAAGTAGAAGGTTGGAAGAATTGGGTTCATTCGTCTCACTGCCGGCATGTGCCTCTGCCCCTCCCCTATGATCAGTGGGTGAGGGAAGGACAAGGAGACTCAGAAACAGAAACAGTTCCGACGTTTGTCCCATTCAGCGATGCCAGACTGCATTCTACATCTACGGAAGCAGAGAGTGACAACATACTGAAAGGAAGCGTGGAACCTTCCCCTAACTCTGCTCAACACCAAGAACAATTGTTTCCCGACCATACTGTTCATACTTCCGACTTATATAACTTGAGTCCCCGAGGGAAGGCTTTCCCTTGACTTCGCCAAGTGCCGATAGGCTGTAGGGCTGTGATCTTCCCAGATGAGAGTAGTGCTGGTGTGTCAGACTAAGGTATGCCATAGGGCTCCTTTGCACCTGCGCCCATTGAAGCAACCACCAATTACACACAGCCACTAGAAGGCCCCTGGCTTAGCACAATGGCAGCCATCCAAAACGCCCGAATCCAGAAACAAGATGTCAGTCTCCGACATAGTAAATGCTTCGCTGACACAACTGGGGCCGAGGCAGGGTCGAGGCAGACCTACCTCCCTTCACTCGCTACTGGGGCCCTGACGCTGCTTGTTCCTCCCGCTGCCGTTGCTTGTCATCCCGCACGGCCGCTATGGGGGGAACTGCAGCTCCCAGCAAGCTTTGCGACACTGACCAGCACCGCCCACTTCCTGGTTTTGCGCGCCCGGAGGCGCTTATACTGCGGCAGCTCCCACAGAGTAGCGGAGACCTTCGCTGACACAACTGGGGCCGAGGCAGGGTCGAGGCAGACCTACCTCCCTTCACTCGCTACTGGGGCCCTGACGCTGCTTGTTCCTCCCGCCGCCGTTGCTTGTCATCCCGCACGGCCGCTGTGGGGGGAACTACAGCTCCCAGCAAGCTTTGCGACACTGACCAGCACCGCCCACTTCCTGGTTTTGCGCCCCCGGAGGCGCTTATACTGCGGCAGCTTCCTCCGCGTCGCGGACGTGCGCCGACAGCGCCGGGCGAAGCCCGGGCAAAGGGCGGGCCCTCTGTAGCCCTCAGAGGCCCGAGGAGGACGGGACGGGCCACCCCCCTTGGCATCTTAACAAGAGGAGGTAAAGAGTCCTGGACATTATATTTATGCTCACTCACGGACCTCCCCAATGGATATTATATTGTGAACTTCGAAATTACTAGATCTTGCTGCTGTTTTGGCGTTCAATACTTTTAAACAAGTCACACTATGATTCGTAAGGGGGTTTCCAAAAATGCCATCCCCCAGAGGAGTTCGTTCAACAGGACACTCGACCACTACCTAAATAGGACAACATTGCCCATTCCCCGTGAATTAGAGAGACCAGAACGATCCCCCTCCACAGATAGTACACCCAACAAGCGATCTCCCTCACAGGCAGCCGACATAGTACAAAACACATCTCTGCTGGAGGAATTAAACAATTTATGTAAAACAAAGTATATCCCATTGGAACCGAGAACTAAGCAAACTAGCGCCCTTAACTGTTCTACAGTAAGCACAAGTCCCCAGACTAGTACACCATTTTTCCTAAATGATAGTCTGTTAGGTACCCCCCACTTACCATCTGCAAAAGTTATCACACATAACATAGTGCTCCCTCAGGTTCCATCCGTTAAAAGAAAGCGAAATGGGGTTAAACACCAGGGAAGCCAGGCAAAACAACTGAAATTGTGCTCAAGTCCCCCATTGGCCGTCATCACCTCCCTCCCAGCCCCAGAGGTTGCCAGGAAATTAAACTCTTCTGCACCTTCTACCCAGGCAACCCTATTGGTCCAGATCGAACACCTGGTCAAATCTATAATATCCCCGGTTATAGAAAGAATGAACAATCTAGGGGATAGGCTTACGGGAATAGAGGAAACGATCAAGGCCAACTTGATACTTATAAAAAACATTGCAAGATCTAATCAACCTCAGTCTCTCGCTGCCATAGAAGTGCTTAAACCATCTGCACAAAGTAATAATGTCCAAATCCAACCAGTAACCTCACCCATGTTACCTCCAAACATTCCTAGAGTATCCACTAACTCTACATCAGCACAGTGCACTGCCGCCAGAGTAGGGTTGAGCAAAGAACCTACATTCCATAAGGGGTCAGTTGTTAACTATGGCAACATGCCATGCATATCTAATCACATACACCTACCACCGGATGCCGCTCCGTTTGTGTGCGTTCTCTCGGGAGTGCCAGCACTCACAAGCGGAAAAGTCGAAAGACATCAGGACCTAAAAAACAAGGTTACATATTGGCTAACAAAAAATAGACCTCTGCCACCTAAATTGGATGGAGGAATTATGAGTGTTAGAAGGGTGGGCTAGCTAGGATCCCTTCCAAAAAATATTGTCGGCGACCTGGTACTAGTAAAATTCAGGAACAAACACGTTGTCCCATATCTTCAAACTTGGCAGCCCCAAAAATGGAGATGGCCCTATATCCACCTGGGATCTACATGACTTTTACCCCAGTATGTCATACCTTTGCCCATTAAGACCAAACGCAAAGTGTAACCACCCGATGGGCAGAAGTGTCTGCGCATTGAGTGGCTGCAATATCTCCACTTCCAACCGATTTGAAACATTGTATAATAGCTATCTTTGACTTACATATGGAAAGTTTTTCAATAGATTCACTCTGCTTGTTATTAATTGCCTTAATTAAGGGACAACTAGTTGTAATGGTATTGTCTCTAATGCTAATCATGTAAAATGAACGTAATCAGAAAGGAAATCGCATCCAAAGGTTGGGCTCATATTTTAACTTGTACATATTTTGTGTTACTGTAATGTATGTTTTTATACTTTAACTTGTAGATATTTTGTGTCATTGTAATGTATGTTTTTATACTTTAACTTGTAGATATTTTGTGTTATTGTAATGTATGTTTTTGTGACTGTTATGTTTTTATGATTTGAAATTTAAATTGAATGAAGCTGCTACTGAACAGACTCTTTTGACCTAAGTGTAAAGCAGAGTGAACAGGGATCAGAAGTTGAGTCTCTGTTGATCAGAATACTTAGTCAGATTTGGGTCAATCATTGATGGCATGTTGGACAGGATTGTGCTCCCCAATCATCTTCGTAGGTCACAATGAAGTTGAACTAGAGTTGTGCATGTCTTTGAATGCCTGGTTCCAAGTCTTAAGACATGGAGGTTATTTTTTTCAAGTGCATGACATATCTTTGTTAAGCCAGATTCATAAGGCAGAAAACCAAGGTAAATGCTAGTTAGGATTTTTCTCAGTTTCTCAGTTTAGGAGTTGTAAAGTTAGACTAAACTGAGAGAAATCCTAATTTTAGGACTATCGGTATTCACAGAAGGCATTTAGGAGCCCTAAAGTTAGGACTCCTAACTTCTGTGAATACCGAAATGAGTAAGTATCTTCTGTGAATACCAAAATGAGTAAGAGCCTTCTGTGAATACCAAAATGGTAGTAAGTTTAGGATTTTGTATTAAGTTAGTTTTGTGAATCGGGCCCCAAATGTTTATGGGGCCATTTGTGCTTTTATCTCTTCCCAGCATAGATTGTTCAATGTGCCGGGCTCTGAGGATCGAAATTTATGGCAGAGCTTCGCAAACGAATTCACACTCCGGAACTTCTGGTTTTGAAGACCAAATTCTAGCCGTACCTGTGCGGGAGATGCAGACTTAGGAAGTTAAAAAACAGCTTATATATCCTGGTCTGGAGCTCATTCAGTAACTCGTGATCCTTGCAGCACAATGTTTCCAAGCCATAAGAAAGAGTAGGTCAAATTTGTGCTGCGATCACATTTAGGAGGTGGGTGTAGGCCGGACAACTCAATTTTTTGCTCAGCAGTCGAAAAGCAAAAATTAATGATTGGGCTTTAGCATTTAAGTCCAATTTGTGGTCCTTGTATGAAGTGCCTCGCCCCAGTGTTATGCCTAGATATTTATAAGAGGCTTGCTTTTCCACTTGGTTGCCCTTGACGTACCGATTCAACGTATTTTTCTTAGGGTCCACTAGGCGTACAACCTTCGTTTTCTTTTTGTTCAGCTCTCGATTTCCCTGGTCCAGGTAGATTGCTAAATTGTTAATTGCTCCTTGCAGACCAATTGGACTTTGACTTAGCACAATGATGTCATCTACGTATTGTAAAAGCGGTATAGGCTCTTTGGCCAGCGTTGGCGGGTGACTCATTGCTGATTGCATATGATTGGTTATGTCTGCTAGGAACAAGTTAAATAGGCTCGGCGCCAGGACGCAGCGTTGTTTTAAGCCATGCGGAGTGTTTATTCTTACGGATACTCTACTTCCGTCGCCTGGTTTCATTCTCGCCCAGGTTTCCGTATGGAGGGCGATTATTGTATCCAGTAATTTGGTCGATAGCCCCCAGCTTTTTAGGTTATCCCAAAGTAGGGTTCTAGTCACTCTATCAAACATGGATTTTAGGTCGATGAAGCATGCAAATAATTGGATTTTTCTTTGTAGTGCTTTTTCTCTTAAAAGAGCCAGGGTTGCCAGATTTGTTTTGTAGTTGTTCCCATTCCCGACCTAACCCCTGTTTAAAACTTTAGGATTATGCTTTTGTTGTTTATCCATTCTTGAAGGTGGATTAGGGGACATGATGCATATAATTTGGCTCCTACATCAATCAGAGATATCAGTCTATAATTTTCTGGCTTACTATGGTTGCCATTTTCAAATATTGGCTGGATTATATTTCCTCTCCAGGAATTTGGTACCATATTCTGATTATAGATGTAGTTAAAAAGGGGTATGGAATAGTCTGCCCACAAATCAGATGCATTCTTAAAAAGAGCATTTGGAAGCCCATTTGGTCCTGCTGCCCCCTCCGTTCTTATTTTTTTTATTATTCCTTTTAGTTGTTTAGTATGGGTAAGATTTTCTAGCTCGTTACTGTTGATCTCTAGCTTGATTGATAGCGGGCTTCATGAAGCTGGAGACTAGAATAGTCTTCTCCGGACTTTTTCTTTCCAGGTACTTCCGAAACCGTAACCGCATTAACATGCTTATTATAATCCATATTTTTATACATGTTTTGGATGTGTATAATCCACATGTCTTCACCTATTCCAGTGTCTTGTTGGAGTCTTGGGCCCTTAGTCAGGTTATTAATTATTCCTCCAAACTCCCTTCCAAATGGTTTCTTTATACTCTGTTTTTGTCTCCCTTAAATGTTTCTTATATTTTTTCTGCATTTCCTTTAAGTTACCTTTATCTAATTTTTTGCCAGCTCTTACTGCCGTTGCTTGGAGGTGCACCTCTCTAGCAATGCTCCTTTTAAAATCTCGTAATTGAATATTAAACCATGGATCCCTCCTAGTTTCTATCTTCTTTAGTTGTCCAGGGATAACTGGGAATTTTTGAATAAGAAACTGCCCCAAGAGTTCCCATTTGTTAGTGCTTCTTCTTTATGTGTTCCTTGTTGCTTCACATAATCCTGGATTGTTTCCATTATTATCTTTGTGTCTAGTCCTCACCACTACAATTTCCTCAGGTTATATTTTTCTGGACGTTGTACCAGAGATTTTTATATTTGTGCCTTGGTTAGTGTGATATTAATTTTCGTAATCTGCGGAAGATGATCACTTTCTGGGCGTGGATAAAATTGAAAGGAATCTATCATAGGAATGAGATTGTTGCTGACGATCGTAATGTCTATGATTGATTGGCTTTTTCCACTCAGAAACGTGATGGCCGCTGGTCTGTCGCTGGTTATGTTACCGTTTAAAGTAGTTAAGCCTAAAGCTTCCAACTCTCATGTTATTGATTGAGTTCCCTGGACACCCTTCCTCTTACTACTGGGCTGTTTGCTGGTAATAAGGTTACTGTTAAAATCTCCCGAAATTATCAGATTGCAGTGTTCGTGGGTCAATTGTAGTACCTTAACTAAGTTCACCAATGTTAGGAATGTTTCCTTATGCCGCTTTCTCTCTGGGTGGATATATA
This sequence comes from Lissotriton helveticus, assembly GCF_964261635.1. Classification (NCBI taxonomy): domain Eukaryota; kingdom Metazoa; phylum Chordata; class Amphibia; order Caudata; family Salamandridae; genus Lissotriton; species Lissotriton helveticus. Next base: position 986,199,313 of record NC_136063.1, read on the forward strand.
CATGAATTATTATTAGTTGCCAGCTTACTTATTGGAATGGTATTTACCAGTCAGTATTAGTGCTTGCAGCCAGTTTTCTCCAGCATCAAATTCTTCTATTGACCAGTCATATTTTGCCGTGGTATAAATTGATAAACCTCCTTTAGGATGCCCAAACTTGAGAATTTTTCTGCCAGTAATGTATAACCTGAAATTGGAGCTGAGTTTGTGTTCCATGTCTCTCGGAGCAATATTATGTCTTGATTTTGAATGAAGGAAAGGGTTTCATGATCTTGACCCATTTCTCCAAATCCGTGAATATTCCAAGACCAGATCTTTCTTGATTCCGGATGTTTTTCTACTAAACCTCGGTTGGTCCTTGATGTGTTCTTTAAGTCTTTTCCTTTATTCCTGTCTTGGTACTCCCTTGTTGTATCGTCGGAAACAATCCATGCATTTTTGTCAGGTACGATTTTTACTCAAGGCCATTGGAACCCAGGACCAATCCTGGCTATTGCCTAGCTGCTGGTCAAGGTTTGGTTTGATTGCTATATCAATTTGAATTAAGTTGTTTTCCGCAATTGGAGAGGAGTTTCTATTGCCACTTAATCAAGATTTTTGGCCTTTCCCGGGCGACTGCCCTGTTTTTGATGTCACTGAACTTTTTAAGAGGGCGTAAGGATATTTTGGTCATTTGTGGAGTCTTAGAGTGATTCTCCAGGCTTCGAATATCTCCCTTGTTGCGCAAATCCTGTCTACTAGGTCCTTAGAAGTCCAAGTGGTCAAGGTCTCTTCTATATCCTTGGGGGAAGGCGTTTGCTCGAATTCTACAGCTAATAGCTTGTGTGATGTTATCCCCTTTAATTCTGGTATCTCATTAAACAACATTAACAAATTCCCCTGATTAAATGTGTCTTGTCTTCCTTTAGTGCGATACTCTGGCGTGAATATCAATTTTAATGGGGTCTCTGCAATATTGTTTAAAGGATTTATAATGTCCTCTGGTGTTTGTGGTTGTTATGAAATTCCCGACCTATTTGAGTTTCTTGGCCTACATATTCTTTCTTGTGGTGAGGCCTTAAGGACTGTTTCTTTTATTCCTCTTTCCCAGTTCCTGGGATTGTTCTGTGTTGTTGTCCATAGGGTCTCAGCTATTTTTCCTGTCGATGAAAGCTTGCAGGTATGACCCTTCTTATTTAGGGTAACTGTTAGAGGAATTGGGCTACTTTGTTCCTTATTTTTAATTTGGGTCTCAATTTTTTTGTTCTGTCGGTGGAAACTTGCAGATACGACCCTTCTTATTTCCGGTAACTATTATCGGTATTGGGCTACTGTGATCCTCTTTTTTAGGTTCATCCAGAGACTTTGTCCCTGATCTTTCTTCTGCTTTTGCTTCCAACTTCTTTACATTTGTATCTTGTGCCCCTTTGTCTTGACCTTAGTCTCTGCAGCTTAGGGGAGTTCGTTCTGTCTGGGCACGTGGGGTTATTGCTACCCCTTCTCTGTTATAACTCAGTTGTTTTTGCTCTGGTTTCCCCTTATCTTGGCCTATCTTTTGCACCCCTATGAGGTTCTCTTGTTTTTTAGTTGTGTTGGTGTGCTCCTGGCTAGTTTTCTCTTTGTAGCTGGAAATGTTTACAGCCGGAAGCAAGTGAATTTTGATTTGGTTAAGTTGGACCCTGTTGTGGAGGAGTCTGACGTTACTTCTTTTTGGTTCCTGTTCTTTTTCTTAGACAAAATTTGGTTGGAAAAGATTGAGTATGTTTTCCCCGGACCTAAAGTGGTTTGAGTGGTTTGCTTTAGTCTGGCTTTCCTTGCACACTTTCATTGTATTTTAGTTGGTTTCCCAGTTTGAGAGAAATTGACGGAAAACAGTTTTGCCTCTATTTGGTTAAGCCCTACACCTGATATTTCCTCTTTCTCTGCTTCCCCTTTGTTTTTACCATTAGTCACTATGGTCTCTTTTGGTGTCTTTAGGGGCACAGCTTTGGTTTCATTCACGTCTATCTATTGCGGGCCTTCTGTAAGTTCTGCTTTGCAAATTATTTGCACTGCCCCCGATATATCTGTGAGTATTTCTGGGAGCTTGGCCAATTTGTCGATAACTGTACTACAACCGCAGGTGACCTGTTGTTGAAGTTCTGAGCAGGCCCTGCTGTTGAGTATCATCGTAATTAAGTCCAGTTTGACATTTATACCTTCTATGTGTTCTGTAATCAAGTTGATGAGGTCAATCTGCACCTCCATTTTATCCGATTGAAAATGTAGAGCCCTTGTGGCTTGCTCCAGTGTTCCTAGCAAGGATTTGCTCCCTGGGGCAGTTGGTATCTCATAGGTGGACACTCCTGATAGCCCCGACTGTAACTCAATCATGCTTACTGATGAAATTGTTATTGGAGGTGACGGACATATAAGATTGTTTTTTGTTAGGAAGCTTTCTTCTTTTGCGTTTTCCTCTTTTGGGTTATTTCTGCGGGTCAGGTTTAGGGGGATGGAGGCTACCCCCCCTTCTTCACCAGATGTCCATTCCTTTGGGGAAATGGTTGATGGAAATTCCCCTTGCTTGGCTGAAGTGGTTGTATCTTGTTTTATCATATTTATTTCTAAGATTTGAAGGAGATTGGCATCAGTGGATAAAGAGAAGGAGCAGGTCCAAGCTTCATCCAAAAGGACTGCCTGACAGATGAAGTTTTCTATTGGATCTTCTGTTGGAACGTTATTGTTGCCCATGTGTGAGCTTCTTCCTGTTTCGTTATTATTACTCAGTGGGGATACATTCAGGTGAACTTGTGCTGTAGTGATTAGCTGTCTACTTGCTGCGATTATTCCCTGCGGGGTTTGATTCTCTATTTGAACTTTGCTTCGGTCTGCCTTAGGGGAAGGGAGACTTATTTTGATGGAGATGGACGTATCCTTTTGTTCTCACCTTCCCTGGCCCTGGTGGCCTTTTTCCCCTGATTTTTTGGGCATTATTGGGCGAGGCAGTCTTGATACCTCTTCTGTTGGAGCATAAATTACAGCCATTCGATCTTTTAGAAAGAAAAAATGTTGTTTCCATTTTTACTGCCAAAATTGAAGAGTGTGGGTTCTGGTGTTGGTGCTGCAACTAGCCTTTCTCTCGACCCGGCGTCTTCCTTTTTTTGGGAATGAGCAGTAGGGGGGATATTTTCTTTTCCTTGTTGCCGCCTGGCGAATTTTTCCTGATCTCATCGTCCCTAGTTTGACTAGATGTTAAGGGCTACTAGCAGTGGAGGAATTGGCAGTGAAATTGAGGAACAATCGATTTTAGTAAAACACTGAAGGGTGCGGGAGGAGAAGGTGAGAGACTGAGCAGATGGCTAGTGGGCAAGCAGGCAGTAGGCTGGGCGGTAGGCTGGGCAAGAGAGAGGCCAAGGAGAGGGAGACAGGAGAGCAAGGGAGTCAGTGAGCCTGGGAGTGGGAGGACCGAGAAAACCGAGAGCAGGGCACACTGGCAAGCCGCAAGCAGCGCCCAACCTGGTTGGTCCGCTTCTGCAGACTCACCAGGCACGTACTCAGCGGCCGCCAATAATGGCGACCACGCTCTCTTACTTGCAGAGTCTTCAGATGTTCAAAGGCGGCCGAGTGGCCTGGGGGTGACCAGCTAACCTGCTATTGCAACCCCTTCTGGGAGCAGGGACTAATGGACTGACGGACCTCGGCTCAACGCCTCCTATGCAGCAGCCATGCTTTGCAGAATGCCAAGTGGGTCGCGGGGGCAGATGTGGGGCAGACGAGGAGCAAACGTGGAGCAGAGTGGACCGTATACTCTGTCCCATTCTTGCCCGATCTTTCCCTGCCTTCCCTGCTCGTGGCTCACAGCTCTCTCTGCTGCTCCGCTGCTCCACTCCGCTGTGCTCTACTGTGCATTCTGCATTCTGCTCTGCTGTGCGTCCACTGAAACTTCAGAAAAGAAAAAAAACAACTTCAAATACTTATACACAGATGATTCCCCTCTGTACCTGTTGCTGGACCTGTCAAGATGGGAGAGGGCTCTGTTTTTCCGCTTCAAGCAGAGACAATTTATTGGTCTCTTTATTTTTAAAAATGTTCCGATCCAGAGGAGAGCCTAGTCTCTCCTGCCCCTGTGATAACCATTCTGCAGAATCACTATTACACTTAATGTTCTTCTGCAATTTGCACAGCTTAGCACAAAGGCACCTTCTGAGACCCATATTAAGGAGGCTTGGCCTCAGTGGTTGCAGACCAGCCCTCCTTCAATTACTATCTCTGTGTTCCCTTGAAATTGTCTTCGCCGTCTGTGCCTTTTTGAAAGCAGCCCTTAGGGCTAGACATGCCATGATGGGCTAGTCTGTCAGACTTTTATGACCAGTGGTTGCTTAGTATATAGACTTGGCAAAGATATTGGGTTTATTAAGGAGGGATAATAGGAGCCATGCCGGACTCTATTTGAGGTTTTTAAGTGCAGTTACTGCCCAAAATATTATATTGCGCATTGAAATCGGACTTCGATTTGTATTTTCTTGCTCATCCAAAGCACGGATATCTGAATGTATTACTTGACACGTTTTTAAAACCTAAAATCTTTTATGCACTTATTTTTAACTGTTTTTATATGTGATCATTTTTGAACTTCTATGTGTAATTACACCTATGATGAATTTGTATATGTACTTTTATAGTCTATTGTTTTTAGACCAAATAAAGTTATGTTGAATTGAATATGCAGGTTGCATGATCAGACAGCATTTTTTTATCACATTTATATCTGTTGACATGCTATTGAGGACTCACCTCCAGACTGGGTCATCTACAGGGCAGTACCTAATGTATGGGATTGTATAACTAAGAAAGATTACTGAACGCTTCCACAGAAAGTTGTCCAATTTCTTGGGCCTGACATGCATTTGAGTGATCAACACACACAACAATCAGAGTTGCCAAGTCAGAGAAATATGTTCACTACGTAAGTGGTGTCATATATCCAAACTATCATCATGACTACTGTGAGAAATTGGGGTTTCATTAAGTAGGGTGTCAACCCTGCTCAACTAACAGCCAAAATCCCTGTCAGGGTGAACCTCAGAAGTTGCTAAGTTAACCTGTGCTTAACCTTCTGGTAGTTAAGCACAAAAGCGGTCAGGGTTAACTTTGATGCAATAGGTAAAGTATTTATGCAGTACACAAACAGTAATAAAACACAACACAAGAAAAATCATACCCCAATGTAGAAAAATAGACTAAATATTAATATATTATTTGACACCAAAATGGCAAAAATCCAATCAGTAGAACCGGAGTGATGGATTTTTTAAGTTTAAGATAAAAATGAGAGCCTAAATGGTCAAAGTGCCAACTGCGGGCATTTAGTTGTGAGAAACTGGATCCAAGTAAAAAAATATGGCCGACCGCGATGGAGCCCAGGGTGGATTCAAGAAGTGGATTGAGCCCAGTCAGTGCTTACCTTCAGACTTAGAATAAATTTCAACAACAAAAAAGTCTGAGTAGGTAAATTTCAGCGGAGCAAGGCTGCAGATGGTGTCCGAGGAGGAGATATCATCTTCGGACAGCCGCTGGATGACGTTGTGGTGAAGATTTCTACATTCAGACTATGGGGTGGCTCCTCACTGCTTTCTTGCAGTGCGAGATGGCGAAACATAAAATGGTAAAACTGCAAAAAAAAAGAAGATGTGTTTGGTTGCGGGCAGGCGGGCGGGGCAGATCTAGGAGCAGGGCTGGGCAGGGGAGAAGTGGTGTGCCCACTCCTGAGTGAGCATGACTGGTTTGGTCGGCCCTCTGGGGCCGCTCAAACCAGTCATGCGCACTCTGCACTTTCTCCATGCAGGCTGCAATGCAGCCTATATGGAGAAAATGGCCTCCCCATAGGTGCCTGGCTGGTGGTGTCCCCACCAATCTCAATGCTGCCATTGCAGCGTTGTGATTGGTTTAGGGGAGGGGATGGAGGCTGTCTGCTTCCTGTTCCTGCTGAAGGCAGGAGAGGAGATCAGGAGCTGGAGCCAGGAGAATGCGGGACCCTTGGACAGGTACGTTAAAACATTTTTTTATTAAATTCACCACCACCATCCTCCCCGCGCGACCACCCCGCCTGCGATTAATGCCGGCCGGGACTGCTTAGACTTAGTTTGCTTTTTCAAAGACAAAATCTTCCAGCAGGGGAATCTGCACGCTGTAGACAAAGAAGGCTCCACGAGCCTGGATACCCCTTCTGCAAAGGCCTACTGAACAGGATTGCTGCTGCGGAGAATAACCTAGCGACAGCTGCCGCAAAGTCAGGTCAACCGGTGAAGCAGGTAGGCCCGTTCTCTTCTCAGTTCTCAGAGCCCTTTTTAGCCAAAATGTTCTAAGTCGCAAGTTTTAGATTTTGGCTGTCAAGGTGATAGAGCGCGCGAGGCCACCCGACCAACAGTTTTCGCCGTTTCCGGCTTCAGGGCCCATATACTTTTCAAATCACCATATACATCGATCAGGTGACTTCACGAGCTCTATCAAGTTGGTGTGTGTGTGTTCCCTGCTACCAATTTTCAGTGCACCCGACTTACCATCCACCGACGCGGGTGCCTAATGACCACAATGAATCAGGGAGCTAGCTGTAAAAAAGAAAGGCAGCAAAATACAAACCCAACCAATAACATTCAAATACTGTTTAAATGACCACGGACAACTGGAAGTTTTAAAATGTTTATCTAAATTCAATATTTTCTTGCATGAGGTACAGAAAAATAAGACAATCAATAACCAAGATAACGTAAATCACATAGGCAGAAAGAAATAATGACAGAGTAATCATCAAAGTACTAATAAATTGTAACGAGAAAGGATACTATATAAGTCGGTATTATCTAGACAGTGAATAGACTAAGTGTGTGTGACTATAGAAGAACTTATAATGAATAACACGCTTCACTTAAGGTGAAAGGGCCTTTGAACAATCTAGGCAATGAAGTTCTAGACCATATCAGGAAATGACACACTGCTATGCAAAATATAATTTCTAACAATTGAGAAGACATAGGAATAACTTTGCAAAATTATAAATGACTGTTCAATAGTTGCGGAAAGGCATGGAAATATAACATATGCAATGTTGATCTTTATTGAAGCAAAAGTTAGAAATTCAGAAGGTGCAAGAATTTCAAGAGGTTCAGAGCAATATTTACCTAGAAAGGTGTGGAAACCAAACCCGGGCCACGGGTCAGTTAAGGACAGGAAACCCTCAAGGAAGGATACCCCTCAAAGGACAGCAGGTGCAGAATGGACACCCAGGATAGGACAGGATACCCTCGGAATAGGAATCAGGACAGGACCCTCAGGACAGGACAGCAAACCCTCAGGACAGGACCCTCTTCAGGACAAGACCCTCTTCAGGACAGGACCGGAACCCACAGTTCGGAAGCAACGCCTGCGCTCCACCCGCTCTGCAGCTATCGATCAAGACCCCGATTGGGTCAGCGAACTCCCAGCTAAGTGCTTTGCCAGCACTTTAAGGTTCAGTAGAACCTTAGTCTATGGTCAAATTCGGACAGAGTGCTCCGCAGCGCTCTGTATCTTCAGTCACCTATTGAGTGCGTTGGGTCAGTGACAGGTCAGCTAAACCAGACAAGTCGGACGGTTCACTAGGTGAACCCAGGGTAGATATACAGTTTGGGGACAGTGTACCACCCCCCAATGTTGCAAAGTGTCAGAATCCCTCAATTTGGATTGGTCCTAAGGTAGGATTTGGGTAACACACCAATCACAATACGCGAATTGAAGCCTTCATTAACATATTTGGGTACCGCCTAGCAGATTTGGGGTTCCCATGAGCTAACAGTAGCGCAACATTACAATGTATCATATAAGGAGCCACATTCGCTGTTCTCGCAGGGCAGAGGTGACTTTCTCAGGAGCATCTCGCCCATCACTGCCAGCTGGCTATGTTCCATCAGCCAAGGTCCCTCGTGCTGCCGAATGTCGCACAGGCGCAGAAGGGACCTCCAATATGGCTCTCCTCTCACTCAGACCCCCATTGCCCGCGGTACATGAAAAGTAAGCGAAAACAAATTAATACATAATAATGTCATTATAAAAACACATCACAGGGTTGGTACTTTTAACTCATCATCAAGAAATAAACTTATGCAATTAAATGTTAGCTACATTGAGACGGTCACAAGAGCAGTGGCACGAGCAGTACCACATGATAAGCACAGCTATGGATTACGCATGCGCATAACTTTCCCTCCACTTCTGCAGACGCGTCAGGACACGTGAGTGTGGCTGACGCATGCGCAGTAACTAAATACAAGCGACGGCCATTTTAAAAGGACATGGATTAATTTCATTAGAAATACACATAGGCAAGCGTCTTAAACTTTACTCAAACTTAATATAAACGTTAGTAAAACATACACGGGTTACCTTATTACACATAAATGAGGTTCTTGATTTCGGCAAGCCGCAAAATATGCAAAGCTTTGCTTCATCAATCCCCTCTTTGATGATATTTACTATCATCACAAATTATACTGGAACCAGATGCCAACTTTCTTTCACACTTTATAAAGTTCTATTTCTTCCAGCAACCGCTCTAACTTTTCTCTTTCAGTTTTAGCAGGGTGAGAAGTTTTCACCTTTTTGTATATCTGATCATTCACTTCCTCTAATTCAATCTCATCCACACTTCGTTTCACTCCTCTTGCATTAATCTCGTGCTTTTTGGTGCGCTTGCGGTATTTACAGCATAAGAAAATGGAAAGTATAATAAGACCTATAATACCAATTGGCATCAGAATTTTGAATAATAAGCTTTTACCTATGCTAGCAAGCCAATGACCTACATTTGAGAGACCATCTACCAGTCTCTTCCAGGCACTATCAACCTCGAGTGGTTTGAGTTCCTTTGCCAAATTAGTAATGTTTTTCACATATCTTTTGATCTGTACACTTTTGTCCGGAATATAAGTGCAACAATGTTGCGCCTTCAACATCCGGCAGACTCCGCCCTCTTTCGCTAATAAGGTGTCAAGAGCAAGTCGATTTTGTAAAACCATTGATCTGATCGCAACCATTTCAGTATTGACCAGCAGAAATCCATGAGCTGTTTCAGTAGACAGCACATCTACTATAGTAGACAATTTGCAAATTCTGTGAGTGTTCAGAACCACTCCCACTCCAGGTATCAGTGCACTGAAAATACTACCCATAATTTCACCTATACTTTCTCTTTTACTACGCACTAAGCCATTAGTATCTTCATTGCTTCCAGCTTTTCCATTCACATGGTATACTTTCGGGAAAACAATGCCAAAGTAGCAGCTCCCATACCAGTGATCCGGCAATTTGAAATAAGCCTTGTTCCCACAAATATAATAAATTCCAGGAAACACAGGCTCTGACCCATTTTTAAAACCCCAACCTCCAATTACCTTGTAATTATGTTCGCATTCACTGGAACCAATGAAAACATTATTATAATAGCTAGTCTTCTCGCGGTGAAGACATAGCTTGCCTTTCTTTTCAAAATCCAGCAACAGAGCAGGACCCGCTCCACCAGATGAGGTGCCTTCCATGTTTTCTGCCCACTTTGGCTTTTTCTGACTTTCGTCATTAGCCTTCTTCTGAATTTTAATTCTCCTTTTCTCTGCCATGTTCAGGAACATCTTTTCCTGCTCACGCAAAGAACAAGTCAGGTTATCTCTGTGTGCGTCTGCTATGTCAATGTTCCCTATAGTCAGAAAGTAGTCTCCCATATATCTTATGGTGTCAGTTTTGGTATGTACAGGATTCAAGTTCCCACGTATAGGAAGTTCAGAAAAGATCACGTCATTGTTAGAGTAATAATACTGTAACGGTCCCCTTTTGTAAAATAAACTAGCTAAAATGCTACAGGAAATTCCATATGTCAATGGCAGATGATGATATGTCACGCCTTCAGCCACCGAAGTAGGTAGCTTCATGCAGACATAGCAATCTTCAATTTCCATAGTTTCTACATAGTGTATTAACAAGTTTGCGAAAACATTCAAATGTGTCCTGTTTTTCATTCCATGGTAATGTAGTCCTTTCTCATCTGATGCTTCTAAGTCTCGTTTAGTTTGTCTCAATGCTCTCTCATGTCTTTCTACACTCTGTGTTGTCAGCTCCTCATTGTCAGTATTTACAACTTCAGTAGGGACAATGTTAGTATCTTTACTTACAGCAAAGGGAATGAAAATTGTTAATCCTATCCAGATAACTATCAGCACTACTACACTACATATACACACCTTGCAACACGTCTTAAAACGGCTGCAACTAGGACTACCATTCACTGTTGAATCAGACATTTTAGCTCAGTAGGAGTGTTCTCACCCCTCTTTTTTACTTTTTACACAACTAGCTTACTTTGTGCAAATTCACGGTGGCTCGTCTTCCTCTTCAGCTGAGTACTCTGGGACAGGTTCTCCGTCGCTTACGTCAGTTATATCAAGATCTTCAAGTTCTTCCAAAACCAGTGTCCATTCAGGAGACTTGTACTTTTTGTTTTGTCTTTTTATTCGCTCACTCCTTCTTTTGGAAGAGTCTTCTTCTTGTTCTGCTATTCGAGCACTTCTTCTTGCTTCTGCACGTTTTTCTTCCACTGTCTTTATCCTTAATCTCAGTCTTTTTACGAACCTAGGCTCAAGGTTGTTTCTTTTCTTTAGCCTCTTAGTCGGTACTTGGACTTCACTTTCTTTTCTTCTTCCCTTGTTCTCTTTATCTTGTGGTAATTCTTCTCCACTTTCTTCTCCTACTTCCCTTATCTGACTAGTTCCAGGGCTAGCATCAAATTCTTCTGCCTGGTTGCTAATCTGGCCTTGTTCAGGAATATTTTGTTTTTGGCTTTCAATTGTCTCTGTTTCTGTTTCTGTTTCTGTTTCCTGAACCCGTTTTTCTAACCCTATCTGATCCTGTTCAAGCACTTCGATCTCTTGATTTTCTTCTGCTCGAACTATTACTCTATGTCTAGTCTGTCCCTTATCCACATCAGGAGTTAGCGGAGGAGTATCAAACACTTGCTCTGTATCCTGCACTTGTTCAGTATCGGGTACTTGCTCAGTATCGGGTACTTGTTCAGTATCGGGTACTTGTTCAGTATCGGGTACTTGTTCAGTCTTAATCACTGGATCTGTATCAATCACGTGCTCTGTCCCTGTCTGACCTTCTCCTTCCTCAGTTTTGATTTGAATCTCAAGTGGCTGAGGATCTTCGCCTGTGCCTTCCTTTTCCTGACTAGTCCACTCTCTACCTTCACTAAGTCGTTCTCTTGTTCTGATAGGATCTTCGGTCAGATCAATCATCGGTATCCATTCTTCTGGCCATATGCTTGGCAGCTCGTCTTCAGCTACTCCTGGCTCAGTTTCCTGGACCTCTTCAGCAGGCTGGGTTCTTGGCAGTTCGTAGTCAACTACTCTTGGGCCAACGTCTGCTGTTCCTGCAACCTGACTGGTGCTGGGCTGCTCGTTGTCAGTTGCTACTGGTCTGGCTCCTTCAGGGTCCTCTGCTGGTTGCCCTGGTTCTTCAAATCCTTTGTCTGGCAATACCTTCTGGGTGTGTCCAGCGTGGATCCACTGGGGAACACCTGCGACTTTTACTGCAGTGGTTGTCACCAGGATTACTTGGCGTTTCTTTCCCCACCTTGGTGCCAGACAGCTTGATCGAGTGTGCTTCTTTATTTTGACCCAGTCTCCTGGAACCAAGTTGTGGAGAGGAGTCGTTGGATTAAGGATGCCGTCGTCTCCAATCTGGCGAGAGATAGAACGCACTTGGTCACCCAATCTTCTGCAGTATTCAAGCACCAAATCATCAGTAATACTCAACAGTTTGCTTCCTGGCACCCATGCTTGTCTCATCACTCTTCCCATAATGATTTCATGGGGACTTAGGCCTGTCTTGCGGTCAGGAACACTTCTCAGTCCCATCAGGACCAGGGGCAGGGCCTTCACCCAGTTCATGCCAGTAGCATCTGTCAGCTTTGCTAGTCTGTTTTTGATAGTTCCATTCACTTGTTCCACTATTCCAGAAGCCTCTGGGTGGTATGCACAATGGAGTTTCTGCCTTATTCCAAAGGCCTTACAGAGTTCAGCCAGTATGTCATTCTGGAAATGTCCACCCTTATCTGATTCAATAATGCATGGTATTCCGAACCTAGGTATCAGTTCTTTTAGTAAACACTTCGCTACTGTCAGTGCGTCACTTTTGGGAGTAGGGTAAGCTTCTACCCATTTCGAAAATACACACACAATGACAAGGACATATCGCTTTCCTTCACAATGGGGCATGGTGATGAAATCAATCTGTATTTTTATAAAGGGACCCCCTGACCTCCCAATCTTGCTCAGTTCAACCATTGTCCTCTTGCCTGGGTTCATCTGTTGACATGACAGGCACCTCTGGCAGAGGGACTCTGCTACCTTCCTGAATTTCTTGCTGTACCAAGTCTGTTGAAATACCAGAATCATGGCATCCCTACCAATGTGTGATCCTTCATGTATTAATCTTGCCATTGTGCCAAGCAAGTGTCGGGGTAACACAGGCATACCAGTTGGACCTATGATGACACCATCCACACGTCTCGGTCTACATCCATCCTCTTTCCATTTTTCTCTTTCTTGCCAAGGAGCCGACTCCTGCCACTCTCTCACCTCATCCCATGTAGGCACTTCTTCAAACACCTGAAGCTGGCAGCTGGTTCCTGGCCCCCCTCGTTTTGGATTTACAATATACCGATCTTTGGCACACCATTGAGCCACTCGATCAGCATAATCGTTTCCCAGTGATACTCTGTCCATGCTCCTTTTATGAGCAGCACATTTTACCACTGCCAGTTCTTTGGGCAACTGGATGGCCTCTAAAAGGTCATGAACCACCTTTGCATTCCGAATGGGAGTACCTGAGGAAGTCATGAATTCCCTCTGCAGCCATAATTGGCCAAAGTCATGCACAACGCCATAACAGTACTGACTGTCAGTATACACTGTTATGCGTAAGTCCTTCCCAATTTTGCAAGCCATTATCATGGCTATCAATTCGGCTACTTGTGCAGACTTGATGTTATATAGGTAACCTGCTTGTTCAATTTTTGTGAAAGACACTACTGCATAAGCAGCACTCAAGCCTCCTAATTCATGTCTTAGGCAGGACCCATCCACAAATAGTTCTTTATCATGCACAGGCAATGGTACTTCCTTTATGTCTGGGCGTGGCTTGGTACTGAACTCTGTCAGATCAATACAATCATGTTCATCATCATCCCCACCTTCCATTTCCAAGGGGTCGGGGAGTAAGGTGGCAGGGTTCAGAATACCGCACCTAACAATGCTCACATTTGCTGCACCCACAAGAATCCTCTCGTATTTAGTCAGCCGACTAGGGGTGAGATACTGTGTTTTAGTTCTGGTCAATAGAATTACCACTCCATGTGAAACATACACAGTCACAGGATGTCCCATGACAATGGACTCACTCTGTTCCAAACTTGTACAGGTAGCAGCTACTGCTTTTAGACAGCCTGGTAACCCAGCAGCTACTGGGTCCAGCGTGGCAGAGAAATAGGCCACAGGCCTCCTGGTTGTGCCATGTTCTTGAGTCAGGACAGACAATGCGCAATTATCGCGAGTGTCACAGAAAAGGGCAAACTCTTTGGAATAATCTGGCATTCCCAACGCAGGGGCTGTACACAGACAGTTTTTCAATCTTGTGAAAGCCATTAGACTTTCATCGTCCCACTGTACAACATCTGGCATTCCTCTCGTGGTCATTTTTATCAAGGGCCTGGCTAAGGCTGCAAATCCCAGAATCCACTGCCTGCAGTACCCTAATACACCCAGGAACATTCTGACTTCCTTTTGAGTACGGGGCAACTGCATCTTTTGAATTATTCTCACTCTTTCTGAAGTGACTTTTCTGACACCCTTTTCTATCTGGTGTCCTAGATATTTCACTGATTTTGCACAGAACTGTAGTTTGTCAGGGGCCACTTTATGCCCTTTCTCACACAGATGATTTAGGAGGGCAATGGTGTCAACTACACAGTCCCGGTGACTTTTAGACGCCAATAGAAGGTCGTCTATATACTGCACTAAGACAGAGTTCCCAGGTAAGGTCAAAGTCTCTAGACATTTCTTCAAGATCTGATTAAAGATAGAGGGACTCTCTGTATACCCTTGAGGGACCCTGTTCCAACAATACACGTGACCCTCGAAAGCAAATGAGAAAAGAAATTTGCTGTCGGGGTGCAGGGGTATCGAAAAGAATGCATGACACAAATCAATCACAGTGAACCACTCAGCATCCCAAGGAATCTGGTACAGAATTACTGCAGGGTTCGGGACAATAGGGCAACAAGGAACTACAATTTTGTTAACCTTTCTCAGGTCCTGCACTACCCTATACTTGCCACTAGGCTTTTTGATGCCCATAATCGGTGAGTTGCATGGGCTGCTCATCACTTCCTGTATGATGTTTCCTTCCAATAATTTTTGTATTTCCAGAGTGACACCTGCTTTCACCTCAGCATTCATTCGGTAGGGCCTAGTGTTAGGATATACTGCATTGTCCTTGATGGCTATTTGTATGGGGTCCACATCTTTCATCAACCCCACATCCTTTCCAGTGAAATCCCACACCTCTGGCTTTACGGCTTCCTGTAGTTCTTGGGGCAAGTCCTGCAGGGTCAATCTTTTAATTTCTGAGTCAGGTCTAAGCAACAATAATTTATAAATGCCGTCTTCATCTGGGGTCTGTATTTCAACACCTTTTGGTGTGCAAAAGATGGTACAGTTCATTTTGCACAGCAAATCACGTCCCAGTAAATTTACTGGACTGGTGTCACAGACGACAAATCTATGCATCTGTTTAAAATTTCCAATTGAAATCTCCATTGGTTCGGTAACAGGAGTACTAATCAATTGATTAGATACACCTACTACTTGGATATTTTCTCCCGAGAGGGGTAGGTTTGGAACGTCCACTGTTCTTACAGTAGAACGGGTAGCGCCAGTGTCCAACAGAAAGGTGCCATCATTTCCGTCAACCTTTCCTTCAATATATGGTCCAGACTGGTCTACCGGCAAGGAAGCGCCAAGTACGCACTCCTCGTCCTCCCCTCTCAGGCCCCGTCAGTCCTGATCATTACAAAGGAAGGTATCATTCAGCAGATACTGCGAAGTTGCTGTATTTCTGTTCTCCCCGCTTTCCCAAACCTCTATCTCTTCATTTTCTGCCTGTCTTCCCCTGTATACTTGTTTGGGTGCTCGAGGCACCTGAACTGTTTTTACCTGGGGTTGAGTCTTTCTTGGTCTTTCTTTCTGCGTCTGTGGAATTAAATCAGGAGTTGTCTCATTAACATCGACTAATTGGGGACACTCGTTTCGCCAGTGTCCAATTTCGCCGCACTGATGGCAGGGAAATTTTTTCATAGCCTCTTCCCTGCTAAATTTGGGCCGGGGCTTTCCTCCACCCCCTCCCCCAGGACTTTTATTCTCAGCATTTTTAACCATGTTACTCAATTGTTTTTCCTGTTGTTCTGCGAGCTTCACCTGAGCCCACATAACCTTCTCCTTAAGGGCCTTTTTCTTTTCTGCCATCTCGTCCTCACAGTACTTAGCGTACCGCAGGACCTCATCCATTTTCTTAGTATGCCAACAGATTTTATTGTCTTTTATCCACTGACAAATTTCAGGTCTTAAACCATTTACAAACCTGTAAATAAAATGCGTCATATCCTTCAGGTCGATGTTATCAATACCACTGTATGTTTTAAATACCTGCAATAACCTCTCATAGAAGGAGTGCACTGTCTCGTCCCTTTCCTGTGTTGTTCTATCTATTTTTGTCCAATCAGTTTCCTTTGCGGGCACCTTTTCTTTCAAATGCTGGATTACCTGCTCATATTTTCGCATGACATCCTTTGATGGCTCTCCAGTTTCCTTGTTTCTGGGATACTCTTCACTGGGCCAATCTATGGCTATTTTACACTGGGTCCATAAATCTACTGGAACCACAATGTCGAAAAACCCATCCAGGTCTTTCCACAGACATTTCTGTACCTTCACGAACCTCTCCACCTGCCGGTACCAGTCAACTGGTTTCTCTCGTAATTTTGGAAAATCGTTCGTGAAGGACACAATATCCTGCCTAGACCAGGGGACATGCACATATTTTCCTCCTGGAACTTCGCGCATGGGGCATAACTGCTCAGGTTTTTCTACCTCTCTTAAAGCAAACTCGGGAGTCACTTGTCGGGAGCGAACCTCTTCCCTCTTTTTCGCCCACCTGCTTCTCCATTTTTCCACATCTCCCCATTTCTGCAGTACCCCCATTAATTCTTTAATCTGCAACTTCTTCCCTGCCACATTCAGGTGTTCTATATCTTTGTCTGAGAAGTCTGCTCTGTACGGTTTCTGTAAGGGCTTGGATTTTGAGATATCTACCCCCATACTAACTGCTGTTTCGGTCAGTTTTTCATGGAGCACTCTGGTGTTCCTTGTAAAGCTTTTACATATGAACGACAATTCTTCTTCAGAGTAGGTATTCAATCGATCCAACCCCACATTTCCTGCCATTAATTCTTCTATTTCGACCCTCAGCTTGTAAAGGTCTAAAGGCTTTGTTTGCGGAGTCTGCTTCTCTAATTCACGACTCCAACTCTCAATTTCATCCGGAGTTACCAGAGAGACATTCCTAGTACCTGTTGCTGTCTCTAATTTAATTTCCTTTGTATTAAAAGGGTTATACCTCTGCTGAGTTCCCTTTCCCGTCTGTTTGTTTGGCAATTCCAAAAACGCAACTTCAGACTCACACTCACTGGACTGATCATCTATGATGATTGGTTCCTGTCTCGGGGTTGCTATGACTGGGGTCATGACTGGAGTAATCGGATTTCCCTGACCATTTCCGTATAACGGGACCACCGGTCCAATAGTTACTGGAATAGTCAATGCCTCAGGACTGGTATTTATCTGAGAAATTTTCTGAATTATTTCTGTTCTTTGTCTAGCTAGAGCCTCTTGCTCTTTTTCCACTAGTACCCTTCTTAGAGTTGTGTCATGTAATATCTGTGGGGTCAATGGAGGAGTAAAACTCGGGGCAGTAGGCAGAGGAGTAAAACTCGGGGCAGTAGGATGCGTTTCACTTGGTCCTCCCCCATAATTTGGTTTCGGGAATAAAGTTCCAGTATTAAAGGACCTGCGCTCTTCCCCATATGGAGGTTGAACAAAAGGCAGTCCTGAATTCGAGGGTTTCTCTTCGCTTTCATACAAGGGTCTGGGAAAAAAGGTTTTTGTACGTGAATATTTTTCTTCCTGACTTGCGGGCACTTTGGGATATATATCCCTTGTTTCCGCCAGTTCGGGTTTCTCAGGATAGGGTAATACTTGACCACCCCCTCCCAGTCCCAGGGACCTGTCTTCTTCCTTTAGGAAGGGGCGTCGGGGAACATCTCCTACACTGGAAGGTCGGGTTCCCTCATTGTAAGGTGGCGGACTTCTGGTACAGATGTCATCTATTAGTTCATCATCTGAATCCCCCAGGGCCCCCCAATGCTTACATTTTTCAGTACTTTTCTCACCCGCTCCAACGTTATGACATGCCGGCATCATGGGAAACAGACCCTCAACAATCATGCTCTGCCTCCACTGTTTCATCCTTTTATCCCTGGACTCCTGTTTCAGCCTGGGGTACCACTTGGTCAAACCCTTGTCCATTCGGGGTCTTTCTCTTTCAAAAGCCTCAATCTCCCATTCCTCTAATGCCTCATACTGCGTTAGTCTCGGTCTGGGATGCAGTTCATTCATTCGGGTTCTTAAATTAAATAAGATCCTACCGTTGAAAGTACCATCTAACGGAAAAGCCAATACTCCGTCATCTTTTGTGTACTTCACCCAATTCTCCAGCCACACACAGGTATTGTACCCTCGGTCAAACATCATGAATGAGGCGGGAGTATTGGGTGCTGGGACAAGAACACCTTCCCTTGATTTAATCGGTTTGTCCGTTTTAAAATAATTTTTCACCTTATTTACAAGGGACATTTTTCTCTTGGTTCCGTACATAATATCGTATCTGTTAGCCTTCCACTGATCCCTTTCAAACCCTAGATGCCTTGGATCAGGTCGCGTCTCTGTAGTCCGCGAGTGCCACATACGACTTCTGCGCTAACTTTGTTTACAAACTACCTCCAATCAGAATACTTTTCAGAAAATTCGTGCAACCAATGGGTGCGCGACACAAAATAAGCTCCGCCAATGGGTGCGCGACCCCTTCGTGAGACAGTTCCCACGCTCCGGCGCTCACCCCTCCTTTACAATTTCAGCTCCGCTACCCGCCCGCTGCGTCTACCAATCCCAGCGCGGCACAGAGTGACGTCAGAGGCGCTTCGCGACTGACTCCCTCCCTTCACAAGGTAACGGAAACTTTTTTTCTTTTAAAGTGCTCAGTGCTTGGTTATTTTACAACAAATACACATTCGCCACAGTGCTCAAGTGTCTAGATAGAGTAAGAATTCTTTTACAGCAAGTAAACTACTTCCATTTACTTTTCACGCGCTGCGGGCAGATCTCTTCCGCCTACCCTTCACTCTAGCATCGGTGAACCTGTTATTCCCCTAAACTCATCCACTTCTTTCCGGGATATATTCCGAGTTTAAGGTTTCTCAGCGGACCCCTCTGCTTTCACGCTAGCTCCGAGGAACCTGCTACTCTTCCGATGTGACCCTTACTAGGTTACGCCACTATGGGAATTTTGCCAATGAACCCCGTTACTGTCATTTATTCAAACATGTATTCAGAAAACCCTAGTTAGTGCTTCCCGGTTATCCTAACCTGCACCTAACTTTCCTCGAACCTGTGACCTCAGGACAATGGATTCTATTCACCACTTGCCCTTTCAATTCCCCGGGGAGTTCCAGACGACATATAACAATTACGAACGCATGGGTTAATACATATATCAATATAACAGTAAGAAAACAGTTTAAAACATTTCATGAATTTTCAAAGCAAACATTTCAAGTGGGTGATCAATCCTCCCGAAGTGCCTACTCTTGTAGCAGCATCGATATACTAGCAGCTTCCGACTTAACTAGCCTAACTAGTCCCTGCCTTACTCTCAACTAGTCCCTAACCATCCTCTAGCTACCAGAAAAACTGATAGAGCGCGCGAGGCCACCCGACCAACAGTTTTCGCCGTTTCCGGCTTCAGGGCCCATATACTTTTCAAATCACCATATACATCGATCAGGTGACTTCACGAGCTCTATCAAGTTGGTGTGTGTGTGTTCCCTGCTACCAATTTTCAGTGCACCCGACTTACCATCCACCGACGCGGGTGCCTAATGACCACAATGAATCAGGGAGCTAGCTGTAAAAAAGAAAGGCAGCAAAATACAAACCCAACCAATAACATTCAAATACTGTTTAAATGACCACGGACAACTGGAAGTTTTAAAATGTTTATCTAAATTCAATATTTTCTTGCATGAGGTACAGAAAAATAAGACAATCAATAACCAAGATAACGTAAATCACATAGGCAGAAAGAAATAATGACAGAGTAATCATCAAAGTACTAATAAATTGTAACGAGAAAGGATACTATATAAGTCGGTATTATCTAGACAGTGAATAGACTAAGTGTGTGTGACTATAGAAGAACTTATAATGAATAACACGCTTCACTTAAGGTGAAAGGGCCTTTGAACAATCTAGGCAATGAAGTTCTAGACCATATCAGGAAATGACACACTGCTATGCAAAATATAATTTCTAACAATTGAGAAGACATAGGAATAACTTTGCAAAATTATAAATGACTGTTCAATAGTTGCGGAAAGGCATGGAAATATAACATATGCAATGTTGATCTTTATTGAAGCAAAAGTTAGAAATTCAGAAGGTGCAAGAATTTCAAGAGGTTCAGAGCAATATTTACCTAGAAAGGTGTGGAAACCAAACCCGGGCCACGGGTCAGTTAAGGACAGGAAACCCTCAAGGAAGGATACCCCTCAAAGGACAGCAGGTGCAGAATGGACACCCAGGATAGGACAGGATACCCTCGGAATAGGAATCAGGACAGGACCCTCAGGACAGGACAGCAAACCCTCAGGACAGGACCCTCTTCAGGACAAGACCCTCTTCAGGACAGGACCGGAACCCACAGTTCGGAAGCAACGCCTGCGCTCCACCCGCTCTGCAGCTATCGATCAAGACCCCGATTGGGTCAGCGAACTCCCAGCTAAGTGCTTTGCCAGCACTTTAAGGTTCAGTAGAACCTTAGTCTATGGTCAAATTCGGACAGAGTGCTCCGCAGCGCTCTGTATCTTCAGTCACCTATTGAGTGCGTTGGGTCAGTGACAGGTCAGCTAAACCAGACAAGTCGGACGGTTCACTAGGTGAACCCAGGGTAGATATACAGTTTGGGGACAGTGTACCACCCCCCAATGTTGCAAAGTGTCAGAATCCCTCAATTTGGATTGGTCCTAAGGTAGGATTTGGGTAACACACCAATCACAATACGCGAATTGAAGCCTTCATTAACATATTTGGGTACCGCCTAGCAGATTTGGGGTTCCCATGAGCTAACAGTAGCGCAACATTACAATGTATCATATAAGGAGCCACATTCGCTGTTCTCGCAGGGCAGAGGTGACTTTCTCAGGAGCATCTCGCCCATCACTGCCAGCTGGCTATGTTCCATCAGCCAAGGTCCCTCGTGCTGCCGAATGTCGCACAGGCGCAGAAGGGACCTCCAATATGGCTCTCCTCTCACTCAGACCCCCATTGCCCGCGGTACATGAAAAGTAAGCGAAAACAAATTAATACATAATAATGTCATTATAAAAACACATCACAGGGTTGGTACTTTTAACTCATCATCAAGAAATAAACTTATGCAATTAAATGTTAGCTACATTGAGACGGTCACAAGAGCAGTGGCACGAGCAGTACCACATGATAAGCACAGCTATGGATTACGCATGCGCATAACTTTCCCTCCACTTCTGCAGACGCGTCAGGACACGTGAGTGTGGCTGACGCATGCGCAGTAACTAAATACAAGCGACGGCCATTTTAAAAGGACATGGATTAATTTCATTAGAAATACACATAGGCAAGCGTCTTAAACTTTACTCAAACTTAATATAAACGTTAGTAAAACATACACGGGTTACCTTATTACACATAAATGAGGTTCTTGATTTCGGCAAGCCGCAAAATATGCAAAGCTTTGCTTCATCAATGGCACCTATAACAAGTGAAAAATGTTAGTAAATCGCCCCCCTAGCCCCTAATATTTTGCTTCACAACATCAATTCGGAAAATTGAGACAAGACTAATTTATTGTGCACCCCCAATATAAGTTAACTTTACAAATGCTCAAAAGTCACATTTAGTGTAACAGAGAAAGCAGAGACAAATACACAGACTAATAGACACTGCCAGGGCTGACTATAAGCGATTTGCCACCACCTAGGGTGGTCACACTGAAAACATTTGATCAAGATCTTTTGTGTGAGTGAATTTGTGCATTCATATTCCTTACAGAACAGTCATCGGGTGAAAAAACAATTTTCACAGTTATTGTTGTGCTCTAAAATGTGTCTTTAAAGGTCTCTGAAACGTTCCCCTTGTGGGAAATGAATAATGTGCATTACTTAGTAGGTGGCAAAGGACAGGGCTGGCGGATAGTGAATAGATGTGTGTTTCCCACACTGCTAACAAGAAAGGCGCTTCAATCATTCTGCTAATCTGCTCTGTTCTACGGTGCATACTTTGGTCCCTGAAACACATATCCATCCCTTCCACATTTAGCAGTAATAATACCTCCTCAGTGTGTGATGTCATTTCATTGTTTGCACAGCTTACCACGCTTCTTAGAGGAATGTGTAAAGTGAAATTGGAATGTTCTGTACCGGTATTTAAGTGCCAAATTGGCACTAAGTCTAGAAAGAGAAACAAGACTAAATGGAAACTTAATCTGAAGCATTTAAAGGCATTTAACTCACTGGAGTTTTATTGCTTAAATACTGAGACCAAAGAAGGTAGTACAGATTTAGTAGGTCAGATGTGACGCCTTGTGCCTTCATATTCAATTATTTTATTTATTTTTGCAGTTTTGTACAACACACACTGAGCCCAAGGATACTGGAGCACATTACATGAGCACCAGTTGTATTTCCCGTTAGATTGGTCTTTTTGGCACAGGGAGATTAAGCGATTTGCATAGAATCATAGTATCAACTCGGTACTAAACCCATAAGAAAATGGACTGAGGCTGCTATCCAGTAAGAGGGCCTCTGTATGGAAAACGAGCTGAGGGCTGCCAACGGGCGCACATTGTCAGATAAAATGGGGAAGGAAACTTTTGACAATGGTACTAGGGTTAGCAACATTGATTACCTACTCGTCCCTCTCAAGATGTGGTCTACTCTCCTTGACATGGAGGTGGTGACTCGCACTGAAAGTGACCATAACCCTTTGAGTGCAAAGTTCAATCTGGGTGTCCATATAGAGGCTGATCCTCACGTAGGGCATACTCACTCGGATTTGGCATGACAAATGATGAGCACCACCTTAAATGGTGTCAAGTCGCAGAGCATCAGGAAATACTTAGCAATATTGAGGGAGACCTGGAAGGGGCCCTAAAGGCTATGGAGGAAGTCACCCGGAGTGGATCTCCCCCTTACCTTTTATTAGAGGCACATAATGGGCTCTTTGTAAAACTGAAAACGTACTTCTGTAAAACTAGCTTAGGATAAAGAAGAACTCAAACTAAAAAACTAGAGAGCTGGTATGATGGTTCCTGTCGCCAAGCTAGGAGAGAGTTGGGTCTAGCCCTAAAGTCCAAAGATATGGGTACAATAAGACTGGCTCGTGCGAACTATAGGCTCAAGCAACATACTGCTAAAAGGGACTGGGAAGAGGGCCTGTGGCAGGACTTGAAAGTGGCGTGCTCTGCTAAGAATCCCAAACTTTTCTGGGCAACTTTTAAATGGGATAGGGGAGGACATCGAGAGAGCCCCCATAATAATGTTGACCGTAATTCTTGGGTTGACTACTTTAAGCCCCAATATGCTGCTATTGCCACTGGTATTAGTGAAGCAGCTTTTGTTCATACTGTGTATAAGGAGCCTATCTTCTCGCTGAGTGAAGTGGATAGGGCATTGGACCAGGTCACGGAGGGTCGTGCTACCGGCATGGATTGTGTCCCCGCAGATTTATTTCTGAACAACAGAGGGCGTTGGGGATTATATATTTTGTATGTGGCAAATGCCATAGCCCAAGGGATGGAAGCACCCATCTCATGGAAAGGGGCAGAAATAGTGCCGGTGTATAAAAAGGGTGACAAGTCGCTCGCAGCCAATTATAGACTTATAAGTCTAATTGACTGCTTACAAAAAATCATGGGACGGCTGGTTTTGGGCAGAATCCAGACCTGGATGGATAATGACAATATTTTGAGTCACCTTCAGGCTGGTTTCCGCCCAAAAACAAGTACCATAGACCAGGTTTTCCGGTTTATTATGTTATATTGGCGTACCGTGGTCCTGGAAAAGGGTACCTTGTATGCCGTCTTTGTTGACTTAAAAGCGTCTTTCAACCTGGTCCCTCGCAATATACTATGGAAAGTCCTAGCGGAGCTGGGGATGGCACCTGAACTGCTGAGCTTGATTGTCCGCCTACATGAGGACACCTTCGCTCGGGTCCGGTGGGGTTGCCAGGGGGAGGTTACGGAGCCCTTTCCGGTGGAGCGTGGAGTGAGGCAAGGTTGCGTCATGGCGCCAACCTTATTCTCGCTCTTTGTGAATGGGGTTGCGGATTTCCTCTCCCTGGTCCCGACTGATGACCCTGCGATGTCTGGCGAGCGGGTCCCGATCCTCATGTTCGCGGGACACCCTCATCATTTCAAAGACTCCGAGTGGACTCCAGCAAGCATTGAAGCGGTTTGAAGATTTTCGTTTGAATAGGGGCCTAGAAATAAATAGGACAAAAACCAAGTATATGGTCCTGACCGGCCGTAAAACATGCGGGTCAAATAGACCTTTCAGAGGTCTGATCAATATGAACGGTTCTCCGCTGGAGCGGGTAGATGCTTTCACCTACCTGGGGGTTACCCTTCAGAGAGACTTGGGGTGGTCTAGTCAATTGGACATTGCGGTGCTAAGACTTCGCCAGCAGGCAGGTATCCTTTTGAAAAAATTCACTTCTTCAACAACAAGCCTATTAGCCCCTTATTGGAAGTATACGGGATGAAGGTCCTAGGTTCGGCCCTTTATGGAGCCGAACTTTGGGGTTTTGAAGATCTGAGAAAGCTAACGCTAGCAGAAAATGAATTTCTGCGAAAAGCTACTAGCGTTCCCATAAGTACCCCGTTAATACCGCTAATGTTGGACCTTGGAAAAAAGGCGGTCCAGGATCTTGCCTTTCTGCGGCCATTACTTTATTGGCGCCGTTATGGACCCCAGAAGAACTACAGCACTATGCCCAGGGACTAAGGGAGATAATGGCTAAGGACCCGTGCAATAGAATACATTGGCTGAAGGCCATTAGATCGATACTCTTCAAACTGGGAATGAGGGAACTATGGGAGGACCCGGAAACCGCCCAATTCCCCTCAAAAAAATTACTAAAAGAAAAGTACTGGGAGATGGTGATCTCAGAAGAAAGGGCAGAAGGTCTCTCCTCGCACTTAACTGGTCGTTTCATGGATATTAAAGCCCATCCACAACTGGAACAATATTGGGACATTATTGGAAAACAACAGGACCGTAAGCTTTAGTTCCAGCTTAGGGTAGGATCACTACCAGTAAGATCTTTTACAGTAAAATGGGCAGATACAAATTGTAACGACAGATGTCCCAAGTGTGATGAGGAACAAGAGTTATTAAGTCACTTTTTATTTTTTTGTCCTCTGTATATTGCCCCCAGAACGATGTGGATCAAGCCTATATGTAAACTGCTTGGGATACACAGGCATGGTGAGGCTCTGAGAATTCTATCTACAGACCCGACGCCTAGAATTGCTGTTGCCGTGGCTAAATTCTTGAGATGGGCTTGGGTAATCCGCACAAAACACACAGCGGTAACTACATGAAGATTAAGCTGTTTTCGCCTATGTATACTAGGGTTAACTCTCGTGAATCTCTGTGCAATTCTCCTCTAGACAAATGTATATTGATGAAATGATTTTAAGACTTTTTAAATTGTAATTCGGCAATAGTCTATTGTAGTTTAATATTCTTTTAAATATTTATCGTATGGCCTATAATCAAAACATAATCAAATCTCTTTATTCGGATTTACAAGAAAAATCCATAAAAGTACAATCTTAAAAAAAAAACAATTCAACATATTAAAAATTACAGTTATCCAAGTGCAAAGATGTTTATACAGTGCATATGAGTACAGATAACAATCATATATTTCCATTATCTGAGGTACAAAGGGAGATCAATAATCATAAAAGAGTACAAATAAATCAGGGGTATTCCATACTTCTACGAACATTAAAAATAACTTTTAAAAAGTGCTTGTGCGGGGGGAGGAGCCTAGCTCGCGACCGAGATGGCCGCGTTTTAGCTCGGCTCCGTCCGGCCGCCTGTTTATCTTCATTTATCCTGTATTGCTCCTGCCCCGGGAAGCCCTCCTTGCTGTGTTTCGGTACTCCAGTCACTTAGCGGACACTTACCCGTTGCTCCGGTGATCCTGAGTGCTGCCGATCCTGTGCAGTGATCCCGCTCGGAGCCTCCGGGGCGGTCTGGCCGGGCCTCCTTGCTACGCTGGGCCGTGACGGAACATGTTGGTCGGCCCTTGCTGGCGCTGTGGAGCTGGACGCGGAGGCTGATGTGCGAATTGGCCGGCTGTGCCCCTTGACGGACCCGACTGGCCTGGGCCCAGAGGTACGAACGCTGCTCCTCGCGGGAGAGCCTACTCAACTGTCTGGTCGGGTCCCCCTTCTGTTCCCCGGCCCGGCCATTTTGAATTTTTCCGCCCGGGCTCGAGAACGGGGCCGGCGGTACGGGGGGACCGACGGACATCCTTCTTCTGGTGGCTCTCCTTCCTGCCTTGGGGCGCCCTGCCGCAGTCCAGCTGACCTCCTTTTGCTCTGGTGTTACCCCGGCCGGGGTTCCCGACGGGCGGGGACTTGCTGGGCTCTTAAGATGGCGGCCGGCCCTGGGAGTCTTTGCCGGGCCCGGGCGAGCACTGGGGGCCCGCCGCATGGCCCGGATGTCGGATCTTGTAAAGAGTTTCCTGCGCTTCGAGTTGTCCTGGATGCACTGAACTCCTGGCGGACTACCGTGGCTGCGTCTGTCTCCACTGTGGGGGCGGACCCTCATTTTGAACAACGCGGGCCCCCGCCATCGGATTTGGCCTCCTCGTTGATGTTCGCGACGGATGTGCTCCTGGACTCTGTGCCCCCGGCGGGGACCGCATCCTTGGCTCGGAGAGTCTCCGACGCCCCTCGTTGTCCTGTCTGGTTGCCTCGGCCACTGGGCTGCGGTCCGCTTGTATCCTGGCCTGGCCTCGACGATCCTTCCAGTTTCTCTTCGCGTCGACTCCCCGACCGAGAAGTATGTTCCGGCCCGGCTGGGCCTGCCTCGTTCGAACTATCCTTGGAACTCTGTCTGCGATACGATTGTTGTACTGTGTCTTTCCTGGATCTTCACTATCTTCTTTCACGTTTCTTCTTTGGACTGCCGCGAACTTTTCTCCTGAGCCCTGTGTCCCTCATCGTTTGCTCTTTGTTTGTTCGGATGGTTACAACCTTGGACAAAAGCGGACAGGGCTGAAACGACTTTTATATGCGGTAGTCTGGTTTCTTTGTTACGTGATTGACATGTGCTGTTGTGATGTTCGTGTAATTTTATGGGACTCCTGAAACTTTTCCTAATATCGTTAACTTCCCATGGGCTATACCCTTCCCTTGTAGCAGGTGGCGGGATGGAAGCAGATGATACTGATTTTTCGCCCTCCCCCGTGTGCTTTGTTTCTTCCCCTCCCCTGCCCCTTCCCTTTTGTCTTTGTTTCTACCCTGTTCCTTTTCTTCTATATTTCGGGTTCTATTTAGGGCGACAGGCACGCTGCCGGGGGGTAGGCCATAGCCCTCTGCAGGGGTGTAGGGAGGGCTTGTGGGGTGGGTGGGAGGGTCTGTTGTTGTTTTTGGAGGGGTCTTTTCTCTCCTCCTTTTTTCTCCCTACTTGGTTCTATGGCCCTTGTGTATCCCCTTTTTCGGGGCTCTGTATCGCCGTCTGTCCCCCCGGGTGTCTTTCTGGTGTATTTTTCCGGTATTACAAAGATGGCGATTTGTTATGTTTGTCTTCCTATTTTGTGATCGATTTTGTACCGGAATTTTGCTTTTTCCTGCTTTGTCACCTGGGGGCGGGTGGATGGGTTGGGGTCCCTTCCTTTTCCTTTTTCCCCCTTTCCCTTCCCCCTCCCCCCCTTTTGTGGGGTTTTCTTCTACTTGGGGGTGCATTTCGTATTGTTTTGGTATTTGGGTCCTTTATTGTGCTGATCGGTGGGACGGGTGGTGGCCGCGGTGGGCGGGCAGTGGATTGTGTGCACAATTGCTTTTCCTTCTACCCGTTGTTTTGCCCGGTACTTATTGGTATATCTCTGTCGTATTTATTTCTCCTGTGTTTTTAAGATCGCTGCGTTGCTGCCCGCCGCGACCCCGCCCCTCTGGCTTGTGTTATGGCCCGCCAGGCTCCTGACCTCCCACACCCGTTCTTTAAAAAAGAAAACTACCTTTCTATTTGTTTGCTCCTGAGATTGCTCTAAGATGCTTGTTCTTTCCCCTGATTTGTTGCCTTTGTATATTGTGACATCTGATATATGTCTCCGGCTGTTTTTGCTATGTGGTGGCCAGCCCTGGTGGGTTGTAGGCCCGTATTTGTGAGCTTTCTCTGTTTTAATAAAGGTTTTCAAAAAAAAAAAAAAAAAGTGCTTGTGCGGAGTATAAGTTCATCATTTTCTAATTTTAGACGCATGAGATAGGACTGATTCAAAAAGAGTGTTCTGAGCAATTTAGTAATTACAAGACATAAAACTATTGTACGATAGTTTGGGAAAATTAAAAGCCACTGGAGCACTACTACCATTACTTAAATGGGATCCTCTACCCACTTGGTTGTTGACAATGCCCCGGGAACTAGAGGAATGCATGTAGGACATATTAGGGTAAAAATCATGTAGATTCCAGGTAGAGATAGGTCCATCACCATTATGAGATAGCCATGTCTGTATATATGGCACAATGTGTCTGCTCCTAAATCGAATCAGGATCAAATCGCCCAAGATGTCTTTTTTTTGGGGTCCAAGCCATCCAACCCTCCGAACACTTATTATATGGCCATCAAGGTGTTTGGGCAGGGGTCTGTTTTTAGTTAACCAAAACTTGACCTTGTTCATAAGTTCGTATTGTCTCTCAGCTTTGCCTTTTGTTAGTTCAGGGACCCCCGAGAGAACAATTACAAAAGGCGCTGCCTCTGGAGGTAAGTGTATATGGGTGGTGCGCACATGGTTAGACGGAATGTTACGTGCTGTTGTCAATTTCGGAGGGGCTTTGGGATTGGTAAGCAACAAGGAGGTGGAGGTTGGCAATCGAGTGGGCACCGCTTCATAAGGAATAATCAGATTAGGTAGATTTGAGAGAGCAGGTGTCGGCGGGCATTGAGTTGTTACAACATGGGTTGAGGATTTCAGGAGAGATTCAATGGAGTACTCCAACCCCGTCAGCTTCTCCTCCAACGTGTTGATTTTGACCATCAGGGGGTGTATTAGGGGATGTATTAAAGTTTTGATCAGATTCTCGATCCTAGTCAGAAGGGCCTGATGAGAGGATGGTAATAAATCGTCCAAGATAGCAACAGGTGGTGAAAGGAAGGACGAATTAATTAGAGATGGTGTAGAAGGTTTATCAAATTTTTGTATTTTGAGAAGACTCCCGTTTTCTTTGTCTTTGTCCCCATCGATCTTCCTTTGGGCAGGTATGACCATGGGGGATATTTTATGGGTATCAGAGAGGGATTTCAGCTCCCTTGGGCATGGTAACGTGGGAGAAAGTGCTGCTGGAGCATACTTAACCCTACACAGGCTATTTAAGTCATTCAGCCACGCATAACTAGGTGAAGAATGTGCAAATATATCATCAGGGATTTTGTCGGACATATCCCCTGTATTGGGCTTAGGCATAGTTAGAGAAAGTACTAGTCGGAACTTTACCTCTGAGCAGACAAAGGGGGTGGCCCGTCCCCGTCCTCCTCAGTCCGATGAGGGCCGTAGAGGGCCCGCCCTTTGTCCGGGCTTCGTCCCGGGCTTCGTCCCGGGCTATGTCCCGCGCGCGTCCCGCGTTGCGGGATTAGCCGTGAGATTATATGCACTGCAGGCGGGGGGCCGGGAACGCCGAGGGAAGAGGCAGCAGGTGTGGAGCAGAGAGCCTGCTGGTCCTCGCAGTCACTCGGCGTATGCAGCACTCCAAGTCCTTGTCCCAAAGCACACCCCACACAGAGACACGAGCGCTATCCCAGCGGAGGAAATACCACGTCGTCCTTCCCTGTGGCCTTCCCTGTGGCCAAATCTCCGTGAGCGGCACCCGCGGAGCGGGGGCCGCGAAAGGTATTTAAATGTTCAGGCGGGGGGCGGGAACGCCGAGGGAAGAGGCAGCAGGTGTGGAGCAGAGAGCCTGCTGGTCCTCGCAGTCCCTCGGCGTATGCAGCACTCCAAGTCCTTGTCCCAAAGCACACCCCACACAGAGACACGAGCGCTATCCCAGTGCAGGAAATCCCACGTCGTCCTTCCCTGTGGCCTTCCCTGTGGCCAAATCTCCGTGAGCGGCACCCGCGGAGCGGGGGCCGCGTAGGTATTTAAATGTTCAGGCGGGGGCGGGAACGCCGAGGGAAGAGGCAGCAGGTGTGGAGCAGAGAGCCTGCTGGTCCTCGCAGTCCCTCGGCGTATGCAGCACTCCAAGTCCTTGTCCCAAAGCACACCCCACACAGAGACACGAGCGCTATCCCAGCGCAGGAAATCCCACGTCGTCCTTCCCTGTGGCCTTCCCTGTGGCCAAATCTCCGTGAGCGGCCCCCGCGGAGCGGGGGCCGCGATAGGTATTTAAATGTTCAGGCGGGGGGCGGGAACGCCGAGGGAAGAGGCAGCAGGTGTGGAGCAGAGAGCCTGCTGGTCCTCGCAGTCCCTCGGCGTATGCAGCACTTCAAGTCCTTGTCCCAAAGCACACCCCACACAGAGACACGAGCGCTATCCCAGCGCAGGAAATCCCACGTCGTCCTTCCCTGTGGCCTTCCCTGTGGCCAAATCTCCGTGAGCGGCACCCGTATGGCCTTTTAAAAGTTTTTTTTTAATCAACACTTGTGTATTTTATGTATACTTTTATGACTTAATTGTCGAATAAAGTTTATGAAATTAAATGATTTGCATAGAATCACAGAATGCTGAGCCTACGCCGGGACTCAAACCTGTTTCCCCATATGCAAAGTCAGCAGATCTGGATGTAACACCACATCCGGTCCCCAAGGTAGGAGAAACTGATTGGGGAAACTGTGAGGATTTATGCTAGACATGTTTTCGTAACTGAAAAGGCTTGCATCAACACTGAAGAGCAAGAATTACTGGATTACATATTGGTAATCTTCAACTCCTAGGTCTTTTTCAAAACCTTGCCTTTGAAGAACAGCTAAAAATCTTTGGCCTGTCCTTGGCAGAAATGACACGGTATGCCACATATGCTGAAGCTCCAGGAATTCATAAGAAATCCAGCAACATTTACTGAAACACAGTATGCAGCTGGTATCTTGGCTGGACCCGCCCTAGATTTCACCTTAACAAGCTAAGAACACCTTTACCCTACTAGCTCCTGTAGCAGTATTTGCAGAGCTGGGTCATGCCATCCTTCCTGCTAGATCCCTAAAACCTTCTGAAGTGCCTATGATGTTCAGCTCTTTTCAGAGCCTATAACTATGAAACTCGCTCTCACATACTATCTTTCTAATATTTCCCCAGTTGCTCCTTCTTAAGTGGAGTCCATCTTTGGATAGGACTTGATTGTCCCAATGCTCTCTTCTGTGCTTGTCATGCTATATCCCTTTGCCTTTGCCAAGAGAGAAGTGTGAGGCAGCAGCCAGAGTGTCTGACTCCTGAGCGTGGAGCTCATGGTTTGAATCCCGACACTTGAGGCAGCTCAGTGTTATGTGACTATGGGCAATAGCTCACTTTATCTCCCTGACGGCCCCCCAGCTGCTAGATACCCTTAGGGGTGATACGGTCAATCTTTACAAATGAGGAATTATTTATTATTGGTCATAAAAGCCCTATTTGTTGTGATTCTCTGCAATAGCTCTTCCTGATTTTTGGGTTCCCATCTTCTCTTATTCGGTTGATCTGGTCCTCAATCTTGCCTGTAGCAGAACTATTAATAAATAGTTCAGTGAAAGATGGTGTCAGTTGTGTGTTGCTCTTGATAGGCAATTTGTGACAGTTCCCTACTTAGACCACTTGGAAAAAGCACACACTAAGCCTCAGCCAGAGAGTTCATAGTTGTGTGGTTCTTTTTAGGTCTCGTCCTTTACCATTCCGAAGGAATGGGAAATGGCGAGAATTCAAGTGCTCGAACTGATTGTCAAACCGCCGCTTTTTTTCGTGGCGTTTTCTTCGAGTGCACGTACAGGCACGCGCTTTTGGCCCATACACTTTCATGGCCATCTGTTCCTGTTCCTCAATGTCCCTCCCACCCTTCGTTTGATCTTGCCGCGAGTTCAGGCTAATGGCCCTCCCCCAGCACAGAGCGCGCATCGCGGCCGCACAGCACATCAAAGGGCTTCTCCCAGCGTGTGCTGTGCGGCTTCTCCTCCCCTAATTATGTGGCCGGCCGTACTTGTGTTTCCCGGCCGCTTCCCGGCCGCTCTTGTATTTAATTAGCAGCAGCAGCATTTCTCCTGCGCCAGGCCACATCAAAGGCTCTGTGCCACTTTCACCCACACAGCAACACTTACAGACACGCAACGCCACTCACACCCACGCAAGCCCACTATCATCCACGCAACACCACATTCACCCACGCAACGCCACTCACCCAAGCAACACCACTCACACACGCAACCCCACTCATCCACGCAACCCCACTCATCCACGCAACCCCACTCATCCACGCAACCCCACTCATCCACGCAACCCCACTCATCCATGCAACGCCACTCATCCACGCAACGCCACTCACACATGCAACGCCACTCACACATGCAACGCTACTCACCCACGCAACACCACTCACCCACGCAACACCACTCACCCACGCAACACCACTCACACATGCAACGCCACTGACCCACGCAACGCCACTCACTCACGCAACGCCACTCACACACGCAACGCCACTCACACACGCAACGCCACTCACACACGCAACGCCACTCACACATGCAACGCCACTCACACACGCAATGCCACTCACACGCGCAACGCCACTCACACGCGCAACGCCACTCACACGCGCAACGCCACTCACACACGTAACGCCACTCACACACGCAACGCCACTCACATACGCAACGCCACTGACACACGCAACGCTACTGACACACGCAACGCCACTCACACACGCAACGCCACTCACACAGGCAACGCCACTCACACACACAACGCCACTCACACACGCAACGCCACTCACACACGCAACGCCACTCACACACGCAACGCCACTCACACACGCAACGCCACTCACACACGCAACGCCACTCACACACGCAACGCCACTCACACGCGCAACGCGACTCACACGCGCAACGCCACTCACACGCGCAACGCGACTCACACGCGCAACGCCACGCGCAACACCACTCACACGCGCAACGCCACTCACACGCGCAACGCCCCTCACACGCGCAACGCCACTCACACGCGCAACGCCACTCACACGTGCAACGCCACTCACACGTGCAACGCCACTCACACACGCAACGCCACTCACACACGCAACGCCACTCACACACGCAACACCACTGACACACGCAACGCCACTCACACACGCAACGCCACTCACACACGCAACACCACTCACACAGGCAACGCCACTCACACACGCAACGCCACTCACACACGCAACGCCACTCACACACGCAATGCCACTCACACGCGCAACGCCACTCACATGCGCTACGCCACTTACACACGCACGCAACGCCACTCACACGCGCAACGCCACTCACACGCGCAACGCCACTCACACACGCAACGCCACTCACGCACGCAACGCCACTCACGCACGCAACGCCACTCACGCTTCAACGCCACTCACGCACGCAACGCCACTCATGCACGCAACGCCACTCACACGCGCAACACCACTCACACGCGCAATGCCACTCACACGCGCAACTCCACTCACACGCGCAACGCCACTCACATGTGCAACGCCACTCACACGCGCAATGCCACTCGCACGCGCAACGCCACTCGCACGCGCAACGCCACTCGCACACGCAACGCCACACACACACGCAACGCCACTCACACATGCAACGCCACTTGCACACGCAACGCCACTCGCACACGCAACGCCACTCGCACACGCAACGCCACTGACACACGCAACGCCACTGACACACGCAACGCCACTCACACAGGCAACGCCACTCACACAGGCAACGCCACTCACACACGCAACGCCACTCACACACGCAACGCCACTCACACATTGTGGGTGCAGATTGTGGGTGCAGATTGTGGGTGCAGATTCAGAGAAAACTCAGCAGCACCACCACCATTGCAATGCAATAGGTCTCGTTTTAACGCAAATTTAAGCTATAGGCCTTGTAAATGGCAAAGCCTTTTATTTATGTTCCAAAAATCAGAACGCAAAAATAAAGGGCATAATCATTTACAATGCTAATAGTTCAGACTCGCGTTATTGCGAGACCTATTGCATTTTCAATGCTTGTTCTATGTAGATATATGTCTTCTGTTTTGTCCAATCTTATGATATAATAGATTTTTAAATTCATTAGGGGTGATTGAAAATCGAATCATTTGCTTTTGCCTAATTACATGAAAGGTTAGCAGAATGATGCATAATTACTCAAAATGTGTCAATTAGTAATGTGTCAATTTATTGACCTAAGGACACATTTCGTGCAAAAATCTGCTAAAAATACCAGTAGTTGTGCGAGAAACAGATGCTTGGGCTCTGGGCATTTGCCCTGTTCCGAAGCGCTTGTGATAAAAAAAATTGCACTTGGCATATAATTACACAATGTGGCGTAATTTTGAGAATTTTGTGTAGCAAGCATAACATAAAATTACCAAAATTATGCATATTACGCTGGTGTAATTTAAATTTCATCCAAGTCTAAAATTTATGATGGAGGGCAGTAATCGAGGGCTTGACAAGGAGAGTTTTTAGAACATAAAATCCCTCTTGGATGCCATGAAGAAAGATCTTTTTGTTTTTAATCTCCAAGCACATTGCCAACTATCATAGCCTCTCTGTTGAAGGCCAAAGCCAGAAGTATTGGATTTGTATATTTCCTTTGAATGTCTCTGAACTGCTGATATATTTATTTACCCACCCTACCGTGATTGCCAGATAATGTTTTTTTGTACTCATTCACCTTGTTCACCTCCAGCTGCCAACCCCAGGTCCCATTGTTCAGCCCACCTATCCTTTCAGTGGAACCATGAGTTTACAGAGTCCGGGAAGTATATAGAGACCCTTCGGATCTTAAACCATTCCAACCCGGTTTTTCAAGGTCTAGGTCTTGTGTAATCATAGGATATTTAGGGCACTTTCCTCTGTGTATCTTTGCCTTGTCCTAATTCACTCCCCCTTTGTATTTGACCCCTTTCCATGTGATCAAAGGCTGCCATATCTTAAACTTTCTTTGCAGGAGTAGCATGTGTGTCCATCTTTAAAATGTGCATTGTAGAATCGACATATCAACAAAGAGAGAGGTAGGGAGGGAGCAACACTCTTATTCCCCACTTGACATTATGAACAACAGTAAAAGAGTGTTACTAGTTGGAAAACACAAAGGTATTCGAGCACATCGAGAAACAACACCTATTTGGTGTGTCTAGAAAGCCCTCACTCACCGACCTGGTCGGTGACATGCTTCATCATTGGGCCCCACTGGGAGTGACCGAATGCCACCCCAGTGTGCTTCAACGCCAGATTTACTGCGGAGCGGGTAATGTGAAGATGTGGGAGCTAAATGATAAACTAAGTGAATAAAGAAAGTGTGGAGTGGTGAGTTTAAAAATGTCTTTATTGTATCAAAAATTGTTTTAATGGCTGATCAAGAAGACATATTAAAAATGTGTTGGAAAACTAGACCAACTAAGTTGAATGGTCTGTTTCCAATACTATTAGGTGATGGTCAACATGTTTCTGCCAATGTCTGTTTTATTTACCTGCCATTCGTCAGGACCTATGGTGAATTATACCCCGGCGGTATGGACACGCTAAGGCCCACCCTACCAAGGGACGTGAAAGTTAAAAGTCGTCTGAAAAAAGTGCAAATGGATGGGACCACACAAATAAAAATATTTTGGTGGTAGGTTCCCTTTAGAGTCTCTATGGATTATAGAGACCTCAAAAATTAAAATACACCTGTGGAAGCAAACAACAAACACAAACATAAAGAGACAAACAAACAATTAGTTTTATGCTCAAGAGCTTGTGAGTAATCAACAGTGACTTGTGCTCGAATGGTCCGACAAACACACACAACAATACACTAGCTATAAAGTTAGTGGCTCCGCCTCAGGGTGTGTGCTGAGCTGCGTCATAGACAGCAGGTCGGTGCAAAGACGATCAAAATAAGATGCCCGTGCCGGTAGGCATCGAAAAATGCCCACAGGAGCGCGTGCGTGCTTCGGTGCGCCAGAAGGGGCCAAGGAGATGGGTGTTACTATGGAGGACAGACAGACTGTAATTGTAAGCCCTTAAGCAGCGCAACGCGCGCTGCATGTGTGTCACAGGCGGATCAAATGGGCCAAAGGCCGGTGACCCCTCTCCCCCACATAATGATAACAACGGGGCGATGGTTCTCACTTGTGAGGTGAGAGAATATCACCACATAGACCTCGGGAGGGGGGTGATGGCGTATTTGGCACACCCTGCAAATAAAAACGAAAAAGGGAACAAACTTTAAAAAGAGCCGTAAATAGTACTTAGCTGATGTAGATCATGTGAACTCAGAAGCACTCACGCCCGCGACGCCAGGCACCCGTATGTAAACCTGCACGTTCCCTCTGAACCGGGTCTCGACGATGGGAGCCCGGTTCAGGTGGGCGGAATAAGTAACAGGCTGAGGGCGGACGCGCGCGCATTTCCGGGGTGGGCGGGGCCACGGAGCGCCGGCGTGGTGATAACCAATAGCCGGTGGCGCTATGGTGGGTAGCAGTGTCGTATCACTCGTGGAAACTAGAGCGCTAAGTTGCTTGTGTCAATCCAGGGCGGAAAAACTTTATTCGATATGACACTGCTGACATGTAAACGCACAAGAGTGGTAGCATCTGTACCCGATTGCATTCCAGTGCATGTATACTGGAACCCCTTTTGACTTTCTGCGACTATTTCTTGAAACCGATCATTCAAAAAACCCCTACATACTTAAAGGATACCAAGAGCCTGCTCCATCTTTTGCAAACCATGTCCTTTGAGGCGGACTCTGTCCGGATCTGCTCCACGGAACTCGATTGTAGCTTACAAGGGTCCACCTCCAAACGTCACAAGACCTCTAGTTTAATCACACAGAGGCCTCGAGCCATTAGGCGAGGGATAAAAGAAACAGGAAGGGAAAGGGAGGGGACAGCTGGGAAAGGGATATACCTGTAACGACAAGAACATATACACTGCTATTAATACTTCATCAATCACAGTCTACTCTCATTAAGTCTTGCTAATATGAGCCATAGGTACCTTATAAAACAGAAGAAACCAGCCGTGGTACAACACCGCAACTTCTCTTGGCAGCCTATGTACCTACAGGGACACACAAACGTAGGTCAAAGAGCAGTCACACCCATGAGACTCCATTACAGTATGACTCAACCCCCTTACATCTAACATACCATAAAACGAATGCCAGAGAGTGGTAACTTGGAATCTGTTAGGTAAGGTAATTCAGAAAAGAATGTATACAACGATCCGTAGCTAAAACAGGAAATCCTCTCCTCCTTATTTGTAGAATCGGCAGTGCGTGGGAAGCAAGAACCACAGCACTCCGCTCTACTGTGCATAAGGTCGGCTTGAACACAAAGAAAGTTTGTATTGAAACAATCCTGGAGTTACTTGAAATGCAGTAACAGGAGCAAGTCAATGATTAAAGAAAACGATCCGTAGACAAAACATTAATCAGGCTTCTTAAGACGGGTGCACGTAAGCGTGTGGTTGTCCTTCACCACTGCGCTCCGCGAACCCTGCACCCAAGGAAAACAAGAAATAACTCCCCGTAGTATACAGCACTACGTGTTGGAGACAAACGGCAACGCGTGGCAACCTACCACCGCGCTCCGCTTTCTCTGAAGTGAGGCGAGCAGAATGCGGCAAGGGTCGCTTGCAAGGTCTGGACCCCCTCGAACGGCAGCTAGTCTCACTCCTACCTCGATTGAAGGTCTTTGGGCAAAGTCCGATGCTGCTGTCAAACGCCAACCCGCTACCTGCAGGAAACGTCTCAGTGCAGCGTCCGTGGAACGGCGTCTCTGGCCGGCATCTCCTGGAAGCGGAAACGCCTAGAATTACACGCAACAGGAAGCGTGCGTGTGGCAAACAAATACTCCCTACAATGCCAGGAGTTCTGGGTAATGTAGTTCAGGACTCTTTTCTTGACTACAGAGTTCTCTATTCTCTCGCTCACGCCACAAGAGCTCTGTATTGCAGGCGCGACCTGTAGGTTCCTGACAGACTCGGTGATATTGGCTACTCTAGACATAGAGAGCCTATACACAAGTATTCCTCAAGACGACACAATCAAAGTATTGAGCACAGCCCTGGATTCAACTACCTGGGATTATACCACTCCAAGAGAGTTCATAGTGGTTTGTGCAACCATCGCGCTCAAAGAAAACTTCTTTGCATACAAAGGGCAATTGTACCTCCAGTGCTCTGGTACTTCTATGGGCAGCACATTCGCCCCTAGTGTGGCGGGCCTATATGTTTATGATTTTGAGGCTAGATACATCCTACCTACAGACAACCCCTTTGCCACCAACATTTTCTTTTGGAGGCGCTACATAGACAACGTGCTCCTAATCTGGCAAGGGAGCATGGAGCGTCGTATGGAATTCCTAGAATGGATCAACACTGTTGACAGGTACCTCAGGTTCACCCACACAGTGAGCACCACTGAAGTTGTATTCCTTGACGTAGTGGTTACCAATACCGGAACGTCGCTGACCACCAGAACACACTACAAAGCAACCGCCAAAAACAACCTACTTGAATTTACCAGCTTTCACCCACGACCGTTAAAGGAAAACCTACCCTACGGACAATATTTGAGGATCAGACGGAATTGCAGCAGCATTGACGACTTCAAGCAACAATCTGCAGATCTTACAAATAAACTACAAAGAAGAGGTTACCCCAACCATATCCTGAATAAGGGTCTAAAACGGGCACGTAACCAACCTCGTGAAGCCTTACTAGAGCCATCTGAGAGATCACCTGAGGAACCACCCTTGACCTGCGTCACTACCTACAGCAGCCTGTCCAATCTGATGAAAAAATCAATCAATAAGAATTGGAAAATCATCACCAGTACAAAGAAGACCTGGCAAAAACCACTCTTCTCATTCAGGAAGGGTCGTAGTCTGAAAGATTCCCTGGTGCATACTAGACCTAAGGAAATCACTGTCATGCCAACACGCAGTATCACTGATGCATGGAACCTACCCAGGGTTACAGGACACTTCCCATGCTCCAACTGTAGCGTGTGTCACTTAACAACAACAACAAAATCCTTATCGTTGGAACCTGGGAAGACATGGTGGCAAAAATCACACACTAATTTTAATTCTTCCAATGTCGTCTACTTGATTACATGCCCCTGCATGCGACGATATGTGGGGATGACAACGAGGAAAATCAAGCAGAGGGTGTGTGAACATAGAAGCAATATAAGGTGTTGAAAAGCCACAACCAAAATGAGCGACCACTTCCTACAAGCCAACCATACCACCAACGATTTAAGGTGGACGATCATAGAACAATTGAATGAGGGTTCTAACATTGCAGAGAGACTCTTTGAGAAAGAGCAGAGGTGGGTGTACCGCCTCGGTACCCACCAAAACGGCCTTAATGATGATTTACCTTGGGCCTCGGTCCTTAAGTAACTGCAGTCTGACTATATATGGATTAACATGACTGGTACCATGAGTCTAGGCACCATTCACTTGTAAGAGGCTTGACTACTTGAACTCTGCATCTATCTCAGTGCTCCTGTCTGTATGGCTCATGACCAACACCTTTTATGTCATCACCTCCCCTGGTGTTGTGTAGCCCATCTATTGGTATAATTGGTATAATATGTGCAAGTGTTATTCACGAACATTTAGCCACACTAATAAGCTCCTGCTTACGGGGCTCCTAACAAACACCATTGATGTCCTTTACATCCCTTGGTGTGGTGTATGCAACCAGATGGAGCCCACTCATTGGGAGCATTTGTGTAAATAATAATTAATACTTCCGAACAGATAGTTGGCCCGTATACTTGTATACCCCACTCCTGCACATTGACCATCTGTGTGCTATTATATCCTATACATGCACTGGAATGCAATCGGGTACAGATATTACCTCTTTGCCCCACTCCTGTGCGGTTACACCTCTTGGTGTTGTGTATCCAACCAGATGGAGCCCACTCTTTGAGAGCACTTTTGTAAATAATAATTAATACTTCCGAACAATAAGTTGGCCAGTATACGTGCATACCCCACACCTGCACATTGACCATCTGTGTGCTATCACATCCTATACATGCACTGGAATGCAATCGGGTACAGATGCTACCACTCTTGTGCGTTTACATGTCAGCAGTGTCATATCGAATAAAGTTTTTCCGCCCTGGATTGACACGAGCAACTTAGCGCTCTAGTTTCCACGAGTGATACGACACTGCTACCCACCATAGCGCCACCGGCTATTGGTTATCACCACGCCGGCGCTCCGTAGCCCCGCCCACCCCAGAAATGCGCGCGCGTCCGCCCTCAGCCTGTTACTTATTCCGCTCACCTAAACCGGGCTCCCATCGTCGAGACCCGGTTCAGAGAGAACGTGCAGGCTTACATACGGGTGCCTGGCGTCGCGGGCGTGAGTACTTCTGAGTTCACATGATCTACATCAGCTAAGTACTATTTACGGCTCTTTTTAAAGTTTGTTCCCTTTTTCGTTTTTATTTGCAGGGTGTGCCAAATACGCCATCACCCCCCTCCCGAGGTCTATGTGGTGATATTCTCTCACCTCACAAGTGAGAACCATCGCCCCGTTGTTATCATTATGTGGGGGAGAGGGGTCACCGGCCTTTGGCCCATTTGATCCGCCTGTGACACACAAGCAGCGCGCCTCGCGCTGCTTAAGGGCTTACAATTACAGTCTGTCTGTCCTCCATAGTAACACCCATCTCCTTGGCCCCTTCTGGCGCACCGAAGCACGCACGCGCTCCTGTGGGCATTTTTCTATGCCTACCGGCACGGGCATCTTGTTTTGATCGTCTTTGCACCGACCTGCTGTCTATGACGCAGCTCAGCACACACCCTGAGGCGGAGCCACTAACTTTATAGCTAGTGTATTGTCGTGTGTGTTTGTCGGACCATTCGAGCACAAGTCACTGTTGATTACTCACAAGCTCTCAAGCATAAAACTAATTGTTTGTTTGTCTCTTTATGTTTGTGTTTGTTGTTTGCTTCCACAGGTGCATTTTAATTTTTGAGGTCTCTATAATCCATGGAGACTCTAAAGGGAACCTACCACCAAAATATTTTTATTTGGGTGGTCCCTTCCATTTGCACTTTTTTCCGACGACTTTTAACTTTCACGTCCCTTGGTAGGGTAGGCCTTAGTGTGTCCATACCGCCGGGGTATAATTCACCATAGGTCCTGACGAATGCCAGGTAAATAAAACAGACATTGGCAGAAACATGTTGACCATCACCTCATAGTATTGGAAACAGACCATTCAACTTAGTTGGTCTAGTTCTCCAACACATTTCTAATATGTCTTCTTGATCAGCCATTAAAACAATTTTTGATACAATAAAGACATTTTTAAACTCACCACTCCACACTTTCTTTATTCACTTAGTTTATCATTTAGCTCCCACATCTTCACATTACCCGCTCCGCAGTAAATTTGGCGTTGAAGCACACTGGGGTGGCATTCGGTCACTCCCAGTGGGGCCCAATGATGAAGCAAGTCCCCGACCAGGTCGGTGAGTGAGGGCTTTCTAGAAACACCAAATAGGTGTTGTTTCTCGATGTGCTTGAATACCTTTGGGTTTTCCAACTAGTAACACTCTTTTATTGTTGTTCACATTGTAGAATTGAGCCACTCAAATTTGGTATGTGGTGCCTTAGATAACCATTTTCTTCACATTTCTCTCCTTGCTAACAGTATCAAATAGAACAACAACTCATATTGGCATTACTCAGCTTCATGATTTTGTCCATGCTCCCAAAAATAATTAATTTAAGGTTTATCTGGCTCTCTACTTGGAGGATATTGATAATTGTCTTACCCACATCTTCCCAATGTTGCTGTATCCTAGAGCACTCCATAAATTAATCAGCCTTTTTTGAACCGCAATTCATACAGTGTTCAGAACCCTTGTTTCGCAGCTTCAAAATCTTTTTAGGTGTCCAAAACCTTCTGTGAAGGTGGAAAAGAAGGTTCTTTCTAAAGTAGGCAAAATGTAACGGTCTATAAATTGTACGTATTGGTATTTGTGATAAATCTTTGATGTACAACCTCAGCGAATTTCTTTCCCATAACTTCTCAGGCAGTTGAAAGTCCCCATCCATAAATTCAAGCATCAGCCAGCACCACAGCAAGGCATCTTTCTTCCTTGACTTCAATTTTAGCAATTGTTCCTTTCAGCTCATTAGTGTTTCTATCCTTAGCAGTCAAGACCCAGGACCAGCTTTTTAATTGGAAAAACTTAAAGAAAGCTGGAGATGTTACCCCGGGACACCTTCTGTAAATCATCCCAGGGGAGAAGTTTGACATTGTGTAGAAATGTGCCCCAACTTTTATATGCCGGTTTCCTTAATAGGAGTTGCTAACTTACCCCCCAAATACTCTGGAGTACCCTGAGATTCCCAGACAGGCACACACCTACTATAATACAGGAGCTTTGTGGCTGTCTAATCTGAGACCAGAGCAAGGTCAGTTCCAAGGCTTTAATCTCACTTTCTTGTAAAATTTCACACCCCAAACATATACAAGAAGTGAGTTTCACCCCATCTTTCAACATTGCCTTAAACATGCAGCCAATTCTGGGACCATCTGGGTTGATGTGTAAACTCCTACAATTTTGTTTTAGCTGAAAAGCCAATGTATAAAGCTGAAAGTCAGGCAATGAGACCCCTTCTTTATCCCATCTCCAACAAAGCTTCTTCTAGAAAATCCTTTCTCCCTTTGCTACCCAAATAAAAGTATTGACTTATACTTTCAGTTTTTCCAACCACTTTTTCTTAAAATGCAAGGGATTGTGTTGAAAAGGGAAGTAAATGTTGGCAAGATGGACATTTCTACCTAATTAGTTCTAGCAAAGATTGTTAGTGGTAGGTGGAACAAGCTCATTAACAGTTTATTTGTCTCTGTGAACACATATTTTTTAATGGATTCTGCAGTCTTGTCTTTATCTTGTGTGACTTTAGTTGCAAGGTATTTCATGTCCCTGTTAATTGCGGATTCTCCCCCTCTACATTTCACACCATTATTATAGTTTTTAAAGGATTCGATTCATAACCCGACACATCACCAAACTCAGCTATCAAGTGCTCAGTTGCTGAGAGGCCTGTTTGTAAATCTGTAGTATAGATCATCAACTCGTCAGCATAGAGAGAAACGTTTGTTCTCCCAAGTGTCATATCTAAAAGGGCATATTGCACTCTCCTTTCTAAGTTTACATACCAATGGTTCAATATATAAGTTAAATATTAGTTGGGATAGCGGGCAGCCCTGCCTCATGCAACTTGTTATTTTAAACTGTGGTGTTAATTGCCATTTAAAAGGATTCTGGCCGATGGGTTCTTATAGATCAACTGAACTATCCTACGAATTTATCCCCTAAGTTATCGTGTTTTAAAACTGTAATCAAGTAGGACCAGTGAACCATGTTGAAGGCTTTGGTAGCATCCAAGGTTAGGACAACAAGTAGTAGTTGTTATTTAATCCAAACAGTGGCTCAAAGTGTTTGAGAAATTGCAATTGCACAAACAAATACCAACAGTGAACAATTAATTAAAACAAAAAACACATCAGTGCATACATAAAAGTGAAAAAATAGAGAATCAGCCTATAAAGAAAAAAAATATTTTTGTTAGGCAGAGTCCTGTGCCCTCACTATCTCTCAAAACATTCCTGGTTCCATCTGTTTTAATTTCCAGGACAGCAGTTTCCCAACATTCTCCCCATATTCAAAGTGACCCCTCTTACTAACCTCCCACCTTGTGCTTGCTCTAGCCTCCATTAACAAAATGAGCCAGTCCCTCTGCTCTTGGAATTCTTTCTTAAGTAATACTTGTTTATTAGCTGATAGCTGATGATCCAATAGTTGCCTCTCCAAGCATTCCATTTCAGAGTCTAGCCCCACAAGCTCACTTCTTTATGTTCTACTCTTCTGAGATAGCACCTCCCACTTAAATAATATCGCCCTGCAGTTAACTTTAGTGTTGAGGCATCACCTACTACAGTGGGGCGGGCTGTGGGGAGACTGACGATTTGGATTAAGAGCCATTTGAAATGCTCCATTAAAGACTACAGATT
This sequence comes from Lissotriton helveticus, assembly GCF_964261635.1. Classification (NCBI taxonomy): domain Eukaryota; kingdom Metazoa; phylum Chordata; class Amphibia; order Caudata; family Salamandridae; genus Lissotriton; species Lissotriton helveticus. The sequence goes on from NC_136063.1 coordinate 986,243,285, forward strand.
CTGTGCCCAATTTAAAGACTCACCTACTATTATGGCTTTGGAGGAGTTCCTTGGAAATACTGGGGGTGATAACTGCATTTTAATAGCTGGGGACATGAATGTCACCTATGAACCTTTGGGATTGTTATCAAACCTTACAGCGGAAGAGGATGAGGAAATGGGAATTCGCCGGTTGACCCAGGTTAGATTTGCTAAAAACACCAAAGTGGCACTACAATTACCTCCTCTGGCCTTGCAATATGGTTTAAGAGCATGTAATGGCCGTACCATCTCTGATAGGGAGCTTAGTTATACTTATAAAAGAATAAATTGCAAAATGAGGACTGATTGCTTTCTGGTAGACACTTCATATTGGCATTTACTAATTAATATGCAAGTCATAGAACAGTCTGACAGCGATCACAATACTTTAGCCCTAGGACGGTATACACCTGTTACAACGCATTTTTTACTCCGCACTACCATTACAACGCGACTTTTACTCCGCATACCATTACAACGCATTGCGCTGGGGGGCGCTCTAGGATAGGGAATAAGTATAATTTACTATCCAACACCTTCCCTAGGGTCCACGGGGACTGGAGTTAGAATAGTAAATTATACTTACCACTATCCAGCACCTCTAAGCGCTATGCGTTGTAACGGTATGCGGTGTAAAAGTCGCGTTGTAACGGTCTGCGGAGTAAAAGTATGCGTTGTAACGTCATACATCCCCCTAGGACTAGTGGTTATTTTTGATTTACAACAAATACCAAAAGAAGATAATAATCCTAATCTGATTATACTAAGTAATAACAAGAGGAGGGTTAAGTGGTCAGAGATTGAAGGTAACTCAAAAGGTCTGGCGAATAGTTACAACAAGATCCTCCAGTCATTGTATGATTTAAAAAAATATACAGATGTGGGACACCAAATAATTAGATTATTTAACAATTTATGTGGGGATAAAGGGCAAGGCCATTAGTAGCAATAAACCTGAATGGTATGATGATAATTGTAAGGCTTGTAGAGAGGAACTAATGTCATCTGTAAAAAACGGAAACAGGCATCTTATATCAGACCTTAGGAAAAAATATCAAGTAGTATTGGGGGCAGAGGTATCCGAATCTTGGTTAGGTGCCGAGGTGGTGCCAGTTTTTAACAAAGGTGATGAGGGGGATACATCAAATTATAGGCCAATAAGCCCCATTGATATATCACAGAACCTGTTTTCAAGGCACTTTTTAGAAAGATTGACAGTCTGGATTTTAGAGGGGAATAAACTTAACACTTCTGCAAGCAGGGTTTAGGGCAAATACAAGTACTATGGATAACATTTTGATATTTCTTTTAATTCTTTGGAAGTATGTGACAATTAAGAAAAAACGTATTTATGTGTTTTTTGTTGAATTATATGCAGCTTTTGACCTCACCCCTCAAGAGAAATTATGGATAGCTTTAAAACATATGGGAGTGCGTGACTTCTTGCTACAAACTACAATAAGACTTCACACCAATAATTATGCCAAAATATGATGGGGCCAGAAAACGAGAACTAACTGAATGTATCAGGGTGGACAGGGGAGTCTGCCAAAGATTTGTATTGGCACCTAACCTGTTCACCTTATACATCAATGGGTTAATAGAGATATTGTATGATTATATTGGTGACCCCCTATGATTTCTGGCTAGTGGATATTGTCGTTATTATTTGCAGATGATACCCTACTTGTCTCCAACTCCCCTATGGGATTATAGAACCCTCTGGTCCGAATCTCACTTTCTTGTAGGGAATTTGGGTTGGAAATAAATGTTACAAAAACAAAATGTATGACTGTCAACCCACATAGGTCATTTAAGAGTAAGAACAGGTTGGGGGGATACATATCTGGAGTGTGTGAAATAATTTGACTATTTAGGGGTTAGGTTCACTAATACTCTTTCATGGTCCTCCAAAAATAATTAAGAGCCATGCAACATTACAGCACACGTGGTGCACAATTGCTAAACAACTGAAAAAATCGACCTTTAGACCCATTTTGCTAGCCATTAAAATGTACAGGGCAACATACATTGCAGCCACCTTGTGTGGGGCTGAGCAATGGGGTGCTGATAATATATGTGGCATTGAAATTACTGAGAACAATTTTATGAGATCTGTTCTTGCTCTGCCTCGCAACAAGACTTTAACCCCTATTCGTTTAGATCTTGGTTTGAAAAGCATATCTCATGTTGCTGTGTTAAGGTCCTTGTCTGTTTGGGTTAGATTGTGGACTAACGAGTCTCCTCTTCTCTTACGTGAATCAGTTGTAGAGATACTTGATTTAGATCTCAAAGGGCAAATACCCTGCTTTAACCATGTTAAGCAATTGTTATTTAGCTTGGGGATGCCCAACTTATGTGCTAACCCAGCAGCTATGCCAAAAAAGTCCTTTGGTAGTCTAAAGAAGAGGCAGTGGCACTATATTAAGAATCAGTGACTAAACCGATTCCGGGTCGGTGAGCTAACAAGAAGATTTCTAGACTTCAAAGACAGAATGACTTGTGAGGCCTTACTTAATAGTATAGAACCACCGGAGGCAATATCTCTATACTTAAAGTTCACATACAGTATCCTCCCTCTGAAAGAGACCCGGAGCAGATGGGCAGGAAGTATTTGCTCCCCAAATTGTCCCTTCTGTTCAGGTAAATTAGAATACATGGATCACTTTTTATTTTTTCGTATACTAAATATACAACCACAAGAGAGTTTGGTTTTCCCCAATTTGCTTTGCTCTTTCTTTGAGGCAACTAAAGGAGACCATCAGAATCTTAAAATGTGATGCTACATCTTGGCTAATGTTTGCTGTGTCAAGATATTTATTATATGCCTGGCGTATGAGAAGCAAAAATAGTTCATCTGTATTGGGACATAAGTGCACATTGGTATACATACTTTATAACATCGAATGTACATCTGTTTATAATGAAATTAGTATTTTGTAGGGCCTGTTTTAGATATAGGATCGTAATATTTAGGCACTTGCACATTATAGAAATAGATTGCCATTGCAGCAGGTTGACCGGTTGATAATTCCCGGAAGCATATATATATATATACAGGATAAGTTACATCCTTTTTCATAATCGCTCGCATGTGTTCAAGGATGCTTTTTTATGTTGGATGTATTTTACTACCAATGTAGCGTACTGGGCAAGGACATTCTAGGCAGTACACCGTATATTCCGAGTTACAATTCAGGAGTTTCTACATATGTCTAGTAGGTCTAGGATCCCCTTGTCTGCCTTTGTAGTTGGTGACTTTATGGCTATATTTGCACACCTTACACCCATACAGGGATAGAAACATGAGATCTTATTTGTTGTAGATGGGGTAGCATCGTAGTGACCGCGTATTAAGTGGTCACTCAAAGATTGACATCGTCTGTAAGTTATCTGAGGACGTGTGGGAAGATTTTTTTTCAAGACGTTATCTGTTTGGAGAATATGCCAGTTCTTCGCGAAATCTGAACTATATCTCTGGACCTTTCATTAAACTGAGTTATCATCCTAGTTGGACCCTCCTGTTTCGATTTCTTAGATGTATTTGTTGTCAGCAGGTCAGACCTATTTACTTGGTCTACCCTTGTCCCTCATTGGCGTAAGTCAGCATTGGTGTAACCTTTGGCTTTGAATCTTTCTAGGGCTAGGTTTTTGGCTTGGTCATAGTCTGGTTGGGTTGTACAGTTGCGCTTAAGGCGCAAGAATTCCCCGTATGGGATGTTCTTGACCAGACTTTTTGGGTGAAGTCTCCCTTGCATGCAGGACAGAATTGCATGCCGTCGGTTTACTATGTAGCCTAGTAAGCAGGCTGTCCTCCTCTATATAAACTTCCAAGTCCAAATAGCTTACTTTAGTGTCGCTAATATGTCCTGCATATGTCAGATTCAAGTTGTTGTTATTAAGAGAGGTAGTATATTCAACCCATTGCTCATGTTGTTCACCCCAGACCACGTGCTTCTCCCACCAGCCTACGAACAAGTCTGCGTAGCTGGGGGCGAAGCACGTGCACCTCGCATTACCGCGTTGTCGCCTGTATAATTGCCATAAAAACATCCAAAGATAGTCACTATTGTGTTTCCAGTGTTAGAGGCTCACCACCACTGGAGTCTAGCACCCGGGACGAGTGGCGCGGCGTGGGTGACTGTCTGTGCTGTATATATATGTATATATATATATATATATATATATATATATATATATATATATATATATATATATATATATATATATATATGGTACTAACAAATGAACTCCTTCTGAAAAACTAAGCCCATGGGGGTGGCGCTCTCGCCGGCAAAGAAATACAGGCAATCAAATTCTGCAAACCATCCAGTATAACACGCTCTTGGGTCACAAAGTCCAGAAACATCTCCAATTAAAGAAAAGGGGATTTATTGAACATCATAAATCCTCCGTGACACGTTCCGATCAAGACCGCTGAGGATTGAAACGCATCACGGAGGATTTATGATGTACAATAAATCCCCTTTTCTTTATTTGGAGACGTTTCTAGAGTTTGTGACCCCAGAGCACTTTATACTGGATGGTTTACAGAATATATATATCATGTGATCAAGGCCACTCTGAGGCATAATGGCATAATGTCCTTAATAAACAACTTTTGCTCAAAATTGTGGTCCGTGCTCGTGGTAATCCGAGCGAGTGGGCAGCAGGAGCGAAGAGCTTGATGATATATATGTATATATATATATATATATATATATATATATATATATATATATATATATTACCTACTGGCGGTCGCCAGTAGGTATATATAGTTAGGATTTTTTCTCTATGGGTTTTTTGAAAATTCTATGTCTAATAACTTTGGCGTTTGTGGACGGAATCGGCTGAAATTTTCAGGAAAATGGCACATTTTGTTTCTGAGCAGCCCTTGAAAATTTGGGGGGGGTTCGTCCAGTGGGGGCCGAGAAAAAAGGGGGGTCCCAAAACGTGTTTTTAACATTGAGTTTTCCATAGGGCGGTTGGCCTCACTTTTAGCCCGAACGGCTGAATGGATTTGCACGAAACTTGGCAAAATTGTAGGGACTGGTAGCCCGATGTGCCTTTTGTAGGTCTCAATATATGTGCTCCAGTGGATTTTGAGAAATTAACGTTTAAAAAAAGATATATATCTGTAACAGCGGACCGGGCAGCGTCCCAGGACGCGTACTTTTCGCGCAACGGAGCTTTGTGAAGCGAAGCTGATTGGTTCTCCGGCGTCTGTCAACATTCCAAACAGTCCGTAGCGGCCGCCATCTTGTCTCTCGGTAGGATCGAGAGACAAGAGGAGGTCAAAACAAAGGGGGAAATAACTATGAGGGGGCATAGTAGATCCTCGCTGACCCCCTAGGTTTGATGTGGAGGTTTTAAAAGGGCCCCGCGGGGCAAAAAAAATAATAATAATAATAATCGAACGGCTGAATGGATTTGCACGAAACTTGGCAAAATTGTAGGGACTGGTAGCCCGATGTGCCTTTGCTAGGTCTCAATATATGTGCTTCAGTGGATTTTGAGAAATTAACGTTCAAAAAAAGATATATATCTGTAACAGCGCACCGCTTCGCGTACTTTTCGCGTTACGGAGCTTTGCGAAGCGAAGCTGATTGGCTCTCCGGTGTCTGTAAACATTCCAAACAGTACGTAGCGGCCGCCATCTTGTCTCTCGGTAGGATCGAGAGACAAGAGGAGGCCAAAGCGAAGGGGCAAATGACCATAAGGGGGCATAGTAGATCCTCGCTGACCCCCTAGGTTTGATGTGGAGGTTTTAAAAGGGCCCCGCGGGGCAAAAAAAATAATAATAATAATAATCGAACGGCTGATGACCATAAGGGGGCATAGTAGATCCTCGCTGACCCCCTAGGTTTGATGTGGAGGTTTTAAAAGGGCCCCGCGGGGCAAAAAAAAATAATAATAATAATAATCGAACGGCTGAATGGATTTGCACGAAACTTGGTAAAATATTAGGGACTGGTAGCCCGATGTGCCTTTGCTATGTCTCAATATATGTGCTTCAGTGCATTTTGAGAAATTAACGTTCAAAAACAAGATATATATCTGTAACAGCGCTCCGCTTCGCGGAGATAAAATTATATGTGTATTACCTAGCTGTTGCTAACACCAGTTAGCGACGGCTAGTAGGAGATAGCGACCATCTTGGGTCCCACTTTGCATGTGAGTGATATTTATCACTAATGACATGCAAAGTGGGCATGCCAAGATGTTAGCGACTGGAAACAGTCGCTAACATCGCTATCTCCTATTATCAACTTTTGGAAATATTCGAGATAAGCGCGAATATCTCCAAAAAGTAACAGCTGCCCTGAGCAGTTCTTAGCCATGTTATCCAATGGGAGGTGGATAACATGGCTAAGAGCATTAGCTCGGTAATGCATGAATATCGCGGAGTTTTCAGCGACATTAATGCATTGCGCTCGTTTTTTATCGTATTTGCGATAAACCTTGATAATAGCAAGGTTTATCTGCGATAATTTCTGACGGTAAAAAAATCGTTGCTAAGCATCGTTAGGGATAAATATCGCTTAACCTTGGTAATATGCCCCAACGTCTGTTAACGTTCGATTCGAAGGAAATCAGGAATTGTTGAAAAACATTGTGTGCGCCATCTTGTCTTTTTTCAAATGCCACACTTTTGTCGTGCACGGCAGCCATTTTAGATGCCTTGACCAGATCCACTCTGTGAACGCTGTCGATCCTTAGCATGGCTCCCCACCCTCGCAAGCATCTCCCCCAGGCAGTGGTCACCCCCGCTCTCTGTTTTATGCATGGGTAATAAACCTCCCCCCATCTGCGCTGTTCTTCCCTGAGAATCACACCCTGTGCCCGCCCGACACCTCCCTTTCGCCCTATTCACTACCGCACCCTCTGACACTCCTTTTCCTCTGTGTCCGATTGTCCAGGCCGGTCCTAGGCTATCAGCTAGCCCTGCAGATGTAGTTTATGGCCACAGCTGTAAAGAATCACCCGTCTTCAAAGGAGTTATAGTAGATCAAGGCCCACACTCGATGAGATCCGTCACAGCAGAAGCGTTGCTATTATCTGAAAACCATTCTGTATTGTGATTGGGGAGGGGACCGAGCGTGAAGCGGAAGATTCCAGGGATGACTCTTTGTACATCAAAGTTTTTACAATTATGTGTCACATTAAAAATATATAGCACTCCGACAAAGTAGTAAGATTATAAAACTTTAATAATTTATAAATATATACAAGAAAACAAAAATAGTAATAACATATAAACATTTTTAGAGAAAAACAACGAAGTAGCGGTCGGCTGTGCGAATAGTCCCAACGCAGCACAACGTCCAGATTTCCGGCGTGGGGCGTCGCGGGGGGTGGGTGATCAGTAGCAAACTGTTGTGCGAATAGTTCCAAGGCAGCAGAACGCGCCGAAATCTAGATGACACAAAAGTGATGTCTAGTAAGTTGCCACCCAGCAAATAACGGCGTGGGGCGTCGCGGGGGGTGGGTCATCAGTAGCAAACTGTTGTGCGAATAGTTCCAAGGCAGCAGAACGATGGCACCAAGGTGATGTCCAGTAAGTTGCCGCACTGGTTTTGGTATCCTACAATGCTGCTCCGAATAACGGCGTGGGGCGCCCCGGGGGAGGCGGCGTGAACGGGCCTCTCCAGGTGGAGTCTCGTCTGTTGTAGTGGGGCGCCCCTTTACCGTTTCAGTTGCCATTCCGTCCGCTTTTGGTCCACTGTGTCAAAATCCGCCATTCAGCTGAGTTGCGCCCACTCTTGCGGTGCAGCGATAGGCGGCTGTCACAGGACTCTCAAAATGGCGGCAGGCTGTTTCCTTTTTGGGCCTGGTCCACTGAAATGGCCCTGGGACACCTTGGAAATCGGACGCTTGTCTGCTAGGTCTTGGACCCCATTCTCGAAAGCGTCCCCTCCGCCTTGAGAATTCATCAAAAGTTTTGGGGGCCCCGACTCCTGCAGGCTTCTGGTGGGGAGCGGCTGCCATGATTGCTCGCGGAATGACCACGACGGAGCCACGAGATGGTGGTGCTTTCATGCTGACGCCAGCTTCAGTCTGAAACATCCAGAAACAAGGTGGGGCTTTCATCGTTTGGGGGAAAAAAAAAGTTTTCATCCAATGAAAAGTGTTGTTTTTAGGTCATATGATGAAGCCTTCCATCATTAGGAAACCAAAAGTAAAATGAACCAATGAAAAGTTTTATAAACAAGTCACATGACCTGTTATGCGGCATAGGGTATAAAATGCGGAGAAAATACGTTGGCACGTGAGGCGGCGTCAGTAGCGGACCGATGTGCGAATAGGCCGAAGGCAATACAACGCGCCAAGATCCGGATGGCATCGAGGTGGTGTCATAGTTGAGAGTTCTGAGCAGCGGTTGTAACACTGTCTGAAGCTTATTTGCAGCTGCTGCAGCTTCACTACGCGCCAAGATCCGGATGGCACCGAGGTGGTGTGTAGGAAGTTGCCGCACTGGTGTGGCCATCCTACAATGCTGAAAGTCGGCGTGGGGCGCCCCGTTGGCCTGTGAGTTTGCGTCAGTAGCGGACCGATGTGCGAATAGGCCGAAGGCAGCACAACGCGCCAAGATCCGGATGGCACCGAGGTGGTGTCTAGTAAGTTGTCGCACTTCTGTGGCCATCCTACAATGTTGAAAGTCGGCGTGGGGCGCCCCGTTGGCCTGTGAGATGGTGTCAGTAGCGGACTGATGTGTGAATGGGGCCAAAGGCAGCGCAACAATATTTTCTACTATATTTCCGGTGTAGAAGAGACCACAAGGCGCTGAGATGCCAAGATCCGGATGGCACCGAGGTGGTGTCTTGCAAGTTGTGGTACTGGTGTGGCCATCCTACAATGCTGAAAGTCGGCGTGGGGCGCCCCGTTGGCCTGTGAGATGGCGTCAGTAGCGGACCGATGTGCGAATAGGCCGAAGGCAGCACAACAATATTTTCTGACTGACACCACAAGGCGCTGAGATGCCAAGATCCGGATGGCACCGAGGTGATGTCTAAGTTGCGGACTGATGTGCGAATGGGGCCAAAGGCAGCGTAACAATATTTTTTGTATGGAAGATACCACTAGGCGTTGAGATGCCAAGATTCGGATGGCACTGAGGTGATGTCTAGCAAGTTGGTGTGGTCATCCTACAATGCTGAAACTCGGCGTGGGTCACCCCATTAGCCTGTGAGATGGCGTCAGTAGCGGACCGATGTGCGAATAGGCCGAAGGCAGCACAACGCGCCAAGATCCGGATGTCACCGTGGTGGTTTCATAGTTGAGAGGCACTTCATCTGCAGTGGGGCGCCGAGATCCGGATGGCACCGAGGTGATGTCTAGCAAGTTGCTGTACTGGTGTGGTCATCCTACAATGCTGAAACTCGGCGTGGGTCGCCCCATTAGCCTGTGAGATGGCGTCAGTAGCGGACCGATGTGCGAATAGGCCGAAGGCAGCACAACGCGCCAAGATCCGGATGTCACCGTGGTGGTTTCATAGTTGAGAGGCACTTCATCTGCAGTGGGGCGCCGAGATCCGGATGGCACCGAGGTGATGTCTAGCAAGTTGCTGTACTGGTGTGGTCATCCTACAATGCTGAAACTCGGCGTGGGTCGCCCCATTAGCCTGTGAGATGGCGTCAGTAGCGGACCGATGTGCGAATAGGCCGAAGGCAGCACAACGCGCCAAGATCCGGATGTCACCGTGGTGGTTTCATAGTTGAGAGGCACTTCATCTGCAGTGGGGCGCCGAGATCCGGATGGCACCGAGGTGATGTCTAGCAAGTTGCTGTACTGGTGTGGTCATCCTACAATGCTGAAACTCGGCGTGGGTCGCCCCATTAGCCTGTGAGATGGCGTCAGTAGCGGACCGATGTGCGAATAGGCCGAAGGCAGCACAACGCGCCAAGATCCGGATGTCACCGTGGTGGTTTCATAGTTGAGAGGCACTTCATCTGCAGTGGGGCGCCGAGATCCGGATGGCACCGAGGTGATGTCTAGCAAGTTGCTGTACTTGTGTGGTCATCCTACAATGCTGAAACTCGGCGTGGGTCGCCCCATTAGCCTGTGAGATAGCAGTTCTTTGGATTTGGGCCTGGCTCGTCTGCTGTAGTGGGGCGCCCCTTTACCGTTTCAGTTGCCATTCAGCTGAGTTTCGGCTGCTCTTGATGCTACAGCGACAGGCGGCTGCAACAGGACTCTCAAAATGGCGGCCTGTTCTTTGGATTTGGGCCTGGTCCACTAAAATGGCCCTGGGACACCTTAGAACTCGGACGCTCGATTTTTTTTTCCTTTCCTGTACATGCAAAAAAAGGTAAATGCCCGGTACGTTACACGCTTCATCTGCCACGATGAACTCTCTAGAGGAACCGAAAAAAAATATAGTTGTGGTAACTATACCATGCATTGTCATATGGAGAGGTGGCACCAATTAATTATAGTGCTGCATAAAAGAGATTTGGAGGAGAACCCCTGACCTGCTAGTACATTCATCAAAGAAGTGGCACTGAGAGCTTCAGAGGCAAGGGAAACGGTCCCAAATATTTAGAAGAACTTTGGAAAGATTAAAATGACATGTTTAGATTGTGGCAAATTTATTTCATGTGGACATCTGAGTGTTACTCTAATAAATACAGTATATGAACATCATCATAGTCGATGGTTGGTAGAGACATTTTGACTATATCCTGGACCTGCCCGTCCTCGCCCAAAATGGCGCCAGAATAAATGGGACTCGTAACTCCTTGTTGTGTACTGGTTGCAGAACCTTGAAATCACGAGATACGTATGCAGTTTTGAAGCACATGGCGGGCGGGGACGAGAATTGATTGAATATTTCGACATCCCTATTGATATTAAGTTCTGATGTGTTATTGATTACTGTACTGTTGAAAGTTCGAATTAACGTCACCCATGGTACTTGCCCGCAAATGTATATCTAGATAATTTTATTGTAACTGGCCCTGTCGTATTTTAATTATAAAATGTACGTCCACCGATTCCGTAACTGTTAGACACCTTAGTTCTTGCAACCTAATGGCCCGCCCGTTACGTTCCTCTACAGTGTAAATGTCTATTTATCATATACGATTACAGTTTGCTCCGTGGCCGGCCCACGTGGTTATAGGCTCGTATTTGTATAATGAAATTTTCACAATAAAGGTTTTTAAAAGAAAACATGGTAGTAGTATATACATTGGTAAAGTTTTTAATAATAGTCACTGTTTTAGAATCATTAAAAGGCAAGTGAAATAAAGCAGACCAATTACATGAAGGGTAAAAGGTATAATACGAAGGAACGCAGTAAAGATAAATGGTCAAGGGCTGTTGTGTTTTCTATTCCTGCAACATAAAGTGATCGATAAGAATCTCATATTCAGGCGTATCGGCGACTAAGACAGCAGGTCGACCCTCTTTTGCTCAACGGCTCCGTCATGGGACGAAGAAACGCTCTTTTTCTCGAAAAAAGAATATATTTTACTTGCAGGACAGTTGTAAAATTTCCGGGAAAGTACATTAGCCTGGAACATTATAACATATATTTAAGAAAAAATAATGTTCGGAAGTAATGAAAAGCGTAATTTTTAGGTCATATGACCAAGCCTTTCATCATTACAATAAGAAAAGTAAAATGAACCAATGAAAAGTTTTATTAACAAGTCACATGACTTGTTATGCTTACGTTACGCGCTGCGCGCCCCGGATGACTTCCGGATGCGCTAACGCGGCGCGTCATATGACGCATTACGCGACAACGCAGGTACAGAATATAGTCAAAATGTCTCCACCAACCAGCGGTCGGAACACAACCCCTTTCAGCAGGCTAAATAGTTCTGTTAAATGACAACAGAAGGGACAGGCAACAAGAACCATCAGTCAAAGAGGGGAGGGCTAGTTCTTCTCTACCGGGTTACATTGGGGCGCTACCGGAACTGATCGAATTGGTAGTCTACAGTGTTTCTGGATGTTTCAGACTGAAGCTGGGGTTAGCATGAGAGCAGCACCATTTCGTAGCTCCGTCGTGGTCATTCCGCAACCAATCATGGCAGCCGTTCTTTATCGTTATTTTGGGCGGGGTGGGTGGCGGAGCAGAGCTGTTTTGCAGCCATCATTGTGTGGAGTTCAGTTCATCTCACTAGTTTTGTATTTGTCATGAGGGGTTGTTCCTAATGTTTCTATTTTAGCGAGGTCAAAAAGAGATCCCATTAGTGGCCTACTGATTTTGCTCGATTCCTTTTCTTTTTTTTTACACGATTTTTCGTTATCTGCAAAGACTAAACAGAGTATTGCGACTCTGTGTTTGTTTGTAAATAGAGAATGAACCAAAGAGAACTAATTCTAAAACAGTAAATACTTGGATAACAATGAATCAAATGGAGAGAGAAGCAGGCACGACGGATTACAATGGGGGCAAAGACCTGCGTTAACTACCTTTCACTATCTGCAAAGAGAGAGTACTCCTAATAGAAATGAGGGGGGGGGCACCATTCAAAGCAGATCAGTGTGCATAAACACGAAAATGTTTTCACTTACCACGTACTTGACATTCGACAGCTTATGATATTTGCTATTAAAAAACCATTGAAATTCACTGAAAAAACCATAGGTTATAGACCATATATAGTTAGGAATTAGCATTTACAAAACCTTGAAAATTCACTGAAAAAACCATAGGTTATAGACCATATATAGTTAGGAATTAGCATTTAAAAAACCTTATTTTACTCACACAAAACCATTGAAATTCCATATATAGTTAGTTGCACTAACTATATATCGCGCACCTGCAATCCACTGCTGATGATGTCACATATTACATCATTCATGACATGGTCAGTGACATCACTGATGACATCACTGATGACATCTCAAATGACATCACTGATGACATCACTGATGACAACATCCAGTGACTGTATGTTTCTGTAAAGTTAAAATGTGTCTTACATATTGAAGAATGAGTGGAAGTATAAGTGTCTGGACAAAGGATTTAGTAGGTGCATGACTGAATGCATGAGTGAGTGATTAAATGTGTCTCACTGAGTGCATGGGTTAGTGACTAAAGTGTCTTAATTTGTGCATCATTATGTCTGTTGTTCTGTAAACTGCTGCATGTTTTGATCAGTAGCTATATGATTAACTATATGGGTTATTGATTGATTGCCCAAGTATTTGCATGGGAGACTGAGTGTGTGTGTGGCTGGATGGGAGGTGTGTGACTCTGTACAGATCAATGTGTACTTGTATCAATGATTGTATAAGAGAGTAAGTATGTGTTAGTATATGGTTGAAAACGTAAGGTGCTCTATGTTTAACTGTATAGAGTAGAAAATGGAAGTGTGATTGATTCTTTACAGGACTGACTAGGTGTGTGAGTAACTCCATGGATGAGTGGCAGAGTGTGAGTGTCTGTATAGGTGTATGAGTGCATATGATTGTGTTGTAAACATGAGTGATTGTATGTATGAATGATTGTATGGGTGAATGAGTGAATGTGTGTGTAGACGTAGGAATCAGTGAGTACGTATGTAGTAACTAGTATTGGTGTGTCAATGGTTTGAAAAATTATACTCTGTTTTTAACACTGGGTGAAACAGAGGTTATATTAAAATGTGAGGAGATGCATTGTATTGTCACATGAATGATATCATCAGTGATGTGATCATTGATGTCAAGTGAGATGTCATCAGTGATGTCATTTGAGATGTCATCAGTGATGTCATCAGTGATGTCACTGACCATGTCATGAATGATGTAATATGTGACATCATCAGCAGTGGATTGCAGGTGCGCGATATATAGTTAGTGCAACTAACTATATATGGAATTTCAATGGTTTTGTGTGAGTAAAATAAGGTTTTTTAAATGCTAATTCCTAACTATATATGGTCTATAACCTATGGTTTTTTCAGTGAATATATATATATATATATCACCCTGCAGTGTTTGGAGAAACAAGTCTGGTTGGCCAAGAAAGTCTTGTTCTCATCAGAGCCCATCCTTTGAAGAACCGGGGTTTAACCCAGCGGGGTCAGGGGCACGCATAAGATCTTCGAGTTCACCTGTCTTGGTATTCAAAGACACGGAATACTTCTGGATGGCGTCAGAGACCAAGTTTATTAGCTGCAGCTAGTAACAGTGATCCTAGAAATACATCACGGTGTAAATTCTCAGGAGACTGCTCATTTTACTGAGGCGAGACGTCTCCTTTTATACCCAATATTCACATTATAAATGTACACCCACTGCACAAGATTCTAGCCAATAAGATACACTTTCAAACAAAGTATCACATAGCAAAAACTCAATTTACAGTATCCCAACCCAAAAGTTAATTATTAGGAATGTCCCAAATTCAATCTCCACAAGCCGGACAAACCTATAATTGAAAGCATAACCCATGTAATGAAGAAACATAAAAAAGAAACAGTAACAGATGCTGAACAAGATAAGGCATGTGCAAGGAAACTAAAAAGTTAACGATGTCCTGAACATTGATTGGCAATCTCAGACAAAGATCGATCAGGAAAATTGGCTTGGCGAGGTCAGTTTCAGGTGAAGAGGTCAGTTTCCTACAGTTCATTTCAGAGTCAAAAAGAAACCTAGTTAATGTATACATGAACTAAGAAGGCCAGGCCACTTTGTTCGCCAGGTTACCTTTACAGGCCTACGTGAGGGCAACACAAAATGGTGACACAGAACAAAATGGAGTCAGACCTGAGAATTACAGAACCTCACCTTGTGACACACAGCATTACTTGTTGTGATTTTCAAACTCCACATGGAGGCCCTGGAACCTATCAGCTATGGTCATTAGCATTCACAAGTATGGAGTTGATATACAGTTGTACTTAAGGCTCTCATCTGTCATTGATGCATTGCCCGATCAATGGCCTATCCAACTATCATTAAATCCTGCACAGCTAAATAACCACAAGTTAACCCTTAATAACATCATTGTCAACAGTGCTAAATCCTTGGTCTTTAATACTGATTAAATATACAAAAAGAAGCAGGAGAGGGAAACAAATCCCAGGGACACCCTCTGCTCAGTCAAGTCAAAAACCAAAAAGTCCTAGAAATATTACACATACCCAATCATATTCATTTCTTCGCTGGGGACCCTTCCTTCACTAGTAAGATAAAAACAAGCTCTAGTGCAAAGCTACAGGAAGAACCCCATGTATGTGTCAATGTATAAAACCAGAAAGACAGGTCAGTGTCAAGGTAAAGACCAAGTGTGCTCATAAAACAATGAGAGAAAAAAACAAAGGGGGGGCCTCTTGTTAGCAACCACCAAGGAGAAATTGGTATGCATATCATCATCTGCACCTCACCTCTGCAATGGGGGGAACCAACACCCAAACAAATTCAAGAGGAATGTTGTATTTATGTTTGTATAGTTAATCTAATAGTATTTTTAATATAGCACACATCTCTGACAACTAGTGGTGGCCGCCACAAACAAAGGGTGGTGAGGCGGGTGGAGGGAGCGCGGGAGGGGGACCGCGGGGGTGGTTTAGAAAAAATATTTGTAATTTTAAAATTTACCTTTAGCCACCGCTCACCACCAGCAATGGGTCGCGCCGCCTCGCCACTTCCTGGTCCCAGCAGCCCTGGGAAAGACTCCCATCCAATCCCCGGCTGCAGACACGCGTGTGGATTGGCCTGAGAGGCTAGAAAGATGCTCCACTGAGGCCAGGGATTCTGTGGGAGTTTCTCCAGCTCACGCTGTTCAATGCAGCCGGGCTGGAGAAACCTAAGTGTGCATGTGTGTTTTGGTCGGCCTGAGACGGCCGGCCAAACACACATGAGCACTTAGAAATTGTACGTAACAATCCTCCTCCCCACTCCCATGCCTCGGCCCTGCCCCTCCCTACAGCGCTGGCTCAGGGCTGGTACATGCAAAATAAAACGATGCAAGAACATTGTTTAATTTTTCACTTGCTGTCTCTTAGCCAGGCAGTGGGGTGACGCTCCTCCACCATTGTAGAGGAGCCGCCACTGCTATCAACCCACAGTGGTCCCCTTAGGGGTGAAGAGAAGATAGCAAATGAAAAAAAATGATAAAGAAAAAGAAAAAGAAATTGAAAAGTAAACAAAGGGTTAGAAATGTGTTGCATATAGTTTCTAGTAATTTATTCTGCAATAATGCCTGCACTCATGGTTAAAGGAACATACCATGTATTAGATGATTTTAAATAGAAAGGCCGACACGTTTCATTGCCTTTCTTACTTATTGGCAATTTTTTCAGGGCAGAAGGACCTTGTTTTACCCATGTGTACACTGGACTAAATAGCTGCCAGGTGAATGCATACCTGCAAGCCACCAAAGGAAACCATAGATTTTTGTCCAGACACTTCACAGCTCTAAGTCTGTACGCCGCCTGTGCCAACGTTCCAGGCAACAATGTACCACCCATTTTATGAGTAAAATTGGTCTTTTCCTTGGCACTGACCTGTCTTTCTGGTTTGATGCATAAACACATACATGGAGTTGTTCTGTAGCTTCGCACTAGAGCTTGCCCGTACCTTACTAGTGAAGAAAGGGTCCACAGAGAAGGAATAAATATGATAAGGTATCTTTAATACTGATATCAGTCACAGATTCAGCAACCATACTGAGAGCAACAGCAAACTCACCAGGAAGGGATTGATACAGTCAAAAGGAAAACATTTAAACATTTTCAGTCTTTATATTCAGACAGCTCAAGGAGTCTGATCTTTGGAAGAGGATGTCAACTTAGCAAACCTGGTTTGCAAAATGTTGGGAGTCCTTTGTGCCTTCATCACAATACTGTTTGCTTGCAGGTTGACGTTCTAGAACATGCAGTTAGGGGGAAGGGGTTACATGGGTTTTTACCACCAGTATCTCTGTATTTTCATTCCTTAAACCCCTGGGACTTGACTTATCACACATCTTCAGCTCCTCAGGATTTGCAGAGGGCGCACCCAACAATACAGTCAAATACAAAATATATTACCCATCCTAGTTATATTACAAGTCGGGCATAGACTCCTCATAACATGGCCTCCTTGGACAGGATCCTGTTGCCTACAAATACTTCTTAAAATGGAATTTATTTATTTATTTATTTATTACGTTTATAAAGCGCAGCAGCAACCCAAAAAGGGTTTCCCGGTGCTAGTACTGTCACAGAGTGGGAAGCCAGAAGGTACTCATTTATTGATTAAAAAGCCAGGTCTTAATGGCCTTCCGAAAACGGGGATAACAATTCTCGGAGCAAATGTCTGGGGGGAGGGTGTTCCAGAGTTTGGGTCCCAAGTAAGAAAAGGACCTGCCACCCATCCTAGACAATCTAATCTTAGGCACAGCAAAAAGCTTTTGGGAGGAGGAGCGGAGAGAGCGTGACGGGGAATAGCTATGGACGAGAGTTTGTAAGTAGTTAGGAGCTCTGCCCATTCTAATTTTGTGCATGTAACTTAGCGATTTGAATTTTACTCGGTTGTCAACCTTCAGCCAATGGATATCGCCAAGGCGTTCTGTAATGTGATCCTTTCTATGAGCGTTGCAGAGCAGACGAGCGGCAGCATTCTGTACTAACTGGAGGCGCCTGGTAACCGCCTTGGTTGCCCCCAGGTAGAGTATGTTACCATAATGCAACCTGGAGGTAATCAAGGCGTTCACCACAGCTCTCCTGGTGTCATATGGCAGCATCCAAAAAATCTTCCTCAGCCACCGCAGAATGACAAAACAGGTGGAAGACACTTTGTTGACTTGGCATTGCAAAGTCAGACCCTTGTCTATGATCATCCCCAAGTTGCGCACATGCTCCGATGGTAATGAAAGCGGACCCAGCTCGGGAGGCCAGTGCCTGGAACTCCAGAGATTGTGTT
This sequence comes from Lissotriton helveticus, assembly GCF_964261635.1. NCBI lineage: Eukaryota > Metazoa > Chordata > Amphibia > Caudata > Salamandridae > Lissotriton > Lissotriton helveticus. The sequence goes on from NC_136063.1 coordinate 986,261,162, forward strand.
TTTGACCAAGGACCGGGACCTCAGTCTTCCCTCCGTTCAGTTTGAGACGGTTTAAATTCATCCAATTAGCTATTGCCCCAAGGCCAGTCTGAAGGAGGGAAGTGGAGGCCTGGTCAGATTGAGACAGGGAGAAGACGATTTGCGAGTCATCGGCATAGGTGAACAGGGTGAGCCCAGCACGCTCTGCAATATGGGCCAAGGGAGTGACATAAAGATTGAAGAAAAGGGGGCTGAGGATCGAGCCCTGGGGTACTCCATGGGGTGATAAATAGGTTTTGGAAGTTGCTGAGTGAGATAAAATCTGGAAAGTACGATCAGTCAGGAAAGAGGCTAACCAGTCCAGGGCTTATCCACCTTTGCCAATGGTAGACAGAGATCAAAGAAGAATATTATGGGAGACCGTATCGAACACCGCACTGAGATCGAGTAATATCAGTACAGCTGTCTCACCTCTGTCTAATAAGGAGCGAAGGTTCTCAGTAACGCCGAGAAGCGTGGTTTCCGTAGGGAAACCTGGGCGGAAACCCGACTGGGAGGATGAAGCAGATTGTTAACGGAGATGAATTGAGATAAGTGGTAGTGGACATGCCTCCCGAGGATTTTAGAGAATGCTCTTAAGACATTAGAAACTCAAACATATTCAGTTGCATAAGAGCAGTTTATTAGTGGATGACATGGAGCCATCTCAAATTGAACGCATCCAAAACAGAAATACTCCCATGTGGCAACTGGAAAAATGATGACCCACTCCGCACCTGGCCTGACTGTCTGGGACCACTTCCTAAAGCATACAATACAGTAAGAAACCTTAGAATTACCATAGATTTTAAGCTATCAATAAATGCCCAAGTGGATAAGTTAGCAAGATCAAGCTTTGTTACTATGTTAACTCTGGACACCCATAATATGGCCTCCTTGGACAGGATCCTGTTGCCTTAAAAAAGGTGAATTCAAGATGGGGTGCAAACTCTTCAAAATGGCTTGGTCAGTAGGAGGTGAGAACTCTCCCTAAAAATATTGCCAGCACTAAGACCAGACCTCTAAATAATGGCCTTGGGGCAGGGTGCAAACTCCTCAAAATGGCATTTCCTGGTATGAGTAGCATGCACAAACCACCAAATTAAAACAATCATCTGGGATGGGCATCTGCAAGAAGGCAAGTGGGCTGAAGGGGTGCAACTATCAACTGGGGTGGGTTATCATTCAGAAAGGATATGACATCCAGTTAAATGCTGTGACAAACTGAATTCAAAATGCTATATATGCAAATAAAGAATTTTATAAAAATTCTCAATGGATTTCGAAAACCTAAATGCACAAAAATAACTCATCCCATTTCTCAAGAATTTACTGACAAACAGACAAATCATTACACAACCAAAGCAGACATGCTTGACTGTTTAAAAGAAAGGAAAACCACCAGCACCAACCCTTCTGCAACAATCCCCTCCAGTAGTAGGCTAACCCAGCCTCTACATTCCTTCAAACAACTATCAGAAACTGAATTCATGGATCTTGTCAAAGCAAGCAGGCCAGCCGGGTGACCTTCTGACCCTTAAGCACCACAAATCTTTAAGAACATTCTTTTAACTACCACTGCTGCCACACCAGTCAGACAAATTATCGTTAATTCTTTAACTACAGAAGTCTTTCTAGAAGACTTAAAAAGGCATACACATGACCCTTATTTAAGAAAACAAACTTGGACCCGCCTGACCCAAACAACTACAAACCAATTACAAATTGACCTTTCTTAAGTAAACTGCTAGACAGAGCAACATTCACCCAGATGTCACTATTCATTGAAGACAATTCCATACTTTCTGGCTTCCAAACAGGATTCCGTCCAGGAAGAGGCACAGAAGATGGCTTTAAAAACACAGTAGACCAGAACAGGGTTGCTGCACGACCTGTCTTGGATCTTTGACCTACCTTTGACACAGTTGATCATGGAACTCTAACAGGGGTGTAGCTTGTCAGTAACATTGGTGGGTGGTGAGCTTCATTTTTCCCAACAATCATGTTGGCATAGCATGATAAAATACTCTATCTTAAGACGCAGAGCATAAGGGGGGTTTAAGGACAGTAAAAAGGGAGGGCTGTGTAAATTGTTAGGTTTACTAAAATCACAATATGTTGTGAAATAACATACAATTTTAAGAACTTCAAAACAGAGAGAGGAGAGAGAGAGTGTGAGTGTATGTTTTTGTCAGAGTGTGCTTGTAAAAATCATGGGTGAAATCCGACAGAAACCTCACCATACCCAACTGAAAGTGCCTGTATCCAACTATTTACTAGACAACACATTTATTAGGGGGATGTAACACTCAAACACCCCCCTGAAGCTATGTCCTTTCACTCTAATCCAAAGACTCTACAAAGCTGCTGGACTAGAGGGGACTGCACTCAACTGGATCACATATTACCTTTAAAACAGAACAAATTTCATACAACCTCACCCTTTCTCATCCAAACTGTATCTCATAAAAGCAGGGGTCCCTCAAGGCTCTGTCATCTCAGCCATGACACACAAATACTTCTCAAACTAGAAAGCCCTAAAGACATTAGAAACTCAAAAATCTGCAGTTGCACCAAGCCATTGGTTAGTGGATGATATGGAGCCATCTCAAATTGAACCCGTCCAAAACAGAAATACTCATATCTGGCAACTGGAAAAAGTATGACCTACTCAGGACCTGGCTGGCCTGACTATGTGGGACCACTTCCTAAAGCATACAATGAAGTAATTCCTAAAGCATACAATGAAGTAAGAAACCTTGGAATTACTATGGATTCCAAGCTATCAATAAAAGCCCACATGGATAAGTTAGCAAGATCAAGCTTCGTTACTGTGAAAACTCTGTGACGCATCTTCCCTGCCTGAGTTTTACACACAAGGTTCAAGCCACCATCTCTTTTGTACTGGCTAAACTTGATTATGCCAATGGCCCAGTCACGGCTGGTGCAGGTAAGTGCGATGGGGGGGGGGGGGGGGGTTGACCAGGGCAGGGTGGGGGAAGTCAACAGAAGACTGAATAGGTTTTATTTATTAATTTAATTGTACCTATTCCGTTATCGACTTGTCCCTCTCCCACCCCGCCCCATCCCACACCACCGCCCCACTGCGTTTACCTGAGCCAGCTGTCACTGCAATGGCCTCTACCACTGATCATCTTTATCAACTATGAAAAGACTACAATAAATTCAGAACTCTGCTGCCAGACTACTCCTACATGTACAGCATCATGCACACTTCTCACCTGCCTTGAGGGCCCAACATTGCTTACTGGTTGCCAGAAGATCTACTTCAAGCTGCTTTGTAGCAACTTAAAAGCAATACACTTTTCACTTTTCATCAGGAATAAAATCCTCCAAAACATACAACAAAGGAACCTTCACTACAGATTGGCACCAAGACTCAAAACCCCTAAATACAAAAAAAAGAAAAATGGGTGGCAAATCTTTTCTATTCAAGAAGCTGCCAAACTATGGAATTCACTACCCCTAAACATAAGATTTGTGGATAACTACCTTAACTTCAGAAAATGACTCTAGTGTTGGCTCTTACCTACATGACCACCATATTCAAAACACACATATACAGCAAATACTTGTGCATGTAAACATGTATATTTTGACAATATGAATGTATTTGGATATGTGCAGTTCTTAGTCCAAATATATATACTACTAATGGTTTACAAATATAAAGATATTCTTATAGGTCTGCTTAACAAATGTATGTATGACTTTTGGTTAATATGTATATGTTATGCTTAACATGTATATGTCACTGCATTGTTTACATGTAAGTTATTTGATTACATGCTTATTGGTCTTTGTTTTATTTTCTTAATGTGCAATTATGATATTTACAACTGTATCTATAAGTGCTTTACTATTTGAATATTAGATAAAATATAAAAATAAAATAAACAAACGTAAATCATTAAAAAAATAAAAAAATGATGCATACATTAATTTTCTTTATGTACAGCAACACTTAAAAGTCTGAGTTTCGAACTATTTATCCATACATGTACATATGTGACTTCATATACTACAACTTTATATCTCTTTATTATTTTCCATTCACACATATACCTTTCTATGTAGTTGTGTATCTATATGTTTATTACTTTACTCCTACTGTTACAAAAACAACTTCAACTCTCTCCAATTCACTACTCTGTCTCATCCTATTCCACTTTCACTATATCCTCTACCTCCACTCTCTGACTCATCCCAAACTTAATTTTACTACTATGACCTCCCAAATAACACTTTATAGACTCTTCCCTCCTCTATCCTTCCTTTATCCTGTTCAATCCAACTAACAGACTCACGTGTCTATCGCTCAAATTAAAAACTTTATTTCCCTATATTAAATTACCACTATTCAATTTTGGGTTCCAGAGTAGCATGCTTGTCATCAAAAATGCCTCATCAGGGGTAGTGAGTGCTATATACATACTATTACAAATTACACCATTTGATGGAAGCCAGTATCCAGTTGTACTACAGTATATATTGTAGTGGAATTCCACCACAAGGCTTAGTAATCTTCTCCTGCAGGGTTACTTCTGATTTTGAAGCAGATGTTTGACTTTTTGGAGATTTTCAGATAATTCCGAGAATACAGTAGGAACTCTACACCAATCTTAGATTTCTAGGAATACTCACAGGTGTAAAATGCTGCAAGAATTCATCTGCTGAAAAATCCTGAATCTGTAAATTTTATGCTAAGATCAATGTGCATAGTTAACATTATTTTTGTGTTTCTCTATTTGGGAAATAGTGTTCCCAAGCACCGAAACACCTTCCCACACCTCTGTGTATAAGGTGGGTTGTGGGGGTAATTCCATTTCCTTTCCTACCACATAAAGGCCCTTACTCCTGCCTTTTAAAGGAGTAAATTCATGTGCATTTCCAAGATGTAAAAATACCTGGTTTGTGAGTTCTAATTTCCCCCAAACATTTTGAGTTTGATAGTATTTACTTACATTGTCATGTTGTCCCACCCAAATAGTCTGAGAATTGCATCCCTAACCTTAAGCCACTTAATATTTACCTCCACCTCGGTGCCAGGATTTGTGCATTCAATCATGATTCTAGAACCAGGAAATATAAATACATTCGTAGAGTACGGTTTTACAAGTTCATTTAAGGCAGGGTTACCTAAAAGTTTGTAAATAGGATCCTGTTTTTAATATCAATGCTTTACTCATCTGTGTGGTAGGATAAGAATGATTGAGACATCACCTAATGTAAAAGTATTTCTGTTTATGTGAGAATTTTTTTTTATATATAAATATGTATATAAATATATATATGAGAATTCCATTGTCATGCGAAAGTCATCTTTTCATGACATCATCCCTCTTATTGCACCTTCAATATTAATAAAATTCTACCACAAAGACAACATCCTTCCAAGCATATACCTTACATGGTGTAGCATGCTCCTCATGTAGGCAAGCGCTTCAGCGCCCCCACAAAGAGTAGTAAGCGCAACATAAATGCTGCAATGCAATACAATACAATACCACTATGCTAAATTCACATAAACAATGGGGGCCAGATTTAACACTTATTCAAGCAGTGCGCAGCAGCAGCAAATGCTGCACTGTGTGACAGGGAGAGAGGAAAAGAGCTCCATACTTACAAAACTATGGCACTCTCCTCCAATTTCTCTAGCGCCGGTGCTGAAATCAGGTGTTGTGCGCCACAGAGACACCTTTGCGCAATAGTGCAAGGGTGTCTCCGTGAGTCTAGCATAGGTTTTGTACTGGAAGTGAACCCTTCCAGTACACAATACAATGCTTAGACTCACTTTAACCCTTTTCCCTCTTTGTATGTGTGCTGTAACATGCAACATAAGTACAAAGTGGGAAAAGGAAGGAGAAATTAAAGCATTTATCCTCCCTGGCATCTACTTCAAAAGGACGCAGTCTTCTGACACTAAACCCTGCCTACTTTACTTAGTAAATACTGTTTAGTGTCAGAAACCTTGAGTGGTTGCATGGGAACGCCTATGCGTCACCCATGGTACGCCCACTTGGCGCTAAGTAATGCAAAGCAATGCTATGCGCTGCTTTGTGCTACTTTCACGTTATTTCCAGAGCTAAACAAGTTCAGGGCTGGAAAGTAAATCGGAAAAAAAAGGATTTTGCGCCGATTTGCGTAACACGGAGTAAAATCTTAGTAAAGCTCCCCCTATGTGTATCTTCATCAGCACACAGCACCTATAGCTTCATCGTGACTGCCTGGAACCAGCCGCGGTCGGTAGTGGGATGAGCTGCAGGGCGGTGACGTGGGGAGGGGGAGGGCCAGGGTGGGGGGTAATGCATGGATTACGGAGTTTTACAGGTAAGTAAACATATAAATAAATAAATACAACGAATTTCGTTGCACGCACTGAATCGCATTTGGTGATGCAGTGCACGCAACGAAATTCGTTTTCTTTATTTCTATGTTTACTTACCTGTAAAACTCCTTAATCCATACATTACTCCCTCCCACCCTGCCCCTCCCCCTCCCCCTCCCCACGTCACCGCCCTGCGGGTCATCCCAGTACCGACCGCGGCTGCCTGAAACAAAGTCACGCGTGCTGGCGACCTGTGCTCCCGAGGTGTAATATTTGTTATAGCTCATTTCCCGGGAGAGACGTCAACAAGTTGCGGTAATGCTTCAACAGGGAAGGATTGTTTCTTGTCTGAAATCTTTCACAGGACAGCACTGTGACTAACTTCTTTTTACTATTTCTCTTAAACGGGTTATTCACCACCTGGAAGGTTTCTTGTTTTATTGTAGTCTGTCTACCATGACGTTTACTGCTTCGAATCAGCTATGCTATATTGGTTTTACATGCGAACCCAGTAACATGACACCTGCCACCTTATCCTTGTCTCGCTTTTCTTTTGAAGTTAGAAGCCCTGTTCCACGCACGGGCGCCTCCAAATAACCAGCATTATTAAACCTAAACACATGGCACAAGCGAAAGATATTATGAGAGACATGTGTCACATAAACAGAGTCACGAAAGGCCCTTACCTTTTCTGCTTTACCTCCTTTGCATTTGATTTTTTTCTTCTTTTTTTACTATTTATGCATATATGGTATGAGTGAGCGTGGGTATTTAATTTTAGCACGGAAACTAGCTGACACATAAATTAAAGCTGGCCTAGATTTATGCCTACTATTCATATTTTTATGTTTATTCAAACGTCTTGGCATTTAAAATGGTTGCAGAAATAACGCATACGCTGGAAAAATAATAAAGAAATGTCCCCCTGGGACCTAGATCTAGTCCTCACAGCTTTCCTTGTTTATTATTTAATGGTACCTTTTTCAGGAACAGGGTGCGAGCGCACCTAGCATTCCGATCATTACGAAAATACTTTGGTGAGCATTTTCTGTTTTGGTTATGGGAAGGTTAACTTATGTTTGGGGTAGTGACTGCCCCATCTTTGTCAGTCCCTCCTTGACCTGGTATACCGTATTTAAGGGTCTGCGTCGTGTCAGTGTGGATGTTTCCCAAATAGTGCTTATGATGACAAAGAGGCAACACTTTCAGCGAAATTTTTGAATTCTGGCCAGCTTGCCATAGCATGACCGCCCAGCCAATACTTCTTTATAGTTATCAAAGTCAAACCTCCAAAATGGGGGGTTGTTTCTGAAAAATGTAAAATCGGTAACTGTGACTTACCTGGATTTTTGTCCAGTGTTTGGGAGACACTGATATTTTTTTTCCTGCCATGCTCTACATGACAGACCTGGGCTGGAACAAACTAACTGTGTTGGCCCACCCTGGCCATGCATTTGACCATAGGCTTTGTCTTACAATAATCTTCACTGGGCAGTTTTATAAGTCTAACTTCAAACCTTAACAATTTCACTGCTAGACACGGGCACTGTAATGTTAAGTTGAGGAAATGGCCACAATTCAAACTTTTCTTTAAAAAACATATAGTTTCAACCAAACGTTTCTAAATTATTGCTTTGCTAAGGGCCCAATTCATAAATGTGTAACCGGACCATTACACCCAGTTTTGGGTACATGTGAGAAATTGGCCTGGTATATGATGTTCACTATTTTAGTGAGCACCTTGCACTAGTCCAAACAACCCTTATGGTGATGGTTGTAAAGTCAACCTTATAGACCAGCTATCCTAGTGGTAGCATGGACAGAGCAGTCTTAGGCTAACACTCTAGAGAGCATGTGGAGCCAATTGTTTTACCAGCAACAATCCCTTGAATACCAAATGAAAGGACACCACACAAGGTATATATAAAATATATATGTATTTATTTCTAACACAACCCCTCTGCATTCTTTATGAGGTCAGAGTTCGAGATACAGCACAAGTAACTTAATAAGCATACGTTAAGTTGCACAAATACAATTCTGCCCTAGGGGCCTCGTGAACCATATACTAAAGAAGTGGATAAGTACCCCCACAGAAATAGTGAATAGGCCTAGGGCCTAGGGAATCGGTGGGGCTACACTGAATAACCACAGGTTGGGAAGCAGGATTCCCACAGGATGCGTGTGCAGTGTCTAAACACACACGTAGGTTCTCATAGACTTAGAATGGGAACGTAAAGTTTAGAAATTAGTTGATTTCGGACAGTTCGGATAGACTTTGAGGAAACCCAGTTAAATTAGGACACTTGGATAGGTATTACCCACGGGAGCACCGGAGTACTCGAGTTACCTCACCCAGGGAAGCCGGGTGCATAGGTGTGAAGTTGTGTCGGGTTTCGTCGTCGATTCCTATGGAGAGCTGCAAGAAGATGCTGTAGGCGACCAGGAGGGAGATGTCCGGATGGATCCAAGGGCAGATCGGAGAAGTGAAGAACCTGAAAGCAGAGGGGACAGAGTCTGGGTCACTAGCCAGTGACCAGGATGGAACCAGGACGGAACCAGATGATGTTGAGCTGCGATCAGGTGAAGAAGGGAAGCGTGTCTCTGTAGCCACGTAGACCAGGAGGTGTCGACGACAACAAGGAGCTAGATTCGGACTGTCCTACGAAGGCTCTCGCTGTTGGCCGTCTCGGCTTCCGGATCAGAGTCAACAGGCCTTGGCAAAGGCAATCCACGCAGGATACAAAGATCGGCTTCTTGTACAGACCAGCAAGGTCTGTGGGGCCTTTTGCAGGAAAGCAGGAGAAAGCCTAGAGCAACCAGGCAAGCAGTGTTGTTTCAAAATGGAGTCTTCAAAATGGCCACTAGCCAACGGGCTAGCTACCGCAAAGACACGTCAAGCAGAAATGCAAGAGCAGGCCCCACGCGGCACTCGTGGAGTGTGGAAGGCTGAGCTTCGGTGCACTTATGGCTCGGTGTTGGGGCTTCTCAATCCCTAATGCAAAACTTTGAGGACGCCTCAGAAGCTGCACAGTTTAGCAAAGAGCAAAATGGCCAGGTGTCCGGTCCCACGTCTCTTGTGTTGGCCACGGATCTCAGTTTTGCTGGAGGCGTGAGTTGGGGTCTGAGAAGGCTGGAAGTCCAGTCCTGTGAAGCAGGGTTGTCAGGATCCTTCAGGAGCGGTGACAGAGCAAACCGGCAATTCACTAGTTGGTGCCTGTTTGTACATGGTGGTCGCTCCTTGACCACAAGGGAGATTCTTCAGTCTTCTAGTTGCAGTAGAATGTCGAAGGTCCTAAGTTTCGTTTCATTGTTTCAGTTCAGGATAATCTAAAGTCTCAGCACTCAGCTCCTACCTATATACTGATTTGAGGGGCTGGATTAATTGCTAGGTTCCTCCTATGGGTGGGACCAGGGAAGGGGGTGGTTAAACCCCTTTCCCTTTGTCCAGTTTCACGCCAGAGCTGGGGCTGGTTTCCCCCCCGTAACTGGTTTGAACCGGACTATGCAAGGAGCACCTTGTGTGCCCCACGCAGTGTCTCATTTCATTCAACCCACCCTGCCCCAATACACTAAGGCTGTCTGGGGAGGTGCTAGCACCTCCGAAGGCAGGAAACCTATTGTCCAGGCCTCCCTCGCTGGAAGGGCTCCCAGCTTCAGGAGGTCAGACTCGTGTCTGTGGCAGCAGCATCCATTTTGTGATGCTGAGGCTCTGTTTAACTTTAACTGGGTAAAGCTACAACTACATGTCTTCTCCCTCTAGAAGGGTGGAATGCTACCCCCGCCACCAGAACTGGCGGGGGGGGGTAGTATTCCAAAGCGTATGACACCTTACACGACATGTTTTTATAAAGCCAAACCAAAGTTAGTATTAACCGCAAGGATTATAATGCACTTTAAGAGTTATGGTATGGCTATATCATAGAACAGGTGTAAAATCATGGTTCCGAAAGCTGCAGACAGGCTCAGTTCAAACTAGAGCACCATCTCACATAAAACCAAGCACTCTGCCTCCAGGATTGTCAAGGCCTGCCATAGGAGTGACTTATAGGTGTATATGTGTCTATATGTAATGGTAGGTATAGGGATACTATACCTAAGTAAGGGGTGATTAAACGACCTTGCCCCAGCTGAGTGATCAGCCAGTTGTGTCAGTTTGAATGGCCAGCCGGGGGTGGCATAATACATGCTGCAGCTCCTGGTAGGCCTTGGATGCCTATGGTACAGTATATACAGGGTCTCACAAGGTGACCCAACATCCAATTGGGTATGTACCTAAAGTACATGGAGTCCATTTTACAGAGAGAGCAGATAGCCTGGGGCCCTGAATAGCAGGATCCCAGGCCAACTAAGTCAAAAACCAGCTAAACACTAGGCAAAAAGTTGGGGTAACCATGTAGTCAGATATCCACCTTCCTACACAACCCCCCCAAACGAAAGGAGATAAGGCTATCCTTGGCCAGGTATGCCTATATTGCCTTAGTGGTCATATAAGGAAGTACCTGCACTAGCATGGTTACCCCCTGTCTCATGATCCACTAAGCAATCCCTCACCCTAGGTGTATCAGAGGGTCTCCACCATAGGGAATCTCTACCTGTGGTGTGTTTTTGGCAAATTAAGAGGCTGGTGTTGGGATGGAGTACTGAAGTGAGGCTCCTCTAATGTAGGGCTCAGCTTCCTCCAATCACTTTCCACCATATATGTCTTTCTTTCCATGACTGAGTTGCACTGTGCTCTCAGGGTCAACCTCTGGCTACCTACAGCTGGAGGCTGGGTCCCTTTTGTTGGCTTACTGGAGGGACAGGTCAGGTTTGCGGCCTTTGGGTCCCAGGTTTGGCTGTGCCCAACAGAGTCCATCTGGGGGAGGTTCCTAACTAAGAGTAAGGGAGATCCCTCAGGAGTTTTTGTATTTTTCACCTTGCTAGGGCTGCTAGCTTTGGTGCCCCTAATCTGCTGATGGGGGAGTTCCTTGGGACAGGGGGCCCTTTGGGGTCCACTGGCCTTCCTGACCTCTACAGCCCTGGGCTGACTGAGGCAGGGTTGAGAGGGGCAGGTTACCTGCTCCAGACTGGGTCCCACCTTGGAAGGGTTCACTGACATCAGGGGCTCTGCCAGGCTAGGCCTGACTACCTCTGGGGCAGTTCCTTCACAAGGGGTAGGGTCAGTTCCCTGAGGAGGCTGACTCTCACCTAATGTCTGGTGGGAGGGAGACTTTTCTTTCTCCCCAATATTCTCTGTCTGAGTGGAGTGATCCATAGTTTCAGGCTTCACAACACTAAAATCGGTTTGAGTTTGGGTTGTGACCATCAAAGCCCTAACAACCTTTTCAGGGAGGAACTGTGTTTGTGTGTGGGCTGTGACCATCACAGCCCTGCCAAACTTTTCAGGGAGGTCTGCTTGAGCTTGGGCTGTGACCATCACAGCCCTTTCAACCTTTTCAGGGAGGAGATCTGCTTGAGCTGGGGTTGCGACTATCACAGCCCCACTAACCTTTTCAGGAAGGCCTACCATTTTGGAATAGGTTTCCTGTTGCACCTCAGCCCAGGCTGAGATCTCTAGATCATTCCCCAGTAGACAATCTACAGGCAAGTTTGTAGACACTGCCACTCTCTTGGGGCCAGTAACACCTCCCCAGCTAAGATTTACTACTGCCATGGGATGATCTTTCTGCACTCCATCAATATTGATCACCTGGTATGTGAACCCAGGTAAAAGTTGTCCTGAGGGGACTATGCTCTAAGTCACCATAGTGATGCTAGCCCATGTGTCTCTATAGGCGTCACCTTTCTGACCATTGATGAGGGGCTCCTGTCTGCACTTGCCCAAAGTTTTGGGACAAGCAGTGAAATTGGCAAACCCCATGCCTTTCTCACCGACTAGAGTTGCTATGGTAGAGGAACTGGTTAGGCCAGAGTCCACCTGAGTTCCCCAGTTAAACCCAGCCAAATTCTTGGGGGCACTCCCACCACCTGGGGCATTACTACTAATGGTAATAGGAGGTGTTGGAGTAGTACTTGGAGGAATATTTTCCTTATTGTTGGCTTTTGGGCAACTGCTGTCAGTTTTCCAGTGGCCAGGCTGCTTACAGACATGGCAATAAGGTTTCTTAGGGTTAGAGGAAGTGTTTTGGGACCCACCCCCACCATTGGAGTTTTGGGGGCCTGTAGGGGACTTATCCTTGGATTTATCCCCGCCTTTCTCTTGAGGCTTGGTAGAATCTTTCTTCTGGTCACATCCAGATTTTTAGGCCTAATCCTGGTTCTGACCCATTTGTCTGCCCTCTTACCCAATTCTTGTGGAGAGGTCAGATCAGAGTCCACCAGGTGCTGGTGTAGAAGCTGGTTTTGACAATTACTAAGGATCTGCTCCCTCATAATCAAATTATACAATCCTGTATAGTCATGTACTTTGCTGCCCAATAACCAGCTCTCCAGAGCCTTAGTAGCACAATCTACAAAAGCAGTCCAGTCCTGAGTCTGTGTCTTCTGGGTATCCCTGAACAGCAACCTATACTATTCAGTGGTTAAGCCAAACCCATCAGCCAGAGCACTCTTCAGGACTTTGTAGTTATTAGCATCCTCATCACTAACTGTGAGGAGCTTATCTCTCCATTTTTCTGAAAAGGAGAGCCATAAGATTGCTGTCCACTGACTTTGGGGTACCTGCTGTACTTTGCAAGCTCTCTCCAAAGCAGTTATCCATTTGTGGATTTCATCCCCAACTTTGTAGGGTGGGACAATCTTGCTTGGGTTTCTAGTATCATAGGACCTATCTTTATCCTTAGGGATATTGCTGCCACCAGTGGGTTCTAACCCACTTAATTTCTGCTTTCTTGCAAGAGCAAGTCTCTCTTTGGCTGGGCAAGTTCTTGCCTCTCAATCCTCAGATTGACTTCTCTCATTCTGGCCTGATGTTCCCTTCTCTCAGAGGAAGTCATTCTTCCAACAACATCTGACCCTACTGAGACACCAGAGTGGTGAGATTCCCTAGATAGGGATCTCCTTCTCCTGGGCTTCAGGTTAAGCCTGTTTGGGGGTCTGTATGGGGCTATGCCCCCACCAGCCCTATGTAGGCTTAGGTTAGCCTGGCTAAGTTCTGCTACTCTGACCTGACTATTAGCATCTCCATCAGAGTCCTCCTCTATCTCCTCATCATCAATTAGAGTAGGGTCAGGGGAGTCATCTGCTGAGGGCTGTCCCTCATCTGCATTAACTGACAGGCCTGTATTAGAGGCTTTCTGAGCATCATATTCTTCGATGAGCTTAATCAGGTGTTTGAGGGTAGGGTTGGAACCCTGTTTTAACTTTCTAGATGTGCACAAGTGCCTTAAAACATGGAAAGTTAGGGTATCATATCTGGAAGGTATCCTTAAAGGATCTACCTCCACTGGGAGGGATCCACTTGGTTCTGCTCTCAGAGACATGATCTAGTGAGGTGTGGTGTGTGCACCTACCTACACTAAGTGTTACCTACTAAAACCTCTCTAGGAGTTGTTGTCAGGGTGTGCTAGGCCCTTTACTCTACAACAACTAAGTTCAGTAGAACTTAAGTATTTAAGACTTGATTTATATGTACCTCTAGGTACCTTAATGTGATCTTTCAAATGATATCTCAAGATATTGTGGTAAAACAATCAGCAAGCACTTATCCCAACCGCTGCACACCAATGTGAGAAGTTAGCCTGGTATATGATGTTCACTATTCTAGTGAGCACCTTTCACCAGTCCAAACAACCCTCATGGTGATGGTTGTAAAGTCAACCTTATAGACCAGCTATCCTAGTGGTAGCATGGACAGAGCAGTCTTAGGTTAACACTCTTGAGAGCATGTGAAGCCAATTGTTTTACCAGCAACAATCCCTTGAATACCAAATGAAAGGACACCATACAAGGTATATATAAAATATATATGTATTTATTTCTAACACAACCCCTCTGCACTCTTTTTGAGGTCAGAGTTCGAGATACAGCACAAGTAACTTAATAGGCATACGTTAAGTTGCACAAATACAATTCTGCCCTAGGGGCCTCATGGACCATATACTAAAGAAGTGGTATAAGTACCACCACAGGAATTGTGAATAGGCCTAGGGCCTAGGGAATCGGTGGGGCTACACTGAATAACCACAGGTTGGGAAGCAGGAGTCCCACAGGATGCGTGTGCAGTGTCTAACCACACACGCAGGTTCTCATAGACTTAGAATGGGAACGTAAAGTTTAGAAACTAGTTGATTTCGGACAGTCCGGGTGGACTTCAAGGAAACCGAGTTAAATTAGGACACTTGGATAGTTAATACCCACGGGAGCACCGGAGTACTCGAGTTACCTCACCCAGGGAAGCTGGGAGCATAGGTGTGAAGTTGTGTCGGGTTTCGTCGTCGATTCCTATGGAGAGCTGCAAGAAGATGCTGCAGGCAACCAGGACTGAGATGTCCGGATGGATCCAAGGGCGGATCGGAGAAGTGAAGAACCTGAAAGCAGAGGGGACAGAGTCTGGGTCACTAGCCAGTGACCAGGATGGAGCAGGACGGAACCAGATGATGTCGAGCTGCGATCAGGTGAAGAAGGGAAGCTTGTCTCTGCAGCCACGTGGACCAGGAGACGTCGACGACAACCAGGAGCTGGATACGGATTGTCCTACGAAGGCTCTCGCTGTTGGCCATATTGGCTTCCAGATCGGAGTCAACAGACTTTGGCAAAGACAACCCACGCATGATACAAAGATCGGCTTTGTGTACAGACCAGCAAGGTCTGTGGGGCTTACCTTTTGCAGAAAAGCAGGAGCGAGCCCAGAGCAACCAGGAAATCAGCGTTGTTTCAGAATGGAGTCTTCAAGATGGCCACTAGACAACGGGCTAGCAACCGCAAAGACGCATCAAGGAGAAATGCAAGAGCAGGCCCCACGCAGCACTCGTGGAGTGTGGAGGGCTGAACTTCGGTGCAGTAATAGCTCGGGGTCGGGGCTTTTCAATCCCCAATGCACAACTTCGAGGACGCCTCAGAAGCTGTACAGTTTAGCAAAGAGCAAAATAGCCAGGTGTCTGGTCCCACGTTTCTTGTGTTTGCCTCGGGTCTCAGCTTTGCTGGAGGTATGGGTCGGGGTCCGAGAAGTCGGGAATTCTAGTCCTGTGAAGCAGGGTCATCGGGATACTTCAGGAGTGGCGACAGAGCAAACTGGCAATTCACTAGTTGGTGCCTGTTTGCACAGGGTGGTCACTCCTTGACCACAAGGGAGTTTCTTCAATCTTCTAGTTGCAGTAGAATGTCGAAGGTCCAGAGTTTCATTTCAGAGTTTCAGTTCAGGATAATCTAAAGTCTCTAGACTCAGCTCCTACCTATATACGGATTTGAGGGGCTGGATTACCTGCTAGGTCCCTCCTATGGGTGGGACCAGGGAAGGGGGTGGTTACACCCCTTTCCCTTTGTCCAGTTTTGCACCAGAGCTGGGGCTGGAGTGCCCCAGCAACTGGTTTGAACCGGACTATGCATGGAGCACCTTGTGTGCCCAGGCAGTGTCTCATTTCATTCAACCCACCCTGCCCCAATACACTAAGGCTGTCTGGGGAGGTGCTAGCACCTCCCATGGCAGGAAACCTATAGTCCAGGCCTCCCTCGCTAGAAGGGCTCCCAGCTGCAGGAGGTCAGACTCGTGTCTGTGGCAGCAGCATCCATTTTGTGATGCTGAGGCTCTGTTTAACTTTAACTGGGTAAAGCTACAACTACATGTCTTCTCCCTCTAGAAGGGTGGAATGCTACCCCCGCCACCAGAACTGGCGGGGGGTGGGGGTAGTATTCCAAAGCGTATGACACCTTACATGACATGTTTTGATAAAGCCAAACCAAAGTTAGTATTAACCGCGAGGATTATAATGCACTTTAAGAGTTATGGTATGGCTATATCATAGAACAGGTGTAAGGTCATGGTTCTGAAAGCTGCAGACAGGCTCAGTTCATACTAGAGCACCATCTCACATAAAACCAAGCACTCTGCCTCCAGGATTGTCAAGGCCTGCCATAGGAGTGACTTATAGGTGTATATGTGTCTATATGTAATGGTAGGTATAGGGATACTATACCTAAGCAAGGGGTGATTACATGACCTTGTCCCAGCTGAGTGGTCAGCCAGTTGTGTCAGTTTGGATGGCCAGCCAGGGGTGGCATAATACATTTTAATTTGTATTTATTTTTGTGCAAAATACATGAGTCAGTTGGGATGAGTCACCCTAGTACATAAAATATAAGATTGCTACATGCAAATCAAACAGCATTGACATACAATGAAAAAACAATTGATAGAGTTAAGACATACATAATATAAACCAAGCAGTTGAGAAAATACAATATGAGCAATCGTGAATTCTAAATTAAATTGTGGGACGATAGGAATGAAAACACTTAAATTATAAAGTTCAACTAGCCCAGGCGAGCCAGGGGCTCACATTTCAGACTCGAGGTAGTGCGAGACTATGCCCAATATTTGTTCGCCAAGCTTCTTTTTCCGAGGGCCCTTGAGAGCATATAAGCTGTGCTCCATATTATATACTGCAAAAAACCGTGCCCGCCGTACCTCAAAAGAGGACGGCTCCTGTTGCAACCAAAAAGAAGCAATACATAGTCTATATACTGCTGTCACTAAAAATATTAAGTTAGCGTGTTGCCTCAATATTCCTGTATCCGCCAATCCCATTTCTACCCCATGGAGAATCTGTGTCGCGGACAGCTGAATTGGATTGCCAATAATTTCTGAAATACATTTTTCCATCTGCGTCAAAAGGCGTACTAAGGATGGGCACCCAAAAAAAATATGAACATCATCTGCGGATATTGAACCACAGCGGAAGCATTTCCCTATTAAATCCCCCGGCCATTTTGAGACCTTGTCTGGTGTATAGTATAAATTAAAAAGTGATTTAAAATGCTGCGCAGAGAGTTTTGCAGACAGAAATAAAATTTAAGCCATTCCCAAAGAAATCTCTATTTGTATATCCTGTCTGTCCAATTTAACCCCTCATTTAGCATTTTGTTGTTCAATATCATTGGCCTTAGTGCTTAACATATGACTATATAATGTGCCTATCCTTGCCCCTTTCATGTTACTCTTCGATCAGGGGATTTGCTTGAAAAATGACTCCGCTGTTCACCAGATAATTCCTAATCTGTAAATATTTGACAAAATTCTCCCTAGGGAGCTGGTACTGTTCCCGCAGTTGTTCAAAAGATTTGAGAGAACCGTCAAAATAGAGGTCTCCCACCACTCTTATTCCCTTCGACCTCCAATTATACACCACTCGATCCCACAGGTCTTCTGGTAGGAATATTGGCGCTACCAATGGTGTATACCATGAGATTTTCTCGAAGCCAAACATACCCCTTACTGTTCTCCAAACCTTATATGCAGCTTCCAGGGTCTTAAACCTTGTGCGCTTGTAGTAGCTCCACTCGAGGTATAGAAACAAACAATTTTTGGCTTTTACCCCCCAATAACAATTGGTATATAGATGGACATTCCGCAGTCTCCACCGGACCTGCCCCTGTGAGTAAAATACTCATACCTTGAATCATACAGGCATAATAATATAGCGCAAAGTCCGGCACCGCCCAACCGCCTACATTTCTTGGTAATGTCATATACCGTCCAGCACGTCGAGCCTTGCACCTAGACCACATAAAGCACATACAAATTGCTTGGAGCTGCGCCAAGCTCGCCTTGGGGACCTCTAAGGGTACACATCTAAAAAAGTACAATATTTTCGGGAGTATCATCATTTTTAATAGATTGCATCGCCCCACTAGGGAGAGGTGCAGACATTCCGCCCGGTCTAACTGTTTCTTTACTCCAACCAGAAGAGAGTCCCAATTCGATTTGACCAAGGCAGTTGTAGATGATCGAAGCTTAACCCCCTAGTATGTAACCTCTTGACACACCCTTGAGTCGACATACTTCGCTATGTTTGCACTTAACAACTGAGTTTTAGCCGAGTTCAGCTTATAGCCGCATGCAATGCCAAACTCTATGGCCAGTTGTTCAATTGCTTGCATTGCTGTAGCTGGGTTCGGCGTAACGACCGCCACGTCGTCCGCGTAGGCGAGAACCCTAAACTGATAAGTTTGTAAAAGCAATGGTGGGATCCTAATGCTAGATTCTAACATTCTTAAAAACGGTTCGATGTATAATGAAAATAAGAGAGGAGAGCAGGGGCAACCTTGCCTGGTGCACCTCTGAATTTGCACCGCAGCCGTCGAGTCCCATGGTACTAATGCGAGCTACGGGTTGGCAATACAATGTTTGCAATGATTTGATAAACTCTGGCCCAAAGCCCCGACCCCTCATAACATCCCATAAAAAGCACCATGACACCCGGTCGAAGGCCTTCTCGGCATCTAATAAAATTAAACACAATGGTTCCCGGGTTACATTAACATAATCAAAAAAAGTTATCACACGATTAACATGGTTTGCCGTGCCTCGCTGTGGAATAAACCCATGTTGTGTAGTGGAGACTAGTCCGGAAATAACAGAGGACAGCCTGTTGGCCAAAATCTTCGAATAGATCTTCCCATCTGCGGTTAAAAGCGAGATGGGACGATAAGAGCCAGGCAGATTCGCCGGCTTGTCTTTTTTATGAAACACTACTATGCATGCTTCATTCCATGTTTTAGGAGAAGCGCCTTTCTGGGCCATTCGCATTGTTGCCAACAGATCTGCCTTTAGGACAGAAAAAAAAGTTTTATAAATTTCAACCAGTAGCTTGTCCAGCCCTGCCGCCTTCCCCGTTGCCAACCCATTTACAGCTAATTCCAATTCCTCTAATGAAATGGGAGCATCTAAGCCATCAATCTCCTCCGCAGGGAGATCTGAGATACAATATTGACTAATGAGAGTGGCGGCACCAGCCGCATCGTACTCGTCTCTTCGATACAAAGCCTCATAAAACTGTCTAAACACCTCCAGAATGCCACTTTCATTTTTAACCGAGTCCCCATTCCGATCTAAAATTTCATCTATCCGTTGGGCTGTCTCCCTTAATCTTAATTTTTGAGCGAGGCATCTGCCACTTGCCTCGCCATACTCATAGTGGATTTGCCGTTTAATAAAAAAAAATGTGCAGCTTCCTGGGACCAATTCAGATTTAGCCTTGCTTTGAACCGTGCCACCACCGTAATCAGATCAGTTATATCTATCCTGGCCTGAATGCCCTGCATGAGAGCTTCCTCGGCCTTTATCAACTCATGATATAGCTCTTGAAGTTTAGCTGCTTGCTTTTTTTGATTATATAAGCCAAAACTCAAAGCTTCCCCTCGAAAAGCAGCCTTGAAGCTGTCCCAAACACACCCCGCACTACTGCTCCCACGATTAGTGTTAAAAAAAAGTAATCCATTGTTTCATATGCACAATAAATTGCTGCTCCAATAGTAATTTGCGGTCAAAAGAGAATACCCTTGTGCGTGTGATTGGTGCTATGCCTGTTATAGACAAAACTACCGGCCCATGATCCGATGTAATTCTCGGATATACCTGAATCACTGCCTGGTTTAACAACAATTGAGGAGTGAAAAAGTAATCTAACTGGACTAACTTCCGATGGGGAAAAGAAAAGAAGGTGTATCCGGGGGACACCCCCCTTAAAAAAGCCCAAACATCCACCAACCCATGTGCAATCATTAATGCCTGTAATGCTTTGAAAACTCGCGGTTTTCTACCAATATATCTCGACTGTTTGTTACATAAAATGTTAGGTGCTAAATTTATGTTAAAGTCCCCGCACAGGATCAGTGGTGTGGGCCACGTCGCTAGCTCAACATTTAGAAACTCAAGAGTGGTTGCTTCATCTAAATTTGCCCCATAAACTACACAGATCCTGAATATAATGTGGCCAACAACACACTCTGCGATTTCCCACCTGCCTAATCCATCGGATAAAGTTCTGCCCGTATTGCCTATATGTTCTTTGCCCAAAATTGCCACTCCTCTCGCCGTACCAGAGTATTTAGTACAGGTTATTAAATTAAATCCCAGCTCTTCAAGCACTTGCCGCTTTGACCATACTATATGGGTCTCTTGAAGACACATTATATCACATTGGAGAGCTCGTAGCTCCTGTGCAACCTGCCGTCTTTTATCCAATGAATTCAGTCCCCTCACATTCAGTGTACCTACCCTAATGCCCCTACCCGCCATTTAACTATATCTTAATTCCTTCCATTCGTCCACAAACTATCTACACAAACGATACTAACTGCCCAAAATAGACTCCTTTCCGTCCTGTACTCATGTATTATTTTCTTTTTCCTTCCCACCTCCCTCCCCATACCCCCCACACCCAAAACCAACCCACCCTTCACCAGCCCCCCAACCCCACTCCACCCATTATGAGGCTTAAGGACCATGTCCTCTGCGATGTAGAAGTGCTTTCTCCAGTGCCCGCCTGTTTGACTCCCCTGCCCCCACCCTCTGTCTCTCTCTCTCCTCAATCCAGTTAACAGCCTAACTTCAGGCTCTCTATAAGAAAAAAAGAAAAGAAACAAATTCTACTCCCCTTCCTTCATGTCATACAAAAGAGAAAAATCATAAACTCCACTAAATATAGCTTCACATATATCCCCTTAACAAAAGAACCCAGTTTCAATATTTCTTAGGCAACATATTAATATTCGTCTAAGCTTTCAAAGAGAAATTAACAGAATCAGAAAAGGGAAGGAACAGAAGAAGGAATAGAGACTGTGAGAGAGAGAGATGACCCCTGTAACCAAGAAACAACAAAAACATTGCGTTTTCCAGCCCGTGCTAAACCCAGTGTACATTCAACTGCCGCTACAAGCTCATTTGGTTAACAGCCTATTCCTTTAACTTTTCAGACTAGAACTTGGGCTATTCGGCTTCTTGTCTATTTCCTTCAAATAGTCCTGTGCAACTGTCCCAGAGGTGAAATATCGAGTTTGGCCTCTAAAGATGATCTTCAATTTAGAAGGATTAAGCAAAAAGACCTGGGCCCCTTTTGCTTGAAAAGGCACAATTAGTTTCCGCAATTGCCAACGTTCGTGCACCGTCGCGGGACAAAAGTCCGGGCGCACAAAAAACTCACATCCCATGCCTTTCCGTTTTTTCTCGGGGCGTGCCAGGTCGTATAGTGCCTCTCGTAGAAGATAGTTATTAAGGCAGATTAGGATTGCCCTAGGATATGAGTTCTGAACTTCCAAGCATTAAGTTCAGGGAAGGCTTCCTTAAATAGCTGGATGATAAATTTCCGTGGATCCGCTCCTTCTTTTGCCTCAGCTATACCTAGCACCCGCAGATTGTTGCGCCTTGCCCGGTTCTCTAAATCCGTAATTTTCCAATCCATGTCTGATTTAGATTTATGAAAAATCACAATAGCTGATTGTTGCTTTACCGGACAGTCCTCTGCTGAGGAGACTCTCTCCTCCACCTCCACCACACGAGTGGTGACTTCCGCACAAGTTTTAACCAAGCGTCGCACTGTATTCTGGAGCTTTCTTACAGCCCCTTGTGTGCGTAGGCCTTCAGCTTTAGTTTCGCTGCGATGTGCCATTATACTTTTATAGATCAAACCTAAAGTGATTGAGTCCTCCTCAAAATCTTCATCCAAATTAAACTGAGCTAGTGGGGAGCTCTGCCCTGATGCTTTTCCCGCCTCCACCACCTTTCTTACTGTTTCGTGAGCTAGAGAATGTTCAAAATTCTCTCCTTCTTCCTCATCCGGCAAATCCTCCCAGTCACCTGGGTTACTAAGGCTATCTTCGTCATGTTCCTTATCTGATGCCATTGTTAAATCCGACATCGAATAAAACTTGCCGTCCGAACCAGCATACTCCGACTCACTACCTTTCTCGATTACTGGGCCTGGTAGTGTATCTGTATTGCTATCTTCTATTATGGTAACTGCAATGTCACCATTCACTGCCAAGACCTCCATTAAGATATTATCACCCCCTTCTTGCTCAGCTATCACCACAGCCGATGAATTTTCAGTGGAGGTACTCATCATCTCCACAATTGGCAGACCGTGCTGAGCACCAGAAGCTTCTTGAACTATATGAGCCTCTCCAATCACCCCCGCAGCCAATTTTGCTTTTATTCCTTTTTTATTAAAAATTGCTGGGACGGTCCGTTGCTTCACTGGGGTATCCTGAGATGACTGCGTTATCTGACTCACATTCTGAGCCTGGTGGACTCCCTGTCTCTTTGAAGTCACCGTATGCTCGTGATGAGTATTAGTATCCTCAGCCGACAGGACAGTACTATCAGCCCTGCCACTATTGTTAATACTAGCACCACTGTCTGATACAACATTTTCATGGTTATTGGCACCGCTATTGGGAGCGCTGTCTTGTGCCGTCGCAGCGAGTGCAGTTGCCCCCCCAGCAGGAGTACTCACAGTCGTGGTCGCGCCCCCGCGATTCCTCACGCCTCCTCTTCCCTTCGGTGCCATTATCTGCCCAGGCAGTCAAAACAAAGTCCCGAAACCAAATCACTGGCCAAATAATAAGGCAGTAGCGATGTCGGTATAACACACTGTCTTTCTTTTGTCCCCAATAGCCACGTGTCCGGAGCTCTTCACTTTATTTCTCCCCAGTATCCTCCAAGAAAATCCGGATTACAGACAGTGGAGAACGCCGTTAGAACGTGAAAGATACAGCTTATCGCGCTGAGCCCAGCAGTCCGAATAGGTCAGGGCGGTACCTCCCAGGTCGAAGCCTGCCGCAGCTGCACCTTGTCGAGTCGGCGTGTCGTGGAGGAGCGCTGGATTAGGCGGAGCTGAAGCCGGAGCTGGTCAGACGGACACTGCCGGACACTGCCGCTACCCAGAGCCGCCGAAAGCGGGGTTACCGCTCAGAAAACGCAACTATTGCAGGGGTATCAGAGAGTCAAACGGAGCAAAAGGATAGTGGACCTCACACGGCTACCGTTGCGGCCGCCATCTTGCCTTGGGGGTGGCATAATACATGCTGCAGCCCCTGGTAGGCCTTGGATGCACCTATGCCCTGGGTACCTATGGAACACTCTACAGGAGCTCACAAGGTGACCCAACATCCAATTAGGTATGTACCTAAAGTACATGGAGCCATTTTACAGAGAGAGCAGATAGCCTGGGGTCCTGAATAGCAGGATCCCAGGCCAACTAAGTCAAAAACCAGCTAAACACTAGGCAAAAGGTTGGGGTAACCATGTAGTCAGATATCCCCCTTCCTACAGTACAGATTTAAACATTTTGGCTCCTGAACTCTGTAAGAAGCTGGGTTTCTATTGCAGTTAACCCCCCCACCCCCACCCCCTACACTTTTTGCCAAAATACAGAGGCAATTTGACACTATATGGGCTGGGCCCATGCCAATCAGGTTCCCACAGCCTGTGTTCTTCCCCCCAATTGGCACCTCTCTGGCCACATGTCAGTCCCTGGTAAAAGGTACCATGGGTACCAAGGGCACTGTGACCAGAGAAGGCCTCAAAGGGCTGCCCCACTTATTATGCCACCCTTAGAGGCCCTGTACCTTTACACACAGACACACTGCCATTGCAGGCTGCAGGTTTTGGTGCAGAACAAAGTGAAGAGTTGACATTGCACACAACCCAGTGCAGTAATGCCTTTAAGAATATATGTTCTGGGAGTTTGTCATTACGAACGCCACAGCACCATACTGGCTTTACAGAAAACTTTGAAGTTTGGTATAAAACTTCTCAGCACTTTAAACACACACTGATGCCAGTGTGGGGTTTAATGAAAAATGCACTCTGAGGGCATCTTAGAGATGCCTCCTGAAAAACGACCAGCCTCTGGTGGGTTCCCTGACTGGTACACACCAGCCTGCCACAACAAGACCTGTTTCTGGACCCCTGGGGTGAGAGCCTTCACTCCCTCAGCCTAGAAACAAAGCCTTTCCTGGGCGGAGGTGTACACACCTCTCGAAGTCCAGGAAGAGCCATCTGTGGAAGGAGAGCTTCAAAGGCCTTGCCGCCTGTTATCAGGAGCAGGCCACCTTCCTGTCTACGCTCCTTTTCAGCGGGACGACAGACGGGAAAAATTTGCCAGCCCAGAAGGTGTGCCCACCTCTGCCAACCCCACCCCTCAGGTGGGGGAGACAAGGTGAATCCCACTCTTCAGTGCCTGCCATCTTGCTGATGGCAGGAACTCCACAATCATGATTAGGGATTGTGCCCACTCCAACCACGGGGGTGAGCACACCAATGGTGTAGTCACCCTAAGGTCACTGGCCCATTGGCTACTGACCTCGAGACCCCTATAATGCCACCTAAATACAGTATTTATGGGCAGTCCTGAACCAAGAAGACAGATTTCCACAACCTACACAGAAGGACAAAAGAAGACGCCCAGCAGAGGAGACTGCAGAGAACAACTGACTTGGCCCCAGCTCTACCGGCCCATCTGCAGTTTCCAGAGATCCTGTGCCAGAAGTCGCCCTGTCCTGTAGTCAGCAACTTCCAGAACCCTGGGAGGACTGACTGCCTTCAACAAAGACCGGATCTCCTGTGAACAGAAGCTCAGTTCACAAGAAACAACCAAGAAAGACTCCGAGCCTGCTGAGGACAAAGAAACCCGATGCCTCAAACCACCACCGCACCGGATGCCTGCAGCCCGAGTCCATTTGGCTCACCAGTCCCAGTGAGGTCCCCCAGAGCTTCAGAGTCTGAGTCCACCATGGGTTGACCCCGCCAGGACCCCTACGCCACCTGCAGCCTCTACACGGAGACCCCCATGCACGAATTGCCCGGTAAGGTGAAATCCAACCTCGAAAGGCACCTCTGTAACCAGCCACCCTGCGCCCTGGAGAAAAGAACCCGAGGTGCACCTATGTCCCCAAGCCCTCCAACTTACCTGCCCAGCTGTTGGTTACTCCCGGAAGTCCTCCTGGACCGAACCTGCAGCTAAAAACCCAAACCGAGAATCCCCATTGAAAACAACAGGGCACCCAATGCCAACACATCACCCTGCACTCAGCCGCCCCCACACCACTGCTGGTGCAACTTGCAGGCTAACTATGACCCCCCCCTTTGCCTGAGCCTAACACCAGGAGCTTTGCTCTCACACCCTTGTGGCCTGCTCGTGAGCAGCCAACAACCGGAGGCCCCCTATCCCCCATTGGATAACATTGGGCCTCAGCACTCTGCACCCGGCCACCCTAGTACCGCTGAGGGTGCTTTGAGAATGCATAGTTGACCCCAGAAACTCAACCCCAAAGACCGAGTACTTACCTGTTAACCCATAACTTCATTTCTCTCCATAGGAATACATTGACTGTTTTCCCTTGAAAAATGTTTTAAGTGTGGAGTTGATTTGAATGAAAACCTGAAAAACTACAACTGTGCAAAACACTACTCTCTGATAAAGCCTTATTGCTCGCCCACACTACTGAAAAAGTGATCATAAGAATGGCAAAGCACATGTTGGTTGTACTGCTGATATTCTAAACATAAATGTGATTACAAATGTTTTCGCAAAGAAATTTGGAAACATATTAAATGAGTTACTAATGAATTGCACAATCTGTCATTAGTACGGCATCCTAGTGTTTTTCAAGCATTTGAGGTGATCATTTCCATTGCAGACATGGATCTGATTTGGGCTTGTAGAGTTTAGCACACCGTCAGGTCTTTTCCCAGATACCTAGAGTTGTTGGTACCAATGAAGATTGGTAGACCTATGAAGAGGTCAGACTACATGGATTCACTTTTGACCTGGATATTGTGCATTCTGTCTGCAATGGAAAGCTAGGTTTTCAAAAGCCTCCTTGACCATCTGGAGTAGCTTGGATCAGAAGGCATTGCATAGATCATGAGGTGGAGAGGGTGTTTAGGTTGAGCTCAGATACAGTATAACATCATTATCAAAATCATGATATAGATGAATAGCCAAGTCTGGGCTATTTCCTCTACAATAATAGCACTTTAATAAACCCTTAAAATTGTCACACTGTGAACAAAGACAAAATGTTTTAAGTGTGGAGTTGATTTGTATGAAAACCTGAAAAACTACAACTGTGCAAAACTGATTTTACTTACCGTCTCACAAGGAAATGTCCCTGTCTGATATCTAGGCATATCACACCGAGTAGAAAGAGTAACTTAAAAGTAATCTGAAAAGTAACTGAAAAGTAATCTGAAAAGTAATTTCGAGAATTTGACTTACCTATATTTCAATCAACTGTATTGGAAACCTGCATTCAATTGTAAAATACTGCATACAATTTTGCAAAGCATTTATTTCACTTACGGTGCCAGGCTTTCCCATGGTTCTAGAAATAAAATAACTTAATAATATTTTTATACACACAAAATTGGTCTAAGTTCAGTCTTTGAGTGTGTGACATCATTTGCTGATTGAGTGTATACAGCTTAACACTACTCTGATAAAGCCTTAATGCTCGCCCACACTACCACAAATAGAGAGTAAGGTGCTATCTAAATTTACCACTACCTACCTTTGGGGTTCCAGTAGACTGTGTGCACACTATACCTCATTTTGGTACAGTATATACAGAGCCAGCTTCCTACATACTCTATTGGAGTGACTTTTAAGAAACCATATTAGTCATACATATGAGCTTTTTTTTTACTTTTAAGTCTGAAACTGATGCAATTTTACACTGAAAGGTTTAAAGTTGAGAGGGCTTTTAAGTATTTTGATACTAACATAATTGAGGTACCCCAGGACAGTACTTTATGTCAAGACTATGAAAGTTGAATGTTGTGCACATGTGTTCACAATACCGGGTGTGTCTATGTGATTGAAGGTTGTATCTTTATTACAGTTTCCTTTGCTTTCTACATGTTCTACATGTTTTGCTCCCAAACTGTACTAGTTTGCATTGACATATACTCGTTCCTGAATATGTTTGAGACGCTTAGGTGTAGAGAGGGCAGTTTGTATGAGGTATATATTATAAGTTAAGTGACATCTAGATTAAGACGATTATGTGGTAAAGTTTATCAGACCATCAGACCTGTAAATATGGATGGTTAAATATGGATACCTTTGTGATTTTTTAAAGTATTTTGTACTTTATATTAAGAGCCTTGAAAAAGTGATCATAAGAATGGCAAAGCCCATGTTGGTTGTACTGCTGACATTCTAAACATAGATTTGATTACAAATGTTTTCGCAAAGAAATTTGGAAACATATTAAATGAGTTACTAATGAATTGCACAATCTGTCATTAGTACGGCATCCTAGTGTTTTTCAAGCGTTTGAGGTGATCATTTCCATTGCAGACAGGGATCTGATTTGGGCTTGCAGAGTTTAACACACCGTCAGGTCTTTTCCCAGATACCTAGAGTTGTTGGTACCAATGAAGATTGGTAGACCTATGAAGAGGTCAGACTACATGGATTCACTTTTGACCTGGATATTGTGCATTCTGTCTGCAATGGAAAGCTAGGTTTTCAAAAGCCTCCTTGACCATCTGGAATAGCTTCGTTCAGAAGGCATTGCATAGATCATGAGGTGGAGAGGGTGTTTAGGTTGAGCTCAGATACAGTATAACATCATTATCAAAATCATGATATAGATGAATAGCCAAGTCTAGGCTATTTCTTCTACAATAATAGCACTTTAATAAACCCTTAAAATTGTCACACTGTGAACAAAGACAAAATGCTAAAAAACAGATGTTGCTAACAATTTTTTTAATTAATTTACATCCCCAAATCTAATGTTTTGTATCATGTCTATGTTCAATACCAATAAATACTGTTGTCAATCAATTTTGATCTTATTCTATCTCATGGAAAACAATGAACTAATATTATTGTTTGAAAGCTCAGTACCATGTATGCATGTTTGTAATCTATAATAATGTACATTAAGGAAATTTGTTGGACTTGTATATGAATTGCATGTTTTCATTTTCCATTATAAAATAGTGTAAAATCAGCCTGAAATGTTTAACTGATTAGGGATTTTTCTTGTTCTAAGATACTGGCATGATTGAGGTGCTACAGTACAGTATTTATTTCAAGATTATGACAGTTATATGTTGTGCATCTGGGTTCAAAATGACAGGATGCATCTCTGTATTTGATCTTTATTTTAGTTTTCTTTGGTTTCTACATGTTATTATTTTTCACTCCGAAAATGTACTAGGTTGCATCGACATATTCTTGTGCTTGTGTATCTATGAGACATTTAAGGGTTTACATGTCGTATTGTGAGTTTATATCATATATTGCATAATATTCAGATTTAGACTTGTATAAGGTATTGTATGTCATGCCTGTTAAAAATTATTTAATATTGTTCAGTTTTTATTTTCAGCCTTGAAAAACTGTGCGTAAGAATCAAGAAACACACTTTGTCTGCATTGCTGATATACTGAACATAAGTTTGATGACATGTTGTTTGGAAATTCCATATTAAAAAAGGAAGCTGGAATCTTGATAAATGAATTATTATTGAACTTCAGCACAGTTTGCATTAATACAGGCATTTGGTGCCTCCATGTTCTTTCTTGTCTTACAGTATTCATGATATACATTGTCCACATAATTTTATATTAGCATTTGACACAAGCTAATTTAGCAGCACTTCGGATAAACAGTATTTGTTTTCTGATTACGATTAGTGCGAAATTGTTAACAATATTGCCTTTTGTCATATCATAGCCCCAAGTGAGCCTACTGGAGTTCCCAATATGATAATAAATAAATTATATTTCTGTGACCTGCCGGTATTCAATAGCAACTTTTCTTAATTAGAACCCTAATATAGCCTGTAAGCAGGTATTCTCAGTCCATGTAGTTTCCTCAATAAAGTGCTCTCTACCATGTCAAAATTATCAAAAAAAATTGAATTTCAATGGATTATGCCAAAGATTAAAATAGGTATTGCATTGTAAGAGAAATATCAGGGCACAGTTATATATGATAAAACATCATACTAGCAGGGGCAGCTCCTCCGTATGGTGGAGGAGTGTCGCCCCACTGAAAAGTAAAATGATTTATTATCATTTTATTTTTCATTCCTCCCAGCCGATGTTAGGGCCGACCCATTCTGCGGAGCGTCATGCTACAGGCGGAGTGTTGGGCACTTGGAAGTGAACATCTGTTTGGCCAGCAATGTCAGGCCAGCCAAGCAGACATGCGCACTCATGTTTCTCAAACTCACCTGTGTTGCAACAGCCGGGTTGGAGAAAAGCCCCAGGCTCCCTGGGCCTGAGCGAGCGTCATGAGCGAGCGACCAGCATGAGAGCAGCACTCGTAATCAGGGCCAAAGTGTTAGATAGGTGCCCTAAAAGGGTTTTGGTTTGGTGTGTTCTGATGATTGATTGTTGCTGAGTGGCAATTGGCTGGCATAGAGGTGTGCCAGGTACTTGCCTTGGATGATCCTGTTGCATGACTGGCACGACCAGGCACCATAGCGCAGTATGGGCAAAACGAACAGAAAACTTCCCAAATACAACAAAAAGACTGCGCAGACTCTCAAATATCAATAAAACCAAAGAGGTGAATCAAAACGGCTGATTTGGGGGGATTATCCAGGAGTCCTCAATGGAACTCATGGGTGAATTTCTGATGTGTGTTTAGCATCCCCTCCACCCCTTTTAAAGGGAAGAAAATTTTGTACGTACTTCCTGTTTCTAGTTTGCACTGACTGTCGGTTCCAACTGTTTTCATTCAACTTATTATGGTCACAATTTGTTTAATTGCTGGATGTGTTCTACTAGGCTACTTTTCTAAGAAGATTTAATTAAGAAGAAGTAGTAATTTAAAAATAATTCTAGGCTCCGTTTTTTCGTGTAATAAAAATTATTGGAAGCATTAGGAAAATTAACCTTGCTCCCATAACTCCTAGCATGAATACATAATTTATATTAAGTCACAAATTAGGTCGTTAACAGTCATTATCTCCCAGGAATAAATAGTCTGTTAATGCGTTGCTTGCCATCTGAACAATCATGGATGCGACAGATCATTATTAGAATGCTGGGAAGTCACACAGAAAAAAACGCATTAGAATTCTATACCAAGCGTTTCTTCTTCTGGTAGGTAATCAAAGGACATTTTTTAAGAAGCTGCAAAGATGTTGATGCCAGTAACCAAACACATAAGTAAAATAATTGTGAACACTGCAGTTTTGTCCAGGAAAATAACCTCAAATACAGGCAAGGTAAACCACAGAACTTCAACAATATAGTAGACTCTAAGTTGAAGCAAATGAGTTTAAGGCCCAATTTTAAATTTTGTGGCATGACCGATGAGCCAACATGTGGTAGCGTCAGCTCCGCTGTAATATCAAACAGCAGTCAGGCAAACAAGTGTAAAGATGCTCACCATTGCAGCAGGCATTTTACACTTGAAATGGCTCCTAAACACATGGCGACACCCGCTTTGGGGCAGAAAATAGGGTAGCAAATCCACCAGGTCATGATGCCATGCCGAACTATTGCCAGGTAGGTAAGTGCCAGAGATGAGTAATGAGCCATTTCTAGGATCCACATGATAAATGTCTGTGATGTGCTGGGAATTTTGTGAAACTACATTGAGGACGTTCAAGTACAATTTTGTTTGGTTCTGCAGAGAAGGTACGTTAGCTTCATGGCTCCCAAAAGGATGTTTGTTATGCTACATCCATTAGGAACACTGCAACACCGCCATTAAGAGCACTGTGGGACACTGCACAATAAATACCACAGGTCTACAAGAAGGAGGGCAAACATCTATTCCTCAATTTTCACAGTAGTCCCAATACCGGTCTTCCTGGCCTGAGGTACTAAGTATATCCAAGCATAAGTTTAATTCTTGACAGAAATCAGCATAACCGCAAAACCTAAAAAAACATCTTTATTGTATTATCCGAGCATAGAGAGAAGACCCAAAATTACGCATTATCACATCGGAATTGCTGCAATCAAGTATGTAGTAGCATCCGATAGATCCCATATATTTTACATTATACAAATGTTTAATGAGCTTGACAAGAGCCCGAAAACCTGACCTGTGCCAATCATCACTGTAAATCCCCACCCCAAGTTCATCACACACAAATGTACTGACATCACTACCCAATCATCTCTGAAGTCTGACTTGAGGTCTGCTGTCTGACACTGAATAATCTGCAGAAAGACAGAAGTAAAAATGTTAGATCTTTATATAAATGTTATGGGTGATACGACCCTTAAAACGCACTATACACAGAAAAGGCACAATTGTAGCACCTGACAGATGCACTGATTTACCTGCGAACGCACAGGCTCAAAGACTGAAACAACGGGCTCAGCCTTCCATCCCTGCAAAGTCCAGAAAATAAGTTCCATGACTTAAGTTATATTTTATTTTATTTCTAAGAGTAAAGAAATTATATATTTATGGAGTGTATTATCAAAATAAGACACGTCACCATACCTGAGAGAAATTCAGGGTGAATTATGAAACCATTTTCGGAGATAAGTAACAAGCAGTACCCTTATACTCCCTATGGATTGCACCGCCTCCTGGACTATTTGTAGCAGAGGACAGCAAAACAATTAGTAATGTTGGGCCACAATACAGAGCAACATCTAAAAAGTACCCCAAGTTGTAAAATCTTACTAATCTGATTTTATCTACTGCTACCTTCAAACCCCATTTAATTAGTCCTCAATTTGTATTTCATGTTTGCGTGAAGACTGTCCGGTATATGAGTAGCCACTGACTGGGAAACAGTGGCCATTGCTGAACAGATATTAGTGTGCTATTATTGGTCTTCACACTCTTGGTAACAAGTTGGCCACCTGTAGATTTCCCTTGGTTGAAGGCTCTTGGTTGATACATCACAAAGGGCCATGTGTCAACATTAGGAATAGCAACTTTCCAAATTGTGATTTTCTGCAAATCGCATTTTGATAATCGCTACTCCTAATGTTTTAAACACATAGAGTTTCATTTAGCGATTCCTAGTGGGTTCCTAAAATCACGGGGATGGTGGCCTGTTAGGGTCAGCAGACCACAATGTTTTTGATTGCATTTAAAAAAAAGCAATATTTTTTTTAAATGCAGCCCGTTTTCCTTAAAGGTAAATGTGTTGAATTTAAAAGAAAAAAATTAAAAGATTTCTTTTCATTTTTTAAGAGCAAGCACGTTCTCACCACCATTCCCAAAGGGGAAGGGGTTCTTTGGGGACCCCTTCCCATTTGCGAACGGGTTGCCTCCAACTTAAAGTTAAAGGTAAAATGTGATTGTTTTGTGACTGCATTCAAGGCCACAAAACATTCATACATATCGCTGCGATTCGGTATTTTGAAGGGATGCACTAAACACACCCCTTCCAAATACTAAAGCGCAAACCCATCTTGCAATTCAGAAACAGGTTTGATACATAGGACAAGCCTTTTTTTGCGGTCGTAAGTAGGCCCATTCTGTGAATTGGCCTGTTTTCGAATGCAAAATAGCTTCACACATGTGGTCCTAAGTCCTATTAGTCTTTAGAATGACCAATATCAGCAGCAACTCTGCAAAACATGTTGCAAGATCCACTTCTGCTCTTGAAGGGTTGGATATATTTCCACGTTTTTTGTGAGTGCCTCATGCTAGTTATTAAGGTTTTGATGTCTTTTTGTGCTTTTTATATTATTTTGATTAATTGGTTCTTATGTCGCTCATAATCGCCGTGTGGCATGGCTGCGCATTAAGTGCTATAGGGCAGACTTTCCCAAAAGTTTGGCGGCTTCCATCACAGATCGGAGTCTAAATAATTATGTGGAGATGTGTGGTAGTAGGACAAAGAAGGTGGTTCAGTTAAGTTAAAGTATTGGATTGGTTTGCATTTTTTGCTGAGTCAATTATTTGCTCTAAAACTTGCTCATTCTCATTAGGGAGCTAATCAGCAGTTTTTTACCTGATATACTCGCCTGCATTTTTATTAGTGCTTTGTGAACAAGTAGAGAACGCTTGCACCTAGGAAAGGGGATGAGGACTGTTCAGGGTGTGTGGACTTCATGACACGATGCTTCAGCTGAGGCGTTTATTTGTTGCTTGGTCCCAGCATCCAGTGTAACCCAAATAAATCATTACAGTTTAAAATAATATCAATGAAGGAATGTAAAGAATGAAAGCGTGAACCAAACTTTCTCGGGGTTATTTAAATTCTGCCCCTAAGTTTCTTTCTAAGTTTGAAAACCTCAAGTGCTTCTGTAACTATGGCGTTTTTGCAACTGCAATTGGTCCAGTACAGGAAACTTACTTTGTTTCTTTTCTTTAAATAAGTTGCCGTAACCTCGGCCTTTGGCACCTGTATTGCTATTTGTATTCCACAAATTGAAAATATTTGCTTTCTGTTACAGTCTCTGGCTGTGACTGAACTCCACCGGGTTCATGTTTCTCCCTCCCATTAAAGTAGTGCTACAATGTCACAATCCTGAAGGGCTAATACGGAGAGAACTTTACTGTGTGCAACAATGTTTCTTGGTGCCTAGCACTTCTTATGCACTTCTCCCAACTAAGGGTGTTCGACAAGGGTTCTGTTTATGTTGCTTGCGAGACTGATTCATAGGGACGGAGAACAGGTTTCTTTGTGTTATCCCTGTTAAATCGACCCCCGGAGTTACCGATATCTGGTACCCTGGTAACTTCCGAGTTATTGAGGTATCATGGATTACAGATGGCCCCCTGAGGTCCACTGAGAAATGAGGAATTACCAGGGAAATCAGTGACTGTGTCTCTGAGCTGTATGTCAGGAGGTAGGCACGTGGCAAGACCCGAGAATGACTTTAATGGGTCTTTTGTGGTAAATAAATAAATAATTACCGGTACTATTTTTCTATGCATTAACTAAAAAGGATAGCTCAATAAATAAGAGGCAGAATCCGGGGTATCTGAGTCATACGGGCTTTAATTAGATGGCTCGAGCCAATGGACCATCGGGTTCCATCACCTGCGAAGGTTCAGGAAGGGACAGACACAAGGAAAGGGGGAATGGCAGCTGCAGCATCTCATTAACATCATACAGTATATATAGTAAAACAGTACAATTGCATTGAATACAGTAGGCGTAACAAGTGACAAACGGAAGATAAGAACATATGGGCGTGAAAAGAAGGCGTGCACAGGGCGTGCACGGAGACATGTGATGTAAACGTCACAGAAGTGTCATAAATGGGTGGATACATGGAGGGGGCTACCTGGGCAGCTGGAAACTTTAACCTACTGGTGCGCGCAAACGGGCCATGACGTGTAACCGGGGAGAGCTGGGGGCTCTGACTTCTGGCACTAGAAGAGGAGACTAGAGTCTGGGATGTCAGGACGACATGTACCTATAGCATATCTGATATCTCGTGTTTGGAGTACATGTTGATAGAATCTAAAAGTCATCAGGGTAAAGGCTACTTGTCACTAAGGCTAGTGCATGCATATATTTCCTAATGTATTGCGTGTGCTATGAATCTTCTATGGACATTAATTCAGTAATTCTCTTGCATGGAGACAGGAAGACTAGACTATAGATGAAGATGTTTATGCGGTTCGTTAGCTAGGAATGCGAAGCCGGGGAGCTGAACAGATAACTAGAGGCATAACATATTCTTGGCAGACAGGCAGGCAGGCCAGGCCGGGCACCGCGCTGCTTGGCAAAAAGTAAGTGAAGGGTCAGGGATGCGGGAGAGGCTGCACCACTCCTCGGAGTGGTTTCAGGAGACTCGAGGCTTGAATCTGGTGTCCGGGCCCTGTGAGGCCTAGAAACGGGGACAACTCGATGATTTAACGTGTACAATGTAAAGACGTTGGCAACATAGGCCTAATACTTGTTGCTTTCAGGGGGACTGGATAACTGGCATACTGACGTTGGACACAACTATAATTGCGTCTGTATTCGGGCAAGGGATAAATATGCATATCGATCATGCACATATAACATATAATGGGGAACACGTAGGGACACATGACAGGGCAAAATTCAATTTTCCTCATTCCCTCCTTGTTCCCTACGTTTCCTTCAGGAAACATCAATATTCATGATACCATCTATCTGTTCATACAGCATCATTTGCTCGTCTCTTATCTTCTGGGAATGGAACTTTGGACTTGGAATACAAGAGGTAGCGCACAAGCCGCAAATCGCAGGGCCACATTGTAAACAGAGACAACAACTGAATATGATCATTACTACTATTCCTAGAAATGACAGTACTTTCCATCCCCAGGCAGATATTATACTCCAGAGCCAACCGGACCATGTCCAGGTGCCTGGATTCTGGTGTAGCTGATGGGCTATTTTATGAAGTCTAGTTATAGCTGAATATACAGACGGTGCGTTATTAGGAATGAAAATGCAACAACTAGATCCGATGACTCTACAAGCTCCGCCCCTATCGGCCAGTATGACGTCAAGAACAAGGCGATTCTGAAGAACGACAAATCTCATAGCAGATTGTTCTTCGGTTAAGTTACCTAGAGCGGAAGTAGTCTCATTCACTACTGCTTCAAGGGTTCTGGTTAGCCTACGTATTAGCTTACTATTCTGGATAGGTCCTATGAAGAAAAAGAAACCTTTATTGAAATCTGTATACTGTTCTAAGGCAGTTTCAGTTTGATCGACAATTGGGGACTCGATCTCCCTTCTATGTCTGACGTGTACTAGATGTGTATTTCTATGATAATCGGATGGGGCTAGGAAAACTGGTGGTAGTAGGAAGGCAATGTAACATGTTCCATCCCAATCTAGGGGCAGACGTACATATGCGGTCTGACCACATACAAAATATGAATGACGTGAGGCTTTGAAAGTAGATTTCCCACTGTCACTATACTCGACCACAGTAGTACAATCACTGTGTCCTAGATGTACCGAACCATTCTTTCTGACACATAACTCGCCTTTCACTGGTAGAACTGTTATAGCAGGCAAGTCTGGAGTAGTCTCGGACTGAACATTCAAAACCATGAAATTGGAGGAGAAATTACCTAGATCGTATACTTCATTTTCTAGATCTAACCCTGTCCTATGGGAAAGACCTTCCTTGTCTGGGAAACATGTTCTATTCAGAAGGGACTTATCGTCTAAGGATGATGTTAACGTAAACCATGCTCCACACGAACCATTGTGTGAAAACGGATAGGGAAAAAGTGGCAGAACTCCCTTCGGTGTCTGGTAAGGGGGGAGTCGACCACACACCCAACAATTAGTGGCATTGCTGGTCTGGTGTGAATAGTGTAACATACGTATAAAAGTATTGTTGCGCATGGCAAGTCGGTAGGATAACTCGTGAGGAGGTAGTTCACTAAACGTGTGCTCTACTGTATCATTAGAGGAAGAGTGTACATGCGAATCAAGAGGAGGAAAAAATACATGTAAAACATAACTTATGCATGTGATCGTAAGACTCAGAAATAACATAAACAATAACGTAATAACGCATCTGCTGCGCAGATTCTTACAATAACGTCTTTTCTTGGAGTTTCGTCTAACTCTCTCACTATGGGGGTCTATCTCATACATGTCAGGAACCTGTCTAACCGCTTCACCCGAGAGGGACTTAAACAATTAAACTGTCTGATTTGCTAGACCGTAATTTGATTTTATACTCCTGCTGCGGAGTTTTCTCTAACAGGGGAAGTTTAGAGTCAGTATCGGGGCAGTCCTTGAAAAAAGTCTTTGGACGGAGTCCATGAAAACGCTTGATGTGGCTGGAGTGTAGCCAGCCCTTCCGGCCCTCCAGTTTCACAGCGGTCCTTGTGGTCATCAGAACAAGTTTCGGCTCCTTCCAGCGGGGCTCCAGCGGACTTGAACGATCGAAATTCCTAACAAGGACGAGGTCGCCTGGAATGACCTCGTGCGGTTTCACTTGGGTGTTGTCTGGGAAGGCAGCCGCGACCTGTGAATGACAAGAGAGTAGTGCAGACATCAAGGAAGCTAGGTAATCCGTCAGCATATTACTGTCAACATCGGTAATTTTACGTGGCATAGGTGTACCCCACATGTTTGGGGGACGACCAAATACAACTTCATACGGTGACAGACCCGAACGGGAGTGAGCGACCATTCTCATGTAGAAAAGGGCAACCGGCAGAGCTACCATCCAATCTACACCTTTCTCGGCACAGACCTTTGCAATATGGATTTTCAGAGTTTGATTGTGTCTCTCGACGAGGCCAGCTGCCTCGGGTTGTCGTACGCAGTGGAACTTCCACTGGTACCCTAACAGAAGAGATACTTGTTTCATGAGTTCGGATGAGAATGGCTGGCCGTTGTCTGAATACACGACCCTGGGCAAACCATAGCGTGGGAAATACTCACGAACCAACTGCCTGGCAGTGGTCGCGGCAGTGTAATCTGGGACTGGATATGCTTCTGTCCATCTGGACAAAGCGCATACAACTACGAGGACATACTTGAAACCTCGACATCGATCCATCTGGATATAATCCATCTGGAGGACTTCAAAAGGGTGGTCAGGAGGATGGAATCCACCTTGTTCCACCGGAACACCTTTACCTGGATTGAATTGACAACAGATCATGCAGGTACGTACTTTCTGCTTTGCTGCTGCTCGTAAATGCTTGTTAAACCAAAGCTTCTGGATACTGTCTAACATGGCTTTTTCTCCTAAATGTGCTGGACTATGTGCTGTATTAATAATGACTTGAACCATAGAGTCGGGGAGAAACCATGTGGCTTTTCCCTTCGTCAACCATCCCTGATCTGTCTGGACCCCTCCTTGTTCAGACCATTTCTTGATTTCGTCTGGGGTAGCATGTGTCTGGATGTCTAGTACGTCTTGTGTAGGGTCCTTAACTGTCATACAAGTCGTCTGATCTGGAACATCGGTCTTTGTCCTGTTAACTGGAATGTCTGGAGTCTGAGCTGTAAGTTTGGCTGTTCGATCTGCTAGATCGTTACCTTGGGAAATGGTGTCAGTGGCTTTCGTATGTGCTTTGCACTTCATAATGGCAATGGCTGTCGGTAAATGTATTGCTTTTAACAGGGCTTGAATGAGGGGGCCATGCTGAATCTTGGCTCCATGAGAGGTCATGAAACCTCTTTCTTGCCATATTACTCCA
Organism: Lissotriton helveticus; assembly: GCF_964261635.1. Lineage (NCBI taxonomy): Eukaryota > Metazoa > Chordata > Amphibia > Caudata > Salamandridae > Lissotriton > Lissotriton helveticus. The sequence goes on from NC_136063.1 coordinate 986,299,529, forward strand.
AAGTCGTGTACGACTCCGAATGCATAACGTGAATCTGTATATATGTTTACTTTCAGGTTCTTGGCTCGTATGCAGGCTTGGGTCAGAGCGATGAGCTCTGCTGCTTGAGCAGACAGGGTGTCAATACGATGTGTTTCTATAACTTCAGTTTCAGTAGTCACTGCATACGCGGCTACTAGTTCTCCTGTACTTGTTCTCATACATGAACCATCCACGTAAAGTGTCAGGTCTGGGTCAGGTAATGCAATGTCCGTCAAGTCTTGTCTTGGCTTTGTCATGGTGTTAATAACTTCCACACAGTCATGTGTGGCAGGATTTGATGTAATCGAGGGTAACAGTGTAGCAGGATTTAAAATGTTGCAGCGTCTGATTTCTATGTGTGGCTGAAACAGAGTCAGTTCATATCCTGTTAAACGTGCAATTGTCAAGTGCTGAGTCTGTGTTCGGTTTAAAAGAACTTCCACGGAGTGTGGAACTTGTACTGTCAGGGAATGTCCTAACACTATGGAATCACTTTGTCTGATAGCTAGAGCTGTGGCTGCAACTGACTTGAGGCACGCAGGCAGAGCCTGGGCTACTGGATCTAATGTGCTAGAAAAATAAGCACAAGGCTTGTGTTGTCCTGCTTGATCTTGCGTGAGAACAGATAATGCTGTACCATCACGTTCAGTAACAAAAAGTGTAAAAGGCTTACTGTAGTTTGGTGTCGCTAAAACAGGTGCATTACATAAAGCTTTCTTTAACTCATTGAAAACAAGTGTATGTTCCTGGGTCCAAGGGAGGACAGTCGATGTGGCTGCCTCCTGTGTTGTCAACTGTATCAGTGGTTTGGCTAGATATGCGTACTGAGGAATCCATTGTCTGCAGTAAGAAGTGAGGCCGATAAAAGCTCGTACCTCCTTCTGTGTCTGGGGCTGTGGAAGATGTGCTATTAACTGGATACGGTCTGGTGTCAACTGTCTACCCCTCTTGGACAGCAAGTGTCCAAGGTATACCACTTGCTGGACACAGAATTGCAGTTTCGAAGGGGACACCTTGTGTCCCATCTCTGCCAGAAAATACAAGACTGTCAGTGACGCACGTTCGCAGTCACGTTCTGTACGGGCTGTGATCAATAGATCATCGACATACTGGAGCAGGGCAGTGTCAGTTGGCATGTGAATACTGTCTAGTTGTCTCTTAAGTGCTTGACTGTAAATACTAGGACTTTCTGTGAAACCTTGAGGAGCACGTGTAAATTTATAGCTTCTTCCATTTAAACAGAATCCGAAAAGGAACTGGCTGTCTGGATGAATGGGGACACTAAAGAATGCGTTCTTGAGATCAATAACAGTAAAGAACGTAGCTTCAGAATCAATGGCAGTCAATAGGGATGAAATATCTGGAACCACTGGGTACTGGGGTATGATACATTTATTAAGTTCTCGGAGGTCAATCACTAATCGATAAACTGGAGGTGCATTTGGGTCGGTACGTTTAAGAATCGGAATGATAGGAGAATTACATACATTGGAGTCAGTTTCTACAACTACTCCTTGAGCAATGAGCTCGTCAATGATTTTCGATAAGGCTGCTACAGCCTCAGGTGGCAATTTGTATTGTCGGATTCGTGGTAATACAACACCTTGTTTCAGAGTGACACGATATGGCGTAATGTGCATACAACCTACATCAGTTGGACCTTGCGCCCATAAATGCTGTGGTACATTCAGTAATCTTGGATCAAAATCACGTAACACATAATGACCTTTAAAATCACGTAAAAACAATCTCACTCCTTCCGGAGAACAGCATATGACTGCTCCTAATTCTTTCAATGTTTTAATACCAAGTAAATTTTCTGGACATGATTTCGTAAGTAACAAGTCTGTAGTTCGGGACAATGGACCAACTTCTAGGGAAACTGGTTTCGATACTTCATTAACAATAGGCTTTCCTGAAAATCCCAGGGAAACATTTCTTGAGCCTGAGAGTGGAGCCCCTGGAACCTCGTCATGACTGATGGTAGTCCTACTTGCCCCTGTATCAATCAGAAACTTTCTGTCTTTCCCTAATACTTGACTGTGTACATAGGGACCCTCTTGATCTACAGGAACCTCGATGAGAGGCAAGCCAACCTCCCTCTCTAGGCTGTTTCATGAATACTGCTGATATTCTGGATAATCTGACTGTGCGTACTGGTACATCTGTTGTGTAACGTGTTGTGTAGCAGCTATAGGCTGCGGTACTGTAACTGTCTGTTGTGCGTTCTGCGGCGGTTGCGAATTCTGCGGAACATGTTCCTGTCTAGGAGGACGCGGTCTCTCTTTCGTCTTACCTGTAGCTATGTTGTGTTTCAGAACTGCACATTCGTTTATATAGTGACCTGGCTGTTTACAATAATTGCATGTCCCTTTAACGGGAGCTGCAGAATGACTAGTTTGATTCATACCCCTCTTCTGACTATCTGCTGGAACAGACTGTGCAACTAGTACTTTCATTTTCGTGTCTTTCATACGTCTCCTTTCGTGTTCTTGCTCTTCCCTGATTCTGTTCTGGTGATACTGTAACATCTGTAGCATTTGGGACGGAGTATTAGCTTGCCATGTACTCTCGACTTTTAATACTCGATTTTTAACTTGCGGTAAAGAATTCTCAACTAGTTTGGTAACAAAAAGATGTGGATACGACTCACTACTTGTCTTCAAACCGCTATTAATAATGAAACATTTCTCAAATCTGGAATAAAAATCACTAGTGTCTTCGTCTTGTTTCTGTTTACAGGCTGAGATGGCATCCCAATCTTCCTTTTTCGTGGCTAGTAATCTTGGCAAGACTTGTATTAACAGTTCGGGCAATTCTTTAGCTTTATCCCCAAGACCAGTACCTGGGACTCGTGTATTATCTTCGTTCTCTAACGCGGTCCAATCAATCTTTTTCTCTCCCACCTCCCATTCTTTCTCTTTGAGTTTTTCATATATGCCCGCAGGCAACAGGACCTTTAACATTTTGATGATATCGGGATACGTGTATTCTCCCATACGGAGCATGTCTTTTAACTCACGGTGGAACCCTGCTGGATCTTTATCGTGACAGGGCACTAACTTTTTCATTTCTAGTAGTTCTATTTTCGTTATAGGGGTGTAAACAAATACTCGTTCGAGCTCACCCCCCGTTCCCTTAACAGGATGCACTTCTCGCAACGGATTCTGTCTGTCTATGTAGAATGGGGGTGAAACAGGAACAAAATGCGGAGTTAGGAATGTTCTGTATTTGTGGCGCTGTTCTAAAATGACGCTAATCAGATCGGTACCTAGACCTTTCCATCTGTTTAGGAGTAACTCGTTCAGTACATTATATAACGGACCTGGATCAGAATGCTGATCCTCATATAGTGTAATGAGGTGCTGGATCATGTACATACCCACCAGTCGCTGCTCGGCTGGGGGCAGTTTCAGAAACATTTGAGCCACTACTTCGTCTGAAAACGTGGTAGAATTACTAGTCCATCGAACTGCTGATCGGGCTAGTTCTTGTTCATGCATGGTACTAAGCTCACTGTAACCTATTCGTAGTTTCAGAACTTTATCGGTAGCCTGGAATAATTGTTCAAGAGAACACTGTTCTGGTACGGGAGGAGGAAAAACTTTCTTGTAGTCTAGGCGTGTGTGTCTATCAGAAGGTCTCGTCCTACCTACATACGCTATTCTGGTGGGATTCTCGTTGTCTACATCTTCGTCTGAAGAGTCGTTCTCTTTCTCGGCTATTATCCTTGCTTTCTCCCTCTCGTGTATGCCTACAATTTCTTTACGAATCTTTCTGTACATGGTTTCTATACTATTCTGTGTCTTGTGTTTTCCGTCTGCTATATTGTCACTCCATCTTATCAGGACTTTCATCTCTTCTTTGTCTTTATCAGGACGATCCTGTTCTCTTATTAAACAATTTATTAAAAATTGCAAAATCATGCCTTGAGTCTCGACTTTCCTATGTGCCATGGCTTCGTGAATACTTTCTGGTTTCTCCCCTGTTCGGATGAAATGATATATTCTGTCTAAATGTTCTTTCATATCTGATATGGTAATCAAAAAGTCTACAACTCGTCGTAAACGTACGGAATGCAATATCATGTGATCTTCACCTGGCACTGGGTCATATCTACAATCAGTAAGGTACCTTTTGAGGGCTTCGTACGTAGCCACTTTTGGCGTACGTGTAATGCTGCGTCTCTCAGCGTCAGGCGCTTTGTTTGAGGCGGGGTGATAGGAATACCTCCCCCTGCTCCTCCTGAACTAGAATCGTCAATTAATACTGAATGTGCGGCCGCTGGTAACGTGACTGGTAAAGTAGGTGTACGTAATGTGGGTTGGTTCTGGGGTACTGGCATATGGACCGGATTCCCGGGACCCACGGCTGGAGGTACAGTAATTACATTATTAACAGGAGGTGGAAGTTGAACAGGCGGAGTAGGATTCGTATTAGCATATTCTGGGACAGTGTCGTCTAAATAGGAAGAAAGAAAGATTTCAGCTGCAGTCGGTTTATGACGCAGCTTAGTCGGGACCAATGGTGGCGGTAGATTACAGAGTGCTTCCGGGGTCGCCTTCGGCAAACCCTCGGCGAGAAGGGGATACATACATTTAATAAGGGCATTTCTTTGTCTGTCTAACTGTTCTGCTCTAACTCGTTCACCTTCTTCTAGTAATTCCCTTTCTTGGGCTTTTTCTGAGGATTCTCTACTTAATTCTGCTTTTCTGAATTCTTTTTCAGTTCTTTTATGTGATTCTTTACGCCATAATTCTATGGCATCTTTCTGGGATTGTCTGGCTTTCTTTTTCCATAATGCTTCTTCTACTCTCATGATGCACTCGGCATCCCATGTTCCTGAAACAGGCCATCTATATTTCTCTTCGAGATGCTTGGTGTAGTCCACCCATAAATCTAGATACAGTATGGCATCTAAGCCATGCTTATGGTACATGAAATGTCCAGGACTGTCCCTAGGAGGGACAGGAACTGATTCTTCGAGTAACCCTTTTCTGGTTTTTATCTGACGTAACTTAGAAAACAGCGGCATATTTGAACCGTACTTGAACTTGAACACAATACACAATGAACACAGTAATGAACAGCAAAACAATCATTCATACCACGACATCAAAAATACATTAATAACAGTTCGAACAGATACTACCTAATACATTGAAAACATAATACTTGAATTTCTCGAGAACAGACTTACTAGAATTACTGGATGCACTGCTAAAACAGTACAGAACATACCGGTTTCCTAAAGAGACACGTCATACCGTATCCACCTAAGGGAACACGTCGGACCGGATCTGTGTACCCAAACCCGTCGGACCGGGCACAAATTAATGAACCCGTCTAGATACGTCCCAGCAACGGTACTCACCGGGAAGCAAAACTGAAGGCCTCGGACTGGACTGGACAGCTACGACGTCTGGTTACTGCTACGCACTACGCATGCGCCTCGGGCTTCGGGCTTCGGAAACAGGTGGGCCTCCGGATACCTCGGACCTTGCTCTCTCGGCTTGGGCTCTGGTCGGGACGATCCGCCTTCCTCACCGCCTCGTCTGGATGCCGGACCGCAGTCTCCGTCTCCTCCGTGGGCCTGAGGGAGACTTGAAGCAGAAATATCTGCACGTGCACAGTAGGGGTCCGTCACGGCTGTAGAAGGGTCAGGGGGCCTGCGTTACATCGCCGGCGCGTGGGGAAGGGGCTCGTCCCTATTCGGGCGCCATTTATGTGGTAAATAAATAAATAATTACCGGTACTATTTTTCTATGCATTAACTAAAAAGGATAGCTCAATAAATAAGAGGCAGAATCCGGGGTATCTGAGTCATACGGGCTTTAATTAGATGGCTCGAGCCAATGGACCATCGGGTTCCATCACCTGCGAAGGTTCAGGAAGGGACAGACACAAGGAAAGGGGGAATGGCAGCTGCAGCATCTCATTAACATCATACAGTATATATAGTAAAACAGTACAATTGCATTGAATACAATAGGCGTAACAAGTGACAAACGGAAGATAAGAACATATGGGCGTGAAAAGAAGGCGTGCACAGGGCGTGCACGGAGACATGTGATGTAAACGTCACAGAAGTGTCATAAATGGGTGGATACATGGAGGGGGCTACCTGGGCAGCTGGAACCTTTAACCTACTGGTGCGCGCAAACGGGCCATGACGTGTAACCGGGGAGAGCTGGGGGCTCTGACTTCTGGCACTAGAAGAGGAGACTAGAGTCTGGGATGTCAGGACGACATGTACCTATAGCATATCTGATATCTCGTGTTTGGAGTACATGTTGATAGAATCTAAAAGTCATCAGGGTAAAGGCTACTTGTCACTCAGGCTAGTGCATGCATATATTTCCTAATGTATTGCGTGTGCTATGAATCTTCTATGGACATTAATTCAGTAATTCTCTTGCATGGAGACAGGAAGACTAGACTATAGATGAAGATGTTTATGCGGTTCGTTAGCTAGGAATGCGAAGCCGGGGAGCTGAACAGATAACTAGAGGCATAACATATTCTTGGCAGACAGGCAGGCAGGCCAGGCCGGGCACCGCGCTGCTTGGCAAAAAGTAAGTGAAGGGTCAGGGATGCGGGAGGGGCTGCATCACTCCTCGGAGTGGTTTCAGGAGACTCGAGGATTGAATCTGGTGTCCGGGCCCTGTGAGGCCTAGAAACGGGGACAACTCGATGATTTAACGTGTACAATGTAAAGACGTTGGCAACATAGGCCTAATACTTGTTGCTTTCAGGGGGACTGGATAACTGGCATACTGACGTTGGACACAACTATAATTGCGTCTGTATTCGGGCAAGGGATAAATATGCATATCGATCATGCACATATAACATATAATGGGGAACACGTAGGGACACATGACAGGGCAAAATTCAATTTTCCTCACTTTGGTGAAAAGATGCGCTTAATAGTGTAACCCAATCAGATGATTTTGAAATTAACCTATTTTGGGTTTATAAATCATTGTGTCATTGTGGATTATAAACCTGCCACTTATGCCTCAGTAATTTCCACGCATTGGGTACTGGTAATCATACAGTCATTTACGAAGGGCAAACAATGCATGCCCTGTGCATCATGTTAATGTTTTCACAGAGACAGAATTGGTGAAGCCCTGACACACACTCACCTCTCTTTCTCTGTTCAATCTGCAGTCCCTCCAGCTCCTGTTGATCCACTTCTCTCACCACTTTATGCCCTCCGAACATCTCTCCCTCTCTAACTCACTCCATCTTTAGACTTAGACACTCTAAATCCTTTCCTCTCACTCCCCATGTCCCATGACTTCCACCAGCCGTGGCCCTATAACATATTATTTGGAGCAAGGATATTAATAACGTAAAGTTTGCACTTTTATTAGTACATTGCAACAGTCGAATTCCTTGTTATTACTATAGCACTCTAAAATTCTCATAAGAAAACACTATATACTGCCGCACAGATGGAATGTTATAATGATCGTACAAAGAGAAACAACTCACAACCTCTTATAAATGTCATTTTACCTCAGTGCATTCATTTAGCCCCTTCCTTCCTAATTTAGCATGAATTCCCCTTTAAAACCAGAGACACATTAAAGGGTTAAGGCACGAACAAGATACGCAGATTGCAATGTGCATTTCCTTACCATTCTGAAGGGAAAGGAGGGGACTCATGGGCCATTGGAGGCTTCACCTGTCATGAGTCATGGTCCACCCCCTCATCTCCTCAACGGTAAACAATAGCATATTATACAATGAGCATCTGCATATATACTATAAATAGATGAGCATTCAACAGGTGGATAAATAGGTAGAGCAGAAGGATAAATGGGCATAATTGTTGGAAATATAATCCAGCGCAGGAAGAGAAAGAGGCAGTGCCAAATAGAGGTCATGGACAACTCTGACAATGACAGAGTATTAATTGGAGGATAACTTGTCTGCTACTTAGGGAGGTATTTGTGGATAAAGATCATCTCTGTACGAGGGTGTGGCTGTAGAGCATACATTAGGATTGGCATATTCGACAAAAAGCATTACTCCTATTAGGGGTCATCATAAGAGGGTAGTGAAGCTGCGGGCCGGACTGGGAACCGAAATCGGCCCTGGCAAACTGCTCGGTTGGCCCCCCGCTGGGGCGAGGAGGGTGCGGCTGTGCTGTTTGCTAGGGCTGGTTTCGGTCGATTTTGTTACAGGGGCCGATATTGCCAGCCCTTGGTAACGAAACCTGCCTCCCCAGTGGCTCAAAAACGGTCCCTACCCCCGCAGCCTACCGGGCAAATGCCCGGTGCCCGCTACAGCCAGTCTGGCCCTCGTAAAGTACATGCAAGAATTATCACTTTAAACTCTGAGGCACTGAAGGGCACCACCCCATACACTCAGGAGACACATCAGCTCTCACTACTATTTATACATGATTTGATAATAGCACCATCAGGAGGAGACCCCTAGTGACTATACAGAAGAAAAACTGCAAGCCCTGCCGCAACATTCATGGATATCCAGTAGAAATGGGAAGGTATGGAGAGCCATCAAAAATGGTATGAGCTACACATCCTTGGAATTCAAGAAAGGGTTGGGGAATCATACATTCAACTGTATGCTGCCTGATTGTTTCAATGAGCCTCCTCCAACTTCGATGGCTATGGTCATTTTTGGAAAGGGCATTTGAAATTTTAAATAATGCATAAAGCCTTCTCGTCCTTCCACCCCAAACTGAAGGACCTTCAACAGCTACGTACAATTTGCATAAGGCTTGCCTTCCTTTAAATTGAAATGTTAGTAAGCGAAACCCTAACACATTTAATTTTTCTCCTGTGAAGCTTTCAGGATTGATATCTGAAGGCTCTAAATGTGTACGAAGGGCATTCACAAACTTATCATCCCAGATGCAACGAGCAATGATTGCGAATGGAGATCCAGAGTCAGCAGCAACCTGTAAAGGAATACCTCCAAAATTGATAATGCACAAAGGTTTGCTTCTATCTATATTAGTAACATTAAGAACAACATTTTTCATTTTACACACAGAATAGGAATCTAAATTAAGGTTTTCAGAATCATTCGAATCAATTTCAGAAGAATCGGAATTCTCGGGAAGACAAGCAACTTGGTTAAGTTTCTCGTTTCCCTTTTACAAACTCTAGTGACATGGCCTACAATGTTACAATTGAGACATTCAGTAGATCTAGCAGGACACCTAACTGTACTAGCATTATGCTTAGTGCTGCCACACCCATAACATAAAAAAGTAGCAACTTTCCCTTGAAATTTAGGTGTAACTTTGTCAGTAGACTTGTTATTGAAAGTACGTTTCTCTGCAGGAATGGCTAAATTAGATTTTTTTTTTTAGACTTGGAAGACACTAAGCTGACAGATGATTTTTCTTCGCTGATAGAGATGGCCTTTGCACTTCTTTCAGGAAGTTCAGCTTTCTTAACTAAATTGATAATATCTTAAAGGCATGAATCTCCTTCAATCCATAACTTGTCTTGAATGCTTTTACTTTTTTGGCAAATAACAAGTTGGTCTCTTATCATGTTGTCATGAAGTACCCCAGGTTTGCACAAAGCAGCAAGATGTTTTAAGCAAGCAACTTATTCCTCAACAGATTCCTTCTGGTGTTGCTTCCTTTTGTAAAATGTGCGTCTGGAAATGGCCACACAAACAGTGGGAGAAAAATGACTGTCTAAATCTAAAATTGCACATTTAAAAACATCAACATCTCCTGCTCTCTCTGCTTTTTCCTTTTGGTGATACACCTTCAAACCTTCAGGACCAAGGCAGTACATGAGAATTCTTTTTTTTCTATCAGGAGAAAGAGTGCCGCTGTTAACTTCTAATGTGGCGATATAATTAAGAAAATATTCTTTCTATTCTGTCCATTTAACAAGAGGTTCTCCAGGATTGGTAAGAAATTCTTTAGGTGTTGTGACGGGGCCGGTCAAATGACCGAGGGACAATCCCCGGACTCGAACTGGTGGGCAGTCGCCCCCTTTTACCCACTTCTGTCCCTTCTCTGCAGCAGCCTGATCCCGATCTCCACGAGAACTGGCCGGAAGAAGAGGACCTGAATCGTTGGAACCCAGAGGATTTCCAACAGTATACCTTTAAGGGGGAGGACACCTATTGCGAAACCCCCCCCAGTCACGTCCTGACCCATGTCAAAAAGAGGAGGAACCCAGGAAGCGGCGGACGGCGTTTCCCAGGAGGAGCGAGAGGTACTGTGTAAAGGAAGGAGAAGGACAAGCGAGGACGCGGAGAAGCCCGAGGAAGAGAAGACCGTTGAGGAAGGTCCGGAGAAGCCAGGAGGCCATCGACTTCACGAGTCGCCCCGCCATGCTCCCACGGGAGGGGCGTGGCTCCAACAGGTACGGGGCAAAGTAGCGGGCTGGGTGGGACGGCGTGCCCGACCTTTTGAGTAACGTGTATATAGTGTAAAGCCCCGTTTGTGTATAGTCTTGGTAACACCCCTCCCTCCTCACGAGCACTATTAAATCACAACGACCGAGGGTTACTGGCACTTATACACGTGGTTTTCCTCACACCCGGCCCTGAACTCTTCCTAGTGAAACCCTTTCCTAACCCGAGCCTATTTCTTTCCTTCTTTCCCGGTTGCCGTGCCTGACGGAGGATTGTCCACCCACCCGGAGACATCCTGGATCCACTACGGAAGCCCATAACAGACCCGGCAGCGTTTGCTCGAGAGCGCATAACCAGCAGGAAATGAAGATCGTATATAAAAATAAAGCCCTCTTTAAGATCTCTAATGAAAGTCTCTGACTCTGTCACTTCGGCCCCGGCCACCCTTGTACAGGTGCATTCAAAGTAATGCCCACCATTAGATTGTTAATAACATTTGCAGAAGAAGAAGCACTTCCTTACTTCCTTCCATAGTGTTGAAAACAATATAAATGTGTAAAGCAGAAAAATATAAAACAAAAATAAATAATTACTTGCAGAAAGTACTGATGGAACTGTAGGATGATAAAAGGAATGAAGGAACAAAGCAGAAGCAATGAGATCGTGCCGAAACTGACTGAAAGAAAGCATGCCGAAACTGACTCTAAGAGAACAACGAGTTGCTAGGCAATGCTGAAAACAAAATGGAGGCACGTAAAGTTCACGCACTGTGACCAGCGTAAATGTCCCAGGATGCTTTGCGAGTTTGCGTGCTCATCAACAATCAGTAGAATAAAGAACTCCAAACTCAGGCTGAAGGAAGGGGCTGCGCGTTCAGAATGCGAATGGTGAGTGCGAGGCAAGTTTGTAAACAATGTATGGGAGAAACAGCACTCGGCCAACGGTAATTGGAGACAAAAAGAAATAGTCAAAAAACTATTCTTCTTTACCCAAAGTTGCTTTGCTGTGGTAGAAGATGTAAATATTCTCTCACTAACCCTCCAGCATGTAGTAGTGATGACGTCGACGTCAGCAATATTAATTACGATGGCACAGATTTCGGATGAAAGTTTCTGGAAACATTGTGGGGTGAGGGTTGGAAGTGAAACAATCCCAAGCACGTTGCCAAATTTCTGTAGTGAACTCCTGAAGAACCGGGTTTTCAAATACCCAGCGGCGTCAGGGACACGCCCAGAGTCCTCTAGGTTCCCTTGCCTTGGTGTACAGAGACACAGAATACTTCTAGGTGGCGTCAGAGATCAAATTTATTAGCTGCAGCTAGTAGCAGAAATCCCAGTAATACAGCACGATGTACAACTCAAGAAACTGCTCAATTTTACTAAGGCGAGACATCCCTATTTATACACAAAAAGGTACATTTAAAATGCACACCCCTGCACCAAAATTCAACCAATAGGAAGTACATGACATCACACAGCATCATACAGTAAAGCTCATTTTAGAGTGTCCCAACCAACAAGTTAATATTAAGGCATATCTAAAATATTAATCTAACCTTTAATTGAAAGCGTAACCCATGAAATGAAGGAAAAAATAAAGAAAAGTAGTTTCAGATAATGTGCAAGATTAACAGAGACGTAAAGAAATGTAAAAGTTAACAAATGTCTTGAATAGTAATTGGAAAAAGTAAATAATGATCTTGCAGGGAAATTGGCTTGGCAGGGTCAATTCCTAGGTGAAAGGCCAGCTTCTAAAATTAACTCCAGCGCACGAAGAAATCCCTGGTTAATGTGTATATGTGATTCACAACAGGTCAGTCTGTTTGGCTCACAAACTAACTTCTGAAGCCTACATAAAAAGTAACACTAGATGGCAGTCACGACACATAGCAAAAACTCAAGTTTCAGAAAAGAAAGTCTTTAAGGAAAGAAAACATTTAGATGTTGTTTAAGATAACACATGCGCAAGGAAACTTACTGGTTAACAAGGTCCTAATCAGTAATTGAAAAACTTAGACAACCATCAGCTAGCGAAACTAGTTTTACAAAAGGTCAGTTCCAGGTGAAAAGGGTTACTCTCTGCAGTTCATTCAGAGACAGAGAAACCCAAATTAATATATGCACGAAAAGCCACTTGTTCGTTGGGCCCACAGCACTGGCCTACGTAAGGGCAAGATTAAAATGCAGACAGGTTTGAGAATTTCAGAACCACAGACCCTCCTTTTGCCATTACGTAGGCAATAACCTAAACTCATGTCAATCTGAATCTAGGTCTATATCTATTCTCATCAGGTCATCAAGGTGTTGCTGTAACATCATCTTATTATCCTTCACTTCTCTCGGAACTGGTCTTCTCACACAGATCATAGCACAAAGACTACAAATGGCGGGACCACACTGGATGCATAAACAACACGAGAAAAGGATAGCTAACGCCATACCAAGGAACGTCAGAATCTTCCATCCCCATTTGGACAACGACTCCCATAACCATCCCGTCAGTGACCAGTCTCCTTCGTCCACATGAATAGACTCAGAGATGTTATGTAGTCTAGAGATGGCTTGGTACACTGTCGGGGCATTATCTGGTATGAAAACGCAGCAACTAGATCTAATCAATTTGCATACCCCACCTCTATCTGCAAGTATAATATCTAAAACAAAACGGTTCTGTAATGTCATAAGGCGATCCGCTTGAAGCTCAGCTGTAATATTGCTAAGGGCACCTGCAGTCTCATTTATAGTGGCCTCAACCACTCTCGTAAGCTGACGAATATTCCTACTATTAGCCATAGGACCCCAAAAGGGTAGGAAAACCTTAAAGAAGTCTCCAGCTTCTTGTGCGACAGTATCTTTCGCATCGATTACACCGCTACCATATCTTGTCTTATGGTAGTCGAAAACAGCAGTGTATGTAGGGGGAAGCAAAAATGCCACATAACATGTGCCAGAAAAATCAGATGGCAACCATGTGTATGCTCTATCATGACAAACAAAATACGTGCCTTTAGCTGGCACGAACGGAGGGGATTTCTGGGACGTATAAACGTATGTGTGAACACACACACTCTTACCAAGCTGAGCTCTCGGATTCTGACCATTACCTTGCAAACAAAGATGACCTCGGTGGGGTACAATCCAAATAGGAGGGGACCTTCGCTGTCTTTCTTTCTCCGTCAAGCTAACACTATATGTCGTCTTATTCCAACCAACATATGCTCGCACCTCATCTCTAGGGATAGCGTTATACGCATCGATATCTCTAATCATATCAACTATTCCCCGTATCAAGGCATTATTACTTGCATTGTCTTTGACGGAACGTACAGGAGAGGCTTCATTCGCATAGATAAACATTGATTGGAGTGCCCAAACTGGCCCATTAGGTGAAAAGGCAAAACCAAATATGGCATTCCCTTATCTGTAGTATGTGGCATAAGACCACACACCCAACAATTTGTGGTATTTATGACTAGATGATGCTGATGCAACATCTGTATAAACAAATTGTTCACAAATTCTGATCTTCGTGTCTGTTCATGTTCAGGTAACGTATGAAACTCATGTGAAGAAACAGTAGAAAAAGAAAGAGTAGGTTGAGAAGTTGGTGCAGACGTCAATTGTGTAGGAGAAACAAACCAGAATATAGTAGCTAATAGAATACATAAAAGTATTAAAATAGATAAAGCTATACCACACTTAGAGAACAACATTCTGTAATATTGGTTTTTCATCTCTTGCTTTTTATCGTCATTCCTCAATACAATCTCCATTTTCTAATGTCGCTCACGCAATCTTGATAGAGTACTTCAGCTGTGATTATTAGCAGGTCGTAGGGACACTGCAAGTCCTGCAGACCTACTGCCACTACTCAGGTCACAAACTGAACCGTTGGTACGCCTACGTGACCCTGCAACTGGCAAATGGTAACCAATCAAAAATTTAACAGAAAACCATAATACAATTTCAGAAAAAGCAAGAGAAAAAGAAAAACAAAAGTCAAATGCAAAATACTTGAAGAAATTGTCTCTTTTTGGTCTCAGTGTGGGAAAAAAATAAAAATAAATGCAATGTTCAAAGTCCCTTTATTTATTTCGAGATCGGAGGTTGTAACGTGATTTAGTCGGCACACTTTGGTCGGTAAACAAAAGTTCAGGTTCGGTAGTGTCCAATCTCAAACGTGGAGGAACAGCTTCTTGCAGCACATTGTCATCCTCGCTTTCTGACCGTGTCCATGTCAAATGAGCATCACTAAAAGGAACAAACCTAGGAGTTTTTTCACATTCAGAATCGGCTATACCTTCCCTCACCCACTTGTCATATGGTAAGGGCAATGGAACTTTTTTTGTATGGGTGGCATGCACCCAGTTTTTCTTGCCAGCTACTCTAACAGCAGTTCGAGTCACTAACAAAACTAAATGCGGTCCAGTCCACCTCGGCTCCAAATTCTTTGTTCGTTGAAAATTCTTCGTAAGAATGTAGTCGCCGGGTTGAATTGTGTGTCCTGGATCCGCAGTTGCTGTCGGTAGATTGTCATAGACCTGTTGGTGGAGAACACGTAATTTAGCAGTGAAGTCATGTAAGTAATCCACCAACATAGGGTACTCAATACTGCTGTATTCTTTAGGACGAGGCACACCCCAAACATCCGCAGGACGACCAAACACAATCTCATACGGACTAAGACCCACTCGAGAATGCACAGTCGTCCTTGTTGACAAAAGAGCCAACGGCAAGGCATCCGGCCATGTAAGGCCAGTGCTTGCTTGTACCTTAGCTAATTTCAGCTTCAAGGTACCATTGTAACATTCAACAAGTCCAGCAGACTGGGGGTGATTCGCTGCATGGAACTTCTGATTTATTCCTAATCCAGCACATACTTTCTTCATGATTTGACCCACAAATTCACTCCCATTGTCCGACCATACGATTCTCGGCAAACCATACCTAGGGAAGTACTCTCTCAGCAAACCTTGGCTGTAGACAAGGCAGTATTATCCTTTAGGGGGTAGGCCTCTATCCACCTGGAAAAGGCACAAACAACCACAAGGACATACTTCAAATTGTTGCATCTCTCCATATGTATATAATCTAGCTGTATCACCTCAAACGGATACGTAGGAGGAGCAAAATGACCAGCTGGAGTTGGAGTTCCCTTACCAGGATTATACTTCAAACAAATCATACAATGTTTCACCACGTTCTCTGCACATTTCGGGATTCCAGCATTCTGCCAAACTGGAGCCAACAACTTGCATATTCCCTTCGAACATTCCATGAGCCATTGTAACCACTGGGAGCACATACGCATCCGGCAACAGCCATCGCTGGTGTTCTGACAACTCAACCCAACAACCTGTTGAATCCAATATACCCGTAGTTTCTCTCCAAACACTCACTTCTTTCTCAGTCACTTCAGCCTGAATCATTTTCACACTTTCTATTGTGTCTTCACACATTCCACCAGCCATAACCCAATTAGCTGGGCCTGCAACATACATACGGCTCATCATGTCTTTCGCCGTTTCCTTCGCAACTTCATCCGCAAACGCATTCCCTCGACCAACATCGTCCACAACTTTCTTATGCGCACTACACTTCAGAATTGCAATCTGCTTCGGGAGAGTGAGAGATTCCAAAAGTTCATTCACCAACTGCCCATGCTGTATTTTGGTTCCGTGCGAAGTAAGGAACCCACGCTCTCTCCACAAACGCCCAAAACTATGGGCAACTCCAAACGGGTACTGGCTGTCGGTGTAAACATTCACTCGCTTTCCTTCTGACAACACACACGCTCTATTCAATGCAATTAGTTCTGCTGCTTGCGCAGAATTCTGTGGTATGCGTGCTGTCTCAACAACTGTATGTAAAGTTGTAATAGCATACGCTGCAGTCGTTTCACCATTCGGAAGCTTAAAACACGAACCATCCACCCATAGGGTACCATCAACATTCGTAAGGGGAGTATCCCTTAGGTCAACTCTAGCTTTCGTTTCTTCCTCTGTACGAAGAAAACAATAATGCTTTTCTTGAGGATCCGTCTCTGTAGAGATCGGTAACAACGTGACTGGATTCAGCACATTACATCGTTTGATGTGAACATGGCTAGCCAACAGTGTCAGCTCGTAACCTGAAAGACGTGCACTAGTAAGGTGCTGTGTCTTAGTCCTGTTTAATAAGGTATCCACTGCATGTGGGACCATTACAATCAACGTATTGTCCAATACCAAACCAGCAGACTGTCGGATAGAAACAGCCGCTGCAGCTGTAGCTCTCAGACAACTCGGCAACGCCTTAGCAACTGGGTCTAACGTAGAGGAGAAATACGCGCATGGACGTTGCTTGTACCCAAACGTCTGTGTCAACACTGACAACGCACAACCTTCTCTCTCGTGCACGTACAACGTGAAAGCCTTACTATAGTCTGGAGTACCCAACACAGGAGCCGAAGACAATGCATCACGTAGTTCAGAAAAACTTTTCTGACATTCGTCAGACCAAGGAAGAGGATGCGGAGTATCTTTCAGAGTCAATGCTAACAAAGGTTTCGCCAACAGTGAAAAATTGGGGATCCACTGTCTACAATACGAGGTAATACCTAAAAAGGCACGCACTTCTCTCTCTGTGGATGGTACATTCATTTGCACAATTGCTTGAATTCGTTCTGGGGTCAATCTCCTTCCCTCCTTCGACAAGAGATGACCTAAGTAGGTCACTTCTTGGCGACAATACTGTAACTTTGAAGGTGACACTTTATGATGAAGGTCAGACAAATACCGCAACAAAGAAAGAGTAGCCTCTTTACAAATCTGTTCATCATCAGCAGTAATCAACAAGTCATCAACGTACTGAATAAGAGTAGCACCAACAGGTAACACAAAACCATCAAGCTGAGTTTTCAACGCCTGACTATAGATGGAGGGACTTTCACAATAACCTTGGGGAGCTCTCTTAAACCGGAAGCTTCGGCCTCCTAATGAGAAGCCAAAAATATCCCTGTTCTCCTCAGCAATAGGAATACTGAAGAAAGCATTCTTCAAATCGGTGACAGAAAACCAAGCTGCCGAAGCAGGAATCAAAGTCAACAAAGCAGTGATATCAGGTACCACAGGAAACTGTGGCACAACTATCTTGTTTACCTCTCGAAGGTCAATCACAAACCGGTACACAGGTGGCTGAGAAGCATCAGTACGTTTAAGGATAGGCAAAACAGGACTGTTACAAACATTACCTCTCGTTTCCTCAACTACACCCTTCTCAACCAGATCATAAACAATCGCTAAAAGAGCTCTCTCACCATCACTCGAGATCTTGTATTGGGGAATACGAGGTAGCCTAGCATTCGATTTAAGCGTGACAACATAAGGTGGAATTTGCAGAAGACCAACATCATTTGGACCTGTAGCCCAAAGTGTATCAGGAAGCGAACGTAATACCAGTGGCAAACAATCCTTAGACAAATACATTGGAGAAATCACTTTCCTACCAAGGGTAAGTTGTACTCCTGAAGGAGAACAATGTAATGTTGCATACAATCTTTTCAGGAAGTCCAAACCCAACAGGTTCTCACCACAACCAGTCGTTAAAATAAGTGAAGCTTCCAATTCACAAGGGCCAATCGAAAGGGACAAAGGACTAGAAACTGGATTATGAACTGGGGCGCCTGAAAATCCTACTGAAACATTGGTCAAGCCAGACAAAGGTGCGCCAGGAAGTTTAGAGTGCATAATAGAACTCTTCATCGCACCAGTATCCAAAAGAAAAGGTTCTACCACACCTGATGTATTCACTTCAACATAAGGTCCACTCTGGTCTACTGGAACTGACACTACTCCCTCACTTTGTCCTTGGCTGTCCTAGTTATCAATATAACCAGAACTCTCACCTTCGACATAGTAATCCGCAACATAATACTGGGCAGACTGACCACTCGGAACATTCTGTCTGTCAAAATAATCACAGAATTCTGTAGGGAAGAGGAACGCTCAGTCTGAGGGATCACACCACGTCCCCTACCCCTAGGAGCTTGCTGAAAATTACCACGACCTCTTTGACCAGATACACCATTCGCACGCTGTAACAAAGCCGGGCAACTATTCTTGTAATGACCTTCCTCTCTGCAATAAGCACACTGATTAGGGCCAGGAAAGAATCGCTGTACATAAGGCTCGGGCTTCTGTAACAATCTCTGAAATTGTGGAGGTTGCTGAAACTGAGGCTGATTCTGACGAGGCGGATAAGCTTGCTGCAAAAGAACTTTTGTCTTTAACTCTTTAGTTTTTTTCTCCACTTTATCCTTCTCATCTTTATCCCTATTCTCGTAATATTGTGCAGTAGCCAATATCTGGGCCGAAGAAGAGACAGCCCATGAACTCTCAGAGTCCTTTAACTTATTAGAAAGTTCAGGAAGCAAATTAAAGACAAATTTATCCACAAACAACCTTTGACCACCCTCCGTACTCATATCCTGACCACTATGATCAATAAACGTCTCTTCAAACCTAGTGAAGAAATCAGATACACTCTCGTCTTTCTTCTGCTTACATGCTGCTAACTTATCCCAATTCACTCGTAAAGCGGGCATCATCGTTTTCATCAGATTAATAATTCTACCTGGTAATTTTGAAACTAGAGGTTCGGGTTTAGCACCTCCCTCCTGTCTACCATCTGCAGCAACAATATTCGCCCAGGTATCACCTAATTCAGCAGCATGATTCTCATGACGAATCTTCGCCCACAAGGGTTGAGGGACTACATTACCCATCAACATATCGATGTCAGCTAAATTCATAATACACGCTTCAACTGTCTGGGACAACTCCTTGTAATAACCAGCAGGATTCTTACGAGGGTCAGGTAAGGTCTGCTTAAGAGCCAAAACCTCTGCTCTCTTCCAAGGGACATGTACCCATACTCGCTGAAAATGAGCCGGAGCGGCCTGAATACCCAAATTTACATTAGCCTGAACTGCTTCTTTCCATACTGGAGGAACTTCTCTCATAGGGTACTGTTTCACTTTCCTCCTAACAGAGGAATCAGGTTCATACAATGTCTGAGGCGGAAGTCTAGATCTGAAAGCAAGTATTGTCTCTACGGCATCTGTAACATCAGATTCCACTATCATCCCTTTGGCAAAATCTGACTGAACATCGAGCACATCCTGCGGAATCGGACCCAACTCATTATCTTCCCATTCCTGACGCAGAAAAGTACACATTACATCAAAAACATACCTTTGCTTAGGCGGTTCCCACTGCAAGAAAACATCCATAACTGCTGGCAAATTATACCTCTGAGCATTTAAAATCCACCTACGAGCCAACAAATCCAACACTGTCCGTTCTTCAGAACTAGGAAGCTGACTATGACTCTGCTTACGTTCCGAAACAGGGGTCATATCAGTGACCCAAACAATGGTGACAATAAATTAGAAACTGTTTCTGTCATTCGTTTTCGAACAGAAGGAGAAGAAGCAGACATAAGAACAGGAGAATAAGTATTCTGAGGCAAGGAAGGTGTAGGGACAAGAACAGTAGAAATCGAAGATGCAGAAGCAGAAGGCAAAGGAGTTTGAGGCAAAGCTGATAACAAGACTGGCGACCCTAGAATGGGTTGCGCAGGAGGAGGCAAAACCATCTGTGGAGCACCGGGTGGCTGAACAACAGCAGGAGGTTGAACAACAAAGGGTGGAACAACCGGGGGTAATAGAGGCGCAGTAGCACCCTGCACATAGAGAGGAGGCAATCTCAGTAAATGAGAGATCAAAGGATCTTTTTCAGGGTCTTCCATCACTTTCGGGGGAGAAGACAGCAAGGCCGGATAACATTTATCTATGGCCATGCAACGCTGTCTATCTAAGACTTCACTCGCACGCTCTTCTCCATCTTTCTTAAACTGTCTAGCAGCTTGTAGTACTGACATATTTTTATCTTTCCTATCTCTCTTTGCTTGCTTAATTTCTCTCTGTTTGGCTTCCTTACGCCAAAGGCGGAAAGAGTCAAACATTGCCGGCCTGGCTTTCTTCTTAAATAGCTTAATTTCTAGATTGTCTAAAATCTCTGTTTCAAAACTACCATGTGGGGGCCATTGTAAAACACCATCTTTTTTAGTGTAGCGGACCCATACTTCATTATAAGTAATAGGGCCCACTCCATGTTTTGAGTACAATTCATAAGTCGGAGTTCCAACCGGAGGTATCGGACATGAATCCTCCAATCGGGAATCCCTGTTACTACCACAAACAAACCAATTACCAATTTTACCAAAACTAGGCATCTTGCTCACTAGTCTGGTTTCAAACTTCAAAGGGAATAAAAAAAAATGATATACTTTGTAAATATACAAGCCCTTCGGCTTTGGATACTGCAGCAGCCAAATCAAAACCAAGGAACTAAACAAAGTCGTGGGAGCGACCCACTTATACTTAACTAAATATCTGTCACGCCACCAGAAGACCGCCTACCGTCTCGCTTTACAGACATCAATCGGAGGGTCCAAGACAAGGCGACAGTCAGGGCAGCAGTCCTTCGCAGCCGTTGGAAAGCGGGAAGCCTCGCAGAAAAGTCCTTTGGTCCACGCCGACATGCAGGGGTCGATGAAGTGGGGGCCCTCCTCCAGAATTTCCTCACGTGGCTCCTCGCAAACTTCGGGCTTGGACCGGTACCACTGAAGTCGGCCCGCGTTGGTCGCGCCAACTGAAGAACCGGGTTTTCAAATACCCAGCGGCGTCAGGGACACGCCCAGAGTCCTCTAGGTTCCCTTGCCTTGGTGTACAGAGACACGGAATACTTCTAGGTGGCGTCAGAGATCAAATTTATTAGCTGCAGCTAGTAGCAGAAATCCCAGTAATACAGCACGATGTACAACTCAAGAAACTGCTCAATTTTACTAAGGCGAGACATCCCTATTTATACACAAAAAGGTACATTTAAAATGCACACCCCTGCACCAAAATTCAACCAATAGGAAGTACATGACATCACACAGCATCATACAGTAAAGCTCATTTTACAGTGTCCCAACCCACAAGTTAATATTTAGGCATATCTAAAATATTAATCTAACCTTTAATTGAAAGCGTAACCCATGAAATGAAGGAAAAAATAAAGAAAAGTAGTTTCAGATAATGTGCAAGATTAACAGAGACGTAAAGAAATTTAAAAGTTAAAAAATGTCTTGAATAGTAATTGGAAAAAGTAAATAACGATCTTGCAGGGAAATTGGCTTGGCAGGGTCAATTCCTAGATGAAAGGCCAGCTTCTAAAATTAACTCCAGCGCACAAAGAAATCCCTGGTTAATGTGTATATGTGATTCACAACAGGTCAGACTGTTTGGCTCACAAACTAACTTCTGAAGCCTACATAAAAAGTAACACTAGATGGCAGTCACGACACATAGCAAAAACCCAAGTTTCAGAAAAGAAAGTCTTTAAGGAAAGAAAACATTTAGATGTTGTTTAAGATAACACATGCGCAAGGAAACTTAATGGTTAACAAGGTCCTAATCAGTAATTGAAAAACTTAGACAACCATCAGCTAGCGAAACTAGTTTTACAAAAGGTCAGTTCCAGGTGAAAAGGGTTACTCTCTGCAGTTCATTCAGAGACAGAGAAACCCAAATTAATATATGCACGAAAAGCCACTTGTTCGTTGGGCCCACAGCACTGGCCTACGTAAGGGCAAGATTAAAATGCAGACAGGTTTGAGAATTTCAGAACCACACTCCTCAGAATAGAAGCACAGGAAACTCCGTAGCTGGGAATACATCTTTATTGCCAACCCGCAAATGTACAAGTAGACTCTCCGAGAAGAGCGTATCATCTGACAGTAACATTCTATAGGTGTACTCATAAAGATAGAATATGGAATGAGGAAAAGAAGTTCTAACATCTGGAATACACTTAGTTGAAGGGAACAAGGGAAACATGAATAAATGAAATATGCATGCATATACTACAAGGAGGCCGTGCCCTGACCCAGCTGATGTGGCAGGCAGTACCGGCTGCTGACTCAGCGGCTTCTTTAGCTCTGCCGCTGGGGGAGGGATCCTTCTGACTCGGGAGGGGGCCTCAGCATCGGACGGCTTCCTGGTTCCCCTCCAGTGCCCATCTGAGAAGAACTAGCCCTGCTGCGGTCACTCCAGGGAATCGACACGTCCAGGTGAGAGAGGGAGAGTCCCGGGTGCACCGAGGGGTGCAGCATTCCCTCCCAGGACGAGAGGAGGCACGGAGGTGGAGACCTCAATAAAGAGAACAGGGCACTTCACCCACAGCTCGATCCCCGGTGGCAGGAGGGGGCAGCCCCGCAGCAGGGAACTTCATCAGAGCGGGATACCTGATTTCAAAATGGTGCCCGCTACGGACAGGAGCACTTAAAGGCTCTATTGGTACCACTTGACAGGCAATATGCCACTACATTCAGTTGGGTGCGGACACCATACTGGGACAATGAGACATTTTTGGGGGGGAAAAAGCTGGTGAAGACCGTCATAAGGATCTCGGCATTGTCAATCTGGGGGTGGGGGGGTCCATGCCTGGCCCTAAAAGGAACTGGCCTGACCCGGGGAGAGCGTCCGCAGGCGCCAAGGTAGTGAGATTGTGGGGCGGGTGTACCTGATGCACAGAGGGCATATACTGAGTCTGATTTCCCTGCGTAAATGCATGGGTGTCCCCCCTGATCACAGACAAAGGCAAGGCTAAACACCACCTATGAGGCGCCACTTCTGAAGTAAGACCTCTGTTTAACACCCCCTGCAAGTCGAGAGAGCCAAAGCGTGGCTACTCTCAAGAGGATCTCTCTACTCCAGATCTTACACTGCTTGGTCCCCCTATCCAATTCTATCCAATTTATGCCTCCCAAAAAACAGCCAGTCTGAAACTACTTTGCCCCGGGGGATTCTGAAGGCAACTCCCACAGCAGGGCGGACACTGACCCAATGGCCCTTACAAAAGAAATATTCATTTCCTCCCTTAAATACCTTAAACAGGAACTACGGGAAGAACTGAAGGGGGATATGACCTCTTCCTTGGCTCCCCTGAAAGCAGATCTCTCAGAAAAATCGGTGGCCCTCAGGAACGTGGACTCAGCGGGAAGCAGAGTAATGGACCTGGAAACTAAAATGGCGGAACTGGAACAAATAACTGACTGCATGAAAGAGACCACCACTGCTCTTCAGGAACGACTACAGGAGGCGATACACAAAGGAGAAGTCCTGAAAATCAGGTCCCGTAGGGAAAATATCAGTATTCGGCACCTGGAGGAAGGAGTGGAGGGCCCTGACCCAGAAACCTTCATACAGGGTCTATTCGCAGAAATATGAAGTGCTCCAGCCACGGACATCAAAATCCATAGGGTCCACAGAGTAGGGAGGGCGGTGCCAGGGGAGAAACATAGACCAAGAAACATTCTTGCTAAAATGCATACATTTAAAACCAAGGAACCCATCCTTCAAGTGGCCAGGAAGAAAGAAATCATATCCTTTCAGGGAGCCTCATGCCTCTTATTCCAGGATGTAGCCCTATGCTAGCCCGTCACAGCAATTACGGTCAGTAACAAATAAACTTCATTCTGAAAACATCAGATATAGGTGGACTTACCCATTCGGAATAGCCTTTGAATTCCAAAAGAGAAATCACCATTTCAAGGATGAGAAAGAGGCGAGGCGTCTACTGGGACTTCTCTCCTCGGAAGAAGGGACCACGGAACATGCATTGGACACAAGGTGGGCGACATCCAGTAGCCCAGCAGGTTTGGTCCCTGGCTCTCTCAAAAACTTCCTAGGCAAAAGAGGTGCTAAAAGAGACAAAGCATACAAAATAAGCACCAGGGGGAAGTGCGCTACCCAGGGATACTCTCGACAAAGCAGAACCAGGAAAGACTCCTCTCAGAACTCTAAAATTTTGGCAGCCTCCTCGGACTATAGGAACACGCACAACTATGGTCAATTCTCCAACCCGGCTCAGGTTTGCCCATCTTCCAGACAAGAGCCAATCCACTATTACGGCCAGCTGAGCCATACATCTTACTGCAGGAAAGAACTATAGGAAGAGTTGCAACACCACTGGCCCATTCCGCCCAGCACTGACCTGGAGGTCGACCCATTAAGACTCTCACAGGGTTTTGTTATCCCTATTTCATTATGTTGTTTTTTTTCTTCTCTTTTTGTCTTCCTTTTTTGGGGGATCTTTGGTTTCCTGGTACTCGGGGGCTCAACGATTCTAGCCTTGTGGGATTTTTCAGCACTCAATCGACTTCAGGTAGTTTGGAAGATCTCGGGGGAAGCTCCATGAGGTAAGCCCTTATGGTAAGTAGAGCCTCCAGTTCAGAAGGGCTCCATACCACATCAGTCATGACACTCAATACACTCTCATGTAACATACAGGGTCTGAACTCTCCGAAACTCTGGAATTTTCTCAATGACCAACATTATGATGAAATGAAATGAAATGAAAAGAAGCTTGATTAAGCGCACTGTGGCCAAGCGGCTTCCTGGCGCTGGGGGGGGGGAAATCGGATTCTACACTGCAACCAGAGGATCTAGCCGGGGAAAGCCTGGAGAAAAAGAAAAGTTTTTAATGCTTTACGGAAGGAAGAGTAAGTAGGGATCGATCGGATGGATAATGGAAGACTATTCCAAAACTGGGGGGCCAAAACCGAGAAACGGGTGCTGCCGATTCGGGCTTTACAGTAGCGGGGGACTTGAAGAAGAAGTAGAGAAGACGAACGAAGAGTGCGAGCTGGGATGTAGGGAGTGATCAGAGAAACAATAAAAAGAGGGGCGGAATGAGTGTAGGCTAAAAAGGCTAAGCATGCTAATTTAAAAGAAGAACGAAAGCGTACAGGAAGCCAGTGAAGGGACTTGAGAACAGGCGTGATGTGAGAGAATTTGGGGAGGTGAAAAATGAGCCTGGCGGCCTGGTTTTGGATGGCCTGAAGCCGGCGCATTTCAAAGGCAGGGATACCGGCATAGAGGCCGTTCCCGTAATCAAGGCGGGACGTGATGAGGGCCGTGATGATGGATTTGAGGGCGTTGGTGGAAAAGAAACGGGAGATTTTACGGATGAGACGGAGGGATAGAAAACAAGATGAAATTACGGAACTAACTTGGAAATGCATGGAGAGGTCATTGCTGACCTTGATGCCTAGAGTGCGAACGGAGGGGACTGGGAGAGGGGGGTACCAAGAGAAAGGGGCCAGTGAGTTGGGGACCAGGGATTAGAGGGACCACCAGTGAGGACAAGCTCCGTCTTGTCAGGATTCAACTTAAGGTGGTTCGTGATCATCCAGTCCGAAATAAAGACTAAGGTAGAACTAAAAAAGGAAGAGGAGTCAGGAGTAGAGAGATCAAAGATGAGCTGGAGGTCGTCAGCGTAGTTGTACACGAAGACCCCCAGCTCACGGAGAGAAAAGATAAGAGGGTAGATATAAAGATTAAAGAGAAGAGGGGAAAGGGAGGAACCTTGGGGAACCCCACACACATGAGGGCGGGGGGAGCGGAAAATTCAGCGAGCTGGACTGCCTGGGACCTGTCCTGGAGAAAGGACTTCAGCCAGGAGAGTGCCACTCCCCTAATGCCGGCTGCGCTGACACGGTCGAGAGGAATGGCATGGTCAACCGTGTCGAACGCAGCCGACAAGTCGAGGAGCACCAACGCCTGGGGAAGATTGGAGTCAGCCTTTCCCTTAAGCTCGTCCAAGACAGCGGTGACAACAGTCTCGGTGGAGTGGCCAGGGCGGAAACCCGCCTGGTGGGAGGCTAAGAGGCCATGTTCCTCAATGTGTGAGGACAGGCAGGATGTAACATAGCTTTCCACGATCTTCCCCAGATAGGGAAGAAGGGATATGGGCCTGAAGTTGGAGGGAGAGGAAGGGTCCAAGCCAGGTTTTTTTATTATGGGGAGAACGGTGGCGGTTTTGAAGGAGGAGGGAACAGATCCGAGAGCCAAGGACGAATTGAGAAGTGTAAGCGGGGGTCCAGGACAGTGAGTAAAGAGGGTTTGAAGAATCCGAGCCGGAGCACAGTCAGCTGGTGAGCTCGACTTGACCTTAACAAGCAGGGCAGAAAATTGTGCAGCAGAGATGGGGGGGAAGTGATCTATCAAAAAAGGCGGCGGGGGGAGAAGGGGGATGATCTGGGTTTGAGAGACTGCAGGAATGTTAGCTTTAATGATGGTGATCTTATCAATAAAGTAATTGTTGAGTGAGAGACAAAACGGTAGGGATGGGGCAAAACTAATATTAGTGCGATCAGATGTGACAAGTTGTTTTACAAGTGAGAAGATCTCTCGAGATTTATTTGAAGAACGGACAACTTTTTCAGAAAAGTAATCTGTTTTTGCCAAGATAATGGCTTTTTTATAACCGTTAAGCAGTGATTTGTATTTGGTTCGGAGGAGGGGACAGTAGTTGCGCCTCCAATGACGCTCCGATCGCCTAAGGTTGAGGCCGGGAGGTCCATGCGGAGGGCATAATGTGTGTCAGGAAGAATAGCAAGAAGTGGAGTGGTGTGGCTCACTGGTTAGAGGCGGCAGACCCAGGAGCAGAGGACAGCCCGGGACCAGGGTTCAATTCCCGACGCGGCAGGGTGTTGGACCAGGGTCAGCGGACTTGATAATTCTCGCCTCGGTGCCTACTCTACCTAGGGATCACGCTCGGCAACTCTGGGCATTAGCTTGCCTCATCTCCACAACGGCCCCCCACATACGCCGGGGATGCCTGGTTTCACCTTGGAGATACCCAGTAGGGTCCATCTCACAGGGAAAGCCAGGACGGGTTCCCCAGTGGTCTATAGCGCAGAGATACTCCTTCGGGAGTCGATTCTAGCGCGTTAGAAACCCACAATTAATTAATTAATTAATTAAAGAAGGTCGGGAAGTGAATCTATAGAAAACCAGGTCTCCGTGAGGAAAAGATAGTCGGGACAGTCTGAGGATAGGAGGTTGAAAAGTTCAATTTGGTGCTTAACTGCTGACCGGGTGTTTAGCAGTATGGCGGAAGCTGCGGGAAGTGACGGTGTGAGAGAAGAAATTGCCTGATGAGCCGCAGGGGAAGAAGTGGGGGGGAGAGAGGAGGGAAGTGAAGATAGACAAGGAGGCGCATAAACACCGAGTGAATCAAGACGTGAGGCTAACGAAGGAGGGACGGGAATAGGAACCATGAGTGCAGATAATTGTGCGGAGGTGTATGACACAGGTTGGGCAGGGTCAGTGGCCCCTGGTCCCGGCCGGTCGCGGACGGGCGCAGACGGGCTTGCCTTAGGCGCGCCCGCTGCACCCGTCCGCTGCGCGTACGGGGAAAGCACATGGTTTATAGGGCCGTTAGGGGCGTGGCCAGGAAGAGTGGGCGTGGCTGGGGGCGCGACTCGCTCAAGGCGGCGAGCGAGTGATTCTGGGGCCGCTGCAGCGACTGCCTGGGCTGCGCGGGCGTTATCAGGTAAGGAGGGGGTCAAAGAATGGAGGGGGAACTAAAAATGAAAAGCGCAAGGCGAGCGCTGTTTCAGGGCAATTGTTTTTCTTTAAAAGAATTCAGGTCTCCTAAGATGGCTCCCGCGGAAGGCAGGGGAGTAATCCGACTAACGAGCTCGTATTCAGCTCCTCTTTTGAACCAGGGTGGGCGTGGCCAGGAAGAGTGGGCGTGGCCGACGAATGCAGGGGGAATTAAAATGAAAAGCGCGAGGCGAGCGCTGTTTGAAGGCAATTGTTTTTTAAAAGGAATTCAGGTCTCCTAAGAAGGCTCCCGCGGAAAGCAGGGAAGTAATCCGACTAACAAGCTCGTATTCAGCTCCTCTTTTAAACCAGGGTGGGCGTGGCCAGGAAGAGTGGGCGTGGCTGGGGGCGCGGCTCGCTTAAGGCGGCGAGCGAGTGATCCTGGGGCCGCTGCAGCGACTGCCTGGGCTGCGCGGGCGTTATCAGGTAAGGAGGGGGTCAAAGAATGGAGGGGAACTAAAAATGAAAAGCGCAAGGCGAGCGCTGTTTCAGGGCAACATACAGTTGCCTTACAGGAAACACATCTTAAAAGATCAGAAGATCACTGGCTGAAACACAAGGCCTTCCCTCTGATATATAAATCTTCGGCCACAACAAAACACAATGGGGTGGCACTGCTATTCCAAGCAGCTACAAAATGGCAGCCCAAGGACCACAAATTAGACAGGGAGGGTAGACTAGAAATGGTAAAGTGGGTACTACAAGGCAGACTATGTACTGTGGCAGTCACTTATGCTCCTAATGCAAATCAGGGTACGCACATTAACAACTTCTTATCCATCTTGTGGGGCTTTGCTGAGGGGGGAATCATTCTCATGGGGGGATTTTAATATCACATGTCAACCTCATCTGGACAGCACACACTTGCACAGAACCCCTATAGGCTCATTTACCAAGAGTACTAAACAGGCCTTTGATAACCTGGGACTGATAGAAGCCTGGAGAATGCATCAACCTCTTGATAAGGACTATACGTTCTTTTCGCATGTGCACCGCACATACTCAAGGATAGATTATATATTCCTAAGCCAGGCCTTGTCCAAAGATATTAGGCAAGTTGAAATACAACCGATTACTCTGTCGGACCATGCATCAGTCCCCCTCACTCTCAATTGGCGCAGTCCCAGGACGAAGGAGAAACGTTGGTATTTCCCTCAAACATTACTCCGGGATCAGTCCTCTTGAGACAAATTTCAGAAAATCATTAGGGATTGCTTTCAGGTTAACAAGGCCCAGGACACGTCACCTTCAAACAACTGGGATGCCTTCAAGGTAGTAATTAGGGGTCATTGCGTGGCTCTCAATTCTGCCGTACTCAAATAAAAGACAAAGGAACCCTCAACCCTAGAGAAGGAATTACACACTGTGGAACAGGCCCACAGGCTGACCCCCACATGGCTCCTTCAAAGGAAAGTAACAGCCCTGTGAGGGAAATTGAATGCTATCTATAAGAACAGGGCGGAGCTCACTCTTCTGAGACTCAAACATAATGCTTATCTACAGAGCAACAAAACAGGGACATTTTTAGCTAGGCTACTTAGATCCAAGAGGGAGAGGGAATACATTAGAGAGCTGCAACTCCCCTCAGGAGACTTGCTGTCTTCGGAACAGGAGAAAGCACAGGCCAAGGGGCATTTTTACGCCCATTTGTACAAGGCAGAAGCATCAGACCCAAAGGCCCAACAAGACTACCTACAAGGGGGACAGCTCCCACAGGTTAACCAGATACAAAATGAATTATTAGAAGACTCAATCTCAGAAGGGGAAGTTAAACTTGCAATCAGCTCTCTTAAACTACACAAAGCCCCAGGGTCAGATGGCTACACTACACACTTTTATAAGACCTACATTCATCAACTGCTCCCTCACTTGACTGAACTTTTTAATCATATTGCAGCAACAGGGAAAGTCACGCCTACTATGAGTGAAGCAGTGATTTCTGTACTCTTAAAACCCGGCAAAGACCCTCGAAATTACAGATCTTAGTGCCCTATAGCGCTTCTAAATCTAGATGCTAAACTTTACTCCAAAATCTCATCCAGCTTATCAAGAAGGTCAATATGAAAAAAGTCCGGCAATCTTACTGGGTTTGGGTGCTGAGAAGGCGTTTGACCGCGTGGATTGGCCTTTCCATTTCAATACCCTTAGGAAATTTGGCTTTAGCGACGCCTTCATCAAAATGATATCCGCAAGCTACTCTTCGCCATCCTCCAGAGAGATGGTCAATGGGACAGACAAGCTCGGACATATTTAACCTCGAGAGGGGGTTAGACAAGGGTGTCCACTTTCCCCTCTGTTATTTGCATTAAGTATAGAACCCCTGGCGGCCAAGATCAGAACTAACCAGTCTGTCACAGGCATCTATTTTGAGCGGACAGAGCATAAGATATCACTCTTCGCTGACGATATTCTATTGGCCCTTTCAAACCCTCATGGCTCCCTCATGACATTACAAGAAGAACTCCAACATTTCGAACCCATAGCAGTGTTTCGCATTAACCTAGATCCTTCAATCTAAACCTGACTTTGGCACAGAGAGAAGTAGAACAACAAAAACCCCTCACTCCTTTCCAATCAGCTCACCTATTTGGGTATTAAATTAACGTCCTGGATTTCTAACTTTTTTGCGGCCTTCTTAACCCCCCCCCCCCCTCCCCCACCGTTTTTGAGAATTGCAAGGAGATCTAAAGCGCTGGGCTCCTCTATACATTTCCTGGGTGGGCAGGATCCAAGCAATTTAAATGGTAGTGTTACCCAAATCTTCACATCTCTTTCAGAGTCTTCCAATTCCTATAGAGAGGGATTTTTTACTCCCTGTGCACTCTTTTAAATAAATTCATATGACAAGGCAGGAGGGCCGGCTACCCTACAAACTTCTCCGACGCCTGAAAGACGAAGGTGGATTGGCCTTGACTGATTTCCTCTGCTATCACAAAGCATCTCAATTACGGGTCACGACAGAATGGTCACAGAGGGAATCGTGAATCTAAAAACGACAAGGGCGTCCCCACAACAAATTGAGTATTTTACTCAAAAACCAGCATGCCGTAATTTCGGCGGGAAAGGTAAAGTTACAAGATTTGAAATCCAATTTCTTATAGCGTGCTTCAACCAAAAAGGGGCAGTGTTTGTTTGTTAACGTTCCTGTGTGGCTATAATTCCCAAGATTTTAGTGAACACAGTATTTAAAACTGTACAGTTAATTCAAACATAAACATAAGACTCTACGAGACTAAATGACACCAAAAGGAATCAATTGAAAGCAATTCAAAAAAGATTTTTCAAATTAATTCAACATAATTAGATTTGAACAGTAATTTTAAAAGAAAAGGATGTTACCCACAAAATGAGTTTCTGTTGTACATTTATTGTATTTCAAAACAAGAATGATCATAATACAGTTTACAAATTTTTAAAAAAAACATGATTATACATTTCATAAAAACAATTTAAAACTAAGAATCACAAGTCGACGCGGCGTTTCGGTATTCTTTATGTCTACCTTCTTCAGGACTGATTCTAGATAGATTAAAAAAGATTTAATAAAACGTAGGGTTACTTTTCTTACATTGGTGCAAATGTCTCAGTCCTTAATCACTATCATATACGTTTTTTAAAAAAAAACAAACACATCACTTATTGTTAAGGCATCCACCCATCACATAAAGTCTTTTTGTTTCCTTTATTTCAAATTCTTCACCCCCATCTTTTCAATTAATCCCCACATTCCGGGAAGACATCCCTCTTTGTAGATATATATTCCTACGCTTAGACAAAACTAATGATGTTTACCTTTCCCCTGGACTAAGACAGTCCAATGCTCAGAAGGATCAAATTCGAACCTATACTTTATATTTATAGGATTTTCATTCATATGCATACCTTGAATCAGGTGGGACAAGTCTCCCCACTGGACACAGTTTGCTTCCGTTTTGAACCTTGGGCTTATTTCTGGGTTCTATTTCTCAGTTGTACTGTCACTATTTGAGACAAATATATAAGCATGATGTTTTCAATTCATCTCACCATTCTGGGTTTGTCGACAAAGTCGTATTTTAATTTTTCTTTTAATATAAATTTTCGGGCATGCTTAAGGATAGAATATGTCTCATAACTCAGGGTCACCACCCAACCCTGTCCTTCCCTTGTGGATTTATATATTTCAATACCTGGTTTTCAAGGGAAATTGACTTGGTCTTGAATTACCAGGAAGAGCCACCGTGTTCTCCGCAATGGGTTTCATCAATGACCCTGGGGAATTTTTAATTATTCAACGTTAGCACATCTGGGCTTCACTCTATTGGAAACTACCTCTATAGTAGCGAATGATAATCATATTTCAATACCTGGTTTTCAAGGAGAATTGGCTTGGTCTTGAACTACCAGGAGGAGCCACCGTATTCTCAGCACCGTATTCTCAACAAGGGGTTTCATCAATGACCCTGGGGAATTTTTAATTATTCAACATTAGCGCATCCAGGCCTCACTTTATTGGAAACCACCTCAATAATAGCGAATGGTAATCATAAGGGGGATAACTCACCATTAATGATTGGATGACTGGTGCAATTCCAAGGATATGTTGCTTCCCAGTCACTCCGTTATGGATGTGAAGTCCGTTCTAAAATGGACAATACAAAGTATGGAAGATTTCTGTCATGTGTGCTATGCTCGATTTCTATTCATGCTTCCATATTATTTAATTATACAATATTCATCTACCCTCAGTTGCCATGCAAAAAAGAGGGAGAAACAAGAATTAAATTATAATATGTCAGGATTTATCATGATTGTACGCCCAATATAATGGGATTTTAAGTAGTAATCTGGCAATTTATACTTCAATTGTTGGAATGCTGTCAAACCTAATTTTAGACTATCATTCGTCCTATTTGTAAGTTAATTTACCTATAGTGTCGGATTCGGCCTCCCTGCTCCTGTTTCCTGGTAGTCTCTTCATATGTCCTTCAGCCGGTGTGGTCCGAGCCGCAAAGAGCAATGAAGGTTTACTGTTTATGCGGTGCTTTATATTACCCGCGATTTCATTAGACGTATCTGTTCTCTGTCCTGATAGGATTATCTCGCCCAATCACCGTGCGGTTGTTATGGCAACCGAACGCACTTTCCCTCAATCTAGACCCGCTCCATTACTGGCGCGTCTGTTTGGTTACCTGCCGTTTTGATTGGTTGACTTAGGGCCAATCCCCGTATGGTTGCCGCGGTAACCAAACGCTATTTTCTCGCTGACTCTAAACGTTCTAATGTCGGCCGAGACTATCGTATTTAATTAATCGTTTAATGGGCGCATGTTCCGTGGTGCATTTAAACCTTACCTACACTCAACTGGGCGTATTAAATTATCTAGTATTATGCTCGGAACCATTTTTTGTGCGCAGGACCCTACTGACAGAGGGAATCGGACAGGCACTTGCTACATATAGACCGGGCGATAGCCGGAAGGGTCATATGGGACCTGTTATGGAAGCCAAAGGAGGATCGTCTGCGCAAAGCCTATCTCAGCACCCCAATGGGCACAACTTTAAAGGTATGGGTCAAGGTGGTTAGAATAGCGGGGTGGAAAACCTCTCCCTCACCCTTTACCCCGATTCATTTCAATCCGACCTTTCCCCCGGCTCAACAGCAAGGGCCCTTCGAGGCTTGTAGGGCGGGGGGGTGCCTGATCCTCTCACAGCTTTTTCATATCTGTTTTTTTTTTTACCTTTGACAACTGTAAAAGAGAATTTGGCTTATCTGATAATTAAAACTATCACTACATTCAATTACGTCACTGGGCAATACAGCCAAAGGTGAGAGAAGTGGCAACAAGACATTTGTCACAAATCAAACACTTTGTGAAAAGCACACGAGGGAGCAGAGGCACAATCTGTTTTCTATACTCTCTACTGCTTCACAATTCACCTCCACCAAGCCATGTTACACAACCTTTTGAGAACAAACATTAGGGCAGGAAATACAGGATAACCAATGGAAGTCACTATGGAAAGATATAATACGACATATTCACTCCATGGTCATGAGAACGTCCCACTACAAAGTGCTGTATGACTGGTACCTCTATCCTACGCAGCTACATAAACTTTTCCCCAACAAATCAGAATTTTGTTGGAGGGGTTGGGGGCTGCGGAGAGATTTCCAACCATATGGTGGGATTGTCCTATGATCCGTCCTTTCTGGGCCGAGCTCCTTGCCCAACTGAAGGATATGCTCGGCCAACCTTTGCCTCTCACCCCAGACTATGTCCTGTTGGGCCTTAGAGATGACTCTCTATGCCACCAGACCTGATTGGATCAAGCAGAAATCTGGCTATGCCTTGGGGCAGCCAAACTGACACTCGCAGGGGCATGGAAGAAAATGGAGGCTCCCACCCTGACACAATGGCATGCAAAATTATGGCATGCCATCACTATGGAGAGAATGAGCTCCATCTTTTTTAACGAATTCAAGAACTTCAAGTACATTTGGGGTCCACTGGGCTCCTACTTGTCACGGGGCCTCCCACACATTGCGTGCCCCACCAGGACCCAAGCACTACACCTATTTCAGATCTAAGATTACAGTCTGCCTCAGATACCACCCATGAACAACCTCACTCTAGAGATTTCTCCTGAGTACAATGTGTCTTATCTTCTTATTTTTTGGTTTTCTTTTCTTTTTTCATTCTTTTTCTTTCTGTGGGATTATTTTGGATAAAGGGGGAGGGGAGGGATAGAATGAAAAATTAAATGTTAGATGCGTTTGATGTTAACATATTGATATTGTTGATGCAGGAAGAAAAGTGGTATCGTCATGGGGTATCTCGTGATACTATGTCGGATGCTGCATCAAATATTAGCTTTATGGAAGAGATACACAGGATGTATATAAGATGTAATATGTCTCCCACGATTACACTGCATGTTATGGTATTTTTCATAAATTGCCAATAAAAAAGATTCTTGAGAAAAAAAAGAAAAGCTGAGAAATCTTAGCACCAGAATAATATGCTTTAAAAAGACGCACATAGCAAGCGAGGATACACAATCATCGACAACTTGGCTTTCAGCTGACATTTGCTAGGAAACAAAGACCTCTAAGACGGGCGGGTGGGTTATGGGGTTGTGATACTACAGCTGGCGCATGCATGGCCAGTTTCAGATAACAAGGTGGATTATAATGTTAGAATGGGTGTTGCCAGCTGGCTAATAGCATCAACCAGGTGGTTGTCTGTTGCTTGTATGGATGACCCAGGCGAATTTCTGAGCTTTGGCTGGATTTGCTTGTCTGGAAGGTGGTTTGGTGGCTACTTTAAATCCAACTACAGACAGCTCGAGACAAAGGCCCTGAGACAGGATGATAGAAGTCCAAACTGCAGTAGATCCTTTGGAGCATGCTTTAGGACTCGAAGATGGGCGAACTCATTTTAGGGGTGATCACAATAATTAAACATTGTATTTGCTTCCTCATAAACAATTCTTATGAATTGACTTAATTTTATGTTTGCGGTCTGTTGTATTAAAGGTAGTTCAGATTACATTCTAAGATCTCCTCCTTTTACAAATTCTTATCTGTGTATCCATGCACTGGGTACCAGACATGTGATGAAACCAGGGCAGAGGGACATTTGATTGTTCTTTGCTCTTTACCTGGTACTGAGTGAGAAATAACATCGATAATTTGGGAGTTCAAGACAATACATTTAGGGTCTGCAGCATGTGGTTTGTCTGGGACACATTTAAAGCTGTGGTCATGAGGGTAAACTTAAGTTTTACCATGCAACACCTTCATGATCAAATGCTGAGTGTGTGCGTAACTAGGTGTTCATCTCATGAAAATGGAATTACTAGATAGGTTAGCAAATACGGAGAACATCTCTGATGAAGCTGAACTTTATGAGCAGCAAACAGCCATTTATGCACATGTCCTACATTTTTATAGGAAAAAATTGCAAAAGCATAGAAGTCTCATAGGGTGTTAAGGCATCGTATCTTGGGGGAGAATTTTATAGCATTACAAATTCAAGAGAAAATGGAAAAAACACAATGCCATTGTACATGCAATTAAAATGACAGGGGGTGTGAAGAACCGGGTTTTCTTAGAACCCAGCGGTGCCAGGGACACACCCGAAGTCTTCGGATTCTCCTGTCTTGGAATACAGAGACACGGAATACTTCTGGATGGCGTCAAAGATCAAATTTATTAGCTGCAGCTAGTAACAGTAAACCAAGCAATACAACACGGTGTACAACTCAGGAGACTGCTCAATTTTCATAGAGCAAGACATCAGTATTTATCCACATTTTGCTCATTACAAATGCACACCCACTGCAAAAAATTCTGACCAATAGGACACATTTTCTAACTGAGTATCACATTAACAAAAACCCAATTTACAGTAACCCAACCCAAAAGTTAATTATTAGGAATGTCCCAAATTCAATCTTTGCAAGCCGGACAAATTTATAATTGAAAAGCACAACCCATGTAATGTCAGAACATAAAGGAAACAGTAATAGATGCTGGACAAGATAAAACATGTGCAAGGAAACTAAAGGTTAACGAGGTCCTGAACATTAAGTGGCAATCTTAGACAAGGATCAAACCAAGGGATATTGGCTTTGCGAGGTCAATTTCAGGTGAAGAGGTCAGTTTCTCTGCAGTTCTTTCAGAGTCGAAAAGTGCCTGTTAATGCATACATGAACA
This sequence comes from Lissotriton helveticus, assembly GCF_964261635.1. Taxonomy (NCBI): domain Eukaryota; kingdom Metazoa; phylum Chordata; class Amphibia; order Caudata; family Salamandridae; genus Lissotriton; species Lissotriton helveticus. Next base: position 986,336,096 of record NC_136063.1, read on the forward strand.
ATGAGGACCATGCAACTTTGTTCGTTCGTTTACCATCTAGACCTACGTGAGGGCAACACAAAAATGGCGTCACGAACAACGCAAACAAAATGGAGTCCGGTTCCGAAAACCACGGAACCTCAGACCCTCCTTTTGCCATTACGTAGGCAATGACCTAAACTCACGTCAATCTGAATCCAGGTCTATATCTATTCTCATCAGGTCATCAAGGTGTTGCTGTAACATCATCTTATTATCCTTCGCTTCTCTCGGGACGGGTCTTCTCACACAGATTGTAGCACAAAGACTACAAATGGCGGGACCACACTGGATGCATAAGCAACACGAGAAAAGGATCGCTAAAGCCATACCAAGAAACATCAGAATCTTCCATCCCCATTTGGACAGCAGTTCCCAAAACCACTCTACCAATGACTAGTTCCCTTCGTCTACATGTATAGACTCAGCGGACTTATGTAACCTCAAGATGGCTTGGTACACTGTCGGGGCGTTATCTGGAATGAAAACGCAGCAACTAGACCCGATCAATTTACATACTCCACCTCTATCTGCAAGTATAATATCTAAAACAAAGCGGTTCTGTAATGTCATAAGGCGATCCGCTTGAAGTTCAGCTGTAATATTGCTAAGGGCACCAGCAGTTTCATTTATAGTGGCCTCGACCACTCTCGTAAGCTGACGAATATTCCTACTATTGGCCATAGGACCCCAAAAGGGCACGAAACCCTTAAAGAAGTCCCCAGCTTCTTGTGCGACAGTATCTTCCGCATCGATAACACCTCTACCATATCTCGTCTTATGGTAATCGAAAACAGCAGTGTATGTAGGGGGAAACAAAAATGCCACATAACATGTGCCTGAAAAATCAGAAGGCAACCATGTATATGCTCTGTCGTAACAAACAAAATACGTGCCTTTAGCTGGCACGAACGGTGGAGATTTCTGGGAAGTATAGACATAGGTGTGAACACACACACTCTTACCAAGCTGAGCTCTCGGATTCTGACCATTACCTTGCAGACAAAAATGACCTCGGTGGGGTACAATCCAAATAGGGGGAGACCTTTTTCGTCTCTCCTTCTCTGTCAGGCTAATGTTATATCCAGTCTTGTTCCAGCCAATATATGCTCATACCTCATTTTTAGGGATAGCATTATATGCATCAATATCTCTGATCATATCTACTATTCCCTGTATCAAGGCATTGTTACTCGCATTATCTTTGATGGAACGTACAAGAGATGCTTCATTCACATAGATAAACATTGATTGGAGTGCCCATACTGACCCTTTAGACGAAAAAGGCAAAACCAAATATGGCATTCCCTTATCAATCGTATGTGGCATAAGACCACACACCCAACAATTTGTGGTATTTACAACTAGCTGATGCTGATGCAACATCTGTATAAACGAATTGTTAACAAATTCTGATCTTTGTGTCTGTTCATGTTCAGGCAACGTATGAAACTCATGTGGAGAAACAGTAGGAAAAGAAAGAGTAGGTTGGGAAGTAGATGCAAGCGTATGTTGTGTGGCATAAACAATCCAACCCACACATCCTAACGTAATATTCAAAAGCATCAAGAAACACAATATAAAAAAACATTTGCTACGGACCAATGTACACATTTTCATTTTAAAATCAACTTTCTCAACACTCTTATCAGACCCAAAAGACTCCATCCTCTAACGTGCTGCTCACGGCAATTTTCCTTCTTCACTCAAGTGTGCGTCAAGATCGTACTAACGGCCATGAACCACAGACCTTTCGTCAATTCGCGGCTCACCCCTTAAGAACTTATACCGTGACCCTGCAGCGGAGTCCGGATGGTGACTCGAAAAAGAAAAAGAAAAAAAAGTCTTTGGCCTGAAAAGGTGTAACTCACAACAAAAAAATTCAAACTTTGTTTGTCCATTAATTGTTCTTTCGCGATCTCAAGTTGTAGTGCTCTTTACCAGGCACAGTCTGTTCCTTAAAAAGTGTTTCTGGATTCGTGGTGTAAAGTTTCAAAGGCAAAGGCACAGCAGCTTGCAGAACATCATCATCCTCGCGTTCTGACTGAGTCCATGTCAAATGTGCATCACTAAAAGGTACAAATCTAGGAATCCTTTCACACTCTGAGTCGGCTATTCCATCCCTCACCCACTTATCATACGGTAAGGGCAAAGTAACTTTTTTAGTATGGGTGGCATGCACCCAGTTTTTTTTACCAGCTACTCTAACAGCAGTTCTAGTGACCAATAACACCAAATGCGGTCCAGTCCATCTCGGTTCCAAATTCTTGGATCGTTGAAAGTTCTTGATTAGAATGTATTCTCCAGGTTGAATCGTATGGCCTGGATCTGCAGTGGTTGTCGGCAAACTGTCATAGACCTGTTGGTGGAGAACACGTAATTTAGCAGTCAAGTCATGGAAGTAATCCACCAACATAGGGTACTCAATTTTGCTGTACTTCTCAGGACGATGCACACCCCAAACATTCGCTGGACGACCAAAAACTATTTCGTATGGGCTAAGTCCCACACGAGAATGCACTGTTGTCTTTGTTGACAAAAGAGCCAACGGCAAGGCATCCTGCCATGTAAGACCAGTGCTTGCTTGTATCTTAGCTAATTTCTGCTTCAAAGTGTCGTTATAGCACTCGACAAGTCCAGCAGACTGGGGGTGATTCGCAGCATGGAACTTCTGATTTATTCCCAAACCAGCACATACTTTCTTCACGATTTGACCCACAAATTCACTCCCATTGTCACTCCATACAATTCTCGGCAAACCATACCTAGGGAAATACTCTTTGAGCAAAACCTTGGCTGTGGACAAGGCAGTATTATCCTTTAGGGGTAGGCCGCTATCCATCTGGAAAAGGCGCAAACAACCACTAGGACATACTTCAAATTATTGCATCTCTCATGTGGATGTAATCTAACTGTATCACTTCAAACGGATAAGTTGGGGGAGCAAAATAACCAGCTGGAGTTGGGGTTCCCTTGCCAGGATTATGCATCAAGCAAATCATACAATGTTTCACCAAATTCTCAGCACATTTAGGAATTCCAGCATTCTGCCATACTGGGGCCAACAAGTTGCATATCCCTTTTGAGCTAATGTGAGCCATTCCATGAGCCATTGTAACCACTGGGAGCACATACGCGTCTGGCAACAACCATCGTTGGTGTTCTGACAACTCAACCCAACAACCCGTCGAATCCAACATACCCGTACTTTCTCTCCACGTACTCACTTCCTTTTCAGTAGCTTCAGCCTGAATCAACTTCACACTTTCTATTGTATCTTCACACATTCCACCTGCCATAACCCATCTTGCAGGGCCCGCAACATACATGCGGCTCATCATGTCTTTCGCCGTTTCCTTCGCAACTTCATCCGCAAACGCATTTCCTCGACCTACATCGTCCACAACTTTCTTATGCGCACTACATTTCACAATTGCAATCTGCTTTGGGAGAGTAAGTGATTCCAAAAGTTCATTCACTAACTGCCCATGCTGAATTTTCGTGCCATGGGAAGTAAGAAATCCTCTTTCTTTCCACAAACGCCCAAAACTATGGGCAACACCAAACGCATACTGGCTATCAGTATAAACATTCACTCGCTTTCCCTCTGACAACACACACGCTCTAGTCAATGCAATCAACTCTGCTGCTTGCGCAGAATTCTGTGCTATGCGTGCTGTCTCAACAAGTGCATGTAAAGTTGTGACGGCATATGCCGCAGTCGTCTCACCATTCGGAAGCTTGAAATGCGAACCATCTACCCATAGGGTACCATCAACATTCGTAAGAGGAGTATCTTTCAAATCAACTCTAGCCTTCATTTCTTCCTCTGTCCGAAGAAAGCAATCATGCTGTTCTTGAGCACCTGTCTCTACAGAAATCGGCAACAACGTAGCTGGATTCAACACATTGCATATTTTAATGTGCACATGGCTAGCCAAAAGAGTCAGCTCATAACCTGACAGACGTGCACTAGTAAGGTGCTGAGTCTTTGTCCTATTCAATAAGGTATCCACTGCATTTGGGACCATCACAATCAACGTATTATCCAATACCAAACCAGCAGACTGTCGGATAGAAACAGCTGCTGCCGCTGTAGCTCTCAGGCAGCTCGGCAACGCTTTAGCTACCGGATCTAACGTCGCTGAAAAATACGCACATGGGTGTTGCTTGTCTCCAAACTGTTGAGTCAACACTGACAATGCACAACCTTCTCTCTCGTGAACATACAACGTGAAAGGTTTACTGTAGTCCGGAGTACCCAATACCGGAGCAGAACACAATGCATCACGTAATTCAGAAAAACTTTTCTGACAATCATCAGACCAAGGGAGAGGATACAGAGTATCTTTAAAAGTCAGCGCCAACAGAGGTTTCGCTAGCAAGGAAAAGTTAGGGATCCATTGCCTACAATACGAGGTGATACCTAAGAAAGCACGCATTTCTCTCTGTGTGGATGGCACACTCATTTGCACAATTGCTTGAATTCGTTTTGGGGTCAACCTTCTTCCCTCCTTCGACAAGCGATGACCTAAGTAGGTTACTTCTTGTCGACAATACTGTAACTTGGAAGGTGACACTTTATGATGAAGATCAGACAAATGTCGTAACAAAGAAAGAGTAGCCTCTTTACAAATCTCTTCGTCATCAGCAGTAATCAACAGATCATCAACGTATTGAATAAGAGTAGCACCAGAAGGCAACACAAAACTATCAAGCTGAGTTTTCAATGCCTGACTATTGAAGGTGCGACTTTCACAATAACCTTGGGGAGCTCTCTTAAACCGGAAGCTTCGACCTCCTAATGAGAAGCCGAAAATATCTCTACTCTCCTCAGCAATCGGAATACTGAAGAAAGCATTCTTCAAGTCGATAACAGAAAACCAGGCTGCCGAAGCAGAAATCAGAGTCAACAAAGCAGTGATATCAGGGACAACAGGAAACTGTGGCACCACAATCGTATTCACTTCTCGAAGATCGACCACAAACCGATACACAGGTGGCTGAGAAGCATCAGTACGCTAAAGGACAGGCAGAACAGGACTGTTACACACATTACCTCTCGTTTCTTCAACTACACCCTTCTCAACCAATTAATAAAAAATCGCCAAAAGAGCTGCTCTGCGTCATTGCCTAGACGCTGCTCGTGGGGTAGGTGAATCCGTTTGGACTGCTGCCGCTGAAGGTACTATACCTCCCCAGCCAGTCCCACGGGAGCAGACTGAGAGGTCCATCAGGGATCCGGTTTAGGGCATTCAAATTGCAGCAGGACTGACTAGCCTGCACCCTGGTATTACTGACTGTATTACGGACGTATACCTGCCTGCAAGTGTTGACCCCCTACTTCTGTTTTTGTATATATTCGTCACTAGTATTTTCACTGTGTGGTACGATCCTATTTAGGTCCTGAAGAATTGCCATCAGGCAAGAAACATGTTGACCGATAATTGAGGGTAGTAGTCCAATTCACCCTAATAGTGTTAGGGTCATTGTCTCTCCCCTCCCACACCACCGTTCTTTGTTTTTAACCAAGGGAGTCTACTACGAGAATAAATTCAGTATGTAGACTGACTCACCTTTTTTAACTTAACACCCACGTCACGACCACACTCCACAAGCCCTCTCACACGCATGCACCATATGGCGGGAACAGAAGATCTCCGTTAAAGAGCCCCGGTTTCGGGAGCCCGTCAGACATTGCAGCGCCAGTCTGACGAGGAGCAGAGCCCATATGATGAAGCATGACACCTAGCTTGCTGGGTGTGTGAGGGTTCTAGTTCCAACTAGGGGATTCCCCCCACTCACTAGCACACACACCCCTCTCCGTCACTCTTCCCGGGGAACTTTTGTACATCCCTTTGTGTCAACAAAGCAGTGATATCAGGGACAACAGGAAACTGTGGCACCACAATCGTATTCACTTCTCGAAGATCGACCACAAACCGATACACAGGTGGCTGAGAAGCATCAGTACGCTAAAGGACAGGCAGAACAGGACTGTTACACACATTACCTCTCGTTTCTTCAACTACACCCTTCTCAACCAATTAATAAAAAATCGCCAAAAGAGCTCGCTCGCCATCACTAGAATTCTTATATTGTGGAATACGAGGTAGTCTAGCATTTGATTTGAGGGTGACAACATAAGGCAGAATCTGCAGAGACCAACATCATTGGGACCTGTAGCCCAAAGTGTATCAGGAAGAGAACGCAATTCCAGTGGAAGGCAATCTTTAGACAAATACATCGGAGAAATCACTCTCTTACCCAAGGTAAGATGTACTCCCGAAGGAGAGCAATGTAATGTCGCATACAATCTTTTCAGCAAGTCCAAACCCAACAGATTCTCATTACAACCAGTCGTCAAAATAAGAGGAGTTTCCAATTTACAAGGGCCAATAGAAAGGGACAAAGGATTAGAAATCGGGGTACAAACTGGGGCGCATGAAAATCCTACTGAAACATTGGTCAAGCCAGACAATGGTGCGCCAGGAAGTTTAGAGTGCATAATAGAACTCTTCGTCGCACCGGTATCCAAAAGAAAAGGTTCTGTCACACCTGATGTAGTCACTTCAACATAAGGTCCACTCTGGTCTACTGAAACTGACACTACTCCCTTACTTTGCCCATGGCTGTCCTAACTATCATTATAACCAGCACTCTCACTCTCGACATAATATTCATCAACATAGTACTGTGCAGACTGACCACTCGGAACATTCTGTCTGTCAAAATAATTCGCAGAATTCTGAAGGGAAGAGGAACGCTCATTCTGGGGTAACACACTACGTTCCCTACCCCTAGGAGCTTGCTGGAAACCCCCACGACCTCTCTGACCAGATACACCATTCGCACGCTGTAACAAAGCCGGGCAACTATTCTTGAAATGACCTTCCTCTCTGCAATAAGCACACTGATTAGGACCAGGAAAGAATCGCGGAGCATAAGGCTCAGGCTTCTGTAATAATCTCTGAAACTGTGGAGGTTGCTGAAACTGAGGTTGATTCTGACGAGGCGGATAAGCTTGCTGCAAAAGAACTTTCGTCTTTAGATCTTTAGTTTTCTTCTCTGCTTTATCCTTCTCATCTTTATCCCTATTCTCATAATATTGTGCAGTAGCCAATATCTGGGCCGACAAAGAAACAGCCCATGAACTCTCAGAGTCCTTTAACTTATTAGAAAGTTCGGGAAGCAAATTAAAGACAAATTTGTCCACGAACAACCTTTGACCACCTTCCGTACTCATGTCCTGACCACTATGATCGATAAACGTTTCTTCAAACCTCGTGAAGAAATCAGACACACTCTCGTCTTTCTTTTGTTTGCATGCTGCCAACTTGTCCCAATTCACTCGCAAAGCAGGCATCATAGTTTTCATCAAATTAATAATTCTACCAGGTAATTCTGCAACTAAGGTCTCAGGTTTGGCACCTCCAACCTGCCGACCATCTGCAGCAACAATATTAGCCCACGTATCTCCCAATTCTGCCGCATGATTCTCATGACGAATCTTCGCCCACAAAGGTTGAGGAACTACATTACCCACCAACATATCTATGTCAGCTAAATTCATAATACACGCATCAACTGTCTGGGACAACTCTTTGTAATAACCGGCAGGATTCTTACGGGGATCAGGTAAGGTCTGCTTAAGAGTCAAGACCTCTGCTCTCTTCCAAGGAACATGTACCCATATTCGCTGAAAATGAGCTGGCTCAGCTTGAATACCCAAATTAACATTAGCAGCAACTGCCTCTCTCCATACCGGGGGAACCTCTCTCATGGGATACTGCTTCACTTTCCTCTTAACAGAGGAATCAGGTTCGTACAATGTCTGAGGCGGCAATCTAGACCTAAAAGCAAGTATCATCTATACGGCTTCCTCAACATCAGACTCCACTATCGTCCCTTTAGCAAATTCGGACTGAACATCAAGCACTTCCTGCGGAATCGGACCCAACTCATTATCTTCCCATTCCTGACGCAAAAAGGAACACATTACATCAAAAACGTACCTTTGCTTAGGCGGCTCCCACTGAAAGAAAACATCCATAACCGCTTGCAAATTATACCTAGAAACATTTAAAATCCATCTACGAGCCAACAAATCCAACACTGCTCGCTCTTCGGAACTAGGAAGCTGACTACGACTCTGCTTTCGTTCCGAAACAGGGGTCATACTCAGTGACCCAAACAATGGAGACAACAGATTAGCAACAGTCTCGGTCATTCGTTTTCGAGCAGAAGGAGAAGAAGCAGACATAAGAACAGGAGAATAAGTATTTTGAGGCAAAAGAGGTGTAGGGACAAGAGCAGTAGGAGTCGAAGATACAGAAGTAGAAGGCAAAGGAGTTTGAGGCAAAGCTGGTAGCAAAGCTGGCGACCCTAGAGTGGGTTGCGCCATAGGAGGGAGAACATTCTGTAAAGCAACGGGTGGCTGAACAACAGCAGGGGGCTGAACAACAAAGGGTGCAACAACCGGGGTAATGGAGGTGCAGTAGCACCCTGCACATAAGGGGGTGGCAATCTCAGTAGATGAGAGATCAAAGGATCTTTTTCAGGATCTTCAATCACTTTTGGAGGAGAAGGTGGCAAGGCCGGATAACATTTATCGATGACCATGCAACGTTGTCTATCTGAGACTTCACTCGCACGCTCTTCTCCATCTTCCCTAAACTGCCTAGCAGCTTGTAGTACTGACATATTCTTATCTTTCCTATCTCTTTTTGCTTGCTTAATTTCTCGCAGTTTGGCTTCCTTACGCCAGAGGCGGAAAGAGTCAAACATTGCCGGCCGGGCTTTCTTCTTAAATAGCGCAACTTCCAGATTATCTAAAATATTTCATTCGAAACTACCATATTGGGGCCATCGTAAAACACCATCTTTCCTTGTATAGCGGACCCATACTTAATTATAAGTAATAGGACCCACTCCGTGTTTTGAGTAGAGCTCATAAGTCGGAGTTCCAACCGGAGGTATCGGACACAAATCCTCCAATCGGGAATCCCTGGTGCAACCACAACTAAACCATTTCCTAATTTTGCTAAGACCAGGCATCTTATAGCTCACTAATCTAGCTCAAACTTCTAGGGGTTATCAACTATCGATACACTCGTAAATATACGAGCCCCTTGGCTTCGATTTTTGCAAAAACCGAATCAAAACCAAGAACCAAAACAAAATCGTGGGAGCGACCCACTTATACTTAACCAAAGTATCTGTCATGCCACCAGAAGACCGTCTATCGTCTCGCTTTACAAAGGATCAATCAAGGGTCCAATACAGGGCGACAGTCAGGGCAGCAGTCCTTTGTATCCGTTGGAAAGAGGGAAGCCTCGCAGAAAAGACCTTTGGTCCATGTCGACATGCAGGGGTCAATGAAGTGGCGGCCTTCCTCCAGAATTTCCTCACGGGGCTCCGAGTCCTCACGATCCTCAGGCTTGGACCGGTACCGCTGAAGTCGCCCCACCGTTGGGCGCCAACTGAAGAACCGGGTTTTCTTAGAACCCAGCGGTGCCAGGGACACACCCGAAGTCTTCGGATTCTCCTGTCTTGGAATACAGAAACACAGAATACTTCTGGATGGCGTCAAAGATCAAATTTATTAGCTGCAGCTAGTAACAGTAAACCAAGCAATACAACACGGTGTACAACTCAGGAGACTGCTCAATTTTCATAGAGCAAGACATCAGTATTTATCCACATTTTGCTCATTACAAATGCACACCCACTGCACAAAATTTTGACCAATAGGACACATTTTCTAACTGAGTATCACATTAACAAAAACCCAAATTACAGTAACCCAACCCAAAAGTTAATTATTAGGAATGTCCCAAATTCAATCTTTGCAAGCCGGACAAATTTATATTTGAAAAGCACAACCCATGTAATGTCAGAACATAAAGGAAGCAGTAATAGATGCTGGACAAGATATAACATGTACAAGGAGACTAAAGGTTAACGAGGTCATGAACATTAAGTGGCAATCTTAGACAAGGATCAAACCAAGGGAAATTGGCTTTGCGAGGTCAATTTCAGGTGATGAGGTCAGTTTCTCTGCAGTTCTTTCAGAGTCGAAAAGGGCCTGTTAATGCATACATGAACAATGAGGCCCATGCAACTTTGTTCGTTCGTTTACCATCTAGGCCTACGTGAGGGCAACACAAAAATGGCGTCATGAACAACGCAAACAAAATGGAGTTCGGTTCCGAAAACCACGGAACCTCAGGTGCGCAAACTGAACAAAGTGGTAAAGTTTTCTGAAACATTTTACCAGGAAGGACATCACTGACTTCATCAGCCCACATGCCCTCATCACCGAAAACGACATTCTACTGGGAGACCTCAACTTCCACCTGGAAAAGAAAAACGACAGTAATACCACCACCCTTCTGGACAACCTGGCCAATCTCGGACTCAAACAACTTGTTGACACCCCCACCCACCTAGCCGGACATACGCTCGACCCAATCTTCACCTCCAGCAAGCACATCTCCTTCGACCACACCACAGCTCTCCATTGGACGGACCACAGCTGTGTTCACTTCAGCTACAAAACTACCTCGACCCACAACCCCCCACAACCTATTCCGCGAAGAAACTGGAACAAAATCACCACCGACCAACTCCTCACATCGCTCAACCAAAACCCTCCCGCCCTCTCATCGGACCCAAACCAAGCTGCCACCAAACTCAAAGAATGGATCACTCACAGCGTTGATGAATTAGCACCCTTGAAAAACCACCAAACCAAACAGGTTAGCAAAAAGGCCCCCTGGTTCAACGATGACCTTAAGAAATCCAAGAAACTATGCCATTCTCTTGAGAAAACATGGAGAAAAAAACCAACCACTGACAACCTGACCACCTTCAAGACAGCCACCCGCAAACACCACCAATTGATCCGATCCACAAAAAAATCAGCATTCAAGGATCGACTCGACAACAACGCCCATAACAGCAAGGAACTATTCAACATCGTTAAAGAATTTACCAACCCCACCGCAGCCTCAAACGACATTACTCCCTCCCAAGACCTCTGCGATTCGTTATCCTCATTCTTCTACAACAAAATCGCCGACATACATAACAGCTTTGAGAACATTTCCAAAGAACAGTCCACTCCACCCACCTCCGAACATAATCTGCCCTCCAACAACCTTAGCGCCTGGAACCCAATCACCACTGAAGACACCATCCGCCTAATGAACTCCATCCACTCAGGTTCGCCAACCGACCCCTGTCCCCACCACATCTTCAACAAAGCAGACTCCATCATCGCACCCCATCTCCGTGATGTCATCAACTGCTCCTTCAACTCCGCTACCTTCCCAGAAAGCTGGAAACACGCCGAACTCAGCGCCCTCCTGAAGAAACCCACAGCAGACCCCTTGAACTTAAGAACTACCGCCCCATCTCCCTTCTCCCATTCCCTGCCAAAGTCACTGAGAAAGCCATCAATAGCCAGCTCGCCGCCTTCCTTGAATCCAACAACTCCCTCGACACCTCACAGTCCGGATTTCGCGCCAAACACAGCACCGAAACCGCCCTCATTGCAGCGACAGACGACATCCGAACGCTACTGGACAACGGAGAAACAGTTGCCCTCATTCTACTCAACCTCTCCGCCGCCTTCGACACAGTCTGGCATAGCACCCTCATACAACGCCTCAGCAACATCGGCATACAAGGAAAAGCCTTGAACTGGATCATCTCGTTCCTTGCCGGGAGAACACAGAGAGTCCGACTCCCTCCATTCAAATCAGAGGCCACAGAAGTCATCTGCGGAGTACCACAAGGATCATCACTTAGTCCCACCCTCTTCAACGTTTACATGAGCCCCCTCGCATCCATCGCGCAACAACACAACCTCAACATCATCTCCTACGCCGATGACACCCAACTGATCCTTTCCCTCACCAAAGACCCTAACACTGCCAAAACCAATCTTCACGAAGGCATGAAAGAAGTTGCCGAATGGATGAAAAACAGCCGCCTAAAACTCAACTCAGACAAAACGGAAGTCCTCACCCTAGGATCATCCCCCTCCGCCTGGGATGACTCATGGTGGCCATCGGCCCTGGGCACAGCACCCACACCCACAGACCACGCACGTAACCTAGGCTTCATCCTAGATTCCTCCTTCTCGATGACCAGACAAGTCAACGCCGTCTCATCCTCTTGCTTCAACGTACTTCGTATGCTCAAAAAAATCTTCTGTTGGATCCCCACCGAAACAAGAAAGACTGTCACCCACGCACTGGTCACTAGCCGACTGGACTATGGAAACACCCTCTACGCCGGAAGCACAGCCAAATTACAGAAAAAATTCCAACGCATCCAAAACGCATCAGCCAGACTCATATTGGACATCCCTCGCCAAGCTCACATTACCGGTCACCTGAAAGACCTCCACTGGCTTCCCGTTAACAAGAGAATAACGTTCCGTCTCCTCACCCACGCTCACAAGGCCCTCTACAAACTAGGACCTCAACACACGACTGTCCTACACACCCACCCGCCAACTAAGATCCTCCAATCAAGCCCTCGCTGCAGTTCCGCGCATCCACAGAACCACCATGGGAGGAAGATCCTTTTCCTACCTGGTGGCCAAGACCTGGAATTCTCTCCCCCCTCACCTCCGCCTTACACAGAACCACATGTCTTTCAGAAAAGAACTTAAAACCTGGCTATTCGATAAATAATGCACCCCTCTCCAAGCGCCTTGAGACCCTCTGGGTGAGTAGTGCGCTATACAAATTCCTGAACTTGAACTTGAACTTGCTCTCTATGTGAGTGAGCTGGGGAGAACGGCGGGAGATAGATTAGAGCATTTAATTCCGTTAGAATATATATTAATGCTAGAAGAAGTACGAGATCAATTTAAAAATCCACCATGAAGAAAGGCTGACAGGACATGTGAAATCCCAGCAGAATTTTACAACGTTTTTTTGGTAGAGTTCTCACTGCTAATTCTGTAGTTGATTTCCAACAGAGGGCCTCATTACGAAGGTGGTTGGTCAGACCGCCGACCACCATCGTATCGGGCAGGAGACCATCTGACAATGAGTCGGCGGTCCCACCCGCCCTCTTACAATATGGCCGGAAAGTGCTGTTTTCTAGTGCTGTTTGTGCTGCGGCTCAGGAAAAGGGCTGCAGCACAAACCACAGTAGAAAAGAGCACTTTGTGCACATCCATGCACCATGTGCCAGGCACCATATGCTGCATGGCACCTGGTGCATGGATGTGTGAGGGGCACCACATGATCCCCAAGGCTAGTTAGCAGTGGCCCATGGGGGAAGGGGTCTTGCTTGGGGCCCCCAAAGTCCTTTTCCGTCTGTCTTTTCATGGTGGTCGGACCATCAGGAAAAGGCAGTCTTAAACGGACATCCTAATCCCTACAGCGGTACCTGCACAGGCCCTGCCTCCATTGTAGGGATAGGATTCTGTCCCCCACCCCAATGGGCTCCTTGGTCCTGTTGGAGGTGGTGGTCGCCCCCCAATAGCTTCGGTCCGACCGCCGCATTACAATGCAAACGGTCGGACAGAAGTCCTGTCTGTGATGATGCCACCAACATCATAATGAGGCTCAAAGATGGAATACAGATAAGAAAGCTACATAACTATCATTGTATGGAACAATTAAGCTCCTAAAATATGTGATTTATGTGTAAAATAAATTATCTACTCAGATGAAAGGGCCTAAGTGAATGTTGTAGTCTAATCTATCAGTAGGATAATTAGAGATGTTGTAAGTCTTCTACAGCATCGCCTCATTCCAGACAGGAATGCAATAACCCACATTACTATGGCCACAATCATATTTAACATAGCTGATGAATTAAGGCTGGTATAATTCTAATGGGCACAGGGAAACACTTTTGGTAGAGTTTCCTGATCATTTCTATGGCTTTCAATGAGTAAACTAGGCTTTGAATCCATCTGTATAGATAGAAGACAGTCAATTTTCAAAAATGTCAATCACCGAATGTTAATATGGGAAGGCTGTCTAGAGCAATAGAGGTCCCAATGGGTAGAATACAAGAAGGTTCACGCATTTCTTGCTATATTTAGAAACCTATCTGAAGAGTAGTATGTGTTTGCATAGCATCATACCCATTTTTTAAAATGGTTATAACAGTAAGCTTCTGTTTAGGCAAATGATGAGGCAATCTTTTCTACTGATGTTATTGTGGCAGCAATGAGGGCCATGGAGCTACAGACAGGATTTTCCACCTCTGCAACTGAGTTTCTTCTTAATCTAAATAAAACACAGATCATCACTAATCAAAGTAATTTGAAAGATCTGAGAGTGGTTAGTGCTGCTAAATAGTTTGGGATATGATTGACAAGAACATTGTTAGAGTGATTCACCTAAATTATGATGCTATTTTCTAAAAAGGCAGAGTTATAATGAGATAGTGAGGTAGACTACTTATAGGCTTATTGAAAATGGGTATTCTACCCAAGGTTTTACATCTGCATAGAGCATCCAACTATTGGTTCATTGTTTTAAACACCTGGAAGCAACAATTGGGGGTTTTATTGATCATGTGCATGGTATGCATTATGCTTTCTGAAACTACTGCTTACTTAGAGGGGGCTGAGCGCAACCAGATCATCAAGTATATTATTATGTTGCAGGTAGGTAAAAAGTAGGTCACTTGATGGCTGTAGGGCTAGATCACTGCATATCAGTCACATATTTGGGGGAAAACAAGGAAGTGATACAGAGACTACAGGTGGTGCAGAATTCTGCTGCCAGATTACTTTGTCAGATCCCCAAAACTGCTTCCATCTCTGGCTCTTTGCAAGATCTTCATTGGCTCAAGGTCGCAAAGCCTTGAGCTACATGTTTAAGATCAAGTCTGGCACCGGCCCTCAATATCTGCAAGACTTAGTCCACCTTTACTGACCTCCATGTCTGTTAGGTTCCACTACTCAGGGGAAATTCATGGCTCCCAGGGTTAAACTCTCATGGATGGGTGGTCGCTCATTTGCCTGTCTCGGTCCAACCTTATGGAACTCTCTTTCCATATCGCTCCGGAATGAAACAATCTATGTAAACTTCCGTAACTGTTTAAAAGCTTGGCAGTTCAACCAATAATTTCTGATTCTCTTGTTCCTTCAGGCTGGCACTGGGAAACCCTTTTTGGGTAGCTGTGTGCCTTATAAAATCAATATAACATAACATAACGTTCGATTTCAGGACCCTATCACAGTACTTACGTATTGGAAAAGACTGGCAATGGGCTGAAACCCTTCAAATATATGCTGAAGATGCCATAGTCGAATAATCCCTCATTATGTATATATGTATGTATGTGTATGGTATTTCTATAGTGCAAACGTAGCCAAAAATCAGCAAAGGGTTGTACATTATCAAAGACAAGCATACAGTCAATGATTAACAGGAGAGGAAGGTTATGGATGGTTAATGCATTGTGATGTTGTGCTCTTTAAAGAGGTGTCCTCAACTCTTTCCAAAATTGTAGAACAGTTGGGGCAGTCTTGATGCGTATGGGGTGTTGTTCTAGATCTTGTGTGCATAGATGAAAAAGTCTGCCATCTTGTTTTTTATTTTTTACACTTATTAGTTAGTCAGCAGTCTGATGATGTCCTGGCTGAGGGTGTGCTGAGAACCATCAAATATTGGGAGCTTGACTGCAAGATAAGTTGGGCTTCTGACCCTTATGGCTTTGTAGGTGATGCAGCTGGTATTTAAGATGGTGTGGGTTGGCAAGGGGAGACAATGGAGTTACATCAAATGGGAGTGATGTAGGGGAGCCAATAGAGTTCCATCAAGTGGGAGTGATGTAATCATATTTCTTCAGGCCCGGGAACGAGACATGCTGCCACACGCAGGATGTCCCTAAGGGGTGACAGTGTGGAATCTTGTTATTTCATGGAGTAGGGCATAACCAGCCATCCAGATACGGGAGTATGAAGGCTTGAACAGAAGTTCTGAAGTCTCTTTCTGTAAGAAACAGTTTCACTCTCTTTAGAAGAGTAAGTCGGTACCAGGACATCGTTTTTTTATGTTCTTTGAGGGTGCAGTTGGTGACCATGGTGAATCCAAATTACTAAACATCTGGTGATAGCTGGGGTTTGAAGTTGTCAAACTTCATGTCATTTAGCAAGGTTTGTTCGGTATAATTTTTGTTGTTCTTGGCAAATAACAGGAATACTGTCTTGGTTCGACTCAGCTTCATATGCATTATTGTTTGTATAAAGTAATTCGTTTTTGTTAAGTAGTATGAAATATAGCATAAATATTAGAAGATTACCTCCCAATCTCGCTAATTAATGCAGAGGTGAAGATCTACACCAAGATGTTGGCCATCCGGCTTCAGCAAGTCTGCCTGAGCCTGATTCATCCCGATCAATGTGGGATCATGCCTACCAAAAGTACTAGACATTGCATATATCGAGTCCAAGTGGCCCTAGCTTACATTCAAACATGCAAGACTCTAGTACCCTCCTTTTAATAGACTTCGAAAAGGCCTTAAACTCTGTTGATTGGTCCTTCCTGTTCGGGGTGCTAGATCACATGGGTTGTGACCCAAATTCACAACCTACATATGACTGCTGTATAACAACACCTCCACTCAAGTAAGAATCAACGGGATGGTACAATGTCCCGGGGCAATGTCAGACCCCTTACTGATCCCAAGGGGCACTAGGCAGGGATGTCCCCTATCCCTGCTTTTCTTTGTGCTAGCCATTGAGCCTTTAGAGTGACTCTTCCCGTGTGATGCACAAGTCCGAGAATGGCAATGGACCAGATAGGCAGAAGAGAAAATCTCTATATATGACATTATCCTTCTCTCAGCAAAGCCCCATCTCTTGGGCCCACGCGCCCTGGAGATACTCACCCTGTATGGGTTTGCCCCAGTCCTTCATGTGAACTAGTACAAATCCCTCCAGATCCCTATTAAAGCTGCCGAAGCACAATAGACTGACAATCATCCATTCTTATTCAAAGGCTACATTTCCTATACCTGGGTGTTCATATCTCCAGGGATCCAGAGCTGGCCTGGGCTATCAGGCTTTCCCCACTATTTACTAAAATGAAACAAACCTTCTGGAGATGGGAGCGTCTTCCGCTCAACCTACTGGGAAGGGTTGCCCTTTTCAAAATGATGACATTGCCTAGGTTCTGCTATATCCTTCAACATTTCCCATTTGCCATTCCTAGCAGTGGGTTTCAGAAGATCAACACGCTGGTCTGGACCTTCCTGTGGGCAGGCTGACCGCAATGCATCACACTTGGCAAGTGCAGGCGGTCGGTCTATGATGTGGGATTGGGTATGACGGACATTAAATCTTACTACTGTGAGGCCCAAATTATGGCGATCAATGATTGGCTAACTGGAGGGTGAGATGATTCTGCCTATCGGCTGGAGTTTTGCCATCTGAGCCTCAATGCTCTTCTCGGACTGCTCTTTGGCTCCACAATCCCTAGCCACCTCCAGCACTGATGACAACACGTTTTAGCCCTTGGCATGCAGCTCTACACCACATGTGGTAGGATAAGAAACTCACACAAATTGCTCCGTTATGGGAGTGAAAATGGATGCACCAGTGCTTAATTTGTGAAAGAAAGAATGTCAGGGCTCAAAACTTTGCTAAGAAGGAGGAGGAGCTTGGGCGCGCCCAAAATGGCCCCGTAGGTTAGAGGCTCCAGAGCCCCCGCCACCCCCGGGTAAATTCTGCTGCCCAACCTGACGCCGGACCGCAGGAATCGGTGGCGGAAACAGAGCGGAGCCCGACGCTGCAATCCGCGTCACGCTCGGCCGCCGACTGCCCGAAATTGGCGGCCACGAAGATTGTGACTTACTCCTGAAGAAAGCCGGGGTCTCGAGTGGAAGGTAGACCCCGGCTGCAGTGCAATAACACCGGGGCCGAAACCGGAAGTCCCCAGCACGACCCCGTCGAAGTCCCGCCTTTCTTTCCTTGATGGCTGGGCGACCCCCCCCCATGCATTGCCCCCTATGGATTGCGGTATCTGCCCAGCTGAGAAGGTCTGATTCCGTCGTGGGCGTGTGATTTTTGGCGCTGCCTGTGTCTTGCGCCCCAGCCCCAGCACATGATAAGGAGGCCTGCCTGGACTGTTTTGAATAGGCAAGGGGGCGGAACTGTTTGCCGAGGGCCCTCTACTGGACCCTGGAGAACTAATGACGATCGGTGGTGGCCCCTACAGCTGGCAATGGACTCAGAGTGATGGAGGTGATGCAGGAGCAGAGGGGCATGAAGTGGTGGTCTCCGGTGCATGATACACGGATGCCCTCCAGCTACGTGAGCTAAGGTTGTCGCTTGGAAGGTGGTGGCAGTGTGCGCATATCCTGTGGCCTGGCTGCTGGGCTGGATATGGACGATCGGCGCGGTTTGGTGACCACTGTTGCGGCATAGGGAATTCCTGTCCCCCTGGAACGTGCGGCGATGTAGCTGGCGGTGGGTCAGGATAGATTTGTGAGAACGGCTGTGTGTTCGCCCAAGCAGTGCTGCCAGTGAGTTGGTGCTTTAATTGCGGGTCCTCCACCGTGGCTGGCCCTGGTCTTCACTTGACTACAAAATGGCAACTAAATCGGATGCGGAGAGACAGCAAGTCAAGATGACCAGAGGAGCTAGATACGTTCAGGCCAACAAACTGGACCGTTACACGCAACCCAAGGGGTCGCCTGCTGAATCCGGGAAATCGCATGACGGGAGTGCTGAGGTAATGGCCTCTACGGCGGAGCCTACGTTGCAGGATGTGATGGCCGCGATCGAATGGGTGAAAACCTCCCTGGGACAAAAGATGGAGTCATTGGACCATAAGCTTGACACAGTTACGATAGAGGTTAATTTAATCCGTGCGGATCTCACCAAAACCGGTGAAAAGGTGAAATCACTGGACATCAAAACCTCCAGTCTTACGGATGAGGTGGCTCTGTTGCAACAGGAAGTTTGTGAACTTAAAGCATCTAATGAAGTCACCGGCCGCAAGTTGGACGAATATGAAGGTAGAGCTCGCCGAAACAACATGCGCCTTATTGGTGTGCCTAAAAAATCCGAGGGCCAGGCCGCGGACCTTTTTGTCGAGGATATTATACTTAATCATCTGAAGCCCAGGGGCCTGGGGAAATTCTTTACAGTGGAAAGAGCGCACAGGATACCGGGAGGGAGACCGCGACCTGGAGCACCGCCCCGACCAATGATTGCACGGCTTCTTAACTTTAGGGACCGAGACGCTATCCTGCAGGCCTCCAGGAATGGGGGGACTCTCCAGTATGAAAACTCCGCCCTCAGTTTTTTTCCGTACTTTACGCAGGCAGTACAGAAGCAACGGCAAACCTTCATGGATGTTAAAAGAAAACTCCGTGATAAAGGACTGAAATATGCCATGATGTATCCTGCGAAGTTGAGAGTCGAATATGAGGGCAAGGCGCTCTTCTTTGACAATCCTGAAATTGCCTCGGACTGGTTGGAAACACTTTCCTCTCGAGAGGAGCGGAGGCAGCGGAGTGGAGAAGAGGATGAAGACGCGCAGGAGCAAAAATAATGACTGACATTGTTGCAGATGGGATTGGGCCAGGGTGGGGGATGTATCCTGGCTAGCGGTTATTCACAGATAAGTTAAGTGTAGTAATGGTTCCAACAGGTCCGATGGTAATTTTGGGGTTAGGTTGGGAATCGGGGGGTCGTACTCCTCCTCCAATTTCCTTTTCGATAGTTCAGTAGTTAGAGTATGGGGCGACAGGCACACTGCGAGTTGGGGGCGGAGGTACACCATGAGCTGGGGTGCAGGGTGGGGGGTGATGAGTGGGGTT
Source organism: Lissotriton helveticus (assembly GCF_964261635.1). Classification (NCBI taxonomy): domain Eukaryota; kingdom Metazoa; phylum Chordata; class Amphibia; order Caudata; family Salamandridae; genus Lissotriton; species Lissotriton helveticus. Next base: position 986,355,929 of record NC_136063.1, read on the forward strand.
TGTTGGGGGGGAATTTTTTCTTTTCCTTTTCTATTGTTTGTTGTGGTTTTTCAAGGCATTAAATTGGAGAGTGTTCAGTGGTTGAGGGGTGATTGCTCCATCTGTGTTTTTGATGATAGGGGGTGGGGAACTAAAGGTATTAAGTTGGAATGTCAATGGGTTAGGTGATAAAATCAAGCGTAGTGTGGTTCTTCAGTATTTTAAACAGTACGCTCCTGATGTGGTTTTGCTACAGGAAACCCATTTGGTCGGAAATACATGTAAAGCGATGCATAGAATGGGTTACAGATTGGTGGCGCATGCGGGCTTTACTTCTGGCTCTAGGGGAGTAGGTATTCTGACTCGTACAACGCTCCCATTGGTGAGCCATTCTGTCTTTGAGGATGATAGGGGCAGATATGTTTGTGTGACGGGTCGCTGGGAGGGGCTTGTTCTGTCATTGTTGTCTGTATATGTGCCTCCTGGCATGCAAGCTCTTACTTTTGTTGATTTGGGCAAGGCTCTGCTAGATCTCCCGAGTGGTCTGTTAATATTGGGAGGTGACTTTAATGCGGTTGTCTCTGGAGCTCTTGACAGGCATCCCCCGAGGGATGTGGGACGCGCTCATGGCTGGTTACCTGACTTCCTCGAGACCATTGGTTTGGTTTATGGCTAGAGACAGCTCCATCCGTATCAGAAACAGTATACCTTTCATTCTGGGGCTCATGGTAGCATGTCTAGATTGGATTATTGTCTTGTCCCTGCTGTTTATACATCTTACGTGCTGGAAGCAACGCACCTCGCAGGGGAATATCTGATCACTCCCCGCTTTGGTTCCGTTTCGGTGTGGCCTTTCGTTCTGAGGGTAGAGTGGCCCCCATTAATCCCTGGCACTTGCGTAATCCCAAAATTAGAGGGGACCTGATCAAGGCATTGGACCATTGCTTCCTTGAAAATGAGGGATCTGTGCCCTCGTCCGTTACGCTTTGGGAGGCTTTCAAGGCTTTACTTAGAGGTCAGGCTCTTTCGCTGATAGTAGGAGCTAAGAAAGAACGGAATAAAGAAATTGTTGGGGTGGAGGCAGAGATTGTGAGCCTGGAGGGGGAGCTGGAGCGGGAGGTTACTCAGGCTAAGCAGCATGTCCTTAGTCTCAAGTAGCATGAGTATAGAACGCTGGTTACGAACAGCGCTAAAGCCCTGAGTAGAGAGTAGCAGGGTCGGCTGTATGACGTCGGTGATAAAGCTGGGAAGCTGATTACTTGGCTGGACAAGAAGGATAGAGCGGATCGGGTTGTCCCGGAGATTGTGACAGAGGACGGGCTGCCTCTCACTGATCCCCGGGCTATAGTAGATAGCTTTGCTCAGTATTTTCGCACGTGAACACATCGGTTTTGTACCTCCCGGAGGAGGACTCCCAATTGATGCGGCGCGACTTGCAGCTCCTGTGTTTGTCTAGGGAGGACCGGGAATTTATGGACAGTAACCTCACTACGGATTAGGTGGACCTGGCGGTGCGCTCTTTAAACTCCGGTAAGGCGTTGGGGCCTAATGGAATCCCAATTGAGCTTTACAAACTTAGACCTGAAAGGATTGCTTCCTACCTGTGGCGCATGTTCATTGAAGCCCGGGAGAAGGGAATATTACCATTTGATCATAGGGTGGCCGCTATAGTGGATATTCATAAGGAGGGTAAACCGAAAACCTGCTGTGCTTCCTATAGGCCTATTTCGTTATTAAATGCGGAACCCAAGATCCTTGCTAAGATCCTATCTACCAGATTGATTAGGGTGATCAGTGGACTGATACACCCCGATCAGTCGGATTTTATCCCCTATAGGAATACGGCCCTTAATCTGCATCAGCTGCATGGGGTGCTCGCCAGGGCTCACACCCTGATGGAACTCACTGTAATAGCATCGCTCGATGCAACAATGGCCTTTGATACGATAGAATTGCTTTACTTGTGGGCTGTCCTTGCTAAATTTGGCTTCGGCTCTGATTTCATCCGCTGGGCCTGCTTGTTATATACTGAACCCCTTGCCCAAGTAATCGTAAATAACCGGGTCTCTTCGCCATTTAGTCTTGGACGGGCCACCCGGCAAGGTTGCCCCCTTTCTCCCCTTCTGTTCTCATTGGCTATGGAACCGTTGGCCGTCTGGATCCGCTGGTAGCCCTCGGTTCGGGGTCTCCGGTGGTCGCCACAGTGGGAGGATAGGATCTCTTTGTATGCAGACGATATTTTACTTTATTTGGCCTCCCCTAGGAGATCCCTGCATGCGGTTTGCAATGGTATTGAATTAGATGATGAGGACTGGCAAGCTGCGGTCTCCTCACCAAAGGTGCTCGCAAACCCAGCAAACTTGCGCCTTGTTCAGCTGAAAATATTGCACAGGGTTTATGTCACCGGGCCCCGCTTGGTCTGGATGGGACTGTCGGAGACGGATCTGTGTAGACGGGGTTGTGGCTCTGGGGGTACTTTCCTTCACATTATTTGGGAGTGTCGTTCTGTGACCGAGTATTGGAGTGAGATACATGATGCGAGAGGTTCTGGGAGTTGCTGTGTTGCCAGAAGCGCCTCCTGAATATTTGGGAACCTACGGATCTAAATGTAGCAGAGACCAAATGGGTAACTTTAGGTAATATGATTGCAAAGCGGATTATAGCACAGCGGTGGGGGTCAGAGAGGGTCCCGACCATTGAAGAATGGATGGAGAACATGGATTGGTGTATGTTCTGCGAAAAAACTGTTTATATGGCGAGGGACCGACCCCGTAAGTGGACAACTGTGTGGGGGCTGTGGAACCGTTATAGGGGGGACATTTGTGTGCCACCTGTTGATGCGCCCATTGATATTTCTACCACTCCGTGATTGTTTATGTTTGTGTACCATGTTCCCCGCTTTCTCCCCCCCCTCTCCTTTTGCTGGATGATGAGCGATATGGGAGACACTCTCCCCCATGTAATGTTGTTATTTTTATTGTTTTGATGCCTTGTGTTAATAAACAGAAATATATTTTTAAAAAACTCTGCTAAGAAGATGGCAGCAGGTGCAATTAAATGTCAGTGAACCGAATACCAGGGATGGTAGTCTTTAATCCACTTCAAGACACTCACTGTCCCTTCTTCTCGCTCTTGCAATTTCCTGCTTTCTTTCTTTGTACGGTTTCGCCGTCTTTCTTTTCCTCTGTCTTTCCAATCTGTGTGTTTCTTCCTCTCTTGCTCTCTATAAATATCTGATACCGGAACTAAATGCCAGTGTCCAAATATAAGTGCTGGTGCCCTCCACCGGCAACCACCGGCTTAAGAAAGGGGCAGCACCAAACTGCCCACCTCAGAGGCTTTAGGCACTGGGATGACATTGGGGTCACCACACTGGGAAATGTCTGGAAGGGGAATCACCAACACTTCTTTACAGAGTTTCACAAAGTTCTACAACTTCACTATACCCTATGCAATTACATACAACCCCAGACCACCCTGCTGGATTCTAGGTGACTCAAAGGCAAACTTCTGATGGGCCACTTCGGTAAAGGAGCGATATCATCAATATACCGCATGCTTGTTAACAGTGCTCCAGATACACTGGTGTCCCTCCCACAGCAGTGAGAGGGGTGACTCAGTCCACTAGAGGATGAAAACTGGCGAGCTGCCCAGATAACTCACTGCAAAGGAGCTATCTCCTCCAAAATACAATCAATCCAACTTAATTGCTTTCACACTGCTACGTTACAACCCAACATTTATGGAAGGTAGAGATGTTGTCTCAACCAACCTGTTTCCAGGTGCCCCCAAACAGACGTGGACTTTTACCATATGGAATGGACCTGCCTCCAAATACTGGGAAGGTGCTGACCCTTATATTGGGCAGGACAGTGGTTTTAACGCCGAAAATGGGATTGATTGGCATTTAGGAGGACTTGCGTGGTCTCACCGACTACCAGAGCTCTATTTACAAATTAAACGTTGTCATATCTGAAATAACTGAGATGCCTAAAGGGAAAGGCAAGAAAGTTTGCCCACAACAAAGGATCTTATATGTACAACTGTATCTATGTTGGAAGCAGCAGAGAACACTGTTATGACTCTTTTGAGAGATCCTCTTACATCTGACACACCTCCCCACCACCACTTCCAGCACCACTAAGACAAGACAGCTTGGTCACCACAATCACCTCAATTGAGGCTCATAATAATTCTGGGTACCTGAAAGAGTTAAGAAAAGTGCACCTTTTGACAACACTAAATAACGCTATTGAGGCGCTGGCTCCAGCACAAAGGGAAGGGACAAGGGATAAAGAGAAAGGGGCGCCTTGGTTCAATGATGCTTTATGAAATATGAAACAAACTCTCCGCCAATGTGAGAGAGCCTGGCGGAAAGCATATGACCCAGGCGCTTGTTTAGAATACCACTCAATGTTTGCAGCCCATAAAAAGGCGATTCTAACAAGGAAAGCAGAATTCTACGAAGCAAAGATTGTGGCTGCCAACAACACACAGAAAGAGATTTTCCAGATCCTGGAAGAGTTAAGACAAGAGAAGGAACAGAAGCCTTTGTTCTGTAGGGAAGATTGTAAAAAGTTCCAGGCCTTATTTACAAAAGTGAAGGATCTTCTGATGGAAATTCATCTTACCCCTATGTGCCCTGCCCGTTCGTACCTGCACTCCCGCCCCCCATCTTTGATAAACCTCTCACCGCCTTCCCCATGCTCATGCATGACTCCCTGGCTTTATTAATAGGGCGAGTGAAATCAGGGACGCCTGCTGACCCTTACCCACAAAAGGATTTTCAAGCTGGTATTTCCCAGGATAAAAGCGGAGGTTCTTTCACTCCTCAACCAATCCCTGGAAGCAGGGCATGTCCCCTAACAATTTCAAGGAGGCACGAGTCATTCCGCTCCTGAAAAAATCTGGGGCTTATACAAAGAATTTGAAAAATTTCCAGCCAACTTCCATTTCTTGCAAACGTACTGGAACAGCATGTACTCTACTCATTGTCACACCATCTTGAGGATAACCATCTCTTACAATTTAACCAGGCTGGGTTCAGTGCCCACCACAGCACGGAAGTGGTTATGCTGTCAGTACTAGACGGACTAAGATTGAGGGCAGATAAAAAAAAAAACATGTGCCCTGATTTTGTTGGACCTATCCGTAGCATTCGACTCGGTCAATCATGACCAATATTTGTCGCGGATCTCGAGCTGGGCATTCAGGATATTGCCCTAGCATGGCTTACATCCTTTTTGAGGGCCCGCTCCCAAAGAGTACAGCTGACTGACCATGTGTCCAGCCCAGGCACACTGCCATGTAGGGTACCACAGGGTTCGGCACTGTCGCCCCTCCTTTTCAATGCCTACCTCCAGCCCCTGATAGTTTGCCTGAATCAGATGGAATGCCAGATCTACAACTATGCCGATGACACCCAAATTATCATCCAGATAGACAACTCCCCAACCGCCGACTCAAGAGTTCAAAATATCTTAAAATTCACGGTCAACTGGATGACAGCCAATTCCCTCAAAATCAATCCAGATAAGACAGAGGTACTGGCCATCAACACTGACACCTACCTCTGGAAAGATCTCTTCTGGCCACAAGAGCTAGGCAACTATCCAGAGCCAGTCTTGGCCGTAAAAAGCTTGGGAATCAAAATCAACGCCAAGTTATCCATGACCCAGCAGGTGTCAGCAGTAGTGGGCACGTGTGTCGGTTTGCTGAGATATCTACATAAACTTGCCCCCCTTCTCACCTTCGCCACACTCAGACTGGCTGTATCTGCCTTAATATTGTCGAGATTGGATTATGGCAACTCCCTGTATAACGGCCTCCTGGGAAAACTGCTGGCCATATTACAGGTTATCATGAATGATGCCACCAGACTAATCTTCAGAGTACCTAGACGAGCTCATGCCACCCCCTTTTACGCCAGCTACACTGGCTTCCGGTCAGGCAACAGAACAAAGTTTAAGGGCCTCTGCATTGCGCATAAAGCCATCTATGGCCAAGTCCCGAGGTATATCAAAGACCGCCTAGTCAAATACAACCCGAGTAGAATTCTACGGTCTGCAGGAGGCCAGCTTGTTGGCCTGCCCTCGCTTTTGCTTGTCCTCCAAATTTGGAACAAGTTGCCAGAGAATGTACGCAAGGAGCATGCTCTACTTCCCTTTAGGAAGAAGCTAAAGACAGTACTCTTCTCAGAGGCGTGGGGCACATTTTAAGTTATACCATCTCCACCCGGGCTAGGGCAGGGCTCTCTCATAGCTCTTAGAGACCTGACGGTGATAACGCGCTTTACAAATGACAATTAACAATAACAATAACCTGCAATCATGTTGTTGTGTACATAGAGAAAAACTACTAGAGCGATCACTGAACAAGATAATGGTGAAAGGCCAGAAAAATTGGTCAAGAAGAAACTAAATGTGTTTGTGAGTACAGGGGTAAAACAATGCAAGATAACATAGGAATTCCTAATATACCTTTGAAATTCCATTCCTGGCCATCAGTCTTTATTTTCAGAGTTTGGGTTAGGTCAAGATGGTTCCGCTCCACCTTCATGGTAACTACCGGGCTACATTTCCAGCAGGGCTCTCCGAAGGCCCTTGCCAAGCAGAAGCGTGTTGGACCTTGTTCCTGCTACTGACCATGTATCCTACAGCAAGCAGTTCGTTGGTTTGCAGTAAAATCATTGTCCTTCCAGAATGACAGTGATGACTATGGCAGGCTACCTTACCCCACTCTGATCCTTCAAAGTATTTTAATGCCCTGGATTCTGATTATACATAGGTCTACCATTCCCTTAACCATGGATTGTTTCTTCCTAAGGGCCTCTCAATAGTTTTTTAATGAACATCCTGAAAACGCCATCGACTAGAATGTCTTCAATTAGATGATCAGTTTTTCACATCTTCGACTGATGAAATTGAGTTTATGTAGCTCACAATACACTTTCCTCTATTAGTATGGCTTATTGTGGGGTGAAAGGCAGAGACCCTAGATTCAGTACACAGTCTATTGCGGGGCAAAGGAGATTCTGGCAAATTCTTTTTCAGTGGGGCTGTGAACTGGGACTTGCTGAGATCATTGTAAAAGGTAAGGCTAATACTATCTTGACACTGCTAGAATGAAGGGGGGGTGGAGGGATTTTTGCCTGCAATATCCATATTTATATTTTGTCTTTGGTAACAATGTTTGTATCAATCGACTATGGGGCAGATGTATCAAAATACCTATTTGCGATTCTCAAATAGCGATTTTTTGAGAATTGCTATTTGAGAATTGCAAAATGGTATGTATCTACAAAATCGCAATTTTTTAGCGATTTCCTAAAATTCCTTATTTGCGAATAGTAAATTCCGAATTCGCAAATAAGGAATAATTTCCCATTCATTTCTATGGGCCAGGAGGCCCATAGGAATGAATGTGAAGTTATTCTCAATTTGCGATTGCAATTTGCTAATCGCAAATTGAGAATATTTTCAAGGGTGTCTTAAGGACACCCTGCTGCACCCCTGAAATTTAAATGTGTGCGCATTTGGCGCACATACATGCCAAAAAGTGCATTTGTAAAAGAAATCGCAAATTACCACCAACTACAAGTTGATGGTAATTTGCGATTTCTTCGTGTAAATTTGCAAAACCTGAATGCTTCATACATAGCATTTAAAGAATCGCAATTTGCGATTCCTTAACTGCTGACGCAAAATTAAGGAATCCCAAAATGTGCGATTCCTTAAGTTTGCGATGCGATTTCAATGATACATTGCATTTTCCGATTTTTTTGTCGCAAACGCTGCTATTTTGCGAATCGCAGCGATTGCGACAAAAAAACGTTTGATACATCTGCCCCTAAATGATTTGGAGTTCTCCCTAGTTTTTGAGCCTTGAACAGCTTGATGATTTTTTTTGTTAATTTTTCAAACCTGCAGTCTCTTGCCTCTGAGATACCAATAAGGAGATCAGTTCCTCCCTTGTTAGACTTACAAATGCAGGCACCCATAACTTTCCATTGCCTACCTCTTTGCCCATGGTTGGCACCAATAAAGTTCCTAATAAAATCCTATGAGCCCGTAGATCCTCTTAGAGGCTTTGCTTGGCAAACAAAATAACAAGCTTGATTCGTTGTTCTTTAGGTATTTGTTGAGGGCTGAGGCACCATCTCCATCTCCAGGAAGGGTGAATCAGGGTGACATTCAGGTTTGAGGGAGGTAGGATAGAATCCTGTAACTCAGCAGCAATGCGGAGCATCACTGTCTAGGTTCAATGTTCTGCATCCACTGCTGCAAAATTATGTGGTTATGCATGTTGGGGGGTTTACATTACTGTCTGGTCTTTGAGTTACTGCCATTACTCAGGGTGTTTTATTTTTGCAACTTTTTCATGTGCAGTATTTAGGCATCTGGTCCCATCCCTTTCTCTTTTAACCTTAAGTGCTGCTACGGGTAGGAGATCACGGAATTCAAGGGTTGGTGGTGTTGCTTAGATAAGCAGGGCTCTTATTCATATGCAAGGCATTTGTATGGCTGTTATCTCCAGATACAATGATTGAGACTTTTTTTCCAGTTTATGCCTGGAATAACTCCAAGCCCATTTTACTTTTTGAAACAATGAGTGCCATAACACCAAAAATGTGAATGGCAAGAACAGCCTCTTTTGTACTTAGGAGGTTGAAACACCTTCAAACCAGGCTTTTGCTTGGGTTTTGATGAGTCAAGCAAAGATATCCCTCCAATCCCGCCTCCAGTAATGACAAACCTGAAGAAAACTACCTAGAAAATTGGTTCAACAAGCAAAACAAAAAACGGTGGCACAGGTGTATGCCATATTTAGCTTCACTGACTCAGTTGTACTTTTTTAGACGTTGAGGGGCATATTTCCAAGAAACTAGCAGCGCGCTGTGTTATGCCAAAATTGGTAATGCCATGCTCCGACAGTTTCAAAACACAGGAATGCGCCGTATTCACAAAAATGCGGCACACGTCTGCATTACCCTTAGAACCGGCCCTAAAAAAGCTGCCTGGCACCATTTTGATAGGATGCCTGCGCTGCAGGGGCAATTGTTTATGTGCAGGAAGGGATACCTTCCTGCACATAAACTATTTTTACAGTCGATTTTCACATGGAAAGAGCAAAATACTAGGAGAAATAAAACATTTCCCCTCGTATCGCCTGCTTAAGACCAAGTATTCTCTGGTGGTATTTTTCATACTGCCTCATACTCTGTAAATATGGGGCAGCATCAAAAAGCAATGGGTGCTGCAGCGGAATGCACTCTTCAACACCCACTGCACGCCCCTTTCACGCTAATTGCTGTATGAATAGGGGAATTATTTACAATCCAGCGTTAAGCCATGTTAAGAAGCTTAACGTCGTCTTATAAAAATAAGCAAAGGAGTTAGCGCCATCAGAATGTTGGAAAAAGTGATGCTCTGGTGATGTTAATTCCTTGTAAATATGCCCCTGAGTATATTGCATGTATTCTTTTACTATTAAATTAAGTAATGCTTCATACAATCAGGCCTGTCATGCATGTAACATACATTATTATTAATACACAAAAGTACTGCCAAACACAGCACTGTAATTAAAGGTATTCAACCCTGAGCACAAACTCACTCTCGATGTGAAAATGCAAATACTTTCTAATTATGAACACACACCCATCTGCGGTAATGTATTCAATATAGCCCGTGGCAAAAATGTATTGCAGCAAACATTCCTCACTATTTTATAGCTCACAATGAATACCAATTAGTTTCCTCCCTAAACATCAACACTATCTTAAAAACATTCTGTACATTCTGAATATATAAAGATTTCTATCCATACTAATATTATAAAGATAGAGCCCAAACCTTTGAGGCGGGTAATCTCAGTAACCACAGCACCTATCACAACACCCAATACAGCGTTGGAAAGGGCAGTTGCAGCAGAAGGACATAGGCTATGCAGACGGCCACCATATATATATTTTTTTTTGCAGAGTTTTATATAGCGCGAACTTGACCTGAACTGAATCAGGTATCAGAGTGCTTTACATAGCACCAGTTACGTTACATGAGGACACACATTCATTTTTTTTAGGCACGGGGAGATTAAGTGATTTTCCCAGAATCACAGGATGTTTGGCGTCGTTACCAAGACTTGAACCCAGATCCCCAGGTCCGAGGTCGAGCGTCTTAGCCAACTCCTCTATACATTTAAAAGGTAAAAGAACGTGCCAGCAAAGTAGTCCCTTGTGGGCGTGTCTGCATTGTGCTGTGGGCGTGGGCTGAGGGCGTGACTAACGCTGGGGGCGTGTGGTACAGCCATCACATTGTGGGCTGTGGGCATATGCTGGGGGCGTGACAAACGCTGGGGGCGTGTGTCCGCCCTTCATGCCATGTGAGTCGTACATACAAGTGCCAATTACGTTGCTGCGCAGCATCAAGGGGCACGCTGGGGCTTGTGTCCGGCCTTCATGCCATGTGAACGCAATTGCGCCGCATCAAGGGGCACACTGGACTGGCATATGCTGTGGGCGTGACAAACGCTGGGGGCGTGTGTCCGCCCTTCATGCCATGTGAGTCGTACATACAAGTGCCAATTACGTTGCTGCGCAGCATCAAGGGGCACGCTGGGGCTTGTGTCCGGCCTTCATGCCATGTGAACGCAATTGCGCCGCATCAAGGGGCACACTGGACGCGTGAGAAACGCTGGGGGCGTGTGCTGCGTTCCGCCCTTCATGCCATGTGGGTTGTACATTAATCAGAAGATCGTCTGCTGTGGCCGTGTGCTGGGGGCGTGACAAACGTGTTCACCTGGAGGCCTGGTAAGTAACGTTTCTGCAGCCTCTCCTGCGCGCTGTTACTGAACTCTCTCATTCAACGAAATTACATGCGCCTGCTACCATCAACCAGGGCTCTAGCCGGGCTCAGGCGGCGGATCAGTACACTAATTACACGCGCCTGATAACATCAACCAGGGCTGCAGCTGGGCCTCAAGCAGGGGAACACCCGCCTGCTAACATCAAACAGGCCTGCATCTGGGCCTCAAGCGGGGGAACACGCAAATGATCATTTCTGCGGGGACAATTACTGCAGCCTCTCCTACTCGCTGTCACTCAACTCTCTCATTAAATGGATTTACCCGCGGCTGATAACTCTCTCATTCAACGATTCAACGACATTACACGCGCCTGCTAACATCAACCAGGGCTGTAGCCGGGCTCAGGCGGCGGATCATTACACCAATTACACGCGCCTGCTAACATCAACCAGGGCTGCAGCTGGGCCTTCTCCGTCCCTATTCTAATGAAAAAAATTTTTTTGTCTACCACGAGATTTTAAAATAAATTGCCCTTGCCAAATACACACATTACACACATTCTATTTCATACCCGGACAACGTCGGGACGGGCTGCTAGTTAGAGATAAAACAATGCCTTCTGTTTTTCTATATAGCAGGATGAAAGGTAATTCCACCGACTTCTTAGAAATGGTAAACAGTTTCCAATAAACAGGCACGGTAATCAAGCTGCTGGCAATATCTCAACAACAACATCTCTTAATTTCCTAACAAGGACACCAAGAACCATGAGGAAACTTATGCCGAAATGCCTTCAAAATGGCCGCTGCCATTTTAAAACAATGTGAGACATTAAAGGAATCATTGGAATTTTTGTTTAGTTTGTGTACATGTACCAATGTGTAGTGCATATTCAAGAGATGCCAAGTCTTCATCACAAATTGGACAAGCTAGACAATGGTGCCCAACTTTGTCTCCATCTCTGGCCACTTTCCTCTCATCAGCTTGCACACCATCCTTCCAGACTTTCATCATACTCAAACACCCAAGTTAGGAACCTACCCATTTACTGCTTAACCATTCCATGCCTCTGCCTTCTCCAACCGCAATATAAGTTCCTCTTGAGCTTGTTCAGCTAACAGAGTACTCCAAACCCATTCTCAAAAGCACATATTTCAAACTCTCTAGAGCACTGCAAAATCAGGGACCTGGGAACAATGTTATGGTATGGGAATGTTATTAATAAAGCACACATAAACTTAGGTTTCTTAAAGCTAACATAATCTAAACCCTATATAACTTTGCTGCAGAACTAGTTTAAGAACAGAAAAGCCTTTAATCAAAGAGACCAAGAGGCATTCAGAATGGGCGGATGATGGCAAAGTGCTCCACGTTCTGGCAATAGCTACTGAGACAGCATAGTTGTTAAATGAAACAGTTCTGGGGACCCTAAAGAGGAACGGATCATTAGACCTTTGATTGTGGGGTGTCGAGAAGCCAATGACAGATCTGGAGACAGGCTGTTTAATATGACCAACAGGTTTATTACAGTTCAAGCACAGATTTAACCCCCTTCATGGCTAAATACCTGTTCATGAGTCCTTCCTCACACTGTTAATCTTCACAGTGGGGTCGTCTCAGTTGCCATGCTTATTATTCCCAGTACATAGGTCTAATTCTCTGAACTTGGGCTTCCTTGTCATGACCTTTTACCCTGAGCTTGAATGGTATCCCTCTCACTGTGATCCACAGGAACTAGGCTCCTCGTCCTCTGGTCCTCGACTCCAGGTGTTTCTCTAAAGTTCTGGTGAGCTCTAGCACCTTTCACCTTAAAGAAGAAGGACCTATGGTAAGCAAGGGTGTTGCCTCGTAGCCAGTCCCTCTCTCCCTCTTCCCTTGTACTTGCCTAAAAAAAAGAAGGAAATGTGTTGCAGCCACTCTCTATCTCTACTGATAGAAACCTGGCTTTTACACCCCCATTTCCCACCTTTTTCTTTCCCCTTTCAATTCTCAGGAACATTTTGGCAAATTCTTGTCCCTCATTCCATCTTAACTATTCATCCTATTCTTATGTGGATCCACTTCTTACAAAACTCCTTCCCCTTGTCCTCACCAACTGTTCATGGCTTTCTCAGTACTCTGATGTTTCCCTGCTGTAAGGATCATTCCCTTTCCCTGAAACCTGCCTGTTTTCCCTTTCCATGTGAGTGAGTTTGCTCCCCAATTCTGAAACAGGTTTCGTGGTGAAAAATAAACATAGCTGTTTTCTCTAGCTGATGCTGACCTCCCCATATGGGTCCCCACCCCCGACCAAACAGGTTCTCGTCTCGGACACTTCTACTTCCGAAGCTTCGTTCTGAGGATGCTCTGCACTCATCTCCTCACAGGGGGCTTTAAGCCAAATACATTTAGGGCCAGATGTAGGTAGGGATTTACCGGTCGGTAACGGCCGAATTCGGCCGTTACCGACCGGTAAAAGGAATTTGAGATGTAGGGGGCAAATTATTACAGAATCGGTAAATTTACCGATCGGTAAATTTACCGATTCTGTAAATTACCGAATCTGTATTTTTACCGATTCGGTAATATTGAGATGTAGGTGGGACTCTACTGAGTCCCACAAGCCTTACAGAATCGGTATTTTACCATCAAATTCAATTTGATGGTAAAATACCGATTCCGGTGTGCATGCACATGTGTGCATGCACACCTGTGCCATATGACAGGCAGACCTGCCCTTAGGGCAGGTATGCCTGCCACATGGCACCCGAGCCTCTTTTGGGGGTGCCAGAGGGTGTCAAAGTGACACCCCCTGCACCCTTGTGACATTCGGTATTTACCGATTCGGTAAATACCGAATCGGTAATGCCCATGCATTCCTATGGGCTTCAAAGCCCATAGGAATGAATGGGCATTACCGGTCGGTATTTACCGAATCGGTAAATACCGATTTTTACCGATTCGGTAAAAAAACATCTGGATGTACCTACATCTCCCTGCTTCTATTTTACCGATTCATAAATACCGAATCGGTAAAATTCGGTATTTATGAGTCGGTAAAATAGATTTATCTACATCTGGCCCTTAGTCGTTATAAAGCCTGAAAAGTGTTGAAAACAGTACCATGAAGAGTTACCATTCCTTTAAAAACTATTCTTTGGCAGACTGGAACCCAATGTAATTGCTTTAGGTGGGGTAAAATATGTTGCATCTGAGTACTTTACAAACCAAGCGATCTGGCATATTCTGGATTCATTTTCACTTTGTTTTTATAGATTTTGAGGGAGCTGATAAAAAGAGTGAAATTTCCATAATCTGTTTGGGATTGAATGACTGCATAAATGACAGAGATGTGATAATAAGTATTGAGAAATGGGAAAATATTGAGTATTTTTAAGATGAAAATAAACCAAGTTCTAGAAATCTTATAGACATTAGGGGGAGGGGGGATTTGCATCAAGATAGATACCAAGATTTTATACCATGGTTGAAGTAGTACAAGAACCCTTTACTGAAGACCAAGACAATGAATGCGGTGTAGCTGCACCATCAGAAACAATCAGCAGTTCAGTCTTTGATGGCCAGAGTTTCAAGAAGTTCTGTGGCACCAACCAACCTACCAGATGTAGCCTATGAGCTAAGGATGAGGTATAGGCAATTAAAGGATGAAAGCAGAAATTAAAGATAAACTGAATCCAACCCATTCTTACCAAAGTTTTGAAAGACACCTGCTCCAAAACCAAAGCTCTTCTAATCTTCTTACAAATCCTTTCCAAATTCTCTCTTACCAGTCTTTATACACAGTTCTTTATTTGAATGAGAAATACTATGCAACTGAATTTCCTGATCAGGAACTAGATTTCACTTTATTTTCTTCACTATAAAACCCAGGCTCTTCAACAAATTGACTTCCATGTCTTTTAGTTCACCAGGTCCATTAAACAAGGATTGCCTAAAGAAATGCATAGCCTTACACCCCAGATTCTTCACAGCATAACAGTTGAATGCAACACGTTTGTAAAACACCCCAGGGTCGAAGACAATCTGAATGGAAGGTATATGAATCCTCGAATTCTTTCACTCCATTCAAATTGTAAAGAATCCTAGTGTTGCTGATGCACCAGAAGATTCAAATCGGCATCCTTATGAGATTTCTTTAAACAATGTTATTCCTGTTGTGGTGTAATCAAGTGAACACACTGCATCATAAGACTCAAATAAATCACAAGAAATATCACAAGATATGAGCATCAATGAACATAGCACAGCTCTACCTTTCAATAATAATCAAACATCACAGTTTTATAAAATTAAGTGCAATCCATAACTATAAAACTGACCAGCGCACCAGTATCTAAGGGAGGAAGGAGGGAAGCAAAATACAGTGAAGTGTAGCAATGCAGGAGCCTACTTCACATCTCACCTTAACCCATAGAGATCCAACCAGTGCTTAATTTGTACCAGTGGTTTTTGATGCTTAGCACCGGCACTATTTTAACAGGGCTATTGAATTCTTCTCCCTTGTGCAATGGGTCCAGTAATTATTAAAAAATAAATTTACTTACCTGTCCTGCTTCAGTTGCATGTCTGCCTTGTTTACATATTTATTTTAAAGTTTTATAGAGCGCGAACCAGACCCATGAGGGCATCAGAGCACATTACAAGTTTGAAGGGTGGTATACAATAGATTTAGGAGGTGTTAAAATTGGGGGTCTCTAGTTGGCACAGGTAAGGTACTTGTGACAAATAGGGAACCTCTCCTCTAGTCAGGATAAGGGGTTTACACTCCTAAAATAACCCCTGCTCGCCCCTCGGGGTAGGTTGGCATGAGCAGCAAGGCTTTATCTCAGAGGCGTTTTAAGTTAAGCATTTGTGACCACATACAGTAACCCAGTGACAACACTACAATAGGACACCACGCAAGGTTTTATATCACAAATAAGTATATTTTATATAGGTGGGGGAGCTTCGCGCACAACCGAGATGGCCGCGTGAGCACAGGGCTCCCGAGGACCCTCGCTGCCTCCCGCATTTATCCTGGATAATATCCTGATTTGATGGAAGATCATTGACGACACAACGCGGCTGATGTACTAGCAGGTTTTTGGGTCGGAATCGGACGCAGGGTCCCCGAGTTTTGCCGTCTTGAAATTTGCGGCCTTCTCCATGGAACAGCCTGGACCTTGAGTTGTGGCAGTGCCCAGGTCGTAATTTAACAACAACGGCTTGAGAGGATCAGATCACAGCCTCACTTCACTTTCGGTTTCGTTTCTCCGGCGCACACCCTCATATCTGCGGTGTGTCTGTTGATCGGACGAGCTTCGTCACCAGCTCATTGAGATCCGAGCTGGCGACTGTTTGGCTGTGGACTCCATTGGCTCAACTTTGCCTCCTGTATTCTTGTGTGTGAATTTTTAAGGAGCCATTTGGACCAGATCCCAAGCCTCCCTCCGGGGCACTCGACTCACCATGACGGCCAAGCCTGAGGGTGAGAAACGGAAAGTCAAGACCACTATCCGTGGAGGTTCAACCCAGACGAATGTCATGGATCGCTATACACTCTCTAAAGGATCCCCTGGTGGCGGACCTAAGACTCGTGAGGAGGCTGTCGACGATCCTGCTGTATTGGCGGACTTAACGCTACAGGACGTGATGGGCGCAATTGCTGGTATTCAGTCTTCCATTGGCCAACAGTATGAAGCCTTGGCTCTGAAGTTGGACACGGTGGCTATCGATGTTAACCGCATTCGAACTGATCTGGCCAAGACGAATGATAAGATGAAGACATTGGACCTAAAGACATCTAGCCTTACCACGGATGTGTCCGACTTGCAAACAGAGTGCGCAACCTTAGATCTGCTAAGGACTTTTTTGCTCGTCGCTTGGAGGATTTTGAAGGCCGTGCACGGTGCAATAACGTGCGTATTATTGAGGTCCCGGAAGATTCTAGTTCACTCGCCACTGATCTTCGAGTGGAGGACCTCATTCTTAATCATCTCGCACCCAAGGGCCTGAGCAAATTCTTTCCCATCGAACGTGCGCACAGAGTGCCAGGGGGACAGGCGAAGCCCGGTTTTCCCCCCGTCCGATTATTGCACGGATCTTCAACTTTAGAGATCGCGACAACATTTTGCAGGCGGCACGGACAAGTGGCCCTACGCAGTTTGAGAACGCTGCTGTGAACTTTTATCCGGACTTTTCTCAATCGGTCCAGAAACAACGTATGGGATTTCAAGGTGTGAAGCGGCGACTAAGAGACATGGAACTAAAATATGCTATGTTATTCCCGGCCCGACTGCGTGTTGAATATGACAATCGAACATTCTTTTTTGTCAGGCCTGAGGAAGCAAGTGATTGGTTGGACACTTTGCCGACTCGCCGTGCTGGCCAGGAACATGCTGGTGGTGCTGAAGGGGGACTGATGGACCGAGAATGATCATGACGCCTGTGTCCGGAATACTACTCAACGTGACCAGCTGAGGCTCACTGACTTTTTTGATCATTCCATTCGTATCTTAGGAGGTTGCGGGGATGGCGGGACCCTTTCCTCCTCTGGGGTTTTTCTTTGTGTAGATTAGATCTTTGTTTGTGATTGTTAGGGCGACAGGCACACTGCAAATTGGGGTGGCTTTTGAGTCGGTGGAGGGGTGCAGGGTGGGGGGGAATTGTGTTGGGAACCTTGGGGGGAGGGAGAGACATGTTCTGGGATTGTTTGTTTTTTCTTTTTCAAGGCAAGGTACTTTCATTATTTTTGACATTGGTGTGATGCTCGTTTTGCGATGGGGGTTTGTTGTGGATCTGGATGGGGGGTAGAGGGTTGAGGGTATTATGGTGGAATGTGAATGGGTTGGGTGATCGCATAAAGAGAGGGGTGGTTATGCAGCTGTTGCGGCGCCTTTTGCCTGATGTCGTTTTGCTACAGGAGACACACTTGATAGGAAACACTTGTCACGCTCTTAATAGACGGGGTTATCGTCTTGCTGCCCATTCTGGATTTACATCTAGTTCTAGAGGAGTGGGTATCCTGCTTAGGGTTTCCCTCCCCCTCAAGGTTGATGATGTGATCCTTGATGCCAGGGGTCGGTATGTTGCACTTGTCGGGCGGTGGGAGGGGAAACCAATCTCGTTGGTGTCGGTTTATGTCCCCCTGGGCTTACAATCCACGACATTTACGGACCTGGGGCGGATGGATCTGGATCTCCCGGAGGGTGTTTTGATACTGGGTGGTGATTTTAATTCCGTCATTTCTGGCAGGATAGACCGCTATCCCCCCCGAGATCTTCCTGCTGCGCAGTCCTGGTTGGGTGATTTCCTGGAAAGATTGGGACTCATAGACTGTTGGAGACTAATGCATCCAGAGCAAACACAGTTTACTTTCCATTCGGGAGCTCATGGTAATCTTTCTAGATTGGATTATATCCTGATACCGGCGGCACTGTCCCCCTCGGTTGGAGAGTAGACACTTGGCCCGGGGTATATCGGACCATTCCCCTATTTGGTTTCATTTTAATCTTAGTATCGGTACTGAAGGAAGGGTGGCTCCGATTAACCCCTGGTATCTTCTTAACCCTAAGACTCGCACTGAATTGATTAAATCATTTGATCTGTATTTTACTGAGAATGCTGGTTCTGTATCCTCGCCTGTCTCGTTGTGGGAAGCTTTTAAGACTGTGATCAGGGGACAGGCATTGTCTTTGGTGGGGTGTGCCAAGAAATGTAAGAATGAGGCAATTGTTCAGCTCGAAACTGAAATCACAGACCTGGAGACTGCATTGGAGCGGGAGGTGTCTCGTGAAGCATTACATGTCCTCCGCCTTAAACAATTAGAATATAAAACCTTGGTTACTGATGCGGCAAAGACGATGAGTCGGGAACAGCAGGGATGGCTCTATGATGTGGGGGATAAAGCAGGGAAATTGATTGCCTGGCGGGAGAGAGCGAATCGAGTGGTTCCGGTGATTGAGACATGTGGTGGTGTGAGTGTAACTGACCCTGTTGAAATTGTTGAATGCTTTGCTGATTATTTTCGAGAGGTCTATACCTCGGTGTCCGACAGGCCCGAGGAGGATTCGCAGTTGTTGCTTCGGGATATAGCACTTCCATGTTTGTCGGAATCGGATCGGGACTGTTTGGATGCCACGCCCTCGGTGGATGAGGTGGCTCTCGCGCTATGCTCCCTTCGTTCTGGCAAGGCTCTGGGTCCCAATGGCCTTCCTGTTGAATTGTATAAGTTACGCCCTGATACTCTAGCTCCTTATCTCCGTGATATGTTTTTGGCGGCGAGGGATAATGGTTCCCTCCCTAGAGATCAGTGTCTTGCGACCATTGTGGTGATCCACAAGGAGGGTAAACCACGAGATCGCTGCTCGTCTTATAGACCCATTTCGCTCTTAAATGCGGAGCCCAAGATCCTCGCCAAACTGCTTGCTAATCGTCTGATTACGGTTATTAGCGACCTGATTCATCCGGATCAATCGGGTTTTATCCCGCACCGTAACACGGCATTAAATTTGCGACGTCTACATGGTGTACTCGCGAGGGCCCCGACGCTGCGTCAACCGGCCATCTTGGTGTCCCTGGACGCCACGATGGCCTTTGATACAATCGAGTGGTCTTATCTTTGGGCAGTACTCGCCAAATTTGGATTCGGCGCAGGTTTTATTGGTTGGGTCAAACTCCTGTATGAAACGCCACTGGCACAGGTCGTGGTTAATGGTCGCGTCGCCGTGCCTTTTACTCTTGGGAGGGGCACGTGCAGGGTTGTCCGTTGTCTCCGCTCCTCTTTGCTTTGGCGTTGGAGCCTCTCGCCGCTTGGCTACGGTGGGAACCTTCAATGAAGGGTATATGCTGGACGCCGGACTTTGAGGATCGCATTTCCTTATACGCGGATGATATTCTATTGTACCTTACATTTCCCCAAAAATCGCTCAACGTATTGTTTGACGTACTTAACTCCTTCGGGAAGAACTCGGGCCTCATCATCAATTGGTCGAAATCGTACATTTATGTACTTGCGGGTGATGTCCCTCGTCTGCCACGGGGCTGTCCCATCCAGTTGTCGCAGTCTGGCTTTAAGTAGTTGGGTGTGTTTATCTCGATGGATCCGGCGGTCCGCTATGAACGTAATTTACTCTCCCCACTCCAACGGTTACACTCCGATGTAGCGCGTTGGCGTAAATTACCGTTATCTCCCCTAGGGCGTGCGGACCTTTTTAAAATGATGTCCTTACCGCGGTTCCTATATGCCCTCCAGAATAGTTTTGATGTCATCCCGTCGAAATATTTTCGGGAAGTGGAATCGTTGCAGAGGCAACTAATATGGGACGGACGTTCACGCATAGCTCTTCCGAAATTGACACTTCCCTGGTATGATGGCGGTATAGCGCTCCCGGATATTCACAGGTATTATTGGGCTTCCCACCTCGCTGCCATCAACCACGGGATGTATGGCCCGGCGTTGAATCCAGCGTTTGAAATGGATAAGTGGCTACTCCCGGGTGGTGATTACTACAGAGCACTTTATTCGGGACCCTCTCGTTCACAACTCACGGGACCTACCGCTATAGCCGTGCGGGTATGGCATAGTGCAACAACGGCTATGGGCTGGAGTGATACATTAACTGGTGCGACACCGCTCTATGCCTCTGCGAAGCTGGGCGGCCTATGGAGGACGAAGGGATTTGATAAGTGGGACATGATCGGTATTGGTAAAGTGCGTGATCTCTGGGTTAAAGGCAGGGTGAAGGCCTTCTCGGACCTGCAAATAGAGTACAAGTTGAGCGACAGGGAAGAATTTCGTTATATCCAGGTACGCCATGCTCTGAACTCCGTGTTGCCAGTGGGTAGTGATATTCCGGATTCCTCCCCTCTCGAAGATCGTATACTAGACGGTTATGTGCCGGATAGTACTATCTCACTATTCTATAAGAAAATGATTAATGACCGATTGAGTGTGCTCGATCGCCTCCGTGAGGCCTGGATTGCTGATGGTATCGAACTGGATGACGAGGACTGGCTGTCCGCGATATCCTCTCCCAAGGAGGTGGCGATTCCGGCCCGTCTCCGTCTGGTCCAACTCAAGATCCTCCACAGAATCTATGTTACCGGTCCCCGTCTGATCCATATGGGCTACTCCACGGATGGCATGTGCCGACGTGGGTGTGGTCTCCTTGGCACCTAGCTCCATATTATATGGGAATGCCCTGAGGTGGTGCGATTTTGGAAACGTATACATGAGATTATGGATGAAGTTGCGGTTGTGGTGATGATGCCGGAAGCTCGACAATGTTTGTTGAACGTATGGGGTCCGAATGACTATGACGTGTCACAGCTTAGGTGGGTGACTCTGGCCAATATGGTTACGAAGAGGGATATTGCTCAGTTGTGGGGATCCCCAAGGCCTCCTACAGTGACTACTTGGAAAGAGAGTCTGGACTGGTGTATGTTCAGGGAGAAAACAGTGTATATGGCAAGAGGCAGGCCCAAAAAATGGGGGAAGATTTGGAACCCTTGGAACTCATACCGTGGAGATATTTGTGCGCTCCCACTCACTGCTATTCCTAGTCCTTCCCAGTCACCCTGACTACATTCCTTCTGGCTGTGATATATTGTGCTGTTCATATGCATTTCTGCCTCTGCCTCCCTCCCCTCATCTGTATTCAAAGTCTCTTTTCTCCTGCTGTCATGTTTCTCCCGTCCTCCTTGAGCGCAGACCTAATGGCTGTATTATTACTGTAATGCCTTGATTGTATGTTCTATGTTTTGTTTCTTTGTGTTTCAAATAATAAAAAGTAAAAAAAAAAAAAAAGTATATTTTATATAGAGTTACCACAAGACCAATAACAACAAAATAATCCACAGTACTATTAGAATTCAAGAGTTCTGGTTGAAAAGGCTGAAATAAAGGCTCTATGCGAGTTGGTAGCCCGGACAGGCTACCGTGTTGTTGAAATAACCCAGAGTCAAACAAATCCAGCAAATCCGTGTCGGTATGGGAACACTCAAATGTCGACAGACTAAGTCACAGTACCTTTTACTTGAGGCGGCCGGCACGGATGTGCGAGCCGGTTCCGGCGTTCGTCGCAGTGCAGAAAAGAAAGTGTTGCAGGACGCGTTGTACCTCAATGTGGTGCAGGCAGAGGCCCGTTGACGGAGTCGGTGAATCCAAGGCGAGCGTTGCAGTGCGAGACGGTGCTTCGATGTGGTGCTTGCAGCTTGCGTTGCGGGGACAGAGCCGGAGTTCGGGAGCTGGCGCCGATCAGTCCGGACAGCGGTGCAAGTCGGGCGGTGCGTCGCAAAGTGTGCGAGGCGGTGCCCAACTCCGGTGAGTTCACAGGACTCGGAATCAGCAGCAGTGACCGCGTCGGTCAAACCACTATGAGTCGGTATAGCGAAGTGTTGCACGTCGCAGTGTCCACCAGTCACGGTGCAGGCAACGGCTCTGTGACGGTGTCAGGATGGAGTCGGTGAGCTCAGAGCTTGCGTTGTTTGAGGCAGGCGTTGCTTGATGTGGTACCTACAGGACACAGGGCCGGTCTTGAGAGTCGGTCACAGCTCCCTGTCTCTGTAGCCACTGAAACAGCGTTTCCAGCAGCAATTCACAAAGGCTGGTGAAGTCCACTGGTCCTGGGACTTCGGTCAGGGGGCAAGCTCTCTTCCAAGCCCTTGGAGATCTTTGCACAAGTTGAAAGTAAAGTCCACAAAGTTCTTTCTCCTCTCTTTGGCAGTCAGGCAACCACTGCAGGCCAATCCCCCAAGCAGCACTTCAGCTTGGGAATAGTCTCTCATCAGTTTCTTCAGGTTCCTCTCCTCAGCAGAGGTTTCGTCTTGTAAGTCCAGAAGTGATCTAATTTCTTGGGATCAGGGTCCCAATATGTATACCCAAAAATTCTTTGTTCTCTGAGGGGAGAGGGGCCTGTGCCCAGTCCAAACCAGTTCTGAAGCACTCTGTTTACCAGACTTCTCCTTTCCTTTCACAGCGCAGGGCAGGCACATCAGACGCACCACAGGAGGTGGAGCCAGCATTGTGAAGGCAAGTACAGCCCGGGAGCACTTTGTTGACAGTCTTCCTTCTATTTTTTCAGTGTGCAGGGCAGAGACATCAGACGCACCACAGGGGGGTTGAGCCAGCATTGTAGAGGGAAGGCCCAGCCCTATTCAGGTCCCAGGTGCAACTCCTCCCTCCCATCTAGATCTCTCTATTCACCACTGGGCTGCCCCAGCTTTCTCCTGAAATCCCCCAGCCCTGTCACTCACAAATCCCAGACAAAGGAATACACAACCTCGCAGAGGAAGGCTTGAAAGGTTAGACAAGCAAATACCTACTTTCTAAAAGTGGTATTTGCAAACACAGAATGTTAAAACCAAATTCACCAAAAGATGTATTTTATCATTCTGAGTTCGGGCATACTAAACTCGAATTTCTACCAAGTTCTCTGAGACAGTTAGGATTATAAAATGTAATAATTCTAACAGCCCATTCTGGCCTATGGAGAACAGGTAGTCTTGCAATAGTGAAAAACGAAAATGGCTGTAATTCACTATTAGGACATGCCACAAACATCAGGGCTTGTCCTACCTTATACTTACAATGCACCCTGGGCATATCACAGGGGTGACTAATATGAAGAAAAGGGAAGGTTTAGGGAATAGCAAGTGGGTGCACTTGCCCTGTCAGCATGCCAGTACCAGACTGCACGCAGGCTCTGCAATGGCAGACCTTAGACACGTTTTACAAGGCCGCTTCTGTGGGTGGCACAACCAGTGCTGCAAGCCCACTAGCAGCATTTGGATTTACACACCCTGGGCACACTCAGTGCACTGTACTAGGGTCTGACGGGTAAACCAAATAGTCAATCATGGATTCACTAATTAATACATTTATTTTACAGTAGGGAGAGCATATGCACTTTAGCACTCGTCAGCAGTGGTAAAGTGCCCAGACTTATAAAATAGCCAACAACAGGTCAGAAAAAATATAGGAGGAAGACAAAAAGCTCAGGGACGACCATGCAAACAGGGCCATGTCCAACAGGAGTGGAGGGTAACAGTGGGGTAAAAATAGCTAGATACAGTATACAAAGAAAGCAAGCAGTACAAAGTCCCGGATATCTTTGGAAAAAAACGACAGGTAGATACATTATACAAGAAGGCACACAGTTTCAACTCTTGGGTGGGATGCCCAGGAGTGCAGGGTCGGTATCATCCTTAAAAGCAATGGATAACGCCGATGTGGAAGGTGGAACAGGTCCCTGAGGTAATTGTAATATGAATGCTATGCGAGGAATTTTCCCACTGGGAACGTTTTGGTCTCCTTTTTAAAGCGAGCCAAAGACGGACGTCTTCTGATGGCGGGCAGGAGAGAGTTCCAAATTCTTGGAGCGACCCCCGAGAAGGCCCGATTGTAGGTTTTTTCTCCGGAAGTGTGCTGGTTGGAGCAAGAGGTCTCTGGTAGATCGGGAGTTTCTGGCTCCGCTGGATATCACGAGTTTCTGGGTGAGAAATGCAGGGGAATTGGAGTAAAGAGCCTTGTGAGTAATGCAGGCCAGTTTAATTTGAATTTGGGCATCACGGGAAAGCCAGTTCAGAGCTTTAATGTGGGGAGAAATGTGGTTGAATTTCTTTGAGCCAGTTAGGAGTCTGATGGCGGCGTTAAGGCAGTCTTTCAAAGGGGCCAGAGAATTCTTGGGTATCCCTGTGAGAGTAGAGCATCCATATTCTAGTCTGGAAATGACTAGTGCCTGGATTGCCGATTTTAGGTCGGAAGGGTTCCAGGCTTTCTTAGGTAACTCAGGTGAAATCTGGCAGTTTTGGCCATCGAGTTGATGTGGCCCGCATGTTCAAACTTCCGCCAAGGGTTATTCCAAGGGATTTCACAGAGTCCACAATGGTAGGAGGGCAGTTTAGCACTGTGATAGCCTTCATCCATTCCTGGATGTCTGGATTTATTTTGGGTGGGAAATTAGAAGAAACTCAGTTTTATTTGCGTTACGTTTGAGCTGGTTGGTGATGAGCCAGTGAACAGTCAGCTTCATGGCATCATTCAGGGAGAGAATCTCTTCAGGGGAATGTAGATCTGTGTGTCATCAGCATACATGAGGTAGGAGATATTGGCGGTGTATAGCACCTCTGTGAGCAGTTCATGGTAGAGATTAAAGAGGGTGGGTAAAGGGTTGATCCTTGGGGGACTCCAACCATGATCGGAGAGGGAGCGGATAGGTTACCGTTGATGAGGACTCTCTGTGAGGATTTTGGAGGAAGGATCTAAACCATTCAATGATGGTGGCATCCAAACCCATTCTGAGTTTAAGGCGTTCAAGGAGTGCTCGTGGTTAACAGTATTGAATGCTGAGGATAGGTCTAGGAGGATTAGGAGAAAGGTTTTGCCTTGGTCGAGGGTTTTTGAGAGCGTCATCCACGATGTGGAGGAGGGTGTTTCAGTGCTGTGTCCAGGTCTGAACCCGTATTGGAAGTCATCTAGTAGGTGGAAGTTGGTGATATGTAGGGTCAGCTGCTATTGCACACATTTCTCCAGAACTTTGGCTAGGAGTGGAATGTTTGATATGGGTCTATAGCTGTCGGCGGAGGCAGGACCCAGAGTAGTTTTTTTTAAGATAGGTACGACTTGGCCGGCTTTAACAGTGTCAGGTATCGAGCCCTATAGGAGAGAGGCATTGATAATTGCAGTCCAGGAAGGGAAGATAGCCTGAGAGGCGGTAGCTAGGCAGTTAGAGAGGAGAGGATCATTGAAGTGATTGTTTGGGTTTAAGGAGGCTACCATTTTTTAGATAGAGTGTTCGTCATAGACTTTGAAGTTGAACCAGTGCGCTTTGTTTTTGGGTGCAGTTTGGGAGGGTAGCACGGAGAGAAGAGATAGAGCCGATGTAATTGGGTGGTGAGTTGCGGACATCAGTTAGTTTCCTAGTGCAGAGATCTTGTTGCAGAAGAAGGATGAAAATTCCTTTCATGATATTAGGGGTTTAGGCGTTTTTTTGGAGGTTTTTACTAGTTTGCTGGATTGGTGTTTGACCAAATCAAATAACTTGTGCGGTCTATTCTTGGCATTCTCTAGTTCTGTTCTGAAGAATTCTTTTTTAGAGTTGAGGATTTTCCTATTGTAGGCATTTCTGGCCTGGCGGAGAAGTTTTAGATGGGTTGCTGACGGGTGCTGTTTCCAGTTTCATTCAGTCTGTCGAAGGGATCTCCTCTCCTTGTTGAGCGATCCGTTGAACCAGGGATTCCTCTCTTTGATCTGGGTTCTTTTTAGCTTTAGGGGAGCAAGGTCATCAAGAATGTCAAATATAGTTGAGGAATGATGATCCACGAGGTTGTTAACCGAAGTCTCACAGCTTGAACTCAGTTTCCCGAGATCACGGTTCTTGGTGTCTCTAAGCCATCGTTTGGGAATCACAGGTTGTGGTGTCCATGTCTTGTGGGTGCTAGGCAGGAGGAAGGTGATAGTGTGGTGGTCAGACCAATCACATGGGTCAAAAGAGATACGTTTGACCGCTGACTCCTTAGCGATGATCCTGTCTAGGATGGCACCTTTTGTGTGAGTGGGGAGAGAACAGGCTTGGGTAAGGGCTTGGTCAGCCAGGAAGTCTTTGATGGCGTTGACCTGAGGGTCTTTAGGATCATTCCAATGCAAGTTGAAGTCACCTAGGAAGATGTCATTAGAGTTAGGGGAAATTTTGGCTGTGATGATTTCCAAGAGGTGGTCAGTGAAGGTGTCATTCTTGCCTTGGGGTGGTAAAAGATGAATAGTCTGCACAGTTGGGAGGTGTTGTTGCAAATGGAGAGTGCTAGGTATTCAAAGGAGTCTATAGGGTCCGCCAGAAGTTCAGTAACAAGGAAGTTAGAGCGGTAGATGCAGGCAATGCCTCCCCCTTTTTTCTTTGAATGCCTGTCCAGCCTAACGATGTTGTAATTGGGCGAGACTAAGAGGTTTAGGTAGGGCGATGAGGATTCCTTGAGCCAAGATTCAGTCACGATCGCTAGGTCCGATTTTGGGCTCCGGATGCGATCGGCGACATCAGAGGCGTGCTCTACTGCTGAGCGGCAGTTAATCAGGAGGCCGGCTAAAGAGGTGTCAGAGAGGGTGTCATGGGTAGGAGTAGAGATGGGTACACCCGCTAGGTTGCTATTGACCACCCCTCTGACACGGAGGGAAGCTGATCTGTTAGGGTTGGTTGCAACCGTGCAGATAGGGTGTTTGTCCCTCAGGTCTGAGGGCCATGGGGTTGTCAAGGCTGATTCATAGCTAATGAGGAGGTCTACCACCATCTCCTCCTCCAAGAAGTCTAAAGGGCTAGGCGTGCCAGGAGTAGGCTCGTAGGTGTTTAGGAGGGCAGAGAGTGGCCCACCAAGCACAGGCAAAATCTAGGGGGTGAGACTAGATTGTGTCATGCGCAGTGTGCATTGTGCGGTAGGATAGGACCAATTTGCCAGCACTCGTGCTGCCACACGTGGTGAGATTTTTCGCCCTGCCAGAGATTTTTTTCGTTTTAGCATTGCTGTGCTTTGTAACGGCCCAGGACATCTAGTGGACACGATCGGCCATGCCTGCTACTGAGAGAGGGAGCGGATCGCTCGATGAGGTCACGGTCCATAGAAAGATGTTCCTGCAGACCGTGGAACTAGCTGTCTTCATTTTTGCTCCGTGAATCCTCGAGTTCACGTCTTTCTGCAGTCTTGCAGCACAGCGTCCAGCTGCACCAACGCTGCAATCTGTACAAGAACTAGTCATGCTTTCATCGGAATTTCCTTTCTTGTTTTCGTGCTACACCCACTGTCCAATGGGCGTAATCAGTACAGCTGATTGGTAGGGGATTATAGTTGTTGGTTTTTTTTTTGCTTATTTATTTAGCGTGAACTCAACCCGAAGGTTACTTTTACACGATGACACATTCATTTTTTGGTAGGCACAGGAAGATTCAGTTATTTGGCCAAGAATCACAGGATTTTGAGCCAACGCTGAGTCTCAAACCTGGCTCACCAGCTAAAAAGTCGATAACGCTGGCCATTAGACCACATCCTCTCCTCAGTTTGTTTTTGCTACCAACCCAGGTGTACCTGAAAATGAAGATATTATCACAAAAATCAAGGTAAAACGTGAATGTCACTTCTTCCAACAACATACAACCATTGTGAATTTTTTTACCATCCACATACTTTTTAAGAAGGCTCTGAACGCCATAATTCTTTCCTGTATCTGATCTGTCTGTAGCCACGACCTACCACTGATTTGTAAAAGGCAGTACACATTATTACTTTTTAATGACTGATGCATTTTAATGTCAAAATTGTTTTAATTCGTGACCATATAAGGTGACAAAACTCCATGCGTATGTTATATTCCTAAGAATTTGAGCTGCAAATGTAATCAGTTTATCAGACAACATGTGTATTCTAGCGCAGTTCCATGGTCGCAAGGAGCTACTGTTTTATGACGTTCAGGTTACCTAAATGACAAAAGTCCGTAATAACCTCTTTATATAAGTTTTTGTGGTGGATGCTAAAAGGACTTGGGGGTAGGTAGCAAGTTGCAGCTTCAGCAGTCAAGCTTTGCAATCAACTTGCCTTTTTTTGTTATTTTTTTTTAAAGCCTGTGTTTATTGCATACAACTACATGCCCTGTGATACAAAGTGAGGTTGTGTACAAAGACAGGAGTGACTGAACGTGTCAGACAAAACACTGAGCCTCCCAGCAGCATTCAACATGACACTCACACTTAATACTTATACAAATGATGCGAGAAGGCTTGAGTTTTAGGAAGGACAGATCAGGGACATTATAATGATTTTGTCATCACTGGGCCAAATGTATTTTGTGGGAAACTGTTCAGAACAGGTTTGAATTTCTGATCCAGTTACAGCTCTTTCATGCTCTCCTCCGCCAAGTCACTGACAGTGCACAGGCATACTCTCCAAATTCTAAATGAGTTTTCAATGTTGTAATAATGCAGCTGACTAATATTATTGTAAATAATCTTGGTGACCCTCTCCTGTTTCGAATATGTAAGGTCTTGCTTTGATCTAAAAGAAACTTCATGGGTGTTACATGGTGTGCATGATCAAAGTCCCACAGGGCCAAGGACCATGTGATTAATCCCTCTGATAAAAGGTTTTGTGGTAGGACACACATGTGGAAGAAGCTGACAACTGCCTATGTGGTAATGTTCCCAGAGGAAAGATTAGGTTCTGCCCATGTGGTAAAGAGCCTGACATGTGACAAATGTCTGTGTGGTATAATAAGTCACTTGGTTAAGATGACCCTGCATCGCGAGTGTGTGTTAAATGGCAGAGTACAGTGATTTAGAAATGTCTTGTATGAAGCATTGTTCGGTTCACGCGATAGATGTTCGTGTGGATAAAAGTTCCCCCTTGTGTTGCAGGGTTCCACTTGGAAAAGTGTGTTTCAAGTGTTGTGAAGTGTTACTTACTGTTCATCAGCTAGACTGGCGGAGAAGAACTACATGCAACTTGAGGCGCTGGGACTCACTGTATCTGTGCGGTGGTATTACATCTGGTTTTAACAGTGCCAGTTGATGATGTGTGTGGAGTCAATAGAGGAAGTGGCTGGAGTCGGGGTAAGTGGGAGTGGCCTCCTAAAAACAGTTGAGCACCTTGACTTAATATTTTACAAATTAAGCACTGGTTTCAACAAAGCCTCTCAAATTGGCGTATTGTGCATCTCCAAAACCCCAAACTCCTTACAAATAGCTGCAAAACAAAAATGAGAAAAAAGGGTTTACAGACCACGAGCCTCATTCCTCAGATTCAAGTCTGTGTAAAAAGTATTTGCAGCCTCCACCTGGCTAGGAACATACCTCTTCTCAGTGATCAAATACTGGCAGTTGAAACTGATAAATCGTTTTCCATTTGTACCTCCCAAGATTACAGGTCTCCAACTCTCCATCTACTGCCTTTATAGCAATATCAAGGTAGGTACCTTTCTGGTTAAAGTTTCATGATTAGAATTAATGGAATGGAATAAATGTGCAGATGTCACAAAGTCTGCACCATTTGAAGGTCCACAGCTCAGACCAGAGGTGAACAGTCCTTTTTGTAGACTGGACATCATTGTTACGGGCCAAGGTCTCTTCAGAGTTGCAATTCTTGCACTCCTACATCCTTGCTGGGACTCCTAAGATTCCCAAGGTTCCAGTTATACATCAGTAACTCAGTGAGCTGTCAATATTGCCCTCACTTTCAACCTAAGTCATCCCTGGCCCCACCCAGGTCTACAAGGTGGGACAACATCACCAGGTACACACAGGTTGGCCACCACTGATCACAAGAATCAGAGGGTGTAGTGGCATGCTCTCCACTACTCGAACATTGCAGCGGAATGGGCACAAAAGACTTACCGAGATCATCCTAGCCTCTGAAGATGTCCAGGAACTTCCCTGTTGCCTCAATGGTTCCTTAGAAAGTAGAGCAACATCGTAGCTCTACAAAGGTGCAGCCATCTAGAGTCACAGGCAGCCTCACCCCCACAAATATACATCAGCCAATCTTCTTTCCTTGCCAAATCTCTGAGGTGATGTATCTCTTCCATTTAGAAATGGTGATACACTCCTCAAGTTCACTTTCTATAAGTGTACAACCAGGCATAGACCATGATAATGGAACATCCTGCTCCTTGTGGTCTACAACTAGTTTTGTCAACAAATTATGCAGTTCCTATTCTACCATCATACTATGAAACCAACACTTTCGGGGGTAGATGTAGGTAAATAGGATTTACCGATTCTAAAATACCGAATTTTACGATTCGGTATTTTAGAATCGGTAAATGCTATGTAGCTAATAATTCGGTAAAAATGACAGAATCGTTAAGATTCGGTATTTATCGAATCGGTATTTACAGATTCGGTAATTGCCATTCATTCCTATGGGCCTGGAGGCGAATGTCAATTACTGATTCGGTAAAATAGGGAAAGAGTCAAGGGTGGCAGGGTGTCACTTTGACACCCTGTTGCACCCCTGAATAGTGCTTGTGTGCACATGTGGCACACATACATAGGACAGGTATGTCTGTCACATGGCACAGGTGTAAATGCCCAGATTTGCATTTACAGAGGTATTTGTTATTTACCACCAACTAATAGTTGGTGGTAAATAACGAATCCTTAAAGCACAGAAACACTCTTCAAAGTGCTTCCTACATGTCATTTACCGATTCGGTAAATACCGAATCGGTAAATGATGATTCGGTAAATACCGAATCGGTAAATACCGATTTGTTATTTACCGAATCCTCCCCTACATCCCAAATGCTCAATACCGGTCGGTAACGGCCGAAATTCGGTAATTTCGGCTGTTACCGACCGGTATTGGGCCACCTACATCTGGCCCTTGGTACCTTGTGCTGCACTGGTACTTCTAACAACTCTAACCAAAATTCTTGCACTGTCTCTAAAACCCAGGGATACTGAGAAATCTAACACCAGCGTCCTACAAAGTGGACTTTGCTATGACATATATTAATACGCTACATTAAAGGTATTAATCTAAACTTACCAAAACCACTCTGACACAATGTTCACCTTTTGTATTCTTTAAAATACCCTCTTCCCCTTAGTGGGAATAAATGTGTGGCTAGCCTGTAGTCCTCCTGAGTATTTGAAACCACTTATGAATGTTGCATGTGTAATGTTTGCCTGGGAAGTGGCTCCTTTCTTTTTCGACATCAACAAAAAAACTATTATCAAATATGATCATGTTGACAAAGTGCTTTTTCAATCAAATTAAAAGCAACCACATAATTTGATAAGTCCTTTAAAAACTCTTCGCCAAAGAGCATTCCTTAAGTTGCTGGACTGCTCTCATTCGGCCTCACCTGTTAATTTTGGATCTATAACAATGTAAAATACTTTTCTTATTTTCATAGGCAAGGTAAAATGAGGTTTGTAGTTGGCAGGGGTATGCACCCTGTCCAAATAGGGACCCACAACCCTAGTCAGGGTAAGTAAGTTACACCCTCAGAATAACCCATACACACCCCGTGTTAGCTTGGCTAGAGCAGTCAGGCTTATCCCCAGAGGCAATGTGTAAAGTATTTGTACACACCCACAGTAACACAGTGAAAACACCACAAAAGAACTTTACACTTTTTTTGAAAAATAGCCAATATTTATCTGATAGAACAAGATCAAGACAACAAAAATCCAAAATACACAACTCAAGATATGAATTTTCAAAGTTAAATAAAGTTAGAGTTCTTCAGAAATCAATGGTAGTGCTTGACCAGGACAAAGTACCTTGAATGAGTTAAAAATCAAAGTTGATGCGTGACGCAGGAGAGGTGAGGCATCAACAAAGCAGGTGATGCGTGGGTTCCTTACTGCAATGCAGGTCACTGGCATGTTGGTGCTCGGGGACAGTGCATTGCGCAGAGGAGGTTATGCTTTGCTGTAGACAGTGATGCAGAGTCGTTAAGTCACCAATACCTGGTGACGATGCGTAGCACAGGGGAGGGGATGCGTCGTTTGCAGGTACCTTGAATACTTGTTGCCGTGCTGTGTCAATGATGAAATCCGCGGCCAGAGATGATGTATCAGTAATGCTTCAAACATCGAGTGGTACTGCATTGAAGCAGGCCCTGCTCCAGAGTCGCTGCCGAGCGCCACGGTCTTCAGTGATGCGGTGCTTGAGACTCACGCAGCAGCCGTTCTTAAGAGGTGCTGCGGCTAACTGTTGGGGCCTGCATTGAAAGCCGTGGTAGTTGCGTCGAGCAGGGACCACACTTTTATGCTGGCAGCAGCGATGCATTCAGTTTTGTGATGATGTGCCAATTTCGAATGATGCTGGGAGTCGATGCGTTGACTTCTCTTCTTGCTGAACCAGAACTCACTTCTAAGAGCCCAGGAACTGGATTTGGCACTGCTTTGCAAGACAGGACTCTCAGCAGAGGAGCCCAGGTGCTGGTAGGTGAAGTCTTTGATGGCCCTGAGACTTTTTAACAGGAGGCAAGCTCAACTCAAGCCTTTGGAGAACCCTAGAAAGCAGCATGTAGAAAGCAAAGTCTAGTCCTTTCACTCCCAGAACAGGAGCAGCAAGAAGCAGGCCAGCATAAAAAAGCAAACAGCAAGGTGGCAGTCCCTACTGAAGCAACACAGCTCTTCTGCCTGGTAGAAAGTCCTCAATCCAGAAGTGATTTGAGAATATGGTGTCAGAGGTCCAGTACTTATACCCATTTCAGCCTTTGAAGTAGGAAAACTTAAAAGAAAGGTCTTTATAGTGCACAAAATCGCACCCTTCCCTGCCGCGGCTCCAGACATACTACAGAGGTGGTGAAGACTGCTTTGTGAGGGAACAGGGCAGCCCTATTCAGGTGCTTGTGTCAACTCTTCCCACCTCTCTAGCCCAGGAAGGCCATCAGCTTAGTGATGCGCCATCAGGATATAAAGGGCACATCTCAGCTCCCTTTGTGTGTCTGTCTAGGGCGAATGCACAAACAGCCCACCTGTCATCCTGACCCAGATGTGTATTAAGAGACAGGTAGAGGCACAGAATGGTTAAAGTAAGAAAATGACAGCTTTCTAAAAGTGGCATTTTCAGACCTGAAATTAAAAAAATGGCTTCACTAAAAGATGTGCTTTTAAATTGTGAGTCCAGAGACATCACAATCCAATTTTCTATCAGCTCCCAATTGGAAGATACACTTGTAAGATGGAAACAAGGCAGCTCCAATACTAGCCAATTTGGAGAGATAGGCCTAGCTGTAGTAAAAAGCTAAATCAGCACTATTTCACTAATAGGGCATGCAAAACACATCAGTACATGTCCTACCATTTAAATATACTGCACCCTGCCCAGGGGGCTACCTTGGGCCTACCTTAAAGGTTCCTTATAAGTAATAAAAAGGGAAGGTATGTGTGTGGCAAGTGGGTGCACTTGCCAGGTCCCGATGGCAGTTTAAACTGCACACACAGACACTGCAATGGCAGTTCTGAGACATGTTTGCAGGGCTACTCATGTGGGTGGCACAATCAGTGCTGCTGGCCCAGTAGCAGCACTCAGTGATGGCTTGCATAGGTAAGAGTGGTGGGCGGTGAAGCGGGGCGGGGCGGAGTCGGAGTGGTGTAAGTTGACAGACAACGAGATAAGTAATATTAAATAAATAAAACCATTTACTTTGTGCTCGTCGCAGCGAGCGCAAATTAAGTGGTTTTATTTATTTATTTAATATTACTTATTCCCTCGTCTGTCGGCTTCCACCACCGTCCACCCTGCCTGCTCCCACCCCACCGCTCTTTCCTGGGCGAGCCGCTACTGGTAGCACTTGGCTTACATGCCCTGGGCACACACAGTGCACTGTATTAGGCACTTACTAGTAAATCAAATAGGCCAATCATGGAAAAAACAAATACCATTACATTTTAGACAGGGAGCATTTGCACTTTAGCACCGGTCAGCAGTGGTAAAGTGCCCAGAGTCGTAAAGCCAGCAAAAATGAAACCCAGCACACAGACAAAAACAGGAGGTCAGAGGCAACAGACAGGGGAAACCATGTCAAAAGATGGGAGATCTAACAATAGGCAAGGTAAAATTTATGTTGCTCAATAAATAAATATCCCTTCACATCCACTGGTGCAACTCCATCTGGTTTGCAACATGACAGTACAGAAATCACTCTGGTGGCAAGAGATACTGAATCGATATTGGATCAGAAATGGAGTAACGTAAGGATAACTCTTTAACTTCTGTCTTCATTTCCCTGTCATCAGACACAGAATGTTTCCTTTTAAAAGGTGTGCTTCATGTTTTGATTGCAACTATTTCGGCTCCCCCTCACAATCTCTGATGACTGATCACAAGAGACAAAAGAGTGGCTTCTCTTTGAAAATGTTCATAGACTTGACTCAAGCTTTTTTATGGCCACCATGTGTAACCTCAGCACTTCTAACCTCCGCTCCATTGCAAAATGTGTAGCGGTCACGCCTCAAATTGATTTTCTTTGGCCACACTTCAATGCTACCTTAATTTTTCTTTTCTGCAATACACTTGAAGTTGCTGATGCCTGTGCCTTCCCATTAACAGCAGAATAATATCTCTCTTTGTCAATGTTCTACACAACCTATAATGTACCACTATGCAATGCAATCTAGCTCTTGTGAAAAGAAAACATTGTCAGAATGTTTTCTTTTAATACACTACCTAGATTCATTGTTATCTATTCCTTTCCCTTATTCACTGACTCATCAATCTTGAGGCCTGATGTGGGGTTTGGCGGACTGGTTGCCCTGTCACAAACACAACAGATATCCTGTTCACCTTATTACAAGTATCATATGCTATAATGCTACATTTGTCACATTTCTGACAGAGTAACCTGTCTGCCAAACTCTAAATCAGGCTATTAATCTTTAAAGACTGTTTATAGTCTAAATCTGACACTTGTGAAAACAAGGTTGTATGTCACAACACTGACCATCAAAATATTATCTTGCATAATAATGTGTCCGGAATATCAACTATGATAATGTTGTGAAGGTAAGTATTTGATAATGATGTCGATGTACCTCATGATATATGTACTTATACAAACAAACTTGCATCTCTGTTGTTGAATTTACCCGATGTGACCTCCCACTCAACCTCGAGCCAGAAAGATGTGGTAAAAGCAGATCCTGCAACCTAGAATTGAAGTCACTCATTGATTGACAGGTCACAGGTGTGAGGACACGTAACTCTTAGACAGAGCGTGTGAACAGGAAAACCCAGATCGATCCCACAGATAGGCAGCGACACCACAATGGGGTCAGGAGATTGTCTCCAATAAAACAAGTTTGGCCAGAGGGGCGCTCATTCATAAAGCCAGGTGCCACACTAAGTTAGGAACACACAGCCAATCAGAACACACGCGCTCTTCATGCTGGACATCTGGACACATACCCACTGTTCCAGCAGTGTATTCACACAAGGACAAGACCCACCTGCGCTTATTATCAAACCACTCATTTATGGCCCGTGAATAGGCCCAAATTTCGGTAGAATATGGAATGTATAAATTGTTTTATGATGGCTCATGTAAAGTATAAAATAACGGCCTAAACCAATGTGCTTTGAGACAATCTTCAGACCCCAATTCTGTTGCCAGATTTCCCGGTCGCTGTGTTCAATGAAACAACTGTTCCTGTTTTGCCAACCGCCTCTTGTCTTTCATTTTTTCAAAGATACATTTATATTCGAGCAACATTTTGGCAAGCCAGCCAGGAAAGATTGGTCCTACATGTCCAACTGCAGCAGTGGGAAAATGACCCCACCCATATGGATTCACATCTGTGCAACAACATCTGTGAGCAGACACCACAATTGATTGAAAGCTCTGCTGAATCTGCGGGCCGGAGGTTCTGAATCAACCGTCCGTAGGTAAGAGACTACATCTGACCTCAGTCCCAGTATTTGGCATATGGCAAACATGGAACAGTGAGGATCGCTTGTCACTTAGACCACTGGGCATGACACAGAGGTACCGCTTGTCTAAGGGTGTGATACAGGGGCTGCTTGAATGTGGTGTGAGACACAGATGGTATGCATAAGCTCCGGGAGTGATATAGGGCCAGCATCTTGATCCCATTTTAAGTCTTAATGAGTTTTATTAATGTTATTAGTTTCTTGACACTGGTAGTATCAGAGAAAAGTGAATGGCACTATTCTCTTGGACTGCTGGGTGCGACACAGCCGGTATGCATTACCCGTGGGTGTGATTATAGGGTGTACTTTGGACGTTAGGGAAAAATTAGGTCTTTTAGAGAGTAAGGTGTAACTTGTGCTTGACCAAGAAGGGCATGTAGTTGTCGAGTTGCTCCTTCTTCTCAGCGTAGATTGTTGCTATCTGTGTCCCTGAGCCGATACTGACAGACTATCAGGCTCACTTAGTTCCATGTCCTGCGCAAAGCGTCCCATTGTCATCAGGGGCAGAAAGCGCTTGGAGGGGGCTAAATGTTTTTTTTTTACAATGTCACCATTAGTTATGACAATTTTTATTCTCTCTCTCTCTCTCTCTCTCTCTCTCTCATCATTGCAGTGTTCAGATGTTACAGTCACGATGTTTAGGATATTCTTGATGTTGTGCTGGAGGTAAATCATCGCAACTGTGTTTTATGTTGAACGTTGTATCTTGTTAATGACTTAATGTATGTTTGAAGAAGTTACCATTCTCGCAAACTGTTGTTCCATATCTGCTATTCCGGTGCTAAGAATTCACAGTGTTTTGAATGTAACCATTGCACTTTCTTGTGAAAATAACAACCTAGGCAATTAACAATTAGCTTGTAAACTATAATCAAGGAGAGGCAATAAAATAAATGACATAAAAAGTTATTGCTTTTTTATTGGTTCCGTGGAATTAGCAAACAGAATTGGACATTAAAAAATATACATTATTAAAACAATATATAGCTCACAGGAGCGCGATGCAGTAGCAGCAATAAAATTCATAAATTCATACAATTACAAAGGAAAAAGACTTAATATAAAGACACACAAGTGGCACAGTATTGTTATCTCGACGCGCGTTTCGGCGACCAGCGCCTTCTTCAAGAGTAGCCACGTTCAATTAAGTTGCAGGATAAGATACTTTAATAAACTTTTTTTCCCCCACGGAAGATTAGGATTTCTTATTATTTCACTTGATTTCAGAAACGTTGATACTGACTAAAATCGTTCTTCGTGGTTTGTACGGTTACTATTCAGGTCTTCACAGAGCTCGTTTTTCCGGTAAGTATTGACACTTGAGGCCCAGTATTAACATCTATGTGTGGAACTCATCATGATATAGCGAGTACCGATCAGTAGATTCGAATTAGCTGGGCAAAGGAGTAGAGCAGGAGATGGAGCTCCAAATAGAACGGTATCAAGTATATTCGAGCAATATAAAATCTGCATATAGCGATATTTAGATTTGCCACCTGGTCTGGATACGAAAATATTGAAGATTTTCTAATAATGTGTATCACGTGATGTCCTCCTGATATGAGGATATTCAGATACTATCTGGATAGAATGATATTTAAATTTGCCGCTAAGTCCGAAAACAAATATGTCGAAGGTACTTCAGTTAAGTATACCACATGGTGTCCTCCTAATATCAGGATATTCGGAGGCTTAGAAACGACAAAATCGCCAAGTTCTTTAATTAAAAAAAATTATTCCTCGTGGGGAACTTTTAGGTTAATAAAATAAATACGCAGACCTGGGGCCAGACCAGGTGGCAAATCTAAATATCGCTATATGCAGATTTTATATTGCTCGAATATACTTGAAACCGTTCTATTTGGAGCTCCATCTCCTGCTCTACTCCTTTGCCCAGCTAATTCGAATCTACTGATCGGTACTCGCTATATTATGATGAGTTCCGCACATAGATGTTAATACTGGGCCTCAAGTGTCAATACTTACCGTAAAAACGAGCTCTGTGAAGACCTGAATAGTAACCGTACAAACCACGAAGAACGATTTTAGTCAGTATCAACGTTTCTGAAATCAAGTGAAATAATAAGAAATCCTAATCTTCCGTGGGGGAAAAAAAGTTTATTCAAGTATCTTATCATGCAACTTAATTGAACGTGGCTACTCTTGAAGAAGGCGCTGATCGCCGAAACGCGCGTCGAGATAACAATACTGTGCCACTTGTGTGTCTTTATATTAAATCTTTTTCCTTTGTAATTGTATGAATTTATGAATTTTATTGCTGCTACTGCATCTCGCTCCTGTGAGCTATATATTGTTTTAATAATGTATATTTTTTAATGTCCAAATCTGTTTGCTAATTCTACGGAACCAATAAAAAAGCAATAACTTTTTATGTCATTAATGTTATTGCCTCTCCTTGATTATAGTTTACAAGCTAATTGTTAATTGCCTAGGTTGTTATTTTCACATGTTATGTCCCTGACCTAGGAATTATCTGTAATTGGTCAATCAGGGGTCCTTGTTGTTCTCATTCACCATTGCGCTTTCTTACAGGTTGCTATTCTCTATATGTGTTTGTTTTATGTTCTAAGTTTGCTTGATGTATTGTTGCCCTAAGCTGAGCTCAAAATAAAAGTAGTTATTGTCGATATTATCCCTTGTACATATTTTCCTTGTGATCCAAGTAGTATTTACG
This sequence comes from Lissotriton helveticus, assembly GCF_964261635.1. Lineage (NCBI taxonomy): Eukaryota > Metazoa > Chordata > Amphibia > Caudata > Salamandridae > Lissotriton > Lissotriton helveticus. Next base: position 986,394,810 of record NC_136063.1, read on the forward strand.
TTTGTTTTAAACCACTTGTTACATTAGAAGTGTACTAGTTCTTAAAAAAAAGTTCCCAACCCATCATGGAGTCACTTTAGACCATATGCGAACTAGATTCCCCACGCAGGCTACAAATTAGACAGGTTTTGTTGTGAATGGCACGCACACACATTTCCCTGGCCAGAGGGGGGAACCTTCTACACCAACATAATAGAACACACAAGGACTCATGTTCAGACCAAATACATAGGACAGAGAAAAACTGAAAAAGAGGCACTGTTAGAACTATGGGCCATCTTCAAGGTGGCCCTGACCTACGCTCTGGTCCAGCACACGCAAACAAGGCAGCTGGACCACCCCCACAATACATAGGAACAGAGGTATACTCTCTAATGCTTGCCATCCTTGTTTTCCTGCACAGGGTTACACCAGTTTGCCTGCACAGGGTTACACCAGTTTGCCTGCCGGGGGTTGAAGGCCCCCCCCCCCCCACCGAGCAGCAAACCACTAGATTTAGGACAAGGAGGTTAGCAGATCACCAAAGTCAACCAATTCCGAACTCATCCCAGTTTGGTGCTAGAACCTCCCCAAGCTCAACCCCCCATTTGCTGTGGTTAGCCCACAAGCCGCCGGGAACGTCATAGCGGGTCTAAAATAATAACACGACTAGCGACAGTGAGAAAGAAGACACCAGTCCTCTAGGATCTGACAGCGAGAGTGAGGGTACAGGGATATTCACACAAGGGACTGACAGGAAGCTCAAAGACACACACCCAATACTATCCTGAAGAGGACCCTGTGGTCACGATGTTGATCAATAGGACTCCTCACCATTTTCTGCTTGACACAGGGGCACCAAGGTCATCCTTATGGGAGGGAACAGTCCCTATATTAAATAGCACTGAAACCATATAAGGGATCTCATGCACGGTCGCAGGGATCCCCTTCACAGAACCCCTCAAGCTGGAGATAGGGGGGAAAAGGGTGAGGGAACATTTGTTGTACTTTCCTTCATCCCGACTAATATCTTAGGACAAGACCTAATGTACAAAATGAAAATGTCCACTCAATTTGCTGAGAATGGAACAATAGCCTTCTTCTTACCTGGAGCTCCCCCCTCAGAGCACCAACCAGTGAGACACTCCCACTCCACATGGACGTCAGCCAGGGTGGCCCCAACCAGTCTGATCCCCTTTGTGGAGGGCTATCCTGGAATTTACGCCACATTTCTTTGAGCTATGTGAGTTAGCTCAACGGTGGGAAGGAAGTGCACACCACCTCTTAGTGGAAACCGCCACAGGGACAAAGACTCCCCTAGAGCTAGGTGGGGAGCCAGCCCAAGGTGCATAGACGTAATGATGGCGACAAACAGGCCATGCGTACCCTCGGGAATACCAAGATCAGCCTCTGTGGCCACTCTGGCACCTCCCTAAGAGAGGAAGTGGCACAGACAAGGTTGCCCGACATTTGCAGTGCATCCCCTGCACTTGAAGCCCTTTACCTACTGCTGAACACGGAGCCCATGAGAGTGACCATTGGAAGGTACTCAACACACTCACCAAATAGTACACCACCCCCACGCAATGGCCAACTAGGAAGCACCAAAACCAGGAGCAAGCCTATAAAAACTCAACTAGGCCGGGCCCCCACAAACTCAGCCAAAACCACCTGCAGGCAGGCCACATTAGCTGCAAGTGTGCAAACAACACCAGTCTTGAAAACAAAGAGGGTTTGGGCCTAGTTATGGCTGGAGAGGTCAGGAAGGCTGGTGGCAGCCAGACCCTAGAGAATGTTTCTACTGCCTCATAATGGGCCATCGGCCTGACTTATGCCACCTGAAGGAGTATGATGAGCAAGATCGATAGGCCTGAGCCAGTCCAAGCAAAATCCACATCCCTTAAACCAAGTCCAGATCAACTCAAGCGTGCAGCACATTCAGTCATAAGGAACTCAGTCAGAAACCGTACTGCCACAACAAGGAGTAGGTGGTTGGCCAAACACATGCTAACAACAGCAGGCAGGAAACCTAGCCCAGCAAGCACCGGGTACACAGCCACAGCACGGACTGGTGACTGTCTGGGGCGGTAATCATTTTACACACTAGCCCAATCCTAATGCACATCAAGCCTAAAATCACAAATATGATGCATCCACTTCAAACCCACATTAGAGAGCTCACCACAACAATAAAGACTTGCAACACAGCATTAGGCAAAAACTCAAGCCTTTACTTGCATTCAGGAAAAACTCAGCGCTGGGGTATGTTCGGTCAATCTGGAATTCCCCCTAAATTCCACCATCTTGGGTACCTGCAGGGGCCTTGGTCCCATCCTGCTGCTGGTCCCACATGGCAGTGTTGGCTGGCCACTCCCGGGGAGGGCAGTCTGATCAAGGGGCAGGGGAGCCCCCAACAAGCGCATAGAAACAAGCATGCAGATCCCCACATTCAAGTCCAAAGGGACAGATTACTATAACAAGATCAAAAGGACCCCACTTATGACTCCAGATATTGGAGGCCCCATTTCAGTTCCAAAGCGAGACGATGCTCCAGTGCTGGAAGCCTGGTTTTCCATGCACAAGAGATAGTGGTGTCCCCTCAGAACTCCATAGTCCACACACAGATAAGTGACAATTTGGCACCAAGTCAGTAGGGAGGTTCATCAGGGGAATAAGCCATCTCAGTTCATTATTCACAGCACGACAAATCTCAGCCGTTCACTTGTCTCCTATCGCGAGCAAGAAATCTTGCCTCCTCCTCGCCCCAATGCTTCCAAAACAGCCAAAGTCTGCTTATCGGATCATGTCCCTCCAAAGCAGCGATAGTTTTGCATCACTGGGTAGGAAGTCCCTGATTTGCGCCCAGGGCAGCAGGCATGACACATCCTGGATCCTAGGGAGAGATGGGAGATGGGAGGGAAAGGAGATCCGTAGAAGACTGATAGGTCACAGGAAATAAGTGTCCCCACATCCAGATCAGACTACATTGATTGTTCGTAGGTGAAAGGCATTAGTCTGTCCCTACACTACCACTAACGTGAGATCCCTACTTAGTATTCCCCAGGCAAGTCAGCAAAAGGTGTCAGTGTGTGAAGACTTCCTTAGAAGTACACTCACGTTGTATGGATCAAGTAGCCGAAGGCTACAGAGCTCATTCTAAGATGCTCCTTCCTCACCTTCGATCTCTTCTCCTAACTCAACCCCCAGTGCTCATCTTCTGATCATCTCATCCAGCTGGGCACTCCTCATAAGTAATTTTCCATTTAGTTTCGATACTCTCAGCTCCTGGCTCGATGACCTTGATTCCCAGGCCTTCTACAGTGAGAAAGAACACCGTTTCATGTTATCAACGGTACTTGTGCGAATGTATCCTCTCCTCCCCTGAGCCTAATTCAAAAAACAAAAGCGTTATTCTAACAATCAAAGACAGGTTTCTCCACCTGCAACAGAAATGTGAGAAAGGAAGAAATCCAACATGCGCATGAAATTCAACTATTTAAAACGCAAGAGCATCTGGGAGAATACATTTCAGGCCTACAGGAATCGGTCACCATAAGAGAATAGCACATAGGCCTCACGAGGTTACATATAAATGAACTATTTTACTGAGCATTTCTAAATCAACACATTACATGGGCGCATCAAAGGTGTGAATAAGTGCAAGCATCTAGCACAATTTTGCACGTTAATGTTTTCAGCTAAACACACATATACTGCAACATTAATTTCTTCACGTTTATATTGAAAATATAACTAGCACATCTCATTTCATATTATTACTGTACACATTCTACTATCAAAGGTTAAAATGACAAAAGAATAAATGTAGGTGCAAACTACTCATGATTATAATGCACCCCTATAAATAAAAGAGAACCATCACCCTCAATCATGACCATCACAGCTCCCACACAAGGCGCATAAGTACACTCACCACAGCACCCAGCTTTTTTACTCAAATAACACAGGGCCTCACGGACATTGTCCAAGGAAACAAAAGGCCTGATCTATGTTATTGCCACATCCAAATTGCATGGGGTCACAAAGCATCTTCTCAACACCCACAGGAATGCTGCATTAGAACCAACACTACGTGTTGAGAAGGCGCTCCAAAGCCTACAGGAAAAAGCGCATAAGTAGCCCAAAGACGAAGCATTCAGAAAAAGTGCATAGCCAAAGCATGTCTCTCAAAACCTAAAATGGAGAACACTGTAAATATTTAGCATTGACCTTTTTGTCTTCGTGTATTTTAATTGTTATGTAATTTTGTTTTGCTTTTTCATTTTCTTGTACATGGTAAACTCTAGTCTTTTCTTTTCTTTCCTTCTTCCCTTCTGTTTTGTAACATTTTTTTCTGATAAAGTTCTCGTCATGAGAACGAAACGCGTTGGCTGACTATAAAACTCCAATTTCGTGAGAATTAACCGATTGAAAATAAAGACTTATTTTGAAACTCAATATTGACTTTCTGGACTTCGTTACTTGGCACACACCCAACCCCTGCTTTGCTTAGGATCTGCTTGACAGAAGCATAATTTATCAGCTGATGCCAGGGCTTGCTGCGCAAGGACCCCTGTTATTATTGAAACGAGCGTGAGGTGCAGAAGCAAGAGTCTGCCGTTTAAGTATCCTTGTTTTTTTGCCATAAAACCCATCTCCACTGGGGAAATCCTTGTTGCATGCCACATGCAGGTGCCAGAGGGGCATACACGTATCCTCAGGACATGCGACAATTACCCATAATCCCCAAAGCATAACATTCCACCCTTCCTTTCACTGTGCATTACTCATGTGTAGGTCAAAAGGTACCACATTGGTAAAACTACACACACAGGCACACACATGTAAGGAAAAGTAGGGTATTAAAGGGCCAGCAACGCCCATAAAAAGCTAGGTAGGTAGCGGGGGGAAGGACCAAAATGGCCCACAAAAGCAAAACTCAGGTATTCCAAGACTAAATGTTCACCGTCTCTTAAAAATGACTCCCTAACTGGGGCCACCTGCCTGTACCCCACTAAAAAGTTACGCAAACTGAACTTACCAACTTACAGGCACAGGAATTTCCAAGACCAAATTATGATGCATGTTGTTCTAAAAGCTAACCTACAGCTCTTATCTAGCAGGTCTTGCTATCAAGTCTTGCATGCACCATCTTTACTGCGCCCGCCATCTCTCTTCAGTGACAACCTTAGAAACCCCAACAAGGCCCAAGGGTTCAAGCCAAAAAGACCACAGACTATTTTTTGCAGACAGTCTTTTGACAACAGACTATTTACACGGTGTTAAACAAAGACCCCTCTAGACACCATCCCAAGTCCTGCAATGTTTCAAAAGCTATGTAGTATTGCACCATTGTATATTGTCTGCTTAGCATAGTTGTACCCACAACTATCCACAGCAAGAATTGTGTCTAGTCACATGGAGCTTATCTCAACATTTCTACAGCGCTTGGGTAGGAACCACTCCCACCTCATTTACACTGAACCAAATGCTAGTATTCCACACACACTACACAGAGCACTCTGGCACAGACAGACTTTATGTATTATAACAAAAAGCCCCCAAAAAGCAAATTGTTTTATCCACCTGCACCTGTGTAGGATTAGGGTCAAGACACAACCCAGTAGAGTAGAACCCCATAGAGTAGTGGTAAACATCACTGGGCATGAATTCAACCCCACAGCGTTGCACTTTTTCACTGATCCTAGCGACATTCAAACTGAGCTAGACCGGATGCACAGGGGGGCACCATAGGGGAGGACACTGTTTGGCCGTGAGATTTCCCAAAGAAGAGGTTCTTGGAGGTAGCATGACCACCACATCAGTGCACAAACCTGTTCACCCCTGCCACTGTCTGTGGTCCCAGGATGGCCCTTAGCATATCTGGGTCCGTATTCTTTAATAACAAGTAGACCCCAGACATGGAGTTACAGTGCAGGGTCATTCACCTTGATGGTGCAGGGGAAAATGAGCCTAGAAGGGAAGGGTTGAATGCCAGCATAGATACCCCATGTCAGGAAATCTGGGGCACTGAGGTAGATAGGCACACATGGCTAGAAGGGAAGGGGCAACCCCTAATTGTACGGAAGCGTGCACTGTATTCTTTGTGCTTCAGAGGCAAAGGAACAATCCCACCTGGCACCAGTGAAAATTGTGGGGCAATACTTCACATACCGGATCTGCCAAAGGGCACCTCCAAGTTGATGGATACCTACTGGAAGTGCAGCAACTTTCCCTATACCCAGCTCATTCCTGGACGGCGGGCCTCTGCACTCTCCTAACCATACACTTCCCAAACATGGTCATCCCTGGAGAAGATTTGTCCAAGTTGTTCCAACATCCTCTAAAGAAGAAAGCAACTCCTTTGCATCAGGCTTGAGGTAAAATAACTGCTGATTACTTTGGCTGGGCTCAGTAGAAGGACATTCCAGAAGAATTTAGACTGTTTTCTGAAACTCAAGTAAACGGAGAAGGGTCCATACCCTCCTTCACCTTGCAAATTAAGGTGTACACCCACTGGTTACAAATAACCAGGTGGGAGATGTTAAAAATGATCGCTGATACTGTGCTCGGCCTAAACAATGTCTAGGAAGAATTAAGAGCCATCCTCCTTATGGTGGTGCAACATCGATATGTTTTGGACTTTATGACCGTGATCGAGCATGGGGTGTGTGCCAATATTGTGGCATTGTTGTTACACGCACACTTTGCCTCCATGAGAACGCACACTGCATAGCGGCACTTAAGGCCTTAACAACCAATTTGCCCCTCCTTACCCATTATGATAGAGCATGGTCCTGGTTGGTGGGTTGGTGGAAGGGTAGAGGTGTTCAAGGGTCTGCGAACACTCAGCAGTCCTTTCTGACTGGTGGTGTGTGTCGCGCGGTATTGGGGGGGAATTAAACTACATTTCCCATGAGGCAAAGCGGAAGTAGCCGTGTTTGCCTGGGAAATTCACCCAGCGAACTGGAAGAGGAGGACAGTTCTTAAGGTGCCTCCAGGGAGTAAGACGCTGCTGATAATTCCGCCGAGCAGCGCGTTCACGCTGCACTTCACCTGTCATATTGTGTAGGGTAAGAGTGCACTTGCACCGACTCTGCCGAGACTTTCATCAAGTGTTTCGGCAGCAGAATATAGCATTTGACATAGTCTCGTAAACTCAAGGCTGTGCAGATTACCGCTGCATGCAGAAACACTCGAGGAAAGTCACGGCAGAGTCGGTGCAAGTGCACTCTTACCGTGTATATATATATATATATATATATATATATATATATATATATATATATATATATATTTTTTTTTTTTTTCCCTCCAAAGAGGACTCTGAACAAGAGGCACTAAAACAATTGAAAGATACTGAGTGCTATGTGACCATCAAAAGAGTTGAGTATGTGAACAGTATTACAAAATATCATTCGATGCTGGACGAATGGAAAAATGATGGCATGCTCAATATGGAAGAACTTTTGTTCCTTAAATGTGATGCTCCCATTCTACCCACCTTTTACCACCTCCCTAAGATCCATAAAAATGCCAAAAGACCACCAGGTTATCCAAATGTATCTTTGTTAGAACCCGGGGTCTCGGGTTGGCAGAGGTAAATACCTTGGACCAAGTAGGGGCCCTGGCTTCCAGTCAGGGTGACGGAATAACCCTCTGAGATAACCCCTGCTCACCCTCTAGGTAGCATGGCGCGAGCAGTCTAGGCTAAACAGAGGCAATGTGGATAACATTTGCACTGAACACAACAATAATCCCCAATCCACCACAAACTGAGACCACACAGGTAAGTATATATAAAATATAACTTTATCTAGTTTCAGCAAGGTAAATCAAGCAGTTGCACGATAAACACTTCATTAGAAAAATGTTGCACTTAATTCTTAATGGTTGCAGTTAATCTTTAAGGTGGTACTTAATTTCAGGAAGTTCGTAGATCAAACAGTCTCAAGTCTCTTTGGGAATCAGTACTGAAAATGGGTAATACTGATTGTTCTACAGAAAACAAAAATGTGCTCTTAAAAACGAGCAAGGAAAACAATGCCCCGTGTAATCTTACTTTTGGCCTTTAAGCGCTGCAAGTGCGCTTCCTTGGGTCCTGAGGACGGGGACCAATCCGGTCGCGGCGTCTGGACGAGCCTCTGGTGCACCCGGGAGTCAGCCAATGGCAGAGCGGCTCCCGGGACAGTCAAGCCGTGACGCTCCGTGACTTCGGCCAATCACGGCCCACCACCACTGATGACGCTGCGCCGCATGGGCCAATCCCGTCACGGCGTTAGTGAGGGGGCTCGGCTCCCTCCACCAATGGGAGCACGGCGCCTTCGTTCTTTGGCGCTTCAGCTCCCCAACGATCGGCGATCTTGGGGGGGGGGTATTCCTGGCCCCCGGGCCGCGGTGGTGACACAGCTCACAGTCGTTTTCAGTGCGCCTAGCACTGGGAAGGCCCACAAGTCTCCGGGCTGCCACACACACACGCGTGTCGATGAACACGCCGATCTTGGCCCCTCAGCAGGCTGGGTCAGCGCGGCGCTCTCAAGCAGATGAGAGAGCAGCCCACGCACTGATCGGGCAACCTACAGGATTTCACGATCTCCTCGCCACACAGCAGCTTCAGGGGGCACAGCAGGGTCTTGTGGTCCTTGGGCAACCTTTATGTTCCTGGGTTGCAGACAGGGGGCCAGCTCTTCTCAGGCCCTTGGAGATTCAAGATTGTAGACACAGCACACAGCAAAGTCTTGGCAGTTGCAAGCAGGCAGGGTCACAGCACACAGCAAAGTCCCTTTCTCCTCCTCAGCTTCCAGGTAGACAGTAGAACAGGTCAGCCCTTAGAGCACACAGCAAGGCAATCTTCCTTTGGTTCTCTAGCCGTCCTCCTTCCAGCCGAGGTTCCTTCTTGGTTGCAGAATTTCAGAATCTAAACTTCTGTAGTCAGGGGTCCTTTCCTTATACCCCTCAATGTCTTTGAAGTCCTTTGAAGTCTTTGTGCATGGAGGCCCTGGGTCCAGTCTAAACCAGTTCTGGGGGTTGCGGAGCACTGAGGTGTCTCTGGTTTTCTTCTCCCTGTCAGCTTCAGGGCCAGAGGTGTCAGTTGACCATCAGGAGGGAGCTAGCATGGGGGAGGTGGCCGGCACAGCCCAGTACTTATCAGGCATTCCTTCCTCCCACCTCCCAGGCAGGCAGATGTGCCCTTTCATCCCCGGGCTGGCTCCGACCCTCTACTCCGGGGCTCTGCAGCCCCCCCTGTCACATCCAGACCAGGCAGGCATTCCACAAACCCAGGCACACAGAAAGGTTTAGACAAGAGAACAGCCACTTTCTAAAAGTGCTATTCTCCAACACAGGATTTAAAAACACCCTTCACTAAAAGATGTGTCATTAAATTCTGAGTTCAGGGATATCTTTCACTTATGCCCCATCTTGTTCCTATGGGAAGATAGGCTGGCATCACATGGGGCCAGTCTCCTCCATGTTACTCTATGGAGCAAGAGAGCCTTACAGCAGTGAGCACATAAAATGGCTGCTGCCCACTACCAGAGCATGTGACCTGCACTAGTACATGCTCTACCTTAGCTATACACTGCACCCTGCCCAGGGGGGTACCTTGAGCCTTCCATAGGGGTGGCTGATGTGCACAGACAGGGAAGGGTTAGGCCCAGCCAGTGGAGACACTGGCCAGGGGGACAGGGCAGTCCACTGACTGCACACAGGCCCTGCGCTGGGAGGCCTGAGTCACTATTTTAAAGCTACTCATGTGGGTGGCGCAATCTGCGCTGCAGGCCCACTAGTAGCATCTGTCATCACCAGCCCTGGCACACACAGTGCACTTTACTAGGGACTTCGTGGTGATACAAATATGCCAATCAGGTATATTCCATCAATATCACAATTTACAGAGGGAGCACTTACACTCTGGCACTGATCAGCAGTGGCAGAGTGTCCAAAGCATCTAAATCAGCAAAAAACGTAATCCAGCACAGCATCAAAACACATGAGTCAGAGGCAAAAAGATGGGGGAAGAACCACGCCAAAAGGTGTCAGGTCTAACACGTGTCCCCTCCAGCTGAAAGTGGGGAGAACTACCCAACCTCTTGGGAGTCCTCATCACTAAGGCGGAAGAATCTGGACAGACCGTCAGCATTGGCGTGTTCTGTACCAGGGCGGTGCTCCACCGTAAAGTCCATCCCCTGTAGGGAAATGGACCACCTCAACAATTTCGGATTCTCACCCCTCATCTGCATTAACCATCTGAGGGGCCTGTGGTCGGTCTGAACACGGAAGTGAGTCCCAAACAGGTAGGGCCTCAGCTTCTTCAGAGCCCAGACCACAGCGAAAGCTTCTCTTTCAATGGCACTCCATTTTTGTTCCCTGGGGATTAGCCTCCGGCTAATGAAAGCCACTGGTTGATCTCCTCCCTCCTCATTGATCTGTGAGAGCACTGCTCCCACGCCTTGCTCTGAAGCGTCAGTCTGCACAATGAACTCACTGGAAAAGTCAGGTGCCTTAAGCACCGGTGCTGTGCACATGGCAGTTTTGAGGGTGTCAAAAGCAGTTTGACAGGCCTCCGTCCAATTCACTTTCCTGGGCTGATTTCTAGATGTCAGCTCTGTCAAAGGGGCCACGATGGTGCCATAGCCTTTGACAAACCGTCTGTAATACCCGGTGAGACCTAAAAAGGCTCTCACCTCAGTCTGGGTCTTGGGGGGTTCCCAAGCCAGAATGGTATCAATCTTCGCCTGTAGGGGCGCCACCTTGCTGCTCCCCACCTGGTGTCCCAAGTACACCACCGATCCCTGCCCTATCTGGCATTTACTGGCCTTGATAGTGAGGCCTGCCTTCTGCAGAGCCTTCAACACTTCAGTGAGGTGTTGCAGGTGTTCCTCCCAAGTGGAGCTGAACACAGCAATGTCATCCAGGTAGGCTGCGCTGAATTGCTCCAGCCCTGCCAGTACCTGGTTGACCAATCTCTGAAATGTGGCGGGAGCATTTTTCAACCCGAAGGGCATGACACGGAACTGGAAGTGCCCCTCTGGTGTTGAAAATGCTGACCTCTCCTTTGCCCCGTCAGTTAAGGCAATCTGCCAGTACCCTGAAGTCAAATCAAAAGTACTCAGGTACCGGGCAGCTCCTAACCGATCCACCAGCTCATCAGCTCTGGGGATGGGGTGCGCGTCAGTCTTGGTGACCGCATTGAGCCCACGGTAGTCCACGCAGAACCGAAGTTCTGGGGTGCCACAGGGGGTAGCAGCTTTCTTAGGCACTAAGACCACTGGGCTAGCCCAGGGGCTGCTGGAGGGCTCAATAACCCCTAGCGTCAACATCTTGGAAACCTCTTCCTTGATGCTGGCTCTGACCTTGTCAGCCACTCTGTAAAACTTCTGTTTCACAGGCAGACTGTCTCCAGTGTCCACGTCGTGGACGCACCACTTGGTGACACCTGGGGTCAGGGAGAACAGGGAGGCAAACTGACCCAAGACTTGGCGACAGTCCTCCTGCTGCTCTGGAGTCAGGGTGGGGGAGAAGACCACACCATCCACTGACCCATCTTGCTCCTTGACTGCCAGGAGGTCAGGGAGAGGATCACTATCCTCCTCCCCTCCAGCATCTGTAGCCAGGAGCATCGTCACTTCCGTCCTCTCAAAGTGGGGTTTGAGGCGGTTCACATGCAGCACTCTCAGGGGCTGCCTGGGAGTCTTCAGGTTAACCAAATAGGTAACCTCGCTTTTGCGCTCCACCACCTCATATGGCCCAGACCACTTGTCACGGAGCGCACAAGGCTCCACTGGCGCCATCACCCACACTTTCTGACCAGGTTGGAACTCAACTAGAGAAGTGTTCTGGTCATACCACCTCTTCATTTCCTCCTGGCTAGCCTCCAGGTTCTCTTGAGCGAGCTTCATGAAGCGCTTGGTCTGGTTGCGAATGGCCAGCACATAGCTGAACACATCCTGAGGGGTTTTCCCACGGGATTTCTCCCACCCCTCTTTCACCAGAGTCAGAGGCCCTCTGACAGGGTCGCCATACAGCAACTCAAAGGGACTGAACCCTAAGGATTTCTGAGGCGCCTCCCTGTAGGCAAACAACAGGCATGGCAACAAGACATCCCATTTCCGCCTCATGGGCTCTTCCAGGCCCATAATCATGCCCTTCAATGTGCGGTTGAATCTCTCAACCAAACCATTTCCTTGAGGGTGGTAAGGAGTGGTGAATTTGTATGTCACCCCACACTCACTCCACAGGGACTTCATATACTTAGAAATGAAGTTTGTCCCGCGGTCTGAGACGACCTCCCTGGGAAATCCCACCCGGGAAAAGATCCCCATCAGGGCACGGCCCACCACTGGGGCGGTGACTGTCCTGAGCGGGATGGCTTCCGGGTACCGAGTGGCATGGTCCACCAAGACCAGGATAAACCTGTTGCCTAGGGCTGTCTTGGGATCCAGGGGCCCCACGATGTCAATGCCCACCCGCTCGAAAGGGGTGCTCACCACGGGAAAGGGTTGGAGGGGGGCCACGCGCTTCCCTCCACTCTTGCCACTGGCCTGACAAGTCTGGCAAGATTTACAAAAGGCAGAGACGTGTGTCTTCATCTGGGGCCAGTAGAAATGGGTGACAAGCCTGTGATAGGTCTTGTCTTGCCCCAGATGTCCTGCGAGAGGCACGTCATGAGCCAGACCCAGTAGGAAGTTCCTGAAGCGCTCCGGTACCACCAGCACACAGGCTGCACCGGGCTCAGCGAACTTAGGCTCACTATAAAGTAAGTCATCCTCCCAGTAGATCAAATGCTCCTTGGACCCCAGGCCTGCGGCCTGGTCTGCAGCCTGCTGCCGCACACCAATGAGAGAAGGGCACTCCTTCTGAGCCTGGCAGAATTCCTCCCTGGAGGGACCACCCTCTTGCTGCCACTGGGACAGCTCAGGCAATTCCCCTAGTTCGGCCACCTGCTCCCCTGTAGGTTCCAGGGCATCCCCTTCCGGGTCTGCCTCCTCCTGGACCGTGGGAACAGTGGGGGCCGGTTTCCCGCGCCCTCTACCCCTTCCTCTCTTGGCAGGTCCCTGGGCCATTGTTCCAGGCTCCAGTTCTGCTAGACCGCCCTCTCTGGCTGTCATTGCACGGGTGGACACACAGATCCACGCAGGCAAACCCAACATCTCCAAGTGAGTCCTGTGCTCCACCTCTTTCCATGGGGAGCTCTCCAGGTCATTACCTAATAGACAATCTACAGGCAAGGCATCACTTACAACAATCTCCAGAATACCGGAGACTCCTCCCCATTCGAATGGAACTTTCGCCAACTTGCAGTAGCGCACTGAACTGTCAGCTGCCACCACAGGCCGGAGTACCTGGGGAACAATTTGCTCTTCAGACACCCACCGACACCTAACATATGTCACGCTGGCCCCTGTGTCTCTCAGAGCCTCCACCACCTGTCCATTGATGGTCACCCTCTGCCCGTATTTCTTAGTATTTTGGGGCAGCAAGGTTTCCTGGACCATCTCTTGGTCTCCTAGAGAGACAAGGGTCATCAATGTTAACCCCTCCTCCCCACTAGAAATCAAATCCCCTCCCAAAGCTACACTGGCTAACGCCGGAGCTGGAGCTGGAGCACCAGTGGGTGCTGATTTCTTCTTTGGACAGTTTGGAGAAATGTGCCCCACCTCCCTGCATGAATAGCAAGTAAGGGTCTTTTTGTCCTGCGGGCCCTTATGGGGCCAGGACTTCTTAGGCTTGGGGGGTTGAGACACCTTCTCCTGGGAACTACTTTGGGGCCCTTTAGAAGACTCCTTTTGATTACCCGTGTCCCCCCCACTCTTCTGCTGGGGACCCTGTCCACCTTTGGCTGGGGTACTTACGACCCCCTTGTGGACCCTGGTGCTCGTCCACCGGTCCGCCTCTTTAGCAAGCTCACTGGGATCAGTTAACTTGCTATCCAAAAGATGCTGGTGCAGCTCTGGGATACATAAACTACTTAAGTGCTCCCTACTAATCAAGTGACACAACCCCACATAATCAGTAACTTTGCTGCCCTTCATCCAACCTTCCAGTGCACGCGTGTACATACTCACACACTCCACCCAAGTACTTGAATCAAGCTTCTTGAAGTTCCTAAACTTCTGGCGGTACTGTTCAGCAGTGAGCCCATACCTGAGGCACAAAGCCTCCTTCATGGCGGAGTAGGACAAAGCATCCTTTGCTTCTAAGGGTGCCAAAACATCCCTCGCAGAGGCCTCAAAATGCTTCCACAATCCTGCTCCCCAATTCTTCTCAGGCACCTCATTCATCTTTAAGGCAAGTTCATACGCTCTGAACCACGCATAAATATCCTCACCCCTCTGATAATTCTGTACCAGATCCTTTGGTATGTATACCTTACCCACCTGTACTGGTTGTGCGCTGCCACCATTAGAACTGGACACCCTCTCTTTATATTTGAAGTCCAACTCCTTCATGCTCCTCTCATGAGCCAATTGGAGCTTCTTTTCCTCCAAAGCGAGAGTATGTCTTCTCTCCTGCGCCGCTCTCTCCTGCGCCTCTTTCTCAACTTCCAGGCGCAGTCTCTTCTCATCGGCTTCCGCTCTGAGCTTCAAAAGCTCAATCGCATGGGCCCTAACTCGCTGATTCTCCTCTATTTCCTTTGGAGACATACCCCTACTGGAGTGGTCGCTGCCGGTCCTAGACCCTGGCTTCCTCACTGGCAATTCACTGGGCAAAAACCCATTCTCCTGTGTGTCTCCCTCTCCAGTAGCAGCTTCCGGGGCACCATGTTTGGCCTCCCACCAGGCCCTCAGAGCTGTCCGTAGCTCTTCCTTATTTGCGCCGCCCCTTACTGGGCATTCAAGCTGTTTGCAGACTTTCCTCAGTTGCTCCTTGTTATAGGTTAACAACTCCCGGATTTCAAATTCCACTTCCACGTCTCCATTCCCGCTTGGCGCTTTCCGAGACATGATGCTTCCTAACCTTTTCAACTAAAAAGGTTTCACCAAAAAGAAAAAAAAATCTTGTGCAACCTGTGCCGCTAAACTAGACTAGTGATGTACAAGAGATCACTGTCGGTCAAGTGCAATTATTAGTTCAAAAATCCGCACCGCGAGCCACCAATGTTAGAACCCGGGGTCTCTGGTTGGCAGAGGTAAGTACCTTGGACCAAGTAGGGGCCCTGGCTTCCAGTCAGGGTGACGGAATAACCCTCTGAGATAACCCCTGCTCACCCTCTAGGTAGCATGGCGCGAGCAGTCTAGGCTAAACAGAGGCAATGTGGATAACATTTGCACTGAACACAACAATAATCCCCAATCCACCACAAACTGAGACCACACAGGTAAGTATATATAAAATATAACTTTATCTAGTTTCAGCAAGGTAAATCAAGCAGTTGCACGATAAACACTTCATTAGAAAAATGTTGCACTTAATTCTTAATGGTTGCAGTTAATCTTTAAGGTGGTACTTAATTTCAGGAAGTTCGTAGATCAAACAGTCTCAAGTCTCTTTGGGAATCAGTACTGAAAATGGGTAATACTGATTGTTCTACAGAAAACAAAAATGTGCTCTTAAAAACGAGCAAGGAAAACAATTCCCCGTGTAATCTTACTTTTGGCCTTTAAGCGCTGCAAGTGCGCTTCCTTGGGTCCTGAGGACGGGGACCAATCCGGTCGCGGCGTCTGGACGAGCCTCTGGTGCACCCGGGAGTCAGCCAATGGCAGAGCAGCTCCCGGGACAGTCAAGCCGTGACGCTCCGCGACTTCGGCCAATCACGGCCCACCACCACTGATGACGCTGCGCCGCACGGGCCAATCCCGTCGCGGCGTTAGTGAGGGGGCTCGGCTCCCTCCACCAATGGGAGCACGGCGCCTTCGTTCTTTGGCGCTTCAGCTCCCCAACGATCGGCGATCTTGGGGGGGGGTATTCCTGGCCCCCGGGCCGCGGTGGTGACACAGCTCACAGTCGTTTTCAGTGCGCCTAGCACTGGGAAGGCCCACAAGTCTCCGGGCTGCCACACACACACGCGTGTCGATGAACACGCCGATCTTGGCCCCTCAGCAGGCTGGGTCAGCGCGGCGCTCTCAAGCAGATGAGAGAGCAGCCCACGCACTGATCGGGCAACCTACAGGATTTCACGATCTCCTCGCCACACAGCAGCTTCAGGGGGCACAGCAGGGTCTTGTGGTCCTTGGGCAACCTTTATGTTCCTGGGTTGCAGACAGGGGGCCAGCTCTTCTCAGGCCCTTGGAGATTCAAGATTGTAGACACAGCACACAGCAAAGTCTTGGCAGTTGCAAGCAGGCAGGGTCACAGCACACAGAAAAGTCCCTTTCTCCTCCTCAGCTTCCAGGTAGACAGTAGAACAGGTCAGCCCTTAGAGCACACAGCAAGGCAATCTTCCTTTGGTTCTCTAGCCGTCCTCCTTCCAGCCGAGGTTCCTTCTTGGTTGCAGAATTTCAGAATCTAAACTTCTGTAGTCAGGGGTCCTTTCCTTATACCCCTCAATGTCTTTGAAGTCCTTTGACGTCTTTGTGCATGGAGGCCCTGGGTCCAGTCTAAACCAGTTCTGGGGGTTGCGGAGCACTGAGGTGTCTCTGGTTTTCTTCTCCCTGTCAGCTTCAGGGCCAGAGGTGTCAGTTGATCATCAGGAGGGAGCTAGCATGGGGGAGGTGTCCGGCACAGCCCAGTACTTATCAGGCATTCCTTCCTCCCACCTCCCAGGCAGGCAGATGTGCCCTTTCATCCCCGGGCTGGCTCCGACCCTCTCCTCCGGGGCTCTGCAGCCCCCCCTGTCACATCCAGACCAGGCAGGCATTCCACAAACCCAGGCACACAGAAAGGTTTAGACAAGAGAACAGCCACTTTCTAAAAGTGCTATTCTCCAACACAGGATTTAAAAACACCCTTCACTAAAAGATGTGTCATTAAATTCTGAGTTCAGGGATATCTTTTACTTATGTCCCATCTTGTTCCTATGGGAAGATAGGCTGGCATCACATGGGGCCAGTCTCCTCCATGTTACTCTATGGAGCAAGAGAGCCTTACAGCAGTGAGCACATAAAATGGCTGCTGCCCACTACCAGAGCATGTGACCTGCACTAGTACATGCTCTACCTTAGCTATACACTGCACCCTGCCCAGGGGGGTACCTTGAGCCTTCCATAGGGGTGGCTGATGTGCACAGACAGGGAAGGGTTAGGCCCAGACAGTGGAGACACTGGCCAGGGGGACAGGGCAGTCCACTGACTGCACACAGGCCCTGCGCTGGTAGGCCTGAGTCACTATTTTAAAGCTACTCATGTGGGTGGCGCAATCTGCGCTGCAGGCCCACTAGTAGCATCTGTCATCATCAGCCCTGGCACACACAGTGCACTTTACTAGGGACTTCGTGGTGATACAAATATGCCAATCAGGTATATTCCATCAATATCACAATTTACAGAGGGAGCACTTACACTCTGGCACTGATCAGCAGTGGCAGAGTGTCCAAAGCATCTAAATCAGCAAAAAACGTAATCCAGCACAGCATCAAAACACATGAGTCAGAGGCAAAAAGATGGGGGAAGAACCACGCCAAAAGGTGTCAGGTCTAACAATCTTCAATTGGAAGTCTTCTAGAAAACACTTCCCGTTTCATTGATCATTTCCTTGCTCCTATTGTCAAACACCTACCCTCATTCGTGAGAGACACCCAAGACTTTCTCCGGTTAATGGACAACATTTCTTGGGAGCCAGACTTGCTTCTAATCACGCTGGACGTAACTAATTTATATACTTGTATAAAACACGAACATGGTCTAGCAGCTACCAAATGGTTCCTGGACAGGAAACCAGAAAAATACCGTACACATAGTAGCATGATTCTTAGCATGATACGTTTCTGTTTATTCAACAACATGTTTCTTTTTGCAGGACAAATATATAAGCAAATAAGGGGTACTTCCATGGGCTCGTGCTTCTCCCCCAGCTACGCAGATCTTTTTGTGGGCTGGTGGGAGAAGCACGAGGCATGGGGAGGAACCAATGAAATCTGGAATGACAATTTATTGTTATGGACTAGGTACATAGATGGCCTTTTTATAGTGTGGCGGGGAGATCAATCCTCAGCTGAAGCTTATATTGCGGCTCTAAATGAGAACCAGTGGTATTTAAGATTTACCAGCACAATAAGTACCACGAGTGTGTTTTATCTAGACTTGGAGGTTTTTGTAGATAATGAAAGACTACATACACGGCTCTATAGAAAGCCTACAGCGGGCAATGCCGTGCTATACGCGACAAGCTACCACCCTAGGAGTCTTGTAAAAAATGTTCCATATGGGGAACTCCTACGGTTAAAAAGGAACTGCTCAATAGATGAAGATTTTATAAAAGCAAAAACTGAGGCAGGTGAGAGGTTTAAAAACAGGGGTTACTCAAGCAACCTGTTTAAAGAAGCAGTTATGAAATCATAAGCTGTAAATAGGAGGGATCTCCTAGTAGTTAAAAACAAACCCCAAGAGGACGACAATGTAAGAATGATCACCACTTTTAATAACAAATCGGGCGATCTAGTACGCAGCTTTCAAAAGAACTGGCACATCTTGACCACTGACATTATTTTAAGGAGACATTTGACAGACAGGCCTTTAATAACTTATCGCCGCTGTCAATCATTGTCAGATCATCTAGTCCACAGTCATTTCATTTCCAAGCCCCAACCTACACCCTTAACGAAAACCAAAGGGTTTTTTCCTTGTTTAAAATGTAAGGCCTGCAAAAATAGTAAAAAAGTTCTAGAATTCCCAGGAAGAACAGGTGAAGACAGACCTAACAGAAAAATTAAACATCTCCTCAATTGTAACTCTGACCACACAATCTATTGCCTAGAATGTCCATGTAAAAAAAGATATATTGGCAGCACCATAAATGCCACAAAGCTGAGAATTTTAGAACACATGCGAGCGATAACGAATAAGGATAAGAACTATCCGGTCGCTCGCCACTTTGCCATATACCATCAGAGCAACAGGGACCTTCTCAGCTTTTATTGCATGGATCAGGTTTCTAGAGCAGAAAGAGGAGGGAACAGAGAAAAGGCACTCCGAATTCTGGAGTCAAAATATATTATTGATCTCAAAACAATAACACCTTGGGGTCTTAATAATGATGAGGAGATGTGGGTGCATCTGTAAAGTAACGTAAAAGGGAAATGTAGAAAAATGTAACATGGCCTGTGCTACGAACTGTAATTACATCTTTAAGAAACGTTAATAGAGATAATATATCTCCCATTGTATTGAAGTCCATTATTATGCTGCAGCTTGTTAGAAATGTAAGAAATATAAAATGTAGCCCATGCAGGGCAAAAAGATAAAGATAAAAAATAACCAAAAAAAAGTGGGAAAACAGGAACAGTTGCCTAGGGGGATTCACCCCGTAATGTAATATCATGTTGATGAAAGTATGAAAAAGGTCACTGGAAAATATGAAATTCCACTTTATGAAAAACCAAAGTATGTACATATATGAGATTATTGTGTTAATTTCATGTAGTTTTTATTATGCACTTTATGCACTTTATACTCTTTGCCATTGAAAAGCAATAGAAATGTATGTGGAGATGTACACTTTAAGATGGCCGCCCCTTTTGCATGTATTGTCCGTCTTTGATGTTGATGTAAGCATTAGGAGCAGGCGGGCTTTAAAATGGCTTTGAAACACAAACACAAACTGACTCTAACAAAGCTTTTTACAGCGAAACGCGTCTGTCTGTGGTGAGGGGGGTTTGCAAATAAAATATTCTATATACCGGCATTCCTGAGTGCTTGCCGTTTCTCTGATGATAGTAAGTCAGACTGTGTTCCAATATATATATGTATATATATATATATATATATATATCAAAACAAAACCCTTTCAGGCATAGAGTGACGCATAAATTATGCAAAAAAGAAGGAGAGAACTCTGGGTAGGTCTCAGTTTAGGTGGAAAGCAGCTCCTGTTAGAGCACTCTCAACATCAGCGACACTCTAGATCTGCTCACCTCAAATGTCTGTTTTTCTATCAAAGTTTTTAAGCATAGGATTAGACAGTGCTATCCATGCCGAGATAGAAAATGACAAAGTCTTTCGCCATTTAAACAGCAAAGTCTTTAAGCATAGGACTAGTACAGTGCAGTCCTTGCCGAGCTGTCAAATAACTAAAGCCATTTATCACTCCAGGCACAATATTACAGCTTTGAATTGGTAAAATACCAACTCAAGCCAACCTGAAATGAATAAAAGCAACCCCTGACACAGTGTTTCGCTCTAATTAGAGCTCTTCAGAGAGGTATAGCTTTGTCCAGACACAAGGGAGCACCCAGTATTAAGTCAAAACAAAACCCTTTCAGGCATAGAGTGACGCATAAATTATGCAAAAAAGAAGGAGAGAACTCTGGGTAGGTCTCAGTTTAGGTGGAAAGCAGCTCCTGTTAGAGCACTCTCAACACCAGCGACACTCTAGATGCTCAAGCCAACCTGAAATGAATAAAAGCAACCCCTGACACAGTGTTTCGCTCTAATTAGAGCTCTTCAGAGAGGTATAGCTTTGTCCAGACACAAGGGAGCACCCAGTATTAAGTCAAAGTGTGAGTGATAAATGGCTTTAGTTATTTGACAGCTCGGCAAGGACTGCACTGTACTAGTCCTATGCTTAAAGACTTTGCTGTTTAAATGGCGAAAGACTTTGTCATTTTCTATCTCGGCATGGATAGCACTGTCTAATCCTATGCTTAAAAACTTTGATAGAAAAACAGACATTTGAGGTGAGCAGATCTAGAGTGTCGCTGGTGTTGAGAGTGCTCTAACAGGAGCTGCTTTCCACCTAAACTGAGACCTACCCAGAGTTCTCTCCTTCTTTTTTGCATATATATATATATATATATATATATATATATATATATATATATATATAACCTACTGGCGGTCGCCAGTAGGTAGTTATAGTTAGTACCTGGTTTCCTTAGGAAATCCGCAACATTCTATTTGGAATAACTTTGGCGCCGGTCAACGAATACACGTGAAATTCTCCAAGAAAATGGCCTGCTCCGTTCCTTCCCTGAAAGTTTCGGGGTGATTCGTGAAGCGGAGGCCGAGAAAAAAGGGGGGTCTCAAACGTGTTTTCCCCATGCAATTTTCCATAGGTACCTTCAGCCAGGGCTACAGCCGAACGGCTGAACGGAATTACACCAAATTTGGCAAAAAGGTAGAGTTCGGGTCGCAGATTACCCTTTTTGTTAAATGGTGTAAATCCGTTCAGTAGTTACTGAGAAAATCAAAAGTAAAATCATAGATATATCTAGAGATGAAGTACCGTACTCTGTACTGTACTCTGTACCTTCCCGAGCACAAGCTTCATGCTAATTGGCTGTCAACACTCCAAACCAAGAAGTGTTGGCAGTGAAACAAACGTGCAAAACACGCAAAGGGGGCAGGGTAGAAACACCCTGACCCCTAGGCCTGCTCAGGGGGCCCCAAAAGGACCCCCAAGGTTTTTGTTTTTTAAATCGCGGGATACGCGTAGGTACGCGTACCCCATGTAAAAAAAAACCCGGTCTGATTTTTTTTTGTAATTAGCCCCCGGGAGGACCAAATCCCAGGGGCATAATAAAAAAAGAGTGTTGGGGGCCCCAATCCCCCCCACACTGCCCCGGGGAACGCCACTCCCCGGGGCAAAGTAATTATAATAGAGGGGGCACCCGGCCCCCCCGGAGCCCTGGGGACCGCCACCCCCAGGGGCTTTATTATTAAGTATACGGGGGGCTCACGGATCCCCCGCAGCCTCGGGGACTGCCACCCCTTGGGCAGGAAACCGGCTCTCTCTTTCAAAAATCAAAGCGGATTGCTTTTCTGCATGGGGAGCAGCATGTTAGCTGCTCCCCATGCAGAAAAGCAATGCCGGACCCCCACCCAATAAAAAATTAATAAATACATTTTAAAAAATGGCCAGCCCCGGGGGATAGGGTCCCCGGGGCCAAAAGTGGCCATAGGAGGGGGGTCAAAGCAGCCCCCCTCCTAATTAAAAATATTTTTAAAAAGGCCCATGCCCCGGGGGATGGGGTCCCCGGGGCAGAGTATGCATTTGGGAGGGGCCACCTGGCGCATACTGGAGGTTCCTGGTGGGCTAGTTGGCCCCCAGGGACCCCAGTATGCAAGGGAAATTAGTTCCACCTCTGCAAACGTGCCAGGGGACTGCGTTGCAGAGAGGTGTAATGAGGCCACGCCCCTTTTTACACCTCAGTGCAACGCAGCCCGCTGGCGCATCCTGGAGGTACCTGGTGGGCTAGTTGGCCCCCAGGGACCCCAGTATGCAAGGGGACTTAATCCCCCGACTTAGAACACGCTACGGGGCGTGTTTACACAGTGGTGAAGATAGGGGGCGGGGCTTGAGGTGATATGAGTGCAAACAGGCCCTGTGGCGCGTTTTAAGTTGGGGAATTAATTCCTCCTCAATCCAGAGGTCCCCTAGGGTCCAAATAGTCCAACAGGTACCCCCAGTAAGTGCCACGGAGCTGTGTTGCTGAGTGTTGTAATAAGGGGGCGTGCCCTCTGAACAGCTCGCTGCAACACAGGTCCCTGGCGCATACTGGAGGTATGTGGTGGGCTAGTTGGCTCACAGGGAACCTCAGGATTGAATAGGAATTAATTCCCCAACCTAAAACGCACCACAGGGCGTGTTTGGACACATATCATCTCAGGCCCCTCCCCCTTCCTTCACCACTGTGCAAGCGCGCCCCATAGCGTGTTCTAAGTTGGGGGATTAAGTCCCCTTGCATACTGGGTAACTTGAATATCCTTCCATAGGCTAACATTTACTGGTATCACTTGGAAATTTTTCTCAGTGTGAAGTTTTGGAACTTTAAAAAATTCTTCTAAAATCAGCCGAACTACGAATTCCGATTTAGTCACCTGTTATCAGGAGAGACCACAGTGCTGCATCTGTCAGCCCACTACTGATCCTGAAAAGTAATTCTAATCATAGTTACAGTAACTTGAATTTCCTTCCATAGGCTAACATTGATTGGTTTCACTTGGAAATTCTTGTAAGTGTGGAGTTTTGGAACTTTAAAAAATTCCTCTAAAATCAGCCGAACTACGAATTCCGATCTACTCACCTGTTATCAGGAGAGACCTCAGTGCTGCATCTTTCAGCCCACTACTGATCCTGAAAAGTAATTCTAATCGTAGTTACAGTAACTTGAATTTCTTTCCTTAGGATATCATTGCCTGCTATATAAAATATATATACATTTAAAAATATTTAAAAAATATATATTACAATTTCAAAATTTAAAAAAAATATTATATTAAAAATATATTATGCAATTTAAAAAATAAAATAAAGAATTTAAAATAATGTAGTAAATCAGTATTAAAAAAATATAACAATACATTTAAAAATTATCATCTGCAAAACCTTTGAAATTCACTGAAAAAACCATAGGTTTCAGCCACGTTATAGTTAGGAATTAGCTTTTAAAAACCCTAGAAATTCACTGAAAAAAACATAGGTTTCAGTCACGTTATAGTTAGGAATTAGCATTTAAAAAACCTTAGAAATTCACTGAAAAAAACCATAGGTTTCACACATGTTATAGTTAGCAGGACATTTCACTCATACAAAACCATTGAAATTCCCCCGTTATAGTTAGTTCAGCTAACTATAACACGCACGCTCGCAATGCACTGCTGATGACGTCACATATTACATCACTCATGACATGGTCAGTGACATCACTCATGACATCACTGATGACTGATGCAATGGTTTTGTATGAGTGAAATGTCCTGCTAACTATAACATGTGTGAAACCTATGGTTTTTTCAGGAATTTCTAAGGTTTTTTAAATGCTAATTCCTAACTATAACGTGACTGAAACCTATGGTTTTTGCAGCGATATATATCTCGGAACATTTCTTGGATTTGCTTCCTGGATGCCTCAAACCCCGGAAGGAGTAAGGCGTGTCTGACCCCCAACCACCGCGGAAGTTAATCTAAATTCGTTTGATGTGTACGAGCTTACGAGCCGGATCAACTGAGTTACGAGCAACCGGCAATTTTCGGCTCAACACATCGGTCAGTAACTATAGGGTTTTTTTGTTGGGACAGGAGTAAGGTGCAGTGGCGCATTGCCATCCGACCATCCTAATTGGAGCAACTAAGACGCCAAACAACGAACAATAATTGTGCAAACATGTCGGCTGACAGTGTTCGAGACCGGGAAACATTGGCTTTAACGATGTTTTCCGATAGTTCTCCTCTCCCCAGTAACATCGGGGGGACAACAGACAATATTGCCAGCAGCAGCAGTAGCACTACATTACGCGACCTATACAAGACACTGGAGAAGAAATCCCGTAGTGAGCAATCTAAGTGGTGGGAATCTAAATCACTACAAAGGTATGTGGAAGTCAACTGCATCCCACACGGTTTACGTATATTAACAGCACCCACATACAATGACCCTAATCCCGACCTAATGAAGGAGTGGGCTGAATGCAACTTGGAAGCATCTCGCCGACAAGTTCAAATCCTGATAAAATATGCGGACATTGACCGAGCCAAGCTACTGATTGAGATCGATGCGCTGAATGAACAAATAGCTGCGTTGGGCGAAACGGATGAAAGTGAACAACTGGCTAAAGCGATGAATATACGCCTAAAGAAGGAGGAGGCAAAAATCATAGGAAGAAAGACATATAAATTCCAACGTGATCGCAATGATTATGAATTGGGACAAATTTTCACATTTTCACGAAAATATGAATCATTGCGAAGTGGAATCAACAAACCTCAAAACAAGCCCAAAACCTACAAACCAGCAAAGAACCAAGTGGATGCGACCAATTCTACGTTAAGTTCAGACATCGACTCGGAATCGGAAACTGAACGCCGAAATCGGACACAAGCAGCAGGCATCCCGAAACCTTCACCGGGACAAGAGATTGTTTTTTTATGCCAGGAAAGACTGCAAACATTAAGATCGAGCACACATCAAAAACATATCGGCAGCGGGCAAACTTCAGAAGGCGCCAGAGCTACAGGGCGCGCAAGAGGAGGTTATCAAAGACGCAAGAGAGGTCGGGGGCAGGGATCTGCAGCTCAGTCGAAGTAACCAGAGGTAAGAACCAGACTATCATTAATTTAACCCCTTTAAAACTAACAGCTAAGAGGAAGAAATAGTAAAACTGGGGTTGTCTTTTGCTCCGCAATGTGATTTCAATTATCCTGCGACACGGTGTGACATTTATAAAGCAGTGAGAAAACTAAAATTGAGCAAGTTGTATGCCATGAAAACCAAACAGAAAGATATATTACCTTCAAGTGGAAATGCTGAGAATGTTAACACCTTATCCCAAGGGACTCGAATCATCGTGGAACTATGGGAGACTGAGGGGGCTGGATATGAAGGACACACACAGGGAAAAGATAACCCATGTGATATAGATGATTCTGGTAATCGTTTATCTATAACTACACCATTCAACCCCCCTTCTACTTTTACCCCGATACTCCCTAGGGATGCCATAGACATCTTCCATGAGAATGTGGTAGGAGAGTTAAAAGAACTGAAATACAATGTATCCAAATCGAAATGGAAATTTGATAGATTAACACAAGGATACAAAGCACTAACGACCCGCGTAGCAAAAGAGAGAGAGATAATTGTCAGAGGAAGTGACAAAGGCGGGAATATAGTGCTAATGACGAAATTTAACTATGACAAAGAGGCATTTTCACAATTAAACAACAGAGAAAGTTATGAGCGCATCAAAGCACAATCAGTGACTATTATGAAAACGGAATTTCACCCAAAACTTTCTCGCAGGAAAACACAAAAATTAATCAGCGAAACGGAATACAAATACCTTAAAGTGGATAATCCTATAACACCGATTATGTACTTTATCCCCAAGGTACACAAGGATCCATTGAACCCCCCTGGCAGGCCAATCATTTCGGCCAGGGGTAGCCTACTTGAACGAGCATCTATTTACATAGATTATTTTTTACAGGGCTATGTGCAATCGCTGGATTCTTATGTGCGGGACACCAGTGACTTTCTTTTGAAAATAAGAAACATTGAGTGGGTACCTGGGGACTGGCTGGTAGCGTTAGATGTCACCTCGCTATACACCAGTATTACACATGAACATGGATTAACAGCTGTTAAGTATTATTTGTCCAGACGTTCATCTATATTTGATGCACACAATTTGATGATATTAAATATGTTGGAATTCTGTTTACAAAATAACATTTTCATGTATAGCAATCTCTTATACCGACAACTACAAGGAGTGGCGATGGGAGCCAGCTTCTCCCCGAGCTTCGCTTGCTTACACATGGGAGCTTGGGAGGAGCTGGTTCTCAGAACCTCATATCAACAAGTCCTTGACAATAATGTGATTGCCTGGTATCGTTATATTGACGATTTGTTTATTGTTTGGAGGGGCAGCAAAGAATCTGTCTTAACTTTCATTGATAACATCAACCTCAATGAACTCAATCTCAAGTTCACTGCAACGATTAGTCAAAACTCAGTCACTTTTTTGGACACAGAGGTGTACATAGAGAACAATCAAGTGGAATCCAAAATCTTTCGCAAGTCTACGGCAGGAAACAGTAGTCTACACGCGGCTAGCGCCCACCCTAGGCACCTTGTAGCAAGTATCCCGTATGGAGAGATGCTCAGGATGAGGCGTGTGTGCAGTAACACAGTTGAACTGAAAAAAGCCCAAGATGAGAGTAAGGAGCGCTTTCTTGAGAGAGGCTACTGAGGTTTGACAATTGAAGAAGCCATTACCAAATCCATGGCAAAGACTAGGAATGAACTCCTGGAGGGGGATCCCAACAGAAGTAAATTGATTAGTAGTGGCAATAATGAGTCAGCTAAATTCAGAATCATTATTGGTTTTAGCAGACAGCATCGTGATATCTACAGGATTGTCAACAAACACTGGTCCCTAATCAGAAGTGACCCCATCATTGGAATGAAGTTACCAAAACGAGTGTCCTTAACATACAGTAGAGCTCCATCTCTGAAAGATCGAATTGTAGACACTAACCCTGAACCCATCAACAAAAGCACTTGGTGGCAAACAAACAAAGGTTTTTATAAATGCAAGACTTGCAAAGCTTGTAAACATGGAGTCAATACTAAGACATACATGGACGGATTCAGTGGAACACATCATCTGATCTCTCAGCTATTGACTTGTAAAACTGAATACGCCATATATGTATTACAATGTCCATGTTCCCTCAAATACGTTGGGAGTACAAAACTCCCAGTACACCAACGTATATTACAACATTTGAGGGCCATAACGAATGGAGACAACACGTACCCTGTAGCCAGGCATTTTCGTGATCATCACCAAAGCAACAACAACTTACTCACTTATTATGTGATTGACACGATTAATGCAAATAGACGGGGAGGTGACAGGGAGTCCAGACTAAGAAAGTTGGAAACAAAATATATCCTTCTGTTGGACACTAAGGCTCCAACTGGATTAAATGTCACGGAGGACATGTACACTTGTCTACCTTGATTCAATGGATTCTTTAATATCACCCCATGGCTGTGTAACCTATAGACCTGATATTATACCCGGCTGGGATATATCAGTGCAATGGGCCAATGGAAGTGTGTATACGTAGGTTGACGTTCTGTTATGACTACTGCTGTCTAATTTGATAAGGTGTTTTTAAATGATAAAGGCATATGGTATTGTGTCAAACCTTATGGGTCCTAATGCCCTATTGGTTGAACTTTTTTGAACATAAAATTATCATCTATGATGAGTCTTATGCACTAAAAAATATATATTTTTTGCACTAACAAAATCTATGGTCTCCCTACATAATGCAACATAACTATAATAACTGCTTGATAAGGATAAGTTTTAATTGAAGTAAACTCATATAGAGGAAAGTAACTAAGATGGAAGTGTAGTATTATCATCTTTGAAGAGCAAATGTCTCAAATATTGGTGATGTGATATTTCATTATAATATATTTACATACATGCGATGCTTTGCACTAAATTTGCAATTTGCACAAATGCGATATTTGCACGTTGTATTTAATATAAAGCACTTCAGGCACTTGCACTTTGGTTGTAAATAATATGAAATGATTTTTAAATATATATTTATTAATTATATTTATAGTTATTTAATGATATCACATCCAAAGATGGACATTTGTAGGCTCAATCTAAAATTATTGACCTATATTAAGTGTGATAAATACGTCCAATAGGTATTTGACCATGATTTTTTCCTTAATTTCAGGTATTTTACTTCAATGAACCTGTCAAAGTATGAAGATATGATATAAAGTGGATAAACACAGCATTTTATATTGTTAAATACACAAAGATATGAAAGATGTGGAAACCATAGTATTTTTACTATATCTCTGTTCAGTCCTACATGTGATTTAATTTGCACCAATCACTGGCACTTTAAAAGAACGTATCACGATTATGAACACTGTCATGTGAACAAGGCTCCTCGGAGCCGAAACGTCATGCGGCAAATTTGCACTGAATAAATGAAAACAGCACCTCAACTGGTCCGTGTCTGCGTTTTTCTGTGGTGTGGAGGATTCCAGGTACATGGAAACAGGACACTGATGCTTTGATATATATATATATATATATATATATATATATATATATATATATATATATATATATATATATATATATATGAGAAACCACAATCCTGAAGCGCCGAACAGCAAACGGACACAGCCAGGTACAGACCACAAACCAAGGATTTAGAAGAAAGTAATGTGCTTTATTCCATCAATGGGGATGGCAGCATGGCGCGTTTCGTCCGGGAAACCCGGACTTGATCACATATATATATATATATACAGAATCTGTACTTTTGGATTTACACAGCCTAAGGATTCAAAGTATTATTGTTTAGGTGATTAGGAACTGCAAAATAAGAAGTGTTTATTCCTGCATGCGCATGGATTTCCTGGCATGCTAAAAACAAATACAGCATTAACACAAAAGAAGCATTTTAGTGATTTTTGTTTGCTAACCTTAACAGGGGACTCAAGAGGCGGCCTTCTGCTCTTCCCCTGTGAAGCACACCCTTATATGCATGCTGGTGTGTATGGTTCTCTGCTACCTGTTTATAAGATACGAGAAAAGTACTAATTGCATGATATTGTAGTTCATGGGAAACAGGCTTTTAGGATTCCCTTTCGTTTATACACCTTTCTTTAGCGCAACCTATCATTGCTGAGCTAGTTGCATGAACGTTTATTCATTCCTCTCAAATAGGACGGGGGAATTGTTGTTTTGTTTTACAGTCAGTCAGTCAAAATCTTTATTCGATTTAGTTAAAAATCATACAAAGAGATAAAACCTTGCAAGACAAATAAAAACTATTTACAATATCATACAAATTAGTGCATACAATTATATTCTGTACCAGGCTCCATGTAAAAAGAGAGGATTAAATTCATTTTATACAAAGTTTAAAAAAATGTTAATAAAACTCATTTAGGGGGGCCCATTACTCTGATGTGTTTTTTTTTTAGTTCTAGCTGCCGCCACCAAGAAATTTGCCATGCAAAATGTAATGCGAATGTCGTTCAGCGATTGGAGATAGAGCAGGGCTGGTCTCACCTGTGTGAAGCCAGCCTCATTTAAAACAGGTAACAAATATTTTTTCCTGGGCTCTAGAAAAACAAACACAAAACATAACGAAATGCATGGTGTCTTGGACCGAAAAATAATCACAACAACAGGGGGGAGCTAGCTCTGGTTTTTCCCAAGTTTTGAAGTTACCCAGATAAAAATGTAACAAATTAAACCTAAACTTGGTCAAGAGAAACCTATGAAATGGCTTCGTGACGAAACCAAGGTAAGGTGCTAGTGCAATGGGGTTTACAATCAGATAATGATTCCTCACTGCCGGTTTCTGCAGTTCCCTTTCCTCACGACCCACTCTTGCCCTACCCATGAACTGCTTCTTAATTAAGTCTATATCCTGTTTCTTAATGTCCATGGGGTATGTAAAGAGTTCTGGCCGTCCCAGGTCTGAAAAGGATTTCATCAGATAGGCCAGCCATGGCACCCTTTTGAAGTGGTCCAAAGACATGACATCGGCCATGATCTTGTGGTTAAGGGGCAGTTCTTCATTGAGCCACGTCTTTAGCCAAAAGATCAAGGGCGCCATGTTCAGCCTATCAATGACGAAATCCAGTCCCATCTCCATATGTATGGAAAAGGTCAGTGTGGACTGTGGGACGGACAAGAGGGACCGTAAAAATCTGTTTTCCGCCTTCTGTATTGGTTCAAGGTTTACATAACCCCAAATGGGTGAACCATATAAGGCCAGAGCAACAGATTTGCTATCATAGATCTTCAGGAGGGCTTCCATCGGCCTAGCACCCAGCCTGCTTGCAAATCCCATGAGAGCTGCTGATGATCTAGTCACCGCCGGCCTCTTAGCTCTGACCTGGGGTCCCCAAGAGCCCCTCTGATCAAAAAGGACCCCCAAGTAAGGGAAAGTCGAGACTCTGGTGACAACCTCGCCTTTACATTCAAAGGTTTTGGATTTCCTCTTATTACTTTGGCGCCCAACAACCATTGTATGTGATTTATTTGTATTTATTTTTAAGTCCAGATGGTCCATAAATCTGCCAAAAGCATCCAGAAGACGTTTCAGACAGACGCCAGTGCGAGCTATCAGCACCGCGTCATCCGCGTACAAGAGAGCAGGGATCTTAACTGCTCCTGCACGCGGAGCATCACCCTCAACGTCCTCCAGGTAGGCCCCCAAGCCATTGATGTAAATGGTAAAGAGCAGCGGGCCAATATACAGCCCTGCCTGACCCCACGCATAGAATTAAAACGGGGCGTACACCTTCCCTCATTTGTAACCCGCACCGCAGCAAATAGCTCTTGGTGAAGGGAAGCCATGTACCTGACCAGCGCCTCATCTATCCCCATCCCCAGGAGGGTGGTCCACAGCTTAGACCTGTTCACCAAGTCGAAGGCCGAGGAGAGGTCCATAAACGCTAGGAATAGAGACCCCTCCTTGGCCACCGTATATTTCGAGATCAACAGGTGTAAGTTGGAGCATTGCTCAACCGTTCCTCTCCTCTCTCTGAACCCATATTGAATATCGGCCAGCCCCCCGCACTTCTCGACGCTATCCCTCAGTTTAACCAGAAGGACTCTGCCTAAGATCTTAACTGCAGAGTCCAGGAGGGATATAGGCCTATAACACCCGGGATCATCCTGCTGGCCCTTCTTAAAAATGGGGACGATGGTGGAGGTTGCCCAGGTGGTTGGCAGAGATTTGCCATTAGCGGCGGTGAAGACGTTAGCCAAAACAGCCGCCCATAGCTTGGGTGAGTAAATATAAAAATCGGCCGGCACCCCGTCAGGGCCAGGGGCCTTATTCTTGGTAGTGGCCACAATAGCTTTCTCCACCTCTGACCTTTTAAAATAAATAGGGGGAGCATCCGGGACCACCAGGGAACACACTTGACTAGCCGTCTCGTTGTCTCCGTACACCGTTCTAAAGTGGGCCAGCCATTTGTCGTCGGGGATGACACAATCCATGGCAACATTGGCTGAATCAGAGAAGAAGGGCTGGTTAATTATATCCTAAAATTGCCTGCTGTCCCTTAGGACAGCCGTAGAAAGGAGATTCTCCCAGGCTTCGTGCTTAATGTTGTCTTGTCTGGTCTTGACTGCTTGCTTGTATTCCTTCCTCAAAATAACAATGTCAGCCCTTGGCCTAGGTTTTAACTTCAGGGCTGCCATTAAGGATTTATGTGCTTTTGAACAAGTAGCGTCAAACCAGCGCTGCTTATTGCACACTCCCTTCCTGGTTTTTACCAATAAGTCCTGTGAAACCTGCCCACAGATTGTTTGAAAGGCCCCTATGATTTCGCAGTCTAAGGCATTTGGGTTTTGGCACATCGCCACGTGGCCTCGATTTTCGGGAAAACTTCCGCATAAAAGTTCTCCGGAAATACTTTTGCCCATTTAAGTCTTCTGCCCTGGTCGGATGTGCGTAAGGTATATCCTGGTTTTATTGACCCCGGCATAGGCCCCATAAAATCACCCCAAGCGACATCAAGTGTGACAGGGTTGTGGTCACTGTAATGGGAGGGAACTGTACGATAGGAGCTGACCCTGTTTAAGATGCCAGGTGTTACAAAGATATAGTCAATAATTGTTCCAGGGTCAGTTCCCGTGAAAGTAGCTACTCGTGACCCCCCTTCCGGTTCAAAAAGATTAAAATTGGCCAAAAGATCTTCCAGGTCCTCACCATGTGTAGTATGCTCAAAGTGGGGGCCTTCAGGTCCTTCTCCCCCCTCCTTATTACTTAAGCCACACAAGAGCTTGCAGGGATGAATATTAAAATCGCCCAGTAGTATGCACTCCGAGTCGATATGCATGTTGGGACTGACTGACATTAAAACAGAATCTAATCTGGCGATATTATTATCACCATTGTCCCTATTCCAGGAATTATAGAAATTAATATATAATGTTCTCCTGGTAGGGTGAATTTCCCTTTCGAAGATAAGGATATTGGGGGAGACATTTTTAATCAGTTTTAGGGATCCTTTGAGATCTAAGGAAAATAAGATTACGAGGCCTCCCCTAGCTCTACCAGCTCTGCTAGGGGTGGCGGGTTCAACAAAGCTGGTAAACCCATTCATCCAGAGGTTAGCGGTAGTATCCCATGTTTTTGGAGGGCAATTACCTTATGCCCAGAGACAAATCTAGTCCACTCCCTGTCATTTCTTTTGGAGCTAATACCTGCCACGTTCCAACTGAATATCTTACACGTCCCTGCCTCATCATTGATTGTGTGGCCTCCCCCCTCTGTTGGGAGTGTTGGATTGACTGATAGTCATTCTATGTCCTCCAGACCCGACAGGGGGGCGAAACGATTATTTGTGACCAACCCACTACCCTCGGAGGCGCTCTGGTGGTCACGAGAATGGCAAGTTGACAAGATAGTTTGGCGCCTTAGGGGTTGTAAGGATGTGTGTCCATAGGGGCTCCCCTCTCCTTGGGGTAACCTCCCACCCAACCTACTCCCCTGGAAGCGTCCGGATTGCATAGTGCGAATGGGGGGTGGGTAGAAAAAACCCAGAGGGACAGGTCTCAAGTGGTCCTTTAAGGAGATAGCGGAGCCATCCCAGAAGAGTCTATCCTTGCGTGGATGATCATGTCCGCGATATTCTCCCCACAACATGTGTCTGAACACCACTTGTTGGCCTTGGCCATGAAGTCCGTAGTAGATTCCACCTCGCCTTCCCTGAGTGGGGGTACCCCTATGAAAACAGCAACTAATGGGGATGCTTCAGGTGGTAGATTAAGTTTATATTTGCTGTGGGCTACCTTCCTAGGATCAGGTATACATAGCTGAGACTGCGGGCGTAATTGCCCCTCCAGACTTGAGGGGGTGCCTCCTTAACTAGAGGTGGAGCTTTGGTAACCCCTGCGCGGGTCTCAGGTTGCAGCACCGCACATGGTGCCTGTACTGTTACTCCCTTACCAGACACCTTCCTGCTCCCCTCACCCTTGGGGCACAGCCCTCTATCATGTGTGACCAAACAAGGGGAATGGGTGTTAACGAGTCTATCGATTAATGCACATTTCTTAAGAAGACCTTCTAAACAAGTATTTAGTGTATCCACAATATCCTTCGCAATCCCAACAAGTAAAGGTTCAATCCTTGCGACAAAGAGAGCCTCCAGTTTGTCTCCCATGGGGTCAGTTGGTAAGTTGGCTGTGCTCACCCTGTTGACATTATTATCCGTCGTTCGCCTTGATGGTTGAGTAATTAACTGCTGGCTCGGCTTGGACTGTCTAGCTGGTGAAATGGGGATAAATGCCTTGGCTGTAGGGCATAGGGGTGGAGGATTAACAATTGTCACCACTGGGTCCAAGGGTAACGGGGGATTGACATTAGGCGCGGTGTCA
The DNA here is from genome assembly GCF_964261635.1 of Lissotriton helveticus. Lineage (NCBI taxonomy): Eukaryota > Metazoa > Chordata > Amphibia > Caudata > Salamandridae > Lissotriton > Lissotriton helveticus. Next base: position 986,428,787 of record NC_136063.1, read on the forward strand.
CCCAGGTCTGTCGGGGTAGATGGTATACTAACTGAATGAGGAGTGGTAGACAGATCCAGTTCGTACTCAGCATTGGCGATTTCCTTCGTCAAAGCTCCCACTGCCGAGGAAAGATAGGTCATGATTGATTTGGAGTTTCTTGGGACCCTAGCATTTTTCCCACCCTCCTCCATGTTCGATGCTTTCTTGCGCTTACCCATTTCAACTAAAGATGTTAAGGATGTGGCCCAGCCCGGCCTCCTCCGGACCTCGGACTGCCACAGACGGCCTCTGCCCGGGCTCAGCCCGGCGACGCCCGCGCGCGTCCTGCGACGCGGAGGGAAGGGCAGCCTCTAATATGCCTCCGGGCGGAAGCCCCTGTGGTCCGACGGCGTCCCCGCGAAGCAGGGGACGCTGGGAGTTGTAGTCCTGGCTTACTGCCGGTCCCTCTCGGCGGCCGCGGATGGTCTGCGGCGGCGGGGGCAAGCAGTGGCGAGTATGGAGCCTGTGATGTAGCGACCTGAAAGCAGCAACCCCAGTGCCGGTGAGAGCGTCTCCCCCAGTAATCAAGTTTTCCAGCAGCTGAGAGGAAAGCCGTCAGGGATGCCCAGAACAGTCAGCGGCCAATAGTAAAACCCGTAGTGGCACTTTCTCAGCCAAGAGAATCATACGGGCTAACCACACTCGTAGTATCCTCAAAAGAGAAAAAAAAAATAAAATAAAGTAAACCCAGATTTTTGGGTATATTTTCAATTATGTTCAGCAAGCTGCGTTCACTTTATCAGCGAGCAGCTGATAGCGATTAAGCCTTTCCGCTTTGCCGGCAGCCCGTTTGTCCCCGCAGTGAAACGGCTCCCAGTAGCTCCCAGCGCTTCCAGCGCAGCGTGGAGAGCAGGCAACGTGACCAGCCAGCTCCACACGGTCGATCCGAGCTGCAGCAGAACAACGGAACACAGCCGTGGCAGGTAGGAAGAACGCCGCTCAACTCCCTTTCCGTTCTCCCTCGTAGCAATTACTTCAGCATCCTTTGCCTCTTTCCACCTTTCCGCTGTTCTTCAATGCATCCCTCAATACCGTCTGTACCATCTACATGCCTTGATTCCGCATGTATTCCGAGACCGCTCTGCTTCTGCTTCCCAGCGGCGGTGTCAGTCCGCCATCAGTTTTGTTTTACAGGTACGGAAAGCCAAAATTGTTAGCCGTAAGAGGGATATTGTACAAACCACTACTTACCAGTATTGTTTTGCTTTTCAGAGCTCCCTCCCTGCTGATCCCTTCCCCCACTGGATCAACCCATTCACCTGTGCTATTATAGCATTCAGGGTTGGGACTGTTGAGATGTGGACCCCTTTTTTGCACCAACCCGTTCCTGAGGAATCATCGAGCTGACAATCCTGCTGTACTTTTATCCTTGGAAACAACATGGATAACGGGACATTGGCTCTTGCCATCCAATCACTGCATTGTCTACAAGCTGACATGAAGAAGGAGGGAAGTGCCCCTGCTCAGGACAGGTTTTCCAATGTATTTTTCCTGGTTCCTCTGATGGATGACCAGAATGTGCCTGTCACTGCTCCCAATTTTCAATGTTGTACTGTTTTTGTGTGGTTTGCAACAATTGGGGGTTTCCTGATGTAAAAATAAAATTCTCAAGTTAGGGAGAATGCAAGTAACTAGGGAATTAGTAATAGACACAACAGATACACATCGAACCTCAAATAATGTTACTGTCATGAAGTATGGGGAAAATGATGTAGTTGAGAATTCAAGACAAGTCAAGTCAACAGCAAGCTTTATTCGGTTAAAAGAAAATGTAAACCATCAAAGTACAGTGCCACACAAAATTCATAAAGAAAATTCACTACGTACATAAGATACGATTAATACCAACATACATATTTTATAGTTATTAGGGAAAGACCATTTAAAATAACTTGGCCCTTACAAACACAATACTTGGCTTTCAATAAATAATTAAAAAGATTGTCACCCACTGAATATGCATTTTACAAATTCCATAACAATAAAAGTTCATACCAATAAAAATTCCTTAATCATAAAGTCACCACAAGTGCACAGGTAGAAAGCTCATATCATAGTAACTGCATCTTATTTCTTCGTCTAATTGCCCCTGTGATATAGCTAACCACTCCGAAACATACCATCGGGGACCTCAGACATTGCAGATATATCAGGGCTGGCTTGATCTGTTCAAAGTTACAGCCCTTTAACAATGGCAATATGAATTTCTTGCGTATTGAGACATAAAAATCGCTAAAGAAAATCATATGTAAGGTGTTCTGGTCTGAAAAGTTGTCACAGGGGCATGGACCAAAGGCCCCCACCTTCGAGAAGCCTTTTGGGAAAGAAAGTAGCCATGGAAGCATATTATACTTAAATCTTGTTAATACAAACAAATGAAATGGTTTGTTTATATATTAAACCAAAGCACGCAGCAGCTGACCAAGGTTTCGCACATCAACTTTGTCTGTTTCGAAGATATTTAGTGGTGCTGCTACTCTCACCATCCGCTGCCAAGGATGTATATCAAAGCAATAGAATAAAAGAGTAGAGAGGCGCACTCAATGAAGTCAGTAACACAAAGAGTCCATTAAATATGTAGGTCTTCTGTTCTTTTCTTAAATATATTCTTTATTTTCTTTCACATACAACGGCACAGCCAACGCGTTTCATTCCCATTCGTGCCTAGGGAATTTCATCAGGGCATATACTGAATAGTCAAGTTGATACGATAGTCCTAGATGAGGTTGCTCTTAGGAAGCTGGTGTGAAGAATGATCACAGTAGACCACAGCGTGTTCCTGAGAAAGCTCGACACTCAGGTCCAAGTGGAATGGTTGTTCGAGTCCCCCGAGTTAGCTGAGATGTACAACTTTGAAGAGTCAAGGTGTATGTTGATCCTGGACCCCTTAGGGGAACTGCAAGGTGGAGGGGGGTCAGCGCGCTCCGGGAGATAACCTGCGTGTATAGTGGTTTTCTTCGCGTTATTGCGAAACGGGACCTCTGGGTCCGGGAGCGCGCTGACCCCCCTCCACCTTGCAGTTCCCCTAAGGGGTCCAGGATCAACATACACCTTGACTCTTCAAAGTTGTACATCTCAGCTAACTCGGGGGACTCGAACAACCATTCCACTTGGACCTGAGTGTCAAGCTTTCTCAGGAACACGCTGTGGTCTACTGTGATCATTCTTCACACCAGCTTCCTAAGAGCAACCTCATCTAGGACTATCGTATCAACTTGACTATTCAGTATATGCCCTGATGAAATTCCCTAGGCACGAATGGGAATGAAACGCGTTGGCTGTGCCGTTGTATGTGAAAGAAAATAAAGAATATATTTAAGAAAAGAACAGAAGACCTACATATTTAATGGACTCTTTGTGTTACTGACTTCATTGAGTGCGCCTCTCTACTCTTTTATTCTATTGGTTTGTTTATATACATTAAGTATGGCTGGATTCCTCCCCCAGTACTTAAAATGACAAAGCTTCTAACTGAGGGTTTGACCAGCTCACCTTGTTCCCTCGTTAACATAGACCTGTTTAAGAACTGGAGTTTAATGGCTTTAATGGCCGCCTTGCCCAGCGATCTTGGGTTTGTAAACAAGTCAAGGCTGCCCAGAATATCCATTTGGGTTTTAACATATCTGAGCCAAGGGACATCAAGGGCTCTATCTAGTGACATACAATCCTGGACTATTTCTTGATTCAAATTTGGCGGTTGCTGAGCCCAAATTCTTAGCAAGCCTAATAATGGAGCCACAGCAATCTGGTCTTGGATGTAGCCAACTCCTAAGTCCTCATGTACATTAAAATTAGCAGCGGAAACTGGTAGCGACAATAATTTCCGTAAAACGATGGTTTCTGCTACTTGTATTTCTCTAGCGTCTGTGTAGCCCCATACCTCACTCCCATATAAAGCCATGGGGACACACTTTGCATTGTAAATTTTCATAAGGGCTGGGAGTGGCTTAGAACCTATCCGCTTGGCGAACCCCAGGACAGCCCCCGTAGACCTGGCTAGAACATTCTTTTTTAAAATTCGCTGCGTCACCCATGACCTTCTATGATCAAATACTATCCCTAAATATGGAAATGTTGGGACTTTGGTCAGTTCCATGCCTTTACAGAAAAATGTTGCCTTTTTTGCCTTTTTTCCACCTATCGTCATTGAGTGCGATTTCTTAAAATTAGTTATAAAGTCAAGAGAGTCCATAAAACTAATAAAACGATCTAAAAGCAATTGCAGTCCTCTCGCTGTTCTAGCCACCAAGACTGCGTCGTCAGCATATAACAGTGCTGGGATTCTTTTGGAGCCTACCCTTGGGATGTCTTCACAAGATGTTGTTAATGCATCGCCCAAATTATTTATATAAAGTGAAAATAACAGAGGGGCAAGGATACATCCTTGCCTTACTCCACATTTGACAGGCCATGCTTCAGTTAAGCTCCCGTTTTCATTGTAATGAACTGCAGCTGTGTTATTCTCATGTATTTCAGTCAGGAAGGATATCAGAGTGGGATCAAGCCCAATGTCAGAAATAGAGGCCCTTAACTTTTGCCTATTTACAAGGTCGAAAGCAGTTGAGAGGTCCATAAAAGCTAAATGTATATCCCCCTGCCTTGCGACCGTGTACTTTCCTATAACCAAGTGTAAGTTCAGACATTGGCCCACGGTACTTTTCCCCTGCCTGAAACCATACTGCAAATCAGAGACAATGTCATTATTATCCAGCCATTCTGTCAGCCGTGCTAAAACAACTTTCCCCAATATTTTTGCAGCAGAGTCCAAGAGTGAGATTGGCCTGTAACAGGACGGATCTTCTCTTGAGCCCTTTTTAAATATTGGGACTATGACTGCTTTGCCCCACGTTCTTGGGAACCCTGCCTTGGTGGAAGCGTTAAAAACTCTAGTTAAAATCTTTGCCCACACACTTGGATCGGCCCATGTACACATCCGCCGGGACCCCATCCGGGCCCGGTGCTTTCCCTTTAGAGGTTGATAGAATTGCTTCCATGACTTCCTCCTCTTGAAAGATAATTTTTGATACATGGTTAAGGTCCCTATAGCAAGTAGACGATGGTTGAGTGCTCACAGAATATAGACCACTGAAGTATTCCACCCATCTTTCTGGGAGGATGAGGCAGTCCTTGTAGGTATTGTCTGCCTCATCAAAAACTGGACTATTTATAACCTTCCAGAAGTGGGTACTACTTTTCAGGGTACTAGCTTGACTTAATTCCTCCCAAGCCAGAATTCAACTTGAGGGGGGAATGGTAATATTGGAAAATCCAATGTCAATTTACACCATGATATATGTACGTATAAAAATGAACTCGCATCTCAGTTGTTGAATTTACCCTACGTGACCTCCCCTTCAAACCCAAGTCAGACATACGTGGTTAAGGCAGGCTCTGCGACCTAGGCCTGAAGCAACTGATTGACAGTTCACAGATTGGTGGAACACGAAACCCTTTGACAGAATGTGTGAACAGAAAAAAACAGATCGATCCCATAGACAGGCAGTGACACCACAATTGTATCAGGAGATTAGCCCCAATAAAACACGCTTGACCAGAGAGGCATGCATTCTCAAAAATACCATACAGCCAGATGCCACACTATTGGTCTCATTGCGATAGTGGGCAGTCCGGCCACAGCCCGCTATCACGTCAGTCACACAACCGACTGACAAGTAGGTGGCCATCCAACCACTCAATTACGACGTGTCCTCCGGGCTGGCGGTCGCAAAGTGCTCATTTACACGGCGGCTTGTGTTGCAGTCCAGGAAAAGGGCCGCAGCACAGGCCGGTGTTTAAATTAGAAATTCCTGCAAATCCATGCACCTTATTTGGGCCACCTAATATCCCTTGCTGACAGCCAGTACATGGCAGAGTGACTGACTCAGCACCACTTTCATGGTCAGAGGCGGCTCCGACCGCTGCCCCGTTGGAATCTTAGATCCTGTCGGATGCGGCAGTCTTGACTCTGACTGCTGTGGGCCAACCGCCACGCATTGTAATGTGGTGGTCGGCCCTAAGGGCTATCAGTGGTTGGTCGGTGGCAGTCCAACCGCCATTGTGATGAAGCCCTAAGTTAGGAACACGCAGCAAATCAGAACATAGCATGCATATTACACGCAGTGATCATGCGCTCTTCATGCCGGGCATATGGACACGTACCCACTGGCCCTGAAGTATATTCACAGAAGGACAAGGCCCACCTGCAGTTCTTGTCAAACACCGATTTATGGCCCTGTGACTAAGCTCAGATTTCCCTGCCACTGCGTTTAATCAAACAACTGTTCCAGTTTTGCCATATGCCTCTTGTCTTTCATTTTTTCAAAACTAAATACTAAATTTCTAACTCAAGCAGGATATGTATGAGTATGTTTATATATAATCATGACACATTTATTTTTTTTAAAGTGTGTACTACTAATACATAAAGAAACTGAAAGTATTACCATTTAACTTACCACCTTTATTCACGTTTTAGAAGGTTTAGACAAGATTGCATCCCTAACTTCTGATGGAGTATTCACAGGAGTACAACCAAGAGTACTTCTCTGATTGTGAAAATCAATAGATTAAAGATGTTGGCTGCAGATTCTCTTTGTTCATGTGTGTTCTATGACCATTTCACTTTAAACAGTTTTCATTTATTGCACTGCTGCCCTGAGTGAGAAATAAAGAATGGGCTGCACAAGGTTTGCCTCCAGGCCGTTCCACAAACCTGTGCTTATTTGCTGTGTATGCAAGGTTTAGTGCAGCCATTGCCAGAAATATGATTGCTAATCACAATTATTTATCGTAGGTCATTGCAATAGATTTTGAGTTTGATCCAACTGGCTTATTTCAGCATCACCTTTAGGTTCAGGCACCCTCCTTTCTTTCCTAATTCAGTAAACTTGACTGTCGAATTGGATTTCTTACTTCAAGCAGTAGACAACTCCTCAACACCTGCTTCCCAATTAGTTTATTGTTTTTTTTCATTAGTATCAAGAATTTTACATTTTAAGCAAGAGGTTTGATAGCACAGGTACTATTTCACATCCGACTATGGCTTTCATTATGAGTGGCACAGTGTTAGACCTGATAAATAATGATACTGTGGGATATTTTATTCATAGGGCGCAGTAAATAGCACAAAGTACACATTAAGGGGCCTATTTATGAGCCAGCAATGTGTTGCAAGAGCTACGTAGACCTTAGACATGATTTATGAAACCACACAAGGCCACTTAGCGTGGCCCTGAGTTGTGCCATAATTGTGGAGCAAGGCAACACAGCCTTTGCCTTTCTCTGCACTAGGAAGGCGTTCCATGGACATTGCCACACAACTCCCATGGTTTTGTACGCATTCCCAGAATTCCCAGAAGTGATAGACCTAGGAATGCCCCAAAAAGATGCACCTTCTCAGGTGACTTCCTCTATCCATGTTTGCTGCGTTCTGCAACACACATAGAAAGAGGAATATGCCTCTCAGGATTGTTTTTTAGAAGAAAGGTGCCTCTTCCTGCACAAGAACATTCCGGAATACAATGCAGGCACACTTGCACCATGGTGCAAGTGTGCCTGCATTTGTGATAGGCTGCTAAAAGGGCACCAGTGCAAAGGAAAAGGCAGGAATGTGCAGTAATGCCTTAAATATGACACATTTCTCCCATTTCCCTGTCACGCAGTGCTGCGCAGCACAATGACTTGCTGAGCTGCACTGCATGACATTCTCGTAAATAGGCCTCCAAAGTTTTTTCCTCTAACATGAGGCATAATATGCAGATTAAGGTAGTTGACATACCAAAATCTGCATTTTCCCGGTATTTCCGAGCCTCATGCTCCCTTTAAATTCCTGTGGGATTGAGTGTCAAAATTTAACAGGGGATGCAGTTTTTTCACACCCAGTATGTACTGGGTTAAATAAAAATCACAAAACTCATAATTCCAAAGTTTGCGGTAATCAGGGGGAATAGCAGGCCACCCATAATAAGGGTTTAGCTGGATGCGTTCTGAATACTTTAAGGCTTGGATATGTGAAAGTTGATACTATACTTAGATGCCTTTATTAGCTGCTTTACTATTTAATTCGCCATCTTAAATAAGGTTTAAATATCAGTAAATTATCTTCCTTAACTTGGTGAATCAGTGCAGTACTTGGGGGCTGGGGAGGGGGGCGGAATTGTGCGGCAGATGCTTCTGCCCTAGGTAAAACAAGCATTTGCAATGCAATAGGTCTCGCATTTACGCAAATTTAGGCTATTGGCATTGTAAAAAAAAAATGCCTTTTTAAAAAAAAAAAACATAAATAAAAGGCATTGTCATTTACAATGCCAATAGCTTAAATCTGTGTAAATGCGAAACCTATTGCATTGCAAATGCTTGTTTTAAAAAGCCTCAATATTTGAAAATGACATCCTCCCACTTGCAAACAGGAACTTAGTTTCCATATATTTAGCACCCCCTTCAAAGAACTTGTTTGCTCGCACAAGGCAAAATGCGAAATCGGTGGTGGAATGTAACAAACACGTAAAACATATCTAACATACGTGCATCTTCTGTTCATGTGAGTTAGGGCCTACATCATCTTCATTGGCTTTTGGCTAGATGTGCGCTATAGAAATACTACATACATACATACACACATACAGACGTACATACAAACATGCCTACATACATACATACAGACATACATACAGACATACCTACATACATACAGACATACATACATACATACATACATACAGGCAGACAGGCAGACAGACACAAATACAGACATACAGACATACACACATACAGACATACAGACATACATACCTACATACATACATTGCATACATACATACAGACAGACATACAAACATACAGGCATACATACCTACATACATACATTGCATACATACATACAGACATACATTACAACAACAACAAGGGGAACCGTGAGCGAACAATATTTAGCGGGGTCCCGTGTACATGTCCGGAAGACTAGTAGCACAAGAGGGGTACAAAGTTCCCCGACAAGAGTGTGTGAGACAAGAGTGCGTGCAGCATAGAGAAAGGGAGAAAGGGAAGGGCATTTCCCTTTGTGGAATTAAAACCCTCACACACCTAGCAAGCTAGATGTCATGCTTCATCATATGGGTTCTGCTCCTCGTCAGACTGGCGCTGCAATGTCTGACGGGCACCCGTAAAGGGGCTCTTTATCGGAGATCTTTTGTTCCGGCCATATGGTGCGTGTGGGTGAGAGGACAAGTGAAGGTGTAGTCGTGAAGGGGTGGTGAAAATAAAAAAGGTGGGTCAGTCCACAAGGATATTTATTAGCGTGGCTGACACCCTTGGTTAAAATAGTGGGAGGGGAGATATATGCCGAGAAGTGTGTTCAGCAAAATACCTGCGACCCTCAGATCAGGTCAACATGTTTCTTGCCCAGGTGGCAATTCCTCAGGACCTAGGTGCTCAGTACTACACAGTGAAATTGAATAAAAGCTCAATGTACAACCTTATTCCAGGAGGTCAAAAGGAAGGCAGGCCGACAGGTCCTGCTATTGAGTGGCGACCCTAAGTGACTCCCTAAGATGCCTCGCAGTCTGCTCTCGTGGGACCTGCGCATATGGTCAGGTACCGTAAAGATGCGCGGTCACAGCCGTCACAACCTACCCCCACGAGCCTGGTCAGGGCATCTGAGCAACCTTTCTCCCTTTCTCTATGCTGCACGCACTCTTGTCTCACACACTCTTGTCGGGGAACTTTGTACCCCTCTTGTGATACAGACATACATACCTACAGACATACAGACATACATACAGACATACCTACCTACATACATACATACATACACACATACATACAGACAGACATACCTACATACATACATACATACATACATACATACCTACATACATAAATACATACATACACACACATACAGATATACAGACATACCTGCATACATACATACAAACATACATGCATACATACATACAGACAGACCTATATACATACATACAGACATACATACAGACATACAGACACGCCTACATACATACATACATACATACATACATACAGACATACAAACATACATACATACATACATATACACACACATACAGACATACCTACATACATACATACAGACAAACAGACATACCTGCATACACACGCAAAAACCAGTAGATAGGGTTGTCCAGTAGAGGTAGAGCTGGTTTTGGTAGCTGGGTGGTCAGGGTTCCTATTGTAAACAGTGTCCTAAAGGTTGAAGGCTTGAATTTTGTAACTCAGTCAGCCTTTCATTCTTTTAGGGCATCAAAATGAGCACCGCTGAGTGCTGCAAGTGGCGCAGTAATCCAGATGTTACTGTTCATAAGAGATACCGTCTGCATTGAGATTGCCACTCATGGGGAGATATCACGACTTGAAGTTGAGAGGTTTATCTGCACAAAGAATCAAAAACGTCTGTGTGAAAAAACAGCTGAGAAACATACTGGAATTGGAAGGGCTTGTTTCTATTTCTTCGGGGCAACCTTGTAATATTCTGAATTCCCACAACAAAGTAATAATTATACAGAGGGTTTTGGTCCTTCCAGGCACGAGAATATACACTGAACTCTTGTATCACCAGTAAGCCGCCCGAGTTGGAAAACGCCTTTTAACATTGCTATTAAACTGCAAGAGTCTGCTAACAAGAGGTAGTAATGACTAGTAAAGCAAAGCCGGGCCGATACGGACATCCGCGCCTTACTACCCAGAGAAGACACGGACAATGTCCTCTTCTTTTCTGTGCTGGCAGCTGCCCCCCCCCCCGCACCCTCTTTCTATTATTCCCTCTCTTTCTGTCTTGCTCCTCACTTACTGATAACTGTGACTTGAAGAAATGGTTCACAACCTCTCTTTCTTTCTTTAATTTAGTTGCTTCCCTGTGAAATGGATCCAAAAATGAACAAGCTGTCTCGTGGAGCCGATGGGGGACGGAAAGTGAAAATGCTTGCGAGACGCCATGCGGGCGCGCCGATGGGAGCGTGTGAAACAGAGGAGACACCATGCGCGTGCACATCGGATGTCTGAGCGCGCACATGGTTTGTCTCCCTTCGCTAGGAAAAGCCACAACAATAGAGGCTCGCCAAGCAAAGCAGATGCGCTGCATTCGCTAGGCGAGACCTAAAAAGACTGATATGGCACGACATAATGTTTTTTTTCACCTGTTACCTTGCACATGGCTATTTCCTGATTCATGTTATACTTTCATTCAGGCTGTATTTCGTTTAATTTCCCTTACATTACCCTACTGCTGGGGAGTTTGTAGCTACGTCCCTCTGAACCACAATATTAAGTGATTGCTGATTTCCTCTAACAAATATTGTTTGTTTTACATGTCACAATCTCAGTAACCTATTTATTAATTTTTCTTATTTCCAGGACCTTATAGGAACCAGTATTGCTAAAAAATTAAAGTTTTGCTTTGAGCTTAACTTGTTTTGTTTATTTTAGATCTGGTGATATCTAAAACCTTTTCACTTTTCTAGAATTAGATATATAATACACTTACTTATAGGCTTTTTCAGACTCCCCTATTCACCAGTTGGCCTGTTGTTGTGTCATTCACATTTTTCTTCCACTCACTGCGGCATGGGGCAGGGATCGGGCTCCCTCACACATCGGTTAGCCTCACCACCAGGGAGGCCATGCTGCTATTTCACAAGGAGCACATTCACACACAAAGTAGTCCGTGCAGTGCCAGGACTTTTATGGCTATGCAGGCTTTTAAGACCAAAAAATATTTTTCTTTTCAGTCATTTAATTTTCTTTATTTATATTGGGAACAGGGCATTTATGACAACAATACAGTTTTATCAAAAGTAAGACAAAACAGATCAAGCACTGGCAAAGTCAAAAGTCAATGCAAAGTTTTGTCAATGCATTTAATTTGAACCGGACATCCATAATAACTATATATGATTTGGAAGAGGTGTTATTGTAGCAAAAATGTAGTGGCATTTCTTTGCTTTTCATCGTTCTACATTTCCTTTGCAGATATTCTGTTTCGCTAGGATAGAGTGGGACATCAATTGAGGACTATTAAGATACCACAGGCTTGGTAGTCTTTCAAGTACTGTTTCCACTCAGATAACATTTTTTCAAAAAATACATCTTCACAGACACAAACACACACGTATGAACTTTGCAAGAATCTACATGACAGCACTGTTAATTGCTCCAGCGTTATCAAGAAGCATAGGTGCATCATATGGTATCTTTTGGAGTGGTGTGCCTATCTTTGACAGCTCAGTATAAGCTGTGCTACCCTTCATGCCTGCTGACTATGCATCTTGTCTTTCTCATATTGTATGATGCTGAATTTGGACGCCTTTCAGCTGCTTGTGGGTGTAGAAAAGTAGCCCATGCTGTGACAGACAAAACAATTATGCCAAGATGCTATCTGGATGAATCAATAGATGGCTGAGTGATTATCCTATTTACAAGAACATGTGTTTATTTTCTAAGCACAAATCTAACTATTGCAGCATATTGTTGTTGGCAGCAGAGAACACTAGTCACAACAAAATCCCAAGAAGTCGTTCAAGTGTCAAGACTTGGACCTATACCATGTATGTGCAGGATCCTAATTCTTTTTTAATCAGAGTTACATGAATGTTTACAAGAAACATTCGATTGCATACTGCAAAGGCTCATATGCATCTCATACCATAATATTGTCATTTCATATTAAAAACTAACCAAAATCATGTAAAACGTCAAAACTTTACACAGAACCCTGATCTTACTGAAAATTTTAGGGCACCCTCTTCCTTCATGAATGTACTTCTCCGCAGCCATGCAACAGTCCACGTCAGATGTCATTTCGCCCATGGTCAGGGGACGGTGGAGGGGCTCACAGCTGCTCCCCATCTCCAGACTATATTACATCTAGCTACTATCAGGGGCCCAAATTATATGATAGTTTAGTATGTCTAGGTGGAACCGGTCTCGTTCCAGCTACCTAATAATGTAAGTTTCATCCTTTTCCCTAATTTCGCAATGCAAGACATACAATCCCAAATCCCTTCCCAAAAGGCAGTCAATAAAGGACACAACCAAATAAATAACGTGGATGATGCCTGCTCCTCGACTGCATCCTCAAAGCCAAAGACAAGAATCTCCCCTGCTAAATTTAACATGTGGACCCTCGTATGCTGTATTCGACAACTAATCTTAACCTGGATCGCCCCAAATCCACCTTTTATTGCCACCTCCCTGGGATAGTGTATGGCGTCATGTCAATCATCATCTGTCACTACAAGTCACCACAAGCCTAGCCAAATTATCAGGTGTGTTACTAATTATAATTTTGTATACATAGGTAGCACTATTTTCTAATGTTTCTTTGAGAACCCAATTTTCCAATGGAGGGCGTACCACAATCTGAGTGTCATGAGTGGTAAACGCATGCCTGCAACACGAATAACAGCATCTTGTTACTCACGTTGGATTTATCCCATCGTGCTCCCAAATGTCAACAAAGAGGAGATTCCAAAAATGTCCTAGTAAGTAAAGCCACCCAACCGTGACACTTCACTATGAATGTCACTCTCAACAAGGAGCTGCATTGTGTGAAGGTTTTAGTGCAGCGAGGTGGGGAATCCTTAGCCTGCCATGCCTTTACCATTGACAGCATAGGTACAGGCAGCTGTTGTATCTGCGTTTTCAAATATTGGACCACTACACCACTTTGAGTACCAATTGCACAATGATGCACCCCAAGTGCCAGCTCCTCTTGGGGTTGCAAAGCGCACTAATAGCCCACTCTTAACTGAAATGTCCAGCAATACTTACACACATCATTAAGGACCATACTTCCTTTATATGCTCTGCAGCAGACTGCTTGAAAAGAAACCAGAGGAAGGACATCATCCCAGAACAGGAGACACAACTCTGTGTCCAGTCACATTAGAAAATTCCTTCTGCACACAAGAAGGAAAATTCTGGGGTGAATCGAGGAATTTAGGCAATATTATCATCTGGCATAGGATCACACTACTCAAGAGAAAGATGTGTTTTCTACAAGTGATGTACATCTTGCCTGTACACATATAAGACCTTGTATAGATTGTTCTCTCATGTGTCTGCTGACTTGTATAATAAAATATTTAAAGCTTTTCTGATGCCCGGTTTCATTCTCTCTAACTGGGCATCAGAACATCCTGCCTTGGTGCACAAAGTCAACGTGAACAATAGTGATCTACTCTAATTGACTCTAACAGTAGAATACCTCATTAATATCCATGAGATACTTAGAGCCCAATTACAAGTCCCCCATTACGACCCGAGTTGTCCTGACGCTGAGGGACCACTGACTCAGCCAGGGAACCACAGTCCCCAGGTGGTGGCGCAGCAGTCCAGAGGTATCTATATGCTTGGCGGGACCAGCAGGTTGGTGCTTTTAAAATGAAAATATTATTGTAAAAATGACGCCCACACCCCATGTCAGTGCCCGGTGCCCTGGCACCGATCCCCCTACCCTAGAGCCGGCCATGTGTGCACTGATGTGCCAACACCGAGGAATTTGTCCAGGGTCCAGAATCAGAAAACAGTGTGGGAAGCATGGTGGAATTATACTCACAAATAATGATGCATGTCGTATGTCTACAGTCTACTTATAGATACTTTAAATCTATAATATGCAAGCAATAAGAAGGATTTTGGATGGCTACTGTACACTGTTTACTGAATGATATCCAAAATTAATGAAAAGTGTTTAAAAACAATATGCCTCTCCACATTGGACTGATTTTCAACACTGGGTAATTGTACAATACTACAAACACAGGGAGATGATGGACGGAGCGCTGAAACTTTTCAGAGGCTCACCCCCAGTCACAGATCTGGGTCGAATCCATCATTGTTCTTTAGCTCACTTCACCACCACAGTTCAGACACAGCCATAAGAAAATAAGTCTTGACCCTGTGCCTCATGGGAACAGTCCAGCTCGAACTGCCAAGCTAAGTCTTCCCTGGAACAGAAACAAGCATCCTGAGACCCGTTTCGAGGTAACACCCATCATCAGCCAGGCTACCTTGAATCCAGTGGCAAAGTGAGCAAGGGACACACATCTGGGCATACCCTGCCAACTTACGGCAAACACAAGGAAATTTTGGATGGAGCACTGAAACCTTTCAGACACACCCCCCAGTCACAGGTCTGGGTTGAATCCATCATCGTTCTTTAGCTCACTTCGCCACATCAGTTCAGACCTATCCATAAGCAAATCAGTCTTGACCCTGTGCCTCATGAGAACAGTCCAGCCTGAACTCCCAAGTTAAGTCTTCCATGGAATGACAATAATACTGCCAGGACCAATGGTACCTCTAAGGTTGAAGGACACTCATAAAGATATAAGCAATGGATCTGTCAACCTCCAGGTAAGTTCACCAGGCCTTCTGAAAATTATGTTTGTGAAAGACACATCAAGGAGAACAGAAACAAAGACCAGCAATTGTGGCATCCAGCAGCAGCATGGTGCTTGAATTTCCAGCTTATCGACGTGTTTCCCAGACGAAGATGGTTGTTACAGTAAGGATCAGTAAAAGAAGCCATCCCAATTCAACATGGCAGAAGACAGTTTTACTTCTAGGTCCAGATTTTTACAGGTTTAGAAACTATATAATATTCAACCTGAGATTCAGTTATCCCCTATCAATGATCGTAGTTGATGAGATTTTTCCGTTCACCTAGTTTGCACCAGGCCTTCTCTTTGTTGGCACCTTTCTTGTTTTCTCACAACTTTAGTGTTTCTCACAGTTTCATCCATTTTCCTCTTTCTAAATCTATCTCTTACACCAATTGTCCAACTCCTTTGCTGCTGCTTCAGACCAAATACCTTAAATCTTTGTTTGGAGCTTCTGAACGTAGTACCTGTAGTGATTGACTTTCCTTGTCCTGAAACCCCATGTGTCTACATTGCTCTTAACCGGTAGCTCGTCTTTGTAGCTCCGGAGGTGGGTTATTAGACCACAGCAACACAAACAGCGGCGGAACTGGTTATTGAGTGAAGCAGATCCTGTGTCATACCCCTATTCACCATTTCCCCCTAGTCTCTAGTCAGGACACTGCATGACAACTCTATTCTGCGGCAAGAAATGTGGTGGCAGCGGGCAGTCATCTAAATCCAGCCTTTCCTGACACCCTGACAACTATGTATTGTTATGCAGTGGGGTAATAGCAACCTTTAAACAAAACACAACTCACTCAGAAGAAACCCTAGAAAGCTGCGCCTGGTGCAGCTTTCCAGGGTCACTCCTGAGTTTTTAGCCCCAGTACATTCACAAGCAGTCTGAAAAACACAAGGATGTCAACAGCAGAGGTTGCTGGTTCACGCTTAACAGAAGCAAAGGCTGCATCAACACTGAAGGAGGCAACAGAGACCTGAGAATAATTTTGTGTAAGAGGGCTAAAAACCTTGCACCATGGTATGTTGCATGTCGCTTCATAACTGCGCTCTTTATTTCAGTGTAGCTTTGGGAATTTTAATAAACTCCACTAGCGTTTGTTTGTTTGTTAATCATAACACTGACATGTAATTTAGTGGAAGCCTGATCTCAAACAGCATCTTGGGCAAAATGACGATTTAACGTGATTTAATCTTTACGTTCTTTATGTGTATGGTGGTAAAAAAAACATGTATACATAGACCAAAGAGATAAAATCACTTCACACACTGTGGAAAATACCCGAAAGAGTGGGATAAAGAAACTGGAAGTGTACGATGGTGGAAAAAATAAGCATCAGATAGAATCAATACTAGGTAGGCTAGTTTTTCGTCAACCCATGTAATTGACAAGTCACCAGGTGGGCTCTCAAGAAAAACATATGGCACATTATCTTTTAAAGACTAAAGTAGTGACTGCTTTGACATTTAAATGACGCAGCACAGCTGTACAGAAATTTTAAGCTGCATTTTTTGCATCATGATATAAGTCAATATAATAAATTGAAGGCCATATTTTGCTGTAATGTAAGAGTGTTTTCTAAAGAGCCACCACAATCTCGTGCTGCCCAGATGTGATGCTGATTGCTTGACTGATTATATCAATTCGCCCATTCTTTTTTTTTTTCAAACTCAGGATCATATTATGCAAGAAAACCTACCCACCATAATGATACGATTCTTCACGGGGTATGATCTGAGTTGGTGGGGAGCGCATGGAAAGGGTGAGGTACAAGGATATTTTGTATTGCCTTTTTTCAGGTTGTATGGGATGTGGTGGTCTTGGAGGTGGTGAATCTGATGCAATTACTGCTGCACGCCACAGGTTAAAAGAAGTGGATAAAAAACAGACCTGGCTTGGCTTATCAGGGAGTCCCGTGCCCCATGATTTGAAATATATCTGGGAGGCCAGTTGGAGTCTCCTGCTGTTATCAGACAACGGAGAAAAGGAGATAAACCTCAAAACAATATTGTAATTATATAGTGAGTGGTAAAATAATCCCATCTGAAACTAAGAAAGCAGAATCAAATCAAATATAAAAGTTGACTATTTTTATTTGGTTTTATGTCATCCTTAGGTCGTCTCAAAGCATTTTGGGGAGTGCAGACGAGATGCCACAGAGAGAGCGGGAGAGAGCAAATAAGAGGACAAGAGAGGAGGAATAATGGCGAAGCCCTGGTCATGGTCTAGTCTTGCCTAAAATGCTAGGATCAAACGGACGGATGGTGCATTGTGGGTAACTGGCCCAAGACATCTGATCAGCTTATAGAAAGGGAGGATGTAGGAGAGGTCAAAGGGGACTGACAATAAAGAGAATGAGGAAGGCGAGTGGGGTGAGGGAGAGGTGATAGTATGAGAAATCAGGGCCTCCCAGTGTTTTAATCTACATGCTGTTCTGCTCGAGTTCATACCAAGTCGATACAGAGAGGCTCTCTGGAAGGATATGATTTGATTTTCAAAATTCTCCCCGACCGCCATGGAAGTGGAAAATAACCACCCGCCGGGACCGTGGAAAAACCGGCGGTCAAATTAGGATCAACCATCAAAAAAGACTGACCGCGGCGGAACCGGCTGAAATTAGGATATTATGGTCCCGCGGTACGATCCGCTGTTTCCGACCGCCCCGGTCACACACTGGAATGAATGGGAGAGCCAGCGGAAGAGCTGTAGCATACCCACCGCTGCGGACGATCCGTAGAAAACATGGCAGACTATGCAAAAAACCCACAATAAGGGCAAACATTGAACTATGCAAAGTAGCCATGCCCCCCAAATACACAAAATCACATCCCAATTAAACAAACACATGCCAAACAAAAACATACAATTTCCAGGACAACACCCACAACACACCTGACAGGAATACCCCATTTGGACACATCCACAGAGCTGAGTATAAAACCAGCCCCTATCCTGACCACAATCCTTTGCAACACTCCAGAAGACAAGGGCATTCGCCAGATCTGAGAGGCAAAAGAACACTGCACTCACACATCACCACCACCACCATCATCACACCAGCACCAACAAGCCCCCAGCACATAACACATCTCACACACCACCACCACACACACCACCCACACCCCTGCAACCATAAACACTTTGCACACCACACACCATGTCCACATATAAAATGCCCAAATTCACAGAGAGTGAGTTGTCAGTCATGGTAAATGAGATAGTCAGAGTGGAACCACAAATGTTTGGTAGCCTGGTCCAACAGACAACATTAGTCACAAGGACACAGATGTGACAAAGAAGAGTCCAAAGGATCAATGCAGTAGGGACCACCTCGCGATCCAAGAAGGAGATCATGAAGCAGTGGCATGACCTGAAGAGGGTTGTCAAAGAGAAGAGGACCAAGAATTGGGAGCTGGCCAACCGGACTGGCAGTGGCCCTCCCATTCCACAAAAAAAAATTACACCATGGGAGGAGAAGGTGCTTGCCATACTGCATCCAGAGAGTTTCAAAAGACTAACTGGGGGAGTGGAGGCTGGTAAGTACAACAAAATGACTCCACGAGACTGATATGTACTGTCTTACACAACTACAAAGCTACACCACCTAGGATAAATACCATTCATCTGCACCACACACTCACAGAAACATGTCTCACAGATCAAACAATCACCCACTCCCATTCACCACAAACGTAGCCACCAACATCACCATGGAGGCATGTGTACAGGCAGCCAGCACTATAACTCCCACCAGGCACCCTTGCCCCACAGCATCAGCAAGATGGAGCCCCCCACCCCAACCAGGAGCATGTGTCAGCCATTACACAACCCACATCAAACTAACAGGTAGGTAGACATATTGCCATGGAGTGCTGTATGTGGGAGAGAGGCCTGCACTACTACTCCTACCATGCTCCCTGGCCCACACCACAGCAGGATGGATCCCTCCCACACCCCACCCAGAAGCACTTGGAAGCCATTGCATTGTTCATCTTCACCTAACATGTAGGTAGCCATCTTCCCTGGGAGGGCTGTTTGGGGTGGGAGGCCTGTACCACTACTGCCACCATGCCCCCTGTCCCACAGCATCGTCAAGATGAATCCTTCCCCCACCCCACCCAGAAGCACTTGGAAGCCATTGTATGGATCACCCTCACCTAACAGGTAGTTAGCCATCTTCCCTGGGAGGGCTTTTTGGGGGTGGGAGGCCTGCACTACTACTCCCACCATGCCCCCTGGCCCACAGCATCATCAAGATGGGTCTCCCCCTGCCCCACCCAGAAGCACTTGGCAGTCATTGCAGTACACCAAACGACATAACAGGTAGGTAGCAATCTTCCCTGGGAGGGCTGTTTGGGGGTGGAAGATCTGCACTACTACTCCCACCATGCCCCCTGGCCAACAGCATCATCAAGATGGATCCCTCCCCCACCCCATCCAGAAACACTTGGCAGCCATTGCATTGTTCAGCTTCACCTAACAGGTAGGTAGCCATCTTCCTTGGGAGGGCTACATCCTCACGTGATTGTATGTCCAGAAAATCACGGTAACTACCGCCTGGCCCCAGTGGTGTGTCACCAGCAACCCCCATTGACACAGGTGCGGTAGTCATTGGCATGGAGACATGCACAAATGGTGGTTGGCATGCTCCGCCACCCAAATTGCAGTGCCTCATGTGACTGTATGTCCCACAAATCGCGGTAGCTACCGCCTAGCCCCATCGGTGTGTCACCGCCATGGAACATGCCCTAGAGCCAATGGGAACGACGATTGCAGTGGCATGATGCAATTTTGAAAATCATGGTAGGTGTGCTCCGCCACTGCGGAGGCGGTCATTGGATGATTTTGAAAGATGCACCATCACGGTAGCGCACTCCGGGTCCCTGCGGTGTGTTACCACCATGGACCCTGCCCTAGAGCCAATGGGAACGATGATTACGGTAGCATGATGCAATTTTGAAAATCGCTGTAGGATTCAACCCAAGTGGGCCCGCCCGCAGACACTATCCCCACCGAAGAGCAAAGCCAGCCCAGAATGCAAAGACAAAATCCAGTCAGGGAAAAGCAAGGCCCAAAAAGCAAAGAAGCAGACCTCAGGCTCACATGCCCCCACCACTTCGACTCCCATTCCAAGCCCAGTAAAGCAGGGGAAGGAGGGCACTGTAGGGGGTACACCTAGCAAACAGGGGAAGGAGGACACTGTAGGGGGTACACCTGGCAAACAGGGGAAGGAGGGCCAGAGGCGAAGCCAGACAAATCGTTCCGCAGGATCCAGCACTTCACCAGAGAGAGTGCCATTGGCTGCACCTGATGCAGCTCTGTTAGGGTGTGTGCCTGTTGTGTCCACACCCGTTCCCATTAACCCCAGTACAGAGAAGCCATTTCGAATCCCCAAGAAGTGGAAAAGTACCCCTCAAACATCTCCCACCCACACTGTGTCTCAGGTCTGCATGACTCCACCTCCACGTTCCACTACACCACCTGGTCCAAGCAACCCTCCGGCTTGCCAAGCCACTGATAGCCCTACCTCACCTGGCCCGCTCTCTCCCCAGTCAGGTGCTCCTGCTGTCCCCGACACACAGCCAGCTCCCAGTCCACCGGACAGCCAAGTGTGAGTACTAGTCCCCCTCACACACCTGTCTCTCTCACAGTTGGGCCTGTTCTACCCGTTGTTACCCCCTGTCTGTGTTGCTGCCCATGGAAGGTTACAGTCGTACACACTCCCTGTGCAGATTCTCCTGTACTCGCTCTGCACTTTGCCATGCCCACTGGCCCTGTTGTTCTGCTGTGTTGGACTATTTTCTGTACAGCCTCTCATGTACTTGCTGTGAACTTTGCCCTGGACACTGGCCTTGTTGCTCTGCTGTGTTGGACTCTTCCCTGTGCAACCTCTCATGTACTTGCTGTGCACTTTGCCCTGGACTCTGGCCCTGTTGTTCTGCTGTGTTGGACTCTTCCATGTGCAGCCTCTCATGTACTTGCTGTGCACTTTGCCCTGGACACTAGCCCTGTTGCTCTGCTGTGTTGGACTCGCCCCTGTGCAGCCTCACATGTACTTGCTGTGTACTTTGCCCTGGACACTGGCCCTGTTGCTCTGCTGTGTTGGACTTTTCCCTGTGCAGCCTCTCATGTACTTGCTGTGCACCCTGGCCTGTCCACTGGCCTTCCTGTTTTGAGCTTGCCTGTGCAGATTCTCATGCATATGCTCAGCATTTTGTGCCTTGCTCTTCTCTACTGTTGATCTACTGTCACATCTGTTCAATATATGAATAAAGACAGTTACTCCTGTTGTCTGTTTTGTCAGTGTCCTTACTGAATAAAGTTGTTTTGGTGTGTGCATATGGTTGACTGTGCCCCATGCTCTATGTGGCACTTCAACATTACCAAGCTCTTTGCCGGCCTAATATATTTTTACAAGGGTGACAGGGACTTCAGTTCTTTCAGACACGGATAGTTGTGGCATCTGTGGTGTCAATTTTACCTGTAATGCAGTTCTCATGTTCATGGTTTTCTATTGTTGACTGCATTGTTCACATCTCAAGATGGGGGACACTGCCAGCACAGGGTATGATTCTGTGCACAGGTTTCCATGCAGGCTGGGCAATGTCATCATGCATGTGTGTTATTCCTCTATGTGTGCCCAGCTGTGTATGTGTATGGTCATCTTGTGATGGCCCGTAATCCTGGTCCCATGGCCTACATGAGATGTGTGCTCTTGGGTAGTCAAGAGGCGTGCAGTATGAAGGGTGTGACTTTGTAGGGGGTGTGGATTTGTGTGTGCCCCTGGATTGTCAAACACACGTGTCACACAGTTGTTATGTGCCTGTTGTTTTGATTGTTTAGTCCTGTGGATGTGGCTGTACGCACATGTGAGTTGTCTGTTGTTCACTGTGCAGTATGTTGGTGTGTCCATGCTGTTCTGTCTGACTCCCGCCTGTTGTTTTAGTCACTTGTGAATGTGCAGTGTGACTAGCACATCAGTGTTGTGTTTGTTTGATCATCCATGTGTCTTGAGTCTGTTTGTGTAGATTGTGCAGACCTGCTGCTCCACACTGCCATTGTGGTTGTGTTTCAAATGCATTGCAGGCAGATAGTGCCTTTTAACCTCCTGTATGGCATGGTGTGTGTGGTGTAATGTCATCCCATGTGTGTGCTTCTTAGTCCTACCCATTGTGAGTCTACACTCCCTCTATTTGTATATGGTACACTCCTTACATGTCCACTACTGACATGCAAGACACATCACTTTGATGTCAGCTGTCCCCTTGGTTTACATGTGTGTGTTTGCCTCCCCATCACTTCATTTGTGACACTGTGTTTTGTGGTGCAGTTCTTTGACCAGGAGAAATGTGCCACTCAGGACTTTGCCCCAATGGTTTATATGTGATGTTCTTGTGCTGTTTATCAGTCATGGTTGCTCATGTGCACTTCAGTTGGTGTGCTGCCCAGTGCTCTGGTCAAGATGGTTCTGCCTTTGTATCCCAGATTTGTGCATCTGTTGTTGTTGTATTTGATGTATGTGTGTTGACTGTGGTATTGCTTCACTTCCTGGGTGTGTTGTTGTGTTTGTGCTGTGCTGATTTGTGTTGTGTGGGTTGATGTTGTGTCATTCATGTCTGTGTGTGACTGTTATGCTTGGTTTGCACACACTGCTTGTTGTGCGTACAGTGCTGTGTGTATGTTAATGTTAACTGGATTTGTAGAGCACAGCTGCTACCCTAAGGTGTCCTGGCACTATGGTGAGGTCCTACCCGTGGAATGTCAGAGTGGGAGTAGCAGGTTAGTTGTTAAAGAGCCACGTTTTTAGGGACTTCCTGAAGGCCAACAAATTGGTCATGCTTCTAAAATATAGGGGAAGCTTGTTCCAGGCCTTTGTTGCATTGGTGATGAAACTTCTGCCCCCCCATTTTGCTTTTTTATATGTGGTGTTGTTACCAGCTTGGCCTCAGATGAACGAAGTGTTCTTTTAGGTATATACCAGCGGAATTGTTGCTTTAAAAAGTCAGATCCAGATCTTTTCTGGGCCTGGAACACCAGGCAAAGTGCCTTAAGTTGGGTGTGTTTTTTGACTGGAAGCCAGTGGAGTTTTTTTATAGAAGGGGAAATAGCTGCATACTTGGGATACCTGTAAGGAGTCTCGCCGCAGCATTCTGCACCATTTGCAATTTATGCATGGAGCCTTCTTGCAACTTAAGGTATAGACCGTTGCAATAGTCCAGCCTGGACAAAACCAGGGCTGAAACTACTATTTGTTGTGCAGCTTTCGGAAGTAGGGGGATTATTTTCCTACAGGTTCTGAGAATGAGTGAGGTGGTTGAGGTCACTGCGTTGATCTGGTCTTTAAAGCTTAAAGTGTTATCAATCCAGATTCCCAAATTCTTCACCTTTTTGATGGGGGGTGGTAAAGGGCCAAGTGCAGATGGCCAGCAGTATGGGGTCCAAAAGGAGGGGTTGTTGCCAAACAGTACCACCTCCGTTTTGATGGAGTTGAGCTTTAAGCAGTTCTGTGTCATCCACTCACTCGCTGTTTTGATAAGCTAATTAAACAATGGTTGTACCTCGGCACTCTATTATTTAACATAGAAGCAAGTGCTTCTAAGGAAAGGAAATCTCTATCTTGACCTTCTTACAGAATCATGACTTATTTGCAATCAGAGAAAAATGTCCCTCCAATATTAGACTGTATATAGAGAACATCCAAAAACATTAAATATGTTTACTGTTTTAATGTCATATGTAGCACAGTTTTTGTTGATATGATGTCATATAATGTCATATTATTGATACATATTCCAAAGCACGGTGTTAGAAGTTCTTCAATCAATAGATCCCAAAGAGAACACAAAAGGCAGCCGACACGTGTTTCGTTACTAAAAGTAACTTCCTCAAGGCTTTTATCGTTTCCTAATTAGGATAAGTCATACGGGATTGAACGAAGTTTCAATAAATAAAGAGCTGATGAACCTCGAACCAAAAGTACGTTGCCCTTCTATTTTATAGGTCAACCTCGTCCAAGAAAACTTTCCCATTGACGGCAAACGTGTTGGCTGCCTTTTGTGTTCTCTTTGGGATCCATTGATTGAAGAACTTCTAACAACGTGCTTTGGAATATGTATCAATAATATGACATTATATGACATCATATCAACAAAAACTGTGCTACATATGACATTAAAACAGTAAAAATATTTCATGTTTTGGATGTTCTCTATATACAGTCTAATATTGGATGGGCGTTTTTCTCTGATTGCAAATAAATCATGATTCTGTAAGAAGGTCAAGATAGAGATTTCCTTTCCTTAGAAGCACTTGCTTCTATTTTAAATAATAGAGTGCCGAGGTACAACCATTGTTTAATTAGCTTATCAAAACTGTTCTCCATTTGGATTTCAGTTTAAGTTGACATCTTGGGTAGTGGGATGTTACTGTTACCTTGAGGGGCACCATCACCTTACCGATAAGAACTTGAACAGATTATATCAGTTGTAACCAACCTTTATTGCATGGCTTAGATTGGTAGTGCGACAGCCTATGCCACCACTGCCTTTGTTGTATCTCACTCACTCACTGTATGCATACAGTTCTGCAGCCTCAAAGCAGTTTCACATTGTTTATTGGTTCGAATATTGACCACAATTTGGGTATCGTCCGCGTATAATGTGAGATTAAACCCAAAAGTCTCAATAAGCGGGGCAAGTGAGGAAACATAAATGTTAAAAAGTGTGGGGCTAAGAGAGGATCCCTGGGGAACTCTGCAAGGTAGGGTGAAAGCTTCCGCCTCAAATTTATCTAGTTTAACCATTTGAGTTCTGTTAGAAAGAAAGGATTTGAGGAACGCTTGTACCGTATGTTTGACGCCTATTTCTTCCAAGTGGTTCACCAGCAGGGTGTGGTGGACCGTGTCAAATTCTGCCGAGAGATCCAACATGATCAGGGCAGCACTTCCTCCCTGATCGAGAATGTCCCTAATCTCTTCCATGGATTTGATGAGTGCCGTTTCCGTACTGTGCCCTTCTCTAAATCCATATTGGGTGGGGTCTAGTGTCTCGGCTTGAATGAGGATTAGGTTAAACTGGGCATTCATGTTTTTTTCAATAATCTTCGCTGGAAGGGGCAGTCTGGATATGGGTCTGAAATTGTTTGGATCCTTAGTTTCTAAGTTAGGTTTTTTTAAAAGGGGGAGGATGGAAGCCTGTTTCCAGTCCTTTGGGAAGTATCCTTCCTTGTACATAGTATTAAAAATCGATGTGAGTTTACTTGCCACTGTCATAGCCGCGAGTTTTACAGTTTCAATCGGGTAGGGATCGAAGGGAGAGCCTGACTTTGCCTGAATTAGGATTTTAAAGGTATCTACATTAGTAAGGAGGTTAAAACAATTGAAAATTGTGTTTTTTTAGGGTCTTTTGTTTAATTGGAAACTGTGAAAGATGAGTTACTATATGACAAGTTTGAGAAAGCTGAGAAAATAGCATTAACTTTATCAAAAAATAACTTTGCTATGTTGTTGCACAGGTCTTGACTAGTGGGGGTGGGTGCAGTAACAGGATGAGCTAATGATTTAACAATTTTAAACAGGGTTTTAGGCTGTTTTTTCGCCTCCTGAATTTTTGTTGTGAAATATTTTAGTTTAGTACTGTGAAGTAGCTGTTTGTACAAGGCAAGCCCATGTTTATGAACTTTTTTCTTTTCTTCACTATAGTCCTTCCTCCAGCACCTTTCCTGATTCTTGCAAGCCAGCTTTTGGTCCTTAAGTTCCCGGGAGTACCATGGAGCTGAGGGGCGCTGTCTGTGGATGCGTACCTTTTTCACAGGGGCTAATTTGTTTCCTGCTTTAGTTAACCAATTAGTATAGCAGTTGGTTGCCTGGTCACGGTTTGAAGGAAGCGGAAAGTTGTTATCAGCAATAAATTTGTTTCGATCTTCGGCCTCAATGTTTTTCCATGTCCTAGTTTTGAGGTATCTTTTGTGGGGTTTGTGGATTGCGAGGCTTGAAGAAGTAGCCTTGTCATTGCCTGATGTGCATCCCCTGATGTCCTGCAGTGTTTGTTCAGTTTTTTTGCCTGTGCATCTGTTGTTGGTTTGATGTGGCTGTGTTGTTCTGTGATGGTGCACTTCTTGTGTGATTTGTTGTATATTGTGTGTGTTTTGTTCCTAAGTGATGAGGTTGTGCACTCCTGTTGTATCTGTGCTCCCATTGCCTTTCCACAGTTTGCCTGACAGGGTATGTCTGTTTCTTTTGGGGTTCTGTGTGTGTTTCAGTTGTGGTTTGTGTTTGTGTGTTGTTTTTATGCAGACATATGTTCTGCCATCCCTGTGTGTGTGTGATGTTTGTGGCTGCACCCAGGGTGTGTGTATGTTTGTGTGTGTATGGCCTGGCAAGTATTGGCAGCCTTCAGTGTGTTTGGCACTGGTGTTGTGAGCTGCTGGTGTGAGGGGGTATGTGTGTACATTCCTCCTGGTGTTTGGCAGGCATGGAGTGTGTCAATGGGCCCTGTGTGTTGTGCTGCTATTGTACTCCTGTGAGGTGGTTGTATGCATTTGTGGCTGTTCCCAGTTTGACTTCCAGGTCTTCCTTTGTTCCTTGTGCCTTTACCTGGTTTGTCTTTATGTCTCCCTGTGTTGTTGCACTGTGGTGCCTGTGGTTTGACTTCACTGACTGTACCAGCCTTGTGTGGTTTGATGGTCTGAGGGGGGTGCTCTGTGTTCCTTGTCTTGCATGTGATGTGCACATGCTTTGTGTGTGTCTCCATGGCCTTCCATTTGTGCACATCCCACTTTGACTTTCCTATTTGTTGTGCTCAATTGCTGTTGGCATGTGGCGTATGTGTCTGTGTGTCACTCTGTGGTATGTATGTGTGACTATGCAGGCTGCGTGTCCATATGTTCCGTGTATGTGTTCATTTGGTGCTTGTACTCATGTTTGTTTCCATGTGTGTGGTAGTGTTGTGGTGTGTGTGTTTCCCTGGTCCTGTGCTACTATGCTGTGTGTTGTGTGTTACTGTGCAGTCACTCCTGCTGTGGCTGTCTCCTTGGTTGTTTTTTGTGTGGTGCAGGGTGTGGTTTGACCTGGCTTGTTGTTGTGCATGGGTGTGCACAGGATGGGCACATGGCATGTTCCTTCTTGGGGTGTGCTCATGTGTGGTGGGAGGAGATGTGGGCCTGCGGTCTTTGTGCCCTGCCCATGACTTGGACTGGCCCTGCCTCCTGCATTGTGCGCATCTATTCACTTGTGTTCACCGCAGGACATTGTTGCATGATCGCAGAAGATGTGTGTTTTAGATGCAGAAGGGTGACTTGGTGGCAGATGAGTCGTGTGTGGGTGCCCTTGTGGATGTGTTCCTGTCCCCAGCAGGGTGTCTGATGCGGAATTGGACCCTGTGTCAGCCAGTGTGTTGTGTGTTGTATTTGTGTAGTTGCGTACCTGTGGTGGCGTCCGATGGTGTTCCATGAGTTGCTGATGATGTAGCAGGTACAGCACCGGGAACACGTGTAGGGCAGGGTCCATGGCGGTCGTGACCGGGTGGTGTGGACCGGAGTCTGGTATTGCGCTCCGCTGTCGAGCTTCCGCCGTCTCTGGTTGGGCGGTGTCTCTGCTGCAGTGCGTCTGCTCCGTGGCAGACGGGAATTGGCCTTTGTTTGGCCATACTAATATGGCGGACATGAGTTCCGCTGCTCGCGGGTGAAAAAATTCCTTTTTCCGCCCCGCCAGCACCGCGGTGGTGCCACCGCCTGACATCCTAATGGACCCCCAAGTGCGGAAACCGGAGCAGAACTGGGAAGACTCTTTTCCTCAGCCTCAGATTGCAGTGCTCAGAGACACTAGACGTCCAATGCTGGATAGTGATTTGACATTACACATGGCACAAGCCATAGAAGGCATAAACCTCACTCAGGAGTGGCCAGATTTTTGGGTGTCAGGACCCTTTAAAGGATGCAACCATTTTATGTAGTGGCACAATGACATTGTGATATAAATGACAGGAAGGTTATACCCACCGCCTGTAACCACTCCTCAGTACATTTCTATGGGAATTGTTCAGGCATATCTTCAATTTTCCAGAAATATTATCGTTTCTGCCCAACAACCGATGCTTAATGCATGTGTAGAATGTGTG
This sequence comes from Lissotriton helveticus, assembly GCF_964261635.1. Lineage (NCBI taxonomy): Eukaryota > Metazoa > Chordata > Amphibia > Caudata > Salamandridae > Lissotriton > Lissotriton helveticus. Next base: position 986,457,340 of record NC_136063.1, read on the forward strand.
CAAGGGCATTCAAAAGCTGTGAGTTGGTACAACTGTCGACCAACACATGTGCAACATCAAAGACTCTGCCAAGAATACTTTATGGCGGGGATTTATTGGTGGTTAATTACTCAGGCTTTCCTCATGTTGAAATTTGTTTGCCTGGAAAAGCCCGATAAACTCTATGACTCTTCTGTGCACTGGTACGTCAGACAGTGTACATCTCGTACAGGAATGTAATGTTTTGCAGATGTTTAGCCAGATTTCATTTACTATTTATATATTTCAGTGGTTTATATAGAGTCAGCAGGTCGCCTCTCAGACGCTTTTTTAGTGGGAAGCATTCTGCTGAATCTACTTTTTTTTTAATTAAATTTTGAGAAAATCAGTATTATATTCATGGACTAATTGTTCAATCTCTCACTCATATATTTTCTTTGCATTCAGCAAACATTTTAATGACTTCAGCCTCATTTCATTGTATTAGTAGCTTGCTTCATAATAAATTACTATTCCAGATTATAAAGCCATCTGAAGCAATTTTAAGTTACTATACTGTGAGTGGCGTGACACTGGGAAAAACAGAACAATGCCTGTAACCATAACAATACCTGTATTTATTTATTAAGAAAGAAAGAAAGAAAGAAAGAAAGAAAGAAAGAAAGAAAGAGGCCAGGTGTTCCTGTGTTTTGATGTTATTTCAGGTTTACTTCTTGTCTTATTGTAAAGGCATTCCGACCTGACGTGTGGGATGCTCCAACAACCAGAAAGTTATGTCATATCATTGTTTTCCTCCTCTCCTACTTTGATGAGCTGAAGGAGTACAGCATCTCATGCCTGCCTTTTCTCCCTCTAATGATGCTCTTGTTTCTCCACCCGGAGGGCCTCCACCTCCAGCCTTGTCATCTTATCAACTTCACCCTCCATCTTTCAGTCCAGGCACTTTCGCTACCATCCACTTCATGGCTATAGCTCTTTTGGCACGTATTAGCATAAAGTCTGTAAACTTGCTACTAGTTTTCATTCTTTGGGAGTGGGCGGTCAAGTGCAGCAAGCAGGTTTTCACTTTAAGCAGGTATCTTTTCCCCTGGATTTCTTCCGGTTTTCTGGTTACTTCTGCCCAGTATTCAGTAATCACTTAGCAGCTTCAGAGCATGTGGTCAAAATCCACTTCCATGGTTTTGCACCAAGAGCACTCTGCGCAGGGGGGCTTTTATTTCTTAGGAAATCGATTAGGGATAAGGTAAGTTCGATGTAGTATATTGAACGTCAAAAGTTTAAACCATGCATTTTTTAATACTTTTGGAGTGTAGCTCAGTGTCAATACCCATGCAGTGCCTTCCAGTTCCCTACCAATATTGAGAAACCGTTTCTCATTGAGGTCGTTCGGGTCTCTTTTACCCTTCTTTAGGAATAAACCTGTGTATGTTCATTATCAATCACCTACTTTGCCCTAGTTTCAGGATCTGTTGGAGGACAGTGCACATTTGTTGCTCTGTTTTCCTTTCCAATCTGCTCTTTCAGTGATTCAACTATTCTACTATAGGTTAGGAACTGCCCTGCTGTTATGCCTTTTTCTTGGATCAGGTCTTGAAAGTCCCACATCTCCTTGGCTGTATCATGGCTTCTCAGGGTGTCCAGCCCATCTTCTCGGCCGGCCGCCTTTTACTTCACCATTCTGGACAATTTAGCCCAGATAGTCCCTGTATCTTCATCGCCGGTGCAAGTGCTACTTTGATGCTGATTCTTTTTAAGCTTCTTCTCCTGCAGTATATCGCTTCCTTAAGCAATCCTGGAAGCCGAGCCCTTCTCAACCATGGATCTAATCCCAGCCCCTCTAAATCAACCACTTGCATCCCGGCTAACACCTTTTTAGTTTCATTGGATTCTGGTATAATCAGCCATCTTGAGGCCCATTGCAAATGGCCTACACAAGAATAAGGTTTTTAATCTGGGGACCTTATGCCTCCATCAGTGGATGCAAGTCAAGGTATCCCCAATGCCACCCTTCATCTCCCACAGTTCCATTTGAATTTTGTGAGCATTCCATATACCTCCCTCAACAGTTATGACAATAATAGTACAGGTAAGGGGTCGGAGCTTGCCAGCGTCGATGGTGGACGCTCGATAGAGGAGCTCTGCGCCATCACCTGAAATATCCGTTTTTTATCCTGATTACACGGAGCCTAAAAGATCTAAACGGGGGCGCACAACATCACGAAGCCACCGACGTCTGAGACGGGCGATTCAGAGGATCCTTGGCGGACCAGGAAGAGCGGGCACGGCACGGACTCTCCGGCGCATCAGGCCGCAGATCCGCGGTCTGGATTTTCTCGCTGCCCGGCGTGCGTCACTCGACGTGCGGCTGTCTCGCCAACCTTCGACCCGGTGGAGACGGAATATCAAAACAAGCATTGGAAATGCAATAGGTCTCGCAATAGAATAGTTAGACATTTTTCTTTTTGCAAATGGAAGAGTGGCGTTGCGTGGATGAGTAGCGTTGCGTGGATGAGTGGCGTTGTGTGGATGAGTGGCGTGTGTGAGTGGCGTTGCGTGTGTGAGTGGCGTTGCGTGTGTGAGTGGCGTTGCGTATGTGAGTGGCGTAGCGTGTGTGAGTGGCGTTGCGTGTGTGAGTGGCGTTGCGTGTGTGAGTGGCGTTGCGTGTGTGAGTGGCGTTGCGTGGATGAGTGGTGTTGGAATGCAATAAGTATCGCATTAGAAAAGTTGTAGTTATTGGTCTTGTAAATTACATAATTTTTTTTTTTTTGCGATGTTAAAATTGCTATATTGATGGCTTTGTCATTTACAATGCCAATAGTTATAACTTTTGCAAATGTGACACCTATAGCATTTGGAATGCAACATGTTTAGTATTTACGTGACTTATATGGCAGCTCTGGTCGTTATGCTACATCTCTAGATAGTTTTATCTTCCGCAAATGTGACACCTATTGTAACACAATATGTGTTGTGAGGGTGAGTGAGGGTGAGGGGATGAGGGTGAGGTGTTGAGGGTGAGGGGTTGAGGGTGAGTGAGGGTGAGTGAGGGTGAGGTGTTGAGGGTGAGGCGTTGAGGGTGAGTGAGGGTGAGGCTGAGGTGTTGAGGGTGAGTGAGGGTGAGGAGTTGAGGGTGAGTGAAGGTGAGGGTGAGTGAGTGTGAGGGGTTGTGGGTGAGTGAGGGTGAGGATGAGTGAGGGTGAGGGGTTGAGGGTGAGTGAGGGTGAGGGTGAGTGAGGGTGAGGCTGAGGGGTTGAGGGTAAGTGAGGGTGAGTGAAGGTGAGGCTGAGGGGTTGAGGGTAAGTGAGGGAGAGTGAGGGTGAGTGAGGGGTTGAGGGTGAACGGTTGAGGGTGAGTGAGGGTGAGGGTGAGGTGTTGAGGGTGAGTGAGGGTGAGGGGTTGAGAGTGAGTGAGGGTGAGGCGTTGAGGGTGAGTGAGGGTGAGGGTGAGTGTGGGTGAGGGTGAGTGAGGGTGAGTGAGGGTGAGTGAGGGTGAGTGAGGGTGAGTGAGGGTGGGTGAGGGTGAGTGAGGGTGGGTGAGGGTGAGGGGTTGAGGGTGAGTGAGGGTGAGGGGTTGAGGGTGAGTGAGGATGAGGGGTTGAGGGTGAGTGAGGGTGAGGGGTTGAGGCTGAGTGAGGGTGAGGGTGATTGAGGGTAAGGGGTTGAGGCTGATTGAGGGTGAGGGTGAGGGGTTGAGGGTGAGTGAGGGTGAGGTGTTGAGGGTGAGTGAGGGTGAGTGTGGGTGAGGGTGAGTGAGGGTGAGGGTGAGTGAGGGTGAGTGAGTGTGAGTGAGGGTGGGGGTGAGTGAGGGTGAGTGAGTGTGAGTGAGGGTGAGTGAGGGTGAGTGAGGGTGACGGTGAGTGAGGGTGAGGTGTTGAGGGTGAGTGAGGGTGAGGAGTTGAGGGTGAGTGAGGGTGAGGGTGAGTGAGTGTGAGGGGTTGAGGGTGAGAGAGGGTGAGTGAGGGTGAGGCTGAGGGGTTGAGGGTAAGTGAGGGTGAGTGAGGGTGAGGCAGAGGGGTTGAGGGTAAGTGAGGGTGAGTGAGAGTGAGGGTGAGTGAGGGGTTGAGGGTGAACGGTTGAGGGTGAGTGAGGGTGAGGGTGAGGTGTTGAGGGTGAGTGAGGGTGAGGGGTTGAGAGTGAGTGAGGGTGAGGCGTTGAGGGTGAGTGAGGGTGAGGGTGAGTGTGGGGGAGGGTGAGTGAGGGTGAGTGAGGGTGAGTGAGGGTGAGGGTGAGTGATTGCGAGTAGCAAAAAAATCGTATGGAGCCTGGGGCGTAGCGCAGGCTCCTGCAGGGGGAGGCTGGGACAGGCTGGGGTACCCCTTGAACTCAATTTCTACGACTATCCCTGAGTTGTGAGAAACTGGTGAGGGGGGGGGATTCGGAAGGACGGGGTGACATCATGTAGATTTACACCATGGCATCGTGCTCCACAGCAAGCGAACGTCTCCCACAAACGGCAACATAGCGCGGCACAAAAACTCGGACTCTTTCCCCTGAGGGAAACGCGCACAGGCCTGCAGAACGGCTTATTTCCACCCTGTCAGAAATGGCGCCTCAGCATGTGCCTTCCCTCGTCACTGAACAGGGCATATTGAACAGGGTCGAGGGCTGGAGGGCTGGCAGCTCGTCCTGTTCTCTTCTGTGAATGTCTAGCTGATTTGTCTTGCCAATAAAATATTATTTAACTGTCTCTGTGATATACAATAAAGAATTTCAGAAATAAAAAAAAAAATAAAAAAAATATTATTTAACCGGGAGATGGAAACGTGCAGAGAAATGGATAGAGAGTGAGCGGAGACAAATGGAGGCGGGGGCTGGGGAGAGCGAGGGTAGGGAAACAGACAATAGGAAAAAGTAGAAAGAGGAAACATGCAGCAATGGAGAGAACACATCAGAAGAGCAGCTGTAAAATGGGATTGCGAGAGGGAAAATGAAAGGACATGTGGGACAGAGGAGAAGAGCACGAGGTGACCCAACAGGAGTAGATGGGTACTGGGGAGACATGACAGAAGTTAGAGATTAAATAGGTGCGACGGGGGTAAGAGGGCTGAGATATAGGGGTGCTTAGAGCGACGGAGATGCAGGGAAGGAGAGTGACGGTCACAGAAGGGGAGAGGTGTATAGAGATGGCGGGAGGCGGAACTATCCCTGAGTTGTGAGAAACTGGTGAGGGGGGGGGATTCGGAAGGACGGGGTGACATCATGTAGATTTACACCATGGCATCGTGCTCCACAGCAAGCGAACGTCTCCCACAAACGGCAACATAGCGCGGCACAAAAACTCGGACTCTTTCCCCTGAGGGAAACGCGCACAGGCCTGCAGAACGGCTTATTTCCACCCTGTCAGAAATGGCACCTCAGCATGTGCCTTCCCTCGTCACTGAACAGGGCATATTGAACAGGGTCGAGGGCTGGAGGGCTGGCAGCTCGTCCTGTTCTCTTCCGTGAATGTCTAGCTGATTTGTCTTGCCAATAAAATATTATTTAACCGGGAGATGGAAACGTGGGGAGAAATGGATAGAGAGTGAGCGGAGACAAATGGAGGCGGGGGCTGGGGAGAGCGAGGGTAGGGAAACAGACAATAGGAAAAAGTAGAAAGAGGAAACATGCAGCAATGGAGAGAACACATCAGAAGAGCAGCTGTAAAATGGGATTGCGAGAGGGAAAATGAAAGGACATGTGGGACAGAGGAGAAGAGCACGAGGTGACCCAACAGGAGTAGATGGGTACTGGGGAGACATGACAGAAGTTAGAGATTAAATAGGTGCGACGGGGGTAAGAGGGCTGAGATATAGGGGTGCTTAGAGCGACGGAGATGCAGGGAAGGAGAGTGACGGTCACAGAAGGGGAGAGGTGTATAGAGATGGCGGGAGGCGGAACTATCCCTGAGTTGTGAGAAACTGGTGAGGGGGGGATTTCGGAAGGACGGGGTGACATCATGTAGATTTACACCATGGCATCGTGCTCCACAGCAAGAGAACGTCTCCCACAAACGGCAACATAGCGCGGCACAAAAACTCGGACTCTTTCCCCTGAGGGAAACGCGCACAGGCCTGCAGAACGGCTTATTTCCACCCTGTCAGAAATGGCTCCTCAGCATGTGCCTTCCCTCGTCACTGAACAGGGCATATTGAACAGGGTCGAGGGCTGGAGGGCTGGCAGCTCGTCCTGTTCTCTTCCGTGAATGTCTAGCTGATTTGTCTTGCCAATAAAATATTATTTAACCGGGAGATGGAAACGTGCAGAGAAATGGATAGAGAGTGAGCGGAGACAAATGGAGGCGGGGGCTGGGGAGAGCGAGGGTAGGGAAACAGACAATAGGAAAAAGTAGAAAGAGGAAACATGCAGCAATGGAGAGAACACATCAGAAGAGCAGCTGTAAAATGGGATTGCGAGAGGGAAAATGAAAGGACATGTGGGACAGAGGAGAAGAGCACGAGGTGACCCAACAGGAGTAGATGGGTACTGGGGAGACATGACAGAAGTTAGAGATTAAATAGGTGCGACGGGGGTAAGAGGGCTGAGATATAGGGGTGCTTAGAGCGACGGAGATGCAGGGAAGGAGAGTGACGGTCACAGAAGGGGAGAGGTGTATAGAGATGGCGGGAGGCGGACGAGGAAAATGGTTAGAGAAGGAAAGATGAAGGAAGCACGAGGGAGAAAAGGAAGACGTAAGAGGGTGAAAATGCGTAGAAAACAGAAAAGATTAATAGGTGGGGGAGAGGGCTAGCGAGGGGAGAGCAACAGAATAGACGATCGTGATTAGAGGGTGAAAGGAAGAGAGATGAGAGATCGTGGGACGGAGGTGAAGAGAGAGATATTCGTATAACGTGTAAGAGGAGATAGCTGGAGTGATAGATGAGTTGAGATGAGGATGAGGGACATCGAGAGGTAGGCGATTAAATGGAAACGTATTGAAAGGAGATGGGCAGTTGGAGGAAATTAACAAACAAGACGGAGGGCATTGCTGTGGGGAGGGGGTGGAGGAGAAATGCACACGGCGGGCAGGGGAGGGGGCGGAGCGGGGAGAGCGGCATGTGGGTGTGAAGAAGCCGGGGCCTTTGAAGTGAAGCTAAGCTTCACTTCAAAAGGTGTCGGGAGGAATGCGGCTGAGGGAACAGACGGCGATTGCGGCTGAGGGAACTGATGTGCACGCGCTTTTAAGCTCAATGCACATGCGCATTGAGCTTAAAAGTCACGGGCACTGCAAGGAATCGCCACGATTCCTTGCTTGTTAGTTAAAGGTTGTTTAAGCCGCAATAGGCTCGCAAGCTCGATGCGCATGCGCATCGACAGGCGAGACCTAAACAGCCCAGGGGAGCTGCCGGGTCCCGGGGGGGGGGAGGTCTCATTCCAGCACGCAGCGACCATATCCGCTGCTCCCCGAGAGAAGTTCTGTTGGCACTGGCTGTTCTAGCGCAGGCGGACACGCGGGGGATTTCTGTGGAGCCGGGGACTGTCGGCCCTCTGCCCTTCTGAACGAACACAGTGCGAAGCAGACTACCTGGGCTTACAGCGGAGCACAAGTCCGATACAGGCACTGTAACAGCGCCGGCCCTGGAACCCTTTGGGTGTGTGTTCGTGTGCGCAGTGGTGAGACACGTGGAGGGGGGGTGCCTGGTGCGCCCGGAGGTTAGTCTCCCTGCTGCTGACCATTGCTTGAACACATTGTGTACCCTTGGGGTCGACGCTTGGGCCGGCTACGTGCCCCCCCCCTTTTTCTTTTTGGACTCTGCTCGGGGGGGTAGCCCCCTGCCTCCTCAGAACAGCGGCGGAGAGGGAGCCTCGATGCGCAGTAAAACACTGCCCACTGTTACATATTGCAGTGTATGCCACATAACCCCGGTGTGTTGTTGCGGTGGGGCTCCACTCGAGCGCCTGGAGCGACCGGACGGGCGGCGTGTGGACCTGTTCCCGGGGCGCGGCCTACTCCCTGTTGTGTGTTGAACGGACCTGCGTCTTCGCGGCCCCACTTAGCAGCATGAGTAAGGGAGACAAGACACAAACCAAACTCCCTTTTGAGCAGGCCCGAACCAAGGTCCCGGAATCCCAGGAGCTGGAACCTGCGCAGCAGAACAGAGGTGCGGAAGGCTCGTTTTATTCTGATATAAAAGAACTGCTGGTCACAATGGAGAAGGGCTTGCAAGACAGCATGGTGTCGATAGGGACTAAGATCGATGCGCTTACATATCGTATGGACCGCATGTCAGAGAGAGTTGACAAGCATGCGGAACGCCTAGATATGTCGGAGAGACGCCTGACTGAAGTCGAGGAGGCGCAGTTGGAACTGGATAAGGACCGCAAACAACTTGGCAAACTTCTCCAGGTCATACAAGACAGGTCACAAGATTTGGAAGCCCGCTCTAGGCGCTCGAACATACGGATCACGGGAATTTCGGTGACAACGCAAATGGAGCTTTTCGTAGAGAAACTACTGACTACACTACTGGGAGATGTTCATAGTGGAAAGAGCACATCGCACGCTGGATCCCCGCCTCCGATCGGGAGCCACCCCGAGACCAATCATCGCCAGGCTATTAAACTACAGAGACACGGCGTACGAAGGCGCACACATCTCCCTATACCCGGATTTCACGGTGAAAGTGCAAGAAGAACGTAGGCACTTTGCCCCTTACAAAAAGCAACTACGCGATCTTGGGCTGGACTATGCCATGCTGTATCCGGCTAAGCTTAGGATTAATCGGCAAGGCCATTCCCACTTCTTCACCGACCCTAAAGACATTCAAAAAGCCCTAAAAGTGTGGTCTAAGGAACAGAGAAGCAGCCCCAGACGCCAAAACGGCGAGGAGGAACATAGCAGCCAACTTGAGGAACAGGGCTAGGAGCACCGCTCACTCTGTGTGTTCTGCCCTGGGCTGGAGTGGTGAGAGGCCTAGACTTGGACTTAGAGCCTGAGTTGGTGCCCGCAAGACCTCCTCACACCTGAGTGCAGGAGGGGCATGAGAACCCAGGGCGCCTACAAAGAGACACGTCGACCTGCGAGCTGGTGAGAACTTTCCATTACATCATCTCTTGCCTGTCAACTAGTGATAAGATTTACTGTGCGCTTTGGTGGCACACACCTCTAGATACAGTGTTTAATAGTGGTCTGCCCAGGTGCGGACCAAGGGGTGGACGCTCCGCAGTCGGAGGAAGTTTGTAGTGGCACAATGACTCATTTATGGCTCTCGTTGTACACTACACATGTGGTGATGGCGTTAGGGGCGATACTGATGTTAACTTTCGTCCAAAGTGTTTCCTGTTTTTTCTGGCAACCTTGGCCCCGACGCTGTATGCACTAATGGTCCCCGCGGGGTCTTACTTGGGTTATTTGGGATTGTTTGTGGGGGGTTGTATTTGCATGCTAGGCCGAGTTGGGGTTGGTCTGCTGTGGGGGGGGGGGGAGCATTAGAAGGGGGAAACCTAACTGTTCTAGGGACGATGTACCGTGCTACTCACAACAACAATTTTATACTGTTCACTTTAGTGCCGCTCACGATCACTGCGCACATGAGGCTCAGCCCGCATGGTCATGGTAGATAACGCCAGCATTATACGCACACCCAGTCTTCGAGCACTCACCTGGAACGTACGTGGCCTAAATGACCACAGGAAGATCAGGAAAGTCCTCGGCTACTTACAACGCCAACACATTGACCTTGTGATGCTTCAAGAGACACCCCCCCCCCATCAATAGCCCAATGCTGCGGTGTAGGGGGTTTGGGGAGAACATTTCAGCTGCGGGCTTTACGACGCACACTAGGGGGGGTCATAACATGGATTAATCCAAAATCCAAACTCACACTGCAGACACTGGAAGCTGACCAAGAAGGCAGATATACGTTATCTCCAAATGCACTGGCCCTAACCTTACTCTAGTGATTATCAATACATACGGTCCCAACTTTGACTCTCCCACCTTCTACCAGATGTTGTTTGTAGGAGAGTAGGGTCTGCTTTCCTATGGTCACCCCCATTTTTGCTTTTTGCTTCACTGGTTTTCGACTTAATGTGGCTGTGGGCCTGCTAATCAGACCCACAGCCTGCTGTTCTCTCTCTAAATTCATATCCATGTACTTTAGGTACATCACCAATTTGGTACTGGATACCTTATCAGCCCCTGTACAGTGGACTATAGGTGCCCAGGGCATAGATGCATCCAAGACCTACCAGGGGCTGCAGCATATCTTTTGCCACCCCTGGCTGGTCATTTAAATCGACACAACTGGCTGATCCCTCAGCTGGGGCAAGGTGGTGTACTCACCCCTTGCTTAGATATAGTATACCTATGTCTAAACCTATATCTGGACACATATGCACCTATAAGTCACTCCTATGGCAGGCCTTAACAATCCTGGAGGCAGAGTGCTTGGTTTTATGTGAGATGGTGCTCTAGCATGAGCTGAGCCTGTCTGCAGTGTTCGGAACCATTTCCTAACTGCTGTTCCAGGGTATTGCCATACCATATACTCTTAAGTGCATTATAATCCTCGTGGTTATTGCTAACTTTGGTTTGGCTTTATCAAAACATGTCGTGTTTGGTGTCATACACTTTGGAATACTACCCCCTCGCCAGTTCTGGCGACGGGGGTAGCATTCCACCCTTCTAGAGGGAGAAGACATGTTACTTTACTTAAACGCGGTTAATCCTAACCAGAGCCTCAGCATCACAAAATGGATGCTGCTGCCCCGACACAAGTCTGGCCTCCTGCTGCTGACCGAAACCTGGCAGGGGAGGCTTGGACAAAGAGTTTCCTGTCACAGGGAGGTGTTACACCACCCCAGACAGGAGATAGTGGATTGGAGCAGGGAGGGTGGAAAGAAACTAGACACTGCCTGGGGCACACAAGGTGTCCCATGCAAAATCCAGTCAAACCGGTTCTGGTGAGGAACTAGAATTAGATTAGGCCTCGCACGGGGGAATAGATTGCAACTTCTTCGTCAGTGTTCAGCGTGATGTAACTAATTAGCATACCGAGAACGCCCCTATGGTATAAGACACCCTTTTCGTTATATTCTGTCATCCCTTTTATAATCATTTTCCTCCACTTTCCTTGTAAATAGGGTAGCATCGGTCAACAGGACCGGCGCCATTTTGTTTAGGCAACCCATAGCGCTGATTGTAAAAACCTCTTGAGAAATAGCTAGACCATGTAGCAAGCAGCTGCTTCTGCTTTTGGGCCCCGTCAAGGTTGTAGGAGGGGGCCGGCCAGATAAGCACATTCTTGCAAGCGCTGTGCGGACTCTCACCGAAACTACCAGAAGGGAGTTGACCGGTGTGGCCTTGCTATACTAAGCTCAGATAGACGCTTTGTGTGCCATATATGGGCATATCCCTTGCCACCTCCTGTACCAACTTGTACTTTTCCATCTTAGGTAACGGTTGCAAATTGTGATGGTATATATGTGAAGACCTGACAATGTGCCAGCAGTCTCTCTGCGGTCCTCGGGGTGTGAGGTCATTGGGAGCTCCTCTGGCAGAGTATTATTTGTGTAATAAACGCTTGAACTTTCTACACTGCCAATCGACTGATTATTGATGAATAGTATTTGGTAATTGTAAGTATAATCATTTGGGGGTTTGTGAAATTTAGGTACTTCAGTTGGAGACTCCGCCGGGACTCCGCGTTGGGGTCGTCCCTCCGTATCTGGAAAATAACGGGACATTACGAGGAGTATTCTCGGTCGGGGGGGTGGACTGACCAAAGAAAAAGGGTGCTCTGCTTTTCCGATCGGGAAGAGCCTTGGCTGCTAGTGGCCCCATGCCGGAGTCCTACGGGTGAAATCCAGATGAACGGATCGATTGGCAGTGGAGAAATTTGCAATCGGACCTGAGTGCACCAGGTGAGTGTTTTGTCTTGTTCTATGTTGGATATCCTTCTGCATTGGGTTTTGGAATTGGGTGGTCATAGACCACGGAGATCGCGGTATTTTGGAAAGGGGGTCTGACGGGGCAGTAGTGAGACTGCACGGGCGGACGCCCCTATTTTGTATTTGATAGAGATATGACTAACACGCCTAAGTGCGAATTGTGAAACGTTCACACTTGGCCGGGCCGCCCTCTGAAATGCTGATGGTCATGCTTGGGTAGCACTCGGACAGATCTGGAGCGGTGCTTGAAAAAGCGGGCTAAGCCAGCATAGTCCGGGAGGTGAGCCAAGAAGGCCGTTGGATGGTCGGTAGGTCGGTCTGTGGTTGCGAAAAACCTGTGTGGCTATCTCTAGGCAGCCCCTATGGTGAGGCTGTTTTGATCTTTGGTTCTCTGACTTTGAAACGTACCGGTTCTCCTCAGACGGGAGTCGACGGGCTCCGTCCTTTGATTTGGGCTAGCATTGGTTCGTATTGGTTCGTCTTGTTGGTCGTTCGATCTGTGTTTTGTGTTCCTTTACAATTTTAGGTTATGAATGAGTGACTGAATGAATAACTGAACATGGCCATGTATGCGTGGAAGTATTAAAAATTATAACTTGCCTTTTCCTTCCCACAGCTACAATTGGAACAGTAGTAAAACAATGCCGTGCTTCAGTAAGCTATGTTTTGGCTGTACCAGTCCAAATAGTACTAGATTAGATGAAAGCCAGCGGCCCCTCCGGAAGGTACTCCCAGCCATGATTTATACTGTAAGCACGGGATTGGCCACTTGATATTCAATCGTTTATGGCACAAATACACCAAAGATAATGTAGAACTACAGAGGCCCTTGACAGGGTTCTTCGATGAGAAAAAAATTAATTATTTACAGGAACGTCTATTCGCAAAACGTAGCAGACAGTCCATGTTCGATACCCTGAGGACACGGCAGAAAGAGGCCACCCGCAGAAGAGTGAGGGCCGAGAAATTAGTAAAAATGAAGCAGGGACAGACCGTTACGCAGAAAGCAATTGCGCATGACAAAAACCAGACTGAGCAGAACATCAAATACCTAGATAGACAATTTCGGTTGGAAGTAGATAAGAGTTATGTTGTCCGTAAGGAGGCTGAGGATGAGATAGAGGATTTGCTGGATGTTCGCCCCCTCCGCCATATGCTCCACAGCGGATATATCCAGCGGTGCCACTGATGGCGCCCACAGCCCCTGTGACATCGGCTCAAGGGGGAACTCCGCTTCGAGCTCCTACCGATGTGCTGGGCACTGCCGCTTCTTCTGCTAGGAACTTAGCCACCCTGCTCCCAGACACACACCACCCTTTGGGGGCGGCGGGTGTCTCCACGACACTATTACCCTTGGCTAGCCCCGTGGGAACTTCCCAGTCAGCTAGCGCGACACCCGAGTGCCAGGGTCGGCTCCGATTGGGGATCCAGGGGGCTCGCATATTAGACGGCTATTTACGAGAGGGTCTGTAGGTTATGGAGAAAAGGAGGCAATAGCTGACCAATCAGTTAAATGGATGTATAAAGATATATACACTTTGACGGACATATGGAGCACCATGAAAGATTTTGAACCGGTATTGCAACAGACTGCCCTACAACACATGTCCCGATTTTTGATTGAAATCTGGGAACAGAGTTTTGGAGAAAGGGGATTAGCCCCACAAATTCTATATGACATAAAGGATCGTACCCATAGATTTGAATTAAGCCCGGAGGAAGTTTATAAGAATGTTGACACTCTGGTGGGTTATCGAGGTAGACTCTTCCTACGGGTTCCTGAGTTAGGTTCCCAGCACCCCATGAGGGAGGTACACCCTATTTATCATCCCGAAATTCCAGAACTACGCAATGAACAGAATGTAATAACACGAGACCGAGTAGAAGCCAGGTTTCAAGAACAATGGGTGTACACCCCATGGAAACGAAGTGAAGTGTTGGCTTTAAAAGCACAACTTCCTGACCCCCGTAAGAATCCCACCGCCTATTATAAGGAATTAACAGAGGCAGCGTCTTCCGCTGTCATGACTTTAGCAGATATTGAGTTGTTTTTCGGATTATTGGTTCCCGTAGACATATGGCGGCAGGTCCATGATACTCCCCAAGCGGCCGAGTTGGGGGGTACCTGGGATGAGCTTAGGGCATTGGATAAGGACCGTAAGCCAGGAGATAAGCCGAAGGCAGAAATAATTGCCTTACCAGCGAAGATTATAGCATATATGCACACATTGATTCCTCCATGAAAGGTGGATTGGGATAAACTGACTGCTTGCAAACAAAAGAAGGATGAAAGTGTCTCTGATTTCTTTTCCAGATTCGAGGGAACTTTCATCGATTTTAGTGGTCAGGACCTCGCTAGCGAGGGTGGAATACGATTATTGGTGAACAGATTTGTGACCAATCTCATACCTGAAATTTCGACCCGACTGCAAGCTGCCGAAAGTACCTGGACTACGTCCTCCCCTTCTATCATATTAAGCATGGCCCAGTATTATGAACACAGGGAAAATGAGAGCAAGGATAAAGATGAAAAGAAGACTAAGGATCTCAAGACTCGAGTGTTGTTGCAGCAGGTTATGAGGGGTCGAGGCACAGGGAGGGGCGCCAGAGGGCCCGGGTCCAGCGGGCCGGTCTCCAGAGGGGGAGGAGGAGGTCAGCCCTCCCGATGGGGACCCAATCAGTGCGCGTATTGTAGGGAGGAAGGCCATTGGAAAGATCAGTGTCCATGGCTGTTAGCGCAGAACGGCGCTGTCCGAGGAAGGGTGAGAGGACGCGGCGGCACGGACCGTAGTGATATGCGCAGAGAAGAGGCAGCACAGGGAGACCACGAGCGAAATCACTTCGATAAAGCACGAGGCACAGGTAGGCAGTACTACAATGAAGATTATGGTTTTGAGGATCAGGATAAATTCGGAGATGTATAGGACAGCCAAGGACAGAGTGGGGGCCAAGTGTCGATACCGGTCAATCAGCAGGGACCCTATGTGACAGGGGAATTGATGGGACCACTGATAAGTTCTTGATTGACACAGGAGCAATGAATAGTTCGGTTGCTCGCTCGTTGGTCCCAGGGGCCGCTCTGTACGGGCATAATAATGTTTCAGTGGGATTTTCGGGAGTTCCTGTAATCAGCCCCATCTCTCAGCCCCTCCCTTTCACTATTGGCCCGTACACTATGGATTCTCCATTCCTTTTAACTTCTAGTTGTGGAGAGAATCTTTTGGGTTTAGATATGTTGAAAAGATTGAATGCTAAAATACATTGCTCTCCTGATGGTGTTTATTTGACTATTCACAATCCCGATGTAAGTACGAGACAATGTTTTGCTAAAAATGACCCATTACCGCCTGAATTCGCGGACATATCGCCCAGTTTATGGGCGACAGGAGATGCGGATGTCGGGAAGCTAGACATCCCCCCTGTCCGCATTACATTGAAACCTGGTGCTAGGCTGCCCCGCATACCGCAATACAAGATCTCCCCAGCGGGAGAACGAGCTTTGCTTTCCACAATACAAGACTTGATTGATAAAGGGGTGGTCGAAGAAACTGCATCGAACATTTGTAACAGCCTTATTTTGCCTATTTTGAAAAGCCCCTGAGATAGGCGTCGACCATGCAGATGTCTATCGTTTTGTGATTGATTTACGGGAGGTTAATAAAATAGTGGTACCCCAATTCCCGGTGGTTTCGGACATCACTACGATCCTTACTATGATACCTCCCACTGCTAAATATTTCTCTGTCATCGATCTGAAGAATGCCTTCTTCAGTATCCCTATCCATCCTGATAGCAGGTAGGTCTTCGGATTCTCATTATCTGGCCGAAGCTTCAGATTCTGTCGCGCTCCACAAGGCTATACCGAAAGTCCTAGTATCTACAGCCAAGCCCTTAAGGCGGTCTTAGACGACCTGTCTTTGCTAGATGGTAGCATGCTCTTGCAGTACGTTGATGATTTACTAATAGCGTCTGACACGGAGGAGGGTTGTAAAAAAGCCACGGTTAAGTTGTTGCACCATCTGGCAGACAGCGGCAATAAGGTTTCTCTATCCAAGTTCCAATATTGTCGACAGGAAGTGACCTACCTCGGTCACTTACTATCGAAGGAGGGTAGGCGTCTATCACCTGAACGGATTACTACCATTACTAACATGCCTGTGCCTTGTACTCAACGTGAAGTCCGTGCTTTCCTTGGTATTACCTCTTATTGTCGTCAATGGATCCCTAGTTTTTCTCTTCTTGCTAAACCTTTGCTACACTTAACCACTAAAGATGTGCATGAACCCCTCCCTTGGACTGCTGAATGTCAATCTGCTTTTTCTTCCTTGAAATCTGCTCTTTGCTCTGCTCCTGTTCTTGGTACTCCTGACTACCGTAAACCTTTTGTACTATATGTGCACGAGGTCGACGGCTGCTCACTTTCGGTGTTGACACAAGGTTTTGGTGGTAAGCAAAGACCGTGTGCCTATTTTTCAGCCACATTGGATAATGTGGCCAGAGCACTTCCCAGTTGCCTGAGGGCCACGGCGGCTGTGGCAGCGGCCATCAGGCAATCAGAAGGGCTTGTTCTAAATTCTAATTTGACCGTGATGGTGCCGCATGCTGTGGATGCATTATTAAATAAAACGAAAACACAGCATCTTACAAGCGCGCGCCTCACGGGTTATGAATTGACCTTGTTTGCCCCCCATGTGACCATTAAGCGTTGTGCTACATTAAATCCAGCTACACTGTTACCTCTCCCTTCGGAGGAACAGGCGAATGATGTCCATGATTGCATCTTCAGGACAGAAGAGGAAACTAAGGGAAGAATCGATCTCACAGACGTTCCCTTATCTGAACCCCAAGGGGAATTGTATGTGGACGGTTCTTGTTTTAAATTAGCAGATGGCACAACGACAGCTGCATATGCAATTACCACTCTAAAAACAGTAGTTGAAACATTCTGAATACCCCATCGATCAGCCCAAGCTGCTGAGTTGATGGCTTTACTGCGCGCCTGTGAGCTGAGTGAGGGATTAGAGGTTAACATATTCACGGACAGCCAATATGCCTTCGGCATTGCCCATAGTTTCGGGAGATTATGGAGGGAACGGGGGTTTCTCACCTCACATGGTCAAAATATACAGAATGGACCCTTGGTATTACGATTACTTGAAGCATTGACTCTCCCCAAGAAAGTAGCAATTGTAAAATGTAGTGCCCATAAAACAGTGGTGGATGAAGTGGGTGAGGGCAATGCGTTTGCAGATCAGATAGCTAAACAAACAGCCCAGTCAATTATGTCCTCTATGTATGTTAGCTCCTCTGCTAGATGGGTGGGGGAGTCCAATTTGTTTAATAATACTATTGAAAGTGTGCAAGAAATTCAGAAAGAAGCAACCACAGCGGAGTTAGACAAGTGGGAACAGGAAGTAGGAAGATTGGATGAGAATAACTGTTGGGTGGATTTGACAGACAAACAGAGGTGGTTGCTACCCAATGCAATGGTACAGGCTGTTGTCACTATGGCCCATGGACCAGCACATGTCGGAGCTAAAGGCATTTGTGCCTTGTTGGACCCCGTCTGGAATAACCCCAATATACAAAGAACAGCTGTACGTCTGGTCCAATACTGTATGGTCTGTTTGCAACATAACCCGGGGAAAGGAGAACCAGTTCTGAGTGGGAACTTTGCTCCCCCGACATTGCCCTTTGAGGTGCTCCAGATGGACTATATTCATATGGAGCGCGTCAATGGCTTAAAGTATGTACTAGTGGTGGTATGTGCCTTCAGCAAATGGGTTAAAGCGTACCCTACGAAGGAGAATACTGCCCTAGCCACAGCAAAGGCGCTCATAAAAGAGTTCCTCCCACGCTTTGGATTGCCCCGATTGATCTGGTCTGATAACAGCGGGCATTTCCATGGGGCCCTTGTACAGAGTATATGCAATGGGCTCCAGATTAAACAGAAATTCCATGCGGCCAGACACCCCCAGTCAGCAGGGCTAGTGGAAAAATATGACGGGATTTTGAAACTGAAGATGGCAAAAATTTAAGAGAGCACTGGTTTAAAATGGCCTGACACCCTCCCATTAGCCCTTATGTCTCTGCGAGTCACCCCACATTCACGCTCTGGACTATCCCCTTACGAGATAGTTTTCGGGCGACCCGCTAGTGTATGGGGCGTGCCTAGGCCGAGGTCATTTACTGATGTTGAATACCCTATGCTGATCGATTACCTGTATACTTTGACTAAAGATCTTCATTCTATTCATCAGCAGGTAGCATCTGTGCTGCAAACCCTGCCAGAGGGCCCTGGACATCGCCTGGAACCCGGCCAGTGGGTTCTGGTCAAGAAGTACGATCGAGACTCCAGTTTGGCTCCGAGATGGTCTAAGCCGCACCAGATCTTGTTGGCCACACGGACGGCTGTGAAAGTGGAGGGGAAACGACACTGGATCCATGTGTCGCACCTAAAAAGAATTCCTCTTCCACTTCCCTATGACCAGCGACACCCTGAGGGAATCCTGACTCAGGAAAGCGAGAGAGCTGTTGCCTTTGTTCCGTTTTCCGACGCTTGTGAAATTGGAGCTGAAGGAGAAACAGGCCCGGTCGGGGCAGTCTCTGGTGAATCAGCAATCACCCCTGGCCCTGTCCATGTTGATTTGGTTGGCAGCAGCTCGGACGAAGGTGTCGTACCTTCCCCTGTGTTATTCCCTGATCAGGAAGTGCCCGGTCATGTTCATTACAACCTGCGGCCAAGAAAGCATCACAGTACCTCAGATGACACTGAAATAAGGAAAGACTTGGATAAAAGTAGGGTTTGCTAGTTTCTAATCTGAGGTACTGTGCGAGACACTGGACTGAACTAGTTGAGAGCTGGAACAGTGATATTGTGCTCTGTTCAGAAAGAAAGACTCTGTTCTTGTCACTGGCCAGGTTGTTTGAGCAAACTCTTTCATCGTGGGACTCCGTTGGATGTGTACTTGGATTACAAGTCTGCCTGTGAGGCTTTGAAGGACACAGGAAGAAGAACCCTCTGGCAGGAAGGTTGTTCTGACCCCACTTAGTTACTTTGGACTTTTAGCTAGGAATGTACCCTTTTGGTCGACTTGTACTTGAGGAAGAATTACCTTTTATTCCTAGGTATTTGCCCTTTTAAGAAACCGATGTTTTCCAGTTGGACCATGCGTGTAAAATTAGCTTTTGTAGTTACAATTGCAGTAATTTTAGCCATCTTTATGGGAGTTTTTATATATTTAGAATACAAACACCCAATGCAATCAATGATGATATCGACTGTTGCCCCCCCTGAGCATTTTATGTATACTTTAGCACCCCACAAAGAACGACATCGCCAGACCTATGCGAAAAATGTATTCGTGGAAATGCTGCACCAAACTCACAGCACCACCAACACTACTAACTGTTGAGTTTGCGGCCTTCTGCCTTCTGTTGTACACAATCATGATCTGTTTCTCTCGTTACCCCTCTCCTATTTAGGGAGTTGTGAAGCTTGGTTCAAACTGTTTTCCGCCATGTACAACCATTATATAGAGAATTACAAACAATTTGTTTACACTGAAAAGGATTATAACATGATTTTATCGTACATCACGGCACATCAGGGATTTGATCCACAAGGCAATGGGGGACGGGATCTTTAGATCCTCAGGCTTGTATGAACAGATATATGGAGGTTCGAAATAGTACTTGGTTGTTGGATGAACTCTATGATTTTAATCAATTTAATTCCACCCAATATTTTCAGCTTTTTGTTGATCGAAATGTTACAAGCGACCGCATTGTACCCATTCCTATTCTGAATACTTCCTCTGACTTCTGTGTACAGGTAATGGGGCATGTGCAAGTTGGTGACAGTGTTTGTAATTATACCTATCAGATGAATATACTTAGCAGTCCACCTCTGTTGACACCACCCAATGTGTATTTCGTATGTGGGGAAAATGCTTACACTTGGTTACCCCGGGGTTGGGCCGGCCACTGTTATCTGTCCTTCCTATACCCGCCTGTATATATAGCACCGTCTGACTATCATAGAACACATCAGTTACACTCAACAAGAGCAGTGCTCAATAGGCCACGGAGGCAGCTCATAGCCACTGAAGTTGATCAGACCGATACCTCCCTGGAGCAGTTCACAGACTTCAGCAAAGGCTTGGTCCCATTCTGGGGACCGATCTTTAACAGCAGAGAAATAAGACGGTTGTCTAGAATAGTAGAAAATGTGATTAACATCACCACTGATATCATGGCCAATCTCACGGTTGAGCTTCAGGCGACCAGACTCGTGACGCTTCAGAACCGTATGGTTTTGGACGTTATCTTGGCTGATCGGGGAGGAGCATGCCGGGTGATCGGCAGCTCTTGCTGTGTTTACATTCCAGACTCTGCCCCTACTGTTCATTTGGCCATTCAGAAGCTCCATCGCATAGCGGCAGAAATGCATGTAGATAATGGGCCTTGGTCCCCGTCTGGGTGGTTCTGGGGTCTCCTGGGTACTTGGGGTTGGAAGATATTACTGATTTTGGGTGAAGCGGCAAGTATCCTTTTTGTCTGCTGTCTCTGTCTGCAGTGCGGTCCTGCGTGCTGTTCATATTGTGCCTCTGGATTAACAGCGGCAGTCACCCTTTCAGCAACCCCCACCAAAGCCCAGATGCTCCAGCAGGAGATCCGTGAACTTATGAGAATGGACGAGGATTAGTGACCTCTGTTATTAGCTTCATCACGCTAAAAGTAGGGTTTGAGGAACTAGAATTAGATTAGGCCTCGCACGGGGGAATAGATTGCAACTTCTTCGTCAGTGTTCAGCGTGATGTAACTAATTAGCATACCGAGAACGCCCCTATGGTATAAGACACCCTTTTCGTTATATTCTGTCATCCCTTTTATAATCATTTTCCTCCACTTTCCTTGTAAATAGGGTAGCATCGGTCAACAGGACCGGCGCCATTTTGTTTAGGCAACCCATAGCGCTGATTGTAAAAACCTCTTTGGCTCTGCATTTTCGCATCTCCTGTTCTCATGAGAAATAGCTAGACCATGTAGCAAGCAGCTGCTTCTGCTTTTGGGCCCCATCAAGGTTGTAGGAGGGGGGCGGCCAGATAAGCACATTCTTGCAAGCGCTGTGCGGACTCTCACCGAAACTACCAGAAGGGAGTTGACCAGTGTTACCTTGCTATACTAAGCTCAGATAGACGCTTTGTGTGCCATATATGGGCATATCCCGTGCCACCTCCTGTACCAACTTGTACTTTTCCATCTTAGGTAACGGTTGCAAATTGTGATGGTATATATGTGAAGACCTGACAATGTGCCAGCAGTCTCTCGGCGGTCCTCGGGGGTGTGAGGTCGTTGGGAGCTCCTCTGGCAGAGTATTATTTGTGTAATAAACGTTTGAACTTTCTACACTGCCAATCGACTGATTATTGATGAATAGTATTTGGTAATTGTAAGTATAATCCTTTGGGGGTTTGTGAAATTTAGGTACTTCACTGGGGCACTCCAGCCCCAGCTCTGGCGCGAAACTGGACAAAGGGAAAGGGGTGTAACCACCCCCTTCCTGGGTCCCACCCATAGGAGGGACCTAGCAGGTAATCCAGCCCCTTGATTTGGAATAAAGGTAGGAGCTGTGCTGGTGCACATCAGATTATCCTGACTGAAACTTTGATACAGAACTCTGGGCCCTTCGACATCCCACTCGACGTGGAAGACTGAAGAATCTCCCTTGTGGTCAAGGAGTGACCACCCTGTGCAAACAGGCACCATCCAGCGCCCAACGGTTTGCTTTGTTGCAAGACCCAGCTTCCCCAACTTCCAGCAGCCCGATCCACAGTCCCCGTGAATCTGAGACCCATGGAGGCGACGTGAAGCGTGGAGCCGGCCATCTTGGAAAAACTATGAAGTGCTGACCGTGCAGCTCCCAAGGCTCCCTCGAAGCTGTGCATTGGGGTTTGAGAAGCCCCAGCCCCGAGCAGCTTTTGCACCGAAGATCTCCCCTCCACACTCACCGAGTGCTGCGTGGGGCCCTTTTGCATTTTTCTGCTCGACGCGTTGGTCCGGTCACTTGCCCGTTAGCTAGTGGCCCCAATACCAACGATCCTTTGAATTTACACTGCTAGTCTGGTTGCTGCATACTGGCCCTCGCTCCCCTGAAATGGAGCAGTCTATCTGACCTTGCAGGTCCGAACAAGAAGCGATCTTGCAATCCTACGTGGGTTGCACTTGCCAAGGCTTGTTAACTCCGATCCGGAAGCCGACACCGCCGACAGCGAGAGCCTTCGTGGGACAGCTCGTGATCCACTCCTGGACATCCTCGATGCCCCAGAGTCCACGTGGCAGCAGAGACAAGCTTCCCATCAAGCACCTGATTGCGCCCGACATTGCCTGGTTCCTTCCTGGTTCCTTCCTGGTCACTGGCTGGTGACCCAGACTCTGTCCCCTCTGCTTTCAGGTACTCTACATCTTCGATCCACCCTTGGATCCAACCGGACTCTTCTCTCCTGGCCGCCTGCAGCATCTTCATCTTCAGGCTCCATAGATCTACACGACGAAACCCGACACACTTTGGCACCTATGCACCCGCTTCCTGTGGGTGAGGTAACGATCTAACACCGGTGCTCCTGTAGTGGTTTACACCTCCAGTGTCTAAGTTTAAAGTCTGGTAATTCTATTCCAGTCGGAAGACTCCTAAAACTGTAACTCGATAACTTTTACGCACCATTGACTTTGCATTGGTGCATGCGTGTGCTTTTAGTGCTGCACCCGATTCCCGAGGGTTACTCCCGTCCTAACTACTGTTAGTCCAGTGTAGTCCCAGCGATTCCCAAGGCCCCAGGCCTTACCACAGTTCAAAAGGTGATACTTATACCACTTTTTTGATATATGGTTTCAGTGGCCACCGGCCTCATCCATAATTGTGCATCTTTCATATGTTATACTGTGCTTTTGTTTAAACGCTTGTGCTTCTATACTCATAAAGAGTACAGGGGATTATTCTAGTAATAAATACATATATTTTTATAATATATAACTTGTGTGGTGTCCTTTCATTTGATATTACAGGTTTGCATATGGTAAAACAGCTGGCTTCACATGCCCTCTTGAGTTAAGCCTTCAGGCTGCTTAGTCCATGCTACCATTAGGATAGCTTGCCTTTTTAAGATTGACTTACAACCATCACCATAAGGGATTGTTTGAACTGATACAAGGTGCCCCCAGAATTGGAGGCCAACTTCTCACATTGTTTGCAAAGGCCCGACTATATGAGTCACACAATCTTTTATGAGGAGGAGATTCGAACCTCACTCTGGACCCTGCTCTTGATAGGTCAGCAGGTCCACACCGTAGGCCTGCGGTTGCTGCACTAGAATTACAGAGAACCATGACTTGCCTGGGGCTCGAGGACGCCTGGCGATCCCGCTACCGCCACCAGGGGGGCTATACCCACTATTCTGCATATCACGACATCCACACCAGAATAGATTACTGGCTGGTACCAGCAGCCAAGCTGAGCATTATTCGTGAGTGCAAGGTCCTCCCAAGGACGCTGTCTGACCATTCACCGGTCCTTTTGGAGCTGCTGCTGCCGGGTAAGACCATACCACCCTTTACATGGCGATTCCCCCCATACTCCCTACTGGACCCGGTGTTTAGGAGAGAACTAGCGGAGGCTATCGATGTATTTTTTTAAACGAATGTTGACTCAGTTGAGAGTTTCCAGACAGTATGGGAAACTTTTAAGGTATATATCCGAGGAGTGGCGATGTCCAAACACTCTGGCATACTTAAGTCTATTAGGAAGAGGCTTGCAGATTTGGAGAAACGACTGGGCATTCTGAAGGAGAGACAGGGAAGGCAGGCCTCTGAAGAAGTGGGGGAGGAAATCAAACAACTCCTGATAGAATACCATGAGGAGGCTGACAGGGAGATCCGGCACCTGGGTAAATATGCCTCGGATAGAACTTACGGAGAGCGGGACAGGCCTAGTGCTTTGCTGGCCAGACTCATAGGCGGAGCAAGGAAACCACAACTTGTCTCGCGGATTAAATCCCCCACTGGGGACATCCTTACAGACCCAGATTACATAGCGAATGCTTTTCGCTCGTATTACGCAGACCTCTACACTTCTCATTGTGGGGATTTGGAAGACGCTATTGATGATTACCTTGGCCACATAGACATCCCTATGCTAACGAATACACATAGAGAATTCCTAATGCTCCCTATTGAACGAGACAAAATCACTGAAGCTCTACAGAGCATGAAATCGGGCAGTGCGCCCGGTGCTGTCGGCCTAACCGCCAGCTTCTACAAAACATTCAAAGACCAACTACTTCCTCATCTATCGACACTCTTCGACGATATATGTGTGGAGGGCAGTATGCCTGAGTCGATGAGAGAGGCCCTGATTGTGTCAATACTTAAGCCTGGTAAACCAGACGAGGACTGCAGTTCCTACAGACCCCTCTCATTACTAAATGTGGATGCTAAACAATTTGCCAAGGTATTGGCCACTAGACTTGCTTTCCTGGCGCCCCGGCTGGTTGCCCCGGAGCAAGCGGGCTTCATTCCGAGTAGGAATCTGACATACAACATCCGGACGATCCTGGGCACGCTTCAACATACCCGACAACATAGGAAGGCACTGGCTATCTTTCTTGACATGGAAAAGGCCTTCAACTCAGTGGAATGAAATTTATGAGAAAAGTCCTGCTGCGCATGGGTATTGGATTGCCCTTTTTGCAAATGATAGGCGCGTTATACTGCCGGCCACGTGCTCGGCTCAAGCTGAATGACTTGGTCACTGACCCCTTTCCGATTACAAGCGGCACAAGACAGGGCTGCCCGCTATCCCCTTTGCTTTATGCCCTGGTGGCCGAACCACTCGCATGCGCATTGTGGGAATACCACGGGAATAGAGGAGTGATATTTCCAAATTATAAGATTATTGTATCAATGTACGCGGACGATACACTATTGTATGTCCGTGACCCGGAAAACAACTTATCCCCTATCCTCAGAGAGGTGGTGCGATTTGGCGCGCTGTCCGGCCTGAGGGTCAACTGGCCGAAGTCATTGGTGTTCCCCCTTACCCCTGTCACAACACCCCCGATTATGGAGTACCAACTCCGCTGGACAACGGACCCGATAAGATACCTGGGGGTCCACCTGCACACTGACCCGGATACCATATTTAGTGCTAATTACGGAACGACCTTTAGTAAATTGGAGGATGATGTGGAGGCTTGGTGCAAGCTCCCGTTGTCCTTGATCGGACGAATTGCACTGATGAAAATGGTGGTGCTCCCACGATTTCTCTTCCTATTCACAACCATTCCGATGGTCCTTCCCAAAATCTTTTTCCACTGGCTTCAGCAGTTGATGACAAAGCTTGCCTGGGCGGGTACTCAACCCAGGGCAAAGTGGTCTCTTCTCACACTGCCTTACAGTATGGGAGGACTCGGCGCACCCGACCTCGAACTTTATTACAGGGTGGCTCAGGCGGCGCACTTCCATACCTGGATACACGGGGACCGCGATATCCCACACGTTAAAATGGAGACACAGTTTGTCAAGCCTCTCTCACTTCCCTCTACGATTTTTGAGCTGGTTGATCGTAGGACCGGAATACTTGACTCTATCAATACCACGAATTATGCGTGGTACAACCTGCTGCAGAAGCAAAATGGTGCGCTGTTGTACTCTCCCATTATGCCTCTGGACTGGACTAGGTGGTAGCCTCCGCTCTGCGAGCGAGGGGTTGTCGCTGACATGCAGAAACTGAACATCAAAGTAGCAGGAGATCTGTTTGAGGACGGTGTAGCCAAGACGTGGGAACAAGTGGTGGCGAGCCTGGACTCGCCGATACTTTTGATGAGGTTTCAATACTTCAGAGTCCGTCACGCGCTCACAGAACTTCTAGGGGAAGACATGGCGGAACCCCCTGAGGTGAAAGAACTCACGTATGTCATCAAGACCACCTCCACACAGAAGCTAATGTCTCGGCTATATGCCCTGGTGCAAGCTCACAGAGACCACACATACACCAAAGCGCGCCTGGCATGGCAGTCGGGTTGCAGATTGGCCTGGATGACGATATATGGCAGTACTGCTGCACTGAGACTAGGCGGCTATCACTGAACGGCAGACATAGGCTGATTCATTTTAAGTTCCTAAATAGGATATATTACACCCCAGCCAGACTACTCAGGTATGGCCTCAGACCTCATGCGGAATGCGACAGGTGCCGATCTGAGAATGCTGGATTTATGCACCTGGCATGGCACTGCCCTAGAGTCAGTGACTTCTGGGGTGTCATCTTTACCGAAATAGGTGCTGTAGCGGGGGTGGACATTCCACCAGATCCTCTGCTGGCTCTACTGGGCTACACCAAAAAACTCCCTAGAGCTGTACATAGGCTGGTGGGTATGGGACTATTAATAGCGCGCAGAGTAGTTGCCTGCTGCTGGATGAAGGGCCCCGCGCCGACACCCAAGAGATGGGCGCCTGACATGTTATATTGCTGTACGCAATCCGAAAATTATAGTGAACTACTCCCCCCCACCAGTAGACTTAAAAACTTCTGGGGACTGTACCAGACTTACATTGCTGCAAAGGAGGACAGGGCAACTCAGGCTGAATCACGAGATGGCAGTAGCCGATGAAAGCTGATCAGGTCGGCACTGGACGGGACGGCACATCTCTTCTCTGGTGGTCCTGTGCAGTGAATAATGTGTTGAGTGATGTTCCCCCTAGCTGATGTGCACCTGTTGGTTTGGCTGTGCTCTGCTGAATACTGCCGGCCCTGGCAACGGGGTGGCTGGCTATCTGACATTGTGTCTGCCAGGATGAGCAGGGAACTGTTGTTTCACTAAGCCGTGTTGCTGACTGCTTGCGGGCGGGCACCAGAGAAGTTTGAAACTTTTACTATTCGCATAATGCAGTTCTCAGATGAACGGTACGACCAATGAAGTGAACTGAGTAGCTCGTGTGCGAGGTCTTTCTGGGGGGTTATTCAAGTTAAAACGTGATGGTTTGATGATGCACTATTATATTGACGCACACGCTATTTCTACCTAAAGTCTTGCGCAGCCTCCTTTTCCCTCCTATCGCCGCCCGGCCTCCGGGATTTGGGCTGAATGGCTGTGTACTATCCCCTGACACTGGATTCTGGTAGCTGCGATGTATGTCGAAAAGTTACTTGGTGTGCAGATCTATGTTCTTCACAGTAAAAATAAAAAATAAAATAAAAAAATAAAAAATAATAGTACAGGTAAGTACAAGAGTCGTGGCAGAAGCACCAATATGAGCAGGGCTATGTGACCCATCACAGTTAATGTCAGAGTTCTAGAAAACCAAATGCAGCTTCTGAGCAACTTTATCGCCCTTATAACATTACTGGCAATAGCCTCAGGCTCTGTTGTTCACAAGTGCACTTCCAGATGTTTGAAAGTCTTAGGGGCGATTTAGAGTTTGGTGAAGAGGGTACTCCATCACAATAGAAACTGAGTACACTCTACTCAAAACTGAAGGTTCATCCACCACATTCAGAGATGAAAAGACCTTCATTATGTCAATGGCGGAGACTACTCCATCTCCACCGCCGACAAACTTCTGAAAGCCCAACAGAGTATGGGCCATCAGAGGTTTTGCCATGTGTCCGCCTACCTAATTTAGAGTGGGTAAACACATGGCCAGTTTCACTGTCCGTCACTGCCAGGTTAATCCTTACAGTAAGATGCAGATGTCTACCCTGAAGGAGTAAAATCCTACCAGCCAAACTCTAAAACTGCCAGCAAGTCTCCTATTTCATTTTGTTTTGAACCCTCAGCAGAATCGGGGAACCCCTGCATCATTGGGGACCATTGGGAATTAGCATGTCTTGTCCCAGTTCACTCTTAATCCTGACACCTTCTTAAAGCCAGCCATATCAGTTACTTTGTGGTGAAGCCCCGTGTTTACGTCACAAAGATATAGCAGTATTGTGTCCATACATAGTGAAATGATGTGATGCATACCTTACACAACTATGCAGCTGTCACGTCGTATTAAAGACCTGGTTGCTTCCTAGCAAAAATATGTTATTAGTAGGTTATGGTATGAAATAGTCTTTCCAAAGTATTCAACTTTCTGAATGTATTTCAATAATACTGCTGTGCCATCATTTTTATACAGCCTAAAATGAAGATTATAGGCCTAATTTCAATCTCAGTAGATAGAATACTCCGTCACAAATATGATGGATATCCCATCTGCCGTATTATGATCTCCGTAAGATATAATGGAATCATAATACGGTGAGTGGGATATCTGTCAAGTTTGTAATGGAGTATTTCCTTCCGCCAAGATCTCAATCAAGCCATATGAATAGGTTAAGTGTAGGATTACTCCATTAATGTTGGATTACATTTACATCAAGGCTTGTGTATCTCCCACTTCTGTAGCCAACTGCTCAGTTCCCTAGGCGTTTCTCTACCAGGGATGCAGTTAGTGGCCTGTTTGACCTATCTAATGTAACGTTAATTATTCAATTGAAATTGGTTCCTATTACCATGGGCAGATGTGTCATCTGGGGTAGTCATACAAAGAGTCCTGTCAGAAAGCACGTCTGGTCTGAGTTGCGAACATATACACTAACCAGCAATATTTCTTTGCCATCCTGCCTGCCACAAACCAGCACATACCATCTGTCCTTGTCCGACTCTCCTGTTCTGGTCTCAAAAGGGACTCCCCAAACGTACCCACGCAAACGTTGTTCTTGCGTATTCTGAATAACTAGTAAAAACATTTAGCCCCCCCCCCAACTTCTCTCTTTCCATCTGGTCTAAATATGTTTCTAGCACTGTTTAGGTTCCTCAAGGCCTATTCTGTATTTAGTATCCCTTAGTGGGATTGGTCATGCTTTTAATGTTACAAGTGATGTCTGTGTATCTGTTGGCGTATGTGTTGCTGGTCATTCTCTCTCCATAATGTTCGGTTGACTTCTCAATATAGGCAGTCTTCCTTCCATAAATTGCCCTCTACCCCTACAAGGCCTGGGCACCCAGTGCTCCCTAGTTCCCAACAATATAAATACCTATGATCCACATGCCCGATCAGGAGCTGTATGAACAATAACATTTCTCCAGCCCAAATCCCTGTCCTGGACTGTTAGGTAATGGCATTGTGCCACCATATTAGACAAACCTGTTCATTGTGATACCCAGATCTCACTAAATAAACATAAGAGTTGGAAGTAGTGGCTGTTCTCAAATAGCCCCCACCTGTCCCATCAGGTCCTCCACAACGCTAAGGGGCCTATTTGCAAACTGCACTTTTAGTACATTTACGCCCTCATGATAAGTAAGTTGGAATAGGTGAAGTATTTATTGCATGTGGCAAATACCATTACCCTAGAATTAGATATTTATCACTTGTGATTAATACCTCTTATTACGACTTTTTAACTTGCAAATGAGGCATAACAAGCGGAATCGGTACTTAGCACATAGAATTCCACATGTTTTGCCTTTTCCCCTGTTACATTTCAGCAAGTTTGACCTGCCAGAATTTATCAGGGGAAAACATAGAAAGTGAGATAATTATCACACAGACTGAGGGCTGCTGCCACAGTATACTCCAGTGTATTAGAGTCACTTTCTTAGTGTGTAAATGGCACAGTCATAAGATTTTCAGGTCACAGACCCAGCTATTCGAGTTAGAACCACAGATCAATGGGGTAAACAGCTCACCTTTATGGGCATCCAGTCCTCCCGCATTGGAGTCCGTGGGCTCCTGTGTGAGCTTATGCTTCCCTATGTAGAGGTTCCACCCTGTGTTGGGGTTTCCACCCAAGGTGTGTTGAAGCCCAGATCCAGTGACTTGTGCTAGGTGCTCTGCGGATCCTTTTCTCTAAGTCCCATGGAGTTAAGTTCTTCTAATTGAAAAACATTTCAACTTTTATAATTAGAAAAGTAATTTCAATAAACATTAATTAAACAAATAAGTTCTAAAAACATTTACTCAATAAAACTTAAATATAAAAATGCATGTGAGGGTGGGATTTCTTCTTTTTATTTTTAAATAGTAATATTTTTAAATTAAATTGATATGTTTCGCTGACTTATTAATTAAACATTCCATTCGATGAGTACATGTTTTGCAGTATTTTATTTTTTACTACTATGATAATAATTATTATTTTAAGCTAATGAACAAGGCCTTCTCTCTCCAATCTATTGTCCTTGGGCCAATCTATATCACCCTGGAGGTGTTTTCTCTTCAACCCAGTTCCATGCTTCCTATGGTAAAGGTAGACTGTCTTGTTGGGCTGTACCACCTTCAAAGTGGCTGAGAATAACAACATAGATATTACTCTCTTCACTGTCAACTACTTTTTGACAGTCACAATAGATGATCTCCACTGTCGTACTGCTGCTTTGTAACTGGGGAAGATTGGTACGGTGGCATTTCCAACCTCAAATGTGCCTTCTGCACAGGCTTTTTGCAAGCTCATATCCCTGTCGCTGTAGTAAAGCAATCTTGCGACCACTGGTCAGGGTAGTGTCCCGAGGTGTGTTTTCTTGGTCAGGACTCTGTGAGCTCTCTCTAAAGCATAAAAGTTGAAAAGCATTTGAACCACCACTTGCAGTATCCATGATTATAAGTATTCAACCACATCTGTTCCCTCAGTTTCTCTCCAGGAATTTGGTAACTCAGAATTTTTTTATGAATGGCTTTAGGAGTCCACTGTCTTGTTTTCTAGGAGCCTCTCTCAATCTATCAGCCCATTGTGTGTTTATGCTTGTCTGTCTTGTTCTCCTCTCATCCTTGCAGTGGTTAGCGGCTTTAATAAAGATGTTACTGGCTGCTTATTCCCCTCATTGCCACTTGGTGTTGCAAGTCCCCATGGTCCTACTATCGCTGTGGTGGAGGTCCAGTGTTCAGAGACTTTCCATCAATATGTTCTTCACTACTCGTAGGTGAGTGTCTTTCTTTAGTTGTCAGAATTCTCTACTCCCTACATTGGCCCGTCCTTGAGACCAGAGTACCCCCAGTGCACCAATGCTGAAGTCTTTCTCTAAGGCCACGTATAGGTGACGAAAAGCACATTACAGTCTATCAAGGGGATAAAAGGAGGGTAGGCAGTTAGTGTGCGTGGATTCACAGCTGCCCCCAGCTATTGCCTTTATTGTTCTGAGTCTTTTGAATATTTGTACCTGCACCTTGAGCCACAGCTGACTGCTTTTGCACAGCAGAGGAGTTTCCAGTTCTCTGAAGGGAATGATGAGTGTGTTTAACCAAATTGTTGATGTCCTTAGGCTGAATCCTTGCTCATGTAATCAGAGTCAGGAGTCCATATAATGTAGAAAAATTACTTTTTATTAAATTAGGTTAAAACATGAACAGCCGACACGTGTTTCGCCCCCTGTGGCGATTTGCGCCGGGGCTTTTTCAAGGCTATTTACAGTATCATGTGTTCATTTTACATATCTTCGAAATATGGAATTATTTTCAAAATCTCCGATTATTTTTGAAGTTTCAATTTCTCAAGGTGTAATCCCAGGTCACATCTTTTTCGTCCGCTCGGAATTGGCCGTTTCCAGTTCTCACCAGTGTCATCTACAGGCTGACGCCAACGAGGGGGGCCAGAACTACATATCACTGCAGCCCTTGCGGCGCGCACGCCGTTTACGTGGAGGAGAGCGCCAGGAAGCGCTCAAATTGCGGCTGGGCTCCGCAGTGCAGGACGAGCTCGGGCTTGCCCGGGCCGCGCTCGGGCCGCGCCCGGGCCAAGGGCGGGTCCGTCTGTGCCCGTCCGAGACCAGACAAGGCCGGGCCACATCTCTTGGTCAAGCGATTCTGAAGCTAACCATACCGGTACGGGGATGTTGAATGTTAAAACCTGTTCGGTTGGAGTAACACAATAGAAATGGGGAAAATAAAATTAGCTTTAAATAAAGAGAAGTCGGCTAGGAAAATAGTTCCTATCACAAATTATCTGAAGAGTGTATGGGGATTCTAAATGACGAAATTGTCCAAGTTGAAGAGCAATTGGCAGTCACTAAAATGGCTCTGAATGTTGTACAAAGGGAGGCCAAGATAACAATAGAGGATCATGATCGTGAAAATAGCCTTGGCCCAGAGAGTTATGGGGATGGGGTACAAGACCGCGAACAGAGGGACAGTAGTAATTGCAGCAATAGCCCGGATATCCCTAAGCTAAATTCCCCAACCATATCAGGCCCATGTGTATCAAATACTCCATTAGAAATTTCCACGGCATCAGATGTACTTGACCTGGCCTCTCCACCGGTCAGAAGGAGCAAACAGCATATTGCACCGGTAAAGACTTGCCCCCAGATAATAAAACAGAAAATGGGGAATATTCCAAAGCATGACAGAAGGGGCACAGGGTCAGGACGTGGGGACCTACCACTTAATATGCTTGGCATCGACACCCTTTTCAAGATATTACACGTGAAAATTGACACCATTGAAAGGCGTATTATGACTGAGTTAAAATCAGTGCAAAAGGATTTCTGCCATTTAACAGAGCTGATTACAGACCTACAGCAACAAAATATCCCTGTAGCACTCCCAAACATCGTGCCAAGCAGAGATCCCGTTAAGCGTCCACCATCCAATAAAAATAAAGGAACTGACCCTGAAACAGGGAAGACTGATCCTGATAAATATGCCGTGAAGTGTGCAGTGGGAGCATCTGGTATATCCGTTTTGAGTACTGTTGATAAAGGGAGAGACAAAAGATTACAAAAACATTCTGTTTGTAAAACTGGGTCTGATGGTTCTCAACAACCCAAGAATTATCAGGGTGTCTTTTTAAACTTGCCCCCTATGTTATTATCTTAAAACATTTTCCTAAATTGCCTGAGAACCGTATAGAAACCTGGGGATCACTGAAAAATCGTGTGGTACATTGGTTTGCAGTTAATACTTGTTGCAACACTGGGGTTCTCTCTCAGGAAATAATAATGCTAAGGAAAGTGAGCTGTGTGGATAATATGGATATGGATATGGATAAGACCTGGGAGGTGGACTGTGTTGTTGTAAATTTTCGACACCCAGATTTTGTGGCCTGTTTACTAGATGAGGTCTCAAGAAAACAAGATGGTCAAGTGAACACCAACATGCTGCCATTATCGCAGTACCCCTCGGGTACTTCTATAGACCTAGAACCGAGCAATATTCTAAACCTAGCAGTGCCCAATACCGTAATATTAATGAAACAATTCCATCCATGCCAAATAGGTTTGACCTCCTGAGAAGATGCAGTGAGGTGGACTGACTAAATATGAAAACTGCTGAAATGGTTGATTATCAGCTGATAAGAGGACCCCTGAGTACTGAGATATCGCCAGTAGGATGCAACTCTCGCCCTCATTCTATCAGCACTGAAGCTTCGTTAGTAGTAGTCATTCCGCCTTGTACCTACAACGACCCCACACCATTTAGCAATCCCACCGACACTGACCCAGCAAGCAGTCGACTGGCTGGATCACTGCAAATTCTGTCATCAAATGTTGCAGGGGCTAAAAACAAATTGTCCGACATATCATGGCTTAACATCATACAGAACCGAAATGTGAAATGCAGGAAACTTGGCTTGTAGAACCCTTTCATGTAAATGGCTTTAAAACTATTTTTACCAAAGCAACTCCATCTAAGGCAGGGAGAGCGAGTGGAGGTCTGGCTGTGCTACTTTCTGTAACCTCCTCACTGACTCTACAGAATTATTTTACTAGATTACGGCACTTCCAGTTCCTACTCCTTAGCGTTAAGGGAAAGCAAAATACTGTAGTGAATAACTACTATAATAACAATTTTAATAAAACTAGATATGGGGTAATCACTGCGATGGAGGAAGAACTTGATATTTTCTTGAAGTGGCTGGGGAGTGAGTATATAGTGACTTAGGGGACCATATTACTCATAATCTCATAATCTCTCATAATCCTTATGGTGAAGCACTTAACTATGTCATATATAAATAGGATCTGGAAGTTACGAAGTTGGGTGTCACTGACAGAGTTATTGAGGAATATACCTATGAGGGGGCTAGGTCTTCTTCATGTATTGACCACTTTTTGACATCAAGGAATAGTAGGCCTTTTGTAAATGATTGCATTATACTTCATAGCTTACTTAGTGATCATCACCCCCTCCTGTTAATGGTAAATTCCAGCTTATATTATACTGAAAAGGTATGTGTTTCTGCACATCAGAACACAAGGAGAAAATGGGATCTCAATTAAATGGACTGGTGTTAATCGTGTCAATTTTATAGAAAACTTAGCTGCAAGCAATAATCATGACATACAAGTTTGCTTAGATGGATCCTCTAACAATTTTGATACCGGTATGGCTTTTAATAACATTTCTGTAGAAATCAATAAAAATCTGAAATTAAAAAATAAGAATTATAAAAATAAAAGAGATGATTGTCCACGCTGGTTTAACCAAGAATGCTGGAAACTGAATAGAGTTTTGAAAGAAGCCTTGAAAGTTAAACCTAGAAATGGAGTAAAAATTAGAAGCCTTAGAAAAAGCTATAACCAAGCCTTAAATGCGAGAAAAATAGAAATGAAAGAGATTGCATGGGACAACTTGGTCCAGGCAGCTGAGACTAAGAACTCCATCCTTTTTTGGAAAACTATAGATCAACCCCTGTTGAAGGACGAGGGTTGATACAGTAGTTACCCCAGAAGATTGGCTACTACATTTTGAAGATAGGTTTAACCCCACTAGATGTTGCAATAAAACGAATTTGGATGGCAACATCATTTTAATGAAAATGAGTAACATTTAAACTATTGCTGCAGATGCAGATGAGATTGAAATTGCCCTACAAAATAGTGCAAGTGGGAAGGCTGCTGGCCCGGAAGGGGTCCCGATTGATATTTTTAAATATAATGACTTTTGCACCCCCATTTTAGTTAACCTTTTTAACGCTATTACTGACGGGGTGCTGCCCGCAACTTAAGCTGAAAGTGTGATTGTCCCGATTTTTAAAAAAGGCTATAGAGCTAGCGCAAAATGTTACCGCCCAATTTCCCTCCTTGACTCCACATTTAAACTCATGGCCAGAATTCTGCTGGCCAGACTAGAATGTTGGATTAAGGACAGAAGCATTCTAACTAAAGCCCAAAATGGCTTCAGAAGGGAAATCTGTATGGTTGAGCAGTGTGTCAACCTAGAACTGCTCATAGGGAAATACACCCTGTCAAAAGCAGGCTTACTTCATCTTTGCTTTGTTGACCTTTCCAGCGCGTTCGATTTAGTAAATCACACTATGTTATGGCAAACTCTGGAAGGGATGGGTGCCCCACACAATATTATCACTCTTTTGTCACAAATGTATGCCCATTTAACATCAAAGATACAATACGGACAGAACGGAGAATGTGCAACGCACTTTAGAGTAACCCGAGGGATTAGACAAGGCTGTGTCCTTGCCCCACTTTTATTTTCACTGTACATCAATGGAGTTGATTTTTTATTGTAGAGTTTAAAGGCAGATGCCCCTGTCGTTGGGAAACGTGTGACACCAGTTTTATTATATGCTGACAATGCAGTCCTGATTTCCAGGACTGCTAATGGCCTTTAACTCTTGATTGATAAATTTACAAATTTTATGACTGATAAAAATGTAGCGATTAATTTGTCCAAGACTCTAGTTATGACGTGTGGGAAAAGTAAAGTCAAAAGCAGAACCCACTATGTCCATGGTGTACCGATTGAAAGGACTTCAACTTTTTCTTACCTGGGGTTACTTTTTAATTGTAAAGGCACTTGGAATGCACATATTAACCTATGCAAATTGAAATTTTTAAGGATAAGTGAGGCTATTTTTAGATTCTCACAAAAAATAGGCAACAAGCCAGGACGAGAGATTTTACAACTATACAGGAGTATATGTATAACAGGGGTATGCTATGGTGGCCCTCTTTGGGGTATGGCGGATACCTCCTCCATACAAATATTGGAAAATACATTTTTACGAAGAGTGCTATCAGTTCCTAACTCCATGGCCACCTATATTGTCCACAGGGAAACAGATGTACCATTTCTAAGCGACTCAATTAGTATGTCTGCCCTAACACTATGGTATCAAATTTGGACGAAGGATGAAACTCACTTTACTAAATAATACGTGATTGCCTAATTCTTGACCTTTGGAAGAAAATACCATGGTTAAAATATATCCACGGTCTCCTTACTGGGTGTGATACGAACGCTAATTTTAGAGACCCAATGAGCATTGAAGAATTTTAGTAAGGGGGAGCTAAAAAGGAGATTCTTTAAATCTAGGGAAACAGCAATGGAAGCCGTACTGTGTACTAAACCAAATGTTAGATCATACCGCGAAGGGCCTTAATCACTGGGTACAAAGCCATACCTTATCTTCATCAGAAATACTCAACATAGGTTTTATTTAACTGGATTAAGGTTGAGCATGTTGCATTTTCAGATAGCATTTCCAAAGATGGGTAAATGGAGCGCAAATCTCCCATTGTGTCCGTGTCATGGCAAATCCGTCCAAAGCCCTGTGCATTTTGTACTATTTTGTAATTTTTATAGGGATTTAAGGAAATCTATTTTACGCCCATTTTTTATTTCTAATAGACTGTACACCTATAAAACTGCCTTCTATTTTATTTGTGATTTAGAACACATTTCGATATGTGTTAGAAATGGGATCCCTGGCTGGCCAGGGCTTTCGCCAAAGTCAGTCAGAGACCACCACTCCCAAGTCAGGGCAAGGGAGTTGCACGCCAAGATAACCCCTGCTCACCCTCTAGGTAACGTGGCGCGAGCAGCAAGGCTAAACTTGGAGGCGATGTGAGTTAAGTATTTGCGCACGCACCCCAGCAACAACCCCCAAGGTCCACCACAAAGGAAACTCCACACAAGGTTATATAAAAATAGCCTTTGTATTACACCAAAACACATTAGATAAAAACACACACTTTACAATGTGCCAACAGGCACAGGCAGAATTTACAGGGGATATGTACAAGACAGGGCCACCTGGACCACTGTCGGGAATCAGCACTTTTAGAACTTAGCACTTGGTAGAATTAGCACTTAGAACATAGCATATAGAATGTAAAATCACTTTAGCACAAAATAGCACACAACCAGTAATCACTGGTAACCAGGACCTCACTAGCACCACCTGCACTAGGAGAAAAACAACCACCTAAGTATCATAATACCTGTAGGGGTGTAAGCACATAACACATGATGCATTACATACATTCAGCGGTGTAAGGAAGGAAAACACATGATGCATCAACAATACATTCAGAGGTGTAAGAACAAGGCACATGACGCATAAAAACACATTCAGAGGTGCAGGGGAGGAAAACACCTGATGCCTAAAAACATTCAGAGGTGTAGCAATAACAATTGCGCAGTAATCACATTGGCACATAAATCATAAATGCGCCAGAATCACATTAGCCACCACCTGTGGCAGTCCCTAGGCCAACTGGCCTCTCTAGGGCTAGGACGCCCTGTGTCCCAAAGTCAGGGGGCCTAAACGTGGCAGCTGCCCACGAAGTGCTGGGCAGCTGTGTGAGACAAGGCTTGGGCCAACACTGTAGCCTCACAGGCTCTGCCCAACTGACTGTCTCCTGAGCCTCTCTGGCTCAACCAACAAGAATGCGCCTGAGCCCCTTGTGGGCTTCTAAGAAATTAATGTGGCCCTCAAGAACCTCTCTGGGCTCTAGAACACGAACTGGCCCTCCTGAGCCTCTCTCAGGCTCTCAAACAAGAATGCCACCTTACTGGGCCGTGGGGTCCCTCACGGGGACCCAGGAACACTTAGGGCGCCGTGAGCCCCTCTCAGGGATCGAAGAACGACTGGCACTCGAGCCTCGCTGGGCTCATAAAACAAAGGGCCGGTGAGCCTATCTGGGCTCTAGAAACAAGGAATGGCCTCAGAGCCTCTCGGGGCTCTACACAACTGTGGCACTGAAGGTCGGAGTCCTTCCTCGGGGGACTCGGTATCTCGCAATGCCCACGAGCCTCGTGGGCTCTTCAGAAATGACCCACTGGTCGGGGTCCCGCTCGGGGGACTCGGGGACCCAACCCTTGCCCTTCGAGGAACCCGCACTCACCAGCTGTGTGGCGGCGTCTCCTCTCCAGGCTGCGGGGCTCCGGCTCTTCCCTCAGTTAACACGGGGCTCACAGGTAGACCGGGGCTCTCCACGGGAACTCCCGCTCCTCGGGGGCTCCCTTTCCACACTTCTCCCTCTCTCTCCGGGGCTCTCCCTCGCTCTTAGGAGCCCCGGGGGGAAACGACCAGGCGCCGGCTCTCTCTCGCTCTGCGGCTGCAGGGCGGGACTTCCGGTTCGTGGGTCTCGGGCTGCGCTGCGATTGGCCGGCCGGCCCCAACACTTCCGGGTCGTCGCGGGCAGCGCGGCGTCCCGTTTTAGGCAGACAGGTGGGGGGTCAATATCCGAGGGGTAGGCTCCCTCGTAAATTCAAATATGAAGCGAGGTAGGCACTCGCTATGCGCCGTAATTTCGGGCAGATGCCGGGTGGGCACCGGCTGGGCACACAAAGCGCACTTAAGCGCTGGCAGTAAAATAAAGCGCTCCCAAACGCTAGGCAGATGAATACAGCGCTCCCAAGCGCTGGCAGAAAATCAATAAAGCGCTTCCAGGCGCTGGAGGCTCCAAAAGTACAGCAAGAGCCCTTCAAGAAATGCAGCAGGCAGGGGGCAAGGCTGGGCCCAGAGCCAGCCAACTGGGTCTCCAGGCAGGGAGACAGTCCAAGTGGCGGTCCTCTGGCCCAGCAACAGCAGCAGCCCCCTCAGGCAGGATCCTGGAAGAGAACAACTTCTGTGGGGACACAGCCCCATTTTTATACATCACATTCCTTTGTCTTTGTGCAGGGTGGGGGAGAAACCAGTCGCAGCTGGTTTTGGAGCACCCTGGATGTGCTCAATTACCCTTTTCATTCACTGGCAGGGCTAGGGTCATTAGACGCACCACAGGGGGCGGAGCCAGCATTGTGTGGGGAAAGCCCAGCCCCATCAGGAACCAGGTGCAGCCCTCCCCTCACATCAGCATGCTAATCTCAGCACTCACCACTGGGCAGACCCATCCAGACATCCTGGAGCCTGGCATGCCAGCCAGCTCCAGCCAATCACGCTCCAGCACCCTAATTGCACACACATAGCCATGTCTAGAAGTGGTACTTCCACACACGACACAATCATGTCACATACATCATTGCGAAGCATTCAATCACACGAGTCCGCACATATCAGAATCGAGCCTGTACACCCCACGCATCAGGAACTACCAGGGACACATACATTCCCCATGCATTCCTATGGGAGGGCAGGCCAATCTCATCACATGCACTCAGAGTGCGCACGCACTTTCCACTGGGACACAGTGAAAGTGCGCAGAACCCAAAAATCACCATCACCAGGTCACCATTACAAGCAAAAAGTTTAAGGGTGAACCTGCCAGAAGGGCCAAGTCCAACAATATGTAATGCAGTAATTGCCTATACCCAATTGGCTATCGAGCAAAGGGAGGAGCTTTCCTATCTGGAATAATTTGTTTATGAATAGGTTGTACACTCTATGACTTGAATATTTTTATGGTCTTTTAATTATAAATCAAATGCATTTTATGACTTTGCAGTCCCATGTGCTGATATGAAAAATTAATTGATTGCCATGATGTATCTATATTATTATTGAAACATGTGACATTTTAAAAATAGTTTTATCAGGGGGAAAAAGGTAATAGGAGAATGTGTACTTGAAAATTAATTGACTACTGTATAATTCACAATAGTTTGTTCCTGTTACGTAGAATGCTTTTATGGATATATTTTTTATATACCGAATAAAGCTTGTTTTGACTTTGTCTTTGGCTTTCAAGATTATCTAATGCTCAGTGGCACACACCTTGCTGATAGTTGACTGTTACAGATGAACCCCATCAGTAGCGGCTGCTACCGAACAAGCGTGAGGGGGCGGTTAATAAAAATAAGAATTAAGAAAAAAGAAAATAGATCTTACCTGGAAGTCATGGGCGCTGTGTCTTCTCACCAGGAAGCACCCAGCGTCCCAGAATACCTTGACCGATCACAATGCTGCCTTAAGAAGCATTGTGATTGTCTGAGCACCATGGTTCGGCACTCAGACAGGGGGTTGGAGGCTGGGCATGTTCTCCACTAAGACTCTGTGGAGAACATGCAAAGCAAGCATGACAGTGTCTCGGCCGGCCAAACCTTCATGTGCAGTTTAGGTGCAGCCACCACTCCTCCTCCGGCCTCAATGTCAGGGGAGGCCGACCCTATCAGCGGGGATGCACTGCAGTGTAACTAAAATAGTAACAATAACATGAATAAAAAGGATGGCCATTGTTATAATTTTATTTTGACTTTTCACTGCTTTGAAGCAGTGGGGCGACGCTCTGGGAATCTCATTCTTTGTGGGCCCTGCTCAGGCCCTGCTTAGTCATACCCTACTCAAGAGGTAGCCCCCTACTCGACTTCCCCTGCTTAGGTTCCCATACCCTTGCTTACCATTGCCACTGTTTTTGAGTCACCCTTACGTAAAGCCTTGTGATTGGGTAGGCCTCCCTCTGCCTGCGGTGGGTTGGACTGCTGCATGCGATTACTGTAACCATCCTGCTCCTCTCTACTTGTCCCCCCGGCCCCCAGGCTGGGCTGTGAGGTCCTCCCCATGGGTCAATCATCTCATCAGATCAGACTTAGCACCCACGTTCCTTTCGTAGACCCTCCTTCTGCTGCATATGGAGCAAGCCTCTGATTCCCACTGCGTGTGGCGAGACCCGACAGAGTCACCATTGGGACCCTCGATGTGAGGCTCTTCAGATGCCTCGCTAATTGAGCATCAACTCTCTTGTAGCATCCACATGGTTCTTCAGGCTAGTGAATTCAAGTTGTTTGCTATTTTTGTCCTACTACCTCCTCAGTCGTGGTTTCTGTGTAATGAGGAATTTAATGTTCTCAGTAATTATACATCAGCCCATTGTCTGTCTGGAAGTGATCAGGATGTCTAAAGATTTTGCTGGGTGGCAGGAACCACAGTTTCGGTGTCTTAATCTGACTTTATCTAATACTCTCAAAGTATCTAACTAACCGCCTTCAGATTGCCAAAAATGCAGTGGCCAGATTGATCTTAAAGATTCCTTTTCGTCAGTCTATCTCGAAATATCTAATAAAGCTTAATTGCCTGCCAGTTCTCTTTAAGTCTCTGGTCCTGGCCCATAGAGCAGTTTACAAGCCTGGCCCTAGCTATCTTAATTAAAAGGCTGACTCCCTACCATCCTGCCAGGGCTTTAAGGTCACCAGACGCATGTCTAAAAATTCCTAAGGTCTGGCTACTTAAAAAAGAGTTGCATTCTTTCCCCTATTTATCAGCAAAGGCATTAAATAAAATTCCTTATGTCTTACGCCACACTGTAGATGAAATCCAGTTCTGCAACGGGGTATTATCGTGGCTTTTAACACACTTTAGTTTGGTCCAGAATGATGGGTCACCTGCCATTCTATTGCACCAGGGGGCCCATTGGGACAGCTGTTGAACTCTACAATCTTTTCATTCATTCATACTCTATTGCTAGTTGGCCACGCCACGCCGCTGAATCTGTTGCTTGTAATGCAGTCTCAGATATACATACAATATGCAAAGTTAGTATAGGTAAGGGTAATGAATCTCTAATTGTCTGCCAAACACCCTCAATGCTACAGACCATATTGCTCCTCTCATCGGGGCTTAGGGTTGTTTGCGTGTGGCAGTGGGTCATGGGCTTTGGGTAAGAAGAGGACGTAGTTTGAAATGATTTTCACAGTTCAACTCCAGCTGTGCTGTGTCTGGGGTATTCACTCATATTGTTTGAGCAGTTCAGTTTATAGAGTTTTACTGAAATGGGATAGTTTGATTGGAATAGTAGAATAGCATTTCTGAACTTTGGCCAGTGACCTCCAGTGTTCTGTCTGTGTTTTAATATTTTACATTTTGATTGGTGAATGCCTTGTATGTAGACAGATCAGGGATTCCTTATTGGAAAGCTATAAATGTCCAGGCCTGTAGGCATTCTGGCCTATTCCTCAAAAAGAGTTTATACATGATGCACAGTACCTTGTATTTAATCCTAGCTTCCGCTGTGAGCCAATGGAGTGCTTTCAAGGCAGGAATCATGTTGTCATTTGTCAAGCTACTGGTGAAGCTTACTTTCCCTTCTTTCTTTTGAGTCCTTGTAGTCTGTTATACTTTTAGACCGGCCTGCAGACCAGAAGGCAATGGTTCAGTCAGGCCATGACCAGTGACCTGGGTTGCTCCACTTGAAGGTGTGTGTGAAGGATTTTTAGGAGCTGTTAAATATTACTGAAGGTGTGTAGGAAAGTGCCCTTTTTGTATGGTCCCCCCCCACCTTTCTGCCCCAAAGGTGATGGTTATGCTCTGAAAAGTGTACTGGGTCCCACTAACCAGTGCCAGTGATACATGTGAATTGGTAACCCTAATTGGCAAGGACTTTAACCCCTTTATGAGACCCTAGTAAATGATACCAGTGCAACCTAGGGCATGAGTTTAAGGGGTCACCAGGGGCTAAAGCACTGTTTGTACCACTCTGAGTCACCCAAGTAAACAGATCACAGCAGTACTGCCATTACGACAGCAGGAACAGTGCAAAGTACTCAAACTCGACTTTGCCCACACCATTTGTGGCAAAGTCAAAGCACTATTTTAAATATTTGCCTGTGTCCTCTAAAGAAGGCCT
Organism: Lissotriton helveticus; assembly: GCF_964261635.1. Taxonomy (NCBI): domain Eukaryota; kingdom Metazoa; phylum Chordata; class Amphibia; order Caudata; family Salamandridae; genus Lissotriton; species Lissotriton helveticus. Next base: position 986,499,971 of record NC_136063.1, read on the forward strand.
CCTGATCCCAGCAGGCAGGGTGCATTATATTAAAGGTGAGGACATAGAAGTGCAAGTTTTTATGTTTCTGTAGTAGCCTCTTTCCTTTAATGGCTACTATAAGTGATCAGAGGTCCATAGCAAAAAATGGTCTGGCACCCGGGCACCCCAGAGTTTGCTAGCTCCATTATGGCACCGCTGAATTCTATCACGTTTGGTATCAAACAACTTGCCTCATCACCCCTGACATTAATCCTGTGTCAAAGTTGTTATGGCATGCACCCAGGTGGCTACCTTAGTGGTTGCCAACCTGTTTGCCCCAGCCTTTCCTGTGCGCTGGGTGACAGCACCCAGCTGCTGCCACCAAGACAGGAATTTGACTCCTGCAAAGAACTGTGACGGGACCTGAGTCTACGACTATAGAACCTGCACAAAACAAAGGAGTGATATTCTGCACCTGTAGCAACCATTCTGATATTGCATGACAGCAATTCGTCCCAGACCAAAGACCAATTCCCCAGACAGAGGGACCCCTTTGAGATCCAAAGGCAACTCCAGACTTCCTTGGACCAGTAGCACTAGTCCCTTGCTGTCAGAGCCTGACTGGGAACCAAAACCGGCCCTGGCGAAGTGCTCGCCCCCACCCCCCTCCCCTGCGGGGGGGGGGGGGTTGGGGTGCTGCCGAGCTATTTGCCAGGGCTGGTATTCTGCCGCTTTTGTTACAGGGACGATTTTGCAGCTAAGCTGCAAAAACGGCCCTGTAACAAAAACGGCCCCCAGGTGCCCGCTACGTGCTTGCTGTCCGCAGATAAAAACGACATAAATTCCTACAATCAATCGATGCTCTTTCATACCTTCATCCACCTAACATCTAATGACAACACATCTACAATCATACAACCATTAACTCATTATCATATATTTTATATATTTATAGACTTTCCCACGTACATGCAGTTTTGCTGATGAAGCTGTTTAAATATAGTATGAGGTATTTGTACAATTCATTTACATGATATCTAAATGTGCCCTAGAAAAAGGTACTAGCATCCTGCAGCCTTTTATTTCACACTCTGGCTTTGTGGTTGGAGAAAGAGGGGTGGAAACCAACCTCCAGGATAGAATAAGGGGTGGGTAGGGTCAGGGCACAGGCAGGCATTTAGCCTCTGTCTTTGAGTGCACAGAGAGAGTGGCAGGATGAGGGCATGATTTAAGAGCGTTTTTACTGCGTATTCACTTTCTGAGTAAAAAGAAAAGCACTTATTTTTCAGCTGGTCAGATCGAGCCAGAAGGCCTTAAAAATAGCTTGCCATGATAAAACCTGACTCGCCATAGTGAGTGGGTAAGGAGATTTCTTGAGGGCTCTCTTATATGATTGTCATTGTGAGACTTGAGAAAGTGATCGTAGTATGGTAGTTGAGACCTGCTGCGCACAACCAAATTAGAGTCTTCTGGTGGTTAGTGGATGTAGCAGATCTTTTCAATTATTCCATGCCTGGTCTGTGGGTGAAGGATGATTTGTTGCTTACGACTGGTATAGTACTGGGTGATAAATTTAACCTGTAGCTGTTCTGTCTTATGTGAGTGCAAGAGGGCCAGGCAGTATGAAATTAAATGAAAAATGTATATAGTGGTACATATACCCGAAGGTGTCAAGGCACTTACTCAGCTTAAGAGATGATGCATATTGCATTGCAGTGATGCACCCTAAAACAGCTAGGTTTTCAGTCCCTTCCTAAATTTAAGCAGGTTGTGTTCTTGTTTTTAGAGATACTGGGAGGGAATTCCAAAGCTTGGTGGTAGTTTAGGAAAAGCTTTTTCCTCCCCATTTAACTTTCTGTACCTTGGGGATGATCATGTTACCGCTATCCAAAGATCTAAGTGGTATGGCTGGAATGTAAGGTTTAAAAAATTGTGACCGTTGCCACGGACCAATGCCATGTCTAGATTTAAAAGCTATGCATAGTGCTTCGAATTGAACACATTTGCAAATAGGCAACCAGTGCGGTTGAGTGAGAGCCCTGGAGACCGAATCATACCGAGTAAGCCCAAACGGCACTCTCACTGCAAGCTTATGAACCATCTGAAGTTTGTGGATGTGGCAGTTGCTCAAAATGGTAAATAAGGCATTACAATAATCCAGCCTAGGTGCAATCAATGCTGTAGCTACTGTTTTCCTTAAATCAAAAGGAATGAAAGGAAGTACTTTTTTCATTATTTTAAGGATAAAAAACATGCCGATGTAATGTGATTGACCTAAGTTTCGAATGACAGCTTAGTGTCGATGAAAACCCCAAGATTTTTCACTTTATTAGAAGGTGTCGGAAGAGGACCCATGTGGTCGGGCCACCAACTGTCTGGCCAGGTTAGGGACGGATTTCCAAAGAGCATAACTTCTGTTTTTGATTAATTTAGTTTTAAACAGTTGTCTTCCATCCACTTTCCTATGTGGCCCATACATTCTTGGAAACGAGACGCAGTATCTGAGGACGTGTTGTCGATTGACACAATGATCTGCGTGTCATCCGCCTAGGACACCAGAGTGAAGCCATAGTTCTTAATTAACTTAGCCAAGGGGTGACATACAAATTAAAAAGAGTGGGGCTCAAGGATGAGCCCTGTGGAACTCCACATGGAAGTGAAAAGGCTGGAGAGACAAATTCATCGTAAGCCACCATTTGAGATCTATCTGACAGAAACAAACTGAGCAAGAGTTGCACCTTATCCCTGAACAACAGCTAATCAAGACGGTCAACCAACACATCATGGTTGACCTTGGCAAATGCCACTGAGATATCTAAAAGGATCGGTGCAGCGCTCCCCCCTCCCCCCTGTCAAGAGTCTGCCTGAGCTCTTCCATGGCCGTTATTAGCGCCAATTCAGTACTGTGGTAAGCCCAAAATCCATATTGGGAGGGATCCAAAATTCCACCTTGCAAGATGAAGGATAGTTCTTCATTTAGAAACCTTTCTATTATTTTTGCTGGGAAATGCAGCCTAGAGATGGGTCTATAGCTTAGAGGGTCATTAAGATCCAGGTTGGATTTCTTCAGAAGTGGTAGAATGGAAGCTTTCTTCCATTCGGTGGGAAAACACTTTGAGGAAATCATAAGATTAAAAATGGGCCAAAGTGATGTGGCCACAATCTCAGGGATTAGGTGAAGAACTTTTTGTGGACATGGGTCCAGGGGAGATCCAGATTTTACTAAGGGAATTAGTTTGATGATCTGGTCAAGAGTGAAGGGCGAAAAAGAAGATAAGGTAGATGTGGAAGTACTATCTGGATTAACTTGAAGTGTAGAGCTATGACCAGAATTCATGTGGGGCACCGATGAATGATTAGCTTGGGGCATAAAAGCATCAAAGACCTGTTTGTCCTTTTGTTGGAAGGAGTCCGCAAAGGCATTACAAAATTGTTGACTCCTCTTGTGATCTTGGGATTCTGGGAGTTTAGAAAGTTTTTTAAAAGTGGAAAATAGTAATTTTGAGCAGCCATAAGCTGCTTCTATCTTTTCTTTAAAGTAGGCTAACTTTTCCTTCAAAATAAGGTTTTTATATGCGTGAATAGCTGATCTGTAATCTGTTGTAGCCTGAGCATCATTGTCTAGCCTCAATTTCCTTTCTAGTCTAGTCACATTTGCTTCTGTGCTCTCAATGACACATTGAACCAGGGTTCTGGTGGGGATTGCCTGGCTGATTGAAGAGTAGTTTGAGGGAATTATTATGCAGCCAGTTTGAACTACAATCGACTGTACAACTACAATCGACTGTACAACTGCTGATGTATGAATTAACATTACTATTTAATATCCAGGCTAGACATAGGTCAGCCCTTCATAATTTTCCTGGTCATAGAAAGTAGATATTCTTTACCAGCATGAGGTGAGCGTGCTGGTCGGCTGGTCCATGTCTGTCGACCCGAGATTGTACATGAAAAAATGATTATTGCTATGGGTTCTCTGTTGGCATTTTGGTTTGTTGTAGTTATCTTGGAAACAGCTATGTTTTCACCTCTCTTCTGAACTGTAAATGCTTGTAGATGCTTAGAATTCTGACTTCTAGTTTGTTCCAGAGCTTGGTGGCTTGTGCAGAGAAAACAGTGCCCCCTATGAATTTCTCATAGTAAGACAGTATGATGATTCATGATGCAGCCTGGAGAGCAGTGCTCTATTTTGTTTGTATTGCTTGAATCTGGTGTGTAGCTATATTAGGCCTTTTCCTTGGAAGGCTCTGTGGATGATGAAAGGTGCCTTGAATATTTCCCTATCAAGCTACAGCTAGCCAATGGAGTGTTTGCAGTGCTGGCATCATATGTTCTATGGCATGGGCACACACAACCACACCCCCGGTGGCCGCAAATTACTATCTGTGGCATGCCCATTGGCCGCACCGATGCAAGCAATTCGAGGCTCGGGTTGATGAAAGATGGGCATAAGGGGATGTGAAGCAGAAGCATGGTGTTGACAACAAACCGAGCTTTCACATGACTTCTGTCTGCCACTAACGTTCTATTCTCATGCACCAAGGATTAAAGTCAAAGCATTAACTTCTAATGTTAAACATGAGAGGGAAAGAGATACTCATCTGGAGGCTGAATTGCAAAGTGTGAAACCAGAAAACCTGGTATCAGTCCTGACTTCCCCACTTGACGAAACTGTGTGATCCTAGGTGTTAGACCTGGCACCATTGGCGTGGGTCTCCCTTCCATTTTTTGCTGTTGCCTCATGTATTTTTGCTGGTGTTAGATGCTTTGGACACTGTGCCACTGCTATCCAGTGCCACAGTGCAAGTGCTCCCTATTGTAAATTGATGTCTTATTCAGTGGTTCCATGTTTGGCTATTTGATTTACTTGTCAGACCCTAGTCTAGTGCACTGAGTGTGCCCAGGGTGTGTAAATCCAAATGTTGCGGGTGGGCCTGCAGCACTGGTTGTGCCACCCACAGAAGCAGCCTTGTAAAATGTGTCTAAGGTCTGCCATTGCAGAGCCCGCGTGCAGTCTGGTACTGTCATGCTGACTGGGCAAGTGCACCCACTTCCCAGTCCCTAAAACTTCCCTTTTCTTCATATCAGTCACCCCTATGGAGGCCCAAGGGCATGGTGTATTGCATGTATAAGGTAGGACAAGCCTTGATGTGTGTGGCATGTCCTAATAGTGAATTACAGCCATTTTCGTTTTTTCACTATTGCAAGGCTACCTGTTCTCCGTAGGCCAGAATGGGCTGTTAGAGTTATTGCATCTTATAATAATCCTAACTGTCTCAGAGAACATGGTAGAAATTCGAGTTTAGTGTGCCTGAACTCAGAATAATAAAATACATCTTTTAGTAAAGTTTATTTTAACATTCTGTGTTTGCAAATACCACTTTTAGAAAGTAGGTATTTGCTTGTCTAACCATTCAAACCTGCCTCTGCTAGGTTGTGTATTCCTATGTCTGGTTTTGTGAGTGACAGGGCTGGGGAATTCCAGGAGACAGGCTGAGTCACTCAGTGGTGAATAGAGAGATCTACATCTAGATGGGAGGGATGAGTTGCACCTGAACCTTGAATAGGGCTGTGCCTGCCTTCCACAATGCTGGATCCACCCCCTGGGGAGTGGCTGATGTCTCTGCCCTGCACACTGAAAGCAGAGAAGGAGTCCTGTCAACAAAGTGCTCCAGGACTGTACTTACCTTCCACAATGCTGGCTTTACTAAGGAGAAGAACCTGAAGAAACTGAGGAGAGACTATTCCCAAGCTGAAGTGCTGCTTGGGGTATTGGCCCGCAGTGGTCGCCTTACGGCCAAAGGAAGGAGAAAGGAACTTTGTGTACTTTGCTTTCAACTTGTGAAGTATCTCCAAGGGCTTGGAAAAGAGATTGCCTCCTGCTGAAGTCTCAGGGACAACATAATTCAACCCCCAGCTCCCCAGAGTTCTTGTGGAAGTGCCTGCTGCTGTTTTGGGCCTTCTGAGGAACTACGTGTCGCAAGGAGCTGGAAGCACGACTCAACGAGAAGAAGCGTGTTGCCGTCACTGTGCCTGCCGTCGCAACTCTAAAGGAGGGTGTCGCCGCTGGAACTGTTGCACTGCACCGCATCGGAGAGAAGCGTACCGCAACGAAGAGGAAGCGTGTCGCCGTCGCTGCTGCTCCCGTCGCAACTCCGAAGGAGGTTGTTGCCTCTATAGTTGTCGCACTGCACCGCATCAGGAGAAGAATCTCGCAACGTGGTCGGAGCGTGTCACCGTCGCTGTGCCTGCCGTCACAACTCCGAAGGAAGGTGTCGCTGCTGGAACTGTCGCATTGCACCGCATCGAACAAGAGCACCTCTCATCCCCGAGAAGCGCGCCGCTGTCGGAGCTGCTGCCGTCGCATCTTGGATGTCGCCGCTGAAGTTGTCGCATCGAGCGGAAGCGTCATGCATCGTGGAGAAGAGCGTCGCCGCTGGAGCTGTTGCCGTCGCATCGTAAGGGTGTCGCCGCTGCAGTCCACGCATCGAACCGAGGACTTCTCGCATCCCCGAGAAGCGTGTTGCATCTGAAAGATCTTCACGTCTTTATTTCTTTGTATCTGAACATTGCCGCATTTTCCATTGCTGCGACATTGCTTGTCATGGAAGCGCAAAGCAACCTAAGGTACATTGACGCAGAGTGTCGCATCTAAGAACTGAACTGAACTAAGCTTAAATCTACCATCTTAAAGTAATCATAGTGTGTATTTTTGTCGTTTATGGTCTTGTGGTAACTCTATAAAGTCTACTTATTTTTTATATAAAACCTGTGTGGTGTCCATTTGTAGTGTTGTCACTGGGTAACTGTATGTGGTCACAATTGCTTAACTTACAACGCCTCTGAAATAAGCCTTGACTGCTCGCGCCACGCTACCTAGAGGGTGAGCAGGGGTTATTTTAGGAGTGTAATCCCCTTATCCTGACTAGAGGAGAGAGTCCCTATTTGTCACAAGTACCTACCTTTGCCAACTAAAGACCCCCAAATCTTACATTGGTAGTCAGCGGTGAGGATTTTGAATTTGCATTTGTGACTCATGTACAGTGACTGGTGAACACTACTTAGTGAGTGCAGACCATAACGATACTGTATATTTTTTGGTAGATTCCTTTTTGGATTTTTGTTCTATTTTTGAAAGATGCCTGATTAGAGAGAGAAGAATATGTAACCTCTATTAATTGCAAATGGGAAGAAGAGAGGCTGGAATGCTACACAGTAAAGCAGCTGAAGTACGTTTGCAAGAATTTAAAGGTTTCCACTGCTGGGTGCACCAAGAAAGAAGAATTCTACAAGGCGCTGAGGGCCTGGGTAGAAGCAAGGAAAACCCCTGAAATTGAGGAAGGGGATGACTTGGCAATTGTGCAACAGGAAGGGCCATTGGGTCCAGGAGGAAGGATGGCACCTTCCACCTCAGGCAGCATTGGTTCTAACAAAAGTCTGTCTCCAGAGGAGTTGGAGGACAGAGAGAGGTCAAGAAGGCATGAAATGGAGAAGACCAAGTTCAAGGTGAATAGGCAACTGAAATTAGAAAATAGAAGATTAAATATTGAGGAAAAGAAGATGCAGCTTGAGCATGAAAAAGTTTTGAGGGAGTTGGAGTTTAAAACCAAAAGTTTAGAAGTTACTCCCTCTGGTGGTAGCCTACCGTCAGTACATTCAGAAAGTAGAGTGTATATTCCCAAGGATGTGGTGAAAGAGTTTTACAAAAATGATGATATTGGTCAGTGGTTCAGAGCCTATGAGGTAGCCATGTCTTCCCACCGGGTCCCTGAGAGAGATTTGGGAGCCGGGTTGTGGGGAAGGTTCCTTAGTGAGGGGCAGGACACATTGTTAGACTTGCTTTCTGAGGTCCACAGTTCATACAGCCACATGAAAGATGCATTGATATATAGATATGGTTTGACACCTGAGCTCTATAGGAAGAGGTTCAGGAAATGCAAAAAGTTAGAAAACAGTACTTGGGTTGAATATGTCACTTTCTTTTGCAGAGCATTGGATGGTTAGGTAAAGGGCAGCAAGGTTAATGATTTTCAAGGTCTATTTGAATTGATTGCATGGGAGCACTTGGCTGATAATTGTTTTCCAGAGCCGCGCCAGCATCTGATAGATAGCAAGCTGACTAACCCTAGGAAGCTTGCTGAGGAGGCGGACCGCTGGGTGAGCACCCGGGTCCACAAGGGTCACATGGGAGACTCAGCCAAAGGTGGGCAGAAGAGTGGGGAGACTAGGGTAAACAGAAGGAGTTCCGCAAAGGGCCCCAAAGTAGTCCCCAAGGGAACCCTGTGAAAGGTTCCCAGCCTCCCCCTGAGAGAAAGCAAGAGGCCCGACAGGTAGACCTATTCCCCAGGGGCCCCTGAAATGTTACAAGTGTTGTGACCTGGGTCATAAGGCGAATTATACCAGGTGCCACCTGTTTGGAAAACAAGCACCCACTGGTGCTCCGCCCCGGCAGATGGCTAGTGTAGCCTTGGGGGAGGAGATTGATGTCCAAAGTGGGTGGGGTCCCGCACAGATGGCCTTAGTCTCTTTAGGAGGCAGTGAGATGGTCTCTGAAGCTCAGCTGCCCAGGAACACTAAGAAATATGGGCAGCGAGTGACCGTCAATGGCCAAAAGGTGAAGGCTCTTAGAGATACAGGAGCCAGTGTGACAGCTGTCAGGTGTCACCTGGTGTCTCAAGAGCAAATTGTCCCTCAAGCATTTTGCCAAGTTGTTAACACAGACAACACAGAGAGTCATTGTCCAATGGCTCAGGTTCCCTTTGAGTTGGGGGGGGTCTCTGGTACTCTTCAGGTAGCTGTGAGGCCCACCATGCCTGTTGACTGTTTGTTGGGAAATGATTTGGAGAGCTCCCCTTGGGAAAAGGTGGAGAAAACAACTCACTTAAAGATGGTTGGACTGCCTGACTGGGCGTGCGTGACAACCCGGTTAATGTCAGCCAGTAGGGGTTCTCAAGAGGACCTGGAGCCTGAGAGGGAGGCCCAGGAACCTGCCTTAGAGAGAAGTGGCGAGGTGCGCGGGAAACTGGCCCCCGAAGTTCCCACGCCCCAGGAGGAGGTAAACCCTGAGGGGGATGCCCTGGAGCCTACCGGGGAACAAGTAGCTGAACTGGGGGACCTGCCTGAGCTGACCCATTGGCAGCTAGAAGGAGGCCCCTCCAGGGAGGAATTTTGCAAGGAACAGAGAGAGTGCCCTTCTCTTGTGGGTTTGCGGCAGCAGGCTGCAAGCCAGGCAGCAGGTGAACAGTCAGGGTCACACTTGATTTACTGGGAGAATGGTCTCCTGTATAGTGAGCCTAAGGTTGCTGAACCCGGGTCAGTCCGTGTGTTGATGGTACCCTAGAAGTTCAGAGCCTTCCTACTGGGACTGGCTCATGATGTGCCATTAGCAGGACATTTGGGGCAGGACAAGACCTTTGAGAGGCTTGTCACCCACTTTCATTGGCCCCAAATGCGCAAGAGTTCTGATACTCATTGCAGGACTTGTCAGACTTGCCAGGCAAGTGGAAAGAGTAGGAGGAAGCACAAGGCTCCTCTCCAGCCATTCCCTGTGGTCAGTAAACCCTTTGAGCGGGTGGGGATTGACATTGTGGGGCCACTGGACCCCGAGACAGCCATGGGCAACAGGTTCATCCTGGTCTTGGTGGACCATGCCACCCGGTACCCGTAAACCATACCTCTGAGGACAGTGACGGCCCCCGTGGTGGGACGAGCACTGATGGCAATTTTCTCATGAGTAGGATTCCCTCGTGAGGTAGTGTCTGACCGGGGATCCAACTTAATTTCCAAGTATATGAAGTCCCTGTGGCAGGAGTGTGGTGTAACCTACAAGTTCACCATTCCTTACCACCCCCAAGAATATGGGTTGGTTGAAAAGTTCAACTGAACCCTAAAGGGGCATGATTATGGGTCTTGAGGAACCCATGAGGCGTAAGTGGGACATCCTTTTACCGTGCCTGTTGCTTGCATACCGGGAGGTGCCACAGAAATCTCTAGGGTTCAGCCCCTTTGAGCTTCTCTATGGACACCAGTTCAGAGGACCTCTGAGTTTGGTTAAAGAAGGCTGGGAGCAATCTCCCAGGAAACCTCCCCAGGGTGTATATAGCTACTTGCTGGCCTTCAGGAACCAGACTAGGCATTTTAGGTAACTCGCTGAGGCGAATCTGGAAGCCAGCCAGGAGGAGATGAAGCGCTGGTATGACCAGAATGCCACTCTGGTAGAGCTTCAACCTGGCCAGAAAGTGTGGGTCATGGCCCCAGGGGAGCCCTGCGCGCTCCAAAATAAGTGGACCTGACCATTTGATGTTATGGAGCGCAAGAGTCCAGTTACCTACTTGGTGGACTTGCAGTCTCTTAGGAACCCCTAGGGTCCTACATGTCAACCGTCTTAACCCCCACTTAGAGAGGTCTGAAGTGGGCATGCTCTTGGCAACTGATGCTGGGATGGAGGAGGAGACTTAGCCTCTTCCTGACCTCCTGTCAGCCTCAGAGCAAGATGGGTCAGTGGATGGTGTTAAACTCTCTTCCACCCTGACCCATGAGCAACAGAATGACTGCCGCCAGTTTCTGGGACAGTTTTCTGATCAGTTCTCCCTGGTTCTTGGTGTCACAGATTGGTGTGTCCATGATGTGGACACAGGAGACAGCTTACCTGTAAAGCAGAAGTCTTACAGGGTAACTGACAGGGTGAGGGCTTGCATTAAAGAGGAGGTCTCAAAGATGCTTGCACTTGGGGTGATTGAGTCATGTAGCAGTCCTTGGTCCCGAAGGCTGCAGTGCCGGGTGCCACACCCGAACTCCGGTTCTGTGTGGACTATAGAGGGCTCAATTAAGTCACAAAGGCTGACGTGCACCCAATGCCCAGAGCTGATGAGCTCATAGATCGGCTAAGGGCTGCACGGTGCCTCAGCACGTTTGACTTAACATCTGGGTACTGGCAGATCGCCTTGACTGATGGGGCTAAGGAGAGGTCAGCATTCTCCACACCAGATGGGCATTTCCAGTTCCTTGTTATGCCCTTTGGGATGAAGAATGCCCCTGCCACCTTTCAGAGGTTGGTCAACCAGGTGTTGGTTGGACTGGAGGAATTCAGTGCCGCCTACCTGGATGACATTGCAGTGTTCAGTGCAAGTTGGGAGGAACATCTGCGCCACCTCTGGGAAGTGTTGATGGTGCTGGGGAAAGCATGCCTCACGATCAAGGCGAGTAAGTGCCAGATCGGGCAGGGTTCTGTGGTGTACTTGGGACACCAAGTTGGGAGCGGCCAGGTGGCGCCCCTACAACTCAAGATTGAAACCATCCTGGCTTGGGAGCCACCCAAAACCCAGACAGAAGTGAGAGCCTTCTTAGGTCTCACAGGGTATTACAGGAGGTTTGTCAAGGGGTATAGCAACATTGTTGCACCCTTGACAGAGCTGACTTCCAGGAAGCAGCCCAAGAAGGTGATCTGGACTGACAACTGTCAGAAAGCTTTTGAGGCCCTGTAAGCTGCCATGTGCATGGCGCCCGTGCTCAGGGCACCCAAATTTTCAAGTGAGTTGATCGTTCAGACAGATGATTCAGAGCATGGTGTGGGGGCTTTTCTGTCACAGATGAATGAGGAGGGCCTAGCTAGAGGCACTCCATGCAGAGTCGCTGAGATTGGGAGCCCTACCTGAGTCCATGAGAAGGGCGATTGTGGTGCCCCTCCCCAAGACCAAGGTTATGGGACTACATACGTCATCGTTCCGGCCCCTGTCCATGCTCAACATACATGGACGTCAAGATCCTCAGTAAGGTTCTGGCCTCTTGACTGATACCTCACATGCTGACACTTGTCCATAAGGATCAAAATGGCTTTATCCCGACGTGCAGTACCTCCCTTAACCTTACGTGACTCTATCATGACCTATGTAATCCAGCGGCACAGCCACTACCAGGAGCAATGCTCATGTCGATGGACCTTGAAAAGGCCTTCAACAAGGCTCGTGGGATTTCCTTATTGTAGGTATGCGTTGAATAAGGCTGGGTCAACTGAGTTGCAATACTTCATTCCAACCCGCCACAGAAGTCAAGCCAGGCACTATGATCTCTCGTCCACATGATATATATAAGGGAACAAGGCAGAATTGCCCACTATCCCCCCTCCGATTTGCGGTTGCCATTGAGCCATTGGCACAGCTGTTTCTTCAGGAGGGCAGGCAGCATAGTCGTGGTCAGCCACGAACACATACTTTCCCTTTATGCAGATGGCCTCCTGCTTTATCTGTCAGACAGTCCTGCTGATATTTTGGGTGCGTTCCTATGGTTGGAGGAGTTTGGGTCCTTTTCCCTGTTGGAGCAGACAAAGAAAACGTTATATGAACGATGTATAAATTAATTTATTAGGAGCAGTCATAAAGGTCAATGTTTCCTTGTGGTGCAATGCATCACTAGTTCTTGAAACAGTGTAACAGCCATGTACTGAGATGTACTTGATAATAGCAGAAAAGTCAACACGTGTTTCTTCTTATGCACTTTGCAAAGGTTTATATGGAATTTCAGAAGGGTTCGCGTAGAAGAGTAGTTGAATAGTAAGAAGTGCCAATGGGAGGTAGCCTTTATGTAATCACAGCCTGAAGGTTGGCTCATCTTAATAGACCAGTGTCCAAGAGACGGGGACCCGCATAACTACTCAGTAGCTAATAGTATGAACAAATGAGGGTAATTTTAACTTTTCATAACCCAAACTAGGATAGGCCGGAAGTAATAAGTCAGTAATCCAATTACAGCAGTCGTCAAGGCTGGGATAGGCCGATCAGTATAAAAGGTCTGTGTGACTGGATCCTGTTATTAACGCACTTGACTGAACAATGAACTATTTGGACAACTGACCCTTGAGCGCTTTGACTTCATGTTATTTCTGATACAGCGGCTACTCTTGCAAGCAACTATTACACTACATAGAAGTAGCAGGATGTTTTTGATATATTGTTAAGAGCACGATAAATTGAAGGACTACAAACTAGTCCACCTTGCAACCTATTGTTCAGGCCCATCTGTACTACACTTGGGACTGCTACCACCGTGATAGTAAATTGGGTGACCCAATTGAGGTCTATGAAGGCATACTGATTATTAGGGGGTGGATATCACTAAAAAAGAGGGTGGCAACCTTCCCGCTCCACAAGAAAAACAGAGGTGCGTTCATGTGTGAACAACAACAGCAGTGAGAAAAACCTTCACATAAGTTTACCCTCAGGAACAGAGCATTCTAGAAAGAGAAGAGTGTGGTGGATATCTTCTGAGGTGGATGGTGCTGATGAAGTACCCGATCTGGCATTCCGCGTTAGAAAGTTGAAAAGAGCGGAGCTTCCTGACTCAAACTGCGAACAAGACTCAGGTAAACTTGGCTCACAGCCGAGTGTCCAACTTGAGGTCTCGCAGCAAAGCTTCACCGCTTCGAACTGAGCACAATCTGTGCTTCCTCGTGCCTTATTTCCACTGTTAGGTGTTGAGACACGGGACAGTTGGAGGCACGCGTCTTTAGAGGTGGGCAGCACACTTCTCCACGTCCTTCGTCTCTTCAAGCTTCTGCGCCACCCTTGCGCCGACACCGAGCTGTGAATAGCGCTCGCGCACAGCGGTCTGCGGCTCCGGGGGGCCGGGCGGCGGGGGCGCCTCCTACCATCCTCCTCTGAGGGCCCGCCGGGCAGGGGCGGGGAGAAGGGGCGGAGGCTCACCTTCAGGGGGCGGGGCCTGGTGCCCGGCGCGTGAAACCCTGAGGGGACACTCGGGACAACTGGAGCGGGGCTGAGCTGCCGGGGCAGCGGCGCGCGGGGTCCTGGGTGCACGGAGACTAGTCTCGCGCACACACAGTGCAGGCTCGCGGCCGTTCTTCTGCGCCAGGCGCCCGCGCGGCCGGTGGCACTTTTCTGTAGCAGACCCGGTGCCAGCAGGATGCGCCCGGAGGACGCGTCCGGGATCTGAGGGTTTCCCGGGAGGTGTGCGCGCCGCTGCCGGAGGGAGACGGGGCAGGAGGCTCCGCTTTGGATGGACGCGGCCGGTGGAGTCAGGCGGGACCGGGGATGAGTGCGCTGGTCCTGCGAGGCAGCCGCGGTCGCCTCCGGGGTCGGAGGCTGTGCTGAGGGGACCCCGCTGCCACCGCCGGACGGGGGGCTTCCGGGACTGCAGGAGGGCACAATGGATAACTTCTTCAGCGTGGTGAGTGCCGACCCACAGCAGTCCAGTACTTCCTCCGTCAGGTTTTATTTTGCCTATGTGAAACAATGCATCTGGTGTTCTTATTCCTTTGTACTTGAACGAAATTGCAAATGTATCTGTTATGTTAGTCCTGGCCCGGGACCTTCAAATCTGCTCCAAAGACCTTGCAGTGAAGTTGCGGTACAAGCAGTCACAAAGTCGCGAATCTTTTGTGTATTCGCACCCATTATTTTTAAGCCTACTTTCCATCATATCACTGTTTAATTTAAATTTGAAATGTGATACTTTTTGTTACAACATTCATAACACCGGGAGACTTAAGCATTAACGTAAAAGTTTTAAACAATTATGAACTGGGGCTAATGTGCTACTTGGTCTGTTAACAAAATGTCACATTTCATAGCGCCACATAATAGGGTTAGGCGACTGCATGGCGCTTGCTGTCCATGTGACTGGCACGGATTTCAAGGTGAGTTGTGTCCCATGTCATTCACACTGGGTTTACTGACAGCAAGTGGTGGTAATGGGTCGCTGGCTTCTTTGTGCAGCAGGTTTGTTTTCCCAGACGAGCGTGCTACATCTATATGTCTCAGTGTGTGGCTCTATAGGCGCTATGGCGTTGGAATCGGTCAGTATGTGTTCTGTCGACCAAACTGGTATCCCAACACCTGGGCCTCTAGGTGTCCTAAAATTTGTATCAAAAGCACTTCCGATGCCTGGATACATAAGCCTTGGTGACTGTATATATATATATATATATATATATATATATATATATATATATATATACACGTGTCTCGTGGCGTTGATATGTTGATGTTCTGTTTCTTGTTACGTGGTCTGACGTCTGTTGTTTCCTAGTGTGCTGCTCTGTAGTGATTTTTTGTGACTCAGCCCTTGGATCTATAGGATGCCTTGATGACTAGATGTATTGGTGTTTTTGTGTATCAGTCTATAGGTTTCCTGAAATCTTGGTATATAGGCATCCTGATGTCTGAATGTATTAAATGTGACCATATACTTGTTTCTGCCTAGTCCTGATTTCTGCTCTGTGTGTTCTGACAGCTAGATCCCCTATGCTTATGGTACCATCAGGGCTGAAGCCTCATCTCTTGGTGGTGGGACATCAATTGGTGTTCTGACATAGGAGTCCATAGGTAGCCCATGTCTGGACCTATGGGTATCCTTGAGCTTGTTTCTATGAGGTCATACAGCATAACCTGTTGCTGTCCTTGGGGTTGGGTCTTTAGGCTGCCAGTCATCTGAATCTATAGTAGGTTTCCTGTAATCTGGATCTTAAGGTGTCTTCCCTGTGTGATATGCTTGGGTCATAGGCGTCCAGTGGTCAGTTGAATGGCCTGACACCTGGAACTGTAGGTGTAATGATGCCCACATTATACGTGTCGGTGGCTGGTAAACAATGTGTGTCAATGCCCACATCTCCAGTGATTGCTTAGTCTGTTGAAATGATAGAGTGTACTTTCATAACTGGTCTAAATATGTTGTGCTAGTCTAAACATCTCCAAGAATGACACAGGGCCTGAGTTAGAGAACGTTTGTAATATATAATCCTCTGTAAAGAAGTGGGAACGTAATTTCCTTTTTAAAGCAGTAGTAACATCTTTTTCACAGCAAAGCACTGGCAATGTAATTTCCTCTGTAAAGCAAAGGTAAGAGTATCCATAGAAGTGGTATAGAAAAGGGGTCCTTGGCAGTTGTGCAAGCAAAGGAGATGGGCCCCATAGCCATTAGTTAGGTATAAAACACAACAGTAATGGGGCTCAGTGGACACCTCGGGCCCGTGGACCCCAGTGCACTGCACCATTAATTGCTGCTCTATTGAGCCTCATGAAAGCTTTAGTAACATAATTTCCTTTAAATTAGGGGCAGTATAATTTCCTTTTTGAAGCATTGGCTATGTAATTTCTTATGTACGTGTAACTCAACTGAGGGGGTTCCCTTCTGACAGAGTTGCCACTCCTTTAACAGGTTTCTGAGATTTGTTAGGTTCTTTCCAATTTCTGTTTGCAAAGGAAGTTGGCTCCACCTTGTTGGCAGAGAGCTTTGTCCTTCAGTGAATCTGTATTTAACATTTAGTCTTATCATTTAGCTATTTATTGTTGTGGCTGGTAACTGATTGCTGTTCTGCCTGTCTCTTTCTGTGCTTCCATGCTCGTGTATTCCATTCTTGCTGCATGTACTATATTGTACTGCTTCTGTGCACTATTAAATCTTTTAGGGTGAGGAGTGCTCCACAAAAGACAAGAAGCCCATGAAAGGTGATGGGACGATGCTTTCAATAAATCTAACCCCTGACAATCCTTGGGGTAGGATTCCAACCCATCGTTCTTTTGCCCAAAATGCCTTCTCAGATTAGACCCAGCAGGCCCGGACTGGCCGTTGTGGGCACCGGGCAATCCCCCGGTCGGCCGCAAGGGTGGGGTCCGGTTTTGGGCCCTGGGGGCAGTTTTTGTTGCAGAGCCGTTTTTGCAGCATAGCTGCAAAATTGGCCCTGTAACAAAATCGGCTGAAAAGCGGCCCTGGCAAAGCGCTCGCCCACCTCCCGCCCGGGGGGGTGGGAGGGCGGGCTGAGCACTTTGCCAGGGCCGATTTTGGTTCCCAGTCCGGCCCTGAGACCCAGCCGTATATAAGTCTAAACCCTGCTTCAAAAGGATTGGTGCAGCCCAGACTGTCAAGCCCTGTCTTCTTTGAACTGTAACACAAACAGCCAGGGGCATCTCCTCCGTAATGGCGGAGGACCATTGCCCCACTGCCAGCAGATGATAAAACAATAATAACACATTGTTTTTATCGTTTTATCTCTGTTGGAGTTACTTCGACAGGAGGGGTGGCTGGGCCATGTCAGGGAGGAGTACTGTGCACTTATCAGTGTGCATGTGTGTTTGGTCACCGTCCTAGGCCGCCCAAAACACATGTGCAGTTATGTTTCTCCAACCTGGCTGTATTGTAAAGTCAAGTTGGAGAAACCCCATAGGGCACCGCCTGAGTGGCAACCGAGGCCACTCAGACCAATCCTGGCACTGCTCTCATGCTAGAAATCAGCATCTGGATTGGTTGGGGAGCCATTCACTTCCGGGACAAGAGGAACAGGGGGAACAATGCAGCTGGCAGTGGGAACAGACCAGAGCAGAGCAGCAGGTAAGTGATTAAAAAATATATATTTCCCAAACTCTCTTCTCCCCTCCTGCTCCTGCCACCCTATCGGGTTTGATTCGAGACAGCCGCCACTGCAAACAACCCAAGACTGTTTTTCCCTCATTGAGGGAAAATAACGATGGACCGGGATGCAGCCCCCAATAATTGCCAGTGGCTGAGATTGATTAAAGCATTCCATCCATCAAATTTTTCTATACTTCAGCGTGTCGGCCTAAGTGGGATGGGTATGCCCACATGGGAGTCCCATGCACACTGTGACACTGGAATCAAGCCATACCCGGCTGATGAGACCTAATGAGGGTGAAACCCGTCCTGGGTTGCTTGGGTTCTGGTTCACAGGGGACATGGCCTTGCAGTTCAGGCTGGACTGGAGCAGGATCAAGACTGATTTGTCTACGGCTGGGTCCATACGGTGGGTGGCATGGTGTGTAAAGTAACAATGGACAGAGGCTGAGATTAATCCAAGAAAGCCATCCATCACTTTTGTGTATACTTCAGCACCACAAATGACAGGAGCGTAGGTAGCGAGCTAAGTGATCTGTGCCCCAGTACAAATAACCCTCAAACTAAAGAACCATATATTATATAGCCCAGTTATGTAATCTTGCTGCTTGTATAGCACTCAATGCCCTGTTTAGCAAGGAGGGAATGAGGAGAAGTAAGTTGTGAGGAAAGATGGAGTGTGCTGTGCCTCAGGCCAGGTCTCTGTTGCAAGGGAGAACTCTCATTAATGTGCTACCTAACAAAATTAAGTATCACTAATAACCTGCTGTAACGGAGTTCATATTATTGACACCCCAAAGACGGTCGTGGGAGATGGCCTGACTTGCATTCGGTCTCCATACCTGAAAGTTGCAGAACTGTTTCTAACGCCGGTGCATTAACCCACTTAGCTATTTTATCATTTAGTTGGACCACTTTTGGTGGGCTGTTTTCATGCACTCCTCGACGTCATCTTCGCGCGACAACTTTGCACTTTGATGCTTGTGAGTTGAAGCGAGGGCCTCGTGCTTCGTCTACCAGGCCAGGTGTTTGTCCCTGGGAACAGTGACGCACACGCGACGGGGCTCAGAGTCCTGGCCTTGTAGACGAGAGCTCCTGGGAAACCACGGCTGGGTGTCCTGTTTCATAGAGAAAAATGTCCTGCAGGCTTTATATATTCACCTTAAACCGCTCACACCAGCAGCTGCGTTGCGTTCATAAACCCCAGCCCCACTGTACCGCTGTGCACCCTCTGACGTGTCCTGCTGGGCTCGCGCACCCTGCTGCTTCCCAAACTCCTAACAGGACAGCATGGAAGTGCGTGCTCTGGTATTGCATTCAAGCAACATCTGCAATTCCTGGCTGGGTCCATGGCCCCCTCCCCCCGGAGATTTCAGTGCCTTTAAGGCCAGCAGTATCTGAAGTGGTTTTCAAGCCCTTCCTTGGCCTCAAAGCGTGGGATTCTGACGACTAATGCAGAAAGCAGATGGGCAACTGTCAGTCATTTTGCTGATGGGGGCAAAGCCAGCTTTGTCGCCAGTATGATGAAAGGTCTTCTAATGGCGATGTAGTAATCCCATTAGAGTGTCTGAGCTACTTCAGCAGGTCGTCTGCTGCTATGGCTTTACCTGATGTGGCCCAGACAGCTAGTACCGCTTTGCAGTGGAGCCTGGCCAATGGTTGCCATCAGCCCCATCCCCACACCTGTGGCTAAAGGCCAGTCCATCTTCATGTATGATCAGTGGACTCGAGGAGAGTCTTGCTTTTGTGGAAATACATATAATATGAGTATGGTTGACTGGAGTTGCAAAGTCAAAGGTCGTTTTTGCAGTTTGCAAAGTTTTTGCAACATCCGCTTGTACAAGTGTGATGTTTGCCATTATTTTTGTGAAGTATACCCTTATTTAGCGTAAATGCAACAGACGTACTGTGCAGAATGCAGCTAGAGTTCTTTTCCTGTGCAATATCAATATCATTGTGCATAGAAAGGTTCCGGAGAAGTTTACCATTCAGAGAAAGTTTCTGCATACACTAGCTTGGCTGTTTTTGATTAAAGTGGGAATTCTCCCACTATGGAGTAAAAATGTTCTTACTTTTCACAGAAAACCAGAGAAATATTGCAATATTTGCCAGTGGGAAATACCTTTCACAATCCTAAATATGAATACAACTTTTAAATAGTGTTTTTTACTGCAGCATCATTGACTACTCACTAGCAATATCAATGGGGGCTGGATATTTGCATAATGTCTATAATGTGGTCGTAGTGCCTCAGTAGGCGCTATCAGTGTTTTTAGGCTGCATGCAGTGTGGTAGCTGTGCTCTGACTGTTTCTACGGGCTTCTGTTTTGAAATCTCTAAAAACAAGCACTGGCAAATCAATAGGTCTGATTTAAATGTGCTCATACATGGAAACTGCATTTGTGTATGCCTGTTTCTTGACGCGTTACCGCATTAGAGCCAGATTTATAACCTTTGTTTTAAGTTAGATTTTGCACCCTGATACATATGTGTAGATATGTTTACATATATGTGATTCACGTGATTTCTGAATAAAACCTTTATAAAAAGCCTTTCGCAGAGAAAAAAAGGGTTGGCTCTCTATGAGCCACAGAATTTAATGTGTGATGATACAGTATATGTTTGAGATGTAAAATAGTCTGTCATGCATTGCAATGCAAGCAGTTCTTAGGAGGTGGAATGATACATCAAACAGGCAATACTATGGGATGAGAGACAAATGCTTTTGGTGGAGCAAAAGTCTGATTTGTGTATATTTTAAAGAATTGCTATCAATTGGTCCTGCAGACACATGTGCCCGACAAGCCAGACCTAAAAAGGTATATGTATACCTAACCCTAAATAAGAATATTTTCCATTGGTGCAAATATGCCAATTTGAGGTTATGGTTAAGGTGCTGCACCTTAATTTTATTTTTTATTTTTGCCTCCCCATGAATATGTTTCATATAGAGAAAACCTTCACCTTCTAAAAGGGAGAGGTGTTTGTAACTCTTATACAACACATTTTCAGCCTTAGTTAGTATTTTTTAAGCATTAAAGTTAGATTTACAAGTTGAGGGTGAAAAAGCATTGGAAATGTAGGTGATTGTGCCCAAAGGTTCCAACACTAACTCTACCAATCCAGAAAATCCACCACATTTGCAAATTTCCCATGGCCATAAATTCTACCTGCTGGTGTAAATATGAACATGTCCCCCTTCTGATGGATCAGAATCTCACATTTGTGTTCACAAAAGACAGTTTTTGAGAGCACAAGTGAAACTGAGGCAGACACAAACTAGTGAATAATTAGAGACCAGGGTTATCATAATGTAAGCAATTGACAAATGAAGTAAAGAAGCTCAGTCGCTTGCGCATACACCTCTGGAAAAGGCAGTAAGAATAGGTGTGTAATTATTAGGGCTCCCGGTTTTATGGTATTTTTTTTTCATTTCCGTCTGTATTTATCAAGATTTATTTTTTGTGAACTTTATCTGTATTTATCCATATTTATTATGGGTTTTCTGAGTAAAGCTGTAACTGGTATATTTCCACATTTATTTGCCCAATAAATATGCAGTCATGCTTGAATGCCTGCCAGGTTTCAATGATATGAACACCTGCAGAAGATAAATCAATGCACTTATATAAAAATATGCACATTACAGTATCAGCCGTGTGTATTTGTATTGCTGTTTAAGCCTCTTTACTAAAATTCCTTTCTTTTTTAACCTCCTCACCTATCAATCAATCCACACAGTTATTGGCCTGGCAGTCCTGGCAAAGTGTATTTAGAATCACTCAAAAAGCACCCAACTAAGGTTTTTATCCACATTTAAAAATAAATACAGAAAATAAAATAAATGTTTTTCTTTCTGTACTTATCTATAAAAATCAGTAAAAACGGAAAACAGGGAGCCCTAGTAATAATGATGCAGTTCTAGGAAATCTTGGACCTTCGTGCGTCTTTTGTTAGCTCTATCGATTGTGGGACCTATGTAGTAATTTGGGAATATAACATAACATGATAAAAACAAGTGCGTTTTTAAAGTGCACATGTGCCTGTGGATTTCTTGGCTCTGAGCTAAAACGTGTTTGCTGTTACCCTTTTTATCAACTTTGATAGGATGAAAGACCAAGCAGACCCACCTGCTTCTAACCTGTGACCATGGGGGCCAAATTAATGCCATGGTACACTGTGCCAAACATTAACACAGAAAATCAGAGGACGTGGCTCCTTCAGCACAAACGCCACCGCTGGGCGGTGCACAAACCAACTGCCTTTATAATCCAGATGTGCACTTTCAAATAATAACAGCCAGATAAGGCACGAAAGCCAGCCCTACAGCCTGCCCTGATCCGAAGCTTTTGCACGCCAGCACGTGGGACTTTAATTCATTTGCGGTTGCTCCCTGTGACTTTGATCTCTGTGTAAAAGCTTTGATATCCTTTGACATGATGGCAGCAGTCGTTAGCATCACCGAGTATTAAAGCGCCTCGCTTTAATGTTTATCCAGCCTCACAACTGTACAGCTAACCGAAATGTCTTCCGTTCTAATTTGTAAATATGGTGCTTAAAAAAGCTGGGCGAGAACTGGGTATGAGGTTTGCCATCTTTTTCAGAGAAAGATGCCAGACATTTCTTGATTAGGAGTAGCCAAACGGTTTTATGTAACATTCTTTGTAGTCTCTTGTGATGTGGCAATATTTCTCCTAATTGATTTAATATGTATTTACTGACAGTGTGCACTGCACTAAAACAGTTAAAGTGTGTTCTTTTTGCGTTCCCCTTTTTAAAATTATACTGTAAAAATGGTGGCTTTGCTGTTTTTCTTCCAATATTTTCAGCTGTCTTGACATAAAAACACAAGCCATGCCTGTAAAATACTGTCCAGAGGATAGCCCAGTGTGTTGAATCAATGATTGCCTTGCCAATCATTATTAATAATTTGTGTATACAGCTCCAACAAGCTTTGAAGCCAATATCCATTTGCTAGATAAAAATAAATTAACCAGGCAAATGTGCTGGGTGTTATAAGAACATATGAAATCGGTAAAAAGAAGCTGATATTGGGTATCCCAAGTACACGACCTAAAAAAAAAAAAAGTTCTAAGTAATGTGCAACTTCTACCTGCCTGGGTCCTTGTGTAGATTTCGGGTGACCGAATGCAGGCGTTTTCTGTTGTGTTCAGCTGTGGCTTATGAGTTTTTGCGCATTGCAATATGTATGTGCAGGCAGTCGCTGCTGGCATGGCTCACAGGTAAGGGGGCAGAGTCGGTGGGGTGGGGAGGATGGGCGAATGGTCACAAGGGAAGGGGAGTCAAATAATAACAATAATTTTCAAAACGTACCTTTTCCGGGTCCTGCGTTTTCTCAGCTCTGGCTCCTGCTTTCCTAACTTTGCAGGAACAGGAAGCAGACAGCTTCTCTCCCTTCCCCATAGCCAATCACATGCTGCAATGGCAGCGTTGTGATTGCTTGGAACGCCGACCACACAGACGTCTATGGGGAGGCCATTTTCTGCATGGAGGCTGCATGCAGCCTAACATGGAGAAAAGGGAGAGTACACAACATGACTGGTTTGGTTGGCCCCAGAGGGCCGACCAAACAGTCAGGGCCCACAACATTAGGCAAGCCACTCCTCCCCTGCCCATGAGCAGACCCGCTTACCCCCAACCAAACCCTTCTGCTTTCTCGCAGTGTGAGAAGCAGAGACATAAAATGGTATTAATAAAACCATTTTATGTTTTTGCTTCCCGCACTGTGAGAAAGCAGTGGGGCGACGCTCCTCCGGGTAGAACCTGTAGACCCCACGAGACCTGAATATCCAGTTCTGAAATTAACTGGACAATTTCGAATTTTAACCACAACAGTACAGTGTAATTTTCCATAACATGTGCAAGGCTCTATATTACATAATGAAGTCTTGATGCATATGTGAGCAGCCACTTTTTTGGCCAATTTCACTTGTGTTTCCTGGAGAACAAAAACATGGGCCTACATGACCAACCTGTGTGGTGATTCCCACAAGGACAATCTTTGTAATTGTCACCAGCATTGATAACCCTGAATGCTCTGAATGGGCAGCATGTGGATCCCCCAAGCAGCAGAACCTAGGCAGCAGACCCGAAAGCAAACTTGATGTCCAATGCATGACAAACTTTTGTTTGAATTAATAAGGAACCTTTTAGAATAAACACAAGGTCAGGACACATTACCTTCTAGTAACAGCTTGTGTTGTGTTTGCAAGAAATGTATCACCATTGAATAAAATCCACACAGTAAGTGGCTAACTCATAAAGAAAAGTGAGGAACTTTTTTTTACATGTCTTTTTTACTGATGGGCCTCGTGTTGGTAGTGGATTAGGAAATATTTGAATGAGATGTGCCCATATTTCATTAGGGTCAGAACGGAGACAGAGGTGTAATAGCATTAGAGAAATCCTAGAGCCAGAGCAGATCCCTATCTAAACCAAAATTGGAAAGAGAGCCATCCAGTCAGAGCGAGTGGCGAACCCAAAGCTCACTCACTGTATATATGTTATTGTTCATCATACGCCTTAACCATCAAACAACCAGGGCTGGTTCCAGGGGAAATCTAAAAAGGATGGTATTTCTCCAGGCGTGGAAACAGGTGTTTGTATACAAAAATTCTCCAGTTGAGCCAGGCCTAAAATGAATGTATAAGCACATATGTGCTGCATTGACTGTATTTAGTGCCGTCATATATTTCAGCATTGATGTAAGTTGTAGTTACTCCGGCAGTCTAAGTGAGTCAGATTTGTTAATATGGCACTACAACATTTGTTTTTTTTATTTAGAAAGTGTTATATAGCGCAAACGTGACCCAGGCAGGTATCAGACCGCTTTACAGTTAGGATAGGTGGTGTAAGGAGGTGAGAAGGACAAGCATAACTAAAGTATACATAAAATGAGCAAGATATGAGTACATCACAATTAGGGTAGGGTGGGTACGGTACATGCAGAAGAACTTTCAATACATAAGTGAGCAAAGCAGGCGAGTGCTGCGAATCAAAGGTGCACATTAAACTGGTAATCAGCCAGTAGGCAGTCAACAAGCAATGGGTCCCGGGCCTTTTAAGGCAAAAACGTAGTCATCAGAATTTTGTTTAATCCCTTTTGGAAGGAAGCAGTGGAAGAAATTTGTCAGACTTCCGGTGGAAGAGAGTTCAAAATCTTGGGTGCAGTGCCTGAGAAGACTCTGTGACTCATTCATGCTTTACTTACTCTGGATATGGTGGTACAACACCTAGAAGAGGTGACTTTGTGTTTCTTTTGAAGGCCTGAAGTTGTGTACAGTTTTTTCTATGCTCCAATCTGACCAGTTGCAATGTCAGTGTACAGTACAGGCTCTCAGCAAGTCTCATTGTTTTATTTGGACACATCAGATGTGCATTGTAATACTTTGTGACATTGAGCAATACTGTAGGTATGTAGGAGTACAACAAGTTTGCTTGCAGTGTTACATGTGTTTGAAGACCTTCATTGGTGCAGATATCACAGTAGATTTTGGGTTAGAGAACAGCATAAGGGTTATTGGCTTTGTTGCTGGAATATTTTGGAGTCGTGCGGTGGCAACGTAAGTAGTGGGGTGCAGGGTCTTGAAGGTTATTTTACGGTTCACAAGAACTCAGGGAAGTTTCCTCAGGGTCCTCGGTACAGATGGATACCGAGAGCTGTACTATTGCTGTGTGGCACTCTGGTAGTTCTCATTTGGATTGCCCCTCCCACGTTTTGCGATAGTTTTTGACTAAAAATGACCCCATTTCCCTTATATGACCCTCATATTATAACTTTGCCTGCTGCAAAAAGTCCATTCGGCCTGCACTTAAAAGTCAGAAAACTCTTATTAAAACATTACAAGCATGGAAGCCAAGCAAAACTAAAAAGATAATCCGAAATTAGATGGAGAGTGTTCACACAGTAAAGTGATCCTCTAAATTGCCTGCTCAAATGTAATCTGTTTTCTGGCATATGAGTTGGTAAAACTATCAGTATCAAACGAGAAAGTGACATAAGCTATTACGAGTGTAAGAAAATATGTTTAAGAAATCGACTGAAAAAATACCATAATGCATTCTCTAAATAAAGGGATCTCCTGACACGAGGTTAGCTCTTTTTGTGACTCTTCTTTGTAGGGTAAATAGCCCAGGCATCTGCTAGAGGCAAATCGAAGCTTCATGACCCACATTAATTATAAATAAACTAGTCTGCAAAACAAAGGAAGGATCTCTGGGATGCTCCCAATTTAGACGAAGAGCTTTCATTATAAAATACATCAGTTATTCACAAGTCATGCCCATATGTTAAAATACATTAGTTATTCACAAGTCGAATCCTACATTGTTTGAACAGACGTTTTTATTTTGCAAACTATAGCCCACAACAAACCAGAAAGGTTGCAAGCTATGTTGCTGGTGTTTTATCTGCTGCCCTTAAAAAGGGCATCATAGGGACAGCTTCCTGTTCGATCCAGTCAGATA
The DNA here is from genome assembly GCF_964261635.1 of Lissotriton helveticus. Classification (NCBI taxonomy): domain Eukaryota; kingdom Metazoa; phylum Chordata; class Amphibia; order Caudata; family Salamandridae; genus Lissotriton; species Lissotriton helveticus. The sequence continues at coordinate 986,525,777 of NC_136063.1, forward strand.
TTTTTTCCCGCTTGTCGTTCTCAGTCACCTCTGCGTGGGAGATGTCTTCATGTTCCTAATCGGCTCCTGGCAACGTGCAGCGCGTGACGCAGCGAGGCGGACGCGCCAGGTAATCGCTCCATTGCGCCAGCCCGTCTGCGTCCTGGAAAGTGCAGCTGGGCGTGCTTCAAATGAGAAGCGTGACCCTATCGTCGGTTGCCAGGAAGTGCTTCCGCGTCAGCTGACTGCGGCTGGCGTCAGCCTCACCTGGAAACCGCCCCAGGGTGAGAAGTCACAGCAAAGGAGCGGCGTCTTTTGCAGCCAGGTGCGAGCGCATGCAAAGCACCCGGCGAGCCCTCTGACCGGCATTTAAACCTACTCGGGCAACCTGCGTGATTAGCAACGCGAACATTCTCAGGAAGAATGCACTTTAATTGCTTCATGGTGTATTTTAATTGCTTTATGGTGCTCTTTCTCCAGGTGCAATCGGGAATGATTGTATTTTGAAAACAAAACACAAAAACATATTTTGTGTATGGTGATGGTGTGTGTATGAGGTGTCTGGTTTATTTGCATTACCAGTTTTGGCAGTAACAGCAACCGAGGCACAAGGAAACAAAGTAGTTTGTTCCTATTTTGAAAACAATATTTTTTTGTGTGTATGGTGATGGTGTGTGTAGGAGGTGTCTGGTTTATTTGCATTACCAGTTTGGGTGGTAAAAGCAACTGAGGCACAAGGAAACAAAGTAGTTTGTTCCTGGTCATACACTTAGGTCAAGTGGAAAGTATTGGAGCTTGGGTCCCTTGGTCGGTAGACCAATTAGCCCCCCTTATTCATTTTACCCGATGCAGATTTGGAGTGCCTTCCTTTAATGAATAAAGTGTGCTTTTTTGTTGAAGGTACAACCAGTTTGACGCAGCAGCAGAGGTGCCTGGGATATATTCATATTGCAGGTGCCGAAATCATTATTTTTGTTGAACACCATCCCTCCAACTCTGTTTGGGATGGTTTATTCTCTGCGCGTGGTACAGACCGCGCACAGGTTCCCATCCTCACTAACCTCAAGGGAGATATTTGCTGATTTAGCATAAGGCCCATGGTATTGTTTAACCTATCAGCTTCTGCCACCACTACAGAACATGCCACCCTCCCATTGCTTCGTCAAGAGTCTGCAGTCAGTAATGGTACTTAAAGAAGGCCAGATCTTCTTAGATCATTATACCTATAAGAAAGATTTCAGAATCATGCAAACAAAAGACACACAGAGCTCCACCATCACCGTTTTTATCTGTTTAGTTGAAACCTGTAATCAAATTTGTGGTTTCAGAATTACGTTTTACAGTCATTTTCTAATATGGAAATGAAATACTGTTCAACTCACTGCATCCTCATGCTCATCCAGAGCCTGGATCACCTAAACAGGGTGGGGAAAAAACGAATTCCGTCATATCAAAGATTGTGGTATTTGATGTTCTTAGTTTTTCCTGGTTAAAAGTCTTAAATGCCTTGCCCGAGCCACGAAGGATGAAATACCTGCCCATTCTTATTAATACACCTCATTTGTCAAAAGTTTTTTCCGGTTTAGATCTTTGAGGCAAAAAGACCCAAATGCATAAAGTCAAATTATGGTTGTAAGCCCTGCGATTTGCTAAATCACAGCGTGGAGACTGAAAATGTCTTTTTGCTATATACTACACATTTTGCGAGACAAAAATATTTCCTACTTACAAAATCCGTTCACTGTTGCATTCTGAATCAGGGTTAGAAAGGGGGTTTCTCCTCCTATTTGTGATTCAAAATGGTATGTAGAGCTGGTTTGTAACTACAACTGTAGTCAAAGGAGGTGGCAACAGGTTCCTAAAGGGGGATCTGTCCCCTTTGGGAATTGTGTCTGGTGGCCACAGGGAGTGCAGGCATTGGGTCCAGGAGCCACAACTTCTCCCCCGCTGTGTTCCCAAAATGGATTTTTAGACTGCATCAGTTCCTTTAAGGAAAATACTGCTTATTAAAACGAAATGTTTCTCATTTGGGAAGGCGAACACTGTAATGATGGTGTGCCATTCCTTGCAGGCCTCCATTCCTGTAATTGCTGCCAACCTCAGAGTGTCACCAGCCTATTTAATAATGATTGGGCACAAGGTTTTGTGACCTCCTCCCCCGTGACCCGCTCCCCCACCCCCACCCCAAGGGACTGCACATTTTGGATGCAACCAGTTAGCACACAGGTCGCATCGCAAAATTAAAGATTGGTCTCAAAACATTGGTGCACACTTTGCGACCACTTTGTGTGACCAGTCTTTTTGTACACTTGGTTCATACACCTTTATGTCTCATTCATGTGTTTTGTAGGAGCCATCATTCCATGCCCATCTTGACAACACTAATCAGGGTATATGGGGCTACCCCCGTGCCTGTTATACAAGTTGTTAAGCAAGACTGGTATTCTCCATCAGAAACCTTTTGGTATTTGAACAAACCATGGGCGGCATGCCAGATTGGTGTAAGGCAACATATGCCGCTCTTCGTCCATTTTCCGACACTGGTCGCCCATTTCTCTCTGAAAAGCACAGCTCTAGTGGCCTTACACAAACCTGAGATCCAGTGGGGTATCAATAAGCCGCCACAGCCCCTGAGCTCCAGGAGCCCCCTCTGGCACTCTGCACGGGTGGCGGGCTCCTGGCCTGAGAAATCCTGACTGGGTCCGGAGCGTGGGAGAGCTCTCCATATACTTTGCAGGGGCGCCCCTTCAAGTTTAGCTATGCCACGGCTGAGATCCTCAGTTAAACCTCTACTGGTCATTCCTAGGTCAGGGAGAAATGGAAAAGAGCAAAATGGTATAGTCACCGCTGGAACCTTTCTTTGTTAGTATCATTACCAGTTCAGAAAATTATAAAAAAGCTTCTCATTTCCTCTTAAATGACAAAGTATGTTGGTTATGAGTCATCATGCCGCAAGGCAAGCCCATGAATTCGTGAATATGGTGGTAGTGCACTCAAAAAGAATCCCATAAAATGACAACAAGTAAGATCTGTCAGATCAGCACTGTTAAATCATGCATTTTCCTCTAATTTGAATAAACATTCCTTTCTGGATCCTCCCTTTCGGTCTGTGTCGTGTGCCCTCGAGTGGTCGAACGTTTGTTGTGCGCAGATCTCAATGATTTACATTTTAGTTGCCTAAAAACACAAAATAACTAAAATATAAGTTGTGAGCACAATGACTTCCTTGTCGCTTCATTTTAAGTTCCAAAGAAGAGTGAACCCATAAACCAATGAGGTGTAAATTATTTCCTTCTGTAAACTTAAATAGCTATTTTCCAAGTGGTAGCAAGGGGGAGGAATGCCAGGGTAGACTACAAGGTCTGCAAAAAGCCATCCTAATGTATTCCACTCCAGCACACTGATGGAAAGAAGATACTGTAAACAGATTTATTAAAGTAATAAAAGTAGGAATTCTTAACGTGACCACGCTGTCAGCAAGGGCCTTTCTTTAATTAAAACTTGTGGATGAGACAGAAAACAGCTGTAACCTGCCAGCGAGTAAACTTATGCAGAGGATGTGATGAATGCCAGAGGTGGTCCGATGTGCTGCACTTCAGTGGTGCACACCAGTATCTTTACTGCCTTAAAGTTTATTGGGCCTAAATCAACACTCCACAGGGTGTAAAAAAGACAACAAAATAATCTATGGGCATAGGACTCATAGTTCAGTGATGTGGGTGTTCTAAAATGTCTGTCCATGTATGGTGTTTGTCCTACTGGCTCAGGAACTAAACAGAGAAGAATGAATCAAGAGCCACTTTTGTCTGCCATAAACACTTGTCAAGTTAGCCAATGCCTGATGTGGGCTGACCCATTGGCCCACGCTATACACTGTAGTGGGTGGACGAAAAATGTGAATGGCACAACAACAGGTCTATGTATGAAGAGGGCTGGCCGACAGCCCCTGATTATAAGTATAATATTGAGATATAGACTGAGGTAGATCCTTCAGTCGTCAGGCCGTCCTGCTCTGGAAATCACTCAATACACCCATCTGGAGGCAATCTTATTTGTTATACCCCATGATATTGCATTTATTAGATAGCATATGGGAGAGGTGTGGTGCCGCGGCCAGAACTGCTAAATCTGGAGCACAGGGATCATAGTTCGATCACCTGCGGCAGCTCAGCATCATGTGACTCTGGGCAATAACTCGCTTATTCTCCCCAACGCCCCCCAGCGCCTTGAAACCTTACGGCAGGGGTCTTCAAACTGGGGGAGCGGCGCCCCCTAGGGGGGCCTCAAGTGATCCTTGGGGGGTGGGCGGGCTCTGGCCAAAAGAAGCATTGTACTGATAACAGTGCTTTGCTTTAAGATGAAAACAATTAGTGCCACCAAGCGGCTCTGTTATGGGCCATCACTCATATCTTTTGCTATTTATATCCTGGCTGGAAAAAGGTGTCAAAAGGGAATAGACTCCAAATATTCTTGAAACCCCACCCCCACTTTTAATAGTTACACTGTGGATACTTGTATGTGTTAGTAAGGCCTGCCTGACCAGAATATAATGTTTGAGGCTCATGTATTTAATTGCATTTTTAAGAGTAACAGAACGTAACTGCACATTCTGTTTCTGTTTTTAAAATACAATCAATTACATAGAGACCTATTTAATCATTGCCAATTTAATAAAATAATTGTGAAAAATCTGAGAGGGGTTTTATGATTTTTTTCCCCCACTTTGGGGGGTGGCGGGGGATTTTGAAGACCGCTGTCTTTGAGGGGTGATATGTTTGCACTTTATAAATCTGGATTATAGCATAACAATAATATTACATACACTTCATCAGACTAACCACAACAATGCAGAAGGAAAAAAAACTTTAAGCACTCAAACGGAATTTATGCTGAGTGGAAATAGTTATTCAGTTTTTTGTTATTGGAATATTTGTTTCAATGTGTACCCATTTTTAACACCACAGAAACATGCTTGCAACGCAGAAACTGTTATCAAAGAACCAGCTATTTCAAGAGGGCACTCAGTGTTTAGAATAATTCCAAATATGTTGCATCTCTTAAGGTTCAATATCTTGAATTATAAAGGGATATGCATAATTATGAATATGAAATGTGCTATGCTGCTGTTCAAGACTGTTTCCTATAGGTAGAGGCACAATACTTTGAACACGGGCTAAACCTAAAACTGAAGAAAAGTTTTAGAACACAGGTCTACCCGTCGACTGGTTTTCTTATGAGTGCCGTCTTTTTTTACACCAGGAGTCTCCAACATTTTCGGTAGTAAGAGCTACTTACATACAATGAAAATCATCCCGAACTACTAATGTTTGTTTTTTAATATTGACCACATCCTAATAAAATTACCTTATGGCCTCGCATGCAAGCTTATTAGCAATGATCACCACTGAGGATCAGGCAGGATTGCCAGCAGTAACGTGAAAAAGCTTTATCAACTTGAAAGTGCCTCTTCATTGATCATATAGATCAGCCACAGCTGCGATTCCCTGGCACCAAAGTAATAATATTCGTAATAAGCATCACCAACGCAGCATGATTATTTCTCAAATGTCAGCTTTTAATGTAGTTTGGCAATTCAACCATTTTTCTCGAAACATCAGCATTTGACATCTGAAAATACACATTTTCACTCTAAGACACTCTTTTCAATTATGGTATTCATATATTATTTAACCAAACTAAAGCTTTTAATTTAGTGGGCTTGGCTACACACAGGAGAGCGATACAAAAGGGGAGAGCTACAAACAGGTACCTGGAAAGCTATCAGCAGCTCACAAGCTATGCTTTGGAGAAGTCTGTTTTACACAAACTGGTTTACTCTTGGTGGTAGAAAGGGCAGTGTTCATAAACTAGCATACCTGTGCTTTAACTGAAAAATAGATGCACGAAGCTAGAGAATGTGGTGGATTATTTAACCTTCAGCACAGTATGTGCTGCATAATTTGTATTTAATTGTGGTATAATTTAGTGAACTCTGCCACATAATTCGACCTTCTACTACCACATAATTCTAGTGTTCCCAAATGTTGGCCATCCTATCCATGCAAGGTGTACCTTCCTAACTGTTTAGGTGCTTCTTCATGTTTAAAATTGGAAAATGATTACAGAACAAACAGTTACCTATTTTATCAATACAAGTGCTTAGTTTGCATTAAATGGCTGCAAAATCTTACTCTGAACTTTGCTCGCAGCTGTGTACAAGATGTGCGTTTGTGCCATGTTTAAGACACTACTATAGCTTCATAGCCCGCTGCCGAGGGCGATACCATTTATAAAAGGCCTGAACCCGAGTCACAGGACTGAGTGAGGGCCTATAATGAGAAAGAGGGCCCTCAACAACCAGTATAGCCCAAGGCAGAAGGGATGTAAGGCTATTAGAACATTCCACCTACTGAGGAGAGAATGTTCTAGATAAAAAAAAAGAAAGACAAACATTGGGATGTTGGAGCCGAAGGTTTACGCCAGACATTTTAAGTCCAGAGCTACTCCATTGTTTACAATGGTGCTCTCAACATTCCGGTGTTCTAATGCCCCCTATATTTACTTTATTGCCTTTTCAAAAGAGTGTAATTAGAAGCTTCACAAATTGAAATCTGCTTTGGGGTGAGACACGCAACCAGGCCTCCCTAAGAGACCGAAGTGGTGCCGAGGTGGTGCGGGGAAGGGCAAGAAGCAGAGAGAGCCTTTCGACATTGTTTGGGAAAAATGGTCGCTGTCGCTTGGCTAATTGTAACCATCCGTGCACGTGCGCTCGGCGCCATTTGTAAAGCGTGCTCGTCTTGTTGAATTCTTGAGACTTTAACCTCTTGGGATCAACACTTCAGATTTCAGTGGGACAGGAGGAGGGGAGGCCGTCGTGAGGAGCAGCCTTTCCCATTCATTCCCCTCTAATCCCTCATTACACAGTACTTTGCCGCCTGCAGCGCCTTGTGTGACGCCTCGGGCAGCCTTCGCCAGAACACAAGAGATTACATTGAGCTAACTTCACATTTCTGTATGGGGGATGGGGGAGGCGGGTGTCGAAGTTGAAGGGAGGTGGTGAAGTGAAAAGGTGAATAGCTTGAAAACGTGAACGAAATACATTCGGCTCAACACGGAAAAATGTCCTTCCAAGGCAAAGCACTTACGTTTCCAACATTTTTAGGAGTGAGAATTCATTAGTATGTGAGATGACGTCACACGTGTCTCACAAACATTGGAATCAATGACAGCACCAGAAGTGATATCAGCGAAATGAAAAAGGCACATTAAATGTAAAACTTACACAAGCACACTCACTAAATGTGTATGGAGCAGTACCCAGAGGTGAAGAGAGCGTCTCCTCCCACCATCTTCAGCAGTCTGTAGTCCTTCTACAAGGGGGTGCTTCCCAGAAGCTGTTCATGGCATAGGAGAGCTCTGAATCGAGTGACATTTAGTTCAGCTTCTAGTCCTCCTCCTCAGCAGGTGTGATGATGTGGTCAGTGTCGCTGGAGCTATTGTTGCGCTTCCATTAATGTGAAGCGCTCTGATACCCATCGGGGTCTTGCTCGCGCTATTCAAAACTTTTAAAATAAATAAAGAGATGCAGCAGCACCCAAAACTTGAAAGAATATAGATGGAGAGTATATTCAACAAATTCTTACGTAAAGTATTGGACTTCTGTGATCATGTATATGTACATTCAGTGGGTGGCATGGAATCTGTGATGGCCTCCTCCCCAATTTTTGGTCCCACCCATCCTATTTCTCTCTAGATTTTGTTATCAGTTTTATTGTTTCTTTTTTCTTGACCTCTTGTAAAGCGCTCTGATACCCTCTTGGGTCATGTTTGCGCTAAATAAATAATAAATACACCAAAGTGACCACTCAAATGTGTTTCCTCTGTCAGCATTTGTGGTGTTTTCAAAGACAGGCTATCACAGGTTCCCTATTCCTTTAGTGAGGTGACTTTACTGGTCAGCAGCCCTAGTTTAAAAATCCGCCGTGAGCCATACGTGTAAGAACAGTGAGGCGATGGGGCCGGGTTGGGGGAGATTCAACAGACGACCACGAGAGAAAATCAAATAAATAATTAATTTCCCCTTGTTGACGTCTGTCGAAATCCCCTTCCCCTACCTGGCCCCACTGCTCTTACCTGCACAGGTCGCGGCTGCCATAAAGGGTTTTAGTACTACTGGTTCTGCCCCCTCGCTTGCAATGCATCAGGCTTGAGGTCTCTGCTAAAGTTAAAAACCTGTTTGTTATTGCTCGTGGGCGTACACACACACACATCTGCCCCCCTCTTCCGTTGCATATACATTGGATTAATCAGACAAGACATGCCACAACATGCATTGTAAACTTTCCTCTCAGCCAAGTATATAATATGTTAGTTAATTGCTGGATTTTTGGTACACAGTGTGACTAATTTGATTTAAAAATTGAATTTTTTTAACTATCAGGGAGTGATAGGATTAGCCGGGCCAATCCCTTCAAATGATGGCCCTGCATGGCATCTCTTCCCATGCCTTCTGTGTGTGCAACAACCACATAGCAGCAGCCTGGAACCAATTACCCGCAACCTTGACCTCCAGCCTGCCCAATGTGTCTAGACATTAATTAATGAGTATGGTCTTCTCTTGGGATAGTATCCATGTGTTATGTATGTGTTTGTTTGCTAATGAAAAACAAATTCAAATGGGCCCATCGTCATCCAATCATATGAGCAGGGGATTCTCAAATATTTTTTTTTATTAACAAGCTGTATTAGGCATTTATGTTACATATACCAGTACAGTATAATCTTTGGAATGAACATGTGAACCAATGTGGATCCTTGGTTAACAGGTATATATCTTATCGCTACTGTAGAGATCTTCATAGTTGGTCAATAGTTCTCCAGGAGATTAATTTACAACCAAGTTCACATCTCACAGTAATACGTATTGCACTTAAAAAAACTACCCCCCACTCTCAGCTTATTGGTAACCAACCCCATCTACCCTCCCTCGTCCCCGAGCAGGTGATTCTCTATAGTGCCTTAGCGATACTGGATAATAGCCCATGACACAAAAGTGGATGTTCATATCATTACACTCCAAAACAGCCAACCTCTGCTTGATTAATATCTGATAGATAATTTCTATTGTCCAAATTAGCTAACTGCCTAGAATACAGCCAGCTATAAAATAGGCTCACCATTTCCTTTGGGGAGCTGGTTCTGATGTGGCCTGAAATTAAAACTACATATTTGTCAAATTGGTTAAACACTGACAAAGCCAGTAGTTCTGGCTTGGTCACAGCAATAAAATTTGTATTCACAGCAGAAGAAGCTGCAGAGGATTCCAAGAGCAGCGCCTAACCCGTGCCTCACCTCAGCCAATCATCACAGGGGCTGGGATTCACAGGTTTTAAACCCCCCCCTGGTTCCCTCTAAAAATAAAAAATTATCTGCACCAACAGAAAGACTGCTAGTGAACATCGTCCCCTCACTGGTGGGCCTCACATATGTTCTATTGGCACCCATGTTGGCTCTACTTTTGTTCATCCTCTGATTTCAGTGAGGCAGACGTGCCCTGTGCCCATCCTTAATGTACAATGCAAAAAGAGCAATTGATGGACCGAATGCAGAACAATGTCGTACATTCACCCCAGTACAGAGATCTGGGCCTAAATCCATTGTTTTTTTGCTCACCATGCCATTCCAGTTTGGACCCAGACATATGCAAATCCATCTTGACCCTGCACCCAATGGGAACAGTCCAGTCCGAACGGCCAGGCCAGGTCCTCCCTGGACTGGAAACAAGCATCCTAGGACCGGTTTTGGGCTTTCAGCCTTCAGCAACCAGGATAGCTTGACTCCAGTGGCATGAGAACACGGATCCACGTCTGGGCATACCCGTAACTGTACTGGGGTGAATGTATGACATTGTTCTGCATTCTGTCCATCAATTGTTCTTTTTGCATCCTTAATGTACTTTGTTTTAATTAAAAAAATTTATTGGATAGACAGATTGAAAAACATTATAGTCATCAAAACCCCCCCCTCCCGCCAATCTGACCTTGATCACATCACTAACATGGACAATTACATGGCTATTCCCTCTCCGGTGTATACACAGCCATTTAGCCAACAACCCATAACTGGGCAGGCGACAATCTCAAAGTATACATTATTGAGGGCACTGGCAATGAACCCCCTCTTCTCGCTCAGTGGGTGGGCTTGTCAAATGGTGCAGAAGCGTTCCCAGCCCCCGGCGCCTCAGTGGTGCTTCCCCCCACCCCAAAGCCATCTAGTGCTCCTATATCTCCTCAGTAGTGTGAGTGTCTCTCCTGTTGGACAGGTATATCTGGTATAGCCCCCAAAAATTATTTGGTCTACTAGTGGGTGGCAGCAGCTCACTGTAGTTCTCAGACTGTGTGCAGCAATACATCATATCGCGCGCCCAGCGTTTAGGTGTGGGGATGGGGCCTTTCATCCAACAGCATGCCACAACCCTCCGGGCCATGAGCAGACCCATATCCACCAACCACTGCGCAGCCCTGGGAAGTTTTTTCGTGGACCCCAGGAGAGCTATATCGCTAATATCAGCGAAGACCTTGTCCCAGAAATCCTATACGCTAGGGCATTGCCATGCAAGGTGTAGGAAGCCTGCATCGGGGGCCTGACATCTCTCACAGTTTGCAGTATCTCGAAGGCCATACCTACATAGTCTAGCCGGTGTATAATACACCCTGTTAAGAAACTTAAAGTGCACCAGCCTGTGTCTGCCATTAAGGGAGAGCTTCCTGGTATTGATACAGCAGTAGCGCCACATGTTGTCGTCAATGACAATCTGCAATGCCAGCCACGCTTTTGTATACGTGTGTTCCCTGTGCCCTTGGGACAATTTATATAGAGGTTAGACAGAAGTTTTTGGGGAGACTCGGCTTTAATAACATATGTGAGTTCCGGAACTTCGGGCGGTTCTGCCATGTCCTCACCCAATAATTCAGAAAGAGCGCAGCATACCTTATGAAACGGGAAGCGAGTCAGGAGTGGAGGAGCCTCGCCATTGATTGTAACTTGTTCCCATGTTTTGACTACCCCGTCGTGAAACAGATCTCCTGCTAATTTAATGTTCAGTTTTTGTAATGCGAGGATCACCCCTTTCTCTTTAAGAGGAGGTATCCATCTAGCCCAATCTACAGGCATCATAGGGGAGTATAGCAGAGCGCCGCCCTGTAGCCGTAGGAGGCTGTGCCAGGCGTGATTTGTTGCCGTGATTGAGTCAAGTATCCCAGTTCTTCGATCCGTCGGTCGGAAAATCGTGCATGGGAGCGATAGGGGGCTGGCGAAGAGTGTCTCCATGCGCACATGTGGTATATCACGATCACCATGCAGCCAAGTGTACAGATGTGGAGCCTGAGCCACTCTATAATAGAGTTCCAGGTCCGGGGCTCCAAGCCCTCCAATGGAGTAGGGCAGCGAGAGTAGTGTCCATTTGGCCCGAGGCTGTCCTCCCGCCCAGGCTAGTTTGACCATGAGCTGCTGCAGTCGTTGGAAAAAGGATTTAGGTAGGACTATCGGGATAGTCATAAATAAATAGGAATCTAGGCAGCACGACTATTTTCATTATGGTTATCCGTCCCAGAAGGGAGAGTGGGAGCCTGCACCAAGCCTCAACATCATCCTCCAGTCTGCTAAAGGCTGTGCCGTAGTTTGCTCTAAATAGGACCTCGGCGTCTGTGTGCAGGTGCACCCCCAGGTACCTGACCGTGTCAGTAGTCCACTGCAAAGGATACTCCATTTCGATGTTCTGCGTGATAGGGGTCAGGGGGAAGGCCAATGACTTAGACCAATTGACTTTCAGGCCCGATAGGGCACCAAAGCGGACCACCTCTCTAAGCACCGAGGTGAGATTGTTGTCCGGGTCGTGGACATATAGTAAGGTGTCATCTGCATACATTGACACCACAATCTTGTACGTTGGGAAACCTATGCCTTCATTCCCGTGGTATTCCCGAAGGGCACAGGCTAGTGGTTCCGCCACAAGGGCATACAGGAGGGGCGAGAGTGGGCACCCTTGTCTGGTGCCCTACTGATGGGAAAGGAGTCAGTGACTAGATCGCCCATCCGGAGCCTGGCTTGCAGTCGTTGATATAGTGCTCCTATCATCTGGAGGAATGGCTGTCCTAGGCCCATTCGTTGCAGCACTAGACGCATAAATGGCCATTCTACTGAATCGGAGGCCTTTTCCATGTCGAGGAACACCACCAGTGCCTTCCTGTCCTGCCGCAAGTGTTGTATCGTGCCCAGTACCGTCCGGATGTTGTATACTAAGTTTCTGCTGGGGATAAAGCCGGCCTGTTCGGGCGCTACCAGTTGTGGCGCAAGGAGCGCCAGGCGGTTAGCCAACACTTTAGCAAACAGTTTAGTGTCGACATTTAGCAGAGAGAGGGGCCTGTATGAGCTACACTCATCGCGTGGTTTGCCTGGTTTCAGTATCGTGACCAGTAGGGCCTCCCTCATGGAGTATGGCATACTGCCCTCAACGCAAATGTCGTCAAAGAGAGCAGATAGGTGCGGAAGCAGTTGGTCCTTGAAAGTCTTGTAGAACCCCGCTGTGAGGCCGTCTACACCCGGCGCGCTGCCAGATCTCATACTGGAAAGAGCCTCTATTATTTCGTCCTTTTCTATGGGGAGCATCAGGAATTCCCTGTGTGTATTCGTCAATGTGGGTATGTCAATGTGGTCTAGGTAGTCGAAAATATCGTCCTCTAGGTCTCCACTTTTGGATGTGTATAGCTCAGCATAGGAGGCCCTGAAGACTTCTGCTATGTCGGCTTCTTCAGTGAGCACCCCCCCCATCTGCGGTCTTTACCTCAGAGATGTGTTGTCGTCCCCTCTTCCCGCCTAAGATCCTGGCTAGTACTGCGCTGGGTCTTTCCCCCTCTCCATATATCCTAGCTGTGGCGTATTTCCCCATATGTTTAACTTCCCTGTCTGCTCCGTCATGATATTCAGCTAGTAGTGTCTTAATCTCCTCACTTGTTGTGCTGTCCGCTTGCCCACTCTGTCTCCCTTCAAGGGCAGCCAGCTGTTGTTCTAGGTCCGCCAGACTCTGTCTGATGGATTTTAGTACTCCAGAGTGTTTAGACATTGCCACACCCCTTATATACACTTTGAATGCCTCCCAGACCACTTGGAAACTGTCTACGGAGCCCACATTGGTCTCAAAGTATACGTCGATAGCTTCTGCGAGCTCTCCTTTGAACACCGGGTCCAGAAGGGAATAGGGTGGGAATCTCCACGTGAAGGGCGGAATGGTCTTTTCTGGGATATGCATCTCCAAGAGCACCGGCGAGTGGTCAGACCAGGTTCTAGGCAGCACCTTGCAGTTCCCTATCTGTCCTAGTCTGGAAGTGGGTGCCAGCCAGTAATCTATTCTGGTGTGGATGTCGTGATAAGCGGAGTAGTGTGTGTATCCCCCCTGCTCCGGATTTCGGAACCGCCATACATCTGTCAGGTCCAAACTTGTTATTACACTCCTCAGCTCCAAGGCAGCTGCCGAGGGCCTGCAGGGAGGGCTGGCCGACCTGTCCAACGCAGGTTCCAGAGTTAGGTTGAGGTCTCCACCCCATAGCAGGCGGTCAATGTCATATTGCTTGGCCATGGTTGCCAGGGCCTGATAACATTCAGGAGAGTCATAGTTGGGGCCATATGTATTAATGATCACAAACTTCAAACCAGGTCCGTTACACTTGGATATGACAAATCTACCCTCAGTGTCTGCTCTTAGACTTTGTAAAGTGAGTTTCGATTTCGGGTTCACCCATGTAAGCACGCCCCTAGCATGTGAAGTGAAGCCTGCCGCTGCTATGTTACCCTCTAGACCCCTGCTGTGGAGCATATTACTGGACATTGGAAGATGGGTCTCCTGAAGTAGGGCTATATCTATGTGTTGTCGCTGCAAGTAACTAAGGACCTTCCTGACTTTCCGGTGGTCATTTAGGCCACGAACGTTCCATGTGAGGGCCCTAAGCTTGGGAGCATGCGCAGTGGAATCCTCGGTAGTCATGTCAGCCATTAAGAGAAATCGCATGAGCCCTGAGAGGGAATGCCACGTTTGCATCCAATACTTGAATAATGTCGAAAGTCAGATACCACACCCCCCCATCATCCTCTGAACATACTCTCCCCAAAAACCCCTCAACCCCCCTCCCACAGCAGACCAACCCCAACAAGGCCTCGCAGTTACAAACCCCTACCTCCCCCCTCCCTACGTTACCCCAAAACATAGAATCCCCAATCGGGAATTCAGGGTGCTGACAGCGCGGGGGCCGAGGTTGCCAGGAAATCATCAAGTAAACTGGTTACAGTGCTAGCCTATACCGCACCCCAATTTCCGCTGCCCCATATCGTTACTTCGGCTAACAGGAACGTTCTAGCGTTTATCATCAGGTGAACTGTGCTGTCCAGGATTATATATCATAAGCAGTTACTCCCGCCTACCCTGCGTCTCCAGCCACAGTGTCGACCAGCATATTACAAAACATCCCACTGGGCTAGCATAGTACCTGACACATGCATCAGAGTTATCTCACCCATAGACAGTTCCATCTGGTCATCAGTCCTCCGTCGGAAGAGCTCTGTCAGCCTCCGATCCGGGAGCAAAGTGGGTATCAACCTTAAATTCAGCCCAGGGCGTGGCACAGTCTGCATGACCTGAGTTCCCTGTGCGCACTAGGACACCGCTTGCCGGCAGTAGGGCCATTTCAATCTTGCTCTTCCAGCTGGCTCCGATTTTCATCTCCTTCCGTCTGGTTGGTTGTGTCTCTGCGACGTTCTCTAGACCATCCCTTCAAAGCCTGCTGCAGCGCTTTAGGGTCCATGAAAATATGTGAGTGCCCCTTCCGTTTGACTCTCAATTTTGCGGGGTATAACATGGCATAATCTAGTTCAAGTTCTCGAAGCTGGCTCTTAAATGGGGCAAAGTGTCTGTGCGCCTCCTGTACTTTCGCTGTAAAATCAGGATATAGGGAGATTTCAGAGCCCTCAAACTGCAACTTCTTCTTGTCCCTGGCCAGTCGGAGGGCCACATCCCTGTCTCTGTAATTTAGGAGCTTGGCGATGATGGGTCGTGGCGGGGCTCCCGGGCAAGGGCCGAGCGAGCGGTGTGCACGCTCCAAAATGAACATTGGTGAAAAGACATTGTCTTCCAACAACGTGACAAGGAGTTTCTCGACAAACATTTCCATGGGGCCAGTTTTAGTCGTCTCTGGAACACCCGTGATGCGTATGTTGGAGCGTCGCGAGCGGGCCTCCAAATCTTCAGTCTTCTCCTGGAGCGTTTGGATAAGTTTCCCTATTTTCTTGTTATCGACGTCTAGTTCCGTTTGAGCCTCCTCGACCTCTGTGAGGTGTCTTTCAGACATGTTCAAGCGTTCCGCGTGTTTGTCTACGCGCTCTGCCATGCGATCCATTCGATAAGTGAGGGCGTCTATTTTAGTGCCAATCGAGGTCATTCTGTCTTGTAGGCCTTTCTCCATCGCAAGGAGCATGGTTTTGATGTCAGAGTAGTCAGTGTTCCCCACGCCACTCGCCGAGCTAGCATGGTCCGCCTCCTGTGCTTCAGGTGGTTTGTTGCGACGGTTCTCAAAAGGAAGTTTGCTCTGAGTCTCGTCTCCCTTCCCCATGGCGGCTTCGTGTCGCGTAAGCCACTCGTACTGGCCGCCGTGAAATGTGGCGCCTATCAGGTTAGGCCTCAAATGGGGGATACCGCTGTATAATCCACCAGGTTGCAAGTTGCGAGCTCGTTGCTGGTAAACTCCTAGGTCCGCCAGGGATGTGAGGCCTCCTCGTATACTGGCTGGTAGCAGGGCCCGCCCAGGGCGTCAGGGCTTCAATGGCGGTCCTGTCGTCTCAGCCCTCCGGTGGCGCACTTCCCTACCGGGCCGTCCCCAGGATCAAGCCAGCAAGATCAGTCCCCCGGACTTTCAGGTGAATAGCCGGAGGCTGATGGCCTACAAGAATGAGCGTTGTGTTCAAGATCTGGCCCTGGGTGTGCTCTGGCCCATCAAGTTCGCTAAGTGGGGACACCAGGATTCCGCGACTCACTGTGCGTAGCGTAGATAGTGGCTACCTGCCTGGGAATAGAGACGAGGTGGGCCAGCCTCCGTGTCGGCCCAGGGAATCAGCTTTGTGCCACTGCGTGCCCCTCTGTGCTGAGTATTCCCGGCTGGGTAGCGCCGCATGTGGCTGACCTCCAATCGCCCTTATGTCTTTCCCCCCCCCTACTGCGGAGTAGGTGTCTGCTTGTAGAGGCCTCAGTGAGCCGTCCGCTCTCCAGAGGCGATATTATACAGAGGTGGGTGTTCTAGGTGGCTATTGCTTCCCCCTGCACTCTCCCAACTCTTTAGTGCTCCAAGCCGGCTCCCGCTTCACACCGGAGCGTAGTAGGTGCCTGCTAGTGCTCTTTATTTTTAGGGCTCGCCTGCTGTGCGCATGCGCATAGCTGGCGAAGCTCTATAGGGGCTTAAACAGCGTTTACCCAAGCACGATTCCACTGGCGATTTCTTGAAGTGCATGTGCTTTTTAGGTCATTGCGCAAGCGCAAGCCCTAAAAAGCGCGTGCACAATGCCACCAGCCGCCTGCCTGCCTGCCTCGCATTACCACATCAAAGGCAGCTTCTCAGCGTGCGCTCATCCCCTAATTATTCACGGCCGGCCAGCCGTACTTTCAGTTTCACGGCCGCCGGCCGTGTCTCCTTTTATGCTAACTCCCTCTGTACCTCTCCTCCTTGCATCCTCCTCTTTACTTCGATTCCTGCCGTTTTCTCTCTTCTCCGGCTGTTTGCTTTGCTTCCTTGTTAGGACTTGTGCCCCCCTCACCCTCACCCCCTCACCCTCAACCCCTCACTCAGCCTCACCCTCACCCCCTCACCCCCTCACCCTCACCCCCTCACCCTCAACCCCTCACTCACCCTCACACCCTCAACCCCTCACCCCCTCACTCACCCTCACCCTCAACCCCTCACTCACCCTCACACCCTCACCCTCAACCCCTCACCCTCACCCCCTCACCCTCAACCCCTCACCCCCTCACCCTAAACCCCTCACCCTCACCCCCTCACTCACCCTCACCCTCAACCCCTCACCCTCACACCCTCACCCTCAACCCCTCACCCTCAACCCCTCACCCCCTCACCCTCAACCCCGCACCCTCAACCCCTCACCCCCTCACCCTCAACCCCTCACCCTCAACCCCTCACCCCCTCACCCTCAACTCCTCACCCTCAATCCCTCACCCTCAACCCCTCACCCCCTCACCCTCACACTCACCCTCAACCCCTCACCCTCACTCACCCTCACTCACCCTCAACCCCTCACCCTCACCCACCCTCAACCCCTCACCCTCACCCACCCTCAACCCCTCACCCTCACCCACCCTCAACCCCTCACACTCACCCTCAACCCCTCACACTCACCCTCAACCCCTCACCCTCACCCACCCTCAACCCCTCACCCTCACCCACCCTCAACCCCTCACCCTCACCCTCACTCACCCTCACTCACCCTCACTCACCCTCAACCCCTCACCCTCACCCTCTCACCCTCAACCCCTCACCCTCACTCACCCTCACTCAACCCCTCACCCTCAACCCCTCAACCCCTCACCCTCAACCCCTCACCCTCAACCCCTCACCCTCAACCCCTCACCCTCAACCCCTCAACCCCTCAACCCCTCACCCTCAACCCCTCACCCTCAACCCCTCACCCCCTCACCCTCACCCCCTCACCCTCACCCCCTCACCCTCAACCCCTCACCCTCAACCCCTCAACCCCTCACCCTCAACCCCTCACTCACCCTCACCCCCTCACCCTCAACCCCTCACCCCCTCACTCACCCTCACCCCCTCACCCTCACCCCCTCACCCTCACACTCACTCACCCTCAACCCCTCACACTCACCCTCAACCCCTCACCCTCAACCCCTCAACCCCTCACCCTCAACCCCTCACCCTCAACCCCTCACCCCCTCACCCTCAACCCCTCACCCTCAACCCCTCACCCTCAACCCCTCAACCCCTCAACCCCTCACCCTCAACCCCTCAACCCCTCACCCTCAACCCCTCACCCTCAACCCCTCACCCTCAACCCCTCACCCTCAACCCCTCACCCGCTCAACCCCTCACCCTCAACCCCTCACCCTCAACCCCTCACACTCACCCTCACACTCACTCACCCTCAACCCCTCACACTCACACTCACCCTCAACCCCTCACCCTCTCACCCTCAACCCCTCACCCTCACTCACCCTCACCCTCACTCACCCTCAACCCCTCACCCTCAACCCCTCACCCTCACCCCCTCACCCTCAACCCCTCACCCTCAACCCCTCACCCTCACCCCCTCACCCTCACCCCCTCACCCTCACCCCCTCACCCTCAACCCCTCACCCTCACCCCCTCACCCTCACCCTCAACCCCTCACCCTCAACCCCTCACCCTCAACCCCTCACCCCCTCAACCCCTCAACCCCTCACCCTCAACCCCTCACCCTCAACCCCTCACACTCACCCTCACACTCACTCACCCTCAACCCCTCACACTCACACTCACCCTCAACCCCTCACCCTCTCACCCTCACACTCACCCCCTCACACTCACACTCACCCTCACCCTCTCACCCTCAACCCCTCACCCTCACTCACCCTCACCCTCACTCACCCTCAACCCCTCACCCTCAACCCCTCACCCTCAACCCCTCACCCTCAACCCCTCAACCCTCAACCCCTCACCCTCAACCCCTCACCCTCAACCCCTCAACCCCTCACCCTCAACCCCTCACCCTCAACCCCTCACCCCCTCACCCTCAACCCCTCACCCTCAACCCCTCACCCTCAACCCCTCACCCCCTCAACCCCTCACCCTCAACCCCTCACCCTCAACCCCTCACCCTCAACCCCTCACCCTCAACCCCTCACACTCACCCTCACACTCACTCACCCTCAACCCCTCACACTCACACTCACCCTCAACCCCTCACCCTCTCACCCTCAACCCCTCACCCTCACTCACCCTCACTCACCCTCAACCCCTCACCCTCACCCCCTCACCCTCACCCCCTCACCCTCACCCCCTCACCCTCAACCCCTCACCCTCAACCCCTCACACTCACCCCCTCACACTCACACTCACCCTCACCCTCTCACCCTCAACCCCTCACCCTCACTCACCCTCACCCTCACTCACCCTCAACCCCTCACCCTCAACCCCTCACCCTCAACCCCTCAACCCTCAACCCCTCACCCTCAACCCCTCACCCTCAACCCCTCAAACCCTCACCCTCAACCCCTCACCCTCAACCCCTCACCCCCTCACCCTCAACCCCTCACCCTCAACCCCTCACCCTCAACCCCTCACCCTCAACCCCTCACTCACCCTCACCCCCTCACTCACCCTCAACCCCTCACCCTCACCCCCTCACTCACCCTCACCCCCTCACCCTCACCCCCTCACCCTCACACTCACTCACCCCCTCACCCTCACCCCCTCACCCTCACACTCACTCTCACTCACCCTCAACCCCTCACCCTCACACTCACCCTCACCCCTCACCCTCACTCACCCCAACCCCTCACCCTCACCCACCCTCAACCCCTCACCCTCACCCACCCTCAACCCCTCACCCTCACCCACCCTCAACCCCTCACGCTCACACTCACTCACCCTCAC
Organism: Lissotriton helveticus; assembly: GCF_964261635.1. Taxonomy (NCBI): domain Eukaryota; kingdom Metazoa; phylum Chordata; class Amphibia; order Caudata; family Salamandridae; genus Lissotriton; species Lissotriton helveticus. The sequence continues at coordinate 986,545,453 of NC_136063.1, forward strand.
TCACCCTCACTCACCCTCAACCCCTCACCCTCTCACCCTCAACCCCTCACCCTCACTCACCCTCACCCTCACTCAACCCCTCACCCTCAACCCCTCAACCCCTCACCCTCAACCCCTCACCCTCAACCCCTCATCCCCAACCCCTCATCCCCTCACCCTCAACCCCTCACCCTCAACCCCTCACCCTCAACCCCTCACCCTCAACCCCTCACCCTCACCCTCAACCCCTCACCCTCAACCCTCACCCTCAACCCCTCACTCACCCTCACCCCCTCACCCTCAACCCCTCACCCTCACCCCCTCACTCACCCTCACCCCCTCACCCTCACCCCCTCACCCTCACACTCACTCACCCTCAACCCCTCACACTCACCCTAAACCCCTCACCCTCTCACCCTCAACCCCTCACCCTCTCACCCTCAACCCCTCACCCTCACTCACCCTCACCCTCAACCCCTCACCCTCAACCCTCACCCTCAACCCCTCACCCTCAACCCCTCACCCCCTCACCCTCAACCCCTCACCCTCAACCCCTCACCCCTCACCCCTCACCCTCAACCCTCACCCTCAACCCCTCACTCCCTCAACCCCTCACCCTCAACCCCTCACCCCCTCAACCCCTCAACCCCTCACCCTCAACCCCTCAACCCCTCACCCTCAACCCCTCACCCTCAACCCCTCACCCTCACACTCACTCACCCTCAACCCCTCACCCTCAACCCCTCACCCTCACCCTCACCCTCACCCTCTCACCCTCAACCCCTCACCCTCACTCACCCTCACCCTCACTCACCCTCAACCCCTCACCCTCACTCACCCTCACCCTCACTCACCCTCAACCCCTCACCCTCAACCCCTCACCCTCAACCCCTCACCCTCAACCCCTCACCCTCAACCCCTCAACCCCTCACCCCCTCAACCCCTCACCCTCAACCCCTCAACCCCTCACCCTCAACCCCTCACCCCCTCACCCTCAACCCCTCAACCCCTCACCCCCTCACCCTCAACCCCTCACCCTCAACCCCTCACCCTCAACCCCTCACTCACAACCCCTCACTCACCCTCACCCCCTCACTCACCCTCAACCCCTCACCCTCAACCCCTCACCCTCACCCCCTCACTCACCCTCACCCCCTCACCCCCTCACCCTCACACTCACTCACCCTCACCCCCTCACCCTCACCCCCTCACCCTCACACTCACTCACCCTCAACCCCTCACCCTCAACCCCTCACCCTCACACTCACCCTCACCCCTCACCCTCACTCACCCCCAACCCCTCACCCCCACCCACCCTCAACCCCTCACCCTCACCCACCCTCAACCCCTCACCCTCACCCACCCTCAACCCCTCACCCACCCTCAACCCCTCACCCTCAACCACTCACCCACCCTCAACCCCTCACCCTCACACTCACCCTCAACCCCTCACCCTCACTCACCCTCACCCACCCTCACCCTCACCCACCCTCAACCCCTCACCCTCACCCACCCTCAACCCCTCACCCTCACACTCACTCACCCTCACCCTCACTCACCCTCACTCACCCTCACTCACCCTCACTCACCCTCAACCCCTCACCCTCACTCACCCTCAACCCCTCACCCTCAACCCCTCACCCTCAACCTCACTCACCCTCACCCTCACTCTCCCTCACCCCCTCACCCTCACTCACCCTCACTCACCCTCACCCTCAACCCCTCACCCTCACCCTCACTCACCCTCACCCTCACTCACCCTCACTCACCCTCACCCTCACTCACCCTCACTCACCCTCACCCTCACTCACCCTCACTCACCCTCACTCACCCTCACTCACCCTCAACCCCTCACTCACCCTCACTCACCCTCACTCACCCTCACTCACCCTCACTCACCCTCACTCACCCTCACTCACCCTCACTCACCCTCAACCCCTCACCCTCACTCACTCACCCTCACCCTCACTCACCCTCAACCCCTCACCCTCACTCACCCTCACTCACTCACCCTCACTCACCCTCACCCTCAACCCCTCACCCACCCTCAACCCCTCACCCTCACTCACCCTCAACCCCTCACCCTCACTCACCCTCAACCCCTCACCCTCACTCACCCTCAACCCCTCACCCTCACTCACCCTCACCCTCACTCACCCTCACTCACCCTCAACCCCTCACCCTCACTCACCCTCACTCACCCTCACTCACCCTCACCCTCAACCCCTCACCCACCCTCAACCCCTCACCCTCACTCACCCTCAACCCCTCACCCTCACTCACCCTCAACCCCTCACCCTCACTCACCCTCAACCCCTCACCCACACTCACCCTCACTCACCCTCACTCACCCTCACTCACCCTCAACCCCTCACCCTCACTCACCCTCAACCCCTCACCCTCACTCACCCTCAACCCCTCACCCTCAACCCCTCACCCTCACCCACCCTCACAACACATATTGTGTTACAATAGGTGTCACATTTGCGAAAGATAAAACTATTGGCATTGTAAATAACAAAGCTATTAATTTCGCTATTTTCAAAACAAGCACATAAATAAAAAATGTGTCCTTTACAATACCAATAGCTCAAACTTTCCTAATGCGAGACCTATTGCATTGCTGTGCTTCTCTCCCCTGCTGCACTCTCCTGCTCTCTAGAGATGTGGCCTAACGACCAGAGCTGCCATCTAAGTCACGTAAATACAAAACATGTTGCATTCCAAATGCTATAGGTGTCACATTCGCGGAAGTTATAACTATTGGCATTGTAAATGACAAAGCCATCAATTTAGCAATTTTAAAAACCAACAAATAAATAAAATGTCATTTACAAGACCAATAACTCCAACTTTTCTAATGCGAGACCTATTGCATTTCCAATGCTTGTTTGTAGAATACAGGCGATGTAGGATATTGGTGGATAATGTTGGGCAGTGGCGCGGAGCTCAGGGATCACGCGCCCGCCATCGTTGCCGGCAAGCTCCGCCCCACTTCCTTAATGTACTTCACATTTGTGTGGAAAATACTGTGCCTTTCTAGATCATGGTTTGGATATAGTTTGGATGAATGGCAGAATCCCGGTAACAACATTTTGTTGAGTTGCTCATATAAAATTCTGTGGCGCAATGACCCTCATGAGTGACCTTGTGTTAGGTGCAAATTTATCTCACCTGAGGGATAATGATAACATGAGATACGTTATTTATCTGATGCAATAAATACTACTTCTAACAAGTTTATCCCTATAATGGGGCATACTAGGCCTGTTTTATGCTTGCTGCTCTACAATCTTCATGTCATGGTATTTACAGTGCATTTTTCCGCGATAAATATTGGCAGATTTGACCCACTGAAATTTATCAAAGGGTGCAATTTTTATCGCAAAACTTATAATTCAGAAATGTGTAGTAACATGAATTTTCATAAATGTCGCATTTCATCAGCCAACTTGTAATGAAGGCCTATGATTCTATCAAGTGCTTTGAGTTCAGTTTGCTTAGAATGCATTTATATGAAGTATCCACTCCACCAGTAGCTCTAGGAACACCAAAGTTGAACAAATTCAACCCACCTAAATTTACGGTGCCTAGGCACCTGGGGCCCTCATCCAGGTTACCCCTACAGACTCCGCAATTTCCCAGTGCATCAGGAGAAAAGAGGTGGTAGCAGCCATTCTGTTTTTGGTAAAGCATGCAATATAAAAGAAGCGAATAGATTTGAACATATGCTCAAAAGTGATTTTAGTCTCTTTTTCTAAGCATGGTTTGACTTTCTTTTATTTTCTTTCATTTACATATGAATTCTAAAACTGCAGGTTAACAGTAGATACCCTTAAGCCATAGCAATTTACTTTTAGTTTTTAATTATATTAAGAACTTCTCATTTAATTGCGTTAGTCATTTACAAATTCAGTTATGCTCATTGTGGTAGAAAATAGAAACGTGTGACAACACTTTCTGTGGACTCTGCAGTAGTTTGACACAGGGTTTCCAGGTGAAAGCACCAAAACGCCCCTGGGTGCTGAGTTCCACGCCCTAACAGTCATAGCACGCTACCTGATCTATGTTGTGTAAGCCCCATCTGTTGGGTTAGCACGTTATTTCATCACCGTACCCCTAGGAAAGAAGAACCTGACTCAGCTGCTGTGACGTACCAACCAAATTTGCTGGTTAATGATTGATGATCTAAGCACCGCCCGTGCACGCCCAAACAAAGAAGCTGTCCCGTGCACTGTTAGATTCGTCGAAAGTGACGGCATAAAAAGATCCTCAGGCTGGTCTAGTCTGCCAAACCTTCCACCTGTTCACTACCTAGAGACCTGCTTAAAGGGGAACTGCCGTCAAAAACAAATATAGTCCCACCCTTTGAAAGCCCTGGCTGAAGCCTTTTCTCACACTAGCATCGATCCCAGGGAAGTGAAAGAACCTTGTAAAACAAAATATTCAACAGTTAAAAAGAGCAGTGGAGTTCCTTCTAGCCTCACCTGCTGCTGACATCATCACGGTAGTGACTGTGCCAGGTGAGGGCTAGAGAAGCTAAATGTGCACAAGTTTAAAATATTTTTATCCCTGGTCATTTGGTACTGGTCCCAGGGAGGTCAGTCGGATGGAGAGAAGTACAGAAGTATACTTTTTTTTTAATGTACCTGGAAATTCCGCTTCAGTTCCCTGATTGCCTTCTGTCATCCACTTCCTTAGTGATTAGCTTTAAAAAATACATTTGCTGCTCGTGGGTTGTGTATATTTCTTGAGCTTCCCTTAGATACCTTGATTTTGCAGGTTGCTTCTCACCAAAAAGAGTTCACTTACAAACGTAGCCTCCCGCCCTGTATCAGTGTCATGGCCAGTGCGTGATTTGAGCCAGTGGTTGCAGGTGGAGCCCACCAGTTCTTATGTAGAGCAGGATAGAGAAAAACACAAAAAGGTGGGAAGAAGAGTAAGAGAAAGACTGGTCAACTGAGGCAATGGGAGAACACAGGTTTGAAAAAAACCTTTAAGAATGTGCGAAATGGGCAGGTAGTGTCTTATGGTGTACTAAAGGGACATGAGGTGGAATCAATACTACGCAGCCTTGGTAATCGCTGCCCTGACCATCAAGAGGAGTTGGGACAGAAACGTTTTACTTTAAATTACAATAGGGGTCTCCAGCTCCGCACCAAAATCTTTTCCTGTGCAATGGATCTTTGCTACCATTTAAAAATGGAGCATCAATCTAAAAGGTTTCAGTAAGCATAATCAATTTAGTCATTTAGTTCAGTCAATTGTGAGTTTTGTATCAGTTTGTAAACCTTTAGTGATAAAAGTCTAGTATACTGTGTGTGTCTCTTTTATTCAAGTTAGTAAATCAGATAATTCCATTTACAGAAATATAAAGAAAATCATGGTTAGAGTCAATCAAGAAAATTACAGTGTGTTCTATAAAGGAATTTATATCCTTATTATGCTCTAAGTGGACCCTACCAACCAGGACCCTTAAATAGTCCCTTTTTGGAAAACAGCAAGATTCGAAGGAGCATTGGAATAGAATCAGATTGAAGTCAAACTTCTCATGCAGAGTAGTTCTAGAAAATCACCTGAGTCTCTTCTCTCAAACAGAATCAGCAAACAGTCGTAGTAACAACTGTTCAAAGTCAAAATAAGGAAACAGTAACAGCAGTAGCCATAACCGTCAAAGGAAAAATAGACACCCAAGAAGTAGTAGGTGACTGAAACCACTGCCAGCAGTAGTTCACAGTGAATAGGACAAAAAGTGCTACGGGCCAGATGTACGACCATTGTGATTTGCGACTCGCAAATAGCGACAAATTGTGAGTCGAAATTTGTGAGTCGCAAATTGCATGCCTCATGCATATTAATGAGGCACTTGCAATTTCCGACCCCATTAGGAATGACTGCCCCTCCCAGGTATGGTGGCTTGCTGGGCTCAGCAGAGCTCCATGTCAGTGACTGCTTTTAAATGAAGCAGTTTTTTTAAAATGCATCCTGTTTTCCTTAAAGAAAACGGGATGCATTTAAAAAAAGAAAAAAGGAACGTTTTCGTTTCTATTTTCAAGGTCAGGTAGTGGTCCCACTGCCTGCCCCCCAAAAATATTTTCCCGTGCCTTCACAAAGGGGAAGAAGTCCCCTTCCCCTTTGCGAGTGCTTTATCACCCTTCTGAGAAGGGTGGTAAACTGCAACTGTTTTGTGACCGCAATTGCGGTAGCAAAACAGTCTTACATAGGGCTTTGAGTTGCTATTAGGAAGGGACACCCTTGGAACGCTCCTTCCTAATAGCGAGTCACTTAATAGGGTTAGTACATGGCCCATTTGTATTTTGCATGCGCAAACGTGCCACAAACCCATTTGTGCAGGCAAAATAAGGTTGTACATCTGGCCCTAAGAGAAGTAGGGATGGTCGCAGAAGAATATCCTGGACCAGTCTGGGCAGCACACCTAAATCTAACTAGGAACATGTATGTTCTAAACACAAAAAAATATGTAACAATCCATGCTGGTGTTAGGTCATCTTAAGCCAATGAGGAATTATCGTCCGATGGTCTGCAGCTTCTTCCTTCATTCTCACATGCGAAGTTGGCATGGTGCTGTCTATAACTGTCAACTTAATTCCTAAACATTTACGTAAGTTAGCTTCACTATGAGTTCCCAAGAGAACTCTGCAGTCTAAACTATTAGCTATTCAGTATTCCACTGAGTGACAATGAACTATTCAAAGGCAGAGACATTCTAGTTGTAACCTAAAAGATTAAGTCATGAGATTCATGCATTATTGTTTGATCTACTAGTCATTATTCAGGATTGTGAATATGTGGCAGCTAGACACTAACTAAATCCAATGGCTACATGCAACTTAAGAAAAGAAGAAATACATGTTAGTCAGCACATTCTACAGAGCTGACATGTTTAAGCAAGGCAAGACTGAATCATTTTTCCAATAATATTGCATTGTTCAGCATTTCCAAAAAGCATTTATTTATTAAAGAAACATTTTAATAAAAGATAGAAAGATGAATGAGGCCTAGTCTGACCTACTAGAGTAATAATGATAAACATTTGTGCTTACTACAAAACAGCATGCTACACCTTAATTTGCACATTTAAGAATAGGCACATTTTCCTGCATTTCATTCTTTTAACAATTTTCGTGTTAATGTCCAACGCAAATTCTGGCACATATTTTGAGCTACATTTTCCTGCTGTATCACTGGCTTCTGAGCAAAACTTTGGCCACTGGTCCTTACTCTTTTAGAAGTTAAACACTGGTCATGGCTCCTCAAATATTCCGGGCCCCATAATGTGCCTGCCCAAGTCTAAGTTGTTTTCCATTAGTGTGAGGGTAGGTCGAAGGGGGTCGGACCCTGTGGCCCAGGAAGATCTCTAATCCATCCTCGTCAAAGCTTGTGTATGATCAACGAAGACAGTAGTATCACTATTCCTTAGTGAGCTGGACTTTGGTTCGGAACTGGGCAAGCAAAGTCCAATTCAGCACAGTTGGATGCTCATGGAACTCTGTATAACACAAAACAACACAACTGTTCCATAGTCTTTGCGGATAGTGATTAAAAGTGAAGAATTCATATAAGAATTCTGCAGAAGTACACAGAACTATTACGTTCATTCTATATGCCTCCCTAAAAGGGCTCACCTTGGTCCATTAGAAAATAAATTACCACAAATACCGGTCACTTGTGTATTCTATAGGCATTTGCCACTAGTTGCTACCTAGAGATGTTTTTCTCTGCAGTACGGTACAACAGGATTAATAAAGTGCTGAAAACTGGTACAAATACTATTTGTGGCTCGTTTTTTGTGCACAAGTAATAACCAAGTGCAGATATTCACCAGATCACATCCATTGTTGTTATGGTTCTGTTCAGAATGCGAGTTTATTGTTGTATTTTGTTCCTGACGTTTCCATTTTATAATACTAAACAATAAACAGAAGCACCCAGCAGCTGACTAAGGTTTCGCACATCCACTTCGTCTGTTTCAAAATTATTAGGCGGTGCGGCTACTCTCACCATCCGCTGCCAAGGATGGATATCAGACCAATGGTTGTGTAAGAGCAGAGAGGCGCACACAGTGAAGTCAATAGTATACGGAAGTCCAAAATGAATTGTAGATCTTCGGTTCTTATTTGTAAAAGTTTTCTTTATTTTCATGTACAGCGGCACAGCCAACGCGTTTCATTCCCATTCGTGCCTTGGGAATTTCATCAGGGCATGTTTTAGACAGTCTAGTCTGTGCGGTTACTCTCGATATCGTGCTTCTTCAAGAACAGTTTGAAGGGCAGTCACAGTGGGTCACAATGTGTACCTGCAGAATGCTTAATGTTGAAATCCAAGTGGAGTGAAGGTCCAAGTTTCCACGAAATATTAGGTCGCTGTCACTATGATAGGTCAATAAAAGTAACAAATCCGGACCCCTCGGGGGAACTCCAGAGGGGAAAGGGAGTCTAAGTGCCCAAAATTCCAGGAGGAGGAGCAGCGGAGAACGGGGGCCATACCGAAGGCACCGTGGCGTTACTACGCTTCTGCGGACCCCTTTTGAAGCCGGAGACTTCGTTGGGCACTTAGACTCCCTTTCCCCTCTGGAGTTCCCCCGAGGGGTCCGGATTTGTTACTTTTATTGACCTATCATAGTGATAGCGACCTAATATTTCGTGGAAACTTGGACCTTCACTCCACTTGGATTTCAACATTAAGCATTCTGCAGGTACACATTGTGACCCACTGTGACTGCCCTTCAAACTGTTCTTGAAGAAGCACGATATCGAGAGTAACCGCACAGACTAGACTGTCTAAAACATGCCCTGATGAAATTCCCAAGGCACGAATGGGAATGAAACGCGTTGGCTGTGCCGCTGTACATGAAAATAAAGAAAACTTTTACAAATAAGAACCGAAGATCTACAATTCATTTTGGACTTCCGTATACTATTGACTTCACTGTGTGCGCCTCTCTGCTCTTACACAACCGTTTCCATTTTATGGATGTGTCAACGGCTCACACATAAAATGTGCATTAAAAAGCACGTGGTTGATGACTAGTTGGGGCTCCCTGGATAATGCCACTAACTAGCCCCACTTCTTCATTCATGCCTTCCCCTACAACTGGCTGTCTAGTCGTGGCGTAACTCAAAACCATGCCCCCCCTTCCCGCAGAATGCTTTATTTATTTGGCCTTCAGACTCTCATTTCACAGATATTCATTATTCTGGGGTTAAATGGGTGGGGGTCAAGGGTGAGGGCACCTCTGCTCCACGTGGGCTGCACTGCTCCTCATACACCCTTGCAGTCTAGCTATTAGCAGTGTTCAATCTGGGACTTGCAGGCATGTGCGCATCAGGAACATCTTAAGGATTTTGGGGGTGCTCGGCCCAACGTATTTTGGGGACCCCTGTTCAGAACAGCTTTCATTTTATTATTCAATTTCAGCTTTTGCTTATCCTTTTAGCCAGGTGACTGATATTGCACAGGCCCACTGGTCCAAATTCTAAATGTGTTTCTATTTGTTAGTCAGGAATAGTGATGTGTGTTTTCAATTTTGTAATACAGCAGCAGCTCACTCATGTTATTGCAAATAATCTCTTTGGCAAACTGCCATCTCTGATATGAAATGTCCTGTTTTTATTTAAATGGAACTTTTTTAGGGATGTTGCATGGTGCTGAAAAACACCCCATTCTCTGCAATATGTGTGCGTTATCCTCCCACGAGTCACTCATTAAAAAATAAATTAAAGGTAAATAGTATTTAAAACTATCTATGTTTAAAAATCATCCAAGGTGAACAGGGCAGGACTGTGTGGAGAACAGAGCTGGATCTCTCAGGAGGCCTCCTTAAAGGCTGGGACCCAGGGCCAGAGCCTAGTTGCTCGTGCTTCAAACCACTTTTGGTACTTTTCCAAGGAAAGGCACATCTGTAAGTTCCTGATGGCTAATTGTTTTTGGCTGAAAAGCCATGACAGGTTGAAGGTGTCCCACATGACATTGCACCAGTTTGGATCTGTGCTCAAGTAGTTCTGCTCATAACCTAACCATTTTAAATATTCGACACAAGGGGTTTGGCTGTCACTTCTAGAATACAGCTGAAAATAGGCTAGTCAAATAGGCTAGTCAAACAGCTGTACAGACAGCAGTGGTTGAGATTCCACGTGAAGACAGACAGGCACTGCGACTGGAGGAAAGCGTTGTCTTCTGCGGCTGTTGCAATTATGAATGGAGGGGAGATATTTGCTCCTAAATGGAGTTCATTATTTAATTAGAACAAAGAGCTAATCTTGGCAGTGGGCATTTGCTATCTTGGCAGGAAAGCTGCCAATATGTGCCAGTGCATTCGTGTAGTCCTGGGTTGGAGAGGGCTGTCTTTAGCACCCCCCACCCCCACCCAGTGACGTCTTAACACTTGGGCATACTGGGCAGTAGCCCATGGGCTCCACAAGCATAGAGACCCCATGCAGACAACAATTTAACACTAATTTCCCGTTAAACCTTTTAATTCCTGTGAGTGGTTGTGTAGGCAGGGCCCAGTGCACTGCTTTGTCCGGGGGCCTATAATGCTGTTAAGACTGCCCTGCTTCCGCCCCCGTCTGCGAGCACCAGAGAGCATCTTCGAAGTGCCTGGCTTCACCTAGACACCAACAGCTAACAAACAGCAGCAAATTCATTCTCGTTTAAAGAGACTCACACTCCTCAAGCATTGGGGTTGTTAAATGACCTGATGAGCGTCCCAAGCAGAACAAGCATTTGCAATGCAATAGGTCTCGCATTAGGAAAGTTTGAGCTATTGGTATTGTAAATGGCAAAGTTTTTATTTATGTGTTGTTTTTGAAAATAGCGAAATTAACAGCTTTGTCATTTACAATGCCAATAGTTATAACTTTCGCAAATGTGATACCTATAGCATTTGTAATGCAATATGTTTTGTATTTACATGACTTAGATGTATTGCTATTACAAATAATAATGGTGTTTAATTTTTTTAAATAACTAATAGTTAAATAAAGGTTATTGTAATTTATAATGGCAATAGCTTAAACTTTTCTAAAGAACTTTTGTGAACCAAGACCCACATTCACGCTTACCAAAACAATGACACCCCCCCCCCCCAAAAAAATTAATCAAGAAAAGAGCAACCGGACACAAGATCGGGCAGTGGTTAGAGAGGTGCCAACACAAGCAAGAGACAATAGTCTGTCAGAAGCAGATGGGCTTGTAAAAACCTGAGCTAAACTCGTGGGTCCAGTGAAAACCATACTGCAAAAATATCTTACCATGCTCTTGTGTGCAGGGCGGAGTTGACAAAGAGCCGAGTTGTGAAACGTAAACTAAAATTAAATGCCAGGCTTTTTTTCCTTGCAGATAATCACGTTAAACAACTCAGTGGGTGAGAGGGCAAAGATGCGAATGCACAACTCGCTGACCTCTCCAGCAAATATATTAACCACCATCGCTCTTACCTAAATTATGCCTTGAAACTTGCTAGGTACATAATATGGAGCAGGTGCCATAGCCCCGTAAACCGATTTAAATGCAGGGTGTTTGTGACCATATAATTTATCCAGAACTCTTGCTGCTAATTTCAGCGTGCGTAGATTCCCAGAGTACGCTCCTCGTCACTCAGCCGGCCTGCGACCAGGAAGTCTGGCAGGCCGGCGCGACAACCGGAAACAGGAAGTAGGAGGGCGGGAGCCTACCCCGCCTCCCACGGAAGAGCCGCGATTGTTTGGAGCACCGGAGCAGGCAGGAGCCTACCCTGCCCCCCGGTGCCGAAGGAGGGAAGAAGAGTCCTGCTGCCGGGCCCTGCAGCTGAGGAGAGCCGCCGCACCAAGGAAGCCGGTGAGTGGGTTGCTGAGCTGCGGGGGGGAAGGGGGGCAATGTGTGTGGGCGCGCGTGCGGGGGGGGGCTGTGTATGTGTGTGTGCGTGCGTGTGTGTGTGTATGTGTCTTGGAGTGCGTGTGGGTGACTGGGGGGAGGGGGGGTGTGTGAGCGAGTGTCTGTCTGTATGCGCGCGCATGTGTACGGCGCGGGACGTGACGTGCGTGCACACAAATCCAGGCAAAAGCTCGTACCACCCTCTTGTCCGTCCTTCCCCCTCACACACATGCGCGCTCACGAGGTCAAATCCGAGACGGAAAATGCGCGCGTCTGACTCTGTCCACATATTCAGTATACTAAAGTATACATGAGGTCCCTTCGCTACGCTCGACCTAAAAAGGTGTAACCAGTCCTAATAAAATAGGAGGTGGACTAACTTGCAGACATAATATGTGCAATGGTGTCATGTCATCACAGGAAGTGATGTCATCACAGGAAGTGATGTCATCAAAGGAAGAGAAGTCATCATTTTATCATACATGTCACTTTCACAATAGTGATACTATTTTCTAGTTGAAGCAGAGGTACTTACTTTGCTAGGTATAATGGGTATGCAGTTCAATATATGTAGAAAATGCACCCTAGCATTGGTAAGAACGGACTCAAAACTGGGTGACAAGTCAAATTGCTGGAAGGTGTGCCAAAAAGAGCAGCCTGCGTCCAGCATAGTGAGCACTTCAGCTTCAACTGCATCTGCATCCTCCTAAAGACCTTCCATTGGATCCCCCCCCAGAGCAAAGAAAAACCATCACCCACGCACTCATAACCAGCAGACTGGACTACAGAAACGCCCTCTACGTCGGCATCAACAGGACCCTTCTACACAAACTCCAAATCATCCAGAATGCCGCGGCCAGACACGTCCTCAGGACCCTACGGCACAAACGAATGACGCAACACCTTCGAGACCTACACTGGCTCCCTGTCGAGAAGAGAATAACTTACAAGCTTCTCGCCCACACCTACAAATCCCTCCACAATATCAGACCCAAATACCCCAACAATGGAGTCTGTTTCCACACACCCAAAAGAACTCTTCTTAACCTGCACATCTTCAGGAAGGACCTCAATACCTTGCGCTTTGACTGAGCCGGAGCTGCCTAATCCCCCACCCCGGCTTGTGACCCTTATGGGTGAGTAGCACGCTTTATAAACCCCATGATTGATTGATTTAAGATTAACTGTGCTGATAAAAAGCTAGTGGGCTATGTGGTTTCTCTCAATTTTACAGTGTCAACAGTGTGCATATCAAGAAAGAGAAGAGGGACTGCTCTTCACTCATCTCAAATGCCGAAGGGTCCACAGGACTCCTACTCGCTCATCTCAAATGCGGGTTCAGTCAATGCAATGATACCTATGGGAAACTATATAGCTATGTCCATTGCTCAAAGGCTTGTGTTACACTTTGACAACACGGTTTGTTCTGCAAATTAAGTCGGTGACCAAATGCCTATGACGCCATTTTCTTCACATCAAAGAGCTTTGCTGTTCATCACAGTGGTTTAGAAAGCAGTGCCTGTATAACCGCCCATCACCAACCAAAACCAGATCCACTCTATAAGTGCTGCGGTTAGGTGGGCCCTTTGGGGCACTTGGACCTCAACTCGAAGAAATTCATTCCTTCTTCATTTGCCATTCAAAACATTGTTTTCACAAGACACCAAATTAGGTGAATGAAACATTACAATCGGAGATTGTGAATACCGTGCGTGAAGCAACCACACATTTCATCTCTCATTCAAATATGGTCACAAGCAAGGCAATGCTCAGATTCGTTTTCACCTCTTGTTACTATGAATGACGCTACTTTACAGCTCCATGGCCTAATTTTTTTTCTTGCCCAATAAATAAATGGGAATGCCTAACCTATTATTACTTTGAACTTGCAGTAAGTATCTCTACGTTTAATCGATTTCTCTCTGGTGGCAAATGCTTGCTACGAAGTACAATTACCAGAGGACATTTGGTTTGCAACATGAACTCCAGTTAAAACACCCAAACACTGCATCAACCCCTACCTCCTTTCTTTCTAGACATTAACTTCTTATTCGAGGATGGAACCTCATTGTTCATAAAGCAATCCTTACTACAGAGTACAGCTGTTCCAATTTTAGGGAAAGACCCCTGTAGTTCAAACACAAGGCTACGAGGCGCTACTGCAATGCCTGTGGCACAATGTGTCAGAGATGCATAAAATAGTTTCAGGTTGCTCAAACCGAGCGTCTGCAGGACGTGCAGAGCAGACCAGTGCACTGCCATCATCCCACTACTGCGGATCGCGCAAACATTCCCTGTCTTCAGATGAGTAGATTTCAAAGTACTGTGCATTATGCATACGCCTGTAAAACGGTGTTCCTTTATTTACATACACCAAAGCTTTACCATCAGCTGAACGATGCCTAAATGTTAAGCTTTTAAATTGCCACTTACTTCTGAAAAAAATAGATGGAAATTATCATTTGGAGCGAAGGTGTAGTCCCATAGAATGCTTTGCTGCCAAGTTAAAGAAACTTTCCACTTTTTTGTAGCGAACTAAAAGCTTCTTTTCCATACACGTTAAGATCATTAGGCATAACAGTTTTGATTTCAAGTTTTCAGCATTTAAAATGCAATTTGTAATTGTTTTTCTATTCAACCATGTTGGCTTTAATGTTTAATATTAAGTAAAATTTGTTTTTTCTTTCGCGAGGTGAAACTTTATTCAAAGGAAAGGAAAAATAGTGAAGCCCTCACTTTAAAATTCATTTTAGATGCACATACCTGGTTGTTCTTGCATCCCGCGGCGAGCTTCTTCCCATCCGGAGACCAGGCAATGCTGAGCACCCAGTGGGTGTGCCGTAGGATAACCAGAGTAGTACAATGAAAAGCGGCCAAGCACATGTATAGTACGTGAAAAATGCTTTGCCATTACTGCCGTGTGACCTTCGATACCAATGTCAACTTCATCCGTTTACCAATAAGGCATTTTCACGTGCACTTTCTATCAGCCCTGCTTAACAAATCAGCCACAGCAACAGGTACCGCCCTCGCTCTGCTACCCACAGTAAAATGCATCAAGACCTGGTGTCCGCCCAATTCGTAGTACTCTTGCTTATTCCCACAAGGAGCACTACTACCCAATGTCTGGATAGGCACTTAGCGGACCTGGGATTGCTGAAAGATTTAGCCAGGAAAAGTAGTGGACAATAAAGCACAACTGACCCCTTCTGGAAACAAGTCAAAACGAAACCTAAGAGCCGCGCGCGTGAGCTTCTACCGTAGACAGCTCACGTCGCGCGGCTCTTAGGTTTCGTTTTCCAAAGCGCATGGCAGAGTCGCGCTCGCACACATGCGCGCTCACGAGGTCAAATCCGAGACGGAAAGCGCGTGCACCTCCCTGTCCCATTTACAAAAGTATACTAAAGTATACATGAGGTCCGTTCGCAACGCTCGACCTAAAAAGGCATAATCATCTTTAATGGGAACACTTTTTTTGAAGCTGACATTTCCTGTTTCATTTCACTGGCGAGCACTAGACGGAATAGCTTATGAGGGCGCTCTTTGTTGGGCGCCATTGGGAAGTCCCATTGTTTGTTTGATATTTAGCTTGACTGCAAAGGAAGGAAAGCGGCGGGTTTGTTTTGAATGCATTTTACCAAAGAGTCATTCAAATGTTCCCATCTTTGTTTTCTACTTAAAAGAACAATCATTCTATGCAATTGAATTTAATATAATGTTCACACATGCCATAATGATATGCTATGTGCATTTGTAAGCACCTGATCACCAGCAAGGGTATCCTGATGCTGAGCAGGTGTGTGTGCCTACCTCTGCAAGGGAAGGTTGGTTAACTGAAAAGCCAGGATTTCAGCATCTTGCGGAATTCAAGAAGAGATAAGGAGGCTGTGATTTGCTTTAGGAACGATGTAAGTGGACGCTCGTACTCTCAATCTGGTTTTGTGTATGCATGGGATGTGTGTCACTAGGTGTCCTGCAGAGCAGAGGTGTCTGGGTTGCTTGTGAAAGGAGCTGTGACTGTTGAGGGAGGTGGGGTCTGAAATGTGTAGTGCCTTGAAGGTGTATGTGAAGAATTTGAATTGAGCATGTTTGTGTATCAGGAGTCAGTGTAGTTCTGTACGGTGTAGAGTGATGTGAGTTCTGTGTGGGAAGTTGAGGATGAGTCTGGATGTTGAGTTCTGGATGATCTGTAGTCTTCTGGTGAGTCACTGGGTGTTCTCGGCATAGTGGGTGTTACCATAGTCCAACTTGCTGGAGACTAGAGCATAAGTGATCGTTTTTATAATAGTGTAGCTTTCATTTAGCACTTGATACTCTTTACAAGGCCTTAAACTGCTCTGTGGATGGTTGAGTCAGCAGCTACTCAGTCTGTTATGTGTGGTTGGTAGTGTTGGCTTATAGTGGTATGTGGTATGCTTGTTGGTAGAAGGAAGTGTGCTCCATCATATTTCATGCAAAAAAGAACAATTGATGGACAGAATGCAGAACAATGTCATATATTCACCCCAGTACAGAGATCTGGGCCTAAATCCATCGTTTTTTTGCTCACCAGGCCATTCCAGTTTGGACCCAGCCATACGCAAATAAGTCTTGACCCTGTGCCCAATGGGAACAGTCCAGCCCGAACTGCCAGGCCAGGTCCTCCCTGGACTAGAAACTAGCATCCTAGGACCGGTTTCGGGCTTTCAGCCCTAATCAGCGAGGATCGCTTGATTCCAGTGGCATGGAGAGCATGGAACCCACGTCTGGGCATGCCTGTCCCACTCGGGATGACAAATGCAAAAAGAACAATTGATGGACAGAATGCAGAACAATGTCATACATTCACCTCAGTACAAAGATCTGGGCCTAAATGGCTCGGTCTAAACTGGGGTGGCATGGTGAGCAAGGGAAAGATAGATTGAACCCAGATCGCTTGACTGTGGGAGAATGTATGATTTATTCAGCATTCATTTGTTTGCATAGCACTTTTCACCATAAGTGGGATGGGTATGCCTAGACGTGGTTCCCTTGCTCACTGTGCCACTGAATTCAAGCTAGTTTGGCTGATGAAGGGTAATACCCAGACACCTGTCCCAGGATGCTTGTTTCCGGTCCATGGAGGACCTGGCTTGGCAGTTTGGTCTGGACTGTTCCCATGAGGCACAGGGTCAAGACTGATTTGCATATGGCTGGGTCTAAACTGGGGAGGCATGGTGAGCAAAAGAAATATGGATTTAACCCAGATCTCTTAACTGGGGAAGAATGTATGATTTATTCAGCATTCCGTCCATCATTTGTTTGCATAGCACTCCATCATGTTACAGGCACACATACACAATACATCAAGTAGGAAATAATTTAGAGTAAAAGTTAATGTGGATGAGAGCACAAAGTAAACGCCTGTAATATACTTGTTTTTTTATAAAGTTTTATATAGCGTGAACATGACCCAAAACTGATAACAAAATCTAGAGAGAAATAGGATGGGTAGGACCCAAAATGAGGGAGGAGGCCGGCACAGAGTCCATGCCACCCACTGAATATACATATACATGATCATAGAGGTCCAATACTTTACGTAGGTATTTGTTGAATACACTCTCCATCTACATTCTTTCAAGTTTTGGGTGCTGCTGCATCTCTCGCACCAATAGCTCCAGCGACACTGGTCACATTATCACACCTGCTGAGAAGGAGGACTAGAAGCTGAACTAAATGTCACTCGATTAAGAGCTCTCCTAGCTTATCCA
This sequence comes from Lissotriton helveticus, assembly GCF_964261635.1. NCBI lineage: Eukaryota > Metazoa > Chordata > Amphibia > Caudata > Salamandridae > Lissotriton > Lissotriton helveticus. The sequence goes on from NC_136063.1 coordinate 986,563,038, forward strand.
TGAAGTGCAAGGTGGCCTTTACACCATTTGATTGCTGCCACACCCTTTTTTGTAGCATGAAAGTAGCAGAGCTACCTCTTTCTTGAGAGAAGCCTGCATGCTCATTATATTTTTTATTATAATAATATGTGTAATCCCGGTGCAGCATTTCAATATGTCTGTCAAGCCATAGCGTTTTTACTATTCCAGATGGGGGTGGTTCTTTGCATATTAGCCCCTTCCAGGTTTCATCTACAAGACCGCTTTTTGCATCTGTTGTCGAAAGACATCTGGTGGACCATACCAAATCTTACCACTGGGCTTTGGGCTATCCTACTGCTTGCCATTGGTTAGTTCTTTTGTAACTCAAAATTGCTTGTTTCTTATTCAATTGCTTTCCTTCATCTTCCCGTGTTTGTCCACCTCCTGGAGAAAAGCCTTTTCACCATCCTTTTAATTAGACCACTTGTATTCTTTTACCGCTCACATTCAGGGAACTACTTTTTGTATGTCTTGCTTACCAGGGCAATGCACCGGTTTTATCAGCAACTCAAAGGCTTTAAAGATTAATACAATATTTGCAATTGGCATTGTGCTACTTGCAGTTGTTCGTAAAACCAAATCTCATTTTTTGTATTATTGCTTCTAGTCATTTCCAGGGAAAGTACATGAAGATAATTCCCTGTGTACATGAAGATCATTTTGTATAGCTATTTTAGCATTTGTGTTCATAAGCAACCAAACTTGTGCTGAATAAGCAATAACGAGATAATAGCAGATTTGCCATCACTACCAAAAGACACAGAACAGTGGGATGCTGTGACCAGGATTAAGTATTGGAAACAGAGAACACCACTGGCATGCAAGTATGCTTTCTTAACGCTCTCATTTTTTCGGGAGGGGGTCTGAGTTCAAGTTCTTGGTTGTTAAAATGGTGACTTAAACGATCGATCAACAATAAATTTGAATTTGAAGGCACATTTATTTTAGATTCTTTTGTTTATTTATTCAGTGATTGAAATGACCCCACCCCTCAAATCGCTACTTTACAGTTAAAAGAACATGGTAGTGTGAAAAAATCCTAACAATTCCCACCAAATTACAGTTCTTGAAAATGTGAAAATGTTGCCTGACCCACCTTTAATTGTTTGGTGAAATGCCTACCAATAAATTACTATTTTGGAGTCAAAGCAAATAACTGTCAATTTTGATTTTAATATCAGAGTTGCAGGATGGGACTTGTAGGGTATGCACTGACCCCATATGCTATCCAAAATGTGCTTTTACTGAGTTCCATGTTGCCTAATGCATTCCTGACAGGAGGACATTGCCTCACCACTTTCCTCCTGATTCGTTAATAGGCTTGTTAGTCCCTCCTTAGTTCGCCTTGTCTTTATTTGTACTCTCCCATGTTGACTGGCCATTTTACTTCGGTTGGTACATGGTACATCTTGCTCACTCTAAGCACTATTTCCTTTAATTAGTTTCTTCTATTACAGGCACAACGTGCTTTCATGCAACATTCAACGCGCCATGTGAGCTTTTACTTTCCAAGCCGCCCAGTACAATGGCACCTGCTTCGTTGAAATGAAATAGGTCTCACATTTACAAAAAAATCAGCTATTGGTTATAAATGACAATGCCTTTTATTTATGTGTTAATCATCGAAACAGATAAATAAAAGGCATTGTAATTTACAATGCATATAGCTTAAACTCTCGCAAAATCGAGACTGATTGCTCTTCTGCAGTTTACTCTTTTCTTTATCGACTGAAACTGATTGGTTACATCAACACTGAGGGGGCTGTTATGCTGCCAGTTTAAGGTGTAAGCCAGAAGTCGTCAATGTTGACTGAGCTGGTCCAGATCCATGCAAGAATTTGTGGATATCCACGTAATACATTTCCCTACAATTAATCCAAATAGAACTCAGTTAAGCAGTATTTATCTTAAAATATATTCCACGGATGTGGTCCTCCTAGGCCTAAACCAGACTGCCTTGGTCTGGGCCAATGGCAAAGGGTGATGATAGATTACACCAAAGAGGCTGCCTTGGATGGGTTATGCATCGGGTGGATTATGTTGATTGAGTTTACAATGCTGTATGTGGCAATGTTTTAAAATGTTGGGTTATTACGTAGGCAGTCGGCCATAGGGGTATGCATGCTGTGCCCCGTTTTGAAGTAAAAAGGTAAGTGAGCTACATTTGGAGGTTTACGTCTTATTGGTCGCTTTGGAGTTAAAGATGAGAGCTTTCTAAGCGTAAGGGTGCATTTGCATACTGTTAAGAAAGGCTGATGAGTTGAATTGCAGGCGTTGGGATCTGTGATGTGCCCGATCAAGGTATATGCAGCTGGAACGGTTGTAACAAATAAGTGGCACCTACAAAATAGTTGTCTTCAGTTGCCCTGTTGAGCAAATGCTGTTTGTTTTCACTAGTCACCTGGAACATCTTGTATATAATCCAATTTGGATCTGCGTACTATTCAGTTTAGCCAGGAAGAGAAAAGGTTGTTTTTCATTTCAATTTCATTCACATCAAAGCAAAACTGTATTCTTAATATTCATAATCTCCACAATCAATATACGCATAAGAAAAAGTTACTATAATGCAGTGCGTTGGGCATTATTTGTAGGTCTGTCGGTCCTTCCAAAAATGTGGGTAGAATCTATTTGTTAAACTTCCCAACTGCAGTTAAAAGTATAACTTTTTTTGTTTAATTTGTTGTAATATATTTGTCATGTGATCTTCTAAAAGCAGACTTCTGGCTAAAGTCCCAAAGTGCTGGTGGGGTTATGTACATTTAGACAGAATAATTCATATTTGTTTGAGTGTCTGACTAATACGTTGTGAACTATGCACTGGCGTGTTTATGGTTCTTGGAATGCTGGATTGTTTCACTAGGGCTGTCACTTTACTAAAGGTTGTCTCCCGAGAACAGTCAGACTCTATTCCCCTTACACATATCTATTTGCAGTGCAGTTTTTGGCAAACACTTAAGGAACGTGTGCAGTTGAGTTTTTTTTGTTTTTGGTCAAGAGCCTTTGATTTTACCAAAACTAAATACATATGTATTCACCGAAAAAAACAAAGGTTATAGGGACATTTTAGCTAGGTGAAAATGTAAGTTAAATCATAACGTTTAAAAACACCATTGAAATTCACCAGTTATGTTTAATCTCAAGTAGATATAACTCTTACCCTGAAGTAACTATAACTTGTGCCACCACCACGCACAGTGTTGTCATCAATGATGTAATTTCAGACGTGGTAGTGATGTAATCAATGATGTCTTAGAACATGTTACGAGTGATGTACTAAATAAGGTAATTATCAGTGCATGGCAAGAGGGAAAGTTACAGTTACATGTGTGCCTCAGCCTTTGCCTAAACCCCAGCGAGCTCCAAATCCCCAAACAGTGCACGACGGCTGTGTCATGTAACAATTAAAAAGAGTCTCATTTCAAGTAATGAAGACTGCTTGTTTTAACAAAAGGTAAGCACATCATCATGGCTTCCCATTCATTCCCATGGGCCTACACACCCATAGGAATGAATGGGAAATTGCATGCGCAATTGGCGAGCACCAATAGGTTCTCGAAAATTGCGCATGCAATTTCAGGGTCTTAGGGTGTCAAAAGGACACTCTGTTGCACCCCTGAAATTGATCTGTGCACATATGTTGCGCACACACATGCGCAACATGAAACTTTGAAAAATACACAAAGTGCATTTTTCAAAGTTTTTTGCAAATTACCATAAAGTTCTACTTCATGGTAATTTGCGCCACCTATTAGCGAAATCGCTATTCTTTTTACTTTATTGCATTGCATTTAAGGAATCAAAAATTGTGATTCCTTAAATGCAACCACAATTCAAGAAATCGCAAAAAAAGTCTTCAGTTGCGAGGGGCAAGTAGTTTCATGCATCGCAAAAGCTAACTTTGTGATCGCGAACGGCCGATTTTTGCGAATCGCACCGTTTACGATCGCAAAAAGCTTTGATGCATGTGCCTGAATGCCTATTATTTATGTGTTTTTAAAAAAACTGCAATAATAGAAGGCAGTGTTATATACAATACCAATAGGTCAAAGCTTCTAAAATGTAAGCCCTATAGCATTGTTAAAGCTTGTTGTATACAAGCGCTCCATGCTGCGCTTTCATTTTAATAGAGGCCATGCCCCTTTCTTTAGACAAGCTGTGTCTAAAGTAAGGCCCATAGCCGCTATTAAAGTGAAAGCGTGGTATGGGGCGCTATTACCAAAAAAAGCATTTGCTTGTGAAATTGACAATAATTTTTTTTTTTTTGTGAAAGTGTCTTTCGAAAGTGCGCATGGCAAGCTGAATGTAACAGGAATGCATGTCGTGCCTGCAGTAGGAGAAACTCATTAAAGAAAATAGTGCTTACAGACTAATTAAGTAAGACATACCGTGTAACAACCGAAGTAAAAGGGCCAGTCCTCATGGGAGGTTACAAATAAAGACAAGGTGGTACTAAGGAGGAACTAACAGGCCTATTAATGAATCAGAAGCCAGCATTTACGAAGGACAATGACATAAGCCAATGACAAATATGGGCGGAGAGTGAGTGGGGCATCAAGTCCATACTCCAACGGCATGCCTCGCAGAGCAGCACATGCGCTACTCATGCTCAACCTAAAAAGGGGCAAAAAGTGTCTGGTAGTGAATTAAAGACAACCAGCCTTGATATGTGGTGCCCCAACGTTTAATTGCCCCGGTTGCCAGCTTCTGAGCAGAGCTTCGGCTTCTGAGCAGGTTTGGGCACCGCAATGTTTTTTTTTCACATTTTAAGCACTGCCCACACCCTTCTGCCACTGCATCTGCTGCACCATAAGTAGCTGCACCCCTGGTTCTAGCTCAAGGTGCCCTTAGCTTGCCTTTATTCATTCTCCCTCGATGCTCAAAGTCTATGACTTCTCTCAACTAGCTGCAGCCATTTTGGGCTGGGACAGTGTTTGAAACAACAAGATGGCTTTTGTGCGGATAACAAATCTGATGGGCATAATTAACGGGGTAAACACTACTCCTTGCCTAATTCCACTAATGCACATACTCTCTCCCTCTTGGATCAAAGTCACTAGTATTCATGAAGAAATGACCACCAGCCATTCCAAAGGGGTGCCCAGAATTGCTGACTGAATGTATTTTCTTTATCTATTTAAACATTTTTATAGTTACCAAGCAAACACTTTTGCATTTTTCCAAACTGAATAAAGAATATGTCCCATTCATGTGCTTTTTGCATTTGTTTGGCAAAAACCCAGTAGCCACACTTCCAACTCCAAACCCAAAGAAAATGTCCTGGAAAAGAATTGCTGACAGTAGAAATTTGATATTGCGGATGGCGGTTTATTGCAGTGAAATGGGCAGAGGAGCGTCTCTCTGTGGAAACAGTAAACGGTGACTGCTAAAAATACAAGTCTTACGCACACGAATGGGTGGGTGTACAACTGCGAGTTGTTTGTGAATTTAACGAGATCTAGGGTGAACGGTGTGGGGGGTGTGGTGTACGTATCCTGTATGAAAGCACCGAAAAATAAATCTTTTTTATTTCTGGCCAATTAGAGTTGGCTGTTTGTAAAGAACAGGCATAGGAATAGTGTACCTTTCTACTTCTGCGATTGCTGTTTTTGACAGTGTCCTACCAACTACTGTTATCTTGTGCATGCAAAGAGTTAAAAAGGCTGAGGCACCCCTAAGTGCCCTTTTTTGCAATCTTAAAAGAGCTGATGACTATTATATAGTGCTGTTTACTGGGGCAGTATTACGGAAGTGCCCCAGGGCATTTTGGTATTACAGAAGGGGCTGCAGACGCTTGTGCATCTCCTTCTGTAATACCGATAGCACTCACACACATGAAGCGCCAGCGCTGTGATCAGAGGGCGTTACCTCATTTGCCCCATGCAAATGAGGGAATCCCTTTGCCCCTGAGCCTGCGCCATATTATAGAAGCGGGCACAGAGCCAAAGAAGGTGTCAGGAGGTGCACTGACAGTGTACCACCTGAAAGGTGGCACAGTGTATGATGGCAGCCTCTGCAGAGGTCACTGCACCCCTGTACCCCTGTAAGAGGATCTCCAATCCCCCTTTAAAGGGCAGTCGTGTTCCTGCCTGCACTGTGAAACACGGAGCAGGTCTATTTTTCACATTAATGTGCTGTCCCCAGGGCAGCGCGAGTTTGCGACTGCCTTGAGGGTAGTGCATTCATCCTAATACTGCATACTGTGTATTTTCCTTGTTTGCGCCGGACGCACCTTTTAAAAGGTGCCGCAAACAAGGAAAATGTTCTATACCTATGATATGGCCCCTTAAGCGCTGACCCGCTTGGTCGAGGGATAGCACGCTGCTCCACAGGAGTGCAAAGAACGGCAGAAGAACTTACAAGAGAAGGCGGTTCTCCCCACCCTCCACACACACACAGAAGGACTACCTGGTACTCTCTTTTTGATTGTCCATTTCCAGGAATTATCTAACCAAGAGTGGCTGTTGACCAGACTTTGAGTACAGCACGGTCCGCCATTTGTTTACATTCCGCCATTTTAACGTGACGCTAACTTACGGCTGCATCGTATTTATCTGCTGCCAAATAGACACGATTGCCTCCAGGGACTGTCACTCCTTCACAGTTAACGGGGGCAGTGGAGGAGCGTAGCCTAAGGTGGGAGCCCGCCTCATCAAAGCTCAATTGTGCTGAGGGCGCCAGAGGGGCTTCCCCTTTGCCGGTGCCAGGCACAGCACACTCTGGATCTGCAGAAGTTTAAAGTGATACGATCATCTCCCAGCGAATCTTGGACTCCGTTTGGTTTTAAATTGATATCTTTATTGGGAGCGCCGGGGCTGCGTGACTGCTCTTGCGGTCGGCGCCAGCAAACAACATGGCCGCCTTCCGCTTCCTGCCTAGCTGCTTCCTGTTCCGTCTCCGGAACAACTAGACCGCTACCACATATCTCCCCCCTTTTAATCACACAACAATTTACAATGTCTTACTTCTAGTCCATTACGAAATCTTTAAATCTCTCCGGCACCTTGGTTCTTCTTCCTACACGAGTCTCCATTCTCTCTTCCTTCCTCTCACCTTCCATCATACCTTTATCTCTTCGTTCTCTATTGCTTTCCTCTTCTCTGTCTCTCTCTCTCTTCTCACCACTTCCTTCTCTTCTGTTTCCTTCTCCTGTTGGCTTCCCCCTTTCTCTTCCTTCACCTGCAGATCTCCCATCAGCAGCGTCGACGTTCTCTCCTTGTCTCTCACCACTTCCTCCGACATTCTCTTCCTGTCTCACACTCACTTCACCTTCTCCTTCTTCAATGACCTGTTCCGCTCCTTCTTCTATCTCCTCCTCCCATTTCATTATCTTGCTGCACCTGGCCATTCTGTCCATAGACCATACCTTTCCGTCGCTCAGCAGTGCAGACCGGGAGTATGGCTCCACTACTTTGAGGGGTGGAGAAAACTTACTTTCCCCTTTCTTCTTCCTGATGGCGAGTTTCACCCTCACCCACTCTCCTTTGTCCAATTCCGTACTGCGCGTGTTCCTCCTTTTGTTGTAATGCACAGTGTATATGTCCTGTGCTCTCTCCAGGTTCTTTCTTACCACCGCTGGTGACCACTTGCTCTGCACCACCAATTTCTTCCAGGCCGCATTGTCTTTGGTGAATGCTTCCCTACCTCTTAAGATCTTGAAGGGGCTATAGCCCGTACTTCCGGGTGTAATGCGATATGCCCAAATCATTTTTTCCAACTCTCTTTCCCAATCTAGGCCATCTTCAATAGCTGCTTGTATGGTGCCCATTATCACCCGGTTGAAGCGCTCCACCTGTCCATTTCCAGCGGGGTGGTAGATCGGGGTGTGTTTCACTTCAATGCCATTCCTGCTGGTAAAGGCGATCCACTTCTCAGACGTGAACTGGGGACCATTGTCGCAGGTGATGATCCTTGGGATGCCCTCACTGACGAACGTGGTGCGCAAGAAACGTATCACCGCCTCAGTGTCCACCTGTTCCAATACTTGCAGCTCCGGCCACTTGGAATACTTATCAATTGCCACTAGTACATATTTCGGAGTACCATCTTTGTCCAGGACTGGCCCCATTATGTCCACCGATAACATTTCCCATGGACCTTCCGGAATAGGAAATCTTCCCAATGGCGGCCTGAGCATGCTTTGAGATTTGTCAGCCCTGGCACAGGACTCACAGTTGCGCACATGCCGTTCAACTTGTGCATCAATGGCAGGCCACCAGTATGCCTGTCTGGCCAACGCTTTAGTCTTCGTGATCCCTTGGTGCCCTTCATGGAGTAAGGACATCAGCCGTTCCAATATGCTCTGGGGTGGTACCACCTTGTCACCACGGAGTAGGAACACAGGGTTGTCCGCTATAGACAGCTCCTCCCTAACTTCCCAGTACCTTTTCAATTCCTCCTTCAAATGTCTCTTCTCAGGCCAGCCATGTGTCACGTAGCCTTTCACTGCTTCCAGATCCGTGTCTTCTTTGTAGGCACTTTCCCAGTCTTGGGCACTTATTACTTCCTCAGTGTCCTGAATGGTTGCCACCATATATCCTTCCCATTCATTCTTTTTCTCATTCTGTGCCTCGTCCATGGCCGCCGCCCTGCTCAGAAAGTCAGCCACTTTGTTCTGTGGCCCCGGTATATGTTCAACATCATAGACAAAGTCCAATAATCGGAGGGTCATCTTGGCGATTCTGGGTGTGGCATGATCATGTCCGCTCGACGTCAGGACGCGAACTAATGGCTTGTGGTCCGTTTTGACAAGGAACTTGGCCCCCCATAGATACTGCCTGAATTTCTCCACTGCCCAGACTACAGCCAGCATTTCCTTCTCCACCACGCTGAACTTCTCCTCACTAGGCGTCAACGAACGGGAGGCAAAGCTGACCGTAGACATCTCACCCGAATCCTCCCTCTGCATCAGGACTGCCCCTAGGCCTCGGTCACTTGCGTCCGTGGTGAGAACGGATTCAGCTCTGGGATCGAAGCCCTTGAGGGGAATTGCAGTGCTCATTTCTCGTTTGAGTGCATCGAACTCCGCTTGCTCTTCCTTACTCCACTGGAACCTGTTTCTTTCCTTAAGCAGTTGTCTCATAAAGTGTGTCTTGGTTGCGAACTGTGGGATGAACTTGCTGTAATACTCAGCCATTCCTAAGAATGACCGAACATCCTCTTTCTTTTCTGGAGTGGGTGCCTCTTCGATGGCTCTGATGTTTGCCTTCTTGGGTGTTATTCCCTGTCCACTAATCTCATGACCGAGATACGTGACAGACTGAACTCCCAAACTGCACTTGGACCATTCAGCAGTCAACCCATTATCCTGCAGCCTCTGTAGCACCTTGTGAAGCTTTGCGTTGTGATCATGCATTGATTTCCCCATCACTAAAATGTCATCTTGAAAGAAAAGGACATCCTTCAGGTCTTTCAACAGTTTGTGCATTATTTTCTGGAATACGGCCGCTGCCGAGGCAAGGCCGAACGGCATCCTCACAAACTCATAACACCCGAATGGCGTGATAAAGGAGGTGAGGTGTGTGCACGATGGGTGAAGCTTCACTTGATGGTAGGCGGATGATAGGTCCACCGTGGAAAACCATGTGACATCCTTAGTTTTTGCCAACATCTCATTGATGCGCGGAAGGGGGAATTTATCCACGACAATGTTCTTATTTAATTCTCTCAGGTCTACACATAGACGTACCTTGCCGTTGGGCTTCTGGGCAACGACCAGGGGAGATAGCCATTCCGCACTCTCAATCGCTCTGATGACGCCTTCCCTCTCCAGCCTTTCCAATTCCATTTGTACCGCCTCTCTGCTGCGGAACGGGATGTTCCTCACTTTGTGCACTACCGGCACCGCTCCGTCTTTGAGTTTGATGAGATGCGTGTATTTGCTCAGCTCACCAATCTGCCCGTTGAAGACTCTCGGATACGTTGTCCGCCACAACTGCACATTCTCCTTGACTTCCATGTCCATCAGTAGAATTTTCTCTATGCCTCCCGGGTTGAGTTGAATTCCCAATGCCCCCTGGTCTTTCCAACTTTGTACAGATGGGCCTTTCTCAGCAACATACAGTTTACATTGCGCCTGCCGGCCTCTAAATTCGAACATGAGTGGACAATAGCCCAGCATGGGAATCTTTTGTCCGGTGTACGTTACCGGTCTCACATCCATGGGTAACAAAGTGTCTTTGAGAATGGGTGCGAAATCGTTCTCCCACACACGTCTCTGGATTATAGATATAGGTGCTCCACTGTCCGCAATCATCTCCAGGGGTACTCCCCCTATGTGCATGTCTAGCCTGGGTCTATCCGTGTTGGAGCCATCCATTTCCAAAATCTGTACGTCGATGTAGAGGAATTCCTCCTCTTCCACTGCACTTTCCTGGTCGCTGGGATCACCTCCTTGCTCTTGGTCCACCAGCCGCACCACTGCGCTTTTGGGCTTCCTGCGACACACCTTCTCATGGTGTCCGAATATGTTGCAGTAGGAGCACTTGGCCCTGAAGGCGGGGCATGCCTTGTCGTTGCCCAAGTGAGAGCTGCTACCGCACCGGTAACACTGTGCTTTACCCGCTTTGTGTGTCCTGCCGTCCGACTGCGGTCTTGCATGGAACTCTGCTCTGCTACCTCCTTGGTTCCTCCTCGCATCACTCTGTTTCCATCGGTCATTTCTGTTGGGCGTCATCACTCTGCACACCGCTTGAGATTCTTGGGCTTCCCTCTTCGCCGCCTGAGCGCACCTCTTCGACAACTCGGCCTTCTTTACCATCGCCCAGATCTCCTTGAGGGGAGCGTCGCCGTTGACCCACAGCTTCTCCTGAATGTGAGAGCTGGTGGTATGCATAATTATTTGGTCCCTAACGAGTTCATCATGTAGGGCTCCAAACTTGCAGGTGACGGCCAACTTCTTCAGTGCAACCACGTATTCGTCCACTGATTCTCCATTTTTCTGCTTTCTCTGAAAGAAATTAAACCTGTCAATTGCGACACACACCACTGGTCTGTAATGTGCGTCTAAATCCTCAATGGCGTGATCAAACACTTCCGCGTCCCCCGCCGTCCTCTCACCTTTCACAATGGTGTCGTAGATCCTGAGCCCTTCTGGGCCTAAATTGTGGAGCAAAATTTTCTTTTTTCTTTTGCTTGTGAATGGGGTGTCGCCCTCCTCTTCTAATGCCTCCAGGTAATTTAGGAAGTACCTCTTCCAGTCCTCCCATTTTCTCTCAGGTTCTCCGCTCTTCGTAAGAAATGGCACCAGCTGCGTGAGAGAATTGCTCGGGTTCGCCATGGTTGGTGCGTTCCTCCTTCCAGTAGATGCGGCGTTTGCCTGCCTGGTCGGACTGCCCGGAGCGTCCTGCTCCACTCCTTCGTCTCCCCCGTTCTCCTCTTCGCTATCCTCCACTAGCGTGCCCCTAGTGGTGTCGGATGTCGCCTGCCTTGCCCCTACCGCCCCTGGACGTGATGGGCCTGCTTTTTGCGCCAGCGTGTGTCACTCTGCCTGGGTACCTGGTCACCAGGTGATGTCCGCAGTGCACAACACAGCCGTGCCCTCCTGGTTATCAGCAGTGGTCCCTCACTGTCCTTTGGTGCCCTCTGCTGTCTGGGCGTTTTTCTGGGCGTTTTTCCAGCTTGGTAGGGTGGTGCACTATGCTTGGCTGGCTGGCTGTCAGTTGCTTGGCATGGGGACGTGGTGGTTCACCTTCGCGCCAAAACGTCACTGGTCCCAGCTCCTCTGCCGCGCTCCGGAGCTTAATTTGTGTCTCACGCACAATGCGGGTGTAATCGCCGAGGTAGCGTGTGCTTGCGCGGGTCTTTAGAGATCCCGACTCGTCGCCATTGTAATGAAGATCTTGGACTCCGTTTGGTTTTAAATTGATATCTTTATTGGGAGCGCCGGGGGGGTGGGGGAACCCGTGCAACATGAACAGATTAGATTAAACGCCACCAGGGGCGCAACGCATGACTCGACAGCCCCTGTAGTGCGGGGGGGGGGGCAACCCTCCACAGAAGCCCTCATTCAGCCCCAGACCGATGAATGTCTGTGAGATATGGGAGACTCCGCGTCCCCTCATCACATTCTGCAGCGGGGGGCCATCATTTTGTCTTACGCCACTGAACGCCACAGGTAGCTGGGGACAAAAGACGGCGACGCTTCTAGAAGTGAATTTAGTAAACCGTGATATTTGGCAAATAGGTCGCAGAGTGTGATGGCGCCATTTGTTCTGCCATGGGTACCAATGCGGGAGACTGGGCCTTATGACTACACACGTCAATTGTTACCCACACCACAGAGAAACAGATTTTTTGGGACATTTCTGCAGACATTGGTTGCTACTAGTTCAGTCCTGCAAATGCAAAAGGGACATAGGATATTAAATCTAACATCGTGATGATGCGTGTTTACAACCCATGCCGGTCACAGTTTAACTTCATTTACAGCACAAAGCCCATATAGTCTGTCCTACGCCACCAAACCCCTTCCAGGAATTGCCGCACGTCAGTCTTCGCTTTCACTTTGCACAAGGCCCTGCGTTAATGTGCACATGTGACATTTTGTGTACAGTGCAGTTAATGTTTACCCAGTAAAGTTGCAGTATAAAGCTACTTTTAATTGTCAAAGCGCCATTAGCTTTTGCGATTTGCATTTTAGCTGAGCGTGCTTGAATAAAGAGGCACGGTGGCCTGTGCTTTTATTTGCTGGAAGTAATGGATGAATCGTCTATCGAGCATTCTCATCGTTTCTTCTGTGTGAATTCCAGAATTTGGCTCTAGTGCCTGTACCCTCAAGTCTTGTTGACAAGACAGAGAAATGCAACCGGAAGCGAGCGCTACAATTGGTGCTCTGTTCTCGCGGCGAAGACAGGCGGCTCTTTGTAAGCAGGCCTACTAGCTTCATCGCATGTTCATTAATGTTTGACGCCTTTCCCTACATATTGGCCTTAGGGCTTCTCACATGGCAGGCATGTCTCATGTGAGCGCTCAGGGCGAAGGGGGGAATAAAAGCTTTTTTTTTACTCTGCTTGCACTCTCTAAGCTGGAGCTCACAGCTGGGGCAACAAATGATGTAGAGGCGAGTTTGTTGGCAGGGTTTGGAACACAACAGCAGGATTTAAGTACATTAAAATAAGCATTGGCAAAGCCAATAGGCCATAGATTAATGTGCTAATGCTTGCAGCATTAGCTCATTGGAGTGAGACACCCAGGAGGGAACCGGCAGGAGCAGAGAATGGAATAGTTGAAAAGTAGTCCCTCGTGTTGTATAATGCGTGCACTTGAGTGAAGTTGATAGGATACACACAGATAACCAATAGCATTAGGTGAGTGATGAAAACTTCACTGTGATAAGAAGCAATGCTCTCGCAACCACAATACAGTGTAAAACATGCAACACAGTAATAACAATAAGGTAGCAAACAACAGCAGATCTTTATGTTCTTATTCTTTTTCAAAAGACGTTTTATTGGATCCACATTCAGCCGACACGTGTTTCGTCGTGTTCAAAAGTGGAGTCGACACGACTCTTCAGGGCTGATAAAATAAAAACAACATGTGTATAGTATATTCCACTTTTAACACATCTTGTACACTGTTCAGTGACAAGGGAAGTGCATGGTTGTGAAAGTGAGTTTCCATCCACGGGTTGTTATGTGACTAGTGTCCGTCTTTGTGAATAAAAACCATGCACATCCACATTTCCATTATAGTGATGGTGGTGCAAGGCGTAAGTGAGGAAAAAATATGTTTTATTATTTGTTAATTTAATTAAAAGGAATCACGTGACCTGTTTTCTCATGCTCACGAAGATCCCGCACTTAAAAAGGATCAGGGTGCAAAAGTGTTTTTTACTCCATTTGATAAACACAAAGGTGAGTGTGTCGTGATCCAGTGTTAAAGTGGGTCTATAAACAGAAGGTCAAAAGCCTCATGCAAGTCAGATGCAACCACTAATACCAATTGTCGCATACCTGGTATATAGACCCAGGCATCTACGGGTCGATGCGAAACGTGAGTGTAGTTGGTAGAAGGATCTGTGTATCACAAGGGTAAACAAGCATTTACAATGCAATGGTTTCGCCTTTGGAAAAGTTTGAGCTATTGGCATTGTAAATGTTAAAATTTGTATTTATGATTTGGTTTTGAATACAGATAAATAAATGTCATTGTCATTTACATTGTCATTAGCTTAATCTTTCGCAACTGTGAGACCTATTGTACCCTACGGACGAGCTCAGCAGACAGCAATTACTACTACACACACACACACACCCAGAGCCACACACACACACAGGGACGTCCTGGATCTTTTGTATCCCCATGATAGTGAGACATCTGGCAGCCTGGGCATGACCCCGCAAGTCTGATATTCCTCTCAGTTCAGGTGTCACGGTAACTAAATTCCTGACCCGGGAAACGTGGTGGGGTGGTATTTCTAATCCCAGCGTTGCCACTGCACTACAAAATGTGTGTTCTGGGAAAATTCATTTAGTACAATATGGCTGAAATTGAAAATATGTAGGTTTATGTAGCTCGGTCCCCAATACTCCATTGCATCATAAGCCACATCAAATAAACCTCTGTATCCATCAGAAAGCATTAGACAGAACACTGATTCCACATCCAACATAGTGCATACATACTATGATGGTTGGTATTACTCTGCTCCTCTCAGCAACAAGCACACCAGACAACACATTAGACACTACTCTGCCTATGCAACCAACACAGCTCACATATTCCATATAGTTTGGGATCAATGCACTAGTAACATCGTGCAGTATAATAAATAACAGAAGTAGCCATGCATGCAACCTACAGGGGGATGCACTTGGATGTACAGAGTCGGGTGGATTCAAATAGTACTTAGAAGCTACATTAGATAACTGGGAAAATGCAATATAACACACTGGAAGGAACACTACGTATTTGTATCACACACTTCCATAGTTGGACAACGCAACACATTAGTCAGAACAATGCACATATATCAAACACTGTTTGAAAACAATGAATAACACCCTACACCAACACCTGACAGCTAACAAGACTAAAAAGGATACTGTGGACCTTAATAAGACAACATAGTCTCAGTTTCCTCCTGCAGATACCTCAAGCTGAGTAATACCCATATCAATCTTCAGGTGGCACATACCTGAAACTGAGTAAGATCTCTGGTTACCCACACTATAATCAAATATAAACACTTAGCATAAAGCATGCCTAAACTGCCAGTGTTGGTGCTGACACACAAAACATACTATAGTGTGTGATGAATTCTCAAAACCTGAGGGAGAAGTTACCCGAACCTGAAAATGCTACATGGCCATACTAAAGGCTATACAGCACTATACAAATCTCTGTTAACATAAAATAAAGTTATCAGTGGGCAACAACAGACTCATATAAAGCCCACTATGTACGCATTTGCAATATAGGTTTAGTAGTGCATACTCGGTATAAACCTAGCACCAGCCACAACGAGAGACCTAACTGCTTACACAGACACCACTGAAAAAGAAATGCCTGTTGCTCTAGGTTTCTCGTTTCGTGGTTTTGGAGAGTTTCCACGACACTCTGTTGGGACAGAAGACCTGACGGCCTGATAATCACCCAGAGGTCTCTTATAGCAGACATTGTGTGGAAAAAACACGGACTACATCACCCGGTGTGCTGGGAAAGAACCTGAATAGTTTGCTCAAAAGCAGCAAACCCGTGTTTCATGAGTAGCACCGGCAGCATCATTAGGACAGGCAGGTCATTACCGCAGCTAAATGTTCAGGTCCCAAATGAATAACTGCACTCAGACAGCGAGCACTCGGGAATAAAATGGCGGATGATGTAAGCAGTCATTCTGGTGTATTTACTAGCTGCGCATCCGTGCGTCACGGGTTTTCGGATCTTGGAAACGTGCATTTCTCAACGTGCAATATTTATGAGCTCTTATGTATCTGTTATTATTGACAACGGGACTAGCTAGTAACCGGGTTTATTTCTAAGAGACATCCTGGTTCAAAACAAGCCAGAAACAAAATGAGAGGTTAGATATAAACAAATACACGTCACATACGATGCCCTAAAATTGAACTATTAATTACACGTTCGAGTTTCAAATCCGTGGAATGTTGGGTACATAGCGGAAAATCTGTCTTCTACAGAGGTTCAAGCACACTGACGAAAGGACACTTGTCGTGCCCGGCATCTCGCTGTTTCCCGCCAGGGCCGCCCCGCTCTCGGACATGTTCCGCTTCCTAGACTGCCTCCCAGACTCCGTCCAACCAATGGCGGCCATGGAGCGGCTGCCGCTAACACTCTGTACGTTAGTTAAAGTAATCCGGGTGCATTCTCCCTTCTTTATGTGTTAAAGGTGCAGCCCTTGCCGGCGTTACTCACATTGTCGTCCCCGGAGAGGTCAGGGTTGCTATTTTCCTCGCTGCTTAGCTTCTGCTTCTTGCCCGGCATCTCGCTGTTTCCCGCCAGGGCCGCCCCGCTCTCGGACATGTTCCGCTTCCTAGACTGCCTCCCAGACTCCGTCCAACCAATGGCGGCCATGGAGCGGCTGCCGCAAACGCTAACACTCTATCCACATAGGAAATAAGACAAGAACAAGCACCTACGAGGACACAGGGGTCGGGAGAGGACACGAACGGCGGGAGGGGGGCGGGAGAGGACACGAACGGCGGGAGACGACACGGGGGGCGGGAGACGACACGGAGGGCGGGAGGGGGGCGGGAGAGGACACGGACGGCGGGAGGGGACACGGACGGCAGGAAACGTGCACAGGACAGCGAGGGGGGGGCGGGGAGGCACACGGAGGGGGCGGGAATGGACAGCGCATCTCCGCCCAGGGAAAAAATCTCGGGAACGCCCCCGAATCTGGTCCGGCCTTGACGGACAGATCCGGCACCCAATGGCTAGCCTCCATTTATGGAGCTAGCCAATGAGAGCCGGGGGACGTTCCCGAAGTCCTTATAGTCAACATAGGATTTCACCTGCGCTGAAAAGCTGCGCAAAGCGCAGCCTTCGGCAGGCGAAACCCAAAAACGGGAGAACACTAAGAGCGGGCACGTGGTTGTAATCGCAGGGTGCCGTGCAACGTGTTGCTAACTGTGGCTTACCCTGTGTGTAAGTTGACGGGTGTTCAATATCTTTCACATCCAGAGAACCCTAGTTCTGGGTTTTGAGCTATAAGTAAGACTGCTCCGCTAACGATAAAGCCCAATGAGGCTCGTCAGTACCAAAATGAGACTGCATGAAAAAAAGAGAAGATTTAAAACTATGAGTAAAGCTGGAGTAGAAAAGAAATGGTAATGACAATTAGTTGACTGTATACATAGTATGATCAAATGCTGGTCCGTAGTGTACATACCTAGACACGTGTGAGTGTCTGACTGTACCGGGAGGGGATCCAATTTAAAAATTAGAGCTGGTTATTAGTTCGGTTTCTCTGTAGGTTAAACGAACTAAATAAACAAAAAACAAAAACGGAAGAGGGAGTGAGAAGTCCCCAAGAGTAACAGGCTACGCATCAGCGAAGGCAAGTTCACAGAGTGCCGTGGTCTTACCTGTGGCTCGGTATCCCTCCTCTGTGTATTCCCGGTCGCCGTGTTCCAAGGACGGACACGTGACCGGAAACCGGAAAAGCTCATATAGTATCAGTGCACTGACGACTAGAATGTGCCATACGATTCCTTTAATCAATCGTGAACCACCATCTTAGGTGTGAAAAAGTACGAGGTCACCATTCATTCTTAGGGCATAATCGGGTAGAGGCGGATTCACCTCCTTTAACGAATTGTATTTCTCCTGAAAATATGAGTTAAGTATAGGTAAGAAGGAATAAATTTATAGAGATCTGTAAGATTGTGTACGTAACTTCCCTAGTGTTAAGGGATTTCCGTTTAAGATAAAACAGAAAATCAGGACAAAATTAGGCAATAAGCAGATTCGCCTATTCGCACAGAGTAATAGTTCACGACTAGTTTAGATTGTGAGAGACAACTCTCGTAATGGTGGATCTATTCATGGTAGTACGCTGTCAAGGTTCTAATAGTAATCTTGCAGCCAAATGTACAAGAATAAACGCTCCTTGCAGTGCAAATTTAGAGCTGGAGCGTGGGTAGATTTCTCATGCAGGTGGATACAGCTGAGTACGATTGAAATTCCCGATTTGTGCACCCACAAGTGAACATAAAATCACGCGGTGTTACTGGTGACATGACATCCTTAATACAAAAAATGCGATAAGTCTTATTATATATTGTGAAACAACATGTCATAGTGGCAGACCTTAAGATACAGTTTCGCACTTACTATGTTTTTACATAACGAGTAAGAAAAGAATGCCATTGGTAATCAAGCACATTAGAGTCACAAGGTGCAGTAATATTCAAGCATACTGAGATGGAATTGTGACTGTCTATTCCGAAGAAGCGTACCTTCACTTCATCCTCAAGTGGTTGACCAGCTGCAATGTGCAGCGCAACCGGGTATTTAGGATCTCTTTTTTGAATAGCCCTCATGTGTTCCGCTAGTCTCTCTTTGAGGGGTCTAATGGTGCTGCCCACATATATTTTACTACATTGACATTCAATGATGTAGACCACGTATCTGGTTAGGCATGTGATGTTATGTCTGATTTTATATGTGACACCATCATGCCATGTAAAAGTTTTCGTTCCATGTTTACCCCAAACACACAAAGAGCAGAACCCACATTTGTAGAAACCTAAGCTACGTGTAGTAAGGCAGTCTAAGGCTGAAGTGTTGTGTGGGACTGTGGGACTAAGTTTGTTTTTCAGAGTACATCCCTTTTTATATGTAATGGCTGGTCTCTCTGGTAGCCATTCTTTCAGGGCTGAATCCTCAGTTAACAATTTCCAATGTCTGTTGAAACTTTTGGAGATTGTATAGTGCAGAGCATTAAACTCAGTAATGAGTCTGATTTTTTGGGTGGAGGATTCCCTTTCGGTACGCTTCTTCAAACAATCTGGTCTTAAGGTGCGACGAACCCTTTTCTCTGCAGATTTTAGAGTTTTGAGGGGATAGCCTCTATTTAAAAATCTGTTTTCCATGTTGGTTAGACAGTTGTCAAATTCTCTTGGATCGCTACAGTTGCGTCTAGCTCTCAGGTATTCACCATAAGGTATAGCCTGTATCTGGTGTGTAGGGTGAGAGCTGCAAGCATGGAGAATAGAGTTACAGGAAGTAGGTTTCCTGTAAAGTCTACTGTGGAGTTTATTTTCTTTCACGTAAAATTCCAAATCTAGGAATTCCATTTTTTCTTTGCTGTATTGCATGGTGAATTGTATACCCCATGTGTTGTCGTTAAGATGTTTGAAAAAGGTAGACAGCGAGTCTATTGTACCAGACCAAAGTAGAAAACAATCGTCAATATGACGACCCCAAAATAAGATGGAGTCGATATATACTGAACCTTTAGGGCCCCAGATGAGATCGGATTCGAGGGCCCCCATGAACAAGTTAGCAAAGGAAGGGGAAAATTTCGAACCCATCGCTACCCCCTTCGTCTGACGAAACCATTTACGGTCAAAGATAAAACAGTTGTTGTCCAAAATTATTTCCATCATACGCAATAACATCTTCGTGTGAGCCCACAGCGAAGCTGGTCGATTGGAAAGTATTTTCTCCATTGCTTGCATCCCCAATTTGGGATTAATGCTGGTGTACAAAGACACCACATCCATTGTAACTATTGTAGTGTCCGGTTGCCAATCGATATCTGACATCATCCCTAGGATGTGTTTGGAATCTTGGATGTATGAGGGTAAATTTTTGACCAAGGGGCCTATAAATAGGTCCACATATTCCGCTAGTCTCTCTGTAGGGCCCCCAATTCCCGAGACTATTGGTCTGCCTGGCGGGAATGGTAAATTTTTGTGTATTTTGGGCAGTGTGTACAACCACGGAAAAGTTGGTCTAAAAACCTTTAGATATAGGTATTCGTCATCATCCAAAAGGCCAGATTGTTTCCAGTCAAGTAGCGATTTGTTAATTAGGATGGTTAGAGGACCCATAGGGTTGTGGGAAAGTTGTTCATAACATGAATTATCACTGAGTTGTGTAAGTATCTCGTTGTTGTAATCAACGAGATTCATCACAACCACATTGCCTCCCTTATCAGCCTCCCTAATAATGATATTAGGGTTATCACTGAGAATAGAGAGTGCCAGACGTTCCCCTTTAGTCAGATTATCCTTGTATTTGAATTTGTCATTTAAGTTCTTAATGTTCAATTGGTTTATGTCTTCCAGGACATGCCTATGAAAATTATCTATAGCATTACCCCCAGATAGAGTTGGGGTCCACCTAGATTTGCTTTTCGTGTCGACTCCACTTTTGAACACGACGAAACACGTGTCGGCTGAATGTGGATCCAATAAAACGTCTTTTGAAAAAGAATAAGAACATAAAGATCTGCTGTTGTTTGCTACCTTATTGTTATTACTGTGTTGCATGTTTTACACTGTATTGTGGTTGCGAGAGTATTGCTTCTTATAGTTTTGTGAAAGTCTTTCTGATTTTCCTGGAACGGTTTAGGGTTATCCCGTTCGCTCTTTACGCACCACGCCATAGACATCATTTCCCTACGGAGTGTAACGTAAACTCTAGGTAGAGCGCCTAACATATCTGAAACTCCTTCAAACCCAACCAGCTGCTTCCTCTGTTTGTCTTTTCAGATTGGGCGCCTCCACGTTACTTTACTTGGTCATTTCACTCTTTTTTCTGATCCCTATTATGGACAGGGATAAGGCGGCAGCAGACCTTTTCGACAACTTAGCGAAAGGAATGCCTACACACCAGGCCTCTGCTACTACAGGTCCTGCACCTGTGGAGGGACTCAGGGATAAGTTTATCAAACTTGAAAGGTTAAAGAAACAAGAAAATTCCCGGTGGTGGGATGGAACCACCCTGAAACATTACAGAAGAATTAAACAAATTCCCAGAGGGTTACGATCTCAGACCTTTCCCACGTATGACGATCTTGACATTGACTTAATGGTCAAGTGGGAGGAGTCTCTTAACCAGAATTCGATGACATTAATGGACATTCTAATAGAGAGTGCCGAACGCAAAACTGCCAAACTTCAATTAGAAATAGCCACCTTAGAACAAGAGATTAAGGATCTCAACAGACCTGAATCCACTGTCAAGAATTATACTATCATGGATGAAATTCTCCTTAAACACCAGGCAGATATCAAGACCAGGAAGGCCCGTCAAATCAGAAGGGATGAGGCTGATTATAGAAATGGGAGGGTCTACACTTATGAACAGAAATATGACTCATTGATTCCCAGACGGGTAGATCGGCCACGGCGAGCTCAGTTACTTCTAGTACCTCCTCACTGAATTCTACTGGACTCGGTGAACCTGAGAATGAAAGAATAGACAATACTGATCTCATTAATATGCCCTTTTTTTTAGAGATGGAGCGCATCAGAAAGGGCAACAGAACAGCACCAACCAGGGGCGCCACAGACCCAAAACCCATAGGGGTAAGCGTAGTTCCAAACGAGGAATACCGGAGGAAACTCAGGTCAGGCACACAAAGGAATTAACCATTTCAGGTGATACGGTCCAAGTAATTAACCTTTCTTCCTTTCCCTTAACCACAGACATGGTTTCCTTACTTGGTAAAGGTTTGAATTTCAACCCATACACAACTGGTGATATCTGTCAGAGCAAAATTGACATTTTCAAATTTATACGGAATCTAAAGTTGAAGAAATATTTTGCTGGTCAATCTAATGTTACTAGTCACTCTGGACCATCTCCTACTGTCTTTGATAAAGAGGTTTTGACTATTAAAGATGTTCAAGCAACTCATCTGCTTCTTTCTTTAACAGATAGAGAAGAAAGCCCCTATGATATGGAGAGGCTTCTAGAGGAACTAGACATTGAAACAGATTATGGTATGGCCAGACCCTGAAAAGCAAATCTAGGTGGACCCCAACTCTATCTGGGGGTAATGCTATAGATAATTTTCATAGGCATGTCCTGGAAGACATAAACAAATTGAACATTAAGAACTTAAATGACAAATTCAAATACAAGGATAATCTGACTAAAGGGGAACGTCTGGCACTCTCTATTCTCAGTGATAACCCTAATATCATTATTAGGGAGGCTGATAAGGGAGGCAATGTGGTTGTGATGAATCTCGTTGATTACAACAACGAGATACTTACACAACTCAGTGATATTTCATGTTATGAACAACTTTCCCACAACCCTATGGGTCCTCTAACCATCCTAATTAACAAATCGCTACTTGACTGGAAACAATCTGGCCTTTTGGATGATGACGAATACCTATATCTAAAGGTTTTTAGACCAACTTTTCCGTGGTTGTACACACTGCCCAAAATACACAAAAATGTACCATTCCCGCCAGGCAGACCAATAGTCTCGGGAATTGGGGGCCCTACAGAGAGACTAGCGGAATATGTGGACCTATTTATAGGCCCCTTGGTCAAAAATGTACCCTCATACATCCAAGATTCCAAACACATCCTAGGGATGATGTCAGATATCGATTGGCAACCGGACACTACAATAGTTACAATGGATGTGGTGTATTTGTACACCAGCATTAATCCCAAATTGGGGATGCAAGCAATGGAGAAAATACTTTCCAATCGACCAGCTTCGCTGTGGGCTCACACGAAGATGTTATTGCGTATGATGGAAATAATTTTGGACAACAACTGTTTTATCTTTGACCGTAAATGGTTTCGTCAGACGAAGGGGGTAGCGATGGGTTCGAAATTTTCCCCTTCCTTTGCTAACTTGTTCATGGGGGCCCTCGAATTCGATCTCATCTGGGGCCCTAAAGGTTCAGTATATATCGACTCCATCTTATTTTGGGGTCGTTATATTGACGATTGTTTTCTACTTTGGTCTGGTACAATAGACTCGCTGTCTACCTTTTTCAAACATCTTAACGACAACACATGGGGTATACAATTCACCATGCAATACAGCAAAGAAAAAATGGAATTCCTAGAGTTGGAATTTTACGTGAAAGAAAATAAACTCCACAGTAGACTTTACAGGAAACCTACTTCCTGTAACTCTATTCTCCATGCTTGCAGCTCTCACCCTACACACCAGATACAGGCTATACCTTATGGTGAATACCTGAGAGCTAGACGCAACTGTAGCGATCCAAGAGAATTTGACAACTGTCTAACCAACATGGAAAACATATTTTTAAATAGAGGCTATCCCCTCAAAACTCTAAAATCTGCAGAGAAAAGGGTTCGTCGCACCTTAAGACCAGATTGTTTGAAGAAGCGTACCGAAAGGGAATCCTCCACCCAAAAAATCAGACTCATTACTGAGTTTAATGCTCTGCACTATACAATCTCCAAAAGTTTCAACAGACATTGGAAATTGTTAACTGAGGATTCAGCCCTGAAAGAATGGCTACCAGAGAGACCAGCCATTACATATAAAAAGGGATGTACTCTGAAAAACAAACTTAGTCCCACAGTCCCACACAACACTTCAGCCTTAGACTGGCTTACTACACGTAGCTTAGGTTTCTACAAATGTGGGTTCTGCTCTTTGTGTGTTTGGGGTAAACATGGAACGAAAACTTTTACAGGGCATGATGGTGTCACATATAAAATCAGACATAACATCACATGCCTAACCAGATACGTGGTCTACATCATTGAATGTCAATGTAGTAAAATATATGTGGGCAGCACCATTAGACCCCTCAAAGAGAGACTAGCGGAACACATGAGGGCTATTCAAAAAAGAGATCCTAAATACCCGGTTGCGCTGCACATTGCAGCTTGTCAACCACTTGAGGATGAAGTGAAGGTACGCTTCTTCGGAATAGACGTAATCCCTCCAAACATTAGGGGGGGCAACAGAGAACTTACATTGAGACGTAGGGAGGCTACGTGGATCATGCGTTTGCAATGCGCGGAACACGGGCTGAACTATGACCCAGAACTTCAATTCTTTTTGGGGAACTAAACACCCACCGATTTAAATAATCTGTGTATACAGGAACCACGTGTATTTTTGCCTTAACATAATTTGTATACACGTATGAAATGGTTTAGACTGAAATAAGAACTGTATGGACGACTTTATCCTGAGATATGTATATACAATTGGTCTATAGTGGGAGTCACAATTCTATCTCAGTATGCTTGAATATTACTGCACCTTGTGACTCTAATGTTCTTGATTACCAATGGCATTCTTTTCTTACTCGTTATGTAAAAACATAGTAAGTGCGAAACTGTATCTTAAGGTCTGCCACTATGACATGTTGTTTCGCAATATATAATAAGACTTATCGCATTTTTTGTATCAAGGATGTCATGTCACCAGTAACACCGCGTGATTTTATGTTCACTTGTGGGTGCACAAATCGGGAATTTCAATCGTACTCAGCTGTATCCACCTGCATGAGAAATCTACCCACGCTCCAGCTCTAAATTTGCACTGCAAGGAGCGTTTATTCTTGTACATTTGGCTGCAAGATTACTATTAGAACCTTGACAGCGTACTACCATGAATAGATCCACCATTACGAGAGTTGTCTCTCACAATCTAAACTAGTCGTGAACTATTACTCTGTGCGAATAGGCGAATCTGCTTATTGCCTAATTTTGTCCTGATTTTCTGTTTTATCTTAAACGGAAATCCCTTAACACTAGGGAAGTTACGTACACAATCTTACAGATCTCTATAAATTTATTCCTTCTTACCTATACTTAACTCATATTTTCAGGAGAAATACAATTCGTTAAAGGAGGTGAATCCGCCTCTACCCGATTATGCCCTAAGAATGAATGGTGACCTCGTACTTTTTCACACCTAAGATGGTGGTTCACGATTGATTAAAGGAATCGTATGGCACATTCTAGTCGTCAGTGCACTGATACTATATGAGCTTTTCCGGTTTCCGGTCACGTGTCCGTCCTTGGAACACGGCGACCGGGAATACACAGAGGAGGGATACCGAGCCACAGGTAAGACCACGGCACTCTGTGAACTTGCCTTCGCTGATGCGTAGCCTGTTACTCTTGGGGACTTCTCACTCCCTCTTCCGTTTTTGTTTTTTGTTTATTTAGTTCGTTTAACCTACAGAGAAACCGAACTAATAACCAGCTCTAATTTTAAAATTGGATCCCCTCCCGGTACAGTCAGACACTCACACGTGTCTAGGTATGTACACTACGGACCAGCATTTGATCATACTATGTATACAGTCAACTAATTGTCATTACCATTTCTTTTCTACTCCCGCTTTCCTCATAGTTTTAAATCTTCTCTTTTTTTCATGCAGTCTCATTTTGGTACTGACGAGCCTCATTGGGCTTTATCGTTAGCGGAGCAGTCTTACTTATAGCTCAAAACCCGGAACTAGGGTTCTCTGGATGTGAAAGATATTGAACACCCGTCAACTTACACACAGGGTAAGCCACAGTTAGCAACACGTTGCATGGCACCCTGCGATTACAACCACGTGCCCGCTCTTAGTGTTCTCCCGTTTTTTACCCTTGTGATACACAGATCCTTCTACCAACTACACTCACGTTTCGCATCGACCCGTAGATGCCTGGGTCTATATACCAGGTATGCGACAATTGGTATTAGTGGTTGCATCTGACTTGCATGAGGCTTTTGACCTTCTGTTTATAGACCCACTTTAACACTGGATCACGACACACTCACCTTTGTGTTTATCAAATGGAGTAAAAAACACTTTTGCACCCTGATCCTTTTTAAGTGCGGGATCTTCGTGAGCATGAGAAAACAGGTCACGTGATTCCTTTTAATTAAATTAACAAATAATAAAAAATATTTTTTCCTCACTTACGCCTTGCACCACCATCACTATAATGGAAATGTGGATGTGCATGGTTTTTATTCACAAAGACGGACACTAGTCACATAACAACCCGTGGATGGAAACTCACTTTCACAACCATGCACTTCCCTTGTCACTGAACAGTGTACAAGATGTGTTAAAAGTGGAATATACTATACACATGTTGTTTTTATTTTATCAGCCCTGAAGAGTCGTGTCGACTCCACTTTTGAACACGACGAAACACGTGTCGGCTGAATGTGGATCCAATAAAACGTCTTTTGAAAAAGAATAAGAACATAAAGATCTGCTGTTGTTTGCTACCTTATTGTTATTACTGTGTTGCATGTTTTACACTGTATTGTGGTTGCGAGAGCATTGCTTCTTATAGTTTTGTGAAAGTCTTTCTGATTTTCCTGGAACGGTTTAGGGTTATCCCGTTCGCTCTTTACGCACCACGCCATAGACATCATTTCCCTACGGAGTGTAACGTAAACTCTAGGTAGAGCGCCTAACATATCTGAAACTCCTTCAAACCCTACCAGCTGCTTCCTCTGTTTGTCTTTTCAGATTGGGCGCCTCCACGTTACTTTACTTGGTCATTTCACTCTTTTTTCTGATCCCTATTATGGACAGGGATAAGGCGGCAGCAGACCTTTTCGACAACTTAGCGAAAGGAATGCCTACACACCAGGCCTCTGCTACTACAGGTCCTGCACCTGTGGAGGGACTCAGGGATAAGTTTATCAAACTTGAAAGGATAAAGAAACAAGAAAATTCCCGGTGGTGGGATGGAACCACCCTGACACATTACAGAAGAATTAAACAAATTCCCAGAGGGTTACGATCTCAGACCTTTCCCACGTATGACGATCTTGACATTGACTTAATGGTCAAGTGGGAGGAGTCTCTTAACCAGAATTCGATGACATTAATGGACATTCTAATAGAGAGTGCCGAACGCAAAACTGCCAAACTCCAATTAGAAATAGCCACCTTAGAACAAGAGATTAAGGATCTCAACAGACCTGAATCCACCGTCAAGAATTATACTATCATGGATGAAATTCTCCTTAAACACCAGGCAGATATCAAGACCTGGAAGGCCCGTCAAATCAGAAGGGATGAGGCTGATTATAGAAATGGGAGGGTCTACACTTATGAACAGAAATATGACTCATTGATTCCCAAATCCAAACATGGCTCCCAGACGGGTAGATCGGCCACGGCGAGCTCAGTTACTTCTAGTACCTCCTCACTGAATTCTACTGGACTCGGTGAACCTGAGAATGAAAGAATAGACAATACTGATCTCATTAATATGCCCTTTTTTTTAGAGATGGAGCGCATCAGAAAGGGCAACAGAACAGCACCAACCAGGGGCGCCACAGACCCAAAACCCATAGGGGTAAGCGTAGTTCCAAACGAGGAATACCGGAGGAAACTCAGGTCAGGCACACAAAGGAATTAACCATTTCAGGTGATACGGTCCAAGTAATTAACCTTTCTTCCTTTCCCTTAACCACAGACATGGTTTCCTTACTTGGTAAAGGTTTGAATTTCAACCCATACACAACTGGTGATATCTGTCAGAGCAAAATTGACATTTTCAAATTTATACGGAATCTAAAGTTGAAGAAATATTTTGCTGGTCAATCTAATGTTACTAGTCACTCTGGACCATCTCCTACTGTCTTTGATAAAGAGGTTTTGACTATTAAAGATGTTCAAGCAACTCATCTGCTTCTTTCTTTACCAGATAGAGAAGAAAGCCCCTATGATATGGAGAGGCTTCTAGAGGAACTAGACATTGAAACAGATTATGGTATGGCCAGCGGCCTGAAAAGCAAATCTAGGTGGACCCCAACTCTATCTGGGGGTAATGCTATAGATAATTTTCATAGGCATGTCCTGGAAGACATAAACAAATTGAACATTAAGAACTTAAATGACAAATTCAAATACAAGGATAATCTGACTAAAGGGGAACGTCTGGCACTCTCTATTCTCAGTGATAACCCTAATATCATTATTAGGGAGGCTGATAAGGGAGGCAATGTGGTTGTGATGAATCTCGTTGATTACAACAACGAGATACTTACACAACTCAGTGATATTTCATGTTATGAACAACTTTCCCACAACCCTATGGGTCCTCTAACCATCCTAATTAACAAATCGCTACTTGACTGGAAACAATCTGGCCTTTTGGATGATGACGAATACCTATATCTAAAGGTTTTTAGACCAACTTTTCCGTGGTTGTACACACTGCCCAAAATACACAAAAATTTACCATTCCCGCCAGGCAGACCAATAGTCTCGGGAATTGGGGGCCCTACAGAGAGACTAGCGGAATATGTGGACCTATTTATAGGCCCCTTGGTCAAAAATTTACCCTCATACATCCAAGATTCCAAACACATCCTAGGGATGATGTCAGATATTGATTGGCAACCAGACACTACAATAGTTACAATGGATGTGGTGTCTTTGTACACCAGCATTAATCCCAAATTGGGGATGCAAGCAATGGAGAAAATACTTTCCAATCGACCAGCTTCGCTGTGGGCTCACACGAAGATGTTATTGCGTATGATGGAAATAATTTTGGACAACAACTGTTTTATCTTTGATCGTAAATGGTTTCGTCAGACGAAGGGGGTAGCGATGGGTTCGAAATTTTCCCCTTCCTTTGCTAACTTGTTCATGGGGGCCCTCGAATTCGATCTCATCTGGGGCCCTAAAGGTTCAGTATATATCGACTCCATCTTATTTTGGGGTCGTTATATTGACGATTGTTTTCTACTTTGGTCTGGTACAATAGACTCGCTGTCTACCTTTTTCAAACATCTTAACGACAACACATGGGGTATACAATTCACCATGCAATACAGCAAAGAAAAAATGGAATTCCTAGAGTTGGAATTTTACGTGAAAGAAAATAAACTCCACAGTAGACTTTACAGGAAACCTACTTCCTGTAACTCTATTCTCCATGCTTGCAGCTCTCACCCTACACACCAGATACAGGCTATACCTTATGGTGAATACCTGAGAGCTAGACGCAACTGTAGCGATCCAAGAGAATTTGACAACTGTCTAACCAACATGGAAAACATATTTTTAAATAGAGGCTATCCCCTCAAAACTCTAAAATCTGCAGAGAAAAGGGTTCGTCGCACCTTAAGACCAGATTGTTTGAAGAAGCGTACCGAAAGGGAATCCTCCACCCAAAAAATCAGACTCATTACTGAGTTTAATGCTCTGCACTATACAATCTCCAAAAGTTTCAACAGACATTGGAAATTGTTAACTGAGGATTCAGCCCTGAAAGAATGGCTACCAGAGAGACCAGCCATTACATATAAAAAGGGATGTACTCTGAAAAACAAACTTAGTCCCACAGTCCCACACAACACTTCAGCCTTAGACTGGCTTACTACACGTAGCTTAGGTTTCTACAAATGTGGGTTCTGCTCTTTGTGTGTTTGGGGTAAACATGGAACGAAAACTTTTACAGGGCATGATGGTGTCACATATAAAATCAGACATAACATCACATGCCTAACCAGATACGTGGTCTACATCATTGAATGTCAATGTAGTAAAATATATGTGGGCAGCACCATTAGACCCCTCAAAGAGAGACTAGCGGAACACATGAGGGCTATTCAAAAAAGAGATCCTAAATACCCGGTTGCGCTGCACATGGCAGCTTGTCAACCACTTGAGGATGAAGTGAAGGTACGCTTCTTCGGAATAGACGTAATCCCTCCAAACATTAGGGGGGGCAACAGAGAACTTACATTGAGACGTAGGGAGGCTACGTGGATCATGCGTTTGCAATGCGTGGAACACGGGCTGAACTATGACCCAGAACTTCAATTCTTTTTGGGGAACTAAACACCCACCGATTTAAATAATCTGTGTATACAGGAACCACGTGTATTTTTGCCTTAACATAATTTGTATACACGTATGAAATCGTTTAGACTGAAATAAGAACTGTATGGACGACTTTATCCTGAGATATGTATATACAATTGGTCTATAGTGGGAGTCACAATTCCATCTCAGTATGCTTGAATATTACTGCACCTTGTGACTCTAATGTGCTTGATTACCAATGGCATTCTTTTCTTACTCGTTATGTAAAAACATAGTAAGTGCGAAACTGTATCTTAAGGTCTGCCACTATGACATGTTGTTTCACAATATATAATAAGACTTATCGCATTTTTTGTATTAAGGATGTCATGTCACCAGTAACACCGCGTGATTTTATGTTCACTTGTGGGTGCACAAATCGGGAATTTCAATCGTACTCAGCTGTATCCACCTGCATGAGAAATCTACCCACGCTCCAGCTCTAAATTTGCACTGCAAGGAGCGTTTATTCTTGTACATTTGGCTGCAAGATTACTATTAGAACCTTGACAGCGTACTACCATGAATAGATCCACCATTACGAGAGTTGTCTCTCACAATCTAAACTAGTTGTGAACTATTACTCTGTGCGAATAGGCGAATCTGCTTATTGCCTAATTTTGTCCTGATTTTCTGTTTTATCTTAAACGGAAATCCCTTAACACTAGGGAAGTTACGTACACAATCTTACAGATCTCTATACATTTATTCCTTCTTACCTATACTTAACTCATATTTTCAGGAGAAATACAATTCGTTAAAGGAGGTGAATCCGCCTCTACCCGATTATGCCCTAAGAATGAATGGTTACCTCGTACTTTTTCACACCTAAGATGGTGGTTCACGATTGATTAAAGGAATCGTATGGCACATTCTAGTCGTCAGTGCACTGATACTATATGAGCTTTTCCGGTTTCCGGTCACGTGTCCGTCCTTGGAACACGGCGACCGGGAATACACAGAGGAGGGATACCGAGCCACAGGTAAGACCACGGCACTCTGTGAACTTGCCTTCGCTGATGCGTAGCCTGTTACTCTTGGGGACTTCTCACTCCCTCTTCCGTTTTTGTTTTTTGTTTATTTAGTTCGTTTAACCTACAGAGAAACCGAACTAATAACCAGCTCTAATTTTAAAATTGGATCCCCTCCCGGTACAGTCAGACACTCACATGTGTCTAGGTATGTACACTACGGACCAGCATTTGATCATACTATGTATACAGTCAACTAATTGTCATTACCATTTCTTTTCTACTCCCGCTTTACTCATAGTTTTAAATCTTCTCTTTTTTTCATGCAGTCTCATTTTGGTACTGACGAGCCTCATTGGGCTTTATCGTTAGCGGAGCAGTCTTACTTATAGCTCAAAACCCGGAACTAGGGTTCTCTGGATGTGAAAGATATTGAACACCCGTCAACTTACACACAGGGTAAGCCACAGTTAGCAACACGTTGCACGGCACCCTGCGATTACAACCACGTGCCCGCTCTTAGTGTTCTCCCGTTTTTTACCCTTGTGATACACAGATCCTTCTACCAACTACACTCACGTTTCGCATCGACCCGTAGATGCCTGGGTCTATATACCAGGTATGCGACAATTGGTATTAGTGGTTGCATCTGACTTGCATGAGGCTTTTGACCTTCTGTTTATAGACCCACTTTAACACTGGATCACGACACACTCACCTTTGTGTTTATCAAATGGAGTAAAAAACACTTTTGCACCCTGATCCTTTTTAAGTGCGGGATCTTCGTGAGCATGAGAAAACAGGTCACGTGATTCCTTTTAATTAAATTAACAAATAATAAAAAATATTTTTTCCTCACTTACGCCTTGCACCACCATCACTATAATGGAAATGTGGATGTGCATGGTTTTTATTCACAAAGACGGACACTAGTCACATAACAACCCGTGGATGGAAACTCACTTTCACAACCATGCACTTCCCTTGTCACTGAACAGTGTACAAGATGTGTTAAAAGTGGAATATACTATACACATGTTGTTTTTATTTTATCAGCCCTGAAGAGTCGTGTCGACTCCACTTTTGAACACGACGAAACACGTGTCGGCTGAATGTGGATCCAATAAAACGTCTTTTGAAAAAGAATAAGAACATAAAGATCTGCTGTTGTTTGCTACCTTATTGTTATTACTGTGTTGCATGTTTTACACTGTATTGTGGTTGCGAGAGCATTGCTTCTTATAGTTTTGTGAAAGTCTTTCTGATTTTCCTGGAACGGTTTAGGGTTATCCCGTTCGCTCTTTACGCACCACGCCATAGACATCATTTCCCTACGGAGTGTAACGTAAACTCTAGGTAGAGCGCCTAACATATCTGAAACTCCTTCAAACCCTACCAGCTGCTTCCTCTGAAAACTTCACTGTGCTCAGCCAAGAAGTAATTGACACATTCTGAAGACTATGGCTGAATGGATTTGGTCCAAGAAAGCCAATGTTTGAAAGCAGAACCCAAATAGCATTCTGTGTGTATTTTTACCATTAGGCTTTTTTCGACGGCTGCACTGCCAAAACGAAGACCTAAAAAGTAATCCGGGTACAATAGCATGCATGCTGATAGACCCGATTCAGGCGAGAGACTCCCAACTTTAAGCCAAAATAGCTTCATTTTGGCAGTTTCTTGCCTGAAATTGCCAATTCCCTCAATACAAGTCAATGGAGGAAATATATTATCCCGAACCTTTTTTTAATTTGCAACTTTCCTCTTCTAAATTGTTGGTATGTATGCAATATGTCTAACCTACACAGTCCCTTATGTGGGAAGGAGAGACATTATTCTCACGATGAATGAGCGTATGCATTTGAAAGGGGAGACTTTTAAAAAACAAAAAAAACAAACACGCTTTCCTACGTTTGGTGAGTGGGAGCTAGAGGATATAGGATCCTTGCAGTGCTTATGTAATGCAATTTGAATTGCAATATCATAACTAGACACCACTTATTTAAGGAGATATTTTTCCCAAAACTTTGCTCCTGTGGCAATCTCTATCCCAACACATGCACTCAGTCTTGGAATTATATCAGCTGCCTTCTCTGACAGACAGACAGACAGACAGACAGACACACACACACACGTACGTCTTTGGGTGAGTGATTCACGCTCTGTAGGCCCCTAGAGACACTACCAACCAGACATCCTAATGAAAACCATAAATAGGAAAACAGCACAGTGTACTTGGCAAAAAGTACAATGTGTGCAATGTGGGTTAGTCAGGGTTGCCCTGTGTCAGCGACCAGCATGTCAAGGTGATTCACAGCCTCTTCCTGTGAACAGTCGCAAATGCTTTGCTCTCCTGCAGCCAATCACTTACAAGGGAAGGGGGGGATGATGTAGGGTGGTGGGTGGAATTGTCTGTTTGATGAATGGCATCCGCAGACTTCACCAAGATCAGACAAGTTGGAAACAGACTCCTTCATGGTGGGAAATGTAAATTTTCATTCTGGTTTTATGGCATTCCGATGAGATTCCGATGAGCTCATTTGCCTGACAAAGTCATCAGGCGAGGTCCTGTCACACAAATTGGATGACTCAAGAAGAGCGTCAGATATCTTTACCCACCATTGGTCAGACTGCAAAAAATAGGTGTACAAAACTCAAATGTTTTTGTTTTAATCAAGAAACGTGGCCTTGAGAGAAGCATGTCTGAATCTCAAACTTTCCTGAATTTCTGGATCCACTGAAAGTTTGCATCAGACAGTGCAAGCCTACTTGGTATGTTTTACGTTTGATGTCTAGCCTTGGTACTGTTTATTAGGACACACTGTTTAGAAATGTGAGTCCAAAGTTAAGTTCTTGTTTGCCCTGTGACTAACTAAGTGGTTGTCTGAGATAGAGTTGCTGCTTGCCTTGGACCATAGAGTCCTGTGTTCTTATCCCATCTACAGCACGACAAAAATTGCATGATTCTGTGTCAATTCAATCACATAATCATCTTGCGCCTCAAATTCTCAGTATATTTCTAATGAAACTGTAGAATTTAAAGATGTGAACCACTACTTGATATACACATTTTGAATTTTGCATAACCATTTGATAGACAGCTAGATTTGTGATATATGCATAATTATCTACATGTAATACTTACCAAATTATTACTCATCGCTTCTGTTTGTCCACTGCAAATCACTCAAGCAGGCACACTTCACGTTGCTAGGCTTGGGGATTTTCTATCCTCATTTTGTCGCTATCAGCTGCCCATCCCTTCCCACTCACTTCTAGCGACAGCCCACTATGCCTTTTTGAATATTCCCATATATCTATTTTTGTAAAGGCATGTTTGGCCACCCTACGATAAATCATTACCTATGCCTCCTCAGTGTTGTAATTCACCCAAACACTTTTCCTTGTAGTCTCTCACCTTCAGTGATATATTCTATCACCTTATTCTGATGATGCACATATTAGACCCCACACCTCCCCAGAGGAGTTGAGTAGGTCCTTTCCCCAAACAGTGAAACTGCTTCTACTGCTACCCCAATCACACACATACCAACATTTCTCATTCCCTGTTACATGCCACCCCTAATGCGTGCAGCATCAACAACTAACCAGCTCTTGGTAGCACATTCATGACCATATGCCCCACATGCTGCTGTTATGCACCATACAGCGTTAATAGGTGAGCATGCGTTCATGAAAGTGATCACAGTGGTTTCCACCTATTCTAGCCAATGCAAAAAAAACAAGTCTTAACTTGGGAGGTTCTACAAATGTGGCACTATCATATTCCACTCTGAAGAAGTGCACACTTAATACAAAGTACACCTGTACATGCAACCCGCTAGGCTTGTAACCCAGACTAAGAAAATACTTCAGTCATAGACCATGAGGAAAGACTAAGCCTGCTGACACTTACTGAATCACATGCCGCTAAGTGGAAAGAAGGTCAGCATGGTCAAAATCCAAGAACGTATCAAGAGTTACCCGTAGGGAAGGCAAGACAAGGTCTGCTGGGATCTTAGTAGGATCATGTAAATCCAAGAAAGAATAGCATGTCTTTAGTGTGGTGGGGCATCTTAACAAGCATTGGAAAAGTCAATGGGGTGTGCCCATGAGAGCTATTAGCCTTGGCAATGATTAGTATCCATGCTGTGCAGCAGCACGCATAAAATCATTTAAAACAAGCATCGCAAAGCCAATAGGTCTGGTGTTGGCTGTCAGCCTTCTGGCAATTCTTGCTTTGTCAAAACTTTATTGTGTAGGAATTAACCGAGCCCTCCTCAATCTAAAACAAAAATAATTTGCTACAGCCCAAAATGTTTTTGGGGTCTGAAAAATCCACACATTGCCATGTTACTCCCTGGCACTGAAGGGACCTACTTTGTGTGTGGATGTATTATTTGTGAAAGGGCGGCATGCCGTAACTCAGTGAAGGCAGCAATGGCTGAAGTGTGCTTATGTATTGCACCTTAATGCATGGTGGAGTGGGTGGAAGAACACGGTGAATGACACCAACCACAGACTAATGGATGAAGTCTGGATGAAAAACCACTGTAAGTAATTATGTTATATACATAATTTTTTTTAATCAAAAGGTTTTGGCACATACCTCAAAAAGTCAACCAGTATTGCATTGGCAGCAAGCCTCTTGCCTTTGAGAAAGAAGGAAAGAAAGAAAAGACTGGAAGAAAGAAAGAACAAAAGAAAGAAAAAAGCAGAGTGAAAAAAACAAAGAAGAAGGCAGGAAAGAAGGAAAGAAAGCAGGAGTAAAGGAGAGAAAGAAGACAAAAAAGAAAAAAAAGTAAAACATTATGACTAACCACAGAACAATCTGGTATGCTGTGAAATAGCAGCAGTCCGAAAAACAGAACATTACAACAGGAATTCACAACAGCATTGGCAGGAGATGGTATCTGATAAAGGAGGAATGTGCCCTGTGTTCCTATCAGAAAGCTCCTGCTATCACATTAGGCTATAAACACAAATGCAACACTAAAGTAATTATAAATTAATAACAAAAAACACTGGTGTGCGAATGTGCTCCTTGTAAAAGAGCAAAATGCAGTCACTCAGAGTTATATTAGCCAGTGGCTTAAGTACGATGACCCATTTTCCCACGCTACATGCAGTAGTGGCCGGAAGCAAAATGTGAATGACAAAACAACAGATGAGGAGTATTGGCTGAAATCCTCTTTATGTAAGTATAATATACATATTGTAAAATCCAAAGTTCTTGGATAGCTTCAAACCTAAAAAGCACTATGCTGGAGCCAGCATTAATCTTTTTTTTTTTTTAAGTGTTAGCGCTGGCTTCCTCATAGTGCTTTTTCCCCCTACTTTTAGTTGGGTGCTCCCCCACCCCCTCTCACCTGTCTTATCCACCCTCCTGTGTCATTCACTCCTTCCCTGCCCTCGTTCTTTTAGATCTTTCCGCCGCCTTTGACACGGTTGATCATTCCATCCTTCTCACCCGTGTCAAGGCGGCGGGCATCGGGGGCCCAGCCTTGACCTGGATCAGCTCCTTTTTGGGAGATCGTACCCAGGCCGTTCATCTCGCCGAATTCTCTGCCCTTCCTCATCCGGTCCAGTGTGGTGTCCCTCAGGGTTCTTCTCTTTCTCCCTTATTATTTAATCTTTACATCTTTCCACTCATTCTTGCCCTACAGCAAATGGAGTTCACCGTGTATAACTATGCCGATGGCCTCCAACTTATTTTTCATCTTTCACACTCCCCTGTTAGTATCCACAACTTTCAATCCGTTATGCTGTTCATCAGTGATTGGATGAACTGCAACCATCTTAAATTAAATCCGGACAAGACTGAACTTGTCGTCACTGGTAGCACTCCCTGTCCTTGGTCCCCCAACTTTTGGCCTCCCTCCCTGGGCACTCCCCCCACGCCCTCTTCTTCAGTCAAAACACTTGGGATTTCACTTAATAAACACCTCACTCCCCATTCTCAGATCAGCTCAGTTGTTTCTTCCTGTTTTTTTGCCCTCTGCACTATTAGGAAAATCTCCCGGTTCTTTTCTTTCCCTGCCCTAAAACTGATCTTAATGGCGATGGTCCTTCCCGGCTGGACTATGGGAATATAGTATATAATGGCGCCCCCGCATACGCCCTCCGTCGCCTTCAGCTAGTCCAAAATCAGGCTGCCCGCCTGATTTATGGGCTGCCTAGATTTCACCATACCACCCCCCTACTTAAATCTCTACATTGGTTGCCAATCAAAGAACGGGCCCTCTTTAAGTTGGGCTGCACTACCTTTCAGGCTATGGTGGGGACTGCCCCAGCGTTCATTTCATCTGCAATCAATGTTTATCGTCCCAACAGAGAACTCTGTTCCTCTACCAAATTCTTTCTTTCTGTTCCCCGATTCAAAAAAGTAGATCAGGGGGTTTGAAATTTGCTGTCCTAGCCCCTACCTTCTGGAATTCCCTCCCCATGTACATCTGATCGCTTCCCTCCTACCTTGAATTCCGCAGGGCTCTTAAGACTTTTCTTTTTTCACATGCTTTTCCACCCCAGTAATTCCTCCGTTCTAGCCTCTGGGTCAAGCATCCCTCAGCGCCATGAAACCGCCAGGTATACGTGCGCTATATAAATTCTTGTAAATTCAAATTCCCTTCCTCCGTTCTGCCTAGTACCCCAACCCACCGCCCTGTTTGTTGTAAAAACAGGGGAGTGGGTTCAGGGACAAGCCACCATGAAGGGAAGGAGGACAAGAGAGAAGGATGCAGGTAAGGGAGAGGTGTGGCGCCGCAGCCAGGGCGACTGACGCTGGAATCTGGGGACCACGGTTCGATCCCCGGCTCCGGCGGCAGGTTAGCCCAGCACCATGTGACTCTGGGCAATAGCTCGCTTAATCTTCCCGACGGCCCCCAGCGCCTAGAGACCCTTACGGGTGATTGTGCGCTTTACAAATGTGGACTTTACTTAGGTGAGGAGAGAGTACAGACGAGAGGGGCTGGATCAAGCACATGGACAGTGAGGGGTGGACAGGAGGAAGTGGGATGGGGCAAGCAAACAGACAGCATAGATGAGTGAGAGGGTCCCGGGCAAACACACAGACCATGGAGGCTGAGTGGTGGGTCTGGGGCAAGCACACGGAAACGGGGGATGGTGGGGAGTAAGGGCACGCATGCGGACAACAGAGAATGGGCGGGACGGGAATGGGGAGGAACAGGGAGGGAAGATAGGTACACAAAGGGGAACGCTTGAAAACACTCCCTCTCTCGTATAGTGTTTTAAAAAAAAAAAGCATTCGCTTGTTTTCACTGCTTCCAGTATCTATCTTGGGATATGATAGATCTTTGCGTCTTGCACTAAGGAAATTTACTTATCCACTTGACTATATACTGTCACTTTTAAAAAGCTGTGGAAGTGATGCTTGGATTGCCTGATGAATCCAACTAAAGCATCCAATAAGAAACCTGATGCGACACCTGGATGATATGATAACGGAGGGGTGGCAGGTGGAGGCTGATGGTGGGGGAAAGCGATATGAAATAAAATAATGCCTGAATCAAAGTGCAATCAGAAGAAGGACTACATTCAAGATAAACACTTGGTACTTGTTCCAAGCTCCAGCTGAAGGAACAGGAAGGTAAGCTGGTACGCAAATAAGTCAGCGAATGGTTAGCTATGGGCTGGCTCATGCGCTGTCGCAGGCGAGCCCTAAAAAGGAGGGAAGTAGCATCTGAAAAAGTCAGCAGTGGAAGGACACAGTATTGCTTCAAAGCTCCAGTGAAAGGACAAAGAAGATAAAGGAAAGACTACTGAAGACGACAAATAATTAGTAGGCAAATAAGTATGACAATTAGTTCAACCAGTGGTGACCAACAGGCAGGCTCTAAACCCACTATAAGGTAACATAAGGTTTCATATGAGGCAGTGCGTGCGTGGTCTTAGGTGAGACCTAAAAACTGGATGCTACAGGTGAGGGCTCCTTGTCATTGACAGTGAAGTCGTTGGAAACTTTATTGAGGTCCAGATCAGTATTATGCAATACTACATATTCACTTAAGAGAATTTTGTGTAGTGAATTTGGATTTTTTTTTACAACATGGTGAACTAAGCTCTCAGGACACTTGTGGGAACCACCTCCTGTTTGCACGTGTAGAACAAAAAGCATAGCAAGTCTGTCATTCCAAAAATGCAACATTAAAGCAAGACTGGCTACCATTATAGAAAGTTATGGCTGCTCCATATTGGGCGGTGGCTAGTTTAATTGCTGCTTCTGTAAAACGTTAAAGCTGGCTTGGCTGACCTAAAAGGACATACACTCTTTACTGAGGGTGGACGTGCTACCGCCCTAGCCACATCACACAAATGTCCTAAACCAGTCTCTGAAAATATGCATCCTTTGGAACTCCAAAGCGAATGGTGCATCTGAACCGAGTATTTCAGCTTTTGTTTCAACTGTTTTCAGTTTTGCCCCATAAATGCTTCAGTAGCTTCAATTGCTGCTTGTAACTTCACCCTGCGGTAAGTAAATTCTCTCATTAAGGAGGCAGGTCTATATGGGGAGGTGGCGGCAATATTTTTCTGTGTAATTTATTTGTCGGCGTCATTTTATAGTGGTTTTTCGTACACTGTTTTGTTTACTCACCAGAGGTAACTGAGGTTGTGTGGTACGTTCTTTGCCAAATGGAACACAGCGATGAACATCAAACGGTGCAAACAAAATGTGCACCAGGATACCACAGCGGGTGATAGTGCGCTTTACACACACACATGACGTGGCCAAACCTGTCTGTTATAGTCTGTCTTCACTGAAAGATTTCTTCGTTTGTGATTCCTGAGACTATAAACTATAAAATAAGGGATGCTCGTTGAACCTCGCATTTCTTAGCATTTTGTTTATTTCTGATAGAGGACGGAAGATTCTGTGAGCATTTTCAACAGGGAATATATTGTTTTTATTGCAGAATACCACGAATGCTTTAATTGATTTTTTTTTAACGGAGCTCGAGATGGTTTATTTTAATTATTAGGATATTATCAGCCCTGTTTTGTGGAGGCCTGCGTTAAGGATTACAGTCCGTGTTTGCTGAGCTGCAAGGCGCCTCCCGCTGGAAAGCCGGGCATGTGTTTCCCCGGCCGGATGAGAGGCTAATAGGGAGCTGGCAACAGACGAGCTCGGAGCCACTGAAAGCTTTATCTGTGATGAAGTGTCCTCGGGGCAGGGTGGTGGCCGCAGCCCGGGAAGGATGGCGGGGCAGCCTCTCTCAGCGACATGTCACCACAGCGCGCGCTTTAATGGCTGCGCATGTGGCGGTTGGCAGACGGTTTCTGCTTATCTAGCACTTCTGAGGAGTGGTGACAGGAAAGGGGAGGGGGCTCCGCGCCGTGAAGAGGTCTGTCCTCAGAGAGCAAGTGCTGCCGGCTTCAAAGCGCTTCACAGAAACACGACTTTGAGTGCTTGTTTTAAATGAATACAAGAGGTAAAGTGTGGCAAAGCAAGTAACCAGGCACGGGATCTGCGCTGGATAATTGAAAGAAACAGGTGAGCAAATGGAGTTCAGCCACCAGATCCGTAGAACGTGCACCCATGGCGCGTGAGGGCGTAGACCACGCCCACATGGCAGTGACGTCTCCTCTTGGCCTTCTTGGTGCAGGTGATGGCCTCCCAGATCACATGTTTCAGGAAGACCTCACGTGCACTGCTGGTCTCTACATAGATGAATGCAAAAACAGCAGTTGGACAGAATGTAGAACAATGTCATACATTCACCCCAGTACAGAGATCTGGGCCTAAATCCATCGTTTTCACCCTAAGTGGGATGTGTATACCCAGACGTGGGTCCCTTGCTCTCTGTGCCACTGGATTCAAGCTAGCCTGGCTGAAGAAGGGTAATACCCAGAAATCGTTCCCAGGATGCTTCTTTCCGGTCCAGGGAGGACCTTGCCTGGCAGTTCGGCAGGACTGTTCCCATGAGGCACAGGGTCAAGGCTGATTTGCATATGGCTGGTACTAAACTGGGGTGGCATGGTGAGCAAAAGAATGATGGATTTAACCCAGATCTCTTGACTGGGGTGAATGTATGATTTATTCAGCATTCCGTCCATCATTTGTTTGCGTTGCACTCTACGTAGATGAGGCCTCAGATGCACGTGACTCCCCCACAGTGCCCTAGGTGGTGAATGGCAGGCTAAGTGATGCCCTGGATGTTGCCCTGAAGCACATTCCTGAGCCTCTTGGCGCCCCCTTTGCTGAGACATTTTCCTCCTTTGCCACATCCAGACACTGTCTTCTCTCACTCAGAACAGACCTAAGAGCGTAAAGTGCTGATTACTTTTATGTAATCTCCATTACTTGAACAACCTTTCCCCTTCCCAGTCCTTACTATATGAGGCGTGAACACTTGATCCAGAGTTCAATTAACCAAAGAATAGGCAATGCATTATAATGTGGAGACGTGCACTTGTTCCGGCTTATTTTCTGTGAGATAATAGAAACCAATGCAAGAATTCTGGCCAACATAACCAAAGATACATTTCACCCCTCCCCTAATCTCTCAAATGGGCCCTTCTTGTAATGTGGAACTCTCCTACTTTGGCCAAACAAGAAATCAGAGGTCAACAACCAGAGCTGGGCAGGAAATCAAAATGAAACCTGGCAAAAATGTTCAAATTGAGTCCCAGGCAGTGAGTAGGAAGAGATCTTGAAACCATGATTTTGTCGTGGCAGCTCATCGTGCTTTGAGGGTAGCCCCATAGCTTCCAGCCCACCAGGAAAAAGTCAGAGTAGCAGAATGGCCAGTCCACCACTAGCAACAACTTCAAATTGATTTATGTTAGGAAAACAAAGTGCAAAAGTACTTTACTAGTGACTTACAAAACATTTTTTTTAGGGGGAGTTGAACAGAAGCCTTGTGGGTGCCTCATAAAAGACATTTAAAAATAATAAATAAATATATATTTATTTATACAGAAAAAGCCACAGCCTGCAGCATCACATAACTCTAGCGGCCCTGATTATAAGAATCTTTCCTACACAGTTGAAGTCTACCCACACATGCCATCGTGACAATATTTGCTTTGTACATATCTTTTTGCTGGTGGCTATATGTTGTTCACCCACACCTGCATGCACACTCTGTTTTTAAGTTACACGCTTATGACCCAGTTTTTCAGACCCTTGTATTTATTTTACATATAATCACTTCCATTTTCTGATCGTGGATGCTGCGTAATTTCCAGAGGCTTATCCTGGCATTAACTCAAGCGGACTCTTTGATCTACAGATTCGTGAAGCGTGTCAATGAGGGGATGTATCTAGGCAAAGAAGCTTCTTTTACTGTGTTTGATGGCAAAGGGAAATTAATGCTTATGCCCCCACCTTCCTATAAGTATCAGATCAGGTAGGAAACCTTAAGAAAGGATTATACCGGTGTACCTTTATTGGAGGAAAGTCTAAATTTGATAAAATTAACTTCTTTCTGTGAAACTCTTACAATATGGATGAACAGATAAAGTGGGGCAGAGGCCCTATATTTACACCAGTAAAGGGCACGTTTACATGTGCATTCACTGCCCAGTGGGAAGAAACATAGACTGTCTGACTGGTGCCCTAAGTATGCCTGAAAAGATAAAGTGTGACAGATTAGATATATTTACGCCGTTAAAGGGCAGTTTTAACACATCCCTTGACCGCCTATTGAAAAAACAGCACAGTTAACACTGTTGACTGGTGCCGTATAGAATTTAGTACTCTTACCCTCCCATCCACAGGTTAGTGTGGCAGGGAGACAGTATCTCTGCTGGTACCGCTCAGAAGCTCTGGAAGCACCTGAAAATTCGGGTGAAGCCTCCAGGATTGAAGGTGAAGCCTCAGCAATGTTCCTTTACTCGTTTTCCCACAGACAAACACCCAAAACTCCTGTGCCCTTCCTCTCTATTGGGTAGGTGCCTATAGATGTGTTATTCTGTATTATGAGCACGATAAATAATGTTTCAAAAAATGTATGTGAAAACTAAAAGCGTTGTTTAGGGGGAAATGTAGTGTAGTTAGTATTCGAGATTGCCAAGAATGTCCATTCTATTGAAGCAGCATGGGCCTGCTGCTGTGCCTCTTTTATACTTATTTTGTTTGTTTGGCTGGCTTTAGTTGGACGCCTGTGATGATTTTTCTGTTGGTGCTTAAAAGTAAGTGTTATTACCCAACTCGCTGGTATTTATTTTGTCAACCTAAGAAGGCAAGGCGGT
Source organism: Lissotriton helveticus (assembly GCF_964261635.1). Lineage (NCBI taxonomy): Eukaryota > Metazoa > Chordata > Amphibia > Caudata > Salamandridae > Lissotriton > Lissotriton helveticus. The sequence continues at coordinate 986,606,016 of NC_136063.1, forward strand.
TCTGCTAGGATTTGAGCCTGTGGGACCAGTATAGGCCTCTGTTTGTTTGTATGTGGTAATTCTCAAGTGCAAACCTGGCCAATAGGTAGCAGAACACTGTCAAACATTCAACCCCAATACAGAGATCTGGGCCTAAATCCATCGTTTTATTTGCTCACCATGCCATTCCAGTTTGAACACAGCATATGCAAATCAGTCTTGAACCTGCTCCTCATGGAAGCAGTCTAGCCTGAACTGCCAGGCCAGGTCCTCCCTGGACCGGAAACAATCATCCTGGGACCGGTTTCAGGGTATTACCCCTCATCAGCCTGGCTGGCTTGAATCCGGTGGCATGATGAGCACAGACCCACGTCTGGGCATACCCTTCCCACTTGGGGTAACTATAGCAACACAAAAAGATAATGGATGGAATGCTGAACATTGTCAAACATTCACCCCAGTACAGAGATCTGGGCCTAAATACATCGTTCTTTTGGGTGCCATGATCATTTGATAATAGGCATGCGAAAGGAAACGTGTACTACATTTGGGAAATGCCGGCGTTTTTCTCTTCTGGGTTGACAGTGATGTGGATGAACAGAATAAACCATTCCACGCTCGGTCCTTGAAATCACTTGACTGTTGAATGGATATGACTGTGTCATTAAATGAAAGTTGTGGTCATCCGTTTGAGCTTTACCAGAGGCCAGAGATGCTAGTTAATCAATATCCAACATGGTTAGTTGTTCATATAGTCAAGTAGCTGAGTCAGACGTTCCATTCCTGTGACTCAACCGTGTAAACTTCAGACTGTGCGCTGCTCATACACAAGGTATGTTAAAATACTGAGCTGTCTCATTTGCGTAATAGTCAAATACCTTTTGTCATGGTCATAGTTTTATCCAGTTCAGGACCCCATGGCGGCATTTCACCTAACATGGCTGATTTTGGCTTACGTTGAAATCCATGCCAGATTTTCACCTACATTTTCAGATTTTTACATTGGGACACTCTTGAAGCCATATTTAAACCTCGTGACACAGTTGCAGCCATTTTTTGACCTTGTGTCCTCGTTTCTGCCATGTTAATACCCATGACACAGTTGAAGCTAAGTGTACACCCGTTGTCAGAGTTTAATCCTTATGCTGACCTTAGGTCAGAGCTTCAGTCCCGATCAGACTTCATGACATAGTTTCAGGCATGTCGAGACCCCCTGACAGGATCAGCTATATTTATACCCCATGTCACAGTTCAGCAATGTTTAGAACCTACGGCAGATCTTCAGGAGTGTTTAGACTCATGACACCGTTTCATACTTGTGGAGATCACTATTTAAGAGTTTCAGTTATGTCACGAAACCACTTAGATTTTCGTCCATTCTTCGATTACATTACAGTTTCAGGCATAGCTAGACTCCATGTCAGATGTTCCAGAAATAGCTTGACGCCATTTCATATTCGGAAATATTTAGACTCCCTGCCAGTGTTTTCAGTGATGATTTAATCCAGTTTCAGCCATGTTTAGACCCTATGACACAGTTTTACCAATATGAAGACCCCTTGTCCAAGTTGAGGATCCATGCACCCATATTTAGACGTAACTAGCTAGTGTTGCCCATTTGTACTCCGAAAGTCAAGCCATTATCTTTCAATTCAGTGAAAACCCTTTTGATCAATTTCTAACTTTGTGATTAGAGTGTGGTGCTGTGCTGTCCTTTTTCATCTTCTTACATTGTTACTTGAGAAACACTGACAATGTGTAGAGGAAAAAAGAACTATGCACTGTAGAAGAAGGCAACTGTGGCTTTATGCAGATATTTTTATCGTGTCAAAGGAAAGCCTGGCTTTTTGGTCACAATGACCACTTTGCTTTAGAAAAGCCAGTCATGACTCTTTGCAAAGTTAGGGCCAGCTATAAAGCCAGGTAACCTGTTGGCAGTCCGTGGTGGGTGAATAGGATGACTTCAGATAAAGTTGCAATAAGGAATTTGTAAGGTGTCACATATACTTAGCTATCAATACTCTCCCAGACCATTTCTCTCTTTCTGACTTTATTAATTTTAGATTTCTGTAGCGTACAGCTGATGTTTTATTATAGTCGAACAGATAACAACTGGCCACGTGCTCTTTTGGACCTTTGCAGGATTCCCAGTGAAGGGTTTACGATCATATTCGTTTCGTACTACTACTTCAATCACATATAGGCTGAAATCAGTAGAGTATTATCTTTGACCTGATGCTCGTGGCTGTTTAAATGTATCCTTCCACCTTCAATCGAGTGCTTACCTTAAACTACCTGAGGGACTACTTTACAAATGTAGCCCTCTCTGTCCACTTCTGTTTTCTGCCTCTGGTGTGTCTTTCGCTTAACTTGCTAACGCTGCTTCAGCACAATAATCCGAAACCTCTTGTCTTTGACAGTGCTTGTTGTCATTTAAAACATTCTGGTTAAAACTGTAAGGTGTATAAACAAAAGGAATCCTACCAGAGGGGAAGTGCTACCCATAGGAGGTATGGGAGCACTTAGGGTTTTGTAAAATACCCCTCACACACCAAAAGGCCCCTTGGTGTCATGCTTCATCATCGGGGTCTTCGCACCCCTCTATCGGGATGCGGCGTGCTGCGACCTACGGCTACGCGGGAGCACTAGTCAAATGACTATGTGTGGTGTGTGTGGTGCAAGTGAATGGTAATGGTGACGCACACATGAGGTACTGTTCATTATTACGACAGACTTACCTCGCACATCACTTCTTTTAACAGTGCCAGCTCGAGGTCCTGAATAAAAAAAAAATTCAGCTACGAGCCAGGTACTTTTTAACTCTTCACTACTCACCACCACTCACATTACCATTCACTTGCACCACACACACCACACATAGTCATTTGACTAGTGCTCCCGCGTAGCCGTTGGTCGCAGCACGCCGCATCCCGATAGAGGGGTGCGAAGACCCCGATGATGTAGCATGACACCAAGGGGCCTTTTGGTGTGTGAGGGGTATTTTACAAAACCCTAAGTGCTCCCATACCTCCTATGGGTAGCACTTCCCCTCTGGTAGGATTCCTTTTGTTTATACATATTATCTTGTGGAGTAAGAATCCTACTTCTACTACTCTACCTCCCTCCTTTGTTGATTTTGTAAAACTGTAAGGTGCCACGGGCGGGGAACATCAAATGTATTTCAAGAATATGTGATCAGTGAAAGAAATGTGATGGCTTTTTCAGTAGTGCATATATGTGATTCTTACATTTTTCCTGCCACATTTCCTTCCAGCTCAAGAAATAAATACATGTCCAGCCACAGGAGCATGTCAGATATGTCTGCCTGGCAATCGTATGTCGCCATGTCAGCCCCAAATATTGCCGTCCCATAGAGTGGTGTGCACACACAGAGCTCTGTCTAGGATAGACGCCTGGAACAGCAGTAGCACATGAACAAATCACGTCAGCTGCTTCGTATGGACAATATCATAAGAATGTCTTAAATGTCTGTTTCAGTTCAATGCCGGAATGTGGCGGGAGGCCAGACTTCACATTAAAATGTGGACAGGCAGCAGCTGAGCAGCTCGCAGTTTTAAAATAAATAAACAAAGAGGCACATTTCCAGCCAGTCCAGAAGTTTAAGGTATGGGTCCTTGAAGCTGTGCAATAAGTGCAGCTGTCTGGGGAAGATGTTACATTATAAATAAATTGTAACGTCGTTTGAGGACTCAGTTTTCACGCTCTCTGGAAAACAATGAGGACAGTGCCATGTCTGCATTTGCGTCTCTGCGCTAACTCAATTTCTATAAAGACACCGCGGATCAGGGGGTGTGCGGGGGGAGTTTATGAATACACTCTGTATTTCACCATAATATCGTGTATACTTGCGTTGTAGGTCAAAGTATAATTAAAAACATATAATGTTATAATACATATCACGTATTACCAAGCATAAGCCAAGCCAATAGGTCTCTCATTTTTGACCCAGTGGCGTTGTCGGTGCTTTTTGCTGATGTTGTGAAGAATTGACCAAAAAAGACGAAAGATAGAAAAAAAGAAAAGGTATGATAACATGGTCTCTGCAGGTAACCTCGTCATTCCGTACGAATGCTCATGTATGATGAGGTGTGCGCGCACATGTGTGACCATGCATGCACATTCATACAGAATGACAAAGGTATCATTGTGGGTTTTTTCTTATTAACCGATCCAAGATGGTGGACACAACTTAGACTGTTAAATAAATAATAAATAGATTTCACTTGCACAAAAGTGCTTTTTGTAGGAGAAACACAAGAGGAAGACAAACAATCACCAACAAAAAAGCAAGCCAATAACAGCGACATTAGTTCATGCCTAATCCTAGCCCTAAATCTAACTCAGAACCCTGAACCTAACCCTAGCCCTGAACCTAAACCTAATTGACCAGAAGCCCAATCCAAGCCCTGAACCTAACTCTAACCCTAACCTGTACCTAATACTTACCTAAAGATAAGACTGCAGATAATATTATGACTCTCTGTACCTTTGGCTTGGTCCTTTTGTGCCAATTATATTTTTGTTCGACAGTATCAGAAATGCAATATTTTGGTGGTATACCCGTTGGGATCAAAGGGTCACCTTCCCCCATTGAGGGTCCTTTAGATATTGATGTCTGGAGAGGATTTACTTAGAAGGTTTAAAAGACGGCCAGCCCACTGTTTTCCTAAGTTTGCAACATTTTTATAAAGTGTAGGATTCACAAGTTCCTCCCTTTTTGGCACAGTAATTTTTCTGAAGCAGATCAATGTCATCGTATTTGGAATATAGCTAATAGACGAGCTCCATGGGGGCTAGCTCATCCAACCTTCTCTAGTCTGAGATTGTGGATGGGTGATGTGGTTTCTTTGGGAATGGGTTGTCTCAGGCATTTCTTGCGACCTTTCATCCTGCCCATTATCAGTGTACAGTTATATCACGTGTAACCTCGTTATTGTGCACTGCAAGGGGGCAGAGGAATCGAGTGACCCTGCACAGAATCTGTGTCTTCTTGGGCAGTGCTGTCTGTATTTTTAGGAAACCCCTGCACATATCTGTACAGTTGATTGGACTTGTTCTCTTTTTTATAAGACTTGTGTGGCTGCCTGTAAAATGTTTTTGTAGTGTGGTGTTTCATGTGTTTTGTGCTGAGTTGGGTCCTGGTAGAGTTGAAGACATCTTGACTTCTTGCTCCCACTTTATTGGAGCTGATATCAACACAGAAGCAGAAAACTTAAAGTCTAGACCAACATGTTTTCCATTGTACTGTTATTTAGGAAGGCTTTCGGGCTCTTGACTGAACACGAAGGGGTACAGAAATTTCTGTTAGATCGTTTACTAATTCTAAATAACTTGAAGGGCACAGAGGAGGGCAATGTACAAAAGAAAAAAAAGTCCAAATGCTGAGCTGTGGCTGAGATTAATTCAGTCAATCCACCCATACCGTTTTGGTTTTGCTATGCCCAGATATTGGTCTTGTGCTCCTGTGCCATGGGATTCAACATGCACCCTATTGAGGAATAAATAACCTGAAAACAGTCCAGGGTTGCTTGTGTTCTTTTTCAGAAGGGACCTGCCCTGGAAATTCGGGCTAGACTGTTCTTAATATTGGAGCAGGACCGGGCTGATTTTCTTATTCTTCTTAGAAAAATAAGTGTATGCAACGAGATGTGTTTAAGCACTCTTTTAGCCCACGTTCCTAGCTAAGCTCTATCTGTCTCTTTTGTCCTTTAATGTTTCCCCCTTCCCGGGTCTGCAGTGGTACAGTCCTTGACTGAGGCGCTCCTCTCGAGACTGCCCGGGGGCCCTGTCCTTGACTCGCACAGTGCTGAGCGCGTGGCTCACTTTGTGTTTACTGTTCAGTTTTCCCTGGCTAGACCGCCACTTGAATACACCAAACCGTGGTTTGATTTCAGGGTGTGCCGCACACCGTGTTGACACACCTGCATACGAAAGCTCTGTTTACTCTTCCACAGGCCGCCAATCGCAACACTCGTGGCCACGACGCTACGAGAAACCGATGCACGACGAACTGACATCACCTTTGAGGGATGAAGGTCAGGAGAGTCGTTTGTGACCCTAGCCTTTCCATGGATGTAAAAAGGGAACCTGGCTTGGAAAGTGAATGATTCTTCACTTACCTTGTGTAATAAAACTTTCACAGAGTTAACAAGACTATGTCACCTGCAATTCTGTACATCAATGATTGTTTAGTCAGCTGACTGTGCGCCTGTATTTCCAGAAGTATTTTACTGGGCACTTTAAGCTTCATCCAACATGACCAATTGTTCATGCTTTTGCCTTTAAAAACTCCATTGAAGCTGTGTGCTGTAAACTCCATTGCCCAGAGGAATGTTTTCAGGAACTATGGTTAGGCACTTATTGCAAGAGATGGCGCCTAATCATGGCTTCTCCACTTGAATATATTATGTGGTCTGGAGGAAATCCGATTATTTTAATATGTTTGGTAAAATTGACACACTTTGTAAAGATTGCAGGTTTTATCAAGTTCCCAAAACTTTGCCTAAATGGGGGAATTTTTTGCAAAATAACAGCAGTCTTGAAAACTAAACGGTTGGGCAAAGAGGGTCGAAATAACAGAGTTTCATGGTTGAACTAGCAACATTTGAGGAGGCAGTCAAGCATACATCTGTGGATTTTGTTGGGTTTGGAAAGATCTATGAAAGGCATAGACAAGTTCAAGAAGGGAGAGAACGTAAAGAGTCATGTCATTGTTGCCAGAACATGCAGGCGTGCACCTGCACCGTCATCCAGACCAGGTTCCCGCAGTACAATATTATCACTCATAGGCAAGCATGCGATGCCCAGTCATCCACATTTGCAGAACAATGATCTACGTAATCACGCTAGCATCAGATATCCTTTTCCGCACCAAAACTTGCTTGCACTTTCCTCTGATCATTACCTTGGCCTACTGGCCTGGATTACGTACTCTGTGATTCACAAAGACCATATGATCAGACCAGGTAGAGGTCTAGCTCTGGTGGACAAAATACTTTGATTTTGTACCATAAATCGCCAACGGATCCACTTCTTGTTCACTCTCAGTGGAATGAACATTTTACTAACATATTCCACATAGACTGTAACAGTACCTTGGGAACAAGATATTTTAAGACACTATAGCACATAAACCAACTCATGCAGCTCTCACAAAAAGGGTTCTACTAAAATGTCCAATTTTAATATCGATCTGAACTCCAGTCAACTCCTCAATATTGATTACTACCACATAGTCAAGCTAAGTAGATGTGGAATTAAGAATTGTAAATATATAATTTCCTATGAATGCTTCCTTGATGGTATGTTGGTAGCCGATATTCTGGAGCCGATATATGTGCAGGTTAGTATTATTGACCTTGATATTTTGATATACAACCCAAGAAAGTGGACATTCACAATCCCCTTCTGGCTCCTAATAACACTTTAGTAGACTTTCCTCAATTGACCGGACCTGGTCTGCCATTCTGCTGTCCTTTTTGACGCTACATGTACAGCTCACACAACCTACCCAGAGCAAAATGCAGTTAAATATATAAAAGATAGTTACTCAATTACATTAAGTTAGATACTCTCTCCTGTGTTATAATGGAGCTACCAACTGAGCAAATGCTGGACTCAGCGAATGACATCACAAATTTCTTCAATACAAAAAATAGAAAATATGGTTAGATGCCCTCAAAATGAGCTCAATTGCTGTAAGCACAAAGTCTCAGGCTGGTAGTGTATTTAAATCTAAGCAAATGGCAAGCTATGTATTGGTGAGAAACTATGGAGAAAAAAAATCTGAAAATCTACAACTACTTGAAATAATCATAAAACAGCACACTTCGTATATACTACTAATAAAACTGAAGTCTTTGAAGACAAAGCATCTGTAAGTAGCTCCAAATCAAGATTCTCTGTACTTAAGCACTTCTCAAATCCGTTTCAATTTCTTCTCTCTCTCTCTCTCTCTCTCTCTCTCTCTCTCTCTCTCTCTCTCTCTCTCTCTCTCTCTCTCTCTCTCTCTCTCTCTCTCTCTCTCTCTCTCGCAATCATCTAAAAAAATCACCATTTTAATCTCAGAAAAAATAAACAACAATTCAAGAAATAAGAACATACAATTCCAAATCCTATATGTTTGCCAAACCTGCTTCTAAATCACTAAATGCAAATTGCTTTGAATCACTGGTAATCTCCAGTATGATACAAGAGTCTTCTGCATAAGTAGATGGTACATTACCTCGTATACTTTTGCAAGAAAAAATGCTCCTATCCAAAGGAGATTGTAACAAAAGGAATTTTTCTGTCTGCTCCAAAGTTTACTCAGTTCCACCCATTTAAAAAGCTGCATAAAATAGCCTTTACCATGTCGAATCTCAGGTCTCCCTCCAGGATTCAAGTCCTGTGAAAATGTATTGGAAAGGCTGTCACACTACAATATGATAAAAGACCTCTCTAAGCATAACCTCTTAAGATCTTTTCAATATAACCTTAGACTTTGCTGCGGTCTAGAGACAGCCACACACCCAAGAACTAAACAATGCTTTGCACGTTTTGGGTGACTGAGAGGTCTACTTGCTGGGTCAATTCGATTTTTTGACTATTTAGATTCATTTGAGACTGTTCTCTCTATTCTCGCCACAATAATGAGTATTGACATCAAGGATTGGCATGGTTTACGTCTACTGCAAATAAAAATCACACTTAATGAAGACTGAAACTTCAAGCCCTCCCACCATTCATTTGTAGTGTGTAGTGTCTTGAGGACCCATCATATCACTCACACTATTCACACATTACAAAGGGTTTTTTAGTACTAGGGTACTGACAGGACATTTCCTTTCAGCAGTTGATACTCAGCTCAAATTGAATGCAGAAACTACAAGGCATCATCAGCTTAAAAGAACACCTTCAAGCCTTAGAACACTGCATGGTGCCCAAGTGAAAACAGAATTAGAGTTCTTACTCTTGACCCCGCAATGGAAGCTCCCCACAACCAATTCACGTTTGGCTCTCACAATTAGCCCCAGTGGTGCATCTCACCAACTACAGTCCCACATGACACATTTAATCCTGGAGGTAACATTGGCAAAATAACAATAATTTAAAAAAAAATCTACACAACCTCCTGCAAAAGATGAAACCTCATATACCTCGAGAAGACGTATAAACATGAATGCAAGCTACATATGGTTCTTACTCACATAGATATTAGCATTGAAAAATCGCTGATAACTTTGTTCAAAGAAATTGCTTAGCAAGCAGCAGATCTAGTTTCAAGATCAAGACAACCTAGCCGAGTGGTTTTTTCTCACTAAACGTAACGGGCAAGGATAATGTGAAAAAGTGTAGTTTAGTCTTCAAGGTGAATAACTGAGCCATTTATCATACTTTGAAGAGAAACCATAACTAGCAGACATCATTAAACCAGCAAGAGGACAGCTCACCTCTTCCTGGGCATTGCAAAAGTTAGAAAAACCCACAACAATGCTAATACAGGCCTGCTCTCACTGCTCTTTTTATTCCTATAATCTCTTGCTGGAGGGAATCTGCCCGATCCCCAGCCATGCCCCTCAAAACATATCTGAAGCTTCTCTCGCTGCCCATTGAATACCTTGAGCAAGAGCACAGAAGAATGTGTAGACTAATCAAAACAGAGTGTAATCTTTCGATAATATATTGGCCTGAACCACTTACAATATCTCCTGCATAGCTCCCATAATAAATCCAATATTCTATGTTGCCAGCTGCTCACCCCTCCACTGACCCCTGCTAATGTATATGTCAGAGTTAATTAGGAGTTGAAGGGGTCTTAGACACAATTGCACATCTTAAGATCATAAACTTGAGGCTTGATGCAAACATGCACAGAAGCAAGCGTAGGGAATGCTTTCCAGGACAGGGAATACATGCATGGGACAGCTATCCCAGGAGGAGAAATGGATAGAAAAAGAGCAAATAAACTCAAAAAGACCCAGACTAAAAATATACATGTGAATGAAAGCACTGAATCCAGAAGAACAAATCTGAACACTATGTGCAGTCTGCGGGTAATGCCAAGCAGGAAATGGTACGAATGGGCGGGGTGTCCTGGTCTGACGTCAGATTTGATCTTTCTAACGGATGCAAACTGGCACTTCCTGTTCTCCGGGCTAATAGCCCCGGGCTCCATTGCTAAATATAGGCACCTATGATATTTTTTAAGTCCTTCGAACGCTTGATCCCGAGCCCATACTTCTGGGAATTGTCACGAAAAAACGAGTTCCGATCGTTGAGGATGAAGCTAAGGTTTGTTAATTCTTTGAAGGAGTCCATGAAAATCCTATTGGTAGAAGCACAGTCAACTCCTTTCCCTTTCTGGCTGCTGTCGAAAATTCAGGCACAGGTTTCCAAGCAGAAGAACAAATATGTGTCAACGACGCCTGTTTTGTTCCATTGCCAAACCAACTGTTTAGTCTCTTGCTGCAGAACAGAAGGAGCTGAATTCTATTCAAGGTTAAGTTTCAGCAGTGTCTTTGGCCGCAGGATTGCAGTTGCTTTTTCCCATATATTAGTAGAACATTGCAAGCAGATATTTCTTGCTCTGGGGATCTGAAGCTTCTCTGTTTCATGCCAAACCTGCTTTCAAAGGAGATGATAAAAACATAGAACTCTGTGCGTGGTCATAGGAGCTGCTTCGACCCCCTCAAGGTTGCTTCACAGAAGAGGCTCCTGGAGATGTCTGATGGCTGAGAGTACTCTCCGCTTTCATAGGTGACAGGTGTCCATGGTCTTGGAATGGAACATTAGCCACGTTCATAGACCTCTTTTGTCTAGTCACTTGAGCTCCAGAGTGATCATTAAGAGTTTAAGACTGTCTTTGCAGAGAACAATTCACGTTACATGAGGGTATCATGTTTTACCGTGCTCAGACAACAAAGGTGGGAAAGAATGTTTCCGTGAAGTTTCAGTGCCGCAAGAAATAGCCTCTAAACAGGTATGTGCTAGTTCTGTGTCATTATTAGATACATGCCTGTTTGCAATTCCCTACCCTAGCCACTTGCTCTACCGCAATTCCTAAGACACTGCACCTCTCTGCTGCTATTTCACAAACATCTAAAAACTTGATTATTCGAATTCTTTGCCTGATCCCAGCAGCATCTCTGACTATGCTTAGTGCGGGAAACCCGTTGGGTAGCTGTGTGCTCTATTAGTGGAAATAATAATGCCTGTAACACATTAACGTTAGTTCTCTCATCTAATGTTTTTCCATGAAACCCCACCCTTAAATCAGCTGCCCTCCTACAAAAAGTGTCTATGAACCTTTGAAAATCCCAGTGATGCCAAAAAGAGGGAGTAATGAAAAAAAGGTGCCATCACACTTCCCCCTTAGTCATCCATGTGTCTTTTTGAAGAATGCTTTTTATGGAAAAGCTATCAGATGGACTTAGACAAATTTAGAACATGACCCACCATACTGTCAAAAGGTTTCATCCATTTACCTTGACATCAATCACAAAATCTGTTCCACTAAATTCAATAAATTTTTGTTAAAGGGCGTTCTAGCAGCATGCCTATGATTTGTACTGAAAGGTTGAGAAGCCGGTGTTCTAGCATTGAAGGAGTCATATTGAATAGTTTCCTTGACCTAATCTCAGGCTATTCTCCCAAGCACCGGCACTGGGATGACAGATAAGGATGTTTAGGGATATGTGAAGAAGGTCCCAGGAATAAGTCTGCCATGGTCAAAACAATGCCTCCAAAATCATGATCCTGCTCTGACTTCTGAACATTGTTTTATGCAACTTTTGAATGAAATAGAAGACATATAATATGTGACCGAATCGACACAGCAAAAATCGGTCTTTGTGCCACCCCCATTTCTCCCTGCACTTTGTCTTGAGTGTTTTTAAAGTATTCCTCACCACAACAGTCCATGCCCAAAGGAGAAGACCATTTCCCACCTAAGATTTTGTGTGCACTTGTAAGGGTTCATTTTCAACTTGCTGATTTCGTTTGGCAAGTAGTTCTTTAATCCTGCCTGTGGCTTCCTGGCAGTAAGATGTCACAATGTATCACTCGTATGCACTGCTCCGTGGCATCCACCAAAGAAGGTTACTTCCCAGAATCTGTAGTTTCCCTCAAGCTTCTGCATTCCAAAAGGCTTCCATTTTGCTTGGCCCTTACCATTTATGTGGCAAATCTGCAAAGATCTGTGTAAATACATTATTGCAGTGCTGTTGTCCACTCTGATCAAGACTGTTTTTGCCACTTGAGGAAGTTGGTGCACACTTGTCTTAAGAGCACTCTTTATCGATATTGAGTTATGCCCTAACTCTCTCTGAAGCGCCGGTCCTTAACTCGGCTTCAGATGGAAAAGAAACAAAGGGGAGTCCCTGCGCAGGACTGTGCTCTTTTAGGAATCTGGGGGAGAAGCAGGCACCTTTTTTTTTTTAAACTGAGCGGCATTTGGATTTTGGATATGAAAATTGAAACTATTGAGAAGCAAGGGCCCTCTGGACTGGTCTTTTTCAGTGCTTGGGTTCATCAACCGATTTGATCCAAGGCTGACAGAAGGATAGACGGCCTTACGGCAAGAATTTGTATCTGGAAGCATAGTACATTTGTCCACTTATTTTTGTCAAGAAGAACGTTGGGTATGGAGTCTTTCTCTCTAGCACTGTTAATTACAGCTTAAATAGACTGCAGTGTTATCCTTCCTTAGCTCTTTAAACTCGCTGCATCTGGAGGCTGGGCACCATCAAGGAAAAATATTGGGTGGCTGAGGGTAAAGTATTGTTTGTGATCCAAACCAAAGCAACCGGCCCCATACGTAATGATGAGGGTTCTCAGGGTGAGGTCTGTAGTTTTATTTTATTTTATTTTACAGATTTTTATATAGTGCGAACTTGACACGAATCGGGTATCAGAGCGCTTTACATAGCACCAGTTGCATTACATGAGGACACATACATTTTTTTTTTTAAGGCACAGGGAGATTAAGTGATTTGCCCAGAATCACAGGATGTTCAGCGTCATTGCCGAAACTCGAACCCAGTTCCCCAGATTCGAGGTTGACTGTCCCAGCCGTTAGGCCAACGCCTCTCCCCAGCACCCTGGCCCTCACCCGTCCCACCGCCCGCAGCACTCCCTCCAGGAGTCGCTACTGCCAGAGCATACGCTGATCGTCTTCTTTAGCGTTAGATAGGCTGGTGGAAGATGGGGCGAGCTGATAGCGGTCTTGCCAGAGAGCTCCCGCTTCGATACATATACAGAAAATCCCGGCTTTCAGAAGATGCTAATGAATAACCACACGATCTGAGCTTTAGCTTTTTTAAATTCCTGTATCTCCTCTTTAAGATGTTAAAGAAAGAATTAGGGCAGCAGACAATCTCAAACACAGCTAAATTTGGCAGTAGCTGCTTTTTAATCTGTCTTGAAGTATTTCGCTGTAAATCAATGTGGATCTTATGTTCATCAACATTCATCTAATGTTGGTTAGTTTCACAGAATATACTGACTCTACACCAGCTACTTCCATATAGCTCTCTACACGACTTGGGCCCAGCGTTGACAAAGTGGGCCAAGCCACATGATGATTTTCTCACAAGCTTTGTGACTATGCTGTTTTTTACTCACTCTTTTGATGGACACTAGACAATCCAAGAAGTTGATTTTGTGCCCTTCCGGGGGATTATGCACCCCTTTTCGCACTCTCCGGGCACTGTAGTATAAGACAAGGGGATGCAGTATGCAATCCCTTCTGTAATACTGATAGCACTGGCACACATAAAGTATTGCCTGTGCTAGCTTGAGAACCCATTCCCTCATTTGCAACTGGTTGTGGACCCATGCAAATTAGTCAGGGCCGGACTGGGAATCAAAACCGGCCATGGCAAAGTGCTCGACCACTTGGGGGGGGATGTGCGTGGGGGGGTTCGGCGGGGGTGCCGCGCTCTTTTCCGGGGCTGTTTTTCAGCCGATTTTGCTGCAAAGCCTGTAACAAAATCGGCCCCCAGGGGCCCAAAACCGGCCCCACCCGTGCGGCGCACCAGGGGATAGCCCGGTGCCCGCTATGGCCAGTCCGGCCCTGAAATTAGTTAATCACCTTGCCTCTGTACACACATGCAATTACGGAGCAGATGCAGAGGCAAACAGACCCTTGGGAGGTACACAAAGAGGTGTCACCCTGTCAGTGTGCCCTGTGAGGCCAGCCCTCTCTATGGAGGAAAGGGTGTCCCATGGACCCTTCAAACATCCCCCTGCAGGGGGTGCAGTCACCCCCTGCACCGGTCGGCAAGGGGATCTCTGCACCCTCTTTCAACAAGCAGGCGCTGCTGTATGCACTGTGTAACACGGAGCGGATTGTAAGCACCTGCTCCATCTTTCACCGAATGCAGTAGCCCTAGATCAGGTGCGAGTTTGCGGTTCCCCTGGGGCAGCACTTTCATGATGATAGGGCGCACTATCCTGGTGTGCACCTTTTAAAAGCTGCGTCGTTGAGCAAATCGGCTGAGTACACCCTATGTATAATACGGGCCCGGGTGCTTGATCTTGTACCTGTCCTGAAAATTCCCAGAAAATGTATGTTTTCACAATTTGCAATATTACATTTGTGAATAGTATCTCCATTGCACTGGTCCACAGGTTAGTACTCTATTGAAACGTATGACAGTTATTCTCTGACAACGTCATAGAAAATCCGTCTCGACTGTTGACGAATACAGATGTTTAATTAGTGGTCTGTCTTTAATTGGTAGCGCAAGCAATCTCACTATAAATACTTCTGGTCTTTGCTTGTAGTCTGGCGTGCCTTCTCTAAATATTTTCATTTAGCTTGATTTTATTGACAGTATTCCACCATACGTCAACTTCAGAGCCCTTGAGACAGCCAACGGAATAAACAACAGTGCATACTTGCCACAATAGTAATTAATAAGGCGCCTGTATTCATTGAAGTTAATTTCACTTAAGTCACTCAACCTGTGTTTTACTATATGTACACATTCCCTGGTGCAAATTTAAGTTGACCAGCTATAAAAGGCTTCCATAGAATACATTCGGTAGCGTAAGCATTCTGAAGTTCTATGGAGAAGATTCAATTTGATTCCAGAACACCTCAGTACTTTTTATATGACTCAAATTGTGCCTTTTGGGTTCAGATGGGCCTCTAGAGAAACGCCTACATATTAACCAGGACATACATTGGCTACTGTCGGAGGAACAGACATCTGCAACTGTAGCCAGTAAAAACCATGTGTAACTGGTCAAATGGAATATCCACCAGGCTGTGAGTTAAAAAAATTGACTCGAAATAGAATTCCACTGGATGGTAAAAATGTATTTGTGCCATAAATTATATATCTGCCTACCGGTGCTGGAGAGTGGAGAGATGCTGGAGGAAGGATCACAGTCACCCAAAAGCAGAGAGTAAGGATGAGACACTGAGATGGCCCCACACACAAGCCTTCCCACAAACCCAGCAGCAAATCCTGATCAACTGTGATTGAAATCTTCTAATATACCAGTCGAAAATGGATTATATTAAGACTGCAGGGTTTTGTTTCTAGATTTAGAAATTGTAACACGGCATCATATCTCATCTTGTTCTTTGTGTTAACGTTTTGTATATAAAATTGAATATTTTAAATAAGGCTATTTAAATCAAACAACCATTAAAAAAAAGTTTTAATGTAGACGAGGAAGCCACTCAAAAGGGTAGGAAAGAATCTCTGTCACCACCCACACATTCACTGCCAAGTTAGTTGACATCCTGCTTTAGTATCAATAATGATTTTTACATAAATTCTTCTTTATTCAGAGATTTTTTTTCAAGCAGCATAGGCACAGCCAACGCGTTTCGTTCCTCTTTTTGCCTTTGGGAACTTCGTCAGGGCAAATGGTTGCAAAATTAAGGGGCTGAGTTGGAAAGTCGAATTGGATACGGCTCAGCATGATAAACTGTACCGACACATAGTAGTATCCTTAGTAGCCGAATAAAATAAGCCAGGAGGTCAACGTCTCAAGTAGTTCTATTTCATACGATAAAATCCAGTTCCAAATAGTCGTGATAGGATCAGATCAGGTAGTTAGAGAAGAATAGTAAGAAGAAAGTGCCTAGTAACAGCCCCAAAGCTGAGTTGACACTGAGTTTAACCACATCATAGAATATTCCAATGAGTTCAATTGTAAGTCCAGTGCCGCGTATATTCGTACTCCCACGCCGAGGACCCCCAGGGTTTCGTAAACACAAATATGCTCTGACCCAGTTCGGAGTGGAAATTGCGGAGAGCCGAACCTGTGATATGGTGTCGGCTCCAAAACCCTCAGCGTGCGCGGCGTTCACCAAAGACAAACTAGCTTCTCTCAAAGATGTTTAAGAGTAATACGCTTTTCACTTTATAGCCATCATTACATTTTCCCATTTCAATTTAGAAGAAAACTTTTTGTAATGGAGATAAAATTTATGTAGTACGATGAAAGGTCAGATTTTGTGAAAATATTAATTCTGACGTGGTGTTTTTTTTAAGACAAGTTAAAGTATTTTTAAAACAAGTTAATTAATAACAGACATCGATATTTTTAGAAACATACAATGTGCACACGCCCTGCAACATGTTGCTTTGGTCTGTATTTTATTTGCCAAGCCATTGTGGGTTTTGAGGAATGTTTGAAAGCTAATTTTGTTTGCTATTTCTCTATTTTCTGATCTCAATACATGTTTTTTTTATTTCTGCATGTTTACAATGTGAGTGACTTTTCAGATGCAGCCATGATGTTGCATGTAATGTTATACTCAACTCTCTGATAATTTACATATTGAACTAAGGTTTTCAGTAACGTTCTACACCATTCCAGTTACGCAGAGAGTTCAGGCGTGTAAAAATCATCTGTCTGGCTTCAGATGTGACTGGCAGAACAGGATTTTGTTCTTTTTGGCTGCACCCTAATATATTTTCTAGTTTTTATGTCACTGGGTATTTCTAAGGTGCAGCTTTTGCCAACTACTTGGCCTTTTAGTGTTTTGTGCAGACATTAGTCTATGGTTGTGATTCATCCAGCACACAGGTGCTCCAGTAAATGATTTCCTCTCTGTATCACATTTAAGGTTATCTATAAGCAGGTATTCCCTAAGGGGGGGACTTGCTACATTGCAACTTAACCTGTGTGATGTGGACTGTGTAGGCGGTTGTCTCTTCTTCATTTGAGTCTTGCAGCCCTCTGCATTCCCCGTGTCTGCTGTCGTTCATTGGACGCAGAGTTGGTTCTCAGGTGATTGTAGTTTCAATAGTGCCATTATAGCATGCATCGTAGAAAAGGCCACTTCACTTCCATTTATGTAGTGCTCTCAGACTGATGTGACGCCTTTTTTCACGCCAGATAAAGTCTTGGCTATATTAAGGTTTCTTTAAGGTAGGTGCTCACTCTGATGTTGAATTCAGCTCAAGGATAAAACTATTAAAAGTCAAACATAGTCAGGTGGCACCTCTGCCGCTTTCATCTACTTTGTAAAAGTACTGGGGCATAAGTTTCTGCCTGAATTTAACCGATGAACAAGTGAAGTGAGAGATCCTGATTTTGTTCAGGAAAATGTAGGGGGTATTCCAAACGTATCCTAAGAACTACAGCATCAAACAAAGATGCAACACTCCATGTTACCTCCAAACTACTGGTGGAGCAGAGATAGATGAAAACCATAAATTAACCATGATGCGTTGAGTTTTCAAATTTCTACATGAACACTAAATCCCTTTGCACACCCCTGCACGCTCTCCACCTGGCAGTGCTCCTGCATCTGTCCGGCTGTACCCAGCACTGTATGTGTTCATGAAACATTGCCCCTCTCAGCTGCATTGAGTGCTGGAATAGAGCCAAAAAAGGAAAGCCAATAATCCCATGGGCAGGATATCAGAGGCCGGTTGAGTCCTCTTTTGGATTACCGTCCTCAAGAGATCTATTGCCTGGCATATGTTGTCATTCCAGTTATGGTGACATCCAGTCTTTTTTTTGTTAGACTTCTATATAGTGTGAACTTGACCCAACGGTATCAGAGCGCTTTACATGAGCACCAGTTACGTTACACACAGTGCTTTAAATGGGAAATTAGAAGTGCTGGTACTCCCTAATTAGACTGGGTAGGTGTTTAGGGGCGTGTCTGAGGGTGTGTCTGTGAGCCAGGAATTTAATAATAGCCACATAAGTAAGCTTTACTGCAGATGCTCAGATTGTCATGTAAAGCACTTAAATGCCCATGGGCCAAATTCGGGCAAAATCAAACTGCCTCCTTACATACGACATGGCAAGCATCAGCTTCTATGTCATACGTGCAGAGCCTAATTTTTGGCAGTTTGATATTGCGCGAATTTAGGCCATTGGCATTTAAGCGATTTACATACAATCAGAACATCTGCATTAAAACTTACTTTTTTGAAACCCCTCGTTAAGGGAGTTGTCCAGAACTACAGGATGATGAGCGGACGTCGGGATTCGACCCAGGTTTTTCTGTTCCACTCTTGGCACCTCTGACCATATTCTCATTCTTGTTGCGATGCCAATGAGAACCACTGGCGCAACTAGAATCAAATTTCAGGGGGGCGGGCTAATTCTTTCAGCAATAGGCAGCAGTGAGAAACAACAAAGCCTCATTAAAAAGCAATTGGTCTTTTAAAGACCTGTGAAGTACTCAGGTGCGGCTGTGTGTGCGCCCTGGAAGTTGTCTCATCCCGGGCTGCCTCACGACGGGGGAGAGGGCGTGGGGGGGCTGGAGCCCTTTGATCCCAATGGGCGTTGCGTGCCTGATGAGAACCTAACACTGCAGGAGCACTCCAGCACAGAAATACACAGAATGTTGCTAGCCAGAGCAGCACATCAACATGCACCATCTGTTGCACGTACCTGTACTTCAGGGCCTGAGCCCTGCTGCTTCATGGAGTACCGGTACAAAAGGGGGTGATTCGGGCTGGACTGTTCTGAGGCACAGGGTCAGACTGATTTGCATATAGCCATGTCTGAACTGGGGTGGCAGAGCGGGCTAAAGAACGGTGATGGATTAAACCCAGATCTTTTGACTGGGTGTGAGTGTTTGATTGATTCAGATGCTCCGTCCATCACCACCCCCTTTTGTACCGCTTCATGGAGTACAGGTACTCTCCTTGCCCGAAAATAAGTTCCGGTACTCAGGGGGAGAAAACTGAGAAGTGCCGGTACTCAGTACCGGTGAGTACCGGCCCATTTAAAGCACTGGTTACACATGGATACATTCATTATTTTGTTAGGCACAGGGAGATTAAGTGATTTGCCCCAAATCATAGGATGTTGAGCGTTGTTGCTGAAACTTGAACTTGGTTCCCCAGATTTGAGGTCGACCACCCTAGCCGTTAGGCTACATCCTCTCCCCGGTCTTGGAAATATACTAACAGCAACCAAGCGTGTTTTTTTCCATCACAAACAACATCACATTCTTCCAGAAGCTCCAGGTGAGAAAGCACAAAGAAATAGCCCTATGGCAGGATATAGTCTGCAAGGAGTGGCACTGAACAGGAAGCAGTTTCATATTCTAGTGAAACAGATGCTCTCAGTGGTTCCATCTTGAGTCATGGGGGAAGAGAGACAGTCTGTACAGAGACAAATTGACTGTCCAGAGAAGCAGGCACCAGGTGTGTTTGAACTTCAATCGCGCCCAATGCCATTGGTTAAGTTGAAGCGCTCTACCTTGTAGCATACAAGCAGTGAAGAGGGATGTTATGTCCCAACACTGTATGGAAGGTGCATATAGCAAAGTGAATCACGACACGTCTGTAATGGCAGCATTCTCTCGCTGATGTAATAGTAAGTAATCCAATGCTTTGAAGCCCCTCGTAATAAAGTTGGCAGCCTCCGGGTCCACCTTCATTGCTTTTCCTTAAGCAGATATTTCATAAACGGGCTATAACATTTAAAACCGTTTGGGGGTGTTGAGTGCGAAGGGTGGCTTGTTTGTAGATAAAAATATACTCTGGAATTCCAGTTCAGGTCTTCTGACAGGTGAACTCACAAGCAATAAACTTCAAATGCTGTTCCCTATGAGAAATGGTTTCCTTCCTGGTAGTGGAAGTCGGCTATCTGCTTTATACAAATATTTCAGGCTGGCCAATGGGATTCTGCACTGCTGTGGGCCATGATTCACTTACAAATGCGCTCAGCTTCCGGTTTCAACAGCTCTTATCAGTCGCAATGCGCACCGGGCTCGAAGACCTTTGGAATCAAACAGTTTTCATGTTTGCTGCCTGTCGTTATTATTGCACGCACTGCATGAAGAATTAGTTTACTTTATGTTTTACGGGGGAAATCTGCCTTACAAAAAGACACATTTTCAAAGCTAGTTTTTAAGGGCAAATGGTGAAGCTGTTTTTCTAAAAATGTAGAAATCAATGGTTATCTAATAGAGAAAAAAACAGCTATGCCCCGTGTTGTTTTATTGCTTTTGTGATTTATGAGTGAAGCATGTTTTAAAATGGCGGCCAGACACAAACAGTAATTGCTAAGCAGTTTGTCACATGATACCACCTTGCTCCATCATTGGCCTCATAGATAGAAATCAGAGATTGACCTGTCCAGGCCAAGGTTGCTGAGAGCGCCTGACTGGAGGAGCAAATACATTAATATCTTGTACTATAAAGGAGTCCTGATTTGACCTCATCTTTGGTAAAAAGGAACAGAGTGGTTCGTTGATAACTGGCAGTCAGAAAAGAGTTGTCCTCATTACTGAAAAGCATGGTCCTTATGTCTCTTTAATCCATCACCTTTCTTCTTCTACTTCTTTCTGTGTCACCCACTCACCCCTGTTGTCTTGCTTCCTACTGTTTCTATTTACTCTTCGGATCTGATAAAAAATTTCACTGGAGGCCAGTTTTGGTATGCCAGCAAAAAAGTGTCCTTTCCTAAGAAACCTTTCTCTTCACTCGAACTTCTCATCCCACACTCTGAGTTGGACTATTGTAGTAGATTGACATATTCCTTTCTGTCTGAGTTTTTTAAAACCAGTAAATGGTCTAAATTTAAAAATAAGTTGGGCGTGCTTTAGTTGGTCGCTTGTCATTCTTTTCTCACAGCAGTCAAAGATCTTGGCTGTTGGAGCCTATTACCAAATCAGTTTCAAGCAATATTTCCTATAAATGGATCTATTTCCCTAAACTATACAGTTGCGTGCATTCCATGCTCACCAAGGAGTGATCTCGGATTACTTTTAGGCTGTTGAGGGCTGAGGGTGGGTCCTTTAAGGGGCCATTTAGTGAAGAGATAAGAACGGTCCTCTTTGACTGATCCTTTGTCAGCAATCACAGTGTCATCTGTTCATGCTGTTATGATCCCTTCTTAAAATATACAATCCGGAGTACAGGATAGATTAAGTGGTAGATTTATTAAAGCAACTAGTCAGTATTGCTGTCCACTATCAGCAGCCGCCCATCTGCCAGCAGCCTCCCATACAACTGCCCATATCATAACATTTCCATAGAATCAGTTCTTAAAGAGACAGTGCACGAGAGTTCTACAATTCTTGTTGAACATTAAATGTAAGACATGTTCCCACGGATAATGTCACCATGCAAATGAATGAACGCCCCCCCCCCCCCCCTTGATCTCGCTGCTGCAATTCTTTTTCTAGATGTAGCCAAGCATGGCAGGGCCTTCTAAAATACCAACGTGCTCCAGGGGCACAAGTAGTGGGAGCAGACACCCGGAATGCCCGCAGAACCCTTTCTGTAATACACCTCTGGGTGGGGGTCGTGATTTTGCAAGTGCCTGAGATGATGGTTATGGTCGGTCCAGATGGTCTGTAGCCACTTTTGTGCACGATACATAATCATAGTCAGTACCAGGACGCAAAATATAAAGACTTAAAGCTTACCAAAAAATCGAAAATGCTCTTTTTATCTAACAGCACCCAGAGTTGCTGGCTATGCTTTATTTTGAAAGCAACGTTTTTCTGCTGACTAATCTGTCATGCATTCATATGTACCTTCCATATTATTAAACGTATGATTACTACAAATCAGTAAAAATGTGCAGGCCTTTTTGCCAAAAAAAGCGAATAATGGATCCTTTTCATGAGCCAAATAGGCGCTCAATGTGGGCACAGTGCTGAGAAGCCCTATCACTGACTGCGCAGGAGCTATAAAAATAGGCTTCTTGGTGGCAAGTCAGACTGCAATAATAACACAGTAAAAGCACCGTAGATGCATTTACAGTAAAAGTACAAGAACCATAGATGCATCATAACTGTGTGTTCAGCGCAAACAAGTGTGACGCCAGTTGTTGGGCTGCAAGGGAAGGTCGACAGATTCACCAAGCAGCAGCTGTCGGCTAATTACCAAATTGACCAAATATGACGTGCAGCTGCCGGGGCCTATTTGTCTGGTCTGATAAATACCGCCTGCCATATTTTTTATTTTGTCAACTGTGAAGTGTGTGTAGATTGAGAGGGTGTCAACAGTACGCCAGTCTGCGGAAGTGCGTGTCTGGCGCGCTCTCCTCAGAGGGGGGAGGGAGCACGCGGCCAGGGACTGTTCCAATGATGACCGTGGCCCGGAGCCCTCTGCAGCCGTAAATCTCTTTGCCAGGCGCGAACATTAAAACGCCTTCATTGTGTTTTGCAGGACATCCAAAGCCATGCATTAGTATTTTAAATATGCGAGCCAATTTGAAGCAGTGCTTTGGGGGAGGGGCAGTTGGAAGCGTGGTTACAGCGAGGGACGGTTCTAGTTTAAGATCTGCGTGATGACGTGGGGCGTGTGACGTCGGGGCGTGTGTCAAAAGACAACACAACTGCGTTATCTCCGTTAGAGAAATAGCACTATTATTGTTTAAATTCACGTTTTAGATTGTTGACATTGTACATGGAGTGGATGGAATCTACAAACATTTTACTGTGTGAAGTTTCGTCTTAAACCTTTCTTTAATGTGAACTAATTCTGAATGGTTGCACCTAATTTATGAAACATACTCTGTGAGTAGTTGTGCCTTACTCCGGGCTTAGGTGAGATTTATTTATGATTTTCTAGGGGTAGGACATGCTGAATCCCAGATGCAAACTGTGATTCACAAAACGCTTTTCTGTGAATACCTACACCTTAGTCTTGTAAATTCACCAGTAAGTCAGACCTGGGTATGGAGTAAGATGCAACTACTCACAGAAAAAGCATTGTGAATCTGACTGCACATCTTAGATAGGACCGAGACACAACTACTCACTGAAAAGGTTTGTGTTAATCAAGCCCTGTTGTTTTTAATGAAAAATCTTTTAGCTGGTATTGTCTTAACATGCACCCTTGAATTTATTGTCCAGTGGAAGTACCTAGAAACTCTGAAAGGGCTCCCCAATTGCAACGAGTGGAAGCCGGGTAAGAGGCATCCAATTGAATACCCTGCTCTCCAGGACCGAATGTGGCACATTTATGTATGTGTTGACCTTGTTTTTGTAATTTTCAGAGGTCACACTGGCATCTTCATTGCAGTACAAATCCTGGTTTGGTGGTGCTTCATTTGTTTGCAAATGAGTCACGTTTGGGACTCTGGGCTTATATGGGTAGTATTGAGCGGTGTTGGCTGCAGGGTAGATTTGTACTGTAGTCCGTTGGCGTCCTTGAGTGAGAGCGGTACTTCTAAAGACTTTTTTTAAAATCTTACACTGAAGGAGAAGTCTGTGAGAATAGGAAACGTTTTTCAAGTACACACCTCCGTACCCATGTACAGGCAAACAATAGAGCCAACCACATCTAAAAGTTGGGCAACCACAGCACTGCATTGGACTGCCAAGTCGGCCTACAACACTGACGGAAAAAATGGCAGAGTGCATCGGCCTATCAATTCTTACTTCCTTCAACATTTTGTGTCTAGGTGTTTGTTTTCAAATGATTGCTTCTAGGGTGTACATTTCAGAAATCCGTCTCACTCAAAATAACTGACTAATATCCACCACTGAAATTACTTCATATTTCACCATATTGATTCACCACTAACCTTTTATGAGCTTCCTGAATAGCGTGCGTTAACACCCCATCAGGGGTAACAAGCGCTATATAAATACAAACCTTTCTCCTCCTGTATCCTTCTGCTATCATTCCAAATCCAAATAACTGACTAACCTATCCACCACTTAAAATGTACTTTCATGTTTCACTATACTAATTCAACACTAATCCTCTATGGGTCCCGGAGTAGCGTGCTACTCGCTGAAAAAGCGCTTCAACGCCTCGTATGGGGTAGTAAGCGCTATATAAATGCAATTACAATACAATACAACATATTTAAGTTATTTTCTGTTTTCAATTAAGATCTCGTTTGCCCCTCAAAATATTTTCAGGTGTCTTCTATGTGTGGTCTCTGTGGATGTTAAGATTTGAGAAACTGTATCTTTGTGAACCTTAGTGAACTGTTCCTCCCTCTAACCTAAGTTTTGTTTTGTGTATTACAGGGGACGCGAGTCTGGTTGCGAGAAAATGGGCAGCACTTCCCGAGTTATGTTCAGTCTTGTGCCGGTGGCGTCGTCGTTTTCAAGACGGAGTATGGCCAGGTAAGAGAGGTAGGGTCGGTGCAGTTTGCAAGATGGCTGCATGTTGAACCAGACAGGAAGCAGCATGACCTGCAGGAGATCCCAGGACACCAGAGTTAGACAGGCCCTTTTGTTTACGGTGCGTGGGGATTTTCTGCTCTGCTGAAGAGGCCAGTCACCCTTCACATTCCTCAACAGGTCTGTGACCCACGCATGCGCTGTCACTCCCACAGATGCCCGCGCCAATTGAGGCTGGACCAGCTGCAAAATCAATTTTAACAAAACTCGACGATGAAGGATGGCGGCCTTCAATCCGGAAGAAAGTTTAGTAACCTTTGTAGCAGAACTCCAAGGGGAACATTTTGTACTGTTGTCCAGGAAGAGTGATCGGTAGGGCCCTGCACAGGAGTCTAGTCCGCTGAACAGTCATGACGCTCACTGGAATGTCACATATTCACATTTAGAACATATACTGTGAAATACTGTTTATGTTATGTTGGTTGCCTGTAGAGCCATGAAGCTGCCTAAAAATGTTGTGTACGGTGCAGGGGGGGGGGTGTCTTTCCAGGCATTTTCAGGTTTGAGTCAAAACAAGTCATAAAAGTAACTTAAAATTAATAAAACATGTGGTGAATCAATATTAGATGCTGTTGACATGTTTTTAACTTACAGGCATGTGATCCATATACATCAATTCATTGTCTCTGTGGATAGTTTAAAATGCTTGTTGTTTCTACGCACATTGTTGATGTTGGCAGGAGAGGTAGCTGTGTCCTATCATAACAATTAGAATTGTTTGGTAACACATGATTGGCGCCATTGACGTAAAACGCTAAGAGGGGAGGCTGTGTGTATTTGTTGACGATTTCCATAGGCGAGTCGATGGAAGCTGATCGTTGTTTGTTATCAGCTGCATACTGTAAGTGCTGAAGATGTATTTCCAACATAAAGCAGTGTCTAAACGAGAGAGTTATCTATATGGATTAAGTAAGGTCATCAAGAGACAACAAACAAAAGATATACAAGAAATTGCACAAAAAGATAAACACGTTTTTTGGGTGTGGATTGTGGTTTATGTGATTGATAAATAGATCTGAGTGAGAATGCTTTTTATCAACAGAAGTGATAAACTCTGTGTCTGCTTGGTATGGTACTAGAATATCATTGTCAGAAAAAAGGCTGACATAAGTTTGTGTCCTAAATATCGTTTTAAAAAATATTACCGCAATGAAGTTAATAATAGTGAATCTGTGCCCAATAGGATATTTGTGTGTTCAATATTTAGGGCATGCTATTTATGTGAGACAATGTTTATGAATACTGTATTCTGACTTACACCAGGTGCTGTGCGCTGGAGTATGCTAGACAGTGGCGGCTGGTAGAGGATGGTGGTGGGGGCGGTCGAAAAAACACAAAAAAATACTTATCTGCAAACACCGCCGCCACCTCTCCTCCATCCTCCTCTCTGGAACGTAAGCACCCAGCCTCACAGTCTCTCCCAGCCAGTCATGACGCTGCCTTACAACAGCACTGTGATTGGTCTGAGCGCCGTGGTTCGGCGCTCAAGAGAGGGACCGGGAGGCTGGGTATGTTCTCCACCCTGGCTGTACAATACAGCCGGTGGAGAACATACAAACTGTGCATGACGGTTTGGTCGGCCCGAGAGACGACCGGCCAAACCATTATACGAACTTATGATGCAGCCACCAGTCCAGCCCAGTCGCGCCCGCCCCGCCGCAAACATGGACCTTAAAGGCAGACTAAAAATAAAATGATAATAACGTTCTGTTATTATCATTGTATTTTAACTTTGCTCTGCTCTTAGGGCAGTGGGGCAACGCTCCTCCGCCTTAGCAGAGGAGCCGCCCCTGGTGCTAGAGGTGAAGCTGGGCTAGTCTTCGAAGTAAGCAGGTAAAAGGCTGCTTTTGTTTGTAGATACTGTACATCAAATGTGACTTTATTGACAGTTGACACATTTGGATGATAGGATTAAGTCAGGACAAATGCTCCAGGGCTAATGTGAACGGAGCTATTGTACTACATGTTTGTTTAAGATGTGGAGCTGATGATTCAGAGTTTCAATCTAATATGCAGAACAGAACACAACAAGCAAGGGTAAAAACAATAAATGTGTCCACTTGAAGATGACAGGAAATTAAAGAGATATGTTTTGCTCTATTATAATCGTTTGTGTTGTGCACAGCTCTCATTAGTATTGCCTTTTAATGTTATGGACTGTGGGGGGGGGGGAGTGTTTTCCACATGGCTATCTGGTTTTCTTCCGTATCGAAGCCTAAGCTTTCGTTTGGTGAAGATTTGTGTGTGCATTGCTCTCTGTTCCATCCCTAAAATTGTGTTCAGTGAGTGGTGTGAAGGTTGTGCATCGGATGCAACTGCAGGTGGGCCACAGGTGGGCATGTCAGATGGGTAGGGGGCAGATTTTCATTTGTTGAGTTGACAGTCTATATAAATGTGTCCTTGATAGCTTCAATCAATCGATCAATAAAAATTGTAAAGTGCACTACTTACCCGTGAGGGTCTCAAGATGCTGGGGGAGGGGGGGGGAGGAGGGGGGGGTTGCTGCTACAGCTCGAAGAGCCAGGTCTTGAAGAGCCGTCTGAAGGTGAGCAGGTCTTGGGTCTGCCTCAGATGGGTGGGGAGGGTGTTCCAGGTCCTGGCGGCGAGGAAGGAGAAAGATCTGCCACCGGAGGTTGTTCGTTGGATGCGCAGGACGGCGGCAAGGTCGAGGCTGGTGGAGCGGAACTGGCGGGCGGGGTGTAGAAGTTGAGTCTTTTGTTCAGGTAAGCTGGTCCGGTGTTGTGGAGTGCTTTGTGTGCATGGGTGAGGAGCTTTAGCAGTTTCTTATCTTTTTGCAACAATTAGATTGGAGAGGGTCTTTATTTTTATTTGTTGAGGTTGGCATTTTCCAGAGAGTCAGAGTCCTATCTGGTTGTTGAACTGTTTAGCGGACTAGAGGTCTTGCACTCGTTTGAGTCTTTCTTTCTGTGGATTTGCAATTTCCCTTAAGAAAAGGATCAATTTTAGGTTAATTTTTATGCATGCACTGTCTGTTGCGAGACATATTGTAGGCCTACCAAGAACATACAGGGGTCCATTGCTTTGCACTGGTTGTCTTTACTGTAACTCGGATTTTCTTGCTTCTTATTTGATGGCTTTTCCCTCAATTTTGAGTTTGTCACTCCAATGAAGCATTGTCTTTTCACAAAGTGTTTGCCTTAGTTGTCATGCTGACTTTAAAGATACAGCTACAGCGCAGTGATATGCCTGTCATGATGAATGTCGGTCCTTAACAAAATACTGTAAAAAAAAATAAAAATAAAAATTATAAATCTCTTTTTTATTTTTTTTTGCAAGCCCGCCATGAGAGTGCATGTGCTTCTCCCCTGCCGGTTGTACAATGCTTCATGGCGTGTTGCTTCTCCTCACCACTCCCGCCCTCCAAGGTGCCTTCTGCACCCACGCCCACTTTTATCTCAGACATTGCTTCTCCTCCTTGCCCTGTGTTGCTTTCCACCTCTTCCCTCACTCACCAAACTTCTCCATGGTGCTTCCCTCCAGCCGTGTTGCCCCACCACAGCAGCGCTCGTGTTGCACAGCGCAAATGCGCTGCAATTAAAAATAAAATTACTTGCCTCATTTTTCAGGCTAGGAAGTGTGTCCCTCTCGCCTAAAAATGACGTGACAATCCCTTAATAACAGCTTCATTTTTGCCTTTCCTTCATGGATGTTGTGCAGCATGGCTAACCACTATTGGCAAAGCCAATAGGTCCCATTTATGCGATCTAATGGTTTTGCCAATGTTTGTTTCCCCACAGAGCTTGGTTTGATCCATGGGTTTTTCTAGGAATGTTTTTTTATTTCTTCCAGCTCTTGTGTAGGAGGTGATCTACAGGTCAGGCTACTACAGTCGCAAATCTGTATTGGGTGTCTGTATGAGCTCATTATCACAAAGAACAAATAGGTGAATCTATCTAGGCAGAACACTCTGTATAATTGATGCAAGACTGCTGTCCTGAACACATGGTTTTCCAGGGGATCTTCATCAAATTATAAAATTTGGACCTTAAAATTGGGCTATAAATCTTTTCAGGCGATGGTTGTCCTCATGCTTACTTGCAAAACCCCTACAGATGCATATCATCTCCAATGGGAGATCCTACTTAGTGCATTCATCTCCGCCTGCTCTAATGACCAGGGGCAGTTTTTTTCCATCAGCAGCCTTTTAGGTTCCTTTGTAGGCATCGCCAGTTCTTTCCAGTAGAGATTTGTGAAATTCTTCTGTGGGGATCAGCTCCTTTTTAAACCATGGACAAATGAAGCTTCCCTAGCTTGGATAGACACCAGAGAGTCTTCCTTGAGAATTCAATTTCTGACTCCTTGTAGTAATCTTGAGGTCTTTTTGCAGAGACTGCATACACTACATCCAGGGTGCCTGGGTGAGGGCCAGTATTTTATCACCAAAACCAGTACTTTTCAAATCAAGGCTTGTTAAAAAATAAGTGCGAAAATCAGCAAAATCCAATATTTTCCTTGCCTTTGAAATGTAAACTTGATAAATGTGCAACAGAATCACTTCAGACGTATTTTAGAGCTGTCTAAACTATTTCTCAATGTTAAGTATCGCAAATAAAGGCAGAATTCTCATTCTAAAAGAACAGAATACAGAGGGTTTCACATAAAATCTAATTCAAGGACCAACCCATGGGTGTCTCAGAATCAGAAAACATGAACTAATGGCCAGTATTTTACTCAAAGTTCGTGGACTGAGAAGTTGAAAGATATGGTCCATTGACAGAGTTACTTGATCACCATATTTGATACTAAAATCCCGAAGGTGTTTTGCTGTCGCATCTGCCTTGGATGCTGTGTTTTAGCGGTGCACAACTCGCACTTACTTGCCCAAGGTGTACGTCAAAATATTTAGCAGTTCTTGCTCCAATATATTTAACTGTTTTCTTTAGAAAGAAATTATTTTTCGAACTTTCTGCTCATTGTAGATCCCATATTAGAACTAGAACTGTCAATGTATGTGGTTTGTTCTCTGTTTCATATCCCTTGCAGTAGGTTGGACTGTATCCACATGTGTTTGTAGGGCAGTGCATGTTCTGTCTAACGCCACAGAGTCATCCTCATACAGTAAGAGAGGGATTTGCAAACCTGGTAGGGTTGGTAGATCCTCTGTAATTTATTGGAGATCCTGACACCACCATTCAGCCTCTTTTTAGTCCATGCCTCCCTTTTTTCTATATTTTCACACACATAACTGTCTGAGCTCAGCACCTGCTGATATGTCACAACTTGACTTAACTAGCGGTTACATTTGTTGAGTTGGAGACTTGGGCTTTTTGTCTATAACTTGTCTATTAAGTGAAAATATTGGTTACATTTCCAGGAAGTAGATTTTCATACAAGTAACTATATTGATTTTTCTACGCAGCGAAAAGTGGTATTATCGTATCAAGAAATGTAGTAATACTTCACTGTGCTGGAAATCCATGTCTTTTTTGGAAAAACGTGTAAAAGAAAAATTTTACTTGTGATAATATCACAAATACCAACAGAATTGTGGCGTTACCATGAATGGCCTGACATATGTTTCCCATCCAGGGAAATACTGATATAGCACCTTTCTGTCTTCCCATAGAAGAGTTTACCACTGGGTTTTGAGTTTGAAAAGTAGGAGGGATAGCCTCTGCAATCATACCTATTCCGTCCCCAATTATCACATATCATATCTCTTTCTGTTCTCTATCCCCTTAGCGAATTTTGCAAGCTATTGCCTGGGAAATTTGCATGGGAAAACCCTTGGGAACGCTAAATTACTGCATATAACATGCTACAGGAATCTGCCACAAGCGGTGTTTTCACCTCGTGTTGTAATCCCTCACAACTTTCCTGGTGATTTTTACATAGTTGCCTGACGACACCGCACTGTTCACGCCAGACCACCAAAAGCGCTATGATGCTGGCCACATCAAAGCAATTTCTTGTAGGTTTTAGCCGTGTTGCACAGCAGCAGCGCCGCAGTACAACATAGCTAAAATACATTGGCAAAGCCAATGGCTCTTGCATAGTTGAGACAAATTTGGCTTTGCCTATGTTTGTTATATGCCAGTATTTGTGTAAAGTCTCACAAGCTTAAGTACGAGAGCTGCTGGTTTCCTTCCTGAAAATCTCAACTACTGGCGAGGCCGACTTTGGTATCACTCCCATTCTGCCTCCTGCCTGTGCCAAATAAATAAAGCCACATGGCTCAAAAGGCATCTTACGCACTCACCTGAAAATTAGAATGCGGTCTTACCGGAGCCTTGAAAATATGTATAACAGAGACTTTAGTACATGCATTTTCCTTTTTATTTGCTTCCCACTTTATCCTGTGTAATCCTGTTCGCAACAAGGGTTTCAGTAACCAATTAGTGATTTGGATTTCCTTGTTCACGAGCAGCAAATCCTTGCTCTAGGTTTTTATATTTCTTTGACTGCGAAACAATGTCTTCAGTTTTATTCATCACAGTTTTAGAAATGTTCTGTATTTTCTGGTAGTACTTGAATGCTATCCCTTGTTTCAGGTACACTTTCTAGAACAAACTTGGCCATCAAAAGATGGCGAGGCTTAATTTTGACTGCAAGCAAAAGTATAAATTATACTAGTTTAATGTTTGAGCAAATGGGGTTCAGATTTAACGTGGGGCAAGCAAATACCAAGGAATATTATAATCATGTTTGATAAAGCACTATAATGTGGGTTGACAATGACAATATTTCCCTTGCTTGATCACAACACACTGTGGGACTTACTCAACACACTGGCATGTCTGCCTGGTGCATGCTCTGGTTTAAGTAAAAGTTGGGATTGAGGAAAACCCACCAACCTTTACTTCCAAATCACTTCAAAAACTAGAAGCTAGAAGTGAGAAACCAATAGGGTAGCTGCTAGTGACTCATGTATTGCAGATTGCAGGCACCATGGAACTTAAGAAGCTCATCCAAAAATTGAACATGTGTGCCATGTACCAACAGCAGACTCATTTACAAGTACTAAACAAGCATTTGCAATGCAATAGGTCTCGCAATAGAAAAGTTTGAGCTTTTGATGTGTAAAATGTAAACATTTTTTAATTTTTGTTTGTTTTTCAAAATATAAAGGTATTAATTTTGTTATTAGAAATGCCAATAGTTATAAAGTTAGCAAATGTTACATCTATAGCATTAGTAAAGGTACATGTTTAGTTTTCCCCTGTCTTACATGTATTGATCTGACAAATCACAATGTTTTAACAAGAACAGAAGTGAAAACATTTAACATCTTTTTATGACATTTTTAATAAAGCTTGAAACATTGACAGAAAATATTTGAACCAGTTGTTGTTGAATGGTTGCACAGATTGATGTTGTGGTGGCGCTGAGTGATGTTGTTTTGGGGACAAGTGATGCTGTGGCGTTCAGTGATGCTGTTGTAGCGCATAGTGATGTTGTGGTGCCCCTGAGTGATGCTGTAGTGGTGCTGACTGGTGCTGTGGTGGTGCTGTGGTGGTGCTGAGTGGTGCTGTGGTGGAAGCGTGCACTGACGGCTGGTGGTGTGTGTGCCTGGTGAAAGCGTGCACTGACGCTGGTGGTGTGTGCCTGGTGAAAGCGTGCACCGACGGCTGGTGGTGTGTGTGTGACTGGTGAAAGCGTGCACTGATGGCTGGTGGTGTGTGTGTGCCTGGTGAAAGCGTGCACTGACGTCTGGTGGTGTGTGCCTGGTGGAAGTGTGCACTGACAGCTGGTGGTGTTTGTGCCCGGCGAAAGCGTGCACTGATGGCTGGTGGTGTGTGTGTGTGGCTGGTGAAAGCGTGCACTGATGGCTGGTGGTGGTGTGTGTGCCTGGTGAAAGCGTGCACTGACGGCTGGTGGTGTGTGCCTGGTGGAAGCGTGCACTGACGGCTGGTGTTGTTTGTGCCCGGTGAAAGTGTGCACTGACAGCTGGTGGTGTTTGTGCCCGGTGAAATCATGCACTGACGACTGATGGTGTCTGTGCCTGGTGAAACTGTGCACTGACGGTGTGGTTGTGTGTGTGGTTGTATGTGTGGTTGTGCTTGTGTGTGTGGTTGTGTGTGTGGTTGTGGGTGTAGTTGTGGGTGTGGTTGTGCGTGTGGTTGTGCGTGTGGTTGTGTGTGTGGTTGTGTGTGTGTGTGGTTGTTTGTGGTTGTGGTTGTGTGTGTTGTGCTTGTGGTTGTGTGTGTGGTTGTGTGGTTGTGTATGTGTGATTGTGTGTGTGTGCTTGTGTGTGTGTGTGGTTGTGTGAGTGTGGTTGGGTGTGGTTGTGTGTGTTAGTGTGGTTGTGTGTGTGTTTGTGTATGCGGTTGTGTGTGGTTGTGTGTGTGGTTGTGTGTGTGTTTATAAAGACGTTTTAGCTTTCAGAAGTAAGCAGCTCCAAGGCAGAACGCCTTTCTGTATAACAACTGTATCACATGTCGGATATTGAACAACGCAGGGTGTCACATATCTAATATCAACAAGCATGCCTTTGATCGCATTAATTAATGTATTTAATGCAAGGCACAGGCAGTCACAGAGTTCTATATTAACGTCAACACAACACGGTTGTCCGATAGCAAGGTCCGAGGAAATGTGTTCAAACTAGTGGATGTGGAGACAAACATGGAATGATGCGTGTTATCACCTATTTAAATGGCACTCACCTGTGGAAGGCACCTCGAGAATGGTGTAATCACTGTGAGTGCTGTGGGTCTTGCGTATCAAAGTGTACAAGATATCTATCGAAGTCTTCAGCTACAAAAGCAAACTAGAATAGGAAACCCGTAAAAAATGGTAAATTGCTGACCCATTAGCTAGCATTCTTTTGTTTTCTGTAATGAGGAATAACGAGAGCACAAGATGACTATATATACAAGCTACTTTCACCCGATGTTAAAGATCGGGGCCTTTGAGAGTCAGCATTTTTAATGATCGGTATGCTATGATAACAGTGGCAGGCAGAGGTAGGATGCACCAAAATCGATTCGCCAACGCCACAATTGTAAGGTAATTTAAAAATCCAAAAAGACAGTAAAGCTATTATACAATTATGCTTACATTTACCAGTGTTTTTTTCCATTTCTTGACATCAATGCATGTGTTGCGGTGTGCAGCAGCGGTCCTGCAGAATGTATTGTTTGCATGTATTTGCTGTTGGCCATATTAAGTGTGTCGTAAGTCACTCGGGTGCCTTTGTGTTACCAGAAGCCATTACGATCTACGCACTACGATCGCTGGGTCTGGTGGGCACTGGCAATTTCCTCGGCTCACCTTTGGGTCGTATTACCACCCATCGCTGATGCTCAGTGGCGTGAGTAGGTGTGTGAGCTGGGAAGACGAGGCAGGGACGCGCTTCTGGCACATTGCTGCACAAGAGAAACTAGGGTTTGCACCATTGAAGGGCTGTGAAGATATACCCCGGAAGTCCACTCCCGCCCCGACATTGAGACTCTGGCTGAGTGGGCGGCTGTCAAAACGGTAACGTAGAGAACACTGTCTGTGCAGCAGGGGGTGGCGCCCCAGCGGAATGCGTGGGATGTTTACATCGATAAACTGTAGGCTACAGCACACGAGAGACTACCTGAGAGCTAGCTTGGTGACAGTACGGAGTGCTAGCAGAAGTGAACAGCACAAGCAATATGGCCGCATACAATGCAGTGATCGTAGTGCGTAGCGTATGCCACTCTTGTGTACATGCCGGAGCAACAGGTCAGCAGTTTCAGTGGGTGATGGGTAAAGCACTCACTTGGATATAGCCTTTCTCTTTACGTAATGTGACTTCGTGCGAGTTAAACTAACAGCACTTAGCAGCAGAATAAGGGTGGCAGAATAAGCCTGTTTAGAAAGTCTTAAGGGCATTCTTGTTTAAAGCAAGGTCATTGAGTAACATTTCCTCAAACAAGACATGCATGGGAAGTGGGGGGCGGCCGGGAAACTGAAAGTACGGCCGGCCGGCCGGCCATGAATAATTTTGGGAGGAGAAGCCGCAGAGCACGGCCGGCCATGAATAATTAGTGGAGGAGAAGCCGCAGAGCGTACGCTGGGAGAAGCCCTTTGATGTGGTGTCACGGCCGCCAGGCCGTGAACAAATGCAAGAATAGAGAACAATGGGAGGGGTGGGGGGAGTGCACGCGCATTGTGAGAGGGGGAGCAGGAGGTGAGCCTGAGAGTGGCTGAAGCAACATTGGAGGGCAGAAGTAAATGGGTACCAGAAGCTAGAGAACAATATAGATGGTGCAGGGAGAGCAAACCTGCAATAGCAAGGTGGAGCTTGAGAAGGACGCAGACATGAAAGCAGCGTGGTTTGGGGGAGCACACTAGGGAGAGCGCATCATGGAAGGGCGCAGGGGAGAGCCACACGGGCGAGACAAGGCAGGGAGGAAGAGAAGCATTACTAGGTAGGCAGATGAAGAAAACATGCGCTTTGGCGAGCTAAAACAAACAGAAACATGCACTGGAATATTGTGCAAAGCATCGCACACTGTCAAAAAATAACCACGGTGCACATTATGTGGTGGGGCAAGCTCGTATGTGGTGTGCGAGGCGGGCAGAAAGGACAGCCGTGGGAGGTGGGAGGGGGAGAGATGCTGATGTCAGATTAGCTGCGGAGCGGATCTCTTTCAAGTAGCTCACGGCCTCGAGGCCGTGAAAGTTAAAGCAATTAGGGGGGAGGTGGGAGGGAGGCTGATAGGCAGAAGGCTCGGGCATGCTCATGCACGAGGACATGCACTTCTTGAAATCCGCTTTTTGGGAGCCTTTTGAGAGCCTTGGGTTTAAGTAGTGGTTTAGCTGCATTAGACTCGCATACTCATTCCTGCGGAATGGAGTAGGCGAGACTTAAAAATGAAGGAGAAAGCCAGAAAACACATGCACTCCCACAAAGTACTTGAAAGAAAGGCGAAAAAAGTCCCTGCGAGTATGCAGTGGAAGGTGATATCTCATCCAATCAGTTAACTGTGAGGCCGAAATGCTCCTCTGCATGACAAAGACATGCATAAGGAGGAAAGCCACCAAATCAAAAGCAGGGAAGTAGCCTAGACAACAGAGTCATCTAACCATGAGCAAGAGTCCGACCAGAAGCCCTCTCTAAGTATGGGGAATGTAGTGGAGACAATAGTTCTCGCCATTATTTGTCTGTAGCTGGGACCTAATATTTGCCCAGCCCCCTCTCCTGCAGTGGGAAAGATGTATCTGTCCAAGAATTTGGAGATAGAATTTGCTAAGCATATACACTAGCATACACAATATGTATGTTCAATTGCACCACTTCTCGTCCCTGAGCGTTCTTTAAATGTAATTTCATCAAAATTACTTGCATTACATCCTTAGCACCCCATACGTGTATGCCCACGATGTTCCAGGAAATATTTCCGCTAAGCCTAGGACCAGAATTATGGTAGGACGAGGACGAACATGCCCTTCATGCCCACAATGAGCAATGAATTAGCACTAGCATTATAGTTGGTGTGGGTGTCATGGATTCCCACACATTTAACATGAAGTTACACCATATTGCAGTGGCCGTCCATGTCGAGAATTACCACCAAATGCTAGAACCGTCATTGGGCTATGGATGCCCACACTATTCCAGGACTTACCACCATTGTGCCTGGGTGAAATGCAGGTTGCGTTGGAACACCAGTGTGCAATGGATGCCCACAATATGGCAAGAATTGACCATCATACTGACAGAACTGCTGTTATTTCTTGAGTGAGAACGACTGTGTCATGGATACACACAATATGTTAAGAATTACCAACATTATGCCAGAGAGAGTTGCTGTTCTACCTTGAATGGGCACAATATGCCAGAAATTACCACCACCATGTCAGGCCCATCATTTTATGAGGTGGACAATAGGAGTTCTCACAAAGACGTCTGTAATTGACCAAGCTTTACCTCCTTTGTGCCAGGACCGGCATCTTACCTGGAATGGGTGTCACGCCTAGACATTACCAGGAATTACCATCATTAACCTCATCACTGCGGCGCGAATTCCACCTCAGTGCTGAACATTCCGATCACGGGCGTGGTCATGACGGCTCCCGGCCATCATCAGCACATGCCCACCATGACTCATGACGGCCGAGAGCTGTCATGAGCATGGAAGAGGTTAAGTGAGTGCCATCATTTTGCCAAGATTGGGCAATATGCATTCTCCCATGGATGCCCACAGTTTGACATGATTACCCCCATTGTGCCAGGGCAAGCATTGTACTGTAGTGGGTTGTGAACATTTCACAAGTTGCCAAGACTTGTCATAAGTGTTTCAGGACCGCAGTTGTAGCACTGGCACTTATTCTTTTGCAAAGAAAGCATTGTCCACAGCCCTTGCACAACGAAAAAAACATCCCCATTGTGTGAACAGGTTGATTCGTCTGAGCAGAAATCGATCCACAGGCAAGCAAACTCTGCCACAGCGACCCCTAAACATAACAAAACCCGCTACGATGGCAGATCAACAAGAGTCCTCACGAGTCACCACAGCTCAACTGTGACATTCACATCTAATGACTGGCAAAGTTATGGAACACCTACTGGCTTCTAGGAAACTTCGAAAAATCTCCATTTGCACATAAGGTTTTACACCATAAACTCATAAGGCAGTGCACAGACCTTCATGTGAGACTCTTAACACCCAACACCATTGGTGCTGAGGTGCCATTGCTGTGGAGCAGAGAAATGTTGCAAACACCACAGACTAGGGGACACGTACTTAGCTATCACTAAATGTTTATTTCAAAATCCTCCTATAATAATTGTTGTGCAATGAGCAAGTGCCCTTGTCTCCACCCGTACAACCCCGCCACCAAGTCAGTTCATGTTAAACCACTGCATCCTGTCCCTTCTCCACCACTCCCGTTCCAAGGAAGTGGTCATTGACTAGAGGGGCGATGGTGTCGAGTCTCCAACCGTGCAGCAGGGTCCCAGTTCTCTCTCTTAGGACAGAGTATTGAGCATGGCTACAGAACATGGGCAAACCCATTGTGCGAATCCTTCCACCGATGCCGCAAGTGGTTGAAAGTTTACTTTGCTGCTGGTAATTTTTTTGCCTTGCTGTAAGCATTCAACATTATTTATTTGTTTCAAACTTGTGGTAAATCATTTGATGAAGTGGTGACATAGTTATGTCCAATGCAGCTTTATGCTTGATACACTTTTAGATGGGTATTAACTCTGGAAAATCCCACCACGCAATAATCTTAACGATTGTTAAGTGTTATTTTCCATCACTAGGGCAGCAAGAACCATTAAAACGGATTACAAGATCTGGTCCAGCCACCTGAACCATGACAGTAAGATGGGTCCATGCAGCTTCATGCAGTAGAACCTGCGGTCCACGGAACACAGTCACCTTCCTCCCTCATCCCACCCATGTCTCCTCCGCCCATTCACCAACAGTTCACCTAGATCCGACAGGTTCCACATAATTCAAAACCATATTCATTTAATTCTGTCAAGGAAGGTCTTATGTTAAGTGGCGGTCCTCCGCATTCCAGGGTACTGTAATGGGGCAAATGGAGGTGTAGCAGTTGGTGTGGTCACAGGGGTAAGCCCATTTGTATGTGCTCTGCCCCGTGCCATCTTTGCCAGCTGTGGTAAGTGCACCTCCCCAACAGCACAAGATTCAGAAGCCAGCCTCACACCGCCTCACATAGTTGTGTAACTGCCTTCACTTCTCCAATCTCACCCTCCCACGAGACCCATGGTGGTTGGGTCGGTCATCAAGGTGTATGGTCATTCCAACTATTCTATGAATGATTCCTCTCTGCACAGATAGGTGGGACACATTGTGACAGGTCTTAATTTGTAAAAGAATATCTGCCGGGCCCAAAGTTTTCTCAGACTTCCTCCGCTGCCAAAGTTCAGAATTAACGAATACCAGCACTATCTAGTCTTGATTCCACCTCATGCCTCCCTATATACTCCTTGCCCCTTTAGCACTATCATGCTGATTTCTTCTCATCCCCGATTTCTCTATTTGTCAGTGTTTTTACGTCTTTCTCTTCCTGTTGCTTTCCCCCTTTTCTCCCTTTCGTTCTGCGTTAAAGTCAGATGATCAAAAACACGTCCCGGTCTCCAAAAAAGGAGGGGCTGTCCCCCCCTGCAACCGCTGGCTCAAGTGCGTGCTTGCATGTGGAATATGTATCATGTTCTTAGCCACTGTTTCCTCCAATATTTCCCACACAATCGTTGTATCATCTGCGTGAACTTGAAAGGTTTAAAGAGCGAAACGACCTGGCTAAAAGTCAAGTCCCCCATCTTCACCTCTAATGCAGCGCCCCCTGTGAGAGGAGGACATGACGTTGCTCTCTTCACAGTCTGCCATAGTTGTGCCCCGCACCAGACGCAGCACTCTCGGCGATAGAAAGGAAAAAAACACTTCGGCGACGAAATTAGTTTCTAAATGGAACCAGCTGATACTCCTAGCCTGAAACGCTTGCAGCCTGGGAGACAGATGGTACACATCAAGGGTGAAATTCCTTGTCAGTCACAAGAGCACGGCTGGCTTTTCACTACAAAGAGGCCTTTCTTTGTGCGCTATTGTATAAGCAAACAGGGCCGAGTTTAGGCCTCTCGGTGTCGAACATGAGCCACCTGTGTGCAGCAGAGCCCGTGGCGCAGGTATGTGTCGGGTGTTTGCTTTGCTCACCGGGCTCCGTGGCCTCGCGCCTCGGGTGGGGGGCATGTGCCAGCAGCAAGGTGGCTTACCACGGTGGCACCCGCTTCTTTTTCAGGATTCATTTTGACTTTGCGGTGATCTTGTTCACCAGTGAGCTGATTTTGCGAAGTTAAATTTAGACCGGCAGCAGGGAATGAAATACTGAGGTCTGTTTTCTTTCCCCACTGGGACAGAAGGAATGAAATTCTGAGTGACTTTAACCGCAGGCAAGGGATGTAGTTATCCGCAGCGGCTGTTCAGCATGTACTGTTCTTATGTCTGGCATTAGCCAAGACCCTTTTTTTAAATTAAAATTATATGTATAGTACTTATAAGTGCTTTCAGGCTGCCCCTTCACCACCTGATCTGTCATTGTGTCATTCACATGTTTAACACCGCTACAGCATACATGATGAGGCAATGGGTCCTCCTACTTTAGTCATTGGATAACTTCACTGTCAATGATTGTGTTCTGCCCTTTCATAAAGAGCACAGGCACACACAAGGCTGTTACCATTAAGTGCCAGGGACTACCACAACACTGTGCAGTGTTTTTAAACCAAAAATGAGTGTTGCATTTTTTCAGATTGAAGAAGGCCTTCCAAACAATAAACATTTGCAAAAAATAATGACAACAAAAAACAAGCATCAACAAAACCAAAAGGCTGGCAGCTAATGCCAGTGCTTGTTTTCAGTGAATTTAGAAGCTGTGTGTTAAGATTGACTGAGTTGTAACTAGAAAACGTCCTCTTCGGCGGGTCCCTCTCTGAACAAGCAATGGAGTCCCAAAAAAGGAATTTCATGTCTACAAGACTTTCGTTGAGCTAACTTGGATACTTGATTTTCTTAATTAGTTTCAGTATCTTTTACGCTCATTAATTGCCTTAAGTGCCTTTGGAAGCTGCTGTGCAATCACAATTTTTAGCTTGAGGGTCAATTTCTCATGTTTGCTGGGATCATGAATTTAAGGTTGGTTTCGGATGTCAAGCCCATTTCAGATAATTACATCCTCAGTGTTTGGTTTCAGCATATTAATATGGCTTTTGTGTAACATGTTTCAAAGCCAAACGAGTTTAAAGCACAATTCATCAAGTACACACTCCCCACTTTGGGTAACTATAACTGTGGACCTCCTCACAAGCAGATTAGTTTGGTGTTTTCACCTTGGACATGAAGATAGCTTTCATTACAACTTGGTAGATCCACAATCTTTACGTGAGGTGGCCAGTTGTGCGCTTATCCAATAGAGAACTGGCTGAATTTACGGTAAAGGACAACTAGTGATAGGGCATTGTTTCAAGCTCCATCACCAAGGTTCCATCTCAAAAAAGCCAATTCATCGAAGGTCTTGTACCTTTTACAGTGAAAACCCTATGGCACAAAATGTGACCGTTAAACATGTGTGTGTGTGTCATAAAAAATGAAAATAATAACCATTAGTAGGCATAATGATTGCGCAAGGCCATCTGCAGACCATGTCTATCCTGTCCCAATGCAGCATGGCTTCATATCATTATAGAGAAAGGAGAACTTTTTGTTCGCAACTGCGATGACCTCCAGTAACAGGCAAAACAGGAAGGTGCAGCCTCTCTAGGGCTGCCTGTTGAGACTATGCTCTTTAGATCGTTCTCCAGTAGCCATGATGCAGTTTTAAAAACCATGAGGTAATTGGGTCGTGGCCTGTTTGATAACTGAGTCAAGATCAGTACATCCATGTGGAGATCAGCAGACACATGGAGGGTCCACTATGGCAGCTGCTGAGCCACTCTTTCCTAGGTCTGGCCCACTCTTTTTGCTGCTTTGATCCTGTGATGTAGATTGCCACATCGACTCCAACAATGTTTAACTCTACAATGTAGTGTGCACTTTCTGAACAAACAGCTTCCTATTAGGCACAACCCCTCTGTTTGTGGCTGAGTGACTCACTATGTTTTTAAGGTAAAGTCAGAGATATAAAGCGGGTAAATTTAACCTCAGCCAAAACTCATAGCATTTGCATTATCTAAATAAAATGAAAGGAGGAAAAGGATCAGCAATTTGTCATTAGAACTTGCTCAATAACCTCTGTGATCCATGGAGCGTTCATATGCCTCAGTGTTAGTAAGTGATGGTAGTAGTGACGCACCATTGCAACTGCAACTTCTTTTGACACTCAGGCACTTCTAGACTTGTTCCCCAGACTCCCAAATACCTGTGTTGGGTGCCAAACCTCAGGATACATAAACATATTAACTTGAAGTAGACGCTGCAACTTGAATCAGGTAACCTGTTTTTCCATGATGATCTAAGACCCATCATTGGGCAGTAGTGTTTTTAAAAAAAAAATTCAATAAGATGCCTGCCGTATGGGGTAGCGGCATAAACAATGATGAAGCACTGATGGCAACGCTCAAGACAATTTGCAGTCTTGTCTAAACCTGTTCACTGTGCTCCAAAAGTCAATGTATTTCTGCTAAGGTGCCAAGCTATGGAGTGTCCGATACACACGTCGCCCTGCTTGTCCATCCTTTTCTTGGAATACCTGCAGCTTTAAAATAAAATTATCTTTCGCTAGGCAATGTTTAATGAGATCTGAAGGACAAACACGTTTGCCGATGCTTTCTAACTCAGAGCTTCTTCTTTTTTGGTTATTTATGTTCGAGCAACTGCCGCCATTTTGGGGAATAGCTGGTGGTTGCCCACTACATGCCCTGCTAAAGAGAGATTCAACCCTTGTACACATCCTGCAAAGGCCAACACGGCTGTAGATCGAGTACCATTAAGGTGAATCATGCTTCCACGCGTTAATTTACTTTCGCTTTCAAAATGCATAGGGACAACATTATGCACTATGTAAAAACACATTCTTTTGAGAGAGTAAAATGTATGACGTTATTAGCAAAATAAGACGATTTGTAATTCTTAGATAAAAAAATCGCAAATGACTATTAATAGCATATTATATTACTCTCATTTCCCCTGTTATTCTTCAAAGACATCTGACTAAACGGAAACGTTGAGAATCCTTCCTGAACCCAATCCTTACTAAAAACTATTATACAGCTGATGATTTTGTATCTTATTGTCTTATAGTCGGTTTATCACGTCCTCCTTATTATGAAAGTGAATTCACTTAATAGAAAAAATTTAATATATATATTTTTTTAAACTTGCTCAGAGACTGGCGTAATCTTCCAACACCAGTTTGAAATTGCCTGGCTTAACTGGGAATAGGTTTTAATCCTGGGTAAGAAAGAGGGAGTCCTATTTCTATTTCAATTTTGCAGGCCATGCTACACTGGGCCTGTGGTTGACATCCGGGTCAGTTTCAGTTCCAGGGTACATCTTCCGTCCAGAAAGGTACTCATCCACGGGGAAGGTCAGAGTTCACAGTGAACTGAGCGCTGAACATCTGCTAGCACCCTTGTAAACAGAGCTCGTGGCAGATGTTAACTGGTCAATGTGTACAGGCAGATACTGCCTGACAACAATAGGGTTTGTGCATGAGTGGGCAGTTTTATATTTGCAGACAACAATGTCTGCAACTCAAGAGCTTCTGGTCCCTCTGAGCTGAAGTGCAGATACTGTTTCAGCTGGTTCGAGAACAGACTTCTGCATTGGTGAAGTAGCCATCTGGTCAGCAGGAGAAAGTACAGTTTATAACAGAGTTGGCCAATGTCTTTCAGTTGGTGATTTACAAATAATACGCATTCTTGTATTTGTGTGGTAAGAAGTCAGGTCTTTTGTTGCATTGTAATATTTACAATCTAGTTGCAGGTCTGTTTAGATATATATCAGACTTTAGGTGCACAAACACTTGTCAGCGACCAAACCTTCCTCTCAGGTTATAATGTCCAACTTTGGGCATAACAGTTGAATTCCATGTGGAAAAATGTTTGACCCTCAAATTTATTAGCATTAGGATTCGAAATGTGTCAGAAACAGCCTTTCATTGGCGAACTTGAGGTCAAACTGTCTTTCCATAAAAGGAGTGATAGGAAAAGGATTCAATGGAAAGATCTAGAAGCAGTATTGCATACACTCACCTTCGAAACATAGAAATAGTACGAGCATCTGCACTCTTCATCGCGAGGATTACAGATAAAGGTAAGGACATATATCTGGCGGGCATACACATAGGGCTAGCACCAGCATGTACACCTAATAACCCTTGACCACAGACATTGAACTTGTATATGCCATCTGAATGCAACTTCAGAAAAAAAGTGCCCGAGAGTCTGAACATGAAGAACGTTTGCATGCATAACATGGAAAATAGAAATTAGACTATTACCTATAAGTCATAACTATAAACTAGGACAAGCACTGGTGAATACATCCAAAAGGCATGGTTGCAGCACTGATCTGCATATCTTTTTACACTAAGTACACAGATTAGCTCTAGCATCAAAAAACCTGTTTTGAAACTGGGCTTGCCTGCATTTTCAGCCGCAAGGTTTAGAAATGAGTGCAAGAAAACAATGCATAATAGGAGCACTCACTCGCCCTGTCAAAAATCAAGGTGTGTTACTAATGATTGTTTTTTCAGCCTCGCCTGAGCTCTTTTCAGGGAGAGCCTGCCCTCCCTAGGAAGAGCTGTTTGGATCACTTCAGAAAATATGGGGCTGGGATTTGCTCAA
Source organism: Lissotriton helveticus (assembly GCF_964261635.1). Classification (NCBI taxonomy): domain Eukaryota; kingdom Metazoa; phylum Chordata; class Amphibia; order Caudata; family Salamandridae; genus Lissotriton; species Lissotriton helveticus. The sequence goes on from NC_136063.1 coordinate 986,649,833, forward strand.
AATCTGTTTTGAAGTTCATAAGCCATCTTCAAACAAATGTATTTGATCAGGAAACTGGGCATAAAATACACAAGTACCTCGCAGCCAAAGCCTGGAAAACACTTTTTTTTCAAATTTGACCCCAGAGTGGGTCCTTCATGCACCTCCCATACAAGGGCTAGAGTGTCACTGTGTCCGTGCCCTTCCCCCTAATACCTTAATTACTTGTAATTTTCAAGACACAGGGGCTGATTCTCTGTGGTCCTGTAATGGCAGTTTGTGTTGTGCCAGCCAGTCACAGTGAGTGCTCTTGTGACACCAGAAGAGTGCCTTTGACCACAGTCGTCCAGATGAAAATTATGTTCCACCTTAATCTCTCTAAACCTACTAATCCAATTGTACCAAATCATAAAAAGCTCAATATATGGATCAAGATCTAGCTTCCGGCCAAATTTGGTGTAATTCTGTTCAGCAGTTTTTGCGAAAATGCTTCTCACTAAAGTCTATGGAAAATGCACAGGGAAATTTGCTTTTGGGATAAGGGGTGGACAGAATTTTTGAATCCCCCGCCGGCGCAATTGGATGAATTTAGTAATTCCATGTTGCTCTTGTAATGTGGAATTAATAATAAATTCTGCCTCTAAGCCAGTGGAATTAATCAGCACTGTTTGGTTTTTAAACAGGAATGGAAGAGGGACAAGTTCTTCTATGTTTAAAAACCACTGCAGATTGAACTTTAATTTGCAGTGATTTTTAAACATAGACGGACAGCTCCCACTTCTGGCCCTATTAAAAAAAACATGTTTGCACTGCTGGGCAGACCCCTCAATGCCCTTACATACTCAGAGTATATAAGGTGTATTTACTCTAGTATGTAAGGGCACTGAGTGGTATGCACAGCAGTGCATATTACTCTGCAGGAATCACTGCAAAGTATGTAAGGGCATCGAGGAGTATGTACTACAGTGCATACCTCTCTGTGCCCTTGCATACTCTGCAGTGATTACTGAGGCATATGTAAGGATGCCAAGGGGTATGTACAGCAGTCCTAAATACCAAATACACTTACATTCCATCCTCCTTGGCGCCCTTACATACTCTGTAGTAATCACCGCATTCAAGTGCATTTGGTATTTGGTAGTGCTAATTCTTAGCACAAAAAGCATTCTTGCATCCATTTTGGGGCGCAAGGATGCAAATAGCGCCAATTTCCCACTCCACCCGCCGCAGAATTACATGAAATCTCACGGAATTTTTATGTGATTACGCTAAATCAAATTCCACCCACCCCTATTTGGGACTGCCTTTGTTCTCGGCCCCCACTTGTCGGATCACCCTGAAGCTTCCCAGGAAGAAGCAGAAGTGAAATCATTTTGTCTATTTTTTTTTCTCTCGAAGGTTTAGTGAAGCTTGGTCAAACAGCACCAAAGTTATGAGCAAATTATAAACGCATTGTCTATGGAATAGCAGTTCTAACTGTAACTACCCAGTCTGTGGTCCCGAGGCCTAATAAGGCTCAGGGAGGGTGGCTGTGCTGCCCACCTCCTCTTTTTTATTGCTTTTGGCTCCAAAGGATAGGGGTCTTGGGGCCTAATAAGGCTTGGGGTGGCATGCTCCTCCCCTCTCATTAATAATAAAACTTGCCCTCCCCGGCTGATGAGGTCCCTGGGGGCTGTAAAGGCTTAAGGATTAAGGAGGGGGACCATGCGCCCCTTCCCCATTAATTAAATTATGGCCTTGGGGGATAGGGTCCCGGAGCCTTCTATTGCTTAGGGAGGGGCCACACGCCCTCCTCCCCTATGATCAAAATATGTTCCAGGGGGATAGGATCCCCGGTGCCTATTTGGGCTGGGGAAGGGGGGGGGGGGGAGTCACACGCGTCCTCCACTAATGGTAATGTATTTGGCACCGAGGGATGGTTACACCAGGTCCTCTTAAGCCTCGGATGGAAATTACCAGCCCCCCTCCCCTAATATTATATTTTTGGGCCACTGGAGATGAGGTCTCCTGTCCAATAGTGTCTTGGGGAGGGGGCTACGTACACTACCTCCCTTTTATAAAAAAAGAAGGGGCCATGTGAGTTCCTCTGGGCCAGTAATGTCTTTGGAAGGGGGCTGTGTGATTCCCCTCCCTGGTGCGGGTTTGCCTAATTGTAGGTAGTTGGCTACAGGGCCTGACTGCAGGACATTTACTGCACTCAACCCCCGCTGCGCATAGCGGGGGTTTGGCTTTATGCACAGTAATACATTATTACATTACTTAAAAAATAAAAAAAATGAATTCACTGAAAATACCAATGGTTTAAGTGACATTATTGCTAGGAATTGTAATTATATCTTAATTTATATTTGAAAAAAACGAAGAAATTCACTAAAAAAAACAAAGGTTAAAGTGATGTTATAGTTCGCTGAAAATGTCAGTGCCAATGTAATGTTTGGAACTAAAAAACACAGAAATTCACTAGATATACTTAACTGAGCTAACTATAGCTTACGGCCTGCCACGCACTGCTTATGACCTCACATATTAAATCACTCATGACATATTCTATGACATCATTTATGACATCACTGATGACATCTCAAATTACCTCATTGATCACATCACCAATGAACTCACTGATGACATCATCCGATGCTACTTTTGTACACATTACTCTCTAAACGGGTATGGCATTAGAGGTATGAAAATATGTACAAAATAGCTCAGGATAATATTAAGCATCATTAAAACCATCACACATACAACCCTTTAGGTGAAGTAAGCTTCTGTTATGTGCAACATCGACCCTGTACCCATGGCTACTGGAATTATGCAATTGTGCGGCCACAGCAATATTCACATAATTTTAGATGTGCTGCAGTTGCCACTTAATCCGTCATCTGCTGCATAATTTTAGCGAGAAAAAATGGTTTCTTGCTCAAACGGGTTAAAAAAGAGTAAAACTGCGATGACGAGTGTTGATGTGCAGTGGAAGGCTCTTTGCAAAGCTGTACTGGTCACCTTTCTGTTGATTATTGCTATATTTGGCTGTTAAACTGGTACTAATGTGATGCAACATATTCCCAGAAAGTGTTACCAAGTTTAAAGATGACAGAATAATAAAGTAATACTATTACAAAATGGGCCCCATAATGCCGCATAATTTGCTCTTTCTTGCTGCATAATTTACTCAATCCTGCTGCATAATTTGGCCCTCTCCTGCCACATAATTCCAGTGTCCTTGCCTATACCATACACTTCATGAGTAGCCTACCTCATGTTAACAATCAACAACACATAGATGGGTAACACCTATGCACATGGCGTTCAATCTGTATAAAACTGTTCAGAGAAAAAAACGTCCTCCAGATACTCAAGCTAGACAGCTAACTCTTTACTATGGACAGCCTTATGCCTGTATCAAACCCTTCACAGTTCGTGAACCTCTCGTGAAAAATTAAGCGGACATGAGTAGAAAAGTGGGTATTTTAAACAGTGTTTACCCTATTCAGAGTTTACCCAGTACCACAGTGTTTGATGACAACCAAACTCTCATGAGGCATACACCACAGATTATTAAACGTATCTACTAAAAACAGTGTTCACTCAATGTAAACTCTCTCTAAAGAAAGACTGCTCACTGTAAACACCCAAAGCATGAAGGTGCTACAGGTCATACTACCCACAGCCGTCATACTCTGCAAAACACTTTACAGGTAGCCCACTTTCTGTAGCTAATCAAGCACATATGTGTAAGTACCTAGTGCACAGTGTACTGTCCGATGTAGAAATCGTCCTATGCTGAGACGAGTACCTCAGAACACTCAAGGCTACTTACAATACAGTAGCCACTACATAGATTATTTGCCCTGTTTGAATCTTTTTAGCAAAACAAACCACTTGTATCCAACATACTGGACACAAGTCATCAACTGTCACCTGCACACACCATTAGTCCTGTACACAAACTTTCATGAGATACTCAATATCTCTACAGACCTGTGACCCATTAGGTACACAAACATTTTGTTACCAATTACACCCATTAGCCGGAAAGAAACGGTACAAAATTAGGTAGTGGCGTTGGATGATACTTACCTGCCACTATGTAAAGTATAAAACAAACTAATCTGTATTTCTTTAGTCCAAAACGCTGCGTTGGCACTGAAATTTTCACTTAACTATAACATCACTTTAACCTTTGCTTTTTTCATATATATATTACCAAGGTCCTTGTAATTATACTCCAATATAGAAAAAGTATACAAACTTACTTTTCAATATTTTGCGCTGCGACACCCTGGTCATGATATTGTAGCCATTCGATATTTTGTGATCAATAATTCCGCTGTACTCCAGGTCAATGGAGAGCTTTTGAGCAGACACGGTGCGGGTGTGTAAAATGCTATGCCCATCTAAGACAGGTGTGAATCAGTGTATGGAGTATAAAACAGTGAATACATTTATAGATTATGAATCAGTTTATAGATTAAAAACCAGGGAAGGCCGAATCAGTCTGTTGACCCTTCGAGTTACAGACAATGACATTTAAGGAAGGTAACACTTGCTAAGTCATGTCTTACTTGGAAAACAGCTGTTCCAAGAACCTGGGACCCAGAGAGGATCAACGTTCGGTGTGAATAAGTTAGGTGTCCAAGATGGCTCAGAGAGGCAAGCGTTGCCTGCTGACACTGGTGGGTGAACTGCCACCCTTAAGTTTGAATTCCAGCATTGCCAATTCAGCCTCTCATCCTGATGTAGGTTAAATTAAATACCTTTACCTTGCTTATAGTAATACCTGTTATTTATAAGCTATTAACGAAGTAGAGCATCTGCCTAATCTAACTCATTACTAACTCGTGTTTATTCTGGCTCAGGCCAGACGGGTGTAATAGGAACTCCCTTCTTGGGTACCATTCCCTAGAGAAGTACATTACCCTGGGTTTGTCTTCTCAACTTTCCTGTTTCCCCTGAGGCCTAATTTGGTGCTGGAGAATTCAAAGGCCTGTGAAAAGATAGGAATAAAGAAGCGAAGTTGACACAGGTCAGCGACTTCTGAGTCGTAACACCACATGAAAGCCTTAACCAGTGATGAGGTACAATCAGACCTAAATGTGTTTTGAGAACACAGGATCCGCGTATAGAAATCCTATCTCCATGCTTAGGGTGAGTTATAAATGGCAGAGGAGCCCAGGCGCCCTGGCCTGCCTGCAGGTCAGCCGAGGCAGCCTTTTGTCTGCCTGCTCTCTGTTTTCCTGCTGTCACATTTGCTATTACATTCCTCAAACATACTTTTCATGAATGCTTGCTTGGCCCTTCTTGGGGGCTGACCCTGAGCAGACTTGTGCTCTCTTATTACAATTCCCTGGCTATGCCTACTATGGAGATGAGAATCTTTCGAGGACCACCCGGCACAAGAAATAAGAGCAGACGAGAAGGGGAAAGGGGGGGGAGAGAGAGAGAGAAGGGGCTCAGCCCCTAGACAGTAGATGCCTCACTCGTCACTGGGCCTAGATTTTTATTAGTCAAAGCAACGCATAGGCAGACAAGCCCCAAATGTGCAGAGGTGTCAGCGAATAATACATACCAGGAGATCCTTCAAGGCTCGGATAAAACACAGGCTTCTGCTTGTAATATCAGCCAGCTCGCTGCTGAGGAAATCTGCTTTACTATTTGAAGACTCCTCTAACATGGGAAATGGTATCTCTGAAAAAAGCAGAAAGGTGGTTTGTTATGTTATTTTTAGATTTGCCAAGACCTTTTTATATTAATAAAAACTATATATGTATACTTACAGGGAGTTTCAGCTGGTTCTCTTCAACCGTTTGTCTGTCAAGAGTGTCATTCACATGTTTGTTTCTATCTACAGAGTTCAGCAAGAGGCGCAGGGTCACCTCACTCCAGGCATTGGTACCTTTCTCTGAGTGATGGCATTCTGTTCTTGCACAATGTGCAGTTGCGTACAAAAAGTAGTCCCTGTGTACAGTTTTGCAAAAAACATTCACCAACATTGTCAAAGCTCAAATGCTGTGCTTAATTTGAGCTGACGGTTGCCCTGGGGGCCACCGGCACTCTTTTTTGGGGGACTAGCGCTTATTTTTCCTCTTTAAAAATTCCAGAGTGCAAGAAAGTGAATACACACACATGGGCAAAAAGGAGGAAGAGAAAGAAACACCGCCACAAAGGTAGAAACCAGGGGCCTGCAGGAGTGAGATAAAGAGGCAGGGAGTGTATGGAAATGCATTAACCCGTTCCGTGCTCGTGATGGAGCCACTCCGTCACGAGCCACGGGCGCGCTGTGCTAATGACGGAGTGGTTCCGTCATGCCGCGGCCGCTCCGCCCACGCTGCATGAGCGGGCGGGGCCGTGACGGAACCACTCCGTCATTAGCACAGCGCGCCCATGGCTTGTGACGGAGTGGTTCCATCACGAGCATGGCGGTGCCGCGCGACCCCCCCCCCTTCCCCCCCAGCGCCGCGGCGGAATTACCGCCGCGGCCAAGGGGTTAAAGAGGCCTGAGGTGGATTCAGGGCTACGCAGCCTTGGTCGTTGACATTGTCACATTTAAGTACACTGGCCATGGGCTTCCAAGAAGCTCTCTGTGCACCAGCATCCACTTTTTCCAAGGTAAGCAATGGTGAAAGGTGGCAGCCAATACCAGACCTATTGGCTTTACCAATGCTGGTTTTAGAGTTTGGGGGACCACGACCACACCAAAGCTATGAAGTCCTACTTACACCATGCCGCCTCCCTATTCCATGCACATCTCTCTCTCTCTCTCTTTTTCATGACAAAGTGCTGTCATTGGACCGGACAAGATACTAGCATTGGCCCTTGCGTAGAGTGCTCCCTTGTGTTAGGAACTTTGCACTTCTGCATGTATTCACAGGAAGTCAAGCCGTCATATAGATTTCTCTTACTATGGCTTCCTGTGTAGGTATAAAATGGGAGCTTTCGAATATGCAATCCCATTTTCTAACGTCAACCTCTATTGTAAAATAGTTCCCAAGTTATGTAAATCAAAAATAGTCAGTGAACAGGAGTGTAATATTGAAATGTGGTTTTCTGAAGGTAAAATGATCACCTGCTACTAGTAGCTGAAACATATTTGTGACCTTACATATATGTGAAATGTATGCATGCCAGTACTGGTCTAGTCCCGCTTTGCAAACTGAATTGTCTCATTAAAGATCACTCGCCCCTGCATGATGCATAGCAGGTGCCATTGTGACTTGTACTGGCCACGTTTCTGGCGTGGCCAGTCACACTTCTGCTTAAGGCACAAAGGCTGTGCGACTGAAGGCCATGTCCTGCCCTAATCTAACAGGGTATCCAACATCATTGCTAGGTGCCTCATAGTAGGACTAGTAAACAATGGGAACCAGTATTGGAAGCTGGCACGTGTCCAATGATATGTCTGTCTCTGAGGTAGTAGCCACTTGGTGCCTCATGGCTACAAGTGTGGCAGATTTCTACAGAGGTATGTTGTGGTCACAGCCGCTATGACATAGCATGTGTGTCAGGGCACTATAATCGCTAAGTTTGTCCAGGTCTATTTTGGGTATTCATGTGTTGGTCAAATAGTTCACAGAGTTGGTATTCCCATGTGAACAAAATGCTGAGGTTTCTGTGGTTCTTATTCTGTTGCATGTTTGGTTAATTAGAAGACATTCTAAAACCAGATGGCTGTTTGGACCTGTTTTAGATATTTCTTTTTTGTATAAGCTCTCCTTACAGGTCTGCCTGTTCCTGTGGATTGCATATACTTGGAAGAATACTTATTTGCGCATTCAAAACTCTACTACGGCAGCCTTTCCACTAATATAGTTATATATGTGTTTTCAGTGGGGCTTTGGCGGGGTGGGGGCTTCTGCCTCTTAAGAAGCCGCACATCCTATAATCCCGCCACCCACAACACTCTGAGTAAATAGTGACTTTAAACCTAGTTAAATTACTACTTACAGCCAGCAGGAAATGCAATTCTCCTTTTTTGTTAAAACAACAAAGCAAAAGTTAATTAGGTGCTTGGCTTGAACGCTGGTCCCAGCCAGGTATGGCTTGGGGAGTAGGCAACCCTCTCCTGTTGGTCTAAGTCGCCTGCTTTAGCACTCTGTAAATTACTTTAACTAATTCAGGGGTGTCAAGCATTGGCCCATGCGGTGGTATATCCAGAGTCTCATGGCCATAGTGCAGGGTAGGAAACAAGCCTCCTGGCTGCTGTTTGGTCTGTGAAACACAGCAATAATCAGGATTCAGTGGGCTCCTCAGGCCTCTGGGCTCCGGTGCCACTGCTCCTGCTGCACCCATGGAAGCTATGCCCCTTGATCCATGCCTGATTTTCAGGATATACATTTTATTTAGTTTCTGTGGGCAATGAAATCAAATGGAACTCATTTATGTGATTGGTGTTTTTCCTTAGAATCTGGCCTGGGCTTGGTACCCCTGGATCTCCTTGGAGGACTGTCAAATAAAAAAAGCATTTGCAATGCAATATGTCAATGCCTTTTATTTATATGTTTTGGTAATTAACACATAAATAAAGGGCATTGTCATGTACAAAGTCAATAGCTCAAACTCTTGTAAATGGGAGACCTATTCAAAGAAGTGACCACCATTGTCCCGGGCTGCTTAGAAAGTGAAAGCGAACATGGCAAGCTGAATTTTGCAGGAAAGCATGTCGTACCTGCAGTAGGAGAAACTATTTAAAGAAAATAGTGCTTACAGACTAAAAAAGACTCACCATGTAAGAACTAAGTAAAGGGCCAGTCCTCATGGGAGGTTACGTATGAACATATGTTTCAAAGGAATGGGGGACTAGGAGCTAGCTATGGTCCAGTACCTGTGCTCCATATGTTAATATCAAACCAAACAGTGGGTAACTGTTCCAAAGTGGGCACAATAGTTGTCCACAGAGAGAGAGAATATGGGAGGGAAAAGACTAGGGGTAGGTGCTGGATCGGCAGTGCACCCGACGACACCCTCCGCTACGTTGCGGGCGAACACGCGCTAGCCTATGGAGCGACCCACAACTTACTATTATGTCGCAACAAGAGCAGTCACTTATTGAGCTTAGGCCACCTTGTAGTCATTTACAAGGGGGACCGCCTGTCTTTCTTTAGTGGGGTTCTTCACCCATTTATGTTTTTTATTCACTTCATTGGTCCTGAGGAAGCGCCAGGGATCGGCACTATCAGTTTGGGGCGCGAAACATGTCGACCGAATAGTTACTGAAGCACATTATTGCCTTAGCAGTAACACACAGCCTATGGGTTTTTTAACCTGTCAGGGAAACCCAGGCATTAAACTAGCTTTCTGTGGTGTCCCCTAGCCAGTTTTAAACATTCACTCACTCATTCACCCTCTCCTACGAACCCTCAATTTCACACCCTCACTCATCATACAGCTTTATCAAATGATCTCCGCTAAAGCGCCCCTTCGGGGGACCCGTAGGGCATTGCAGCTCTGGTCCGACAAAGAGCAATGCCCGATGATGAAGCATGACATCCCTTGGGATGTGTGAGGGCAACAAGAGACAAGACTAGTGCTTACCTCTAGTCTGTGAGGTGTAGACCTAGTCTTTTGCCTCTCATTTGCTCTCTCTCTGTGGACAACTATTGTGCCCACTCTGGAACAGGTACCCACTGTTTGCTTTGAGGTTACGAATGAAGACAAGGTGGTACTAAGGAGGGACTAACAAGCTTATCAATGAATCAGAAACCAGCATTTATGAAAGACAATGACACAAGCCAATTACAAAGATAGGCGGAGAGTGGATGGGGCTTCAAATTTCATACTCCAATATAGCATGGCTCACAGAGCAGCGCATTCGCTGCCCAGGCTCGACCAAAAAACCAAGGCCGGCCAACCGTCCTTTCCATTGTGTGAACAAAGCTGACAAAATATGTATGTTTAGGAGAGGCCCATTACCACTGTAGCCAGAGCGGCTCTTTACGTTCTTTACGTCTGATACAACATTTCCTGTATGCTATTGCTTTGGGGCATACGTAAATGATCTAGCATGTTCACACATTTTGAAAAGTTGAAACGGCACATGTAGACCCCAACAATAATGGCACGAATATGTGGTAATGACACTGCTGCACATTCCTAACCTTGCAGTTGATTTTAAATAATGTGGTAATGCCACATTGGTTCAGCGAAATTACCACACGCAGAAGGAAGTTGGTAACGGAGTGCAAAAAAACTTACATCGAACCAGGAGAGTATTTGCTCCCAGCACCCTCCTTTGGCTGTTACTTTTTTTAGGTCTCGCCTGTCGATGCGCATGCGCATCGAGCAAGCGAGACTATAGGGGCTCATCTACTCTTTATCCACACTGCAAGGAATCGTGGCGATTCCTTGCAGTGCACGATAAATTTAAGCTCAATGCGCATGCGCATTGAGCTTAAATGCGCGTGCACATGCCCCCAGCCGCCTACTCTCTCTCTCAGCCTTCCCACAACTCCGCCCCCTCACTACTTGATTGCACGGCCGCTAGGCCGTGCCTCCCCTACTCTCCTCCCCCCTCCTCCTCTCCTCCCATGCCTGCCTGCCTGCCTCAACTCTCCGCCTCCTCGATCTTCTGTAAAGAATAATTGAAGTATACTCATTAAACCAAACAAGGAACTTACACGTCTATCAAAGCTAAATTAACCCGTAAGAATAACACACAGCGTGTCATTCGTATATTACCAATCCTTACCGAATAATGGGACCGTCTGATTTAAAGCGTCCCGAGTCGATCACATTTTTTCAATGGGCTCTACACAGTCAGCGCAACTCAAGTCACTGCTGGGTAGAAGATTAAATCCAACGGGGAAGGATCACACGGTAAGAGGATTCCCTCCCGTCAACAATCCAGAGTAAAAGTTTGCGTTTAGGCGTTTGTCTCTCGCGCCATATCAGGGCTTAGAAATAGAGGGCGGACCAACTAGACTTAAACCGGGGCACACAATCCCAACTTTAGAGCGGAAACTAAAAAAGGACTAGCGCCGCGAATACCTCTAAACTCACTCATCATGGCAGTGCTCTAAGTAAAGTAATATATCCAAGTTTATAACACGCAAATACTCGAATATGCCTCGAGTTTACCCAGAATGAATTTAGAAAATCTGAATTATACCAAATATAAACACATAAAAATAAAATGTTTGTCCTAGTATCTTATTTATATACTTTCAACACAGCGAAGTGTAAATAATAGTCACCCCTTATAACCCAGTGTGTTGCCTCAACCCCTTACATTCTGCAGATTTTGTAATACATTTGTCAATTGATCAATACATAAAACGATTGATTTCAAGTACAGCAGTAGTGCAAAATATACACACAAACAGGTATATCTATATTAATATTCAAGACCCTCAACCCCTCACCCTCACCCACCTTCACTCACCTTCACTCACCCTCACTCACCCTCACTCACACTCACCCTCACCCACCCTCAACCCCTCATCCTCACTCACCCTCAACCCCTCACCCTCACTCACCCTCAACCCCTCACCCTCACTCACCCCCACTCACCCTCAACCCCTCACCCTCAACCCCTCACCCTCAACCCCTCACCCTCACTCACCCTCACCCTCACTCACCCTCAACCCCTCACCCACCCTCAACCCCTCACCCTCAACCCCTCACCCTCAATCCCTCACCCACACTCACCCACACTCACCCACACTCACCCACACTCACCCACACTCACCCTCACTCACCTTCACCCTCACTCACCTTCAACCCCTCACCCTCACTCACCCCCACTCACCCTCAACCCCTCAACCCCTCACCCTCCCTCACCCTCAACCCCTCACCCTCACTCACCCTCAACCCCTCACCCTCACTCACCCTCAACCCCTCACCCTCAATCCCTCACCCTCACCCACACTCACCCACACTCACCCCCACTCACACTCACCCCCACTCACCCACACTCACACTCACTCACCCTCACCCTCACTCACCCTCACCCTCATGCTAAACCCATTAACAATTCTAAAAGCACTAACTCTAATGCTGCGAGACCTATTGCATTTCTAATGCTTGTTTTTCTTTTTTTTCAATAGCCATGACTGAATCCTGTGCCAAAACCATGTCTATTAAATGTGATGTTTATCACATGAAGGTATTTCCCCCAAGATTTAGTGGACACATTTGACGGAGTTTTGAAAGCCCTGTCTTTTCTCTGTTAGTTAAATGTGTTGCCCTTGGAGGAGCAAACACATATCTCCTTTTTAGAGTGACACGGCAGATGTCTCCTTTGTAATGGGAGGTGAGATACGTGTACATGATCTAGTATTTTACTTGAACAAGCTACATCCCGCTGTGCACAAAATACCTAGTTTTGGCAACAAGGGAGGGTGAGTGAGGAGGGCTGGGCGAATGGGAGGGAGTAGCGGTGCAGGTCACCCTATCTCAAGGTATAAATTGATGGACCTGGTCCTGCATTCTGCACCAAGCCCTCTCCAGCTATCACAGTCCTGGACTTCTTCCCAGTCCGGGGTCTTGAGTGAACAAGGCACTCTACTTAAATGCTGCCCTTTATTGAGGCCGCATGAGTGACATTTTGAGCGTTTCGGGCCAGTCTTTAACAGAACAATTATGACTTGTTGATTTGAGAGTCCGTCAACGTCACTGGTGCCATCGAGGCTTAGGAAAAGGGAGTCTGGGCTGCAAAATGTGAGAATTACACCAGGAAAGCAAGACTTTTGAGATGTTCTTCGTCTGGATGTGTAGTTTTGGTTCCTGCTTCTACACCAAAACACACCGCCCTGTGCCCCGAGGGGATCAGTGTGCTGTGTTGTGGTGGCTGACTCTTCCTGTGTTATCTATCTGAGGCACCAGGATCTCCTGCCAATTTGGGAGATTCTCTAATCCTTTTGGGTGCCCACTCCTCTCATGGGTGAATTCTTGTGCCCCAGGCTCTGATTGCAGGAGACAGGATTGCTCTCTAGACTGGGGACGGAATGGCAGCAGTCTGGTAGCTTGACCGGTTCCCTGGGGCTGCATTGAAAGACTAGGCTTTGCAGAGTAAGCAGTTCATCTCCATCCTGTGGCCAGCTTTGTTCACAATGTAAACCATCTGTGCTTTCATTCGTCTGTTCTTATGCCTGCATCAAAAAGGAAATGCAAAACTACTATTTTGGTATAGAAGCAGATGTTGCATCCTACCAGATACTTCAGATATGTTTTGATGGTTATAATTCAGTTTGGCCCTAACAGAATCTTCTTGCAATCATGTTCACTTGCCTTTTGCGCCCAGCTGTTTCCATGCACATCTTAAAAGTATTTTCAGGACCCAAGGAAATGCAAAGTCTGCTCACGTTACTATAAATAGGAGTCCTGAATGCACTAGCCAGATCAACAGTTAATAAAATCATCATGTCTTCATCCGGTTTGCTAGTGAGCTTGGCGTTCGCTTGAGTCAGTGTGTGGCCCAGCAACCAGTCTGCTAGGGCTTCACGTCATGGGCACCTGGCAAGTGAGCAGAATACGAGCACCGTTGTAGGAGGAGACAGTAAGCCAGAGAAGAAAATGGCAGAGGGCCAAAGTTCCAATAGTATAAAATGCAGAAACCATGTGGTAGTTGGAAAATGGCCTATGGCTTCCGGTGGGAGGATTTTAGCTTCATACTCAGGTGGGGTGTAGGCGAGGGAGGCCTGAAGTACAGCATGTTCCTAACAACACTGAGAGAAAAAGAACTCTAAACTCCATCCCTTCCTTGCGATTCACCAGGTACAAAGGGAGACTGTTGCGAGCCATCAGTAGGAAATGTACTCGCATCTTGTCCGCTGGTTCATTAAATTAACAGGGACATTTTTATCCTGCCAATGGTGAATTATAACACCATACAGAAATGTAACAAGTTGCGTGAAATTAATGTGTATGTTGTGATTTATGGCGTATACATCCATGATGACATCACTGGCATGCAGTCTCATTGGTCCTTCTCTTCGATCTTTAGCTTGTTAGCTTTCCCGCTCCTCTCTGGGCTGCACAGAGCAAGGGAAAAAGGACTAAGAAGCGTAAAAATAGCAAGATTGTCTTAATATGGAAGTCAGGGGTTGACCAGATTGCCATTGGTAAGACTATATACATTCAACCGAGTGGATCCTATTATTCGGCAGTAGAGTCCTCCTTCCAGAGTCACAAGCTGCACTGTATTATATTACTTCTCACATCCATTGGTTGAGCTCTTAGCCACATGTAAGCATGATTAGTGTAGGGAAGCTTGTCTGCAGATGCACAAAACCAGTAGAAAAAACTACCAAGATTCACATGGTTCTCTGCTGGTGATTGGTCCATGGAACTAGCACTCAGATTCTGCTTAAGTTCATTCGGTGGCCACACATTCTTTTGTCTGGCCAATTCTTTTTGATTGGATTAAAAAATTGACACCAGAAATCTCATTGGCAACACTTTATTGAGACTGTACATCCCACACCTATTAAGGACTGAATATTTACATTTAGCAGATTTCCCAAGAAAAATGTATATCTTTTTTAATGTATTAGATTCCCTAAGAAAAACATTTAGTGTCAACATGAGAGGTACTTTTGCATAGCTTTTTTTTTCGAATACATGAGTAGTTCTACATCTTATACTGAAAGTTGCATTGGTACCCATGCAATATACTGTGCTTACCCTGAGGCAGAAGCATTATTATTAATTTGTCAGCTACGAAGACCTTTGGACGGGTGAATTGTTTTTTCCTCAGACAGATATCCATTCTCTCACATTTTTACCATCAGGAGCACAAGCATCCCCTTGCAATTTTTGTTCTCCATTAATACTAATTAGATTAGAGAATGTTTTATTTTAAACATTGTTTTAGCAACCATTGTTCATTTATGGCACTATAACTTCTGTTATTTTCCATGAACTGTCTGCTGGCATATTTAAGTTGCCGGACAGTGTGAATCATCTGGGAACATTCACTGCTGCACACAAACCTGGAAAATGGAAAACTGGAGACGGAAAGTATTGGTTAGCTACACTTTCATAAGAATAGCAGTAAAATCTGAAGAGTAATTGCTAAGGACTGATCCATGAATTGTTCTAATCTTTGTTACTTTGGGCCTTATCATCCTCTTACTTTTAGCCATCATATTTCTGAAATCTGTTTCTTCTGTTGAGACCCACAGGGGAGCACAACATGTCCCCATCTCGACCTTGAAGTCTTACGGCTTGAGATGATCACATTATATTGAGTTTTCGCTTCTGCCAAGTTAGAATGGAGAGTCAATTTAAGTAAGATGGTTTTAGACTATTGGGTAACATGACTGGCAAAGGTTCACTTGTTTTTTTTGTTTTTGCTGTCTACACAACTACCAATGCGAATCATTTTATTTTGGTTAATGAGGAAGCACAGAGAGTAATTGCCCTTATTTCATCTTTTAAAGAATACTTTCTCTTTATCTTCTTGGGTTTTTGAACATTATTCTCATGCAACAGAATACATTTGTAGTAAATGGCTAAGTAAAATCAGAGTTTTGAAATTTACAGTTATTTGTGGTCATTGACAAGTTTAAGTAAACTAAAGTTACCTAAGGTGATCGTTCTATGTCCTTTGCTAATTTTCATATGAGTTTTCTTTCCTCAAAAAACAGGGGAGAGCACAGGGACACAGGATACATTTGAAGGAATAGGTACCCATTGTCCGAAAAAAAGTGTTCTTGAATTTTAATAACGCGTTTTAATTTAAGATTGGTTTCTTCAGATTCATCATTCATCCTGTGTTTTTTTATCTTCCATTTTCTTTTCATATATTGCGCTTATGTTAGCCTTTTTGATCGGTCAATTTTTCTTTAATCAATTTAAATTACAGAATTATATTTTTTGTATTAGAATGGCGAAAAATTAAAATCCTTCCTAAGAACAAAAGTAGAAGCTTTTCTATGAAGTTAAAAAGTGGATGATTTGCTACTAAATTAGTCTAGGCTTCACCCTTACCCATACGTTAAATACCATATAAGCTCGCCACTGACGTATAAAATGAATATTAACTTTAAATGAAACTAAAGAATATATAGACTGGAGTACTATGTGCTAAGGTACTGCAAGGTGTCTTAAATTCCATGAGGATCCCACGATGCCTTGTGGGGACTACAGCAGGAAAGGCTAGAGCGCGACCATGTGCAGTCATGCATGGGGTTATATTCGATTTAGAGTGGATGTTGCAATTCACTGCCCCAAGTGAAAAGCTATGTTTGGAGAGATATCCTGATTCGAGTTACTGGTTGCAGCTCTCTCAGTAGTGAAAAAATGAATTGAAATTGCTGCTCTCCGCCTTTAGATGGAACAGGTTGATTACAGGTTCTACAATTGTACGTTTAAAAATATTTATATTTTGTGCTGGTTACAAATGTATTCAATGCATTGTGGTTAAGGTGCCAGAAACTATCAGTTTCCTACCACCGACTTGTACCTCTTTATACACATCTAATAGTAGGAGGTATTTTGAAGCAGTGTTTGTTTAGTACGATTCTGTCCATGTGGTGCCTCACTATTTTACCACTTCTCATTCAGTAACACACCAGCATGCCAGAAATCACACTGGGCATAGCATGCAAACCTAGGGTTATTTTGAACACCGCCGTGTGGTCAAATGAGCAAATATTTGACATATTTGGAAATACTCATCAGCAATGTCTAAAAGAGGTTTGGTATTGATTGACTTGTCTGGATTCTCCTGCTAACAAGATGCGAATAAACACTGATTTGATGACTGTGACTTGTGTGACAGATAGTGTTCAGTGTGCGATGTGAAGATGCAGTTTTTGAAGTCCTTGGAAGTGCGGGTGACAGAAAGGGCGAGGATCCAAATTTCGGGCAACATCTGAAAGTGCTCTTGTTGAATAGTAAATACAGAAGTGCAATTCCAATAAATAAATAAGCAGCAAGTCACAAAATATTATATATGCAGATATGCAGAATGTAATGTCCTAGTTATCACTATTCTGAAGTGTTGAGAGGGCCCCTGTGTGTCATGCTGCTACTGCCTTCATGCAGTGATGTCAATTAAATAGCTTGCTTACCAGAATGGGGAGTGCAGGGCACTTTCCCATCCTGTTAACAGAGGTACTACTGGCTTAAAGTCTAGTATGCAAAAAGAACAATGGATGTACGGAACGGTGAACGTCCTCAAATTTTCACCCCCAGTACAGAGATCTGGGCCTAATTCCATCGCTTTTTTTTTGTTGCTCACCACGCCTCCCCACTTTAGACCCAGCCATATGCAAATCAGCCTTGAACCTGCTCCTCATGGGAACAGTTCAGCCCAAACTGCCAGACCAGGGTATCCCTAGACCTGAAACGAGCATCCTCGGACCGGTTTTGGGGTATCACCCCTCATCAGCCAGGCTAGCTTGACTCCAGTTGCAATCCGTCCACCATTTGTGTGTCTTTTGCTTAAAAAGTCTTTGAGAATGCTTGTGAATACTTTGTGACTTAGTGGGCTTTCCCTGCAGTCTCAGAGGACGCTCACTTCGAAAATCCCATTCCCACCATGTGACTAAACTCACAGGGTGTGTAGAATTGTGCAAGTACTCCTAAATGGCAAGAGACGTGTCCTGTAGTTGTAGTTTTCCGAGTGTACTCAAAGCTGGCTTTCCTTTCTGCAGAACTTCAGAAAAGGCCCAGCTCTAAAGCGCAGACGGCCGGATACAGCCTCCCTAGCCCAGCAGCAATGACAGCCTTTATCTGCTGTTATAATTAAGTAGCAGTATCGGTCTCTCACGAAGCCACGCTGATGAGTTCCTCGTCTGCTGTAACAGATCTCCGCCGCTCAAGCCACAATTAGGTCGTGTCCTGCCCAGGCTTCCTTGGTGGCCAGTCACTGGAGCACGGTATTGTCTGACTCCTAACAGGAATCTTTACAAAACTGACCCCGTGCCAAAATGATTAACCCCCAGTCGAAGCTCGCATGTCTTGTCCACCACGGCATTGGTAAAGAGTTCAAGTCGAGAAAGCTGTGGGGGAACCGGGAGTAGTTGCGCCTGCAAATGTAATCACAATAAATATGATGCTTGTGTATTTCTGCCAAATTACGGAGAACACGCTTCACGCACCACTTTCATCCCCGCAGGGACCCGCTGCAAATACAAAGTGAGAACAATAGATTCAAGAACTTTTTGATGTAGCAATAGGTCAGGCCCACGGCTATTATGCTGCGGGTGCCAAACTACAGCGTCACGTCTGACTAAATTACGCTGCAAGAATTCGCAGATTATGAGGCGTAATATGGCACATATTGTTATAGCATTAAATAATGATTTTGTCATTTTTACACTTGTTAATACTTTCTCGGCAGAAGGGTGCCCCTCATTTGTACCGGTTCAACACCCAAGTATAGCAATAAGCAACAAAAAGATGACCAGTCATTCATTGCAAAGGGCCTTTCACTGTGTGGCAACCCATGTTGCTGTGGATTTAGAAACTTTTGAAACCTTTGAGCTAGAAACATTTTTGTTGTGTGAAAATCTGCAGCAAATCTATAACTATACAAAAAGCACTATGGCCGCACAATTGCATACGTCCAGTGGCCCTACAACAGGCACAAGTAATGAATGGAAGCGTTAAAGCGTATGACTGTCCTGACAGGATGTGAAGCCAAACACATAAATAAGCCTGCTGTTTTCTCTTTCGTGTTGTTGACAGCACCACAAACCTAAGCTTTTCAATAGGAGGCTGTTGATGTTGCCCTTTGGTGTGTTTGAAAGGCAAGATGTTGCAATTGTTTAACGCAGTTTTAGTGTAGGCGCAATTATGCCCTTCATGCTTGTAGCACTCAGCTCATGGAGCACTGTGGTGATTTCTACAGACCTGCTTAGCCCTGCCAGGGCACTACTTTAGTCAGGTGCTTTCACGTATGCCATGTTGAGTTCTACCGTCCAGTCTCATGGTAGACAATTGCCACCATTGATTCTATTGACGCATTTATGGTTTGCATTGCGGTTTACAGGATTCTGCAGAAAGGAAGCCATATGAAGCTTCTGGAGTTTTTGATGTTCCATAGTGTAAGCAAAGCTTCATTTATTTCGAGTGCGGCCATGTTTTGTTTGGCTGGTTACACAGACCTTCGTTGTGTGTTTTTTCAGAGTAGCGCTTGCCTAGCTGGCCTATGTTGTGGTTGGATTGGTACAGACAGGGTTTACGTGTAGGGCGCAGCTTCCTTTGTGACTCATATATTTCCCAGCTGTTTTTCTCTTTGAACCTAAAAATGGCAAAATATCTGTATATTCATGCTTTGTCGCAATTGCAAAATTTTTCTGACCAGACCTTTTTTTTAATGGGAAACGGACCTGTCACTCTTTTTAACTCCGAGCAGGGCTCGTGTCGGGAGTACACGCAGGTACATGGCGTTCCCCCGCTCTTTTCACAGGGTGGATGCCGTCCCCCCTCCCAAAAAGCTGGGCCCCACACAAATATGCTGAACTTGTCCCGGTGTCATTTTCAGACACCGGGACACGTTCAGCATGTGACGTCATGAGGTCATTTGCATATTGTCAGTGCCCCCACTTCTTTTTATAGGACTTGTGCCCTGACTCAACTCAGAGGTATTTTGGGGTGTGCTCCTCTGCCTATGATGAGTCTACACACAGTTGTCAGTGCTGTTATTGCCACAATGTGATTGTCGCGTTTACAATTGCTGTATATACACCAATACCTGCTGTTAACTAGTAGCTAACAGTTTCACAGATTGTACATATCAGATTAGTAAGCTCCATGGGTCGGCTGCCCCTGCGGCGGGTCACTTCCTGCTAAAGGTGGCGCACGGGATATATGGCACCAGGGCTGAGCCAGATCCAGGCAGCAGATTAGTATAAAAGTTCAGGAACTCTTGGTCCTTCCTCCTGCTCTCCAGCCCAGACTTGGCACCACCATGGCCCAGCATTTGTTTTAGCGCCTCCCTCATAACCTAGTGTGTTAGGTTGTTCTAGTGCCAGCATATTTAGGGGCATACCAGTTCACAGTGGTAAGTACTGTAGTACTTGCATGCTCAGTAAGTCAAATATCAGTTTGTCCTGCTTGGTTGACGTTGTGGGTGGTGGACTAGTATTTCAAAGATGAACAACTGTAGGAAAAGTTCCTGGTATTCATTATTACCTTAATCAGGCCAAGGAATTAATATGGGTATAGTTGATTCAGTATTTTCCCCAGGGGTGGAGTCAGCAGACTCAAGACATGGGCTGGGCAAAAAGCTTTAGCCTCTGATGTCTATGTGAAGCGGAAGACCCTACATTACCTGGCGGGTGAGGGGTCTGTGAGTGGCATCTGGTTGGACACTTGTCCAGGATCACCCCCAGTGAGTAGACGTGGGTGGTTCCACCTGCATGTCAATGGACAGAATAAAAATGCGACATTAAAACTAATGTTAAAGGAAAGACCCCTGTTTATCTTTGCTTTATTAAATACAAATTAAAAGTGTGTCAAATGTGTGGAGCTGTTGCCTTTAATTCAAGAGAGTATGGTGTAATGCAATAGACCCATCCAAGCCTAAGCTTGCCTATGTGACTAGGTATGTCTAAAAGTGGAGAATGCTCAGCCTTCAGGGGTGCAATATCTGGAGACTGTGAAGTGTCATTATTCTGTAGCGCCTCCCTGCAGATAACCAGCCATTGTGTAATTAGGGTGGATTTGAGTTGCTCAGTGTAACAACTCTCTCACGAAAGGTGTGCTCCTCTGCAACAGAGAACAGAGTATCCAGTGAGCAATTTTGTGCCGCCAAACCTCTACAAAGTGATAAAAAATAAACAACGGCAGTGGCTAAGGCTGTTACTTAGGTTTAGCTGTCTTTTATTCCTGCTCATTGTGTGGTACTTTAAAAGAGAATAATTTTGGGACCTACATGTGTTGAAATGGTTGTGGAAATCTCCTCTGACATGGAAGTGTTAACCTGCAGCTGGTTGGTTTTCGTGAATGTAATGCACCGTAGTTATTTGGCAACTGTAGAGCATACTGCGCAGACACGCAAACTACCTGTCTTTCTCCTCAAGTCGTGCCAATACTGCGCGCATTACCGACGTACTGTTCCGTCCAATGAAACAGCAGGCTGCGGCGTCACTTTACGTTTGGTGACCTCCTTGCTAAGTCAAGAGCATTTAGGCAGCGGGAACGCTTGTACCGGCAGTGTTCAGAGATCTGAGCTCAGCCAGCGGGGGGATAACGAGAGCAGAATGAAGGGAAATGTGCAATTTTTGTTATAACTGCTGCAAATAAATACATTAAAAAAAGGATTGTAAATGAAAACAGGTTCACCTAACAGGAGGGCTGGCAAAAAAGTCAGCTGCGTTGCAAAAATCACAAACAGAGCCGGCCTCTCACTTTACCGGAATGTTGAAGTGTGTTTCCGATCATTTGAAGCCGCGCCCCCTTGTGATGGTCTTAAGACTCCTAAAGTTCCAGAGAGAGAGCAGACTAATCCAATATCAACACATCGAAGATATTTCTGCCTTGTGGCGCCCCGCCTCTGAGAAGCGATTGTAATGTGCCTGTCCATTCAGTGTGTGTTTGGAGAAATACACGCTGGGGCTGTCTTGACGTCCTTCCTGACACAACCCTGCAAAAGGGGCATCTATTCTGTGTGAGGGGCAGTTTGAGCGCCCCTCCCCCTTCCCTCCCAGTTTCCCCAGGTACTCAGTACAATTTCACGCAATGTTGGTGACAAATCAAAAATTTGCTAGCATTCGCGACAAGAATTTTCAATTCTATTAAGGACACGGAGGCGAGGATTATGCTTCTCAATCTTTACTGCATAAAACACAGCAGCCAATGAAAATGTATATTTTCACAAAACATTAACAGAAAAACTTCATTACCCATGAACACACATGAGCATAGGCACGCCCCCACAGTCCATAAGAACCCCTTGCGTGCTCCCATCATCCTCTTTCTTTGAGGCGAAACAAGTCCAACAAAACTTGAACAGTCACAATCCTCCAACGTGGAAGAACAGCTTCAGGTGTAACATCCTGACATCCGGAATCGATCAATCCGACTTCTTATCAGATCCTGAAATAAAGGAAACAATACCACCGTAATCCTTGCATAAAAGGGTGGGTAAGCTTAATACATACAGTACATTAAGCCGGGTGGGATAATCCTCGCCTCCGTGTCCTTAACAGAATTGAAAATTCTTGTCGCGAATGCTAGCAAATTTTTGATTCTATTACAGGACCGGAGGCTTCAGATTATGCTAGTTTAACGCTGATTAAATACCACTGAAGTAATATCTCCCACCGGCTTATAATAAAACGTTTTAAACGTTGAATCAGAGGACCAGTCTGCACAACGCATGATATCCTGGATACTTGATCCTAAACCATATGACTTTGACGCCATTGCGCCTCTTACTGAATGAGCACCAAAAATGTTTGTATCAACACCTGCTTCCTTCATGATGAACCGAAGCCATCTAGCAATAGTGGCAGCCACCACTGGTTTAAAGGGCTTTTGAATAGCAATCAATAGTTGTGAACAGCCCTGCGGCCGCAAGGCCTTCGTACATGCCTCGTAAGTCTTTAAACATTGGACCACACATAGTTTTTCATTCTCAGGAAAAGCATTATAAGATATATGTCGAGACAATGTTTTAGTACGACCTGTAATATGAAAAGAAACCCCCTCCGGGGTAAACACTCTACCTGTTACGTCGAGCGCTCTGACATCCGAAGATCTTCTGCAAGACGATAAGCAAAGCAACATGGCCAGTTTAGCCGATAATTGCTTCCTGGACAGGAGAGAATTAACCGGCCATCTGTTGAGCAATGAAATTACAACTGAGACATCCCACAAACCCGTATATTTGGGTTTGGGAGGGTTGGCTACCCGGATGCCTTTTAACAACTTACAAACAACCGGATGCATGCCCACTGGCCTACCGTCCACCTGGGCATGCCCCGCCGAGATGGCCGAACGAAAGTTGTTGACAGAACGATATGCCAGGCCATCGGCCGCTTTCTCGGATAGAAAATTCAAAATTTGGGATAACTCAGCCCCCACGGGATCCAGATGTCGTCCCACGCACCAATCCACCCAGTTCTTCCAGGCAGCGGAATATCGTTTCCTGGTGGAAGGTGCCCAAGCCTGTTTGATAAAGTCAGCAGTCTGGCCCGAAATTCCTGGCAGCTGCCACTGTTCCCGGAAAGCCTCCATGCCATCAGGGTTAACCTGCCCTCCAACAGCAACGGGTGCTGTTCCTGACGAGGGCCCTGCAACAGCCACTTCAAATCCGGTAAGAGCCGGGGGCGGTCGCAGCTCCACTGCAACAATTTGGGAAACCAAGCTTGTGATGTCCACCACGGAGTCACCATGACAATTTCCGCCCCTTGCCGTATCACCTGAGTCATCACTCTGGGGATCAACAGAAAGGGAGGAAAGGCATACTGGGTCCCTTGCGACCAATCCTGCAGAAATGCATCCGTCGCTGCTGCCATCGGATCCGGTCTCCAACTGAAAAACCGGGGAAGTTGGTACGTCAACCTGGAGGCGAACAGGTCCGTCTGAAATGGACCCCAAATCGCCTGCAACCAGAGGAAGACCTGGGGAAGCAGCTTCCAGTCGCTGTAATCCCGTAAATGTCTGGAGTGCCAGTCCGCCACTTGGTTGGCCTGTCCCGGGATGTACTCCGCTATGACCGATATCTGGTTCTGAAGGCAGTAATGCCAGAAATCCCTGGCTATTTGGACAAGAAGAGACGACCTCGTGCCGCCCAACTTGTTGATATACCTCACTGCGGACACATTGTCCAGACGCAGGAGGATGCAACGTGACGTCTGCTTCGGGGATAACGTGCGGACCGCGAACGATCCCGCCAGAAGTTCTAAACAATTTATGTGAAGTTCTAGATCCTGTGAGGACCACCTGCCGCCTGTGGAAACCTCTCCACAGCGCGCGCCCCAGCCCCATCTGCTGGCGTCCGACTCGATTACTACGTCCGGCCGCGACCCGGAGATCGCCCTGCCGTTCCAGGCATCCACGTGGCCTAGCCACCATTGGAGTTCGTTCCGAACCTCGTCCGTAAGCGGGACCGAGTCCGTATACGAGAGACCCTTCTGAAGGTGCCTGATCTTCAGGCGTTGGAGGGCTCTGTAATGTAAAGGACCTGGGAATATCGCCTGGATTGATGACGCCAGGACCCCTACAATCCTGGCCAGGGTCCTGAGCGTGACCAATTGACTGTCCAGTAACTTCTTGATCTCTTTCTTCAGCTCCCTCAACTTCGCCTGTGGAAGACACAGTTGCGCCGTGAGGGAGTTGATCGTGAACCCCAGAAAATCTATTTCCCGAGAAGGGGTCACCACGGACTTCTTCAGATTTACCACAAACCCCAGGCGTTGCAACAATGAAATAGTCATGGTCAGTTGTTGTTGCAACGCAGACCGATCCTGTGCCATGATCAGGATGTCGTCTAGGTAAATGATCATCCGCACTCCCCTTTCTCTGAGGTAGGCCACCACTGGTTTCATGACCTTGGTGAAACACCAGGGAGCCGAGGAGAGACCGAAAGGAAGAGCCAAATACTCGTACCAACGGCCGTTCCAAAGAAACTGCAGGAATCTGCGATGCGGAGGAAAAATTGGAATAGAAAGATATGCATCTTTCAGATCCAGCCGCACCATCCAATCTCCTTCTTGTAACAAATCCGCTAACATGTGAATACCCTCCATTTTGAAATGGTTGTACATCAGATACTGGTTGAATTCTTTGAGGTTGAGCACTAGTCGGTTGCCACCTCCTTTCTTTTGAACTATAAAGACATTGCTGGAGAAGCCGCGAGGGCTCCTCAGACAAGGAGCGATCGCGCCCTTCCTCAGCAAGTCTGCCACCTCTGCTTCTATGAAACTGTGATCTAGTTGGGAAAAATGGAGAGGTGGCGGGGCTGACGCTTGCGCAGGAGGAGAATAGAATTCCAGCTGGAACCCTTGAATGGTCTGCAAGATCCAAGTATCCTGAGTTAACACCTGCCATTGTAGCAGAC
Source organism: Lissotriton helveticus (assembly GCF_964261635.1). Lineage (NCBI taxonomy): Eukaryota > Metazoa > Chordata > Amphibia > Caudata > Salamandridae > Lissotriton > Lissotriton helveticus. Next base: position 986,674,767 of record NC_136063.1, read on the forward strand.
AATGCTGCGTGCGACCCCCCAATGGAAGAAGAGACACATCTGTGACACTCACCGGAACTTTGATGAGCCTTGAAACTCGCCCTGTTGTTTCCTGACTGGAAACGTCCTTTGTTGAAGCCTCTTCGAGACGGATAGGAGGTGCCACCGCGGGTAGAGTCCCACTCACCCCGGCCGCGGCCAAAATCACCTCTCTGGGAGCCTCTCTGGAACCCTCGGCCTGACGAGCGACCCCCGCCTCGCCCGGCCCTGTTGAAAAAACCCTGCGTGAGTGCGCGCTTGATACCGCTCTGGGCCTTATCCAATGCAGTGAAAGTACCTACATATTTGGTGACATCTTTAACGAAACGGTCTCCAAAGAGACAACCACCAGCCAGGGGACCCGGCTCTGCTTCCGCAAGTTCCGTCAAATTGCCGTCTATTCGTAGCAGCAAGGACTTGCGCCTCTCAGAAGAGACGGCGCAATTTGCGTTGCCTAGAAAGCAAATCGCGCGCTGAGTCCACTCAGCCAAGATGTCTGGGTCCACAGGTGTCGCCCCTTCCTTGGCCGCCAAGGTCATCTCTAAGATCTTTGCCAGGGGGCCAATAACATCAAGCATTTTGTCCTGACAGCCCCGCCAGGCCCTGTCCAGCCCTCTCTTAGGGTCTTTTGAAAATTTCTTCAAAAATGTTAGCATACTAGCGTCAATTTCCGGTGTGTCAGCGACATTGTCCGGAATATCTGGACGCGGGCATTCCGACCGCAGCCGGTTGCGTACTTCCCGTGTGAAACTCTTCCGGAGGTGATCGTGAATGTAGTCCGAGACCTCCGCTGGCGGGACCCAGTCCGAAGACCGAGGGTGAATTATATCGGAAGGATCAAAATGGAAGGCCCTGGGGGTCTTGTCTTCAGCCGTCTTGGGAGCCGGCTTGGCCTTTTTAGGAGGCGGCGGCTGTTCCTCCGAGGTATCAGTGTCCGTATTGGTATCAGTATTAGTGGTGGTGGTATCCGTGTCCACTACAATATGGCGCTTACTCTTCGCCTTACCGCCAGGACGTGGCTGAGCTAGGGCGTCTCGATCCGGCAAGGAAGCCATGGACTGCGCATGCGGCCACAGTTGGCGTTCGTCCGAAACTGCTGTAGAGGTAGAGGGATTAGCTCGCTTTTGCTTCTTGTGCCTATCATATCCGTGGCGCTTAGCAAAGCCTTCCAATTGCTTTCTTATGGGGCGCAGGGCCACTGCGAGTGCCTGTTGCACAGTCTGGGGGACCTTCGTCTCCATGGCTCGATTAACTGAAGCCTGGACCGAGGCATCCAATGCTTCGACAATATTATCCTCTAGGACAGCCTCCTGCTGCCCTTCATTTGTATCCTCCCCATCTGCCTCCTCCTCCTCAGGGTACTTAGCCCAATTCTCCATGGTGCTTAAAGAACAAAGGTAACACAAGGGATTAAACCCTGGCAGATCCTGGGGGTGGTGGGGGGGGGGTCAGCCCACTGCACACAAGTATTTAATAAACGCACAACGGTACCCAAACCCCCTCAGCAAAGCTGTAGTCTACAGGGTCAGAGACCCAGGCCCTTAAAATATATAGAGCGTGTGCTCACTCTGGACCTTGTAATTATTACAACCACAGAACTGGCGGTGACACGAGAGGCAAGCCGGTGTGTGGAACGTGCAAAACGCGCGTTCCTGTATGCCTTGGTAACGTGCCGAGGCGCGCCGCCCAAAACGCTACCAAAACCTACTAAAACAAGCCCAAATGGTCAGCGTTTTTGGGCGCGCGCGTCGGCCGTGAGCCACCCGGCCTCTACGCAGGGCGTATCAGGGAGCTCCTGCGCGCCCTCAGGCTGCCGGTAACGGGGCCCATCTGATGCGCGCGGCGGCCCCTCGCCGGTCAAAGACCGTCTCAATCGCGTTGAAAACGCGCGCGCTCCTCAGCGGAAGCTGCCCCAGACAGAAGACGGCCCAACCACGAGTGCGGCGCGAGGTGAGAGCGCTACTCGCGAGCAATCCACAAATACAATTACAAGTAAACACACACCAGATATAGCACCTATGTCCTCAAATATGTAGCGGGATAACCCGCATTAAATCCAACACAATCACAAAACCAATCTCCCAAAGCACCCCCAAACCAACAAGCAGAGTGAGGGGACAGGGAAGGTGCACTTAACTCTGGCTTGTGAGCAGCAAAGAAAGAGGATGATGGGAGCACGCAAGGGGTTCTTATGGACTGTGGGGGCGTGCCTATGCTCATGTGTGTTCATGGGTAATGAAGTTTTTCTGTTAATGTTTTGTGAAAATATACATTTTCATTGGCTGCTGTGTTTTATGCAGTAAAGATTGAGAAGCATAATCTGAAGCCTCCGGTCCTGTAATAGAATTCAAACTTCTCACTACTCATCTGCTCTCTGATAAGATTGAAATGCATTTACTAAACATTAATTACATATTTAAAATTCTAGTGAATGTAGATTTTTTTTAAATGTACTCAAAAATAGTATTTGTAAATTAAAATAATATATTTAATAAATATATTTAAATTATTTAACTAATTAATAACATTTTAATGAGGTGATGTAACATTTTATTTTATTAGTTGTAGGTTAATACTAATCATTTTAAATGAACTTACAATGTGTTCCGGAATAAGTGTTTGTAGTATTGTTTTAATAAAATAATAAAACCTTATCACTATTTCCTATATTTTACCCCAGTGGTGGAGACATCTATCCACCCTGATGGAAGAGAGCTCCGTCCCAGTGGTGGAGATTACCACATACCGCTGAAAAGTTACTGGATAGTAACTTTACCCTTGTAAATACAGTCTTTGATGTCCCCACACCCTGGGTTCAGATAGAAGAGACATATACGTCTGCACTCGTGTAAATATACTTGGGAAATGGTGAAAAGATTTACCCTTTGGGCCAAGAGTAAATTTACACATGAGTAAATCTGCACATATAAAATTACCTTTGTGAAAAGAGCCTAGAGAGAGGGTCTGTCAATGAAATTTACACACCTAGACATCATACATGTGATATGTTATTCTGTTGCATACAGCAAGTACTTCTGCAAACTAGTTCTCTCAGGTCTTTCTCCAGCACCAAATGCCAGTTTGTTGGTGAAGACGTCGTCCTTTATGAAAAAAATCTAATATAACAGAGTTTAGTTAAAGGATCGAAAGATATTGAAATGGGGCTCCCTGTCTAATTTGGAGTCTAATTGTGTGTCGAGCTATCGTTGACAATCAAATAACATTTATATTGTGTGCTAAATATGGTCTATAAAATACTGTCCCACTGGGTGTAAATTTTAGATTATTTTCTCCCATGGGGTGATACTTTTGCAAATTATATGTAGGACACCACAGTTTTGTCAGGCGTCATTTCAGTCTCGATATTCTGGTATCTTACCCGCGGGAAACATCATTTACCACGAAGGCATTACCACTACTAACTTTTACCACGTGACACTTACCACGCAGGGTGCCTTCCACGCAGGATGCCTTCCACGACGTCTTTACCACGGGCTGGGGGGGAGACGTGGTATTCTTTCAAGTCGTTCTGCGTGGGCTTGGGGGGCAGAGGGGGGGGGGGGGCTCGGGGGGGGGGCTGGGGGGGGTCTCCCCCCCCAAAAAATAACAAGCAGGTTACTTTAAAAAAAAAAAACGAACATAAATTTCAAAGAAAAAGGAAAGAGCCTCCCCCAAAGACGTGCCGTGTACGTCAAAAAAGCAGTCCTTTTTTTATTTTGGTATACGTGTTTTGACGCTTGTTTCAATGGAGGATGGAAGTAAGGGCTCGTAGAGAAAGACGTGCAGGTAAGACGTTTCTAGGCGTAGTAAAATCCTACGTTGTAAATACCAGCGTGGTAAAGCCACTTGCGATGTAAAATTCGCGTGGTAAAGCCATGCGTGGTATTTGAAATCGTGGTATAATCATATATTCCTTACCCGCAATTTCCAGTCCCTCACCTACAGTGCTCCGAATCATCTGTAAGCGCTATAGAATACTCCATTGTAATTAAATAAAGTTGTTCCTGTGTTTTGGAGTGGAGTGTGGCGATAATGGTACATGGCTAAGTGATCTGCTGCACATCTCTCGATATTTTTATTCGACATGAAACTGAAATTGATTTGTGTATTTATAGATGCTTAGAAAGAAATTGTCAGGATAGACAAATCTTGTTGCTCGTGATACTGGAGGCCATAATTCAGATGAACATTGTTCAAAGGGTATTAATACCGGTTTTATATACAGCGCTGGAATCTGATAGGCTTTGAAATAAATGTACATGAACACAAGTACCACTTCAAAACATTCTCCCCACTACAGATTGAATAAGGTTTGCTTTAGTTCTTAGACTATAAGCAATTATGTCATCAAGACATACAAATGCTCCTCTAAGTGTAGTGAGAAGGGTGCCAGTTCACTTTTATTTTATGTATTAGCATTTACTGCACACTGCCAAAGTACAGGGTTTATTTTTTGTTCCAAAAATGTCGAAGCTAATTTCATTTGCGCTCTTTCATGGGACAAAGGCAATTAGCTTGTGCAGCACGGATTGAATTGATTCGACAGCATTGACGAACACATCATGCACACACGTTTGCAGAAAGGGAAAACCCTGGGCTGGGCTGAGCCATTGGAATGATTTTAATTCTCAAAGTCAGGAGCTGTGACCTGGAAGTTGCTGGAGTAGCGCTCCCCTCACGCATGTCTTTTTAACATGACACGGATTCTGAAATGATTGCATAATTTCCCGGGCGCTACAATGGACCGTAATTGGAGTGGGGGCAGATGGATGACCATGAAGCTTTGAGTAGTTTCTGACTGGCCGCAGCCCTGCCAGTAGTCCAAATGTTGCTTGTTTTTGTTTACAAATTAGGCTGGGTTGCAAAGTCCTGATTTTATAAAGGATACATACACTAAAATCAGTGCTACTGTAAATGTGCAAATTTGGGGCTGACGCATTTTCCGCATAATTATGGATTTGCCGCATTTCAAACATTATACAACCTCTGGTGCATAATCTGAAGATTTTAACAAGGAAAATAATTCTAGATTTAACGGATCACAAGTTAACCAAAAATGGGGTAACACGTATTTCCACCCAACGATAGGCCAGTCACAAACGTTGATTAGTCACCTTTCTGTTGCCTATTGCTGATTTTGGGTGTTACTCAGGTACTAATGAGGTGAAATCTTTGTGGGGACAACGATAACGTGTAAAAAGCATTGGCAAAGCCAACAGGTCTTGCGTATGCAAGAGCTATTGGCTTTGCCTTTATGTTATAGCCATATTGTACACCAGTGTGGCTGCAATATAGCTTGTAGTGTCATAAAGTAGAGTGGAGCGTTATTTGATTTGATTTGAATTATTACTTATTAAGCGCACAAATGCCGTGGCGTCGTGGCGCTGACTGTGACACATGGATAACTGAAGCAGCCTAAACTTTGATTGTTTAGATTTTAGAAAACAGCCAGGTTTTCAGCTCCTTCCTAAAAGTCGTCAGATTAGGTTGAAGTCGCAGGGTGGATGGCATCTGGTCCAGAGTTTGACCACACATAATGACAACATGCGCCCCCCCCCCCCCCATCTTGCCTTGCGTATTTTTGGAATACAAACGAGGCCCTTCATAGAGGATCTGGGAGTTCTAGCTGGAGAGTACATTGTGAATAGTTTCCGTACCTCTCCAGAGATACCTCTATAGAGGGCCTTATGTACTATACAAAGAGACCTTAAATTTGGCTCTTTGCTGGACGGGAGCCAGTGTAAAGCTCTGATAGCCTCTGATGTGGGGCGTCCCTTTAGGATGTTCATGAGCAGTCTGGCAGCGGCGTTTTGTAATGATTGCAGCTTCCACTCCTGTGCCTTGTCAATTCCCACAAATAGCGAGTTGCAGTAGTCAAGTTTTGATAGAAAGAGTGCCACTACAACGGTCTTTTGGAGTTTATATGCAATGAACATGAACATTTTCCTCAATGTTTTTAAGAGGAAGAATTAAGAGGAAATTAGCTGGGTGACTTGGGCCAACAAATTGAGCTGATCATCAAGAATCACCCCCAAGTTCTTGACCTTGGTACCCGGGCTAGGACAGACTCCCGCCTCCGTAGGCCACTAGTTGTTGTTCCATAGCGAAGGTCCCTTACCAAATTCTAGGACCTCAGTTTTATCCATGTTTATTTTCAGGAAATTCAGACTCATCCAGTTCATGATGTCTTTCATACATGCATGGGAACTGTTAGCCACTAGTTCTGCTGGTATACAAACCGAGATTGTGAGCTGCGAATCATCAGCATACATGATCAACGACAAAACCATGCTTCCTGACTAAGTTAGCCAGTGAGGACACTGAGATGTTGAAAAGAGTTGGTGACAAAGCAGATCCCTGCGGGACACCATATGGGAGCTGAAAGGTTCCAGACTGTAGGTTCTCCCAGTGTATGCTTTGTTCCCTGTTTTCTAGGAAGGAGGAGAGGAGGGTCAGAGCGGTATCCTCCACCCCCACATCTCTCAGCCGCTGCACCAATACCGTATGGCTCACAGTATTGAATGCTGCCGAGAGATCTAGTAGGATCCTCCGAATCCCCTCTGTGGCTAACACTAAAGCTGTCTCCGTCGAATGATAAGGCCTAAACCCATGTTGTGTGGGGTCCAGCAAGAGGTTCTCTTCTAGATAGTGTATCAGCTCATTGTTCATAGCTTTTCCAGTATTTTTGCTGACAAAGGCAGCCTTGAAATTGGCCAATAGTTTTTAGGCTCTAGGGGTTCCAGGGCTGGCTTTTTAAGGATAGGCCTTATTTAGGCCTTTTTCCATGCACTGGGATATTTACCCGTTCCTAGGACTTGATTAAGAAGAGGGTTGAGATGTCTTACTGATAGTCTTTGATACTAGTTGGAAAATAGCTGGAGGGCAGGGGTCATTTGGCGAGCCAGATTTTGATGATATCAGGAGATCATGAACCTCCTCCATGGTAAGTGCCCTAAAGCGTGCAAGCCTACCAGTTGCTGTCCACACTTTTGTGTTTGAGGGGTATTTCCTTGCTTAGTGGTGGCCGAATTTAAAAGATCATTGTAGATCAACTGTACTTTACTCTGAAAAAAATTGGCTATTTCGTTACATAAAGCTTGATCTGGTCTAAACTGAGCCGTGTGCCAGGGTTTAACTAATGTGTACACTGTTTTAAAAAGTTCCTTAGAGGAATGTACCGCATCTCCTATTTTAGCAGTGAAATATGCATGTTTAGCTTCAATAATAGCTTTCTTGTAATCGTCTAGGCTACGGTTGTAGACTAACTTATGCTTAGTACTGTAATCTGTCCTCCAGGTCCGTACCCTCCTTCTGCATTCCATTTTTATGATTTTTAAATCCGGACTGTACCAAGGCGCGGTTACTGATGCTTTTTTAACTATTTTATTTGTTTCAGGGGCAGTACCGTGTACAGCTGCCCTAATCCAGTTATCAAACTGGTTGGCTGCTGTGTCATTGTCACTTTCTAAAAGGGGCGGACCAGGATTCAGAGCCTGTTCCAGGTCTTCCTTTTTTAGGTCTCGCCTGTCGATGCGCATGCGCATCGAGCTTGCGAGCCTATTGCGGCTTAAACAAGCTTTAACTAAGAAGCAAGGAATCGTGGCGATTCCTTGCAGTGCCCGTGACTTTTAAGCTCAATGCGCATGTGCATTGAGCTTAAAAGCGCGTGCACATGCCCCCAGCCGCCTGGATGTCTTTTCCCTCAGCCGCACTCCTCCCACACCCCCGCTCCGCCCCCTCCCCTGTCTGCCGTGTGGGCACTTTCTCCACGGCCGCCAGGCCACATCAAAGGCTTCCCCAGCACTGCCCCACCCATCAATCACCATCCCACTGCCACCCCCCTCCCTCTCCATATGGTGCGCTCTGCCTCAGGCCTCTCTAACTCGGCCCCCTCCTCTGCCCGTCGTGTCGCATTTCTCCTCCCCCCTCCCCTTCTCTTCCTTACCTCCGTCTTGTTTATTTTAAACATTTGCACGACTTCAGTGTTTGCCTTCCTCTCGTCGCAATTTGTTTTGAACAGTAATTGCCGATGAAGTGCCTCAAATCAAGTTTGCTTTTCTCTTGTTTTTTTTTTATCACGTCTTTCCGCATCTCAGCTTGCTGCCCCCTCCCCACTCTCTCTCCCAGCACACCCCCCCTCAAGCCCCCTCCCCTGCCCGCCGTGTCGCATTTCTTTTCTCCTCTTTGCCGCTCTCCCTGCTCCGCCCCCTGTACCCGCCCCCTCCCCACTCTCTCTCCCAGCACACCTCCCCCTCCAGCCCCCTCCCCTGCCCGCCGTGTCGCATTTCTTTTCTCCTCTCCTCATGTTTACAACATGGTATGTTTCCCCTATCAGTGCTGGGGGGGCTAGGGTGGCACCCCTGTGTCCCAAGTGTTCTCTGTCGGGAGCCTGCATGTTTCTCCCCACTCGGTGGCATGCACGGACTGCACGGATGCACCCAGCTCGCCTGCCTGCAGTGTGAGTGGAGGCCATTAATAATCCCGGGGCGTGCACCCATTGCACTCAGCGATGACTTCATTCCCAGGGCCACCCGGTCGATGGCAGATGCACGCACTGCATTTCAATGCGCACCACTGGAAGGCAGCCCTCGAGCATGAGCACACCCCGACCTGACCGCATGCAGACGCCAAACCCAACTACCCCCAAAGCAGAGAATGCACTCCCAATATCCACCGGCCACTTTTCCTTCTTACGTTATTATGCATACAACGGCGCATGTTCTGAATGTAGGTTTGCAGGATTGTTTCTGAGGCATGGTTAGCAGTGCATTATTTGTTGGAAATGTTGTGGCGGTTTCTGTCTGGTAACTTTGCATCCAACAACTTACTAATGCAATAGGTCTTGCATTTGCGAGAGTTAAACCTATTGGTATTGTAATTGACAATGCCTTTTATTTACGTTTTAAAAACCAACACAAATAAAAGGCAGTGCCATTTACAATGCCAATGGCTCAAACTCTAACAACTGCGAGACCTATTGGCTATGCCAATGCTTGTTATCTCATTCCATTTCCGAACGCTCTCTTTTGTAATAAGAGTGGTACGTGATAGACTAGGTATTTTATTGGCCACCGCAAAATAAATAGCTCTGTGATCAGTCCAGGGTAGTGGTAGGGTCTTTGTTACAGTTATGTCAGATTGATTTGTAAAAATGCCGTCCAAGGTGTGACCTGCCAGATGAGTGGGTCCCAATACTATCTGGGAGAGCCCATATGCTGCTAAATTAGCTACATGTCTTAATGTATCTGGGTTATTCTCTAATTCGAGGTGATAGTTAAAGTCCCCCATAATGGTGAAGAAATCTGACTCTGAGCTTAGTTCTAAAAAGTTCAGAAGGGCCTGCGAGAAAGCAGTTCTGGGCCCAGGGGGCCTATAGACAAGCAGACCTTGAAACGTGGAGTGATCGTTTAATTTAAATGAGAACTGTAGCGCCTCTGCTGAAAGCACCGTCGAAACCTTGTGGCGCAATTTTAAATCATTTCGGTAAATCAGAGCTATACCCCCACCTCTACCCTCTGTCCTATCCTTTTGCACCACTGCATATCCTGGAGGAAGGGCCACATTCCAATCAGGGTCAGAGCTGGCGTCAGTCCAGGTCTCGGTTAGAAAGACAATATCTGGCTTGTCCAGTTGTAGGAGGCATTTGAAATCATATTTGTGTTTTACGAGTGATCTCGTGTTTAATAATATACATGATAAAGTCTGGACTTGTGTCTCGGTTTTGTTTTCCTGACCACTTTTTTCATCTATTTTATGTGGAGGAGTTTGTCTGAGATCTTGACCTTTATTGCATTTTGAATTGCCCTTACTACCCGTGTATAATGTGGTAGAAACCCTCCCCTTAATGCCGGTTAATGGGATAAAACAGAAACCGCAACCCAAACATTTATAAGTTTCAGGTATTATCCCCCGCTGCCAACGGTTACATGCAAGGCACTCACCATACACAGTGGTGTAGGCATAGTGGATTGGCGTAGAGTGTGTTACTTTGAGTGGGGTAGAGTGTTTTAGAGTAGAGTGGTGCGAAGCAGAGTAGATTGTCGTACAGTGAAGTGTCATACAGTGGAGTAGTGTAGGAGAGTGGAATGGAATAGAACGGAGTAGAGTGTTATAGATTTGAGTGTCATAGAGTGAGGGGAATTGAGTGGAGTGGCATAGAGTGAAGTAGTGGAGTGGGGTAGAATGGAGTAGTGTGTCAAAGACTAGAATGGAGCAAAGTGGCATGGATTGGCATAGAGGGAGTTGCGTAGAGCATAATATAGTGGGGTAGTGTGGTACAGTGGCACAGAGACCAGTAACGTTTTGTGGAGTGTAGTGGCATAAAGTGGAGTAGTGTGTCAGAGTGGAGTAGAATTTAATGGAGTAGAGCATCATACATTGGAGTATCATAGTATGTAGTGTCAAATGAAGTAGCATACAGTGGTTCAGAGTAAATTGACGTAGAGTGTATTGATTTTGAATAAAGTGGTGTAGAGTGCATTGGCGTAGAATGCAATGAGTGCAGTGGCTCAGAGTAGAGTGGCGCAAAGTAGATTGCAGTGCCGTAGAGTGTCGTGGTGTAGAGTTGATTGTTTCAGAGTAGAGTGAAGGGGCATAGAGTGGAGTGATGCAGTGTAGACCACAGAGGTGTAAAGTGAAATGGTGTAGAGTGCAGTGGCATAGAGTCGTGTAGAGTGCAGTGGTGTGGAGATCAGAGGTGCAGAATAGATTAGAGTGATGTGGAGTGGCATAGAGTGTAATGTGTAGAGTGTAGTGGCATAGAGGGCAGTCTGTAGCATAGGGTGCAGTAGAGTGGCGTAGAGCTGAGTGGTGCAGAGTACAGTGCCGTGGCTTAGAATAGAGTGATGCAGACAGCAGTGGTGTGCAGTGGTGATGAGCAGAATAGAGTGCCATAGAGTGCAGTGACGTAGAATGTAAAGGTGTAGAGTGGTGTGCAGTGGCATAGAGTGCAGTGATGTAGAGTAGAGTGCATTGAGTTACGTGGCTGAGAGTGCATCTTTGCAGAGGAGAGTTTTGTAGAGTGCAGTGGCCTAGAGCGCAGTGGTGTAGTGTGTAGTAGTGCAGCATACAGTGGCATAGAGAGTTGCAGAATAGAGTATAGTTACATAGAGCGCAATGGTTCAGACAAATTGGCGTGGAGTGCATTGATTTTGAGTAATATTTGCATTTGCAAAGAGTGCAGTGGTTTAGAGCGTAGTGGCGTAGAGTAGAGTGGTGCAGCGTAGAGTGCAGTGGCGCAGAGTGGAATAGATTTTCATAGAGTGCAGTGGTGTAGAGTAGACTGCTCTCTAGAGTGAAGCAGCATAAAGTGGAGTAGTGCCGGTCAGAGTGAAGTGTTGTAGGGTAGAGTTGGGTGGCATAGAGTAGCAGCACAGAGTGCATTGGCCTGGAGTGCAGTGGCATAAAGTCCAGTGTTGCCGAAGGAGTGGCGTGGAGTGGCTTAGAATGGAGTAGTGTGGAGTTGAATTTCTCAGACTGGTGTATTGTAGAGTGCAGTGGTGATGAGTGCAGTGGTGGATAGTAGAGTGTACTGGCATAGTGTACAGTGGTACAGAGTAGAGAAGAGAGGTGTGGAGTGAAGTGGTGTAGAGTGCAGTGTCGTAGAGTGCAGTGGTGCACAGTAGATTAGAGAGGCGTAGAGTTTGAAGGTGTAGAGGCCAGTGGCATAGAGTGCATTGACATGGAGTAGAGTGGGGGAGAGTTGAGTGATGCAGAGTAGAGTGCAGTGGTGAAGAGTAGAGTAGTGCAGAGTATAGTGGTGCAGAGTTCAGTGGTGGAGAAGGTAGTGTTCCAGAGTAGTGTTGATGAGTGCAGTGGTGTAGAGTAAAGTGGCATAGAGTGCATTGGTGTAGAGTGCAGAAGGTCATAAAATGGTGTTTAGTAAAGTAAAATAGAGTACAATGGTGTAGAGTAGAGGTGCTTAGAGTGAAGTGGCATAGAGTAGAGTGTTGCAGAGTATAGTATAGTATAGTGGGATAGATTGTATTGGTTTTGAGTAAGGTGGTGTAGAGTGCATTGGCCATAAGTTCAGAGGCGGAGAGTTCAGCAGCATAGAATAAAGTGAAGTGGCACAGGGTAGATTGCAGTGGAGTGGCGTAGAGTGGAATAGAGTGGCGTAGAATGCAGTGGTATGTAGTATTTGTTTGGCATAGAGTACAGTGGTACAGTGCAGATTATAGTGGCGTAGACTGGATTGGCGAAAAGTGCAGTGGCTATAGTGGAGTGATGCAGAGTAGAGTGGCATAGAGTGTAGGGGCATACAGGGCACTGGCATAGAGGTCAGTAGAGTGACATAGAGTAGATTGCAGTGCTGCAGAGAAGAGTGACAGAGTTGAGTGGCGGAGAGTGCAGTGTTGCAAAGTTGAGTGGCATAGTGATGTTCTGTAGTGTGGAGTGGTGCAGAGTAGAGTGGAGTGGTGCATGGTGTAGTGGCGTAGAGTGCATTGGTGTAGAATAGAGTGGTGCAGAGTAGAGAGCAGTGATGTAGAGTACAGGGATGGATAGTAGACTGACGTAGAGGGCATTGGTGTGGATTAGAGTGATGTAGAGTGGAAAGGCATAGATTGGAGTGGTGCAGATTAGAGTGTGGTGACGCCGTGTGGAGTGGCATGGAGTGGTGTAGTGTTGAGTGGTGTAGAGTAGAATGCAGTGGTGTGGAGTCGTGCAGAGTAGAGTGGAGTAAAGTGAAGTATGGATGGTGTGTTGGTGACTACCATTAAAGACAACACATCTTCAGTTGAAATTACCATTACATTTTCACAGACATACAGTTTTACTGATAACAGTATACAGGTCACGAAAAATCATTTTTGAAAATGTCATCACCTAGTGTGTTGATTTGTTTTGATCGTATAAAATATTTGTTACCACCACACTTCAGAATTACTTCAAATGTGGTTCATTTGTGGTTTTCTAATTATGATATATTTTGAACGATCTGCACAGTTCATTTACAGACATTTACATTTTTATATGTGCTACAAAAAGTCTTCCTCAAGCTCACCCCCAGTAGCCAACATGATTGTCATATAAATCTTCTCACTTTGAAGTCAGAGATTGAAAAGTAAACACCAAGCTCCCTGGAAGACAGAGCCTGACATTTGACTTCTCTTTGAATGCACAGCCAATGTGACAAGATAAGAACAATGCATGTTTACAGAAATTGAACATGGTGGAAGAATACAGTACTTAGGGTTTGAACAATGGAAGAGACAAACTCAAGCTGGACAGCCTAAACGAAATAGAGCCAGAAGACAGATAGCAAGCAAATGTGAGTTACCAACCACAAAGCCAATAATAAGCAATGGGCTGAATGCATTCCTAGGAAAGCTTTCTGAATGTCACCCAAGATGTTGTTAGCAGACCAGACTACTATACTGTCTGATAGGGTTCGACCAAAAAATAAAAAAAAATGAGGTAATACTGTTCTAAAATGTGTCACTTTATGCCGCATCGCCTTTTCTTGACACAAAATCTAATCAACTCTGCCACATAATTTGGCCCTCCCCTGTAGCATAATTCCAGTGGAATTGACTAAAATGATGCTTTACGATCACATCCATATTTTAAGTAACATCCAATACAAATGACACACTAGTTGCATCTAGGAGAGTTGCCAGCCAATGAAAAATTGATGAGAACAACAAATATGGAATGGTAATTTAGTACTAACACTCGCCTACCAACAGCATGACCTCTTTCCTTGAAAGACGGGTGTGGTTGAAGGTACACATTATACTGGGAGCAAGGATTTCACCAGGAATACTCATAAAAGAATGGTTACCATTAACAAATATTCAGAGCTTCTTCTAACATTTGAGTTTGTAGCAGGATTGGTGGGAGCTAAAAAAGAACAACACTGAAAAAACATAATAAATAAGGGAACTGAGACTTGGAAACAATGTAAGTGAGGATAATACTTGTCTCAATGTCTTTAGTAAAGCCAGGTAACAAATACTCGTTTGTTAGTAAAGCCCATCTCTATTGGAAGACCAACAGTGGACATTGTGCCATTTTAAAATATATTGACAACTGTCAATGAAATATGTGACCAATTTGCAATACAAATGGTAAAAGGAAAATTTGTGTAATGAAGGTAGTAAGTATAGCTTGGCCAAACTGAAGATCTGCAAATGTTGTAAAATCTTGCCCCAGCCCTTAAGAACCTGAAAGCCATTGCTCCTCTAGCAAAATGGATCTGATGAATATTGTGGTACCAAGAGAGATAAAGTGGGGGAAGAATATGGATCAACATTTTTCCTAAATAGAATGAAAAGTTGTGAGAATGAGAATATTCTCAGAACCTCACCTCTCCATTCATAGTCCTTGAGAAATTGTACTTGCAAAGTCTAGGATGAACCAGTACTCCAAACTTAATGAATATCTCTAAGAACTCATGAAACAAATACCTACAGGTAAAACTATCTCTTAGAAACATCTTGTACTCTAGGATGTAATAACTAACAGAAGGAAATGAGCTGAGGGGCATTGTCAGTATAGAGGACAGTGCCATAAGACAAAGCATTTCATCGCCCAAACACTCTGGGAAAAAAAATTGAGACTTGGGGCCTTTTTGTTGGTCTTTGTCTGGACCGCCACCGTGGCGGTCCCAGGCAGACCACCAGGTCCGTGGTCCACCCGCCTGACAGATTCTGAGTTGAGTCCTAGGCGGGCGCTGCGACGACAGTGTTGTATTTATAGTGCAAGGCTTGCTACCGGAGACTGCATCAAAGCCATTGCTGCAGGTGTCAGTCGAAGAGCCAGGTCTTGAGTCTTTTCCTTAAGTGGGTCAGCGAGGGTGCGGTGCAGAGTTGGAGGGTGGAGGTGTTCCAGGCTATGGTGGCGAGATGGAAGAAGCAGTGTCCTCCGGCGCGGCATGCGATGGTTCTGTATGAGGGCGAGGGTGGTTATTTGAAAATGTCTGTGTTTTTGGTTTGGAAAGTCAACCTCTCCTAACTAGCCAGCAACTTGGAAAACGTTTACCCTTGCCTTTATACAGTACAAGTTAAAAGAAATGTTCCCTTTGGGTGGGATCTGAATTCAACACGTCTCACTCCAATCAAACTTATATTCCACACATATCGTACTCATCAATGATTAAGGCACTTATAAGTCGACTGCTTATTTTAGCCAAATTATTAATATATTTTATTTAGTAAAAAAAACTTTTTTATACAAATTCATATGACACACACGATTAAAAAACACATTAATTCATATGTATTAAAGATACAATATTAACATTTATTTATTTATTTATTTATAATTACATTTATTGAGCGCGCAGCTACCCGAAGGTTTCCCGGCGCTAAGGCAGACTAAACGGTCAGAAAAAGTGGGAGAAATAATAAACCATAGGGTTAAGTGTTGAAAAGCCAAGTTTTAATTCCCTTACGGAAAGTAAGGAAACAGGATTCGAAGCGCAACTGTTGAGGTAGGGCGTTCCATAAGGAAGGGGCCAACAGGGCAAACGAGCGTCCACCCATTTTGGCTCTGTTGGTGCGTGGAATCATAAACTTATTCTGCGTAGAAGACCTGAGTGTCCGGGGGGGAATGTATTGCTGCACTAGGGCAGACAGATAGTGAGGGGCCTTACCAGTCATGATTTTATGCATATAGCAGAGTGCTTTAAACTTAACTCTGTTCTCAATACGCAACCAGTGCAGTTTCCGCATATGGGGAGTAACCGAGGATCTAGCAGGGAGGTGACAGATAAGGCGAACTGCCATATTCTGCACCACCTGGTACTTCCTGGTAACCTCCTTGGCGGCGCCCAAGAGAAGGATGTTCCCATAGTCCAGGCGGGAGATGACCAAAGCCTGGACTACGGTCCTCAAGGTGTCTGCCGGCAGCATCCACGTGATTTTTCTCAGCCACCTGATGATGGTGGTACAGGTGGCGGAGACTTTCACAGCGTGTTGCTTGAAGGTTAGCTGGTTATCAAAAAGAACCCCAAGATTGCGGGCAGACTCTGATGGAGTGGGTAAGGGACCCATCTCCGATGGCCAATGGTGTGGGCCCCAGAGTGAAGCGTCTGGGCCAAACAAGAGAAGTTCTGTCTTGTCCCCATTTAATTTTAACTTGTGCTTCAGCATCCAATCCGATATTTGTTTTAACCCGGATTGAAGAGAAGACGAGGGGAGATTTTTATTGGTGGAAAGGGAGTAGATGACTTGAGTGTCATCAGCATACGAGTAAATTGTGAGGCCTGCCTGTTCCGCTAAAAAAGCAAGCGGCCTCACATACAGATTAAAGAAAAGGGGACTAAGAATAGACCCTTGGGGAACACCGTGAGTGGAGGGGAGAATAGAAGAGACAGAAGTGGAGGAAAAGACTTGGAACGTGCGGTCAGAAAGAAAATTAGCAATCCAGGCCAGGGCGGGACCACCGACGCCAACCACCTCCAACGTGGACAATAAGATGGAATGGGAGACGGTGTCGAAAGCGGCACTCAAATCAAGCAGAATGAGTGCCACCGTCTCCCCATTATCCACTTGGCGTCTGATGGTCTCTGACACGCCAAGGAGGGTGGTTTCTGTGGAAAAACCCGCCCGAAAGCCGGATTGGGAACCATGAAGAAGATTAGAAGATTCAACAAAAGAGTTAAGCAAAGAATTAACATGTTTCTCCAAAATCTTGGAAAAGCAGGGGAGCAAAGAAATAGGGCGAAAATTGGAGGGGTTGTCTAGGTCTGCATTTGTCTTTTTTAATAGTGGGACCACCATTGCGTGTTTCCATTCGTTTGGAACGATCGCTTCTGTCAGGGAAGCATTCAAGACATCTAGGATAATCTGGATAGATGCTGGGTCCAGTGAGCGCAAAACTTGCGGGGGCATGGGGTCCAGGGGGGAGCCAGATTTGATGTCTTGAAGATATCTATTTAGAAGCGCAGGGGAGATAGGGTCCCAAGCAAGAAGTGGGGAGGAAGTGGGCAGTGGACCGGGGATGATATCAGGCGGAAGATTACATAAGTCTTGAACAGAGTGAATGGGGGAGGCAGAGGTAGAATTAAAAATGGCATAAATCTTATCAATTTTTGCAAGAAAAAAATTAGCTAAGGCATTACACTGAGCAGTGTCTAAACAGGGATCCTTAGGCACCGAAGAAGCACCCGAAAGCTCCTTGACTATTTTGAACATTCACTGAAGCAAGATCAAGATTCCTGTGCTTGTACCGCCTACATCAATGTGCCTAGGCCGGCTTGGAGGCCTTGGTTGTACCTGGGACAGATAAAGAGCAGATAAAGTGTGCATGATATGTTTCTTTTTTTGGTGAGCCACAATAGTGCATGTAAGACACATACAAGACTCATTCTCAGTATTTACATTGTAGAACAATCATTCTTTGTAAGGAGTCATAGACTATGGCTGTCCAGTTTTTAGCTGAACGTTCTACCTCATAGCCTGAGGGCCTTTGATATGGGTGCTAACCACACACATGTTGCAACGAAACACTGCATCCCTGATCTCCAACCAAGTTGGAATAGAAGACAAATATCTATAATCAGGTTTGATGCTCCACTCCATATATGACTTGTGTTTATATGCCCTGTTCGCCAACTGTAATGCACCGTTGAATATGATCAATCATTTGTTATCGAATGGACCTGATTTAAGCTAATGGTCCAAATTAGTTTGGTACAGTCTTGTACTAAAAGCAAAAAGGGCGAGTAAGACTGTATCAGGGCATGTGTCACTGCAGATTCCGCCTCCTAAGAGATTATTCTCTTAGGATACGGCTTTGCTTTTTGAACCAAGCTATTCCCGAAAGCATGTACATTTAACTGAAAATGTCTTCCTTGTTGTCTAGGATAAATGGCTGCAAGATCTATTATTACCCTCAATTGACTCCAGACCCATATATAGACCCAGTATGGAATGGAACCCCAATGCAGAAATTGTTTCTAAATCTAAAATGTAATACAACTTTTCAAACGAATGCTGCGAGTAGTCAAACTATCTTCACACTCATGATAGAAAATGGAAGCTGAACTGCACAGACGCTTCAAGACATCGCAGGTACAAGAGCTCCAAGCTGCTCACAGGACTCTGCAATGTCTGCCATCTTGGCTTAGCTGACGTAGAGGAGGAATGAAGCAGGCGCACAATGCTCAGCTCTGAGGGAGGAGACAGGCCATCTGGCAAACCAATTGGACAGTCGGTGAGTAGGCTGTCCTGTCGCAGGAGGAGCCACCCTACAAGTGGGTGGACAAAGACCGGGGATCTGACAGAAGGTACAGACCCCATGCTGTTTCTTTCTGTTACATGAAATGAAACGATATGATTTAATGTAAACCTTTGCAGACAAAAAGGGTCACAATAGGCGCTTTCCACAGACACTTGAGGAAGCAACGAGGCGATAATAGATTGAGAGTAGCAAGAAATAAGGATTAGATAGTTGCAGAAGAGTGCATTAGGATTAGAGGCATTCTTTAAGGCTTTTTTTTCATTCCTCATTATTCCTCTACCGACCTAGCCATTCTGGGGCGTGTGACAATTTTATAAATATATCCTTGATTCGTTGTGTCGACCTGGAATATGCCACTGAGGTCCGATAGAGGGGGGTGACTACGAGTGGAGACAAGGGCTGTAAGGAGTGTACAAGTGTGTTGATAGGTAGTTGGCAAAATTAACAGAGGTATGTGTGTGTTTACATCAAACGAGACACATGTATTTCAACGTCTTCACGCTGGGCGAGGTCTGTTCTTGCAATGAAAACAAGCGTTAAAGTTTAGTGACCCGTTCAATACTTTGCTGTCAAGTAGGAGGGTGAGCGAAGAAGCATATGTGCTGACGGATCACCCCCCTCTCCGCGCCGCGGTGAGGGAGCCTGTGCGTTCAGCAGGACCGGGTTCAGCGAGAGGCCTCCTCGCAGGCCCATGCATTGCTCGAGGGGTTAATGAGGCTAACATCTGCCGGAGAAGCTGTTCATCTCCACACACCGCTGGCTGTCGCAAACACTGGCTGAAACTAACAGCGGGCGGCCTGGGTCGGGCCCGCCTACAACCAACAGGCAGTGCCCGAAGGGCCAGTCTGACAGAACAGTGTATGGGCAATTTCTTTTTTTTTTTGGGGGGGGGGCTGATTGTTGGACGAATTTATGTTTTGGTGTAATGACCACAAATATTGCCTGCAGCGAGCGAAAATGTATGCAGTCTCCCATAAAGCTGCCAGGATTTGTAAATGTAGGCTACTTGGTTAGCTACCTGACTCACTAGTGGGGGCCTCTTTTAATTAAGTGTGCATTCAAGCATGCTATCCATCACTTTCTTGTGCACTTTTCTTTTGTATAATTTAGTGTTTCACCATAACTAGGACAGGAATTGACAGGAATTAGCAGACGTGTGTCCCGTGCACACTGTGTCACTATTAACCAAGCTATACCTGACTTGTGAGTCCTGACTAGGGCAAATCCAGTCCTGTTTTGCTTGTGTTCCACTTCGAGGAGGACCTAGCATGACAGTTTGGGCTGGACTGTCTCCATTGGAGCAGAATCAAGACTGATTTGCATATGGCTGGGCTCAAACTGTGATAGGATGGTGTTCAAAATAATGATGGACTGGTATGCAGTCCTGAGTGATTACCGGTCGCTGAGATTAATCCATGAATTCCATCCATCACTTTTTTTGTATACCTAAGTGTGTCACCCGAAGTGGGATGGGTATGCCCAGACATGGCTCCTGGGCACAGTCACTGGAACCCAGCTATACCTGACTGATAAGCCCTAACTAGGGCAAAAGTGGTTCTGAGTTGCTTGTGTTCTGGTTTAAGGAGGGCATTGCCTGGCAGTTTGGGCTGGACTGTTCCCATTGGAGCAGGGTCAAGAGTGATTTGCATATGGCTGGGTCCACACTGAGGTGGCATGAAGTGCAAAGTAAAGATACTGGGATGCAGTCTGTAGTGATTACTAGTGGCCGTGATCAATTCAAGTAAGCCATTCATCACATTTTTGGTATACTTTAGTATGAGGCCCTGGGTAATGGCAAGGAGCAGATACAACAGCAAGTAAACAGAGTTATTTGAGTTATGGTAACTTTCTGTTCCTCCAACTTCATGACACCTCTATCTAGAGAAAGCAGTGCATATGCCAGAAGTACCAAACAGCATAAATGTGGGGATCAGTAAATAACCCCAGGTTTTGGGAATCAGACTTTAGAAATCCTGACCTAAGTTGTTCCTTGGGCACTGAGAAGTGGGCGTGTATGTTGAGCATTCATAGCTTTCCGGTATGAATGTTTTGGGGTGCCTGGGAAAAGGAAGGGGTTCCTTTCTGTTCACTCAACCCATATGGGCTAAAAAAAACGATTCAAAGCTTTGGCTAAGCCAAACATCGCTAAAGCATTGAGATGTTCAGCATCAACAAAAAGGAAAAAATGGTTACTGTTGAGTCTGAACAGCAACGGCAAATAAGATGAAAAGAAAAAGTGCAATGATGTGTTTGCCAACATGCGTCATCACACATGCTCATTTATGCGTAATGACCCTACGGCAGGCCCAACATGATGAGGCATGTTCACACATGACTCATGACGCAGTGACCATTTTGATATTTGTTTTAATTTGGGATTCCAAAATTGCAGATGCCCATCATAGAGCTGTAAGTTAGAAATATATAACAAGTGAGACAAAGCTCTTGGTACAATAAAAAAGACTACAACAGGGAGGGTTGAACGATAGTGGAACTGTCATGTTAAGTAAATGCTGATGAGCAATGGAGGAGGAGAGCAATAGGGGAGCTGGATGAGGTGGTGTATAAAAAATCAAAAAAAGCATTGGGAAAGCAAATATGTCTTGCTTTTGGGTCCTACTGACTTTACTAGTAATTTTTAGTGACATGCTAGAGCATCCTTGATGCTGTGCTGTATCGCTCAAGAAGAATAAAAAAAACCCTAAGACGCGGCTGTTTGTGCCATTTTGTAAATAAGAAAACCACGCATGTGCATGCCTACAAAATGATGTGGGCCCTTCTTTTAATTTTTATTTTTGGATTTGAGTTGCATCAGTAAATAAAAGAAAAACATGCATGGAAGTGTTTTTAGGTTTTGCCTGGCGAAAAGATGCGCTCTGCGCATCTTTTTCGCGCAGGCGAAAACCTGATGAGAACTGTAGTGGGGTTTGGGTCGGCCCTCGTCATTTATTGGCTGGCTCCATAAATGGAGCCTAGCCATTGGACGAGGGGCCTGTCCGTCAATGCCGGACCAGATTCGGGGGCGTTCCCGAGATTCTTTGGCTTTTGCCGACGTCACGCTACGTCAGCCGAAAGCCGATTCTCGGGAACGCCCCCGAATCTGGTAAGGCACTAGTGGCACCCCGAGCGCTCGGCCGCCTCCTACTACGGTGCAAACGCTGCCTCCCTGATTGCCGCCGCTGCCCGGGGCCGAGAATAACTTGAGGATCTCGCCGGGGCCGCGGAGAGCAAAAACGAAGGAGGCTGCCCTCCCATTGGCTGAGGCAGTCGAGCCCCCTCAGTGCCGCCGCGCTAGGAGTGGTTATTGAGCCGCCACGTCATCGCTGGAGCCGCGCTGCGATTGGCCGCAGCTTCGCCACCATCGGAGGCTCGCCCTGAGAGCGGCGCATCCATCGGGAAACTTCGCCGCCTGCCTGCCTGAGCTAGAGACGGGCCGCCGCGCTGCCCGCGGCGACCCAGAAGTGACTAGCCGGCCGGCCAATCCTAGCGCGGCCGGCCGGAAGTGCCCGCCCCCCCCCCCCCTCCCATCCCCCCCAGCCCGGGGGAAGAAGGAAGACGGCAGCCCAGGAGGAGAAGAAGTATGGCGGGGCTCCCGTGGCCTGGAGGGAGCCCCGGGAGAAGCGGAGGACGTTGCCGGTCTCCCATGCTGAAGAGGGAGACCGGAGAAGTGCCCAGGAGATTGCCGCCATCGCAAGGAGCCCCCGCCAGGACGGCGGCCCAGGAGAAGAAGTATGGCGGTCCACGCGGGGCTCCAGTGGCCTGGAGGGAGCCCCGGGAGAAGCGGAGGACGTTGCCGGTCTCCCATGCCGAAGAGGGAGACCGGAGAAGTGCCCAGGAGATTGCCGCCGTCGCAAGGAGCCCCCACCAGAGTGCCCGGTAAGTTAAATGGGCTACCGAGCGCAGCAGCACCACCACCAGAGGCTTGGGGCTCGGAGCCGCACCATGGTGGACCTGGGCGGCTGCCCCAGGAAACACCTCTGCGAGCCCCTGCTGCCCCCCGCCCTGCTCTGCTGGGCCCTGCTGCTGCTCTGCCAGCATTTGTATGGGCACAATACTCACATTCCGAGATAGCACACTTGGTAAGAGCGAAAGTACAGTGTATTCCCGCAGTATTCCTAAATAGGAGGCGCAGAAACCAGAATACGTTAAACCCACCCCTGGGTAATAGGACACCCATAATATCTGTATTTACCAGGTGCGGTATTACCGCACCAAAATACCGAGGCAGATCTAACGAGGCTCTTAGTAGGGCCTACGCCTGATAGGGGAGAGGCAGGTGTAAATCACGGGTGTCATCCTAAACGCTTTACATAGTGCATAACAGAAAGAACCCCTAAATCATTCTGTATCCAGTGAAGAAGGCCAAGTTAGATCCAGGCATACAATGTACAGCGCTGCGAGGCGTCCTATTATAAACTAGGCTCTTTATAAGCATACACGTGAGAGGGCCTGGTGGTCTGTCATGAATTAGAGCACCTGGTGTATCTAGCACAATCTATTAGTGGGATAAGGCGAAGGAATGCCATATTTCCTCTCAAATGACCTAGGCTCGTTCCTCACAATTAGCAATGCACCGGCTGTGCACGAGGAGCTAAGCAGCAGAATGAATGCAAACAGTTACCATGGCAATGTGACATGGCATTCCCTATTGTTGTCATTATTGTTTTCTTTACAATGTTTGTCTTGTTTTCCGCTGACTGGGCTGAGGTCCCTGGCTGTGTTTGCTAAAAGCCACTGTCGGGAATAACAGCTGTGGCATCTGACAGCCGTAGACGGGTGTCTGAGGTCCCGCCTGGGGAGCAGTGTATCTGACACGTCACAACGAGAGAGAGGGCGAGGGAGGGAGAGAGAAAAAAGAGGGACAGCAGGAGAAAGGCAGAGAGAGAGAGAGATAGAGATTGAGTGAGAGACAAGAAAGACAAAGATGGCGAGACATAAAGTGAAAGGGAGGGGTGTGTAAGTGAGAGGACAGAAAAGAAGCAAGAGGAGGGATCAAGATAAGTGGTGCATGTGAGAGAAATAATGAGGGAAAGAAAGAGAGCGGAGAGAAACGAGACAGAAAGGGAAAATAAATATCGAGAGGATGTGGCCTAATGGCCAGACCTGGCGATTTTGGCGCCGGTAAACCAGATTCGTGTCTCGGCTTCGGCTCAACCTCCAGTGATTCTGGGCACATCACTTAATCTCAACTTGCCTACCTAAAATGAATGCGTCCTTGTGTAAGGTAACTGGTGCTCATGTAAAGCTCTCCAATACCTTCTGGTCGAGTTCGCACTATATAAAACTGCAACAAAAAAAGAGAGAAGGGGACAAAGAGGTGAGTAGGTGAGTGAGGGAGTGTAAGAGCAGGGTTAAAGAAAGAATGTCAGAGAGAAAAAAGAAAGGAAGAATGATAGATACAGATCAAGAGGGTCCTGTTAAAGAGAAACACAGAGAGGTAGAAAGAGGGAGGAGAGAGAAAGGGAGAAGAAGAATGAGAAGGAGAGAGAGGTATAAGGAACAAAAAGAAAACGCGAATGGGTGGGACAGGTAGAAGGAGGGGGAAGAGAGACAGACTGAGACGGACTGAAAAAGAGAAAGAATGAATGTCAGGTAGCTAGATCGATCAATAGATAGGTCGATAGATAGATAGATAGATAGATAGATAAGAAGATAGATAGATAGATAATGCGGAAAATTCAGAGAGAAAGAGTGAGAGCAAAATAGACAGAGATAGACACAGAGAACAAGACAAGGAAAAGGAGCAAGAAGGAAGTTGGAAATCTCCCAACAAGCATTTGTATTTTGCTGAAGGCTGCTTGGTTCTGTGGTAGGTTTTAATGACATTCTGCACTCCAGCCTGCAGCACTCTTCACCGATGCATCAATGCTCTGCTGGTAAATGTACCAAGATGAGAAGAGCGTGGAGAAATCGGTCGGTCTGCTTAAGGGATTTGATCTATATATGGATGAAACAGAATCAAGTTGACTCATAGTTCAAGATTTAGGTTTCTTGTACAGGGAGTGCTTTATTTACTTCTTTATTTTAGTTAACATACTGTACATTTCTTCATAAATATACACTTGAAAACCTACAATAATATTTAAAATTTAAAATAATCAATCGATAACAGATCTAGTCGTCAACAACCCTCGTAATCACACTATGTATTTTCTCCTGTGTCTGCAAATCCCTCTCTCCTGATTGGTCACATTAACTTTGATCGTTGGGCATCTAAAAAGAATAAATTGCACATATTCTATCTCCTGTCACACAACCTACTCATCTAGTTTGCATACTTGAAAGCCACCCCAGAACCCTCAGTTTCACGAACTGGAATCAATCCCAGTGGGTACCAGGTACAATCATGTTGCTTCGACAGAGTGGGCCATTCAGAGCAGAGAACATGAAATAACTTCTCATGATTATATTTTTACAAGATGGTCAATGTTTGATGATGAGCCATAAAATAGCAACTTGTCTCATTTGCAATTTGCAGCATCCTCCAAGTTATACCCAAATCGCAAGACCCGATCAACCAAGGGTGTCTTACAACACCTAGTACTCCTTCACTGCTTGTTTGCCACCATGAGCCATAGTCTCTTTCAACTAGTAAACACGTAGGCGGCTATTGAGAATTTAATTGTATAAAGACAGGAGATGCTGCACCACCATTGTTGTACAAGAAGTGAGTCCCTTTTCAGATCGAATCAGGGCACAGCTGGTCTTGCGTTGCTTCTTTTCCAGTTCGGGGAGTACCCGTCCTGGCAGTTCAGGCTGGACTGTTCTTACTGATTTACATATAGCTGAGTCCAAAATGAAATGGCATGATGAGCAAAGAAGGAACGATAGATTGGGATGCAAGCATTCCTCCCATCATCTTTGGTGTGTTTATTTTTGGTTACTGGCATTAGTATTGTGCTCCCAAGGAATTACTTTTATGCATTTGGTCCTGTTTCCTAGTGGTAGATTAGATTAATAGGCGTTGGGTGTGATCAATAGTGGGGGTTGTGTAAGGTCATGAATATGGTTGGTGGGATGAGTAGATAGGATGGAGATGATTATGCACTGTAAGAGTGCAGGATATAGTCCCCAAAAGGGGGTGGTTGAAGGTTTTCAGCCAAGTTTACATTTTTATGCAGGGTGCCTCCGTGTGCCCCTGTTGCCTGCTTGTGCTGTGTGGGTGTGTGTGGAAGGCTCTGTGTGGTTGTGTGGAGGGCTCTGTGTGGCTGTGTGTGTGGGGGGCTCTGTGTGTGTTTGTGTGTGTCATTTGCGAGAGATAAAGCTAGTGGGATTGTAAATGACAATGCCATTTATTTATGTTAAAAAAAAACATAAATAAAAATAATGTCAAGAGCAATGCCAATAGCTCTAACTTTAACAAAGGCAAAACCATTGCATTGTAAATGCTTGTTTTTTTTTTAAGCTGATGGAAGAAGCAACATGGGGTAGCAGAAGCAACAATGGGGGTGAAAGCAACATAAATGTAGTTACCTAAAAGTGAGCAGAGGTAGGATATGAGTAAATTTGATATACTACAGGGGTGGGACTGCCACAGGATGGGCAGGTGAAGCCATCGAATAAGAAGGAGGCAAACAGGAGTGACAGTAAAGCATACCAATGGTAAGCAATGGGTGGGCTGCAAGCCCCTCTTTGTTCTTAGTAAAGTTCAATATATATTTCACAACTAGGGAGCCGCATTGTCTGGCAGGCACCGCTTGATGAAGGGAAAAAAACAAGCGGGGTGGAGAGCGTAGAGGAAGCAACAGATGAACTGCTGGAGAGGAGGAGCAATACAGAAAGTGCAGGGAGCAGGAAGCGAAGCAGCACACGAGGGAGCAAAGAAGAAAACACATGCTCTTCTATGGAGTGCTGTATGAAAAAGAAGTTTCCTGAATGTAGACAGTGGTGGGATGCATTTCATACAATCAGAAAGCCAATAAAGAAGCCATGATCCAAGGGAAGGACACTAGAAGAGGAAGAAAAACTATTTAATAGGACACAAGCAAATTAGATTGAGTAGTGTTGGTAGTGTCCAAGATAGTTCTTCGATAACAGACGGCTAAAAAGTATCTGTAGGGAACACATAAACATTGGGCTAGGTTGCATTCACTTAACCCTTCACCTGCACATGGAAACCCACAACAATGCTACATATGACTGGTGTGCACCCAGTACTTGAGGGGATGAGAAAAAGTCATAAATGTTGCAATGCACAGGCACAATGCTTTGAGTGTTGGGAAATGGTAAAGTTCTTTAGAAACCTGCAGCGAAAAGACTAAAGCAGCCAGACGCCCAGACCCACTAGACTAGCAATAACACCACAGATGTATGAGTTCTGGTTAATTTTTCATAAAATGTCATGTTCTAATCAGGCTGCCAAGCTAAAAGCAGCAGCGGCTGAAAACGAACATTTTTAACATCAGTAAAGTCCAAATGTAAGACTCAGGAAGGATTTCAGCCAGAGGAGATGATTTAACATGTAATTCTGAGCTGTGCTGGGCGGGAGGGGTGACAGCACCTGCATATGCTCGTGAATGGATTCTTCCTTTGAAGTAAAGGTGCAATGCATTTCTTTAAACTTTGCCACTTCCCCTGGCGACAATGTTTTTGCAAATCAAAGGTTTTCCTGGTAAAAGTATTAACCACGTCAGGGTGAATGAAGGTAGCTACCAGGCAAGTAACGGCGTGTAATGAAAATATCCTTTATGTCATTGATCGCCATGGGTAGAATTTTTCATCTCCTCTTTCAGAAGGATGGTTTGGAAAAAAACAAGATTCCAACTCTCAATGATATTGGAATAACAAAAACAGAAACCTCACTACTGGGAGTAAAGAATATATTAATTTCACCAGGTGCAGGAAAAGAAGGGATGATCACAGAACGAACGGCTGCATAGCAGGTAAAGCAATACAACACCCGCCCTCTGTTATGGAGCATTCATTGATTGGTAACTAAGATGCGCGAACAGCAAACCCATGTACCATGAATGGTAACAGGTGATCTAAAATGAAACATGTCCTTTCTTTTTGTTTTTTTCATGACCTTAAAGGCCCTTTGTTATTTAATTGAGAAACTCTTGGGTGATGATAGACATAGATGAAAATGTCAGGGGTAGCGTAAGTGACATCATGCACCCTTTGACCAAGCATGATATGAGAGACCCACCACCATCATCAGCCAATCAACAGCCGTCTGTTTGCTGGAGAGTAGCTATGGAAAGAGAAACAGAGTGAACAGTAAAGAAACTAAGCAAGGCTCCTCCAGCACTGTATACTTTTTCCTCTCCCACTGCTATCCTAAACCCTGAGACCATGGGCACCCAGTGTAGTATCGGTGGTGGTGGAGGGCAAACCAAGGGTAGCAAGCCAGGGTAGCAGATGCCCATGACTTCAATTAACATTCATGAAGAACGTGCACCCTATAGTTACGTAACGTAACACTGTTCTAGCTCAAATGTTGCAAATCTGACAATTCTTACAAGATACTCAAGCCATTCTAGGTAGAGCTAGATTGGGCTCATGGTACGGAAACTGGATTAAGCTCTCATTTGACACATAGTAGAATCTGCTGACGAGTCCAGGAAATCTGTAGAAATTAGATAACTGACAGGAAATTTAGCGCTCTATCATAAATAACGTACCACACTACACCGCTTCCCAACACACCATCAAATTGTTGGCTACCAGTAGTTTTATTGTCATGCTTTTTGTTTTTTGTTTCCTCAATGGTTGATTAAGATTATTATTTTTTATGTTTAGCTAGTTTGGTGCCACTAGTGTGTGTTGTAAGGATGGTCTGTTGAATTAAGTTCAGAGACCATGGAGAATACGGGTTAGGGAGATCAGCCAGTTGGATCTCAGCTGTAGCACAGTTGGACAACATAATGGTGTTTGCCATTCACATGTGCTTAGCGTAGTTGTCTTTCCCCGGGGCTGGAGGGTAGGAATTGTAATGAGAAATGACACGTCCCCTCCTTCTCCCCCTATGTAAGCAATGCGTTTTGCTTTTGTTCGTGTTCTGTTGACCTCTTGCCGTATTGGCATTTCCTGTGCCTGATCTTTGCAGGTCAGAGTTCAAGGGAAGACGGAGAAGAGCAAATCCTAGCGTTAAGTATTTCAAAAGTGAGAACAAAGAACAATAAAGCAAAACGGTCTTCTCCCAGCCTGGACTAGGAACTTTCCTCTACCCTGGAAGTGCTCTGTGTCAGTACCTTTACAGTTTCACGAAGAAGAGCAGAGTTTTTAAAGTTTCTTATTTCATACATGCTGTCCAGGATCCTTAGCACAGTTTCTTAAGGGTGTGTAAATCAATCTACACGTTTCCTTTTCCCACATACATGGTTTCTTCAACTAATAGCTAATATGGTAGATGTTCTGGTGTTGAAGCGTGATCTGATGACTAAGCAGAGTTCAGGATCAGATCACCAGTCTTATGAGTGAAAGATTGAGTGCCCAGATCTAGATTTCATCTTAAACAACAGCAAACTTTTCTGAGAGCTTTGTGGAACTGGGTCTTCATAGCCAAACCGAAATGTATTTAGGTTTATTTATGAAAACCTCATTGGAGGCTTCAGAATAAGTCCATTTAATAGTTTTTTGCATATTCAGGGTACTAAATATCTATTCCTAAGGGGGAGGAAAGGAAAAAGAGGGAAAAGAGATGGGTGTGAAGTCCGGGCGCTGGATAGAGTGTGTAGTAGCACTGGAAGTTTTCCAATAAGGAGCAAGGGCCCTCACACACACCAAGGGGTGTCATGCTTCATCATAGGGCAGCTCCTTGTTGAGCTGGGCTGGCGCTGCAATGCCCAACGGGCCCCGCAGAGGGGCTCTTTGCCGGAGTTCTTTTCTGTTTGCCGTCGTGAAGCTAGGTGTTATGAGGGAGCTTGTTTGTCGTGAGTAGAAGTGAAAGAAAGTGCTTGTGTTCTAAAAATGGCTACAAGAGATTCCAAGTGTAATTTTATTCTCTGGGTTCTTGTGCTATGTATTAAAAAGCATTTGCAATGCAATAGGTCTCGCATTTGCGAGAGGTTAAGCTATTGGCACTGTAAAAGACAATGCCTTTTATTTATCTGTGTTGATAATTAACATATTATAAAAATGCATTGTCATTTACAATGCCAATAGCTCAAACTCTTGCAAATGCGTGACTTATTCAAAGAAGCGGTCACCATTGTCCCGGGCTGCTTTAAAGTGAAAGTGCGCATGGCTAGCTGAATGTCACAGGAACGCATGTCGTATTTGCAGTAGGAGAAACTCATGAAAGAAAATAGTGCTTACAGACTAAAAAAGACGTACCGTATTGCAACCAAAGTAAATGGGCCAGTCCTCATGGGAGGTTACAAATGAAGACAAGGCGGTTCTAAGGAGGGACTAACAAACAATTAGCGAATCAGAAGTCAGCCTTTACGAAGGACAGTAACTCAAGCCAATGACGAATATGGGCGGAGCTTCTAGTCCATACACCAGTACAACATGCGCTGACCAGGTTCGACCTAAAAAAACAACCCCCACTGCTGCAAAACCAGCCCCCACCCTTCCAGCCTCCCGAGAAAGCGCTAGATGCCCTCTATGGCCAGTCCGGCCCTGGAGAGAAGTAATGTGAACAGATGCAAGGTATGGAATTTTGACTTCCTGGCGGTTTTTTAATTATTTTCTGGACTTAAAAGCATCCAAAAGATGGGGAGCATTGCATTGTTGGTTTTTGAGTACTGCACTTACTGCCCATACACTAGAGTACAGAACTGGTAGCTATTGTAAATATGTTGGAATTTTGCACACCAAGATACTACACACACATTAGGAACTATGGAGCTTATTTACAAGACTCATATACTGCTGGAGTGTCACTTTTTTTACACTATGGTGGCGCATGCTTCTCAGTTCTTGTATAGCTTTGTATGGTCTCACAGCTATAGAGTAAGGCACGGCAGAAACAAAGCACTGCCTTCCCTTACTCTGCGTCAAGGAGGCATTCCATGGGTGTTGCAGTGGGAGTTTTCATGCAACACCCATCTCTGTTGACACTGTCCAAGGTTTACAAAATCCTGCAAACCTGGGGCAGCACCAAAACCCTACGCCTCCCCAGAGCAGGCATTCTGCAGCACACACAGAACAAGGAAAATACCTCTCTGGATTGTTTTTGTGCAGGAAGGTGTACCTTTCTGCATGAAAACAATTCTGCCTATAACGCAGAAGGTTCCTGCGTTGGCGCTAGGTACCAAAGTGTGCGTCGGCTGAAAGGACAAGAAGGCACCGTATTTCGGTAATACGGTGCATTCCTACCCTTTCAAATTTGCTTGGGGCAGCGCAGTGAAAGACTTGAGACGCTGCCCTATGGCAATTTTTTGTAAATGAGGCCCTTTATTTGGGAGAGTTTGTGTGCATTCTTGGAAATAGTGCTGGATGGTATTACACACATCCTGAAATTTGTCAATGGGGTATCAGAAAGTCGAGTCACTGGTGTAATTTCACTCAGTGGCATAACATAAAATTATGGGGCCACTGCAGAATGTGACGAGAGGCCCCTAAATCTACCATATCTCACAAATATTCATAGGTCTTGTGCTAAATGGGGGACCCCTGAAGGGTTCCGTGCCCACTTGTGTCTCAGGGGCTGCAGGAGCCTGCGTTACACCCCTGATTTCACTCACATTTACTGAAAACATACTTGGATTTTTGATGGGCAAATAATGAAAAAGTTAGGGGGATACCTCACTATCCAAACACCTGAAGATGGATTGCAGTCACTGAAAAACACAGCCCCTTCCCTCCTGTTCACTCTAGCACTCTGACGTGGGTAACAGCAGCACTGAGTTACATGACATAACATCAAGTTCCCTGTTTTCTTCACAAACATCTTTCTTCCCCCACCCATTGCCCTGTTTCCTCCGGGGATCTCCTCTCCTCCTCTGTTTTGTGTAGCTCTTTGAAGCAGCCTAGGAGCAACATTGACACCATGCAAGCCACACTTGTGATATCGCATGACCGTATAATATGTATTTCATCACAAAGTATGTCCCAGACTTGATTATTTTAAGCCTTTTTTCTCTTATTTTTTCTTTATCCAGTTTATAGACAACAATCATTTGTAATTTCTATTACGATGGGCATAAAGGAGTTAACTGTAGTAGTCTCACCCTCCTATCCCGGGGCCACTAAGATGACGTTACCGTATTGTCTATATAATGTTTTTGCAGCCTAATTACTGCATGCATACTCTTTACCAACCTCTCTACTGAATGTAATGTTACTAAGAAAACGTCAATTAAAATAGTTTTTAAAAAAATGGGCACAAAGACCTTCAAATAAAATTGTTTTCAAATTACGAATAGTAAGATAATTTCAGGATTTATGTATGTGCACCGGAAAAAAATAAGAAAATGACATTGGACTTACAAGCCTACCTATGTCAATAAAACCATAGGATTGTTAAACAGATGCAAGCTCGCAGCTTGAATTCTGCTTGCTTGGCAGTCTCAGGCGACTGACATTTCTTTTTCACTTCTCCATTGACAATACAAAATATACCTCTGCATGCCCACAGCCACTGAGGTTGTGCGTGCTGAAAGAGACTCCGTGATCGTGCACCTCGGCTGTCCAGGTGCACGCTGAAAGAGACGCCGTGAGCGTGCACATGGGCTGTCCAAGCACCGTAAGCGTGCACATCCCTGTCCCCCTTCGGCCACCAAACCGACGTATATAGGTCTCGCCAGGGCGAGCAGCATATGCACTGCTTCACTAGGTGAGACCTAAAAATGACTACGGAGTCATGGACTATAGGGGGGACATTATACCCACTTCGGTCTTGATGAATGTGTGGTGTGTGAAAAGGCAGAAGTGTGATGTCAAGGAATCTGGTTTAAATCTCACAAAAAGAAGAGGGATTAAAAAGCTACGTGGAGATAGCTAAGTGCATGGGAATGCACCAATTTGATAAAATTGCCCTCACACACAGCAAGGTGTGTCATGCTTCATCATAGGGCTGCCAACACACCTCCGCGCCAGCCAAACGCTGGAGGTGGAGCAATAGGGAGGGGAAGACAATACAACACAAAATGTGAACGTGGAATCACAGGTGAGATAACGGTGCAGAATAAGTGATGACTAGTGATATAAAACTGGTAACAGGGAGTCCTTATCGCAATTGTAATATTTGGTACCCCGTCCAGAATTAAAACAAAGGACATGGATTGTTGGTCGGAGAGCTTATAATGAGATTCCGACCCCTCCACTCTGCATAAGTGTCGACATGTTTCAGCCAGCAAAACTAATACCCCCGGCTTACCTCAGGACTCTAACCACTGTTATCCCTAGGTGTAGAACCTCCCTCCTCACAACTTAGAGGAAGAAGGGGATATCACCTTAAGTGGAGTAACTCACCTTTGGAGAGGAACCGAGTTTATTAAATTTGTAAACTCGAAATGGCGGGGGAGTGAGAACAGCTGCCTATACGCACTCTTGCTTTCAAGGTCAGCTGTTATCAGACGTATTACGTCTCTCCTGTTCCGTCGTGTAGGGCCAATGAATCTGGTTTACTATTTTTGAATGGTGTAAGGCAAAGCCAACAGCTTATGCCAGGCAGCTAGCCAATTTATTTTCTGAAATAGATGTTAGTCAAATGAGTGGACGCCATTATTAAAAACTTTTTTCCCTAGACTCAAGAGCTATTACTGCCACACATTTTAGCTCTCACACTGGCCTTTCTGTTTTTTAAACCACAGTTCCGTAATCACACTGATGGAAATGGTTATGGGCAAATGTAAACCCTTGCCTGGTTCTACCAAAGAAGTACACATTGTGAGTAGTGGTTCAGCCCCCTCACACCACCCCCACCTCCCCGCCTTGGATGACCCCCACATTTGCCCGCAGTTGAGTACAAAGGGGAGTGTGGAAAGCCTAAATTGAGCTTAACTTCACTTTTTCACTCTATAAAGCACACATAAATTCGGTTTAATCACGTCTTGTACGACATTGCTCTGCAACAATATATTTTTCTTCACAGAGGGGCCAGTTTGCTTGGAGGAGACAAGGCATTTCTTGGATATTTGTTTAATTGCATAGAACACTGCATTAAAAGTCATTAAAGCAATGCAGTGCCAAACTAATGGCACATTAAAATTACACAAATGGCAAATGAGGATAGCAAAACACACATGAAATCTCCCATCGGCGTAATGGGTCATTTTACATACCATTCATTACCCCATATGACTACTGTGAGCCTTGAAGGGACTTTCAATCGAACCTCCTTTTAGGAGAGAATGACGCAATATCTAAGTAATTTTGACTATTTCCCTGCAGCCTGGCCCCGTCTGCAGTTTTTCTTTTTACTGCTTGGTAGCAGCAGGTAACAATCATGGTTGGAGAACTTGAAATAAATTGTACTGCACAGATTATACAATTTGTGTTGCCATTCTTTCCAACTACGGTACTTTGTGGTGGGAACTATGTTATGTCTGCTTTCAAAATCATCCGACTTTGCTCGTGTGAATCACTCCACGTGACCTAGTTCTAAAAGTCTGAAGGTTCATTTTAGTAAAATAAAACAAGCTGAGAATGCAAGCAGAGCCGTACAACAATATCACAGCCGAAATATTGCTCTGTGTTTATATCGGGACAATAGCATCGACTCCAAAATGTTTTCTCAGCAGAGTTAATAATAGTACTTTTGCATTTTACCTTGATGATAGTTTAGTGCTCGATGTTATGGCCAGAATATATGTACAGTTTGATATTTTAACCATATGACATAAAACTATTTTCAAACATGTTAATAATGGTACAGGGTAGACATTGGGAATATTTGTAAAAAACTGTAATCAGCGCCAGAGAAGTTTGAAAAAGCTGGGACTGTGCCCACAACGCAGTGCATCTTCTGACTGACACTAAAAGAAATAGTGGAAAACTGATAACTTCATCCTGAATTGATAAAGGCATATTAGACGCAACTTACCCCGATACTGGGTACTATACGTAGGTCATCGAGCGTTTCTCATGATTCAGATATTCTGCTGTTTCTTCAGTGACTGATCGCCAGTCCGTGCTTGGGTGCCTGTCTTCTTGTTTCACTCCTGAAAAAGTCGTTCGCTCTAGATACTGATGTGCCCAATCTACTGAAAGAAAACCAAGGTACCTGGGCACTGAGAGCTGGGCCTGACTTCCACTACAGGGTTTTGCTAGGAAATACTTGAAAGCCTATATCTGAGTTTTTTTTTACAAGATATTCGAGTCGCTCTGTGTAAGAGTCAATCAATAAATCAATCAGGATTTTTAAAGTGCGGCAAATCCACCCTAGAGGATATCCGGGTGCTTGCAGGTCTTGGAGGCTTATTAGAACAGCCAGGTCTTAAAGGCCATTTGAAATTCTGGGAATGAGCTGATGCTCTAGAGTTGCATAGGGAGGCTGTTTCAGATCTTTGCCGCAAGAAGGAGCATCCTCCACTTCTTCGGTAGATGTGAGGAGTATTGACAAGTGAGAGGGATGCAGAGCGTAGTCTTCTCGATGGTTGGTGGAAGTTTAGACGGTGGTTAATATGGACTGGTCCTTTTGTGTGGAGCCTTGTTTGCATGGGTCAGCACCCTAAATTGGCATCTCCAATGGAGCCTTTGGAGTTGCCTGAGATGGGATGTGATGTGGGTTTGTCGGGGAAGGATGAGACAGGCTGCTGCATTTTGTATGGCTTGAAGTCTCTGTAGGAGGTGTGCGGCATCATGATGTTCCACTGTCAGTGGACTGGATGTCATTCCTATTATTGATATTGCTGTTGGGAATCTTTCCTGAGATATCTGTTCTAGAAGTAAAAAGTTCTTCCCCTGGGTGGGGTGGCCTATGTGGATTTCCCAGAAGAAAATATACCTTGGTTTTGGGAGTAATCCAAGTGAGTTGAGTATGGATTGACAACCCAGCATGGTACCTGCATGCTATAAAAAATTTGGGAAAAGTTTTTAGGTAGCACACATCTACCTGTTGCATCGCCTCCTTGGTGTATTTACTTGCAAATGTATGTGTGTGCACTTCTGGGTTTTAACCCTGGTGGTTCTTTGTGAGGCTGTTGGATAAGGGAGTTTATCAATTTGGTGTGTAGGCCGTTGGACCATCTGCCAAACAAACCCATGTCACTTGCATGAGTTAGACTGTCTGCTTGTGGTCTTGCAAGACCTTGTGTTGTTACGAATCAGTTGTTCTTTCTAAAGTGTGGAAAGTCTAATGACAGTCTGAGTGCAAGATGAAGGTTATGGGGAAGAAGATTCAAAATGGACTTCTCTGTGAGGTTACAATTTTTCTTTTTCCTGCTGCCATATACTTTTAATGGACAGGAACACTACCACCAAGAAAGCTAGTGGTTTATTTCATGAAGATCAGGCAACCTTGTTGTTCTGGGCTGCTGCACACATCCTTAAGGCATTGCTTAAGCCATTGCTTTAATATATCTTGCGCCCCAGACTCATTCCTCGCCCAGGGGGCTGAAACTTTAATATCAATAGAATGATACACTGGAACTGCAGAAAATTGAGGCAGCGCTCCTTGAGCAAAAATGGATGGGAAGGGCATCGTTGGAGCTAGCTGTTAAGGGTCACTTCACCCACAACCACAGGAAGACAACAGATGTCCTTCCAGGATTAGACACTGACAACATTGATGAGACTATGGAGTGACACGTACTGCGTTTGAGAGAAATGTCCAGCAAACTGCATCTGTGCTTGAGAATGACAATGATGGCCAAACACCGCAAAGACATTTCAAGGCAAACTAGACCCTAAAGCTCAAACTAAAAAACAGACCAAGGAAGCCTTCCTGTGTACAGCCCACAGTAATAAATTAGAAACACTTTATTGGATGAATTAATAAATGTATACCAAAACTGATGATGCATATTTGAGATGAAAATGTGTGTATTTCCAGATTGAAAGCAGATGTTTAAAGAAAAATGACTGGTTACATATTTGAGGCCGATATTTGAATGATAAATCATGTGGATCAGTTGGCATTTCAGAGACTCCTTATTAGCAATACCTTGGTGCCAGGGGTATTGCAACTATGGCTGTTATGTATTACCCATGTAAAGGCATTCCAAATTGCTAAAGTCTTTTTTTGCATCACTGCTGGCATGTGTCCAATGAACTGAGGAGATCACAGCTGATAATCCTGCATAAGGTGGCCACTACTGTAATCATGTCTGAAGTGATCACTATTACAACACTAATAATGTTCGCAGCTTGGGATGATATGCACTGAATTTAAATAGCTCTTATAACAGAAAAGGTTGAGGAGAGAGAGAGAGAGAGAGAGAGAGAGAGAGAGAGAGAGAGAGAGAGAGAGAGAGAGAGAGAGAGAGAGAGAGAGAGAGAGAGAGAGAGAGAGAGAGAGAGAGAGAGAGAGAGAGAGAGAGAGAGAGAGAGAGAGAGAGAGAGAGAGAGACACACCCCCCACCCACCCCCAAAAAGTTTGACTATCACAAACCTTCCTCTGCAGCCCTCCCTTTTCCTTGCCAACAATCAGTCTCACGACCAATAGGCCCAATCCAGGCAGAGACATATGATTTTTGAAGTAAAAAATTTCTTTCTTGTAGCTGTCTTCTACCTAACATTGTCTCTGCTTCAATATGTAAACTGGGAAAATATATTCTGCCAGTTCTTTTTCCTAAATCTCCTACTTTCCAGTTTTAAAATGTTGGCATGTATGGAATGACACACTGTCTTCAATGACAAACTGCTGAAGATAGCAACAGATATTAAATCTAAAGATGTGTACAGTCACGAAAAGGCATATGCTTAATATAGTCTAATGAAGAGAAAGTGAGAAAGGGTCAAACGGCTCATATGACCAAGACTTATCACATAGCGATGACACATAAACAACAAAACAACAAAAGACCATTTGTTTCTGGAGAAAGAGCTCAGGACGTATTTATGTTTACACTTTGATTAAAAAGTAAAACAGACCGCAAGCATTTCATCAATAAGAAAAAGAAAATGGTGACATAAATTTGATTACACTTCTGTTCTCCATGCTTTACCTTGCTGTTTGCATCTTAGCCACTATAAGCTTAACAGTTTTACTTGTTAGAGAGTTACCACCAATCCCCTACCATAGAGTGAACCTATTTTAAGATTATTAATTTTGTCAGATTGTATTTACACACTTCCCACTGACCCACAACCGGAGAGCAGTCTGACTTTCTTTAAAGATAAATAGGTGAACTGATTGCCAAAAACCTCCCTCCAACCCCCTGTGCAGGAAATAATCCTGGGAAACCAGACGAAATCCTTAACTACCATTCTAGACGTACCTCAACACCCTGTGGTCTGTGAGTGGGGCATACATCCGGAGCACAAGACAAGCCGCGAGGTTGACCTGCTTGCTTGGACCAATGAACCCTCTTCCGTCTGGGGACAATTGTAAGTGAAATGCTGTCTGATCTCTTCTCGTGTGTAGTGATAATAGATTTCAATAATTTCAACCTTGAGTATACTAAACAAATTTGGGACAAGTAGGTATGGAATAGAAAAGCTGAAGCCACTGGCATCTGCAATAGCCAACTGGTGTTAGAGCATGAGCCACTCCGTGTGGGGAGCAGCTGCAGGAACAAAGAGACCAAAATGGCCCTGATCTTGGCTTTTATGTCAAAATCTTAGGTTAGAAAGGTAAACAGTTGTCACCATATAAAGCATAAGACATTGAGGTGTTATTGTGAGGCTGTAGAGCCTCATACATTAGCAGAGACATGAACGTTGAACAAATAAAATGAATCTTAAGGCACATATGAGTCGGAGGTTCAACATCTAGCGGATTACATAAGCTTGTCTTCAACAATAGGTGAGGACGAGCCCTCATTGGTGACCAAATAACACAACTGGGGGGACAAAAGAGGAAAGGGGGAGAAAACTTCGGTGTGTGGGAGAGGTGTGGGTTAGATGAGCCCTGTCTAATGTCAGCTAAGTCATATGTAAGAATTGGGTAGGGGGTAACTCACTGGACCTGCAAGGCAAAGATCTAGACTAGGGAATCTTTCTATCGAATGGCACGGTTACAACGTCAAAGAGTTGGGGAACCCGCAGTCAAAGAGGGTAGCAAGAGTGTTCTAGCTTGGAAAAGTGGTCGATTAGTGGCTGGCTGGTGTGGGTAAATTTGCTATAGGTGTGGGCGATCTGGGCCGTCAGTAACTCCGTTGTCATGACGTGTCAGAGGCGCAAGAACCATGCCGAGAATTTCTTCCAGTGGATAGCAATGGTCTGCTTCGCTGCTCGTAGCATGTGTGCGATGATACACCAGTCAGAGTGGGTCACGGCTGTGAGTTGGAGTGGTTTGATGCCCAGCAGAGCCACTGTGGGGGAGTTTGGTATTACGAAACCCACAGTTTCTTTGATGTCACTCGGGACCTCGTTCCAAATCACGGTCAGCATTGGGCAGGACCACCAGATTGTGATCTTGGCTTTTAAACCCATTCATGCAGCTGTCCCCCCACACCACATCTCTGCTCACCAGTCCCAAGGTCCAGGGGAATCCTGAACCTCTACTGTAATTTTAAATCTTCTCCCTGCTTCTCACCTGCCAGTCTGTGTCTGGAGGACTGCCCTTACAGGAAAATCACTTTTTGGGCTCTTCCCCACGTCAGCTTCAATAAGCACAAAAAGAGTAAGCAGAACATCTGTTGTCAAAAATTGTCAGTCGGCACCCTGTCACGCATTGGCTGCATCAGCTTAAACCCAGTGAGAGAACAGTTGCTTCCATGTCACTGAGTCAAATTCCTCAGAAGGGATTGACACTCCAGAGGCCTCCCTGCTGCAGGGCTGCAAACGTTGGGGTCACATGATACTATCGTTCATTAACATGGATCTCCTCAGTCCTTTCAATCTCCTTAAAATAGGCTCCAGATTTAGGAAGAACCCCTCTTCTGTTGAGATTCACTGACCCCCACACATGCTCTCTCGAACCCCATCTTGCCAAGCTGGGTCTCTTTCTCTAGACCTGCAGCTGATAACATTATTGGAGCCCCTCCAGATTTAAGGAACTCTTCGGGGTCTTTACAGCTCGCATGGAGATTTTAGTCCTTTGAAGATCCTCGAATTAAGATGGGGGCTCCATCTACCAAGCCACAGGGTGCTGCAGAGCTCAAGCCCATGGACCAAGCAGTGGCAAAGGAACCATGGGCCCTAAGGCACACAAGGGAAGTGGGACTCCCATTGCCCTTGATTGATCACGTACAGGTATAGTGACCCCTCACACTCCTCGGTCCAAGTGACCCTGCACCTGCTGCACCATTGGCAGCTACGCCTTTGCGTGCAACCCCTGCGAGCAAGTGTTTCTAAGTGAACTACTCCGTGTCTACAGATGCCACCTCGTCATGCCATGCATTAGTCTCTTGATGGCTTGGAACCGTATACGGTTTTGCAAAGCATCCCGACACAGCCGTGCAGGTAAGAGCGGTGTGGGGGGATTCGACAGCTGCAACTGAGGTAAAGTGAAATAAATAATCAATTACCCCTCGTCGTCTGTTTAAATCCCCCCCCCCGCCCCACCCCCAACCCCCTCCGGCTCACCGCTCTTGTCTGCACAGGCCGCGCCTGAAAGCATCTATGCATGTCACTGTAACCTATTAGCATGGAGTTCATCAAACATTTTGTAGTGTTGCCGATTCTTACTGGCAGTTGACTATTCCAGTCAACTGGGGTTTGCACAACTGTGATCAATTTCAGGCCAGGGTTGCAGCAGTTGTAAACGTGTTACTGGGGGAAGCATGCACTGTGCAATCAAGGTTGCTAATTCTATATACTGGCGCGGAGAAACAAAGCAAAAACGTCCACCTTACAACTGCAAGGCCTCTTATTAGATGAACGCAGTTGGTTTCAGACAGGTGCAGACGTGCGCTGAGCCCCCCTGAGGAGAAGGTACGCGATTGACAATTATATGGAGTGCCTAATTTAGAAGGAATCAGTCATTTTCCAGGTGAAGATCGCCTTCCAGATTGTGTCTGGGGCTTTAGGAGACAAGAACGGCATTGACTGGGTTTAATTAGTTTTTAGTCTCATTGGCGGGTCGGCCCTCGTGAGCTCTTTTTGTGAAAAGCCCTTTCTCTATGAGGTTCATTCACTGGCTAAGACAGTTAGTGCAGATAAAACATGTTTGTAAAAAAACAATAATTTTTAAATCGCTTCCTCACCGCTGAGTACAAAGGCTTTTATATCATTTTCGCATACTACCTCATTTTTCCTTACGTTCACATCTTAGAATTGAGCAACATGGTTTCTTTTCCATATCAAGCCCATAATTAACCAAAACAATTTTAGTGGTGGATAACATTTTGAGTACGATTTTTCTGTTTGTTCTCAAGAAAATTGTGTTAATGCCTATGTTTTAAAATGCATCGTAGCTAGTTAGCAGTGCAATAGAATATGCAACATAATTCACCTCTTAGGGTTGCATGGCTGAATTATTCCATATGTTCCAGCATAGAATATCCACAAACTTGATGGAGGTCATATTATGGCAGGAACGTCCACCCGAGGTCCAGAAGGGTCAAATCCCCTTCAGAATGTCAGGATAACTAATGTATTTGTAAATAAGCTCCATTTCCGTTAACTATATTTGAATGTATGGTATGTCAATATCCTGGATCTCTGGTATGGATCCTGACCTTATGAACTTTATTTTCTCAGAAGGTGTGGCACTTAATTTTGACACTCCTGTTCTAGGAATTGGCCTCAGAAGGTGTGGCGACAATAAAATGCCACCTCACACTAGTCAGTAACATTAATTGATTGCCCTGACCAGAAGATGGTTCTCCATCTTTTTTTTAAATTCTGGCTTAGAGAAATCTTTAACTGTACTATTCTTGTGTAATCGAAAACATTAATAAATAAAAAATACGTATAGGTATACATACATGGACTTTCGGTCATCCCTCTTCATCAATTTGTCTGTTCAACTGTCACTCAATTTTGTTTCTAGCCATCATAGAGCATGGGGCAGTGGCTCAGCCCACTTTAGTCATATATTGCTCTGTGAGTGAAGGCAGTTTGCCAGCGCACACATGCACATCCACCTAGAAAGAAGTACACTTCAGTGCTAAGCCTCCATCTTTTTTTAAGTCTGGTCTAAAGACCGCATTAGCTTTCAGTATACTCAAGTAATTAAAAAAAAAAAATCTGAAATAAAAATACCTATAGGTAAAATATTCATAGACTTTGGGTCAGCCTTCTTTGTCAATTGATCTGTTCTAATGTCATTCACTTTTGCTTCCTCCCACCACAGCATGGGGCGCTGTGGGTTACCCCTCGTTAGTTGTTTGCTCTCTTGCTCTGTGAGTGATAGCATTTTAACTGAGCCTGCTGCACATCCACCTAAAAAGAAGTGCAGTTCAGTGCCAAGGTTTTACTTCACGTGTGCAATGCTTTTTTTCATTCAATTCTTTATCCTAAGTTTTTTTGTCATCTTTGTGTCTTTACTTTAAACTATGACTATATGTTATGTACACCTGCCTGCTAGGTAGCACTCATACTCTTCTGTTAAATCATCTGCAATTTGTGTTTTTGTTTGTAATGTAATCTTTTTTTGCAAGCGTTTGGCCACCACATTTATATGGCTACATTTTTGCGGCATATGCTTTCACCAGCTTGACACAGTTAGCACCACTGGCTTTTGCCAATTCTTGTTTCGTTGACAATTTCTGCTAATTAATGAATGCAAACAAAACATACATATCCAGCTGGAGGCAACTAACAACAACACAGCGAGAAACGTTAGTGAAGTCTTGTATTGTTAGCAATGTTCCTCTGTTTTTACAAGCCCACGCCATTGAAAAAAACGAACACCACTTAATTTGGTGCTTCCTTCATCACGGACACCAACAAATGTATAATACAATCAAAATACTAGTGCATGGATCCAGCTAATAAAATATTGTGTTCCCTTCGTGAATCTACTGATTCTTGAACCAGTGGAGTGTGTAATAGTATTCAACCTCGATTACTGGAGCGCAACACTTACAGGATTACCTAAATCAACCATGGCACCACTCAAGCGACCCTTATTAATTTATTTTACACACAATGTTATTGCTTTCAATTGAAAACATAAAACCAGTAGCTGCCAGTATACGTTAAAAATAATGAATAATGCATCGTAGCAGTACATAGTAAATAGATAATAAAAATGATAAGCAAGCAAACACATAATAAATAGGATAAAAATGACAAGCAAGCAAGTACATATAATAGGTTAAAAATGACAAGCAAGCAAATACAGACTGAGTGCAAAACATATTCAAACACATCTCTTTAGGTCACTACAGCTTCTAACTAGCAAACAACTCCCTCCCCACCTACAGTTACCCCTTGCCAAGCTGTCATGCGTAGTGCGTCACAGTGGCCAACATCAGGCGACCCTTAATGCTGCGGCAAGACTGATAACAGGTACAAGACATTTCAAGCACATCACACCCTCTGTAAATGTTCTTCCCTGGCTCCTTTCGAAGCTATGTCACAGTTAAAGATAACATGCATGACACTCAAAGCCCTAAACCAGGATGAACCTACCTCGGTTAGCTATATGTACGAAATGGGTTTCGTGTCCGCATATGTACAGTGCTCTAAAAACCACTGGGGTCAAGTTTCCATTTTATAAAACTCTAAATAAAAATAGTTCTTTATATTCCTGATGATTCTCTGAACAACATTTGTCGAAGTTAACTCACTACATCTCTGGATGTTGGAGTGTGTATTTGTCAGGCTGTGGTGATGTTATGCATGGGGATCACATGCGTGCTCTTATTAGGTTTTTGTGGTTGAGCATTCACATGTTGTGAAGCAAAAGGTGTGGGGGGTAGGACTCGGAATCAAATTGATAGTGTATCAATAGATACAGATTCACAAGTGCAGTGTGGCCCATGTGGGTAGTGATTTGTTAAGCTGTATGCCATGCAGCTTATATTGTGTTAATGCGAAAGTAGGGCTGAGCTTCTGTGGAGTGGAGCAGGAGGTATATCCATACATGGTTATGCCTACCTTTATTTAGGTTATTTTTCCAGTTTCTGGTGAGCATTGTCCTGACTTTCGTGTTGTTGTTCCTCTTGTTAGCCACTTTTACATTTGGAAAACGGTTTATTGAGCATTATGTTGCTGAATGTGCTACCATACTTTTCAAGCGCCTCTATGGCAAGATCGACACATTCACGAGTCCTGTCTTTCTAATCCACAGCTTTTAACATGTAGTGAATTATGTGACTTCACTCGTTAAAATGGGGCCACTTGGCAGCTATGCCAACACTTTCACAAAACTCTAGGACAAGCCAAATATTTTTTTTGCAAATTGAACAAATGGAATATATATTTTTGCAGACACTAGATATTTGTGAAACACAGTTTGGCAAGTGCCAATGTGTGTTTTATTTATAGAGTATGTATAAATTTGTTCAGGAAGCCAGGCCAAACTTTTCTGCAGACAGTTTAATCTCCTGAGTTTACCTCTGGCACATACTACAATGTAGGTTTTTCATGAGTAATTACGTTTGCAGGACCAGAAATAAATCGTTGGTCAACTTTTTTTTACTGGAAAGAATGTTTTTGCGTCCAAGAAGCTCCTTTTTGGTACACTGTGCTTAGATGCCTTGACCACATTAGTACACGTTGCTGTTGGTGTTCCTAAAAGAGGTGAGTGTGGGAAAGCATTCGCCAGTGACCCCTGCCTTGGAGTCCGCTCGATGTTGAGTAAGTACTAAGGGCCCACAGTAACAGGCAGTTGTGTGTCAGTACTTCCCCTGCACCTACTCTACGGTACATGCCTTCAGTAAGCAAATTCCTTGTTTTGGGGGTCATCTTTCCATGCAAAATCATTATAACAACATGTTCTGATGTCATAAGGATGGCACAACATGGAAAGCATCAATGTTTTTTCTAAACACAACCCTTACTAAGCAAAAAAGTATCCTTTCAAGTTGAATGTGGAGTAAAGTTCACAGCAACTTTGGCAATGTTC
Source organism: Lissotriton helveticus (assembly GCF_964261635.1). NCBI lineage: Eukaryota > Metazoa > Chordata > Amphibia > Caudata > Salamandridae > Lissotriton > Lissotriton helveticus. The sequence goes on from NC_136063.1 coordinate 986,718,925, forward strand.
CTGGAATGGAAAGGAGCAAGGGTGTGGCATGCTTGCGGTATAGGTACTGTAGTCCATCATCGTATTTTTATACCAGTTAATATGTTGTCCTCTCCGCGTGCTTGGGTAAGATACTAACGGTGTTGTAGTAATTGGAAGAGTGTTCATCTTGTGGCCTATCGGGGGGCGTATAGAGTTCCCAAGTTTGCCTTGGAATAGCCGGTTACTGATAGGTCTGAAGCTAGATTGGTCTGTTGTGTTGAGGCAGTATTCCTTTGGGATTGGTTTGATGTGGTAGGTCTTGAGATGTGCAGTTCTTTTAATGGGGAGGTGGCTTCAGAAATCCGAGTCAGAAAGTGAAGTCTATTTGCTCTCTTGGTGCTGATTTTACAGATTTTGCACTTCAAGTGAACCTCATTGTTAATGCTGTTCCTTTTCTTTGGTAGTCTTTCAAGGGTTACATTTTCTGATTTTACTGCCTTTAGGTGTTTGTGGAAGCTGTCAGTATTACAATGTTTTATTAAGAGGGAAAAGATATTGAGAGGGTTCTGATGGCGGAAAGTGGTAGATCTCTGGTACCAATGAGTATAGTTAGCAACGTTAGTGTTTTTTTAGTGTTCATTTCTCAACCAAGACTTCACTTAAAATAATGTTTCCACTTATTACATACCTATGCTCACTGGTGTTCAGCCACTTTCAAAGCATTCCAAGTTTGCCATAAAAAATGAACACTAATGGTGAAGGGCCAGATGCCCCAAACACTAAAATGCTTTTTCTGATGTATTAATTCCTTTTTATGAGTCAGAAAAGTTTTTCTGACTTCTAAAACGGGATTGTAAATGGATACTGTTTCATTATCGGGAAGGGGTGTGTTGCAGGCATTCCTTCCAAATACTGAAGGAGTATCCACTGTATCATTGATCTGCGACCAACATCTTTGCAAAACAGTGAAAATGTACCAACCCCTCAAGAGAGATGGCTATGCATTTGCAAAAGGAAGTGGGTTCGCCTGGGAACCCTTGCCCTTTGTGAATGTTAAACAGTTTGTTGAAGTGGGTTGAAGAGTAGGCAGCAGGGCCGGACTGGCCGTAGCAGGCACCGGGTGTTTTCCCGGTGGGCCTCCAGGATGGGGGCTGGTTTTGGGCCCCTGGGGGGCGTTTTTGTTACCGGGGGTCGCATTATCGGCCCCCTGTAACAAAATCGGCCGAAACCCACCCTAGCAAACAGCTCGGCTGCAACCCCCTCCCATGGGGTCCAGCCGAGCAGTTTGCCAGGGCCGGTTTTGGTTCCCAGTCCGGCCCTGGTAGGCAGTGATCCACCGCACACACCACTGTCAACTCCTAAACAAAAAAAGTTAAAGTTTTTCCTTAAAAAGTCCGGTTTCATTTAAGGAAAACGGGCAGCATAAAAAAAACATACGTTTGTGTTATTTAAGGCAATCACAAGTCTGGTGGATTGCTGGCCCCTTCAGGCAACCTTCCCTCTCACGGCCCCAATCCTAGTGAATTGCAAGGTGTGATCTACCTCATTAATATTCATTAGGTAGGTCGGATTGCGCCCCACTACGATCCGGAGTTTTAGGAATCGGTCTGCTAGTACATAGGACAGTTCTTAAAAATCTCTGCCGGTCACAATACTGGTCGGAACTTCTCAAGGGTGATGTTGGAATTAGAACTTCAGACTTCTTTTTCTGTATTTAAGAACTTCTCTATAGTGCCCATCTCCTCCCTTAAAGGGAATATATAATTAAGTGTGGCAGACAAGAATCCATATGTTGGAGACTTATCTCTTTGTGAGAATAATAACAGCTAAAACGCTACAGCAGACAGTATTCCCACTTCAGTGACCGTGGACTTGCAAGAAGCACCATATTCCGACGTACTCAATATTTGTTATATGCCACCTTCAAGGTACACAATGACCTTTGCAGATTGCGCATTAGCATGCCGGGCCATTTTACCACATTAAGTCAAGTGACAGGGTGAACACGGTGTGACACAAACACTGCTGTTTGTTAATCCAGTTGTCAATCAGTGAACAGTGACTATTCTTTGGCCAATGACTGCACGTTTGATGCTGCACTGGTAAGAGTTTGCCTTTCCTTGTTGTTTAGTGTTATCTTGGGAGGTGCCTCACACTAAAGTGCGGGTTAATTGATTAATCCCAGGGAGGGGAGGGGTTATCAGCACATCTGAGATAGCAGGTGATTGACAGCACGGGACAGGCCATTGTCTGGGCAGACAGGCTCGTGCTGTAGATAGAGCGCTCCCTTACCCATTGGTGTCCGTCTGTCCTGCTGCAGTGGCCCCCTAACCCCTCTCCTCGCTCTCCCAGGGTGGTGCACATCACTTAAAAGACTTGCCCATCTCTCTGAAGCCTGCCCTTTCAAGGGTCGGTGGGCTAAATGTTCTATCTCTAATTTTAATTAAGAGATAAGTGTTGCCGCATTTGAAATCAGGGGGTAATCCTATTTGTGTGAACAAAATAGCTCGTGCGGGGGGGGGGGGTAGATTACTGTGGGCGACTTCATGAGATACATTCTGAGAAGTTGTAGCAGGGAAAATGACTTTAAGTGCTGGTAGTAGGAAACATAGTTACAAAGTGTGAAATTAAATGTTGCCAGTATTGAAAGATATTTTTATCATCCTAAAGATGAAGTCCCATACCAGATGGAAATAAATGTTATTGTATGTCACTAAAAGGATACATTTACAGAGATCTAGATAAGTGCCTTTCCAGAGCCCTGGCTGAATTAGATGAAGTCACAATAATGTGCCACATGAACCAAAGCTGGCCTTCAGTTTCATGACTGCGAAGCAGGTCTTCACACAATATGTATTGTCCAAGAATATCCTTATTTCGACCCACAGTTCAGGGAGCTCCAACCATCCGCCATCCTGTCAACAACCACCCTCAAAAGGAATGCCCACAGTCTCGCGACTGCGCCATTACCTTACACATAGAACCGAGACTCCAGGTGCTGATCACTTGAAACGCCATTAAGACAAGACACACAATGCCTCCCTTTTCACCCCATGCCAAATATAGACCCAAAAACTGAAGCCACCAGTGGAGTAACTAGAGCTTTTTCTGCCGGGGGCGGTCCCTGAGTTTGCCGGCCAGTGACAGCCAGTGCAGGTAAGAGCGGGGGCGACAGACGACGAGGGAAAAACTCCAAAAAAGTGCTGCCCAGTGTGGCGTGGTTGGGGAATTGCCAGCTAAGCCACTGGGAGCCACACACTCACACAGGACAATGACACACATATAAAATGTAAAAGGCATTAAAGAGGCTCAGAACATTCAAGTGGTTATTAGGCTGGTGAACACATTTTGGTATTCCTTTCCCTGTAGGAACTAATGCTCACCTGCCATTTGTCTAGGTTTATACTATAGAAATACCACATACATATACACATTGCAGTCACGATACTTGACCACCACTTCCCTTAATTGAAGCAGACTGCAGACTTAAACACCTTCACCACAATCGCCTTGGCCCAACAAGCAAAATATTTGTCTCTGACTTCCACCATGCCATACCGAGGCATATATGATAGCTGCGCTAAGTGCAACACTCAAAACCACCTTACGACCTTGCAGAGCCTCAAACACTCACACTTGTATTAAAACGGGGAGTACACCGGTAAGACCACAACTCCATGGCAGCATTTTGACCCACCAGGTCATTAGCACCGCTAGTCGCAAAATGTTCCGACCATCCTGTTAGTGCGTTCCACAAGACCATTTCCCTGTGGGCCGTACAAATTTCACACCAAATGACAAATCCACATCCTCCTTAGACAGTCTTGATCTCTACAACTCACGCCCATGACCATAACTCTCACCTTTGAGGCAAGGCCCAACACTAACGCTAACCCTGAATATGCTTTTCACAATTTCATGATTTCAGCATTAACTTTTAAGTCCGGATTCACAAGTTCTTAGTATATCATCATGCCACCATACAGGGTTTGTAGTGGAACTGTAAGCACTTGGGTACCTGTTTTTATTACATTATGGTTTTTATTGAGTAAAGTTTCCAAGAGTCATGAGCAGGAAGGCAGGTCTTGCTCATAAGATCTTTACATTATGACTGTCAAATAATAATAATTTAGTAGAAATGATCTCTCTTGCAGGGCTATTTCAGACAGGGCTGGACTGGCAATAGCGGGCATCGGGTGTTTCCCCAGGAGGCTGGAAGGGTGCGGGACGGTTTTGGAGCAGTGGGGGCCGGTTTTGTTACTGGGGGCCGGTTTTGCAGCGGTGGGGGCTGGTTTTGTTACTGGGGGCTGGTTCTGCAGCGGTGGGGAACGGTTTTGTTACTGGGGGCTGATTGTGCAGCAGTGAGGGCCAGTTTTGCAGCAGTGGGGGCCGGTTTTACAGCTATGGGTATGTTTTTATTTACTGGGGGCCTGTTTTGCAGCTGTGGGGGGCGGTTTTGTTACTGGGGGCTGGTTTTGCAGCGGTGGGGGGCGGTTTTGTTACTGGGGGCTGGTTTTGCAGCGGTGGGGGGCGGTTTTGTTACTGGGGGCTGGTTTTGCAGCGTTGCTTCCATTTCGGCCTCCAGTAACAAAAGCAGCAGGGGGTAATTACCACGGCTGGTTTGGGTAACCAGTCCGGCCCTGTCCTCAGAGATACCCAGAGGTACTTAGCCTAGTCAGTACAGTATGCTTAAGGTTGTGGAACGACAGGCAATTTGGGCAAAACGTGTCTCTACTTGCGCAGTATCTTTGATGAATGATTAGTTTTGCACAGTCGAACTAAAGATGGCACTACCTCTACTTTGCAGTATTCCAAGCTTGCTTGTCGATTCTGTGCAAATATTAGACTGTTTCATGCGCATTTTTTCTGGGTTAAATATTATCCATAAAAAGTTAATGTAGATTTTTGTGAGGTGTATGTTTTACCCTCCCTAACTCCTAGGCCTTGTATGTTGCTATGCAAACTTTCCCCGGTAGAATGAATGAGTGTTCAATTCTCGTTGAGGGTTGAGTGAAATCTAAGGAGGGCGGGCCTGTGGGGACGGGGGATGGGGGGTGGGCGGTGCGTGGCCCTGTCAGTTCGGGAGTGCCTAGTCTTAAATGAACCCGGACTTTGTTACGCATATTTGTCACACACAGACTCACTCACACGAGTGTACCAAACATAACTTAGTGTGTGTGGAAGCAACGCTGGGAAGTGGGGGTCATTTGTCCTGTTTTCCACACTTAAAACCCTGTCAGTGTTTGCATTCCGTAGGAAGCCTGGAGCAGGTAACGAGCTCGTGAATTGTTAGTGATCCGGGGCCGGTGGCCGCTTTGTCTCCCCAGCTCTCGCGGGACTCTGCATTCCTCCCTCCGTCTGTAACGCGAGCTCCCGGGCCTCTAACCCCCTCTTGAGTTCAGGTCCAGAGCGCTTTCTCTTCTAAAGATTTACGGCATTTGTACTCAAGTGGAAAGAAATTACCCTGCTTACTCCACCAGAAGAAAAGTTCTGTATGTAAATAGAAAAAAAATGTGCCCTTAGTTTAGGCTGAGCTAAGAAGTTCTTGGTTTACTCCTCATAAGTTTACACACATCCTTTGGGCTTACCATGCTGTGTATCAGCTCCATTATTCCCCGAAACTTGACAGTTTTTGTGTCGGATTGCTCATACGGGCACATTTTCTTGAGTGTTCACATTTTCGTGTGTGTATTCATGCCACCCGTACTGGCGGCAAATATTAATTTGTGTCCATGTTTCTGCTGTGGCCTTTAAGCGCTTTTACCACTACCATGACTTCGCAGCGCTGGAATATTCTCTGATTAGAGGCAGCCCGGGGTGGGTCGCTCAGGTGTGATTTGTTGTCTGCTTAGCCTGGGATTGTTTTAAAGGGGGGGGGGTTGTCATGCATTGGCGTGCGTGAGATTTTGAGGGAGCACTGAGCATGTAGAATAGCTCAGTGCACAAGCATGGGGGTGCGAAGATAATTCGGAGGATACATGTTTGCACAGTTTTACCTAACTCATGGGGCCTCATTTATGAGGCCTTGCATCACTTTTACGCCGCCTCTGCGTCACTTTTTGTGACGCACCAGTGGCATAAAAAAGCGCCTTGTTGCGCCATATTTACAAAGTGACGCATCCAGGTAGATGCGTCACTTTGTAAACCCCTGCGCCAGGTATAATGTATGCAAGGGGGGCGTATTGACACAAGAAAGGGTCATAGAAGTGACGTTGTGAAATCTATGAGATTTCACTGTGTCACTTCTAGGACGCTGTTGCGTCAAAATCTTGCGCCTGCCTCACAGCAGCCGTAAGACTGACGCAGGCCCTTTCACATGGGGCTTGCCCCATGTGAAAGGAAGCATTGCTGGAGTTGCGTCACTTTTGTGACACACTCCAGCAATGTGTCACTTTTGCGCCTACAGATACGTCAGAAATACTGACGTATCTGTAACTCCTTGCGACATGATGTGTCATACATTAAATATGACGCATCAGGTATGTCGCAAGGAGTGCGCACTGAGAAGTGACGCATCGCTGCTTTCACACAGCGATGCGTCATTTCTCATAAATCAGGCCCATGACGGTTAAGGAAGGAGTTGAAGGATGGTAAGACTGACTTATCTGGCTCCACTGAATGTCGTCCCGCCGTGACAGGAGTGCAAAATAGGCAGAAAAGGTGAGAGATCCCGTTTTACACGACAGGGAGCCCAGGCCAGGGGCATAAGTGACGCAAAATGATGCCCTCCCTGCGGAATGTGACGAGGGGCCCTTGCGTCTCCCATACCACGCAGATATGCTTGGCCTGCATGGGACCCCCTGAAGTCTGGGGGGGGGCTCTCAATAGCTGGGGCCACCCCTGCGCCCCTTGTGGAGGGAGGGAAAGTACTGTGTGGTTGTTGTGTTTGCTTGAACGTGGAGCCAGGAAGAGACACAATGAGAGAGAGAGCAGCTTCGATCGTATTGGGTGTGATGTTAAACCACGGGCGATCACGCCTCAACAGGCCAACCCTCAGCATTCTCTAGTGCCTGGGGCTATAGTTCCGGATAACCAGCTGACGCCTGCAAACATCCGCCTCAGAGTCCAGTCAGGTGTGTATCACCACTTTCCCATTGGTTGCAGACAGAGACTGTCTATAATGGCTGCAGTAACACTTACCTGAGCTTAACACTCAACAGCTAAGAATCTGAGCTTGAGAGGTGCAGATCTGAGAGGTCGTTAGTGGCTAAAAGGCAGTGTTTTCCTCTTCAAACCAGACCCTACACACGGCAATTGGTGCATAAAGCATGCCAACCCCCGTAGCTGCCTCTCGACCGACCTCCTCTGTGGAAGTTGTGCAAGGGCTTGTTTACCTCAGGCTACATTTCAGGACACCAAGCACCAGTGACGGTGGGGGTCTGTGGAAGGAATGTTTGAGTAAAATGTGTTGCTGTAGTATCTGAGGGCAGCATGTCCTTTTGTGGTCGAATAATCTATCCTCTGAGACACGGATACAAATAACAAACAATTCACCGAAACCATGGCATAACAACAATGTGAAAAGAAAAAACACATGACCAATAGAAAGGAGGTTCATTTTTAGCCCAGAGGTCAGATGCATGTGCAGTTTACAGGCCTGGGGCAGCAGGTGCCAGTTGCTGGTCTGTGTGGGAATGCTGATGAAGGGGAGTTCTTGCAAGCTCAGCCAGGCTCAGGCCTGGAATATAAAAAAGGCCACCCCGAAATATTTTTGCTGACATGTTGAAGACACTACTGACCTTCTGATCCCTTGAGTGTTTGGCATACTTGTCTGTGCTTCTGTTTCTGAGTGTCTGTCCTCTGTCCTTTTTCAGGTATTCACCTACAAGCAGAGTACGATCACACGTCAAAAGGTGGCAGCCATGCATCCGACAAGCATTGAGGGGGTGGAAGACATGGCGGCACTGGTTGACCTCCATGAAGGCTCCATCATGTACAACCTTTTCCAGCGATACCACCAAAATAAAATTTACGTGAGTGTTTCCTTTCATTAAAACTGGTTTGATAACTGATTTGGTCCTGCTCAATATCCATGACTAGCTTCCAAAAATGTTTCCCTTCCTGCATCGACATATGTTTGATATAGTACTACCAAGGGCATTGGATCAAATTGGCATTGGATCAAATTGTGTTGCTCTTGGAGACAATTTGGGAACCCTGCTTCTAGTACTGTGAGTGGTCACATAGCCTTTTCATCCCCTTGAAGCTGCTCTTTTTAGGTTTCTCCTACAGTGTGCCTGCACAGTCAGTGAAAGCTATTGTTATTTTAAAAAAGCCTAATTTTTCCTCCATAATTCTTCCCAGTTTACCTTCGCCTGCAAACTTTTCTCCACATAGAAACATGGCAAGTTAATTCTTTTTGCATTGCTAAATACATTTTAGTCTAATCGAAAATCTGTGCATTCGTTAATTTTGTTCTAGACCACGAAGGAAAGGTGGATGGCCACGCCACCTACAGGGGGACATTAAAGGTGACAGCTCCTTATTGGTTCCCGATTGCCTGGTGAATAGTATCTTTCAGTGGCCACCTGGCTAAACAAGTTAGCCACTGCCAGCTCGAGATCCCAGTTCATAAACCAGGGCGGGTGATGTCATGTTCAGTCCAGGTTGGGTTTTATTGAGATGGGCTTGCACTCTTTTTCTCCCTCTTTTCGTTGACAGCAGCAGCGGAATGAACCACCCACCTACCAGGCATGCACTGGAGTATGAAGCAAGAATAATCGGTTGCTCTACAGCATCTCAAAAGGAGTAACTGGGCGATCCTAATGTAAAAAGTGAATAATGACCCAAAAAGGTGGAGATGGGGCCGCAAACTATGATATCCTCAGGCCATAGCGGCCATGAGAAGAATGCAATAGCAGCCGCATTATCCCACCAGGGACAGTTGGTATCCTGACAGCTACTTATTGCCCTAAATTTGCTCCATGGCGGCATGGGAGCTGCAGCTCTAAAACTGCATGGGCCTCAGCCCCAATGCGAAATGCAAAGCACCGGATGGCAAATACTACATCACTGTGATTCCCGGTGGCGCGATATTGGTTTTAGGACTGATGTCAGCGGTTAGTGTTAACAGCGCTGAACATCCGGTTCGCCTGTAAATTAACCCAACCTGTATATTGCATAAAGACATTTTGAATACGCTTGCAGCAGTTTTTCCCAACAAATAGGGTGTTGTCTGTTTTCTGAGATGCAAACTGTGTGTCTGTTGCAAAAGCAAACATGACGGAGGGGCTAGTGATGGAAGCACTATGTGCATAAAGGGCACTCTAGTGCAGACATGCCACCCTGCATGCTGCTAGGAGTGCCAGTGTTAAGCACCTGGAACAGGTGGACCTATCCCTCTTCTCCTGTTGGGAAGACACTGAGGTGGTTGCTGTCTTTAAGCATGGGAGGTTCATTTCAAGGAATTTCGCATCAAAATGCCCTCTTCATTGACCCAAGTGGAATAAATTAAGGGCCCTGCTGTGTTCATTGACAAGCCTAACATTGCACATTCTGTGTTTTTTTTTAAATGTTTTGTGTGTATAGTATTTTCAATAAAACACACCAGCGTTCCCTGGTATCTTGAAGCGTCTTTTTTTTTTTGGTTAGATTGTTATCTGGGATCTCTGTAATTAACTCTTTGATGTGGGGACAGGGGCGAGTCGCTCAAACTGCAGCACAAATTAGTCACCACAATAACAAGGTTACCAGCGCACTATGAACTCGCTGGTCTTCTCAGTGGGCTAAGCCAGGCCTTTGCCAGAGCCACCTCACTGCAGTGTTGGCAATGGAACTCAGAATACCGCCCTTGGTCAAACGGCTATGTGTGCCAAACGCTATCCCCACATTTCATACATTCAGCCCAGAGGGCTTTTAAAAATAGCGTTTTATGGGGAGGGAGGCAGGGGCTTGGGCTGGGAAGTGCTACATTGTGCTGCGTGGCCAGTTCTCTTATCCTGTTTGGGCTCCGGCCTGTGCTCTTAAGTGCTTTCAGCTTTGATCAGGTTCCCTTTGTGTTTCCGCCTTTGAGTTTATCTCATCATTAATTGGCTTACTGTCTGGACTACCCTTCAGCCCCACCCACCCCTCAACCATGGACCGCCCCCACCCCCTGGCCAGTGAGCAAACTCTGAGCAGTAATCAACATATGTCGTTTGAGGTAGTCTATATAATCCACACTCAGTCCCTGCCTGGTAATTAACAAACCAGCAGGGCGATGCCATATGCTGCGGGCAGGGCCAGTGGAATTATGCAATTCTGTGGCCTGAAGTTTTCCACATAATTATGGATGTGCCACACTTACCGTATAATCCATCATCTTCTGCGGAATTTGCAGATTTTTACTAAAACAAAATAGTTCCGTGCGCAAACGGATCACAAGTTACTAAAAATGCTTCATTTGTGTTGCCCCGCAATGCCAAGTCCTTTATCCCGCTTCAGAAGCAGGTGACCTCTCAGTTGCTGATTTAAAGTGTTAAAATGAGATTAATTAGGTGAAATCTTTGCCCATACATTGTTAAGATGTGTAAAAAAGTTAACGAGTGACGAAAAACTGCATCAAAATGTGCTGTGTTACCGAGCATAACTTGCCTTTTCTTTATGCATTTTTTACTCTCACTGCTAGTCCTTCCCTGCTGCATAATTATTGCAAATATCATTTTTAGAGCATCTTAAAGTGACTTGTGCATTAGGTATAATCTTGAACGTTTTCTTGCCCAAACCTCCAATTAACCCTTTGTTTGAACTAGGATATTACAAATGTTTTACAATATAGCACACATAAGCACACATTTCTTGTTTTATACAAGTTGATAACAGGTTTTATTATTATCAACTAAGTGGTCCTTGTTTTTTTTTACCTCAGAAGGATGAAAGGCTGAATTTGCCCTTTCAAGATATAAATATGCAAACTTAGCAGCAAGCTCTTAACTCACTATGCTTTGATTCCAGCACAATTGCCTTATATGGTGTGTGCTGTATTACAGTATACACAGCAGTGCTGTTTTGGGTAAGCTGTCTTTTGTGCACCATAAAGGCTAATCCCACAAAAAGGTCAGTGGTTATGGGAGTGTAGGCGAGGGTTTCATCAAGTCTTATGCAGAGGTTCATTTTCGCTCTGTTCCTGCTGGTTGAATTCCAGTTTCCTTCAGACTACCTTTAACTTCCTCTGCAGTTCCATTTTGTTAAATGCATGTCGGGGAATGGTGCCTCATGCTGGATCCTGAGGCGGTTCTCTGCCTCGGCTAACTTTACGGGCAGTGAAGGCTCATGGGAAGTATGGAGTTTATTCCCTCCAGAACTGCCACATGCTTTTAGCAATGGAGCTGAATCAATCTCAAAACAAAAACATCTCATCCTCCAAGGCTACCTAGCAGAGAAAGGTAACATTCTCAAGTGTTGACTAATTAAAACGTTTTTTTTTTTAATACTTACATTTTCATTGTAGCATATAAAGCCCAAGTTCTCGATTTTCATTGTGTAAAAATGTCATTTGTTTTAATATAAGGAGTTAAATCATACGTCCAAGATGGTCAGATCTATGCCAAACATTTAGACTATCCAATGGCCTTGTAAATTATTGCCATTGAGATATGTTTCTTCTAGATCATATTTGGGTATCCTAAAAATCCAGCACAAGTCCGACCCTAGTAGAATTACTTTGGGAGACCCTGTTTTGAAGGTACTATTTGGATACTAGAAACAGGTGTGTTTGTCAGCGAAGAAGAATATTGTTCAGTTGTGCTAAGCTGTCCAGGACAGCTGGAAATTCAGAACATAGAACTCTGGCCTTGGTTGCCTGTCCCCTGCGATCCGCTTCTATATGGCTGGGACGCACTTATGTCAAGGTGAACAAAGAGCAGCAGAATTTCACCAGGTCCCTGCTCTCACTGCCTTCTTTGCCTTCACTGATTGGTTCCAGTGGAGTGCCAGTCTTGACACTGCAACCAATCTTCCCATGTCTGTTTGATTATCTTGGTTCATTGTCACAGTAGGGAGGCATAATCTCTGGGGCATTCAACACCATTATCAAACAACACAATTCACTGAGATTCCACTTGGGGCACCCCCAGAGGTTGGATCACCGTGTTCCTTTAAGAGCTGAAGCCTTGATGCAGCAGTGCACTCTGGGCTACAAGATAATGTGTCATTTCCCAAAGATCACCAAGCCACCGAGAAATTGTACTGTGATTCAAGCAGTCCCTCCTTCACTAGTGTGTGGATAATTAAAGGATATACAAAGGCGTCTCAGAACACTCATTGGATTGTGTTGTAATTACATTTATTTAGCGCTTGCTACCCCTGCTAATGACGTGCAGAGGAATAGGTGCAAAAAGAACAATTGATGGACAGAATGTTGAACGATGTCAATCATTCAGCCCCTTACAGAGATCTGGGTCTAAATCCATCGTTTTTTTCTCCCCACGCCATTCCAGTTTAAACCTAGCCATGTGGAAATCAGTCTTGGCCCTGCTTTTTGTTGGAAAACTACACGCTTATAACTGATTAAGCAGCTTGTAAAGCCAACGTATGAATTTCAAGCTGCCATCCTCTCCAAAGGTAGATCCTGCCCTTAAGCAGAGGTAGTTGTAAGACGCCTCTGATACCCTTCCGTATGTTTCCGTCAACCTAAGTTGTTCAGTGCTGGTGCGTGGTCCTGCAACTTTCAGATCAGAATGCTGAGAGAGGTACAATAGTCCTGATACCACTTATATGGAAGTCACTGTCCATGTAGTCATCTTTTGCTGCGGAGCCAACATCAGGGCACTCTACCTGGACACCCTAAAAGGAAACTTGTCATGCTAATTGAGCCAGTTTTGATAGGTATCTAAAATGCATCGATCTGCAAGGTATCGGGAGCTTAATATTCCATTGCTTCTTTTCATGTGGCTAGGAAGCTACTGTTTGTGCCCTAAATCAGTATATAGAGGCAACTTATATAGAGGCTGTAAAGAAGCTAAAAGGGCCATGAATTGGTGTAATGTTAAGATTTCAGTCAAGACTTCACCTACCGGATACTTGGACCAACTCCCGCCAAAGGAACCATCCAGTCCAGGCTCCCATTGACCTGAGAGTTCCATGCCAGTGTTCCAACACCACATTCTAAGACAGCATAGAGGCCTAAGTGGCTCTGTGCTCCAATGAATAGTACAGTTTTTTAAGACAATCAAGTGGTGTCATGAACCCCGTATGGCGAAAACGTAAGCATTATATAGCAGATGGCATGATGTGTAATTCGGTCATACTAGCCATCTTGTAACAGAGGCTTGGCGGATGGCGCAGGGACAATAGAGGTGAGAGGCTTCATATTGCTTCTTACCAGCTGGACCAACACACCTAGTACTCTTCCTACGTGTTGTTGTAAATGACAATGATATTTCTGACACTATTGGTTTTATTGAAGGAGGAAATGGATGAAAACATAAGCATTTGATAACAAACTGAAAAAACTCTGGGTCGTTTTGATAATACGGTGCCACAGGGGCCATCATAAAGGGTATTTGACTTAGAAAGGGTGTAGTAAATTCAGAATCTTGCTAAACTGACCATTGAATTAAACTGAAAATGAAAGATGTAATATCGCTGTCCTTTGTCCATGTTTTTCAAAGTACTGTTGAATGAGTGCGAATCCGCTATAGTAGACTGTAGTGTAGTCACACAACTGCAGTTTTTAATAACTCACTTGACTCTGTTTCTAATCACTTGCAGTTTTGGTAGATTACTGAGGCATATGGGGATTAAGTGATTTGAATTTAATCACACAGTTTAGTCAAGTGAGAATGCAAGGGTTAGCATCGCAGTCTCAGTGGACAATTTAACCACTAGGCTGCTATCCGGCCTCATGTCATGTGTAACACTTCCCTTTTTTATTCAGAATACATTTTCAGACTGTTGTTTTAGGCACTGGGCAGGGTTGAGCACGTATGTACAAGTCTCAGAAGGAAATGCTCTTTTGACTAAGGGTGGTGTCTCACATGCCCTTCAGTCACCTTACAGCTTTGGAGCCCATCACTCCAGGACAAATGGTTTATACTCCTGAGCCTCACCTGCATTTATGACCTCAGAGTTGGGCCAGACTCCGGAACCAAAGCAGCCCTAATCAAAATGCTCACACCACCAGCCCGCTTAATGTCTCTCTCTCTCTCTCTCTCTCTCTCTCTCTTTCCTCTCTCTCTTTCTGATCTCTTTCTCTCCAATTTCCTCCTCTCTCCTTCTCTGTAAGCATTCCTGTGCCTGCTTCAAATATTCTTGGGGAGAAGGGAAAATTTAGAGCACCTGGGCCCATATTACACATGCAGCACATTAGGCTTCATTGCGCTGGACGCACCTTTTTCAAAGTTGTGCCCGGTGCAATGATGGAAAATGTGCTGTGTTATGATGAGTGCACTGCCCCCAGGGCAGCTGCGAACTCGCACTGCCCTGGGGCAGCGCATTCAGGTGAAAAACGGAGTGGCTGCTTTGAAGCCGCTCCGTGTTTCACTGTGCAGGCAGCAACCCGCCTGCACTTTAAAGGGGGAATAGAGATCCCCTTGCAGGCAGGTGCAGTGAGTGACTGCACCCGCCTGCAAGGGGATGTCTGGGGGTCCATGGGACCTCCATACCACCTCCAGAGGGCTGCCATCAGGGGCACACTGCCAGTGCACCTCCTTAGAGATTCTTTGCCTCTGCGCCCACTTCTGTAATACGGCACAAGCGCAGATGCAAAGGAATTCCATCATTTGCATCCATGCAAATGAGGGAATGAATTTTAAAGATGGTGCTGGCGCCTTAAGTACGCCTATTGGCTATCTGTATTACAGCAGGGGACGCACAACCATCTGCTGTCCATTCTGTAATACCAAAGTGCCCCCCTGGGTAGCGCGAAGCGAGCGCAAACATCCGTTGCGCCCCCGGCCACTTGTAAATACTTCTCCAGACTTTCAAAATTGGCCTACAAGGGCTCCAGCTCATTCGAAATACCCAGTGCAACAAGACCTGTCTGGTACTGCGTGGGAGAATCAAATGTATTCCACCATTTCTAAAAGTGTACCCCCAGTTTTAGGTTTCTGTGTGTTTGTACGCAAATCCAAAGCCTTTTCACAAGGGCCAGGCACCGCTGACCCTGGGGCGCAGGGGCCCCTCAATCGCATTCTTCAGGGTCTCCGCACTGCCCCTTGTCGTGCTGCGCCACGGCCTCCGGGCTCTCAGCCCAGCATCCTGTGCGCGTCGTTGTCACGGCCCGAAGGCCTCGGGCGTTAGCAGGCCGTTGCCCGCAGCAGTTGCCGCCCGTCTGCTGTGGCCTGTGGTGGGAGAGGTCGGGGCTGGCCGCGCATAATTAGCTTATGCCGCGGATCCTTTGATCTGTTAAGGGTTTCTTTGTTTCAACTCAAGCAGACATTGGGGTTTGCAGCTCCTCCCCGCCAGCTGTTTCGGATCAGGTGATAAGCCACTAGGATATCACGTTTTCGTAATTTCCTCTTCTCTTCAGATTCAGAGTTTGAATTTGCGATTCCCTCTGCATTAAAACTAGCGTGGTGTTTCAGGTGACAGCTGATCTCCGGGAAAAGAAGTATGCTCTATATACAAATGTATTTCGCCCGATCTTGGCACAAGGGACTCCCTCCTATTTGCCACCTGCTACAAATGGCCCTCAACGTAACTGTTGGAAAAAATATTATCATCACGTTTTGAAATACCTTGTGGAGACAGTGTGTTTTAATTAATATTACTGACAATTAAAACTGGATTTGATAATTGCAGTTTGAAAAGTGTGACGAGCTTGAACAGGCTCAGAAGATTGTTTCTTTTAGGGGCTTTGTAGAGCAGTGTCTTCTAGTGTTTAGCTACGCCTTCGGATGATTCCCGGAAGTTGTGTTCCTCTTGGGGACAGGATCCATGGTCTGTCAACAGCGAGTCTTGTGGACAGAGTTCGGTTGTGAGGGCAGTGCTTGATTTGTGCAGGTGGTTGCTGATGGTGGCCACTTACACTAACACTAATTTTAACAGACCCACACTATTTGCGCCATCAGACTTTGCCACCAGATCAAGAGAGAGAAGGTTATGGAAGAAAGAAGCGGGAACAGAAAGAAAAAAAAATGAAAAAAGTATGAAAAAGCAGGAATGAAAAAGATATTGCCAGAGTGAAAAAAAGAGCCAGGAAGTGTAGGGTATTGGAAAAAAGAGGCAGGTGGTGGAGACAAGACTAAGTAGCCTTGATAAAGCACAACTCCAGCACTTGGCAGTACAGCAGGCTCTTAAGAAAAAAACGTTGACTTCCTACAGTTATGTTTTTCACAAGTTAAGCACTGTGAAGAGGAGGTCCCACACTGTAAATATAACAGACTCCACAGCAGGGCTGAGCAGACCTCTGGTTGGGATGGGTATTTTTGGGAGGCGGCACTGTCCAGGATGAGTGGGACTATCTCATTCATGGACATTATTTATCTGATGGACTTGTTTGAATATAGTGGCCTACCTCAGCACTGCACAGTTTTGTTGACTATCAGCTTGGGGTTGAGTGTGTTCAACAGAAGGGAGTCTTTAGCATACTTGCCCCCTTATTTGCTCCATTGTTTCCTCCCCCAGAGTTTTATATAGCACCAACTTGGGCCAAAGGTATTGGGGCGCTTTTCATGAGCACCGGTTACATTACACAAGGACACATTCATTTTTGGTCGGCATGGGGAGATTACATGGTTTGCCCAGAATCACAGGCTGTTGAGCTGATTCCGAAACGTGAACCCGGTTCCTCAAATCTAAAGTCCGCAGCTCTGGCCGTTATGCCCCCCCCTTTTCAGATCTAAGCCGACTCAGGCCACTTGAGTCTGCATTATTAGTAGTTTTTGGAGTCATCTTTCAAGGAGTCCAGTGTAAAAGATATTATAATAATTAAATATTGAAAGAATCTATGAAACGTGGGTGAGTTCAATATGTTTTTTTTTACATCTAGCAGTGGGTTCTCTTTCTGGAGGATGATAATTTGGATGGAGGCCGCTTTGAGAGCTATGTAGCTATGTTTACCTGTGGGTCAACAGACAAGCCCACTCCCAGTTTGATTCCCACATTTCTTACTTTCTCACCCAGTGTCAAAGTGTAATCTAGGGATTTATGCCAAGCTAAACAGGCTATATTTTTATTAGTTCCCCCTTTTGAAATAAACATTATTTTCTCCCATGAGGGAAAACCATTAACTCATAGGGAGCAGTTCTTCATAAATTAGGGCCAGATTTGGTGTTTGGCTGGCGGGTCCTCCATCACAAACACCACAAATATCACATCCACCTTATTGCAAGCGCCTTATATGCTAATGCATTTGTAATAAGGCAGACATCCTTATGACTCATTTGTTACAAAAGTACACGTCTACCAAACTGTAGATTAGATGCTTAGATGTTGCTGAGACCTTCCGATGTATTTCCTTTCCATGACTGTGTTATTCTTCAGCCATGTTCGCCAGTTCGAGTAAGATCTCAATATCATCCACATACGTATGAAATTGTTGACAATAGAGGTTGATACCTTTGAGGATGGGTGAGAGGTAATTGTTGAAAAATGGTGATGACTGAGCGAATGCTCGAGGTTCAATATGGAACCCAATCTGTTTGATGAGTTTGTCTTTCTAGGATGTTGTATGGCCTCTGTTTGGAAAACTCCTTCGGGTTGTCTATTTGCAGAATTGAGCATTGTGGATTGAACCTCTGTAAAGTGGTACTGATGAAATTGTTTAACCCAGCTACTTTGCAGGGTTTTACGAGGATGCTGGAAGCCTTGGATGTACCTTTTAACGTTCCCAGGATCTGGAACAACATCCCCATATCCATGAGGACCACGTTAACACTGCTCCAGTTTAGGAAAGAATTGAAGATACACCTCTTTAAAGAACACTACATCACAATGCAGTAACAATACAATGAGCAGCTACTTTTCGTATCACTCTTTGACTGTATGCTTGCCTTTAACCCTGTACAGCGCTCTGTTGCCTTTTGGGCTAGGTTCGTGCTATACAAATACAGACATTTATACATACATACTACATGCATACATACAAACTTAATTTCGGGATTTGGTTGGACCTAAGGTCAGAAAGGATGATATAATTATTTTCTATTTTAGTTCAGGAAGGTGAGCAAGGAGACTGGTATTTTAATGTTAATAGAGTTACAGAGCATGCTTGTATTGTCTTAAAGGAAATCTGGAGGCAATTTTGTAGGCGTTGATCTCTGTGACGTAAATATCTTGGAATTGGATATTGGGGATACTTTTCATAACTTTGTTGTGGATGAGGTCTTGTCCAAGTTGGTAATTTGGATGTTGACTAGTGAGGGGTCAGGCTTGGTGATCAAGCTCAATGTCAGTTTTCATTTTGATTTCATAAATGAAAGCCCCTATTTTCTGGATGTTTGCGTAAATATAGCTAGAAAACTTATCACTGTAAAGCTGTTGTTGAATCAGTGTTCAGTAAAGCCCATGTTACATCTGGTCTGGATTTCTGTTCAGCGTTTGACACCTGAGATGGTGTTCACCTGTGTGAAGCTGGCAGCAATGGTATTGTTGACTGTTAGCTGCCATTTTAGATGTGTCTGATTATTTTCTTGATCATATGGTGCGCAAAAGTGCTTTGGTACCTATTGAGTGACTTTTTTTTATATTAGCCTTTGCACTACTTGTGGGTTTTCCTCGCTTTGCTTGCCATGCAAAGCATTCTAGTCATATCAACAGTGCGGTAATGCAGTTCTTGGTAATGGGTGCTTGTGTCATGTTTATGCTTTTTTGTCGATTGCAGATCATTTCTAATTATAGAAGCTTCATCTTTCTTCAGCCATTGTGCACTCATGGGCCTCTCTGAGGGTATGGGCTGCACTAACATGGGTCGCTTTTGAGATTTTTACTCATCGCCAACACACTATGGATGACGCCCTTACTAACATGAATCAATGTTTGGACACAAACTGGTGGTCCCTTAACAGTGATAATACTGAAATTGCATGAAGGCCGAAAAGATGGTGTGTCCAACTCGAAACAGTAAATACTAAATAAGAGATGAAGCCCTACTATGTGAAAAAGGCAGTGCCGGTCTTTCCATGAAGACGGGGGAGCGTTGCTCCGCCCTCTGTGAGCTGGCCATGAAAAAATAAAATCGCTGTGAAATGAATGATTTAATTGCCATTTTCTCTTTCCCAGTGTGTGTGCCGCAGTACCCCTGAAACAAGAGGCCTGAGTGGTGTGTCCTCTTCTGACAATTGGCAGCATAGGGGACTGGACCAGTGGCTAGCTGGATGCTCCAAAGTGCGCATGTCAGCTTGGACGGCTGTCTTTCGATTGGCAACCTGCCATGTGCACTTTGCAGCTTTCCAACCCGATCTGCTTTAGACAGCTAGGTGAAGAGCAAGCACAGGCCTCCAGGGACTGAAGTAGCGCCCGGCCAGCCCGCTCCATCCTATCTTGGCGCTGTCCTCATGCTAGTTCACAGCATTAGCGGTACAAAAGGGGGTGGTGATGGACGGAGCATCCGAACCAATCAAACACTCACACCCAGTCAAAAGATCTGGCATTGATCCATCACCGTTCTTCAGCCCACTCTGCCACCCCAGTTCAGACATGGCTATATGCGAATCAGTCTGACCCTGTGCCTCATGGGAACAGTCCAGCCGAACTGCCAAGCAATGCCTTCCCTGGACCGGAAACAAGCTTCCGAGGACCGGTTTCTGGCATTTCAGCCGTCTTCAGCCCGGCTTGCTTGAATCCAGTGGCAAAGTGATAAAGGGACTCACGTCTGAGCATACCCTGCCACACTTATGGCGGCCAAAGCGGTACAAAAGGGGGTGGTGATGGACGGAGCATCCGAACCAATCAAACACTCACACCCAGTCAAAAGATCTGGGATTGATCCATCACCGTTCTTTAGCCCACTCTGCCACCCCAGTTCAGACATGGCTATATGCAAATCAGTCTGACCCTGTGCCTCATGGGAACAGTCCAGCCCGAACTGCCAAGCCATGCCTTCCCCGGACCGGAAACAAGCTTCCGAGGACCGGTTTCTGGCATTCCAGCCGCCTTCAGCCCGGCTTGCTTGAATCCAGTGGCAAAGTGAGCAAGGGACTCACGTCTGAGCATACCCTGCCACACTTATGGCGGCCAAAGCGGTACAAAAGGGGGTGGTGATGGACGGAGCATCCGAACCAATCAAACACTCACACCCAGTCAAAAGATCTGGGATTGATCCATCACCGTTCTTTAGCCCACTCTGCCACCCCAGTTCAGACATGGCTATATGCAAATCAGTCTGACTCTGTGCCTCATGGGAACAGTCCAGCCCGAACTGCCAAGCCATGCCTTCCCTGGACCGGAAACAAGCTTCCGAGGACCGGTTTCTGGCATTAGAGCAGCTTCTCCAATGGTTAGGGGAGTTTCACAGCAGACTGCAGTTTCAACAAGGAGGACGTGTGGCAGTGTGTTAGTGTAGTTGTATTTTGGGTGGGGGAGGGGTTTTTATTATGGGTTTTTGGAAGGAGGTAGTTTATTTTAGGCTTTTGGTGAGAGGTGGTGTTTTAATATGGGGATTTGGAGGGAGAGAGTGTTTTATTTAGTTTTTTGGGAAGTGGAAGCGGTGAGGCACTCTGCATGCCTCACCACTTTCAAAGGTTGCCAGCTGGCCCTGGAAAAAGGGACTCTGCTGCATCAAGTACATGCCACAAGGTCAGAGAAAATTGGTGCGCACATAATGTGCCTGATCGATGAAGTGAGCTTCATTCAAAAAGGACTTGTCACTGTGCAGTGTTACCAATGTCAGTACCTAATCAACTGCACAGGGTGCAACTGTCAAAATAAGGAGGCCCAGAGGCAGGGTTGGCATTATGTGTCAATTGCACACAAATCGATCAATCAGACTCGTTTTCACTTTGGTGACTGCACAAAAAACTGTAATGTTCAGATTGGGTGCTGGTGTGACTGTCTTGAAATGAATGGGCAGATGACACCTTCTTCAGGACAACATTGTCCATTTATTTTAAGGCAGTGAATCCTTGCTTGCTTTCTCCATCTCTGGCATTTCTAATGGCGCTGTGATGAAATGCAGATAGAAATGTTGCCACATTTCATGTGATTTTGTGATTAATATGCTTTATGACCATGGTAAAGCAGCAAAATGCAAAATATATAAAGATTCAAAGACAGAAGCAAAATGCAAAATATGTGAAAATTTAAAGGTGAATGGAATGACGTATATGATAGACCTGGGTTATGCAGTATAGCCACAGGACTTTTGGATCCATGCCACATTTTCAGGATATTTACGCAACATATTTTTACGGCTGTAGGCCCAGAGAAAATAATCCTGTCTCGGGCACAAATGAGCTTGTGCCCGAATCTAAATTTCAAATGGTATGAAAATACCACATTTTCCTTTTCACAGATTTCAGCAGGTAATGCTGCAGCTCGAAATGAGGCAAATGTGTGGTATTACTGCTTTATTCTCCATATTCTGAGTTATAGAGTTGTCAATGGGGAGGGAATACCATACACAGTAAATATCACATGCTGAGCTACCAGTATTTACCAGTTGTAATAGTACCTCCCTAAATAATGAGTAATCTGATGTATCTAAGTGAAAATCATTGATAAATTCAAGAGTTAGCGTAAAACTCTGTCATTGATAGGGATCTTAATTATCACAGCATTTTGTTTTTACTCCTCATTGTAGTGATTGCATCATCTTCAATGTTGATTTCTGTTAAAAGGCCTTTAAAGAATGTGTTAAAGAATGTATTATTCCCTTGGATGTAGCTCAGGGTTAGATTGAAGAAATCAGTAATAGCGGCAGGGTGTGGTACCAGCACATCATTGTCTGAATATTGTCTGACATAAAAATCATATCCGAAATATAGTGAAAATAATATTGTTCCAAGGCGTTAACGTTAGAAAATTTGCACTGAATTTGGCTCTATTTTTGTAAGCAATATTTAAGATAAAATGAATATGTTAGACAGTAACTATTCTGGCCCTCAACTTGCTGAAGGATATGAATGGGATGATAACCTAATGAAGCGCTCAGTTACATTCATTCTTATGAAGGTGCGCTGGTTTTCATTGAGCCTACTGTGCTAGCCACAGATTCAAGGCTAGAAATATGCATCTTGACTAGTTAGGATCTGACTAACTGCATTTTTTTCTGACTCCCCCATTCCCTGTAGGGATTATTTACTACCATTGCATTTCTCATGAGTGTGAACACAGTTCTAGCAACTTGCAGAAATCTAACGTACAATGAATTAATAGATGGATATATTTTTTAGAGTATCACCAACACCAAGAACTGTACTTCTATTGTAGCATTTTTACAGCGCTTACCTAGCTCATGTCAAGGCTGCAAAGTGCATTCTGGTTGGTCAAGTAACTACTCCATTAGTTGTGTGTGCTTGCAGAAGGACATTTGTCGAGCTGTTGTCTATCAGTAGTGTGATTTGATGTTGTGCATGAGACCGGGATAATGTGTTTGATACTTGCACATGTAGCATATCCACTAGTCCATAACATTGACCCCTTAATATCAACCGTGGTAAAATATTACATCAAAAATATTTTCTGCTCAAAGCGCTGCATTGCCATACTTTGCCTCAACGAGGCGGTCCATGTGTATTGCTGTGGGTGTTACCACTAATGGATTGTGACACTGACCCAGATTTACAACACCACGCAAACCTGCAGCAGTGCCTGAAACGTACCCCTCTCCAGAGCAGGAGTAACAACCTTCTTTTGTCCTCTTCCCACATGTACTGCATTCTGCAGCACACATAGAACAAGGAAAACACCTCTTGTTAAAACAATCCTGCCAATAATACAGAGACCCTTGCACCATGGTGCAAGGGTGCCTGCGTTAGCGCTCAGCTGTAAATTGTGTGCCGGTGCTGGCTGAAAAGACAGGAGTGCATCATAATTTGTGGAAAGGGTGCATTCCTGCTCTTTTGAATTGATTCAGGGTAGCGAATGACTTGTGGTGTTGCCCTACGCCAATTCTTTGCAAATGAGGCCCTGTGTGTTTTGGTTCTTTACTAATATAACGTACTTACTTATGGTAAAAAAACACTTTAGAAAATCCCTACAAAAACTTCAGTTGAAAGGGTATTATGGTTCCTATTGAAAAAGAAAACAAAAACCCTGAAAAGTGTCTACATATTAGAAATGAAACCAAACTTGGTGACAGCCAAGAAATGAAATATTGAATTCACAAATATGTCTGCAAATTGCCCTCTCTATCACAAATTGATTGCAGGTATACAATCAGAAGGTGGCCTGACAATACTGCAGGAGTCAACTTTTTTAAACAGGGAGTAAACATGCTACAATTCCAGTTTAATAAATCAATTTCCAGAAATGTGTGTTTTATTTTTATAAAGAGATAATTCTACTTCGACTAGATACTATCAGTGCATATTTGGATGTGCAGCCATGACATTAGTGCAAGGTTAGCCGTTTCCGGTTGGTCGTTTCCGGTTCATCATGCTGGTAATAATGGAAGAATAATCAATCATGTGCCTAGGCCTCAACTGACAGTTGTAGAATACCCACAATGACTGGGGTAAGCTTTCTGTGGAAATGAAAGAAGACCCACCGCGGTAGAGCAAGTGTGAGCCTAAAACTGACAAGCTGGCCTTCGGAGTGAATTTACTGGCCTCCTTTCTTCCGCTGCAGCTTTGCAAGGCCTCTCGCTTCCAGATTAGCATCCGAGGCTGCAGCTGTCGCGAGTTCACAGGGCGCCTTTGATTCGCCGTGACCCACCCGGCGTGATTTGTGGTGCGTCAGGAAGAGAGCAGGGCCTTACATAGGCATGGAATGTGGGTGTTGAAGAGACCTTGGCCTCTTCCATGAGCTGCAAAGGGAAGTGTTATGAAGTGCCTGCCTCCCCACAGCAGGCCAGGGTTCAAAACAAAAGCCAGATTTCGTGTCATTGCACCGCGGCACTTCAATAGTGCGCCAAAATTTGCTCAGGCCTACAGTGCAAATAAATATTGGCAAAGCCAGTAGGTCGGGCGTTTGGATGCTGGTGTTCATAACTTAAGTGCTGTGAAAGCTGCAGGGCCAGTGACACACAAAAAAACAAACAAGCATTGGCAAAGCCAATAGATCTCACCTATGCAAGGGCTAATGGCATTGCCAGTGTGTTTTAGCCATGTTATACACCTGCGAGGCTGCGGTTCAGCATGGCTAAAAGTTAGTGGCATAGAGAAGAGTAGCGTGGAGTGTCATAGAATGGATTGGGGAAGAGTGGAGTAGAGTCGTAGAGTGGAGTGGCATAGTGTGTTGTCTAATGAAGTGGCATAGAGTGGAGTTGCATAGAGTGGTGTACAGTGGAGTAGAGTGGACTGATGTAGAGTGTATTGGCATAGAGCGTTGCAGAGTATAGTGGTGTAGAGTACAGTGACTTAGAATACAGAGGCATAACATTCTCCAGTGTACAATGCAGCGCCTTCAAATGTGGGGGCGTAGATTACAGTGGTTCATATTAGAGTTCAGTGGCGTAGAGGGGAGTGGTACTGAGTAGAGTCACATAGAGTGCAATGATGTAGAGTACAGTGGCTTTGAGTAGAGTGGCGCAGAGTGCAGTAGCGTAGAGTGCATTGGCATAGAATGCATGCAGTAGTGCAGAGTAGAGTGGTGTAGAGTTCGGCGGTGTAGAGTGCAGTGTTTCAGAGTAGAGTGGCGTAGATTACATTAGCGCAGAGTGCAGTGGTGTAGAGTAGAATGCTGTAGAGAGCAGTGGTGCAAAGCAGAGTGCAATGGCGTAGAGTGCAGTGGTGTAGAGTGAAGTGGTTTAGAGTAGAGTGGTGCAGAGTGGAGTGGCATTGAGTGAAGTAATGTAGAGTAGATTGTTTCAGAGAAGAGTGGAGTGGTGCAGGGTAGAGTGCTGTGGCGTAGAGTGTAATGGCATGTAGTAAAGTAGTGTAGAGTGCAGTGATGCAGAGTAGATTAGAGGTGCATACAGTAGATTGGCTTAGAGTGCAAGGGCCTAGTGTTGAGTGGTACAGAATAGAGTGCATTGGCATAGAGTAAACTGGCATAGAGTGCAATGGCATAGAGTGCAGTGTTGCAGAGTGGCGTAGAGTACAGTGGAGTGGCCTGCAGTGGTGTAGAGTGCAGTGACAAGGAGTGAAGTGGTGTAGAGTAGAGTGGCATAGAGTGCATTGGCATAGAGTAGAGTGGTACAGAGTATAGTACAGAGGCATAGAGTAGGGTGGTGCAGAGTGGAGTAGAGTGCAATTGTGCCGAGTGCAGTGATGTGGAGTGGTGTTTAGTGGAGTGTTTCAGAGTACAGTGCAGTGGCATGGAGTGACGCAGAGTAGAGTGGAGTGAAGGAGAGCAGAGTGTGCATGGTGTAGTAGCATACTGCCATTACAGACAACACATTTTCAATTGAAATGACCATTACATTAACATAGACATACAGTTTTACTAATACAACTGTACAGTTTATAAATACTTTCTAAGTTCTTTTAAATGTTGTTGTGTCCTACAAAAAAAATGTCCCTACCCCCAGTATCCTGCAAGATCGTCACATAAATCCTCTCACTTTGAATTCAGAGGAAAGAAAGTAAACACCAAGCTTTCACCTTAGTCTGAGCCTGACATTTGACCTCTATCTGTGAATGCACAGCAATTGTGACAATATAAGAACAAGAACTACAGGCATGTTTACTGAAAGGCATAAAGAATAATTATTGACGGAATGCTGAAGAATGTCAAACACTCACCCCGAGTCAGAGATCAGGGCCTAAATCATTCTTTTTTTGCTCACTATGCCATTCCAGTTTGGACTCAGCCATACAGAAATCAGTCTTGACCCTGCTTCCCATGAGAACAGTCTAGTTCGAACTGCTAGGCAAGATCCTTCCTGGACCAGAAGCAAGTATCCTAGGACCGGTTTCGGGGTATCATCCCACATCAGCCAGGATAGCCTGAATTCCGTGGCATGGCGAGAACAGGACCCACGTCTGGACATACTCGTCCCACTCGGCGTGACGAATACAAAAAGAACAATTGATAGACGGAATGCTGAACAATGTTAGACACTCCACCTTTGTCAGAGATCTGGGACTAAATCCACTTTTTTTTCTCACTTGTGAAAAGGATGTAAAATATGGCAGCCATTTTTTATTGCTAAATATTTCTCATGTTAGAAACATGTTTGTTCAAAAAAAGTCTTGCATCTTGCGATGTACTATGACATACTCAAGGCCTGATTCACCAAGGTAAACTTACACTTTTATGATTGTTTGCTATTCACAAAGGGATTTGCGAGTAGTATCACTACGAGTGCGGAGTCTCCATACATAAAAAGATAGGCCAGACCTATCTTTTTATGTGAATCAGGCCCACAATGTCTTTACTCACTATCATTGCAGCAGTTCAGGATGGATACTGAAATGCTTTAGGAACTTTCTTTCTTGTTGTCATCTTCAAAGATTTTGTTATAAAAAAATCTTTAAGCGTTCTTTATCTGTGATGAAAACACAATAACAGACAAATAAATGTCTGCTCTAAAAAGCAGTTTTGTTAATAAATAGAGAAGTTAATCTAAATTGCAAAATTCAAAATCCAATGGATTGATGTGCAGCATTACTTTCTATGAATGACTCGTTATACCAATAAGACCTGCCTTCTATAATCAAAACTCCTAGCTCAATAAATAAATGCATGCTTCATGCTCATGAATTTTTTTAATGGAAATACCTTCTTCTGTGTATGGGACATAGAAAAGAAAAACAGGATATTTACTAGCAATTGCAGCAAAGAAAACCTTGTTTTACACCTGTAGGTCCCCATGATCTCAATTGTCACTCAAATTGTTTTATTTCACAGGGTGTGCAAATATGCCATCTCATTTTTACTTGGTATAATCTCAAATAGGGTGTAGGGAAAGAGGTACTCTACAACAGTCTGGTAACAGTTCCTAAAGAAAAAGAAGAAAACGGCAACCAATTATGGTTGTAATCAGTGTGTTAGTCTCCAAAAGTGGTTTAAGTATGCTTGCTGTGGAAGTAAGACTCCTATCTGTTCTTGTGCCCTCATACACTCTTGCGAGCGTAAAGCATCATCATAGGGCAATGCTCCTCGTGGGGGAGGGCCTTCTCAGTGTAGTTTTTTAAAAGTTTTTTTTAGATGACATTTTATAGATGGCATGAATTCACATATACTGTGTTTTCATCTTTTTCATGAACTGTAATTAAATGGTCCACCCGGTCGACGCCCTTAAGAAGAGAGTAGAACCTCAAAAATGTACTGTATCATTTGGGCTGAGAAATGGGTGCAAGCCAGGACACATTAGCTAGTGACTGGCTGAAGTGCACATAAAATATGCCACAACCACAGTAGCTCAGGCGGCCAGTGAGCATGAGTCTTTCATTATCTTACCCTTTATGAAAAAGTAGCAGTAAAATGGATAGCAATGTTAATTTGATCTTTTTTTATATTGAGTTCTGTTCGTGGTAATGGCATGCCAACTGGTCTTTTATGTAGGTTGAGCAAGGTGCACCTCAAGCAAACCTTGAAAAGAATTTCACTTGCTCACCGACAACCCTTCTCTTACAATATTTTGTTTACTTTTAACATCTTGGACGACAAGTGACGAATGATAAAAACTACTTTGGGGCATAATTACAGGAATGTTGGCTTAGGGCAGCGCAGCAAGTTACATTGCTTCGCTGCCCTGTGCCACAGGAAAAGGGCAGAAATGCACCGTATTTATCAAATATGGTGGATTCCTGTCCTTTCGCCCTGCACTGGCGCTGTTTTGCAGGCATCCTTGCACCATGGCGCAAGGGGGCATGTGTTTTAAGCAGGATTATTATTGTGCGGAAAGGGACACCTTCCTGCACAAAAACAATCCATAGAGGCGTTGTCCCTCTTTCTATATGTGCTGCAGAAAGAGGAAACAAATAGGAGAAATAAAGATATTTCTCCTCGTAACACCTCCCCATGGGAGGCATAAGATGTTGATGCATTCCCATGTTTACAAGTCCTTGTAAATCTGGGAATGCATCAAAAAATACAGGAGTTGCTTAGAAACAGCCGCTGCAACGCCCATGGACTTCCTCCATTGCGCAGACTAAGCCAACGCAGCAATTAGCGCTGCTTTGCATTACTCCATATTTGTGAGGCCATTCAAAGTCATGTAAAGTGGCTTTGCGTGGCTTCATATATATGACTTGGAGCTTTGCGTCATGCAGGTACCATGTTGCATAGTACAAGCATGACTCAAGGCCCTCGCAAATATGCCCATTTGTCTTTAGTCCAACGTCTTCCAATGTGTGAGTTACTCGCCACACTCTCCCTTGTTTCTCTTTTCTTTTTTCTTGTTTCTGGTGCGATTCAGGATGCAGTCCATGTCTGTGTCTTTGTTCCTCTGCGTGTTTTTGTGGTTGTTGATTTTGTGAGACTGATTGTATAGAATGTGAGATACAACCCTGGTTCCAAGTATATTGAGTGCCAATGTATTCATGCATATGTACCGATGCAATCACTTCTGTGTGATTGTGCAAAAAACTAACTAGGGCTTACCTAGAGATCCTCTTCACTCTTGCTGTTTTTTCAGGGGACTAATATCCCTACCTGAATCTCCACTTAAACACCTTGTTTCCCATTTCCACCCCAGCACATCTGTTTTCTGTCTTTGCCCTGTTCTTTTATCCCATTTTCAGTGTTGTTCCTAAGCTTCACAGTTTTTCTTTCCTTCTGTGATTTAATGAATATAATTAAATAAAGCTAAACAAAGTTAAAGTATGATCAGGGTCCCATGGACCACTTGAGTGAGCAGAGCTGGCGCAACATCAAGATCTTTTTTTTTCTAGTATCTCAAACCAACAAGTGGAGACAGATTGTGATTTGATTGTTTTTTTTGCAACAGAATGAAATGTATCAGACTGCGCCATTGTCATGTGTCTGAAAGCCCAGCAGGAAGAGGATATGATGTAGCGCGTACACGTGCTCACAGGATGGTGGCGCGTACAGCGCGGCCTGCTCCTCCCTAACCCGCAGCAGCTGATCAGCAGATGCTCCTCAGCAGGGCCCAATGCCAGGGCGCGCTCCGCGCGGGTGGGGCAGCCTGACCGCAGCGACCAACAAAGAATCCAAGTTTACTTTGAAACCTCCACAGAGGGACATGCATAAATGAAAGCCCTGTTTGCCAGCGCTCTCCCAATGTGTGCTGGAAGCAGAACGAAGACTTGTGTATGATTTCCCCCTTAGGAAGTTTTCATCAAAAGGCATAAACTTTTTTTAATTCTGCAAAGAAGCCAAGGAAATTTAGAAAGTCAACAGGAATGAGACTCTTTCAGTTGTCATAGAGGACGAATTCTCTGTGGTTGAATGGCAACAGTTTATTCTTTCTCAGACGGTCAGTGCCTGAGCCCTTGCTGCCTTGGGCAACAAAAGAGCTAGAAAATGTGCAGTCTTAACTTCTATAAACAAACTTGATTTTGCCTTCATAGGTTACTTGCTGTACCAGATTTCTAGAACAGAGAGACGTTGCTGTGTGTGCGTGCAGCGTGTCTCTCTCTAATATGTCCCCACAAGGTTTCTTAGCAGTCAAACTGTGAGTTAAGCAAAATAAAGCATTTCAGAACTGCTGCTGGTAGAGACATTGTGCACAACAGGTGCAAGCTGGTGTGAGCACTTTGACAGGGTCTCACGACAGCCATGTTTTGTGAGGTGCATGAGTGATGCTTGGTAGGAGGTGTCCCAGCTGAACAAGGACCATTCACTCAGTGGCCCAGACAGCCAGTGCTTAATTTGAGCCAGTGGTTTCGGGCACTTAATGGCCAGCACCAGCACTTAATTGCCAGAACATGCACTCATGACAGCTACCACATTTGTGCAATTTAAAGATGAGCAGAAAAACAGTTGTTTGTTAATTCAATGTACATTAAAAACACATAATGCCTGCCACCCAAGCCATTGTAATGTAATGTAATGTAATGTAATGTAATGTATGTATACTTGTAAAGCGCACTGTTACCTCGTTACGTGGGGTCCTGGCACTGTATACCGCTGGGGAACCCATTCTTACAGCTTTGGCAGCCTCGAACAGTCTGAATTGTCACACTTGTAGCAGATTGTTAGTAGTTGTTGTGTAAGTACAGTGGCAATGTGTAGTGCAAATGGCAGTGGCTTCCTGATGAGGGCCAGGCACTTACATTTTTACAAGATAAGCACTGTAAACTCCCCTTACTCTAGCACCTTTATTCGTTGTTTATGGCCCTTTTCTGTCTGCAGATCTTCAGAGAAAAGGCTAATAAATAAAATGGTGGGGATGCAACAAAGAATGGTTTAGGCCTGGGCTGCCACACTGTGACGGAAACAGAGAAAGAGATTAAATGCAAATAGGGAAAACACGGCGAAAGGGGCAAACAGAACAATTGAGCAAGAGAAAGAAAGGTAAGTCAGAAAAAGTAAGGATGAGTAAAAAAAGATAGGTAGATAGAAGGAAATGAAAGAATGGAATGCAGATGGGAGGTGAAAGGAAGGAAACAGCTATTATGTATATTAATGACAGGACGGATAGATGGATAGGTGAATGGATACACAGAGGGATGCATGAGTGGGTGACTAGATGGATGGAAGAAGGATGAAAGGTGCTCTTTTAAGGAGGGTCGGATTTGCTTGCATAAGTCACATGTTTGTTGTGATTAGAGGTAAGTTTCAAGTCCGAATATTTTAATTTCTGCCTACTCATCTGATTTACTGTCGCATATTTCTGAAGATGCCAACGGATCAAATATCACCAGAGCACCTTCAGCTGTGTCTTGGCTATTTAAACAAGGCAAGCACAGAATAAACTTGTCCCTCATGACATTGGGTAGTGGCCAACTATGTCTTTGATTCAGAGTTTGTCAGAATTCATGTGCTTTTTATCGCACCAGGTAAATACCAATACCCTGGGGTATTATTTGGTGCAATATATAGCACCTATTACAATTTTATGGGGAGTAACATGGATGCACCAAAATACTCATAGTACTTTAAATACCATATGCTTTTCCCTCGGAATTAGTGTATTTGCTCCACTGAGCTAGTAATATTCTCAAACTAGAGGGCATTTTTACTTTGGGCACACACCACAAAAGCAAACTGAGGATAACCTTATATTCTGGAGGTGGCCTCTCCTTAAGCTGATGACCTCTAAAGGGTAAAAAACATTTACAGTCATGCATATGTCACAATGTGCTATGGTCGTTAGATGTTGTTTTAGGAGGCCTGTAAAGCATGTTACAGTTGCGTATCGATTGCATTTTCCTGCTCTCCTCCCATTTGAAAGTTATGTTGCCATCTTTAATTCATGGTACACCTTAAACAAAGTCACTTGAACCCCTCGCCAGACCTCATGACAGCATAGGTCCTATTCAGATCTTGTTCAAACTATTCAGATGTAATTCGGGATACCGTCAGCACACCTTGAAGATTAGTGGTGCCTCTCTGAAGCTAGTAGTGTCCCTTTCTGCAGGGTTGGATTGAGATCAAAAATAGGCCCGGGCACCCTAAAAAAGAGGGGCGCACATTTGGGGATTGCGCCTTTTAAGTATAATGAATAGAAGGGGCGGGGGTCTCTAAAAGAGGCATGTTTTCTAAACAAAAAAAATGCACATTTTGCCAGCACTCGTAGTGCGCAGGTTAGTTCACAATGGTGAATCATACCTGAATATAAGTGAGGCCTATTCTGCTCAGGCACTCTGCCCCTACTCAATCTGCATACATTAATGGGCCGGCCTAGCTAGAGACTGGGAATGACGCCTCCGCCCCCTGGTAAAAGGGAGGTAAGAGAGGCCCATCTTTCTCTGAAAAGGCCGCTCAGGCCCCCATTTTGCCGCTGGCGGCAACTGAACAGCACAGACACAGCCCACATAGGCAACCAAGCTGCCCAAAAAAGCGGCCCACAGCTGCAACTCAAATACTGACCCATTGCTCGAGGTCCCGCCTTACCAATCCACCTCTGCCTTTCTAGGGCGGTCCATGAAGTGAGTTCTCTTGGAAATACCTCTCTGTTTATAGATGCTGACTGTGACTAGGCCTTTCACCAATTATGCTCCAACCCGTAGCTGCTTCTCGCTGACAATTCCATGTTCACTTGCTGATGCATCGCTCAAGTCAAGTGGTCAAAACACTGTACGTTGAAATAAATGGGCCACCTTCTCGTTCTAGTCTACGAGAGGATGAGTTTTGCTCGAAACCAAGTTCAGGTGTTTACAAAATAAACAATACTTTTATTTAGTGCTCACATCGCCTTATGGCTGGATTTCTGCGGGGCTGCACCCATGACCACTTCGCTCTTTTTACCTTTTTGATAGGCTACTAGTTTCTTGTCGCTAACATGGCCTTTTCTGCGATGCTTACGTACAGCCTGACAACATTTCACCCCAAGCAAGAAGCGGAGAAACACATTCCAAAGTCAAAAAACCCCAATTGGTTTTTTTTCTTTTAGGACTGTTTTAGGACTATTTTAGTTGGTCAGATATGTCATGGTCATATATTATCAGTACCAACAATTTAAGGCATTTGTTACCAAAACGTCACCTCATAAAAATTATATTTAAAAAGCAAGCCTCCAACGCAGAACTAAATTTATTTCCCAGTATGTACTGTCTGATGCATAGTTAGTGAAGAAGAGCAAAAGAAAAAGAATTTCAAAGTTATCGGCGTCCCGACCCCTGCCTGTGAAATCGAGCTCGCCTACAAATGCCAGCTAAATACCTCAGCAGGTTAAGCATTTGGTGCCCAGAAGATTAAGCAAACTCATATCATGGTTTCGTAACACTGGAATCGACCCAGATTTTGCTTTTTAATGGGCCACTCATATTTGTACTATGGAGCTGGAGATTCAAAAAAACTTGTACCGAAGAATCGATACACCACTACGAACGTGATGCTTAGGGCCTCATTTAGATAGCCCGTCTGTCCGCAAAAAACATAAATCCTATTATATCCTATGGGATTTATATTTTTGCGGACGGGGTATCTGCCACCATTGTGACGGAGTAACCCGTCCGCCAAGATCTAAATCAGGCCCTTAATTTGTAAAAGAAAAAAGAAAAAAATTGTTCAAGGCCCAAAACAATTGATTAGAAGCCCACCTCTGTGATTTCTGCAGACCAGGTTTCCTGAATACCTGAGCTTCCTTCTGCCAATGACACCTCATGCCTATTTCGGCCACCACCTTTGACTTACGGTCCATTTATCTCATTCTTTCAGGTTCTTTTTCATCCTTTCTTCCTCCCTTTGTTATTGTTTCACTTTCTCTTCCTCCTTACATGTCTGCTATTCTCTTGCCTCCGAGTTAACATCTGGTGAAGATAAATATATCTAGGAACCCAAAGATCAGTGCCTGTGCCCTCCACTTGTAACCACCTGCCTAAATTAAGCACTGCACTGGCCATTGTTACTATCAAATTGCCTTTGTTGTAGGTTATGTGCAGCTCGCGTCTGTTGGCATGTTTGTCCCTGTATTACCATGTATTGTATTGTTGTAATTTCCCATTGAGAATCCCTGGCAACCGC
The DNA here is from genome assembly GCF_964261635.1 of Lissotriton helveticus. NCBI lineage: Eukaryota > Metazoa > Chordata > Amphibia > Caudata > Salamandridae > Lissotriton > Lissotriton helveticus. Next base: position 986,752,384 of record NC_136063.1, read on the forward strand.
TTGGCCCAGTGTGGCAAGAGCAGAGCACGGGTGCAACTAAATGCATTTTTTTTCAGGGGAGAGGGTAGAATGTAGAATGGTGTGAGCAGAGCTAGCTGGAACGCCAGGGTCTCAATAACCCCTGGGGGCTCCCATCAGTGCCACATGTTGCATTTTTTATATTGCTCATTGGGTCAGAAGCCATGGCTGGATGTGGGATTTCGTACTCCATTTTCTGAAACAATGAGTGGTAAATGATGTTTTCTGAAAAGGTTCTGTGGCACAATATTAAAAAACAAAATATCGTCCTGCAACATTATCGAGTGTAGGATATTGACATCCACTATATAGTGAATGCAAGTTTATAGTACGCAAGTAAACATTTACTATTCTTAACTCTACATTTACATACAATGACAATATGCATTGTCAATATACACTGATATGGAGTTATGAACAGTGAACCTTTTTTTAACTGTATATACTAACTTCATAATAGAGTGATAGTCATTATCTAATACTTGATATTGTTGCAGAATTGTATTCAATATTGTGGTAGAAATACTCTAATGCACACTGTGCCCAGTAGGATAGGGATTGAAACATGTTTCATAAAAAGTTTGGGATAACCCTCCTCACCCTGAAAATTGCTGGCAGCGGTGCAGATTAAGCAAATTTCTTTAGTTTTTTCCTTTTCATTCATACAATCTCTTCAAAGTATAGTTGCAGGATATGAATCTGTATAGTATACCTGCAGGATATGATTTTAATACACAAGGTATTGCAAGGTTTCTTAGAGAGGAGGCTTCATGCTCTGTTTCTATAATACACAGAATCCTTAATCTGTACTCCCCGGGTAGCCTGTGATGACTTTGTCATCACAGCTTCTATCAAATATTCTTTATTTTGATATGCCTGGGCCTGTGCTTAATTTGTAAAACAGTAAGGGTCAGGGCCCTTCCCAGATTGCCACTGAAGTTTTGCATCACCCATTAAACCACCAGTGCTAGCAATGACAATACCAACACAACTAATCACCATCACACTCTGACAATTGTGACAATTCAGGCTATTCCAGGCCACCCAACGCTATAAGAAAGGTGTAGGTGGCAATACTTATTAATTTGTAATGTATATGGAATTAATAAATATTGTTTCAAATTAGACAGAGAACGCCATCATGTGGTGCAATGCCATTAGTGCTGGTGTTGGGAATTAAGTCCCGGTGTCGAGCACCGGAAACCAGCGGCTCAAGTTAAGCACTGTCTTGGGTACTCCAAAAGTCTGAAATGCAATCCATGTTTGGAAAAATGGCGGCCAAGAAACAGCACGAAGCACAGAAAGCAAGACCCACAGCAAATATCAAGTTTCCACGAACACTGGTAGCAGCACAATCTAAAATAGTAACTTTCTCTAGGAAATACTGCATTTTGCAACTACAGGGACTGGTTTCTAAGTTTGTGGTTGGTTCTTCTTGAATGTGGTTGCAGTCTATGACACCAACTGCGCGCTATGCAAAAGCTTTTGACTTATGACTTTATGACTTAGGTATATTGAGCAAAGGTGCTTTTCATACAAATCTTAGTTTGTATTTGTTTTTCATAAGATTTTAGGGATGATTTCTTTCCCCATCTTTTCCCACTAATGCATCTTAGAGTTTCTTTAGAGTTTAAAATACCTCTTAAACATTTTGCTATACCCTTAAATGTTCCTTGCACTCATACGAAGTATGCGTAGAGTTTTAGACTTTGTTAGGTTGGTTGGTGACTGCTGCACCACACCATATAATAACACCTGTCTACAAAATATAGGCTTTTTTGATTGACGCTTGCTAACATTCAACCATGTTATCTTATGGAATTTACCCGTTTTCTTATAACAATCTTCCTTTTTTTTCTCCATCATGGCGGCTGCTTCCCATGGTAGTAACATGATTGAGTTACTGGAATTGGCTCATGCATTTGCAATTATTTGCTGTAAATTAACTTTTAATATTTACATATTTTGCTAGTTCAACTGTCTTTGCAGCCCTGCTCCCATTCACAGTGGTTTGTGACTGTTTCAGATGAGTAAATATTGTGTTTGTTTTACATCAGGGTGTACATCTTTTTACAAGTTAATTTACAAAGCCCAAAAAATGAGTCCGAGGCCTGAAATGGAAAGCCTTTTTATTAAATAGTTTGTGAATGAAGCCTGCCCTCGAAATACTGCTGAAGGTATTTGTTAGCAAAGAGGTAGATTGCGCTTGCTCCACCATAGTGTGAATGCTGCTTGGAACTTTTACATTTCAGTAAATGCCCTCTTTTTGTGTTTGGATTTACAGACGTACATCGGATCCATCCTTGCTTCGGTGAACCCTTACAAGGCCATTCCAGGGTTGTACGACCGCGCCACGGTGGAGCTGTACAGTAGGCACCATATGGGCGAGATTCCACCTCACATCTTCTCCGTCGCCAACGAGTGCTACCGCTGTCTGTGGAAACGCCATGACAACCAGTGTGTACTCATCAGGTAAATGTTGGCAAATGTCCCATGTGTCATTGCTTTCTTCAGCTACTTTTGTGTATAACCTTCAAGGTTCCTTCATTTGTTTGTCTCATGGTTACCAAAAAAACCAAGATTTATCGTCAAAGCGTGCTACATCAAACAAAACCCTAATGCCATCTCAACAAGGTTCCGAACCTTTTCCCACCACAATAAACCAGCGAGATGTGAACAGCCCAAAAAATGGCTAGTATACAGTGGTTTGCGAAAGGAAACATCAGGACTATAAACATATGCTGGTCAGGTGCACAGTCGGAAACAAGATAAACCATGAAGATCATTGGTTAACCATTATAGACCATTGTTTATCAAAGTTTGTCCATAAACATAAAAGAGGGCTGTGTCCAGGTGATCTGGAGCCCTCTGATTTTCATCTGTAGAACGTTCTCTGATGACGTTCTGTCGAGAAGCAGGCCACACTCTTACCTGCCCACAACCTCCTAGACAGTGGTTAATTTGTAAAAAAAAATAAGTATTGGGGCTCTCTTCATGAGGCAGCTTGCACCAGCTACCAAAATTGATTGGGTCGAGTTGGCGCTATAAGCGCCGGTGTTGAGGATTAAATGCTGGTGCTGAGTACGGGAAACCACCGGTTCAAATGAAGCACTTCTCCTAGATCTGGCGTGATGGAGCATGTGCAGGGTCCATTTCTGTCATTAGACAATAAGTATATCTGGGAACATGTCACAAGCAGCTCTTTAACAACAGCTTTGATGATAAGCATTTCTGGTGGTTGGTGCTCTGGGGTCTGTTTGTGAGATTTATTTAGTTTTTTTCAATTTTTATTGTCAGTGTCCCTCTCTGATGAAAACTGAATAAATACCTTGTTGGACTTGACTTCAGTCAGAATGGCCTGTTCACAAACTGCACTTTGTTGTACATTTAATAGCACTATAACAGTACTGATCACATATTACAAAATGCTATTCTGAAAAATACAAGCAGAGGCCTCTGCTTCTCCTATCTTTTCTACGTGGACTCCGCCTCTGCCTCTCCTATGTTTTCTACGTGGAGATCTCTGTAACGTGCAGAGATCTATGCACATGTGGGTATACTTTTTAGTAGTAAATGTGGGAGGAACCTGGGGGTGTAGCTGGAAAATGGGGAACACTTACTAGTAAATGGAAGGGGATTAGTGAAGGGTAAGGTGGGGCATAGGAAGGGCTAAGGAGAGTTTAGGGAGGAACATGCAAATACAAACAACCCAAGAATATTATACATTTATTTATTCAAAATTTAATTTGAAGAGTTAATGTGGCGTTACATTTTATTGTTTTTGTTTTAGATGAACAATTATTTTAAGTTATTTTACATTTCTATTTTACATCAATATAGGTTTAATGTTTTATTAATAATTGTTAAACTTTCTTTTTTTATCCAATACTTTACCATAGGGAGATCTCTGCCCAGGTGGCAGAGTTCTCTGCCTGTGACTGAATAGTTACAAGTAGTAACTTTACACTCGTAAATCCTGCTGAAGGTGGCTCCACCAGTAGGTGGATACCTGTAGGTCTAGGAGTACCTTTATACTCGGAAATGGTGAACAGCAAAAGCTAGCAAAATTACTCCTAGATGTACTCGTAAATTTACAAGTGAGTAAACGTGCATGTGCAAATTTACCTTTGTGAATAGCTCTGTTATGTGCAATGGCAATCAAGATCAAAGATACGGTAAGTATAAACATAGGGAAAAAATGCCCTTATGCCAGGATATAAAATCAACTGTCATTTTAAGCTTTAAGGTGTTGAAAGGTTGGTTTAAGAAGTGCTGGGAATTCATGGATAATGCAAGCAGAAAGACAACTGTACTCAGGGCCGGACTGAGAACCCAAAGAAGCCCTGGCAATTGTGTTGGACTAGCACCCTCCTGCCCCCTCCCTTCCCTTCCCCCCTCCCTTCCCCACAGGAGAAGGAGTGCGAGTGCGAGTGTGAAGCACTGCTCCTTTTGTTACTGGGGCGGATGGCGATATTGCAGCATCACTGCAAAACCGGCTCTCAGTAGCATAAAAAACAAGCATTGGAAATGCAATAGGTCTCGCAATAACGCGAGTCTGAACTATTAGCATTGTAAATGATAATGCCCTTTATTTTTGCGTTCTGGTTTTTGGAACATAAATAAAAGGCTTTGTCATTTACAAGGCCTATAGCTTAAATTTGCGTTAAAACAAGACCTATTGCATTGCAATGGTGGTGGTGCTGCTGAGTTTTCTCTGAATCTGCACTCTGAATCTGCACTCTGAATCTGCACTCTGAATCTGCACTCTGAATCTGCACTCTGAATCTGCACTCTGAATCTGCACTCACAATCTGCACCCACAATCTGAACCCTGAATCTGCACTCTGAATCTACACTCTGAATCTACACTCTGAATCTGCACCCACAATCTGCACCCACAATCTGCACCCACAATCTGCACCCTGAATCTGCACTCTGAATCTGCACTCTGAATCTGCACTCTGAATCTGCACTCTGAATCTGCACTCTGAATCTGCACCCACAATCTGCACTCTGAATCTGCACTCTGAATCTGCACTCTGAATCTGCACCCACAATCTGCACCCACAATCTGCACCCTGAATCTGCACCCTGAATCTGCACCCTGAATCTGCACCCTGAATCTGCACTCTGAATCTGCACTCTGAATCTGCACTCTGAATCTGCACCCACAATCTGCACCCACAATCTGCACCCACAATCTGCACCCACAATCTGCACCCACAATCTGCACCCACAATCTGCACCCACAATCTGCACTCTGAATCTGCACCCACAATCTGCACCCACAATCTGCACCCACAATCTGCACCCACAATCTGCACCCACAATGTGTGAGTGGCGTTGCGTGTGTGAGTGGGGTTGCGTGTGTGAGTGGGGTTGCGTGTGTGAGTGGGGTTGCGTGTGTGAGTGGCGTTGCGTGTGTGAGTGGCGTTGCGTGTGTGAGTGGCGTTGCGTGTGTGAGTGGCGTTGCGTGTGTGAGTGGTGTTGCGTGTGTGAGTGGCGTTGCGTGTGTGAGTGGCGTTGCGTGTGTGAGTGGCGTTGCGTGTGTGAGTGGCGTTGCGTGTGTGAGTGGCGTTGCGTGTGTGAGTGGCGTTAGGTGTGTGAGTGGCGTTGCGTGTGTGAGTGGCGTTGCGTGTGTGAGTGGCGTTGCGTGTGTGAGTGGCGTTGCGTGTGTGAGTGGCGTTGCGTGTGTGAGTGGCGTTAGGTGTGTGATTTGCGTTGCGTGTGTGAGTGGCGTTAGGTGTGTGAGTGGCGTTGCGTGGATGAGTGGTGTTGCGTGGGTGAGTTGTGTTGCGTGTGTGAGTGGTGTTGCTTGGGTGAGTGGCGTTGCGTGGATGAGTGGCGTTGCGTGGATGAGTGGCGTTGCGTGGATGAGTGGGGTTGCGTGGATGAGTGGGGTTGCGTGGATGAGTTGCGTTGCGTGTGTGAGTGGTGTTGCTTGGGTGAGTGGCGTTGCGTGGGTGAGTGTGGTGTTGCGTGGATGATAGTGGGCTTGCGTGGGTGTGAGTGGCGTTGCGTGTCTGTAAGTGTTGCTGTGTGGGTGAAAGTGGCACAGAGCCTTTGATGTGGCCTGGCGCAGGAGAAATGCTGCTGCTGCTAATTAAATACAAGAGTGGCCGGGAAGCGGCCGGGAAACACAAGTACGGCCGGCCACATAATTAGGGGAGGAGAAGCCGCACACCACACGCTGGGAGAAGCCCTTTGATGTGCTGTGCGGCCGCGATGCGCGCTCTGTGCTGGGGGAGGGCCATTAGCCTGAACTCGCGGCAAGATCAAACGAAGGGTGGGAGGGACATTGAGGAACAGATGGCCATGAAAGTGTATGGGCCAAAAGCGCGTGCCTGTGGCCACGTGCACTCGAAGAAAACGCCACGAAAAAAAGCAGTGGTTTCACAATCAGTTCGAGCACTTGAATTCTCGCCATTTCCCATTCCTTCGGAATGGTAAAGGCGAGACCTAAAAAAAATTGCCCCCATTACTGTGTATCCGGCTCCTACCCTTAAAGCCTCCCGGGGATTTGGCCGATGCCCGCTACGGACAGTCCGGTCCTGAGTGTACTGCACTGTGCTTTCTAGCAGTCTCACCATGTGATTGTTGCCAGCTTTTGAAAAAGGGGGGCAGTCTGCTTACACAAACTTCCCATCCAGTACATCATAAAATCGTCTTGCCTCCCTGGGACCACCACTAAGCTGCACGTGCTTTCTTACCTTTTAAAGTTCGGCACGCTTTCATTTAGAATGCTAACGTCTCGCCTGGGGGCGGCGGAGGGGGCGCTTGGGTTACCAGGCCCAGTCTGGAATGTTCTACAGCCAGCTCTGGAAAACTGTCTGGGCCGAAAATCTCCACTTACTTGCATTGTTGTAAAGGCGAGTTAATAGCGCGTTTCTGTTTACCCTTTCGCTTGGCGAGCCTATAGTCCTTTGTTCCCATATAATGGGCGGTTTGCTGTGGGCATGTTTGTTTTTCGCTGGTGCCCAGGCCAGCTGCGTGTTGCGGTGGCATGGCTAGAGGCAAGGCAAGGTCAGCTTTCAGCTTTAGTTGAAACGTGGAACCAAAGCAGTCAGATTGAGGAGAATGAAAACAAACAATGGCAAAAGCAATCGGTCTGGCCTTGTCAAGCCTGTAATATTTTTCTTTTTGTATTCATTTCTTAGTATATATGCAATAGGCGTTAAAGTTTAAAAGTGATAAAAGGTAGACATTCTGGCATCTAAAAGAGGCGTACATATGCTTGCAAAATATAAGTAATAATCGCACATAAAATAAATAAAGCAGGATTAAATGAAAGCAGAGATTGGCTCCCCTGCGCTGGCTCTCAAGTGTACCACTTTGTTATGTGCACATACAGAATGCTGTTACTCAGAGTGAAGATAGCTAAGGGCTGAAGTAGACTTACCTAATGTGCCGTACCGCAGAGGATGATGAGCAAAATGTGAAATACCCGTTATCAGGATTTTTTTTTTTCTTTGCTGAGTTTTATATAGCGCGAACTAGACCCAAACCGAATCAGGTATCAGAGCGCTTTACATAGCACCAGTTACGTTACATGAGGACTGACACACATTCATTTTAGGCACGGGGAGATTAAGTGATTTGCCCAGAATCACAGGAGGTTTTGGCGTCGTTACCGAGACTCGAACCCAGAACCCCAGGTCCGAGGTCGAGAGCCCTAGCCGTTAGGCCAACTCCTCTTCCATTGGAGAAAGAGTGCTAACTGAAAAACAAAAAAAATATGTATATGTATATATATATATATATATATATATATATATATATATATATATATATATATATATATATATATATATATATATATATATATATATATATATGTATATATGTATGTATGTATATTACCTACTAGTGGTCGCCAGTAGGTAGTTATAGTTAGGACCTAGTTTCCATAGGAAATCCGCAACATTCTATTGGGAATAACTTTGGCGCCGGTTGATAAATCTTCGCGAATTTCTCAAAGAAGATGGCCCGCTCCGCTCCTTCCCTGAAAGTTTTGGGGGGATTTGTCAAGTGGGGGCTGAGAAAAAAGGGGGGTCCCAAAACGTGTTTTCCCCATGTTATTTTCCATAAGACGATTAGACACGGCTACAGCCCGAACGGCTGAACGGAATTACAAGAAATTTGGCAAAATGGTAGAGTCTGATTCGCAGATCACGCTTTTGCTCAAATGGTGTAAATCCCTCCAGTAGTTCCTGAGAAAATCAAAAGTAAAAAACATATATATATCTAGGCGCGCGTCCTTTACTCTTACCGTACGGTACGTGTACAGTAAGAGTACGGTACCAGTACCTTCCCGTGCACGAGCTGCATGCTGATTGGCTGTCAACTGTCTGTCAACACTCCTAACCAGAAATTGTTGGCAGCCATCTTGTGCCTCGGTAGACTGAGGCACAAGAAAGCAGAAAAACAAATGTTTCGAACGCATAAAGGGGGCAGGGTAGAAACACCCTGACCCCCTAGGTCTGCTCAGGTGCTCCCACACGGACCCCCAAGGCCCCAAAAATGTTTTCAAAAAACCCAGTCTGCTTTTTTTCAAATTACCCCCCGGGGGGGGGGACCAAATCCCGGGGGCATAGTGAAAAAGAAGAGTGGGGGGCCCCAACCCCCACCCCCCACTGCCCCGGGGACCGCCACCAGTCCCCAACGCAGTCCCCTGGCGCATACTGGAGGTTCCAAGGGGAATTGGTTCCCCCTTTGCAAATGCGCCAGGGGGCTGCGTTGCAGAGAGGTGTAAAAAGGGGCGTGGCCTCATTACACCTCTCTGCAATGCAGTCCCCTGGCGCATACTGGAGGTTTCTGGTGGGCTAGTTGGCCCCCATGGACCCCCAGTATGCAAGGGGAATTAGTTCCCCCTCTGCAAATGCGCCCGGGGGCTGCGTTGCAGAGAGGTGTAAAAAGGGGCGTGGCCTCATTACACCTCTCTGCAATGCAGTCCCCTGGCGCATACTGGAGATTCCTAGTGGGCTAGTTGGCCCCCAGGGACCCCCAGTATGCAAGGGGAATTAGTTCCCCCTCTGCAAACATGCCCGGGTGCAGCGTTGCAGAGAGGTGTAAAAAGGGGCGTGGCCTCATTACACCTCTCTGCAACATAGCCTCCTGGCGTATACTGGAGGTTCCCGTGGGCTAGTTGGCCCCCAGGGACCCCCAGTATGTAAGGGGACTTAATCCCCCAACTTAGAACACTCTACAGGGCGCGTTAGCACAGTGGTGAAGGTAGGGGGCGGGGCTTGAGGTGATGTGAGTGCAAACATGCCCTGAGGCGCGTTTTAAGTTGGGGAATTAATTCCTGTTCAATCCAGAGGTCTCCTAGGGGGCAACTAGTCCAACAGGTATCTCCAGTAAGCGCCACGGAGCTGTGTTGCAGAGTGTTGTAAAAAGGGGGCGTGCCCTTTGAACACCTCTCTGCAACACAGCTGCCTGGCGCATACTGGAGGTACCTGGTGGGCTAGTTGGCTCACAGGAGACGTCAGGATTGAAGAGGAATTAATTCTCCAATCTAGCTCAGTACTATTCCTAAAAAGTAAATTTAGCTGTACTTACCAGTAACTTGAATTTCCTTCCATAGAATATCATTGCCTGCTATATGAAATATATATTATAAATAAAAAAAATATTACATTAAAAAAAAATATATTACAATTTAAATATTTTGAAAAACATTTTTTTCAATTTATATTAAAATATGTAATTTAAAAAATAAAATATCTAAAAATAAATAGTTTAAAATAATGTAGTAAATCGGTATAAAAAAATATAACAATTAATACATTTAATAATTATCATTTACAAAACCTTTGAAATTCACTGAAAAATCCATAGGTCTCACACATGTCATATTAGGAATTAGCATTTAAAAAACCTTGCAAGCTCATTGAAAATACCATAGGTTTCACACATGTTATAGTTAGCTGGACATTTCACTCATACAAAACTTTTGAAATTCCCCCGTTATAGTTAGTTCAGCTAACTATAACTCGCGTGCCCGCAATGCACTGCTGATGACGTCACATATTACATCACTCATGACATAGTCAGTGACATCACTGATGACATCACTGATGACATCTCAAATGACATCACTGATGACATCTCAAATGACATCACTGATGACATCATCCTTGTGAAAGAGTGGCAGACCTCCTCTCAGCGTAATATGACCTTTGATACACACATTCAAAAATAGAAACTAAATTTTCAACAAAATGGAGATACCAATACCAGTTACAACCTATTCAGTAATTCCACCATCTATATACACATCCACTCATTCACTAACAGTTCTATATAGTCACTCATCATATGTACTGATACACCTATACATCCTGTTACATACCGACAGTCATCCATAGAGCTACTCACACACATACTCACACATGCAAATAAACTATCAAACATCCATTTATTTGCATATACAGCTATACACACACTACCACACTTACATCTATGGAAACTTACACATACTTACTCTCTTAAACAATCACTTATAGAAACACATACTTATTTAAACAGAAACTCTTCCAATCTGTCACTCTCACATATACTCACTTATATACATCAATACTCACATATACTAGATTAAAACATATGTAGTTACTCATAAAGATACTATTGAGACAGTCATTCACTCAGTAACACACCCATACACACACTCATCCACCCATACAGTCCTGCACACATGCTGTCTTCAAACACATACAAACAGTGAGTCAGTCATTCATGCATCTATGCGCTAAGTAATACCCCCCACCAAACCATACAGACACTCCTACTGATACTCAAAAAAACAACTAATAACCCATATACACACTCATGTAGCTACTCACCAACCCATGCAGCCACTTATACACAAAGTGAGACATTGATACATATATTTAAATATTTAAACATTACTCGCTAATATATGTATTCACTAAGATACACTTAATAAGTCAGTTAACCAATCAATTTTACAAAACAAAACATCCATTTAGACACTTATTTACCCATTTATTCTTCCATCGACCGTTAGATATACATATATAAAAAAATATTTATTTTTCAGAAAGACACACATTCACTGGATGATGTCATCAGTGATGTAATTTGAGGTGTCATCAGTGATGTCATGAGTGATGTCACTGACTATGTCATGAGTGATGTAATATGTGACGTCATCAACAGTGCATTGCGGGCGCGCGAGTTATAGTTAGCTGAACTAACTATAACGGGGGAATTTCAAAGGTTTTGTATGAGTGAAATGTCCAGCTAACTATAACATGTGTGAAACCTATTGTTTTTTCAATTAATTTGCAAGGTTTTTTAAATGCTAATTCCGAACTATAACGTGTGTGAAACCTATGGTTTTTTTCAGTGAATATATATATATATATATATATATATATATATATATATATATGCTATTTATTACCATTGTTGAGTGTAAGGAGGGACCGTCATTTATGAGTGGTAAATCCTTGAGTGGGTCATGAAGTCTCTCCTTCAACATAGGTAATAGCTAGTATTTTAGAGTCCGCAAATCTGCAGTTGTGGGTTAATCCATGGCTTTTTTTTCATGTGGTCTTGTTTTAACAAAAGGTATTTAACCAAAGCCAGGATTCAAGGGTCATATTTGCGCAGTGAGGTAAAAATCTATTTGAATAGACCGCCTGATTATTAGGAGAGGGTTTTTTGTGTATAAAAAATGTCTTTCTAATGTTAGTTTTATTGTAGGGTGGTAATAGACTCGAATTTGACCATGCCACTGCAGCAATAAATGTGTTACTATGCGTTTATCAGTGCACTTGCTCTAAATTATTATTGGGCTGCATTTATTTTCACTGTCTTGGCATAAAATATATATCTCTAGCAACATGACAACTATCGGAACATTGGAAACTGGGCAACAGAAACAATTTAAATTGGAAAAAAAGAATCTGGGAGAGAGATGGTTAAATGCACAATTCTCTTGGGTAAATATATATATATAACATTGAGAAAGGCGTCAGCCGAAATGTGCCCGTGTAACTTGTGCAAATAAGCAAGGTTTTCTTCCCTCCTCCCAGAGTGCCATCTCTTCCTTTCGGTCCACATTCACGTCTGACAGCACCACCAGGCTTTCCTGGTGGTCCGGGGTGGGGGAGGGGGTGTGTGTGTGTGTGTGTGTGTGTACACCAAGGTATAGGAATACCGAAACGCTTAGATTGTTCGTCCATTTGAAAAATGACTGAAGAATAAATTAATTATTGGAATTTACCTGCGAGAATGCGCCCTCATTTTTTTTACACTGGGCTCAGTGAAAGCGGCCAGAAAAATCTTTCGTTTGGCTGCTCAAGTCGCATCGGGGCTTTGGCGCCTCTTTCTGCGGTGCAAACTCCACGGCGGAGCCAAGCCGTATAATATTCTTCCACCCTCTTTTTTACAAGAAGAAACTGAGTCGCACTCACGAGCACTTTCCAAGTGTTCTCATTTATTTTGTGGTTGTGCGATGACCTTAAAACGTTGAAAATAAATGAAAACACTTGGAAAGTGCTCGTGAGTGCGACTCCGTTTCTTCTTGTAAAAAAGAGGGTGGAAGAATATATATATATATATATATATATAGTCACTGACACTGGGGATTAGCTCTCATGCACATTTATTTTCTGTTGCTCACCATGACAGTTGCGGCTGCAGCCCCACCATTTAGCTTTGCTGATACTCCTGTAGATCTAAATATACAACAGTGCCAATTTTGTGACCAGTAGACTGAAGAAGACCCCTCCTATTCAACCTCTGCTGAGTACTTTGGATTTGTTTTGCTGCACCTTACGTGGCCATGCCTCTATTTGAAGTCTAAGGAATCACACTGCAGACCCCTTGCTAGCCCATTGTGCTGGTTGGATCATGCTGTTTGTGCTCTTTAGCCATCATCATTTTGGAAGGGAGGTCTCCGGGTGTCTCAGCTTCACCACATTTGCTAGTTCTTTGCAAATCTAAAGATTATCACTTTAGCCACTGTCCTGTTTTCAGCCATACCGACAAAATGCTCTTTGACAAGCTTATTGCAAATCCATTTACGGAACAATTGTTGCAGTGTGTCTCCCACTAAAAAATAATTGACAAACATTGACAGCATTCAGGTCTTTTGTAGGGGTCAACAACACTTCTCTTCATAGATTCATCAGTATGACTTTGAGTGTTTATATTCTAATAGATCTTAAGAGTTATGATTGTGCTTTGGGTGAAGGTTCACTTAGGAGGCAGTTTGTGTCTGGAATTGGTTTTTGCAATATGCTCTTCAGTAGTTTCATGTTTAAATTCATCCCTGCGGGCTTTGGGTGTGATGTGAGTTGCCATGCGTTGTTATTTGTGCTGCTTGTTCAGGCAATGTCGGTGGGGCTCAGGCCCTTTTTTGTGGGAGGTCTTGCTAAGATGCCCTAGTGACCAAAGCGTTGCTTGAATAAAGTGGTGTTATGATTTTATGGCATGACACGGAGGCCATATTATGCAAATTCTCCTTTATTACCACAGCTCAACAGCAATAATAGAATAGAACTTTGTGAACATTCTGAAGAGATGACTACTCCATCTCAGACCAAGTATCTTCCTTCTTTGTTGCTGCTGCTCAGAAAGATAAGTACTCTGCTTTTCAAGCTTAGTAACTTAGCCTTAGAATAAGCTTATTTATGACACTTAGTGTCTTGCTGCTTTGTTAAACAGTTTGTATAATGCTTAAAACACTTATAATAATTTAATTTTTATATTGTGCCAGCAGTGACTAGATCTTATACTTGTTTATATATCTCTTTATAATACTTCCTTCAAGGAAGTCACTCTGTGCCTCATTCTACCCGTATATCGAACTGTGTTATTGTAGACTTCACTCGCTTTGCTCTAGGGGCTTGTCATCTTTGTTTTTTACCTATCTATCATTCTATGTTTATCTACAGACGAGGACGACTGAATGCGCGTCGTCCTCGTCCTCATTACTTGATTGATATGTTGGGAATTAGTATTTTGATATTTCTACAACTTGTCCACTAATCCGACAAGCTTCCGTTACCCGGTGCCTTTTAAAATATCCCTCGCGCACACACCCACATGCAATCTGATGCTCACGCGTACCTTTTAGTTTAACATCAGATTTCCCCGCATACTCGTAAGTCCGAGCCCCACACCTCGGTTCCACGTTGGGAACGTTTAATCAAATTTCGGACACCGGTCCTTATCCTCCCTTGCGATGTAATCAAATACGGGGCAATGACGCGCACGCGCGTTAGAGGAAAGCCCATTAACAGAGGCCACGCTCGTGTAGTAACGTGCGTGGCAACCATTTTGTGCCCCTTGACAACCCTTCTCAACGGACTTCGCGAAGGATCTCCTCACCCTCTCGTGCGTTTCTCGATCGCCTTTTTCTTGCGCTTACAATCGGTAACTTTTCCGATTTACTATTAACATTAACAACAGTTTGAAATTTATCTAGACAAAAAAAAAAAAAAAAGGGAGAATCACCATGTCCACATCCCCATCGACTGACCTAAAATTAGAGGAGCTCGTCAATAAGGCTGTAGAGAAAGCCTTAGCATCAATTGACGATGCCATTAACAAAAAATTAGATTTAATTACTAGCCTTGCCTCCACTCCCTCTACTAGTAAGGTCAATGGGGGTCCAAAAAAGATAGGAAAAAGAGCTATTCCTGTGTCTAAACCTAATAAGGGGGCGAAGAAGCCCAGAAGCTCTATTATTTCAGGCCCTAGGGGCGCTGACAAGACTGGTGCCTCGGGCACCCCAGATGGGCAGTATGAAGGCCCAGAGCTTCCAATCAATATTAATAGCACCGATGAAAGCTGTGAGGAGGAAATAGAACTATCCTGTTCATCAGGATTCAATACTGATGTGGAAGACGACCACACCAGGGGAACTGGAAGCCGTGAAGAGGCGTCTAAGGCCTCAGCACCCAACAATATGCTCCTTGATCCCTTTGGGGAAGAAATGTTCGATCCCCTCCTTATAAAACATCCTCTGTCCCCAGAGTGGACCCCCTCACAGCACATAGTCGATTACCTGTCTTACTGGCTTAGAAGGGAGATTCCCCAAGAAGTGAGATCCAGACTAAGATCCGAGTGCCCACGCCCGTCCCTGCCAAATAAAATTGCTATGACACCCGAGCTGGACCCCAAAGTGGTGGCATTTATAGCCAAGAACAACAGGGACCCAAGGAAGGGCATTGATAAAGGACTGAAGTCATGCCAGGACCATCTACTTGACATTATAGGTCCTTTGTCTAAAATATTTGAAATGACGGAATCCGCCTACGTAGGCAATAATCAAATTGACATCAAGGAGCTCAGAGAATGGGTGCAAAGAGCTATATGCCTTGTAGGCAACGCCAATACAGCCATCTCCACGGAGAGGAGAAAGGGAGTCTTGCTTAAAATAGACCCTAAACTCATTGAACTGGCTAAAAAAGACAGAGGTGCTGATTCTCAAGGTCTCCTGTTTGGAGAAGACTTCATCAAAGAAATGGCAAAATACGTCAGCGCTTTTAGCTCCATTCAGAAATCGCAAAGGGAAATAAAAAAGGTATTCAACGATAGAGTTTTTACCAGGGCCGGGAGAACACGGGGTCGTTTTCCCGGCCGCGGAGCTCAACCTACAAGACCCTTTAACACGTTGCCCTCACGAGATCACTTTCTCTCCCAAAGACAGAGATCTGGTCTCCAAGGAAGTACAAGCACTTTTAGAGAAAGGGGCTATAATCGAGACCAAAATAAAAGGATTTATCAGCAACGTTTTTCTAGTAGAGAAGAAAAACAAAGAACAGAGACCTGTAATAAACTTAAAAGACTTAAATCGTTGGGTAGTTTACCAACATTTCAAAATGGAGGGGATTCACCTCCTAAGAGACATCTTAAGGAAAGGGGACTGGCTCACCAGGTTGGACTTAAAGGACGCTTACCTCACAATTCCCATTTGGGAACCCCATCAGAAATTCCTCCAGTTCACTTGGTTAGGAAAACTCTACCAATTTTGCAGTCTCCCCTTCGGACTATCGTCTGCCCCTTGGTGCTTTACCAAGGTCCTACGACCTGTGACCGCTTGGCTCAGGGAAAGAGGGGTAAGACTGATCATATACCTGGACGACATTTTAATAATGGCCCAATCGAAAGAGACTGCCTCTCTTCACACAAACCTCGCAATCCGAATCTTGGAACATCTGGGGTTCATCATAAATTTAAAAAATCCTGTACAATACCCAGTCAAGAAACCCAATTCCTAGGCTTTACGGTAGATACTATCAAAGCGGAACTAAAATTACCATCCGAAAAAGTCAGGAAGGTAAGGAAAGAATTGAGGAAAGCTCTTCTGAAGAAAACCTTTCCTCTGAGGGTACTAGCAAGAATAGTGGGACTCTTGTCTTCAACGATCCAAGCTATTTTCCCAGGACCTCTCCACTATCGAGCACTTCAAAGACTAAAAGCGAGTGCTCTAAGATCAAACCACTCGTACTCCCATATGATCTCTCTAGATCAAGAGTCGAAGACAGACCTCCTCTGGTGGTTGAGGAATGCGGAAGCGTGGAATGGCAGAGCCATTTTCGGGGAACAACCGGATCTGATAATAGAATCAGATGCGAGTTTACAAGGTTGGGGAGCGAGATGTGGGAAATACTCAACAGGTGGTCGTTGGACCACTCAGGAGAAGAGATTGCATATCAACTGCTTAGAACTACTAGCAGGTTCATTTGCAATTCGTTGCTTTACACCCAAAACAGCGAAATGCTGCGTGACACTACGAATGGACAATGTTTCAGCAGTCCGCTACGTCAACAAATTAGGAGGTCCACACTCCAAGGGCCTGACGGACCTTGCGAAGAGTTTTTGGGAATATTGCTTGAACAAAGACATTTCGGTAGTAGCGGAACATATTCCGGGTTTGAGCAATGGTGTAGCAGATTGGTACTCCAGGAATTTCAGGGACTCAAGCAACTGGAGATTAGACAGACAAATTTTTCTGACTATTCACTCAATGTGGGGTCCTTTCAGGACAGACCTTTTTGCAGATCGCCTGAACACACAACTGAAGGAATTCTTCAGTTGGAGGCCGGACCCTCTAGCTCGGAAAGTAGATGCCTTTTTACAAGACTGGAGAGGTCTGAAACCTTACGCCTTCCCACCGTTTGCCTTGCTTCCTCGACTTCTTCTTCATGCTCGACGCTACACCGAGATTATAACCGTAATAACTCCTCTCTGGAGGTCCCAAGCCTGGTTTCCAGTCATCCTGGAAATGAGCATAGACTTTCCAATTCTTTTACCCACGTTCAGAGAAATCCTCTTGGGCCCAGAAGGAGACATCCACCCCCTTGTGGATCAGGGTCTTCTAACCCTGACGGCATGGAGGATTTCAGGAGACAATGGCAAATCCCTGGGCTTTCGCCTAATGCTTTCAGACTCATCTCTGAGTCATGGGCTCAAGGAACAAGGAAGGCATATAGACTGGTTTGGAACAAATGGGTTCGCTGGTGTCTTCAACGGAATTACGATCCCGTTTCAACTGATCTAGTTCATGTCATTAACTACCTATCGGAACTATTTACTTCAGGACTTTCTTATAGAACGGTTAATGTCTATAGATCAGCAATTTCTGCAGGCCACTCCGTTATTGATGGTCTATCCGTCGGACAGAACTTACTCACTAGGAAAATTATGAGGAGCATGAGAGTCATCAATCCTCCAACTGCTAAATATACCGCCCTTTGGGACGTTACTCTGGTACTCAGAACCTTATCTTCTTGGGGAGAAAACTCTTCCCTTTCTCTGAAACAAATCTCTCTCAAACTTACTGTTTTATTATGTCTGGTATCCTTCAGAAGAACCTCAGACGTCAAAGCCCTAGATGTTTCTAGCAGATCTTTTCAACCAGAGGGTGTTTGCTTTTATCTTAAAAGAAGAACCAAAACCTTATCCTCTTCTATCTTCTATCCCTTCTTTCCTCAAAATGAAAGACTTTGCGTGGTTAAATGCCTGAAAGAGTATGAAAGGAGGACTGCTAATCTTAGATGTAATGAAACTCAGTTATTGATTTCCTTCAGATCTCCCCATAAAGGAGTTTCCTCACCAACTCTAGCTAGGTGGGTGAAAGAAGTTATGTATGAAAGTGGCATCAACACCTCAATTTTTGGAGCTCATTCCCTTAGGGGCGCTTCTGCTTCCAAAGCCTATTTCCTTGGTGGTGGTTTACAAGAAATTCTGAAGGCGGCAGACTGGTCTAACGATAGTATGTTTAGATCTTGTTATTTTAGACCAATCTCTAATGTGATTGATAATGTTCTTAATGCACTTTGAACTTGCATAATATGGCCTCCGTGTCATGCCATAAAATTTAGATTTTTCACAGCCTGCTGGGCAGAAAATCTGGATTTTATTAAGGACACGGAGGCTAATATTATCCCGCCTCTTTTCTCATGTATAACCCACCCTTTATTTGATCAATGTTATTTGGAAATGTATTCTTCTTCTCTTTCAGAATAAGAATCTACTTCTCTCTGGATTACAAGTTGGAAATTTATTGGTTGGAATACTGTTCCTTTCCTGTTGAACATCTTTCTTCGCAGCCTGACAAGAAGGAAGATACTTGGTCTGAGATGGAGTAGTCATCTCTTCAGAATGTTCACAAAGTTCTATTCTATTATTGCTGCTGAGCTGTGGTAATAAAGGAGAATTTGCATAATATTAGCCTCCGTGTCCTTAATAAAATCCAGATTTTCTGCCCAGCAGGCTGTGAAAAATCTAAATTGTTTTTGAAACTATGGTGAATTGGTTTCATCATCGCTGCTGGAGTGAAGGAGTTCACAGCTCACCAGCGTACCAAGCTTCATAACTGATTTTTTTTAATCCTATGGCACTTTGACGTTCATCTCATCACATCTAAAAACAGTGACCTGGTACCTTTGTGATCAGGAACTCAGACCCCACATTATTTAGTGAGTACCTTCTGAGATCACTACTGAATTAATATGTTGAGGGACGCTGGGGTGAAGAGAGCTTCTCTGGACTCTCTAACACTCTTTGTCAGTCATTCCTTTAATAGACACATCTCTGGTCAGTCTGGACAAATTGGCCCAGATGTACGAAGCCATTTTGCATTTCTTAATAGGCCGATTTGCTATTTCGGCCAATTAAGAAATGCTAAATGGCCTTTTCAAATGTACTAAGGGCCAAAACTGGTAGCAATTTGTGATTTCTACATGGTAGAAATCGTAAATTGTGACATTAATTTAGGAATCACAAGTAGGGGTTAGCTATTTGCAATTCCTAAAGCACATGTGCGTAGCATTTCATGAATGCAAATTGGGAATTTAGGCAATGCTGTCACCATTGATTTGAAGTCATTGTAACCATGTGCAAAATTAATAAATGCATTTAAAAATGCATTTTTTAAATGTGACATGAATGCACAGATGCCCCTAGGCATATGTGCACTTACTTGTGCACTAGGAAATTCAGGGTTTCTTCCACAGTGGCCTTAAGCCCAGAGTCACCCTTGGCTTTGCCTTTCTTAAATAAATTGAGATTTCCTATAAGGAAATTGCAATTTAGGACGGTCAAACCATTTCCTAATTGCTCATAGGCCCGGAATGCAATGGCATTTCCTATTTGCGATTCCCTAATAGCTAATCCTCCTTTGTAGAAATCGATATTAGGGAATCGCACATTTAGTACATATTCTTTTGCATTTCTTAAATCGCGATTCCTACGTAGTCAGTATTTAAGAAATGCAACCGGAAGCTTTGTACATCTGGGCCATTGTTCATAAATACCGCCTGCTGCGCCTTCCTCTACCCAGTTCTATTTATTTTCTAAGCCATTGGAGTGATTAAACAACCCAGTACTTCACAACCAGCATATCTCGTCCTACTTGGAAGAGAACCTGGCATCACCGTTGATGCAGTACCTAAAACTGAACACGAAAATGACCTTCTAGTGCAAGTGATGAGTGGTGATGCCGCTTCATGGAGGAGTCCAAAAGATCTAATAGCAGAGCTGTCGAGGGTGGCAGCATTGAAGATCTATCTGGTTAATTGCTACATAATAAATGTTTTTTTTACATGTTCTTATCCTTGGAGCCAGAGGTCTGCCAGGTAACTTATAAGACTTTTTCTTACATTTATAAAAAAGAAAAAAAAAATGAATATTTATATGCAGTATTCATCTCCGTCTCCAAGGACACTGCAAAAGTGCAAAAAAAGTTATTTGATTTGATTTGATTTGATTTTGGGATTTATAGAGCGCGTAGCTACCCTAGGGCATCCCAGCGCTAGTGACCATAACTCCAGCAGGGTGGGGAAACAGGGGAGAGGTAATCAGGGGAAATTTAGGGGAAGAGCCAGGTTTTTAGTCGCTTCCTGAACCTGAGGTGGTTGTGTTCTTGCCTCAGAGAGAGTGGGAGGGAGTTCCACAATCTGGGGGCATTGTAAGAGAACAGGCGACCGCCGGTTCTGGCCTTCCTAATACTAGGGACGTTTGCGAGGGATAGGGAGTTAGATCTTAATTGTCTACTGGACTGGTGCTGTGTCAGAAGTGGTCTGAGAATGGGGGGGCCTTCATCATGCATTATTCTGTGGGCAATGCACAGGGTTTTGAAGTTGACCCGTTCTTTTACTGGCAACCAGTGCAGGTTTCTGAGGGCTGGTTTGGCCGAGCTCCTCGCTTTAGTTCCTGTTAGGATTCTTGCAGCCGCATTTTGTGCACATTGAAGTCTGTGGACTACAGAGGCTGGAGCCCCCAGATACAACACATTTCCGTAGTCTAATCTGGAGTTCACCAGCCCCTGCAGCAGGAGCTTCCTAGATTGGTGGGGGATTAGATGGAGAATCTTTCGTGCCATCTTTAAGAGGCCGAAGCAGGTTCCCGCAGTTTTTCTAGCTTGAGTCTTAAAACTGAGATCCTGGTCCAGCCATATCCCCAGGCTCTTTACCTCGGATTTGGGGATTGGTGGAGTTCCCATACATGGCGGCTAGGGAAGGGATGTGGGGATTTTGTTTGGATTTCCCAAGAGGAGTATTTCTGATTTCTCACCGTTTAATTTTAACCGGGAGTCGCACATCCACTGGTGCACCTTCTCAAGACAACTGGATAGATTAGAGAGGGAATTGTCTGATTGGTTAAGGGAAACGACGAGCTGTGTGTCGTCGGCGTACATTATAGATTTGATGCCAAAAGGTTTGACAACATCCTCGAGGGGTGCCATGTACACATTAAAAAGTGTGGGGCTCAGGGAAGATCCCTGGGGAACCCCACACTTGAGTGCCTGAGCCTTGGAGGTGGAGTACCTGTGATAAATGTGTATGATCTAGCCTGATGGGTTTCTTCTACTTGGCCTTTTCGTTTGAAAAATCCTATTAGCCATCTTTTCCTTATATATGGAATTCCTGGCTTTCCCCCGTATACTTACTGATCCTACATGCACCTGAGACCAATCCTCGTACAGCAATCGCCATTCTAAAGGCTACATTGATCAATGTAAGAAGGAGGAGGAAGGCAGGGTGTCTGAGATGCATGTAATGTATGTACGTTTGTTTTCACAGCTTTTAAAAATAGGAAAGATGACTCTCCTTTTTTATAAAGATTTACAAAGGCCCTATTGCCACCACAACGTCACTTTTTCTGACGTTGTGGTGGCGATAGAGACTGCACCTTATTCACAAGGCAGCGTTAAGCCACTTAACGTGGATTAACACTGCCTTGTAAAGAAGCCATCCTTTCACACTATGCTTAGCGTGAAAGGAGTGGAAATGGGTGTTGCGGTGGGCATTCCACTGCAACACCCATTGATTTTGACGCTGCCCCATATTTACAAGGGCAGCATAAATATGGGGCAGCACCAAAACTATGACCAGGGAAAACCTGTCCTTAACAGTTGTGCAGCACACAGAAACAGCAAAAGGCCATTGATTGTTTATGTGCAGGAAGGTGACCCTTCATGCAAATAAACAATTATTTAAAAAATGACGTTTTGCCACTTCTATGTTTCAAAATACCATTTCAGATTGTTTATGTGCAGGAAGGGACACCTTCCTGCACATAAACAATCATCCCCTACAATGCAGGCACCCTTGCACTATGGTGCAAGGGTGTCTATCTTGGCACTAGGCAGCTGAAATGAACACCAGCGCAGTTGGAAATGCAGGGCTACACCGTATCCTTCTAAATATGGCGCAGCCCTGCATTTTGGAAGTGGTGGAGCGTGGTGTTGAGCCAAGTTGGCTAACACCATCCACCGCCCCTTCGTAGGAAATATGCCCCCCTGTTTTTAGACGATGTAGGTGCCAAGCATTATGCTTGCCCTTCCATTTATTGCGCCTGTCAGGCTAAGGTGGGTGGTGTTTAGGTCTGAGTGAGTGCTGACTTCTGGAGGATCAGACGGGAAGTATTTACTCAGACGCCGCTGCTCCCCAGGGCAGAGAGTCCCAATATCGATGTTTTCAAAGAACGTGAATTGTGGGGTGCATTGCAAACCTTCACTACAATTGTGTTTCATTACTCGCCTACCACTCCAGAAGAGTGGTTGGTTATGCTGTTGTTGTGTGGTGAAGCTGCCGCATGGTGGCGTAGCAGCGCTGTACCAGGCACACTCGCCTGCCCTCCTGAGAGAATGTACCAACAGGAGGCCAGCTTCCCAGGTTC
This sequence comes from Lissotriton helveticus, assembly GCF_964261635.1. NCBI lineage: Eukaryota > Metazoa > Chordata > Amphibia > Caudata > Salamandridae > Lissotriton > Lissotriton helveticus. The sequence goes on from NC_136063.1 coordinate 986,775,064, forward strand.
ACTGCTTCACAGGTAACCCTCCCCTGCCTGTGCCTTTTTCTCTGGTATAGTCCATGAATGCAACTCGTAACTAGCCTCCGTCGTAGCCCTCCTTAACCATTTCACCAATCACAGAAACTTGTGTCTTCGTTTTGAGCACCCAGCGGTTTCAGTTAATTTGCGAAAGTATACAGCCTCGAGTGTGAATGAATAGGAAGGGCATGGATGCTGTTTTTTGTTCAGAGAGTGCCCTCTAGTGGATCACTTTTAGTTTTACATCTCCTTGATTTCACGCTATCTAAGTGTTGCAAAGTGCAGGCATTTTGGAGGACAGTATGTTAGAACATCTTCTGAAATAGTCCAGTGTCAGTTCATTGATTTGTTGTTTGAAAAGGAAAATAAGACGTGGTTATCAGAGAGAGATATTACAACCACAAATCGTAGCCTTTTTCCGAGTAAAGAAGTAAGTATGATCCAGGAATGCCCCGAAAACAGAACCACTTCATTCCAATTTCATTCATATAGTTGTTACTTAGCACTGTACAGGGAAACGTATTCTCCCTCTTACCAATTTGCTTGTATGAGTTATTGAACTTGTCTGTTCTTAAGATTTCTGACATATATAATTCACATATTAGGGCTATGGGTGGGATGAAAAAACTGTGGGAGGGGTTTCTCTCAAAGGGGCGTGGTCAATATAATTATGAGCATGGCTTAAAACACCAAAGCTAAAATTCTTTGCTGAGCATCGGGTGCCCCCTACTGGTATTTTGCTAGTTTCTGTCATTGCTCCCAAAGGTATTATACAAGTAACATTAAGCATACAACCAGCCAGGGCTATTGGCTTTGTCAATGGTTATTAGTTGCGTAAGATAAATAAGCAAAAACTACGGCTTCTTTGTATATCATTTTGAAAATACTTCAGTTCTGAAATGATGAGTCTGTGAAAGAATAACAGAGTCTCTTTGAAGTTACATCAAAGGCAGTGAATGGTGGTGCTGCTGCAGAGTTAAGATTCATTTTTGCACCCTGAGGGTGAGGGCAAAAATGCAGAGCCCGATGGGGACCCGTCTCAGCACCTGCTTTTTAGAACTGCCAGTGCTGAGCACCAGCAGGACCCGGCCCACTTAAAGCCCTGCCCTCTATGACACTAGTTCAGAGTGGTCGAAGCTCCTGGTTATTCCATTTGATTGTGGAACATTTATATATTTAAAAGCCAAAAAACACTGTTAATTGCACATTTCTTTAACTGCAGAATTCTCGAGTCCTATTGAAGGTGCTCTAGCACCCCAATTTAATAATAATTTGGTTTCATTCCTAAGACAGTGCAAACAAAATAGAACTAGTAGTCAAATATACTGTAGTTTTATGCTGGTGGTCACCCCAGCATACCAAATTTCACATTTGCTTGTTTTCTATTAACTTTTGTGCTGTTTAGTAGCACTGTTACTCATAGAAGCTGCTGTTAACCAATTTAATGTTTCTTTATTTATTGACCTCGTCGGAAGGATGAGGAGCTAAACCTTACCTGCTGGGATTTAATTTTATGACCTGCTATGCGTGCTTAACTCACTGAGCCATCTTGTTCATTTGTCCACAGTTATGCCGGTATCTAGGAAGCAATCACTGGCCATTTTAGCGATCCTTACAGCCTGTACACCATTCTGCTCTTGATATATTTTTTTGGTGTCAAACTTTGTAAGGCTTAAACTCTAATTATGCCTAAATGTTACCCTACAAAAAAGTCTGAATGCTGTGTTTTTAGTAGAGTTTCATAGCAGCAAGATAAAAATCCTGATTTTGTGCTTAGACAACATTTTGGCAGGTATACTTTCATTAAGCCCCCGGCAAACTTAACTAGTGTGCTTATGCCTGTCCTTGACACAGCCTTGGCACGATGGCATCTCCCTTTACTGCCATTCCTAGATTTGTTTGCCACTCTTGCACATATGTCAAATTATCCTATTTTATTTGGCCTTTGTGCCTGTCTCGAATTGGGCATCATCGTGAACGCTGTTCTCTGCTTAGAATCCCATCTTGCTAAAAATACTCTTTTCCGTAGAGTAAGAGAATCACATCTTTTGGCTTCAAATGACTTTGAGTTTTTCTTGAGGGTTTATTTACTTGCATTAAGAAAGCTGAACTATTGTTTGTTCTCACCTGGGTGCACATGAATTAGCCACACCTGCCAGGCCACATTTTTATAGTCCACAAGGGAGGCTCGTAGGAACCTTAATAAGTTAGCAAAATTTAACAACTAATTTCCTGGGAAAGGTGTAAACACTGCCCTTCATTCTTTTTTGAATGCTGCCAGAGATCAATATTTGGGACAGTTTGGTCACAGGGTCTCCAATGAAACCCTTACCTCATGCGCCACCATCCTGTCTGCACCCCTAACCAATCAGCTTAGACTTTGCTGTTGATAGAGTTTAGACCACTCCCCCTTTAGGTAATAGGGATGGGTATGTACAAGTTTAACCTAGATTGCCTAAGGGCATTCACTACGGTAAAAGGCTGGCTCAGTCTGGGCAAGGCAGTATTCTTTGTGGCCACACTGGCTATCAGGAACGATGCCCAGGTTACTGAGAACTGAACAGAGCACGTATGCTGGTCCGGACTGGCTACCGGGCGTTTAGGTCGGCTTCCAAGCTGGGGCCCAATTTTACTGCTGTGGCGGCTGATTTATGTTGATGGTGACCTGCATTTGCTTCTAAGTAAAGAAAGCAAAACAAATGGTTTTAAAGCATACTTTAAAAACATTTGTTTTTCCATTCTTTACATAGAAAGGTCCGGTAGCCAGTCCGGCCCTGCACATAATAAATCTGGCCTTTAAAACACGATCTTTTGATTAAACCTTTGGTTTATCACCTCGCCTTTTTCTTCTCTTTTTCAAATGCCCCTCTCCTTACCTTCCATCCTCTGCATGCCCCCTCTGTCTGAGCACAACCTACTCCCGACACATCCACCATTGACTTTTCTTTATTTCAGCAAATTACCCATGACTCATTTACAAGATCACAATCTCTCCTCCCTCTGATGAAAGTCATACCTATGCAACCTAACACATCTAATTTCCACTAACTCCTATATTAATCCCACCAACCACGCGTTTGAGTTCACCCCTCCGACTAATGATTGCAACCGACCGCTAATACTTAAGTACACCATAAAAAACTGAAATGACTGTATGGAATTGTTTGCTTTGAGTGTGCAGGACTAATCCCAATAATGGACTAACAGTAACCAATAGCATTAAATTAAACATCAACCTTGGGTCCCGGAGCAGCATGCTGCCCGGTGTAAAGTGCTTCGATGCCTCGTCGGGGCTAGTAAGCGCTATATAAATGCTATATAAATGCCTGCACATTGTCAATGTACAGCATCCCATTGCTGTGCAGTTCACGTATGCGAATATGGTCATCACGGTCAAGTCAAGTCAAGTCAGTAGATTTATATAGCGCGCTACATACCCATAGGGTCTCAAGGCGCTTGAGGAAGGGTGGGGAGTTACTTGTCAAATATCCATGTTTTGAGTTGCTTTCTGAATGCTAGGTGGTTCTGAGTAAGGCGAAGGTGAGTGGGGAGTGAGTTCCAAGTTTTAGCTGCTAGGTAGGAGAAGGATCTACCTCCCATGGTGGTTTTGTTGATGCGAGGCACAGTGGCGAGGGCTTGGGTGGAGGATCGCAGCTGGCGGGAGGGGGTGTAGAAGGATAGTCGTGTGTTGAGGCATTCGGGTCCTATTTCGTAGAGTGCTTTGTGTGCGTGGGTTAGGAGCCGGAAAGTAATCCTCTTATTGACGGGGAGCCAGTGAAGGTTTTTCAGGTGATCAGAGATGTGTTCTCTACGCGGGATGTCTAAGATGAGCCTGGCTGAGGCGTTCTGGATGCGTTGTAGTTTTTTCTGGAGTTTTGCGGTGATGCCGGCGTAGAGGGTGTTTCCGTAGTCCAGTCGGCTCGTGACCAGAGCGTGGGTGACTGTTTTTCTAGTTTTGGTAGGGATCCAGCGAAATGTTTTTTGGAGCATGCGAAGAATGTTGAAGCAAGATGAAGAAACGGCGTTGACTTGTCTGTTCATCGAGAGTGAGGCATCCAGGATGACGCCCAGGTTCCGTGCGTGGTCCGTCGGGGTGGGTGCTTTTCCAAGGGCCTCTGGCCACCAAGAGTCGTCCCAGGCGGAGGGGGAGGTACCTAGGATGAGGACTTCTGTTTTGTCTGAGTTCAGTTTCAGACGGCTGTGCTTCATCCATTCGGCTACTTCTTTCATTCCTTCGTGTAGGTTGGTTTTGGCCGTGTTAGGGTCTCTGGTGAGTGATAGGATCAGTTGAGTGTCGTCGGCGTAGGAGATGATGTTGAGGTTATGTTGGCGTGCGATGGCCGCGAGGGGGCTCATGTAAACGTTGAAGAGGGTGGGACTGAGTGAGGACCCTTGGGGTACGCCGCAGATGACTTCAGTGGCCTCTGATTTGAATGGTGGAAGGCGGACTCTCTGCGTTCTTCCGGAGAGGAACGAGGTGATCCATTCCAGTGCTTTTTCTTGGATTCCGATGTTTTTGAGGTGCTGTAGTAGGGTGCTATGGCAGACCGTGTCGAAGGCTGCGGAAAGGTCGAGGAGGATGAGGGCGACTGTGTCTCCATTGTCCAGTAGAGTTCGAATGTCGTCTGTTGCTGCGATGAGGGCGGTTTCAGTGCTGTGCTTGGCTCGGAAGCCGGATTGTGAGGAGTCGAGGGATTTGTTGGTTTCGAGGAATGCGGCGAGCTGGTTGTTGATAGCTTTCTCAATGACTTTGGCCGGGAATGGAAGGAGTGAGATAGGGCGATAGTTTTTGAGTTCGGTGGGGTCCGCTGTGGGTTTCTTCAGGAGGGCGCTGAGTTCGGCGTGTTTCCAGCTTTCCGGGAAGGTTGCGGAGTTGAGGGAGCAGTTGATGACATCTCGGAGGTGCGGTGCAATAATGGAGTCTGCTTTGTTAAAGATGTGGTGAGGGCAAGGGTCTGTGGGGGATCCTGAATGGATAGAGTTCATCAGACGGATGGTGTCCTCAGTGGAGATTGGCTTCCAGTCATTGAGGATGTTCAGGGGGGGTGGGGGTCCTGCAGTGGATTGGGTGGGTTGGTCTCCGGGTTGGTTGTCGAAGCTGTTGTGGATGTCTGCAATTTTGTTGTGGAAGAATGAGGCTAGGGAGTCGCAGAGGGCTTGAGAGGGGGTGAAGTCGTTGGAGTTGGCTGAGGGGTTGGTAAATTCCTTGACGATGTTGAATAATTCCTTGCTGTTGTGGGCGTTGTTATCTAGCCGGTCCTTGAAGGCTGTTTTCTTGGCGTTTCGGATTAGTTGGTGGTGTATGCGGGTGGCGTTTTTGAAGGCGTCTTTGGTGCTGGTGGTTGGGTCTTTTTTCCATGCCTTCTCGAGGGATCGACAGAATTTCTTGGATTTCTTAAGGTCATCGTTGAACCAGGAGGCCTTCTTGCTGCCTGGTTTGGTTTGTCGTTTTTTCAGTGGTGCTAGGATGTCTGCGCTGTTGGATAGCCATTGGGTGAGGTTGGTGGCTGCTTGGTCTGGGTTTGAGGAGTGGGCGGGGGGGTTTTGAAGAAGCGATGAGGAGATCTGGTCGATGGGGATTTTGTTCCAGTTTCTTTGCAGAGTGGGATGGTGGTGGTTGTTGGATGTGGGTTTGTTGTAGGTGAAGTGAACGCAGCTGTGGTCAGTCCAAAGGAGAGCTGTGGTGTGGCTGAAGGAGACATGTTTGCTGGAGGTGAAGATAGGGTCGAGTGTGTGACCTGCGATGTGGGTGGAGGTAGAGACAAGTTGTTTAAGTCCGAGGTTTGCGAGGTTGTCCAAAAGGGTGGTGGTGTTGCGGTCGTTGTTCTTTTCAAGGTGAAAGTTGAGGTCTCCCAGAAGGATGTAGTCCTCGGAAGGGAGTGCGTGTGGAGTGATGAAGTCCGTGATTTCTTCACTAAACTTTGCGCGGGGTCCTGGTGGCCTGTAAAGGAGGGTGCCTCTGAGTGTGGTCTTGGGGTTGATGTGGATCTGGAAGTGAAGGTGTTCAGAGTTGGCGAGATTGACGTCTGAGCTGGTTGAGATGCGGATGGATTTCTTATGGACGATAGCGATGCCTCCTCCTGTGTGTCCGGTACGGTCCTTGCGAATGATCTTATAGCCTTCCGGAATGGCAATGGTGATGTCTGGGGCTGAAGAGGCATTCATCCAAGTTTCTGTTAGGAAGGCGACGTCCGGAGAGATGGTGTCGAGTAGATTCCAGAGGTCGATGGCGTGTCTGTGGACCGAGCGGGTGTTGAGCAGGATGCATTGTAAGTGGTTGGGATCGGATATCTGTTGTGAGTTGGTAGATGAGGAGTTGTTCTTGGTACCGTCGAACTTGCAGGAGTAGCAGGAAAAGGGTCCATGGGTATGTCCAGGAGCGGTTTGGACGCAGTTGGGGGAACGGCCGGGGTTAAGGGCTAGGAGGGTGGTGGCATCGTAAGTAATGCGGGAGGGGTGGGCAATGCGAGGAACAAGGGGTCTGGCGCTGGGCGCGGTATTGGCGCGGACGGGCGTAGACGGGCTTACCTTTGGCGCACCTTCAGCGAGGCCGTAGCGCGTGGACGCTGCGCGTGGGACCATCTGCCATAAATGGACAGTGGAGGGGGCGGAGCGTGGGAGGGGCAGCAGGGAGGCGGTAGTGTGGGTGAGGGGCGGGTCAGGGGATCCCAACAACAAAATGGAGGGTCAAAGGGAAAGCCAGACAGGGACAACAGTTGCACAAATGCGACGAGTGAGCAGTTCTTTGAAATCAGTGCATAAACAAAAACACTGGAGAAATGAGCGCAGCTGCCTGAGCGAGGTCGCGCTAATGAAATCAATCAAAGCTGCGGCGCTACAATTCAGTGCTAAACCGCGCTAAATTTGAATGTTACACAGCGCTATAATTGAAAGTTACACAGCGCTACAATTCTATGTAAAGCAGCGCTACAATAGGATGATACACAGCGTTACAATTCTATGTAAGACAGCGCTACAAATGGATGCTACAGGGCGCTACAATTCTATGTAAAACAGCGCTACAATTGGAAGATACACAGCGCTATAAATCTATGTAAAACAGCGCTACAATTCGATGTTACCCAGAGCACGAAATTGACGATGCCAGCAACTCGATAGCGTGGAGTGATACAGCTGTGAGTGAGGAGGAGCGAGGGTGAGCGACCGTTCTGAAGAGAGTCCAGGTGGTCACACGGTGACTCATGTTAATCACAGTGCAGTGGTTTGTCACAGACATTGATTCAGCCTTTTTGCCTGGAAAAAATAAGTACATGTGGTTCTTTTATATTTTTTCCCCACCATGCTACTGGTGGTAATTTAAGCCGCGATCTCATTGTGGGAATAGGAATGCATTCTTCGAATTTCTACATAAAATGAAGACTGTTTCACCGAACACACACTTGATGAAACAGTGACACCCTGTGGTGGCATCTAAAAGAACAACCACGAACTCGTCAGTGAATGGTCCATGTATTTTTCAATCACAGTGGTACGTTGTAAGCCTCTGTCTAAAGTCGTAGGCCCAGATTTACAAAGATTTTGCTTTGAGTTTGCGTTAATTTTTTGATGCAGGACCGACGTAAAATTCAGGTCGCTATTGAAAACAAATGCATGGCAATTTGCTTTCGTTTGTAACCAAAAGCAATGTTGCATTACATGAGCATTCCTGTCTATCCATCCATGGATTTTGGCACACATTGATAACTACCCATCTAAAGACTTGCAAATATGGATTTGTGCCAAAATCCTAAGCCTCCCTGAAGAGGCTGGCATATCAAGAAGAAGTAAATTTATTTCTCCTCATTCTGTAGCACACATGCAAAGAAGAAATTGCCTTTCAACATCGTTTTTGTGCGGTAAGGGAGCCGCTGTGCTGTGTTGCATGAACTGGGCCAGGTCTACTAAGATATGACACTCTTCAGCTCTCTACCTGTGGTGGTACAGCCGCTTCCTATTGCGGTGCACTTGAAGCTGCCTCTTGCCAGCGCAGGCTCCCTTGCACCTTGGTGAAAAGATACATGCGTTATCGGCAGGATTGTTTTTGTGCAAGAAGGAACACCTTCCTAAGCATTAGGGGGGCATATTTACCAAGTATTTGGGTTGCCTTGCACTTCACAAAGGGGCGCTTCACAAAAGGGTGCAAATACTAAGTTACATTTATCAATCAATGCAAGGCCTCCTTACATGGCCCTGAGTGGCTTGATACATCTAAAGTAACACAACACAGCAGAAATCTCTGTGATGTGTTACTCTGCCCCAGGGAGGCAATCAATGGGTGGTTTGTGGGTGTTCTCATGCAACACCCATGGATTTTGGAGCATTCCCAGAGTTACCATTACTGGTAGACCTGGGGATGTGTTGAAATGTTGCGCATCCCCAGGGGAGGGGGAATTAGGAGAAATATCTTTCTTTCTCATCGTTTTTTACTGTTCTGTATGTGCTGCATTCTGTAGCCCACGTAGAAAGAGAAACATTCCCCAGTGATTGTTTTTGTGCAGGAAGGAAAGTCCCTTCCTGCACGAAAACAATCCTGCTTACAACACAGGTATCCTTGCACCATGGTGCAAGGGTGCCTGTATTGGTGCTAGGCAGCAGGTTGTGCACCAGTGCTAGGAAAGACAGGCATGCACCATATTATGTTAAATACGCCGCATTCCTGCTCGTTCCCTGTCACTCAGCGCAGCCAGGTGGCTTGGTGCCCTGTGTGACTTTTTAATAAATATGCCCCAAGGGTATTAAAATTACTAAGCAACACAAAGCCAAGCAAGTTGACTTTGCATGGCTCAGTAATTGCCTAAATGGATTTTGCGTCTGGCTGTGCCACAAAAGTGATTCCACCTCCTCACAAAATCTTAGTAAGTCTGGGCCGTAACTTTTAAAATGTAAGGCTAGAAATGTGTTTGTTGCGCAAAAGATCATTGAGTGAAATTGCAATTTGTTTGTTTTTTACTAATACATCAGTGAGTGATATCACCAATGTCATGCTGGGATGTACACTTACGCTATAAGTACTATGTTCATATACGAGTGCAGTGTTGAACACAGGTTAGCTCAGTTTCTCACATACTCATTCGATCACACATGCATGCATGTTACAAACACATTCTACTACACAACAAGGAAAAGGCAGTTAAAAGGCCAGATGGGCAACATGTTAGCTGTATCAGCTTGGTTGCAGTAAAACGTGTGTTTGTTCGGTTATTTTTTTCATAGACACGGGCTGGTAAATAATTACATTTGTCCTCAACCACTGCACGTATAGCACCACTACTGCAATTTGAAGCAGCAGCACACTGTGAGGATAGGCAGAGCACCAGTGTGTTTAGCAGAATATATTTATTTTTATTTAACATTTTTCTATAGTGCCTCTCTTTATCATGCATGATGAGCCGCGGCTGGCACAGGTAAGCGCGGTGGAGTGGGGCAGTGCGTAGCAGGGGGAGGAAGTCGACAGATGATGGATTAGCTATTATTTATTTAATTATACCTATTCCATCGTCTGTCGACTTGCCCCCCCCCCACTCTCACCTCGCCCCACCTCGCTTACCTGTGCCGTCCGCCGTTGCTCATGACATTATTCTTACTCATTCTTCCATTAAGAGGTAAGTGTTCCTAAGGTGGTCAAAGGTGAAATGGACATGTTGTATTTGTTTAACACTTTCAAACAGTGAGGAACTATTCCAGATGTATCATAAATAAGATACAGGGGCGTAACACAAGCTCTTGCAGCACTGTGGGTCCCCATCCTTATGGGATCCCCCTGTCTAGTCTAAAGCCTCTGGATATCTGTGGGATAAAGGAGTTTCATGGGCCCTTCACAACATTCTGCAGGGAGGCTCGATCACTTTGCTTTATGCCATTTATATGATCACTGCGTGAGAAAGCTCATGTAATGATGTGTACAGCGATTGCCATTAACCGGGGGCCTTTAGGAAAAGGAATGCATTGGACACATATTTTCATGCTACAGAAGGTGATACTGATAGTTTCCAATATATTATGTCTTTCAGTGGTGAAAGTGGCGCGGGTAAGACCGAAAGCACAAAACTAATCCTCAAATTCTTGTCTGCGATGAGCCAGCATTCCCTGGAATTATCATCCAAGGAGAAAACAACCTGCGTGGAGCAAGCCATCCTGGAGAGCAGGTACTGTGCCACGTTCAATGCGCAAACATGGCCGCAGCCTCAGACCCTAAAAGCAGGATTGACTTACTAAGAACTTTCGCACACATGCAACAGGGCAGGAGACAAAGGGAGGTTGGAGCTGTGTCTGGATATGTATGCAAGTGTATCTATAAAACACAAACCTAGCTGGGAAGCAACTGAGTGCTGAATAGCAGGCACAGCCCTGAGCTGCGGTTCATGATTGGTACAGAGAGTTAGGTGGCACTTGCAGTATTATTGTCAAACTAGCTGAACTGCAGGCTAACGATGACTGTTGTGATGTCTCCAGCAAAGTGTTTTCCATAGTGTGGGAGTACCGACTGAGAAGGAATGTCTTCTGTTTTTTTAATTTCTTTAATATCCTCAGACCGGAGAGGGAGGCAAAGTTGCTTGTATCTAACAACATTTGCAATTTTAACATAGCCACACACTGACACATATAACGTTTATTGATGCAGAAGTGAATAAATAAATCCCTGGTTCCCAAAAAGTGATTTTGCTTGTTATAATGTACCATCATTTTATAAAAGCTGCTGTTTAGCGACTACTGAATTTTAAATCTCAATTGCCGATACATATCTTATTTGAGTTGATTGCTTTGGAATAAAGTCATCATGTCTACTGCTATTCAAATTTGAAAATAAGGGAATCTGCACTCTACACAAGCGGTTTGAGCTGCCCGCGCTAAGCTTTACAGTCAACCTAGTGGATTGCTATCCATGTTGCATATGCTTAGAATTTTAAGAGGGAAGATGTCTCTCTCTTATGTGTTGACAGGTTCAAATATCTAATAACGTGGATTACACTTCAGAGTCAGTATCTTTGTTAAGGGCTAGGTGCCATCTCCTGTGTAGTAAGACCAGTGCTTACTTAAAATGGGCTGGTGGTCACTCTTTTGTGGGCACCAGCATTTATTTTTCTTCATCAGGCTTTGATCCAGAAAAATAGAGAGAAAAAAAGGGGAAAGAAGAAGCAAGAGAATGATGGAAAAACTGTGACAAAGGGAAAATTGCAGGGTTTAAAAAGAGCATGCAACAGTGAAATAATGGGCCAGGGAGTAGCTGGTGGTGAATTATAATCATGAGATGGAATCAAGACTACACAGCCTTGATAATCGGCACGCCCACATTCAATAGCGTTGCCTGCAGACTTCTGAGCAAACTTTTTGGTACCAACATGTATTCTTTTACAAAAGAAGCACTGAGTGAAACTTGCGTGTTTGGGCACATTTTACTGAGCCGCTGTATATAAAAAAAAAAACGAATAAAGTACTTTTGAATTTGAATTACTGAGCCGCTGATTTTTCAGTGTGGCCGAGGACAAGGTGAGCTGCAGGTCTGAATGCGCCTGCACATGATGGGATACATTTGCTTTGGCCCCTTAGTGTGTCTCTGTGAACACTGGTACACGCACAACCTTTCGATTTTTTAGAGTGTGGGTCATATATGGCTTTCAGTCTATACAAACTCCGAAACGGAGGACTTTTTTTCTGAGGCCAGATTGGCTGTTCCGCTTCCAATGAGAGATATGCCAGTAAATGTGCTCGACCATCAAACGGTTGGTGATCTCAGCACCAGGCGAAATCAAATTGTCTGCAGCTTTCAGTCATGTGATATCGTAGTTGACAAGCATTGATGTGTGCATCTGGGTTTGGAAACAGCACAGAAAGTTTATATTATGTGATAGAAGATGTACCAGTTAAGCCGGTCCCATAGTCTCCCGAAGTAGTTGTCACACATAGGGTGAGTTTTGGGCTTTTTTTTTCATTTATAAAGTTTTATATAGCGCGAGAACCTCAATATGTAGACATGTTTTTCCTTTCGTGGATACTGATCTAGAATGTTGGCATGTGTGCAGAACAGCCGTGGACTTAGTATGTCTTTCTAGCCAAGTGTAGGTAAACGACTGCAAGTGAGTTTTCTTTTACTAATGAGATATTTTGTAAAGTTGGAGTGAATTCAGGCTGCAGATCTGGTGCTTGCGAAGGATGCAGGTTTGAGAGTGCTGGCCCCTGGGTGTCTCCTCTGCAGCACAAGCTGATATATTCTCCAACAATAGGGAGGGACAACAGTCTAGAAGCACTGTCATCCAACAGGAGCACCCAACTCTGTCTTAGTTGTAATGGGCATGTGTAGCAAACAAAGAAAAAGATGCACATAACGGTCCAAAGGAGAAAAAAATACAGCAGTGAGCAGAGACCGCTATTGTTGTGTGGAAGGAGGGTCTCTGTCCACTGAGGAATTTCAAGGCAGGCAACCTGTAACAGGCTTTTTTTGATTGTCACTTTGTGCAGTCAGTCAGACCCTTGGGGACTTTGCATGGCTGGGTCATGATGTCTGACTGAAGCAGTCCTGGGTTTGGAGTACCTGTCTCAACGGCATAGCTATCACTAGTACAGCAGGTGCAGCGGCACCAAAGGCCCAGTAGTGAGAGGGGGCCATTGCATCCCAATTATGATTGTCCTTAACCATCCAAAAATCACCCTCATGGCTCGTTTGATGCCAAACGCTGCTGCATCTGCTGTGACTGATCTCTAACTGGAAACAGACTGTTATTCATGCGTGCCACAGTATAACCCAGCAAGCACTTTGTCCCCACAGTGAAGCAGGAATGTGCCTACTAAGGGCCAGATGTAGGAGCCCTAATACCGGTCGGAAACGGCCGATTTTGGCCGTTTCCGACCGGTATTAGCGTTTTCAGATGTAGGGCATGCATTTACAGAATCGGTATTTTACCGATTCAATGCTTCAATGCCCATAGGAATCAATGGGCATTACCGATTCGGTATTTACTGAATCGGTAAATACCGAATCTTAACGATTCGGTATTTACCGAATCTGAAATACCTACATCTCCCCTCCTCTTTTTTTACCACTTCTTAAATACCGATTCGGTATGAATCGGTATTTAAGAAGTGGTAAAAAAGATTTACCTACATCGGGCCCTTAATGCTTTAAATTAGTGACGAGGATTCGTATAACTTGCGACGTTTTACACCTTAGACCAATATTTCGCTGGATTCGAGATCCATGGGTCTGGGGTGCACGATAGCTAGATATCATACTTTCTTTAAGAACCTCAGAAGTGAAATGTCTTTCCTTGGATGCGCGTCACAAGTTTGCCCTGATGTCTTCTTCTGTTTTTACAGCCCCATCATGGAAGCGTTTGGAAACGCAAAGACGGTGTATAACAACAACTCCAGCAGATTTGGGAAGTTTGTCCAGCTTAACATCTGTCAGAAGGGGAACATACAGGGAGGAAAAATTATAGATTGTATCCTTTTATATATGTACCTTATCGGCTGCTGGTGAGATAGCTCAGTGAGTCAAGAGTCCGCTGCTGATATCTCATGTGTCTGCACTTTACAAGTTCAGCCTTTCCTCCTTCTGCAGTCTATTGATTGAATGTCACTATATAGTGTAATAACAACGCTTGTAACTTAGAGTGCTTAGAAAGCGGATCAAATGTATTACTTATTCCTATATAAAACAAGCATAAGCAAAGCCAATAGGGCTTCCTCGCATTGTCTGGCACTAAAGCGAACTTCCTTGTGTGTGGATGTGCTCCTTGTGAAAGAGCAGAATGCATCACTCACAGAGAAGTTAGCCAGTCACTGCAGTGGTCTGACCTATTGTCTCATGCTGTATGTTGTAGTGGTCGTAAGAAAAATGTGAATGACACAATAATAGAACAATGGATGAGGAGGGTTGACCCTCTATAAGTAAGAACATTTTACATATAATATTTGTAGAATCAAAAGCTCTTGGCTAATGCCACTCCTCATTAAAAAACACTGTGTTTCATATTGATATGCAGGAGCATAAAGGCTTTTGATGAATATATTTGTCTATAAAGGAGGTTTATTTACATGTACTCTTTCTTGTGCCTTCACTTTAATGCATGCATTTGTTTAAATAGTTTTACCTCCATATACTATAATTGCTGTTAAGTCATAAATGGTGTCCGTGAAATAGCTGATTCATCAGAAGCAACGCTGCAGCATCTTATGGAATTGGGTCATGTTGATGCAAGAAAAGGTGGCCCTTTGGGCTAATTCCCTGGACAAGCCCATGTTGTCTGTATGTGTGTGCATATCTTCCTTTCACGTCCGCGTTGTCTTTAACAACAGATTCAATGCTAAGTATTATTAATTTGTGAATCTGTTCTCACCCTCTTTCCAACACCACTTGCTGATGCAGCAAAATTTGACGCTCTCTGCTTCCATTACACCATCAAACCTTAAGCATCTCACCTGACAAGTTTCATATTGGGCGACCAGTAAATTGATACTTGTATAGTGCACTACTCACCCGCAAGGGTCTCAAGGCGCTTGTACGAATACCGCTGTGGAACCTATCCTGGCTTTCCCTGTGAGGTGTCCACTCCTGGGCACCCCCAAGGTGGAGGCCAGGCATCCTTAGCGTTGTGGGGGCCGTTGTGGAGATTAAGCAAGCTATTGCCCAGAGTTGCAGAGTGGGACTCCATGATTGGAATAGGCACCGAGGCGAGAATTATCAGGTCCATGGAATTTTTGAGCCCAAGACCCGCCGAGGCGAGGAATTAAACCCTGGCCCCGGGTTAGACCTCTGCATCAGGGTCTGCCGCTCTAACCATTGAGCCACACGTCAGTAGTACGTTCCCGGTGCAACAACATCCATTTTTTAACACCAAGTTTAAATCACTGAATTTCAGCTGAGTGATGAAAGCTCCAAGAATCCTCTAGTTAGGGTATTCTAATGCACTGTCTCAAATTATTACTACCAACATGGAGCCGCCTGGCCACCTGCGGCAGTCCAGCACCAGCGGACACACTGGCCCGGACACTGTCTTTACTACTATCCTATTTTATCTATATCTTCCTTGACCCGTGCTTCTTTCCAACTGAAGATTTATTAGAAAAAGTAAGTAATCATTTATTACTATTTCATTAATGATATTAATGTAGAAACTAAAGTATGTTTTTTGTTTTTTATAAAGTAGAGAAAAACCTATAAGCCCAATAACAATGTTGTTCTCTGCAGAATCGAGTCGTGAGGCAGAATCCCGGCGAGAGGAATTACCACATTTTCTATGCCCTGCTGGCAGGGGTAGAAGGCGAAGACAAAGGTTAGTGTAAGCACGCACAGTAGGGTGTCGGAGGAGGTATTTGCATGCAGAGGGTTGCCAGAATTATTGGGGAGAGATCCCAGTGTTCTTCTATACTGCCTTAATAAAAAGCGGAGGAGCGTGATCTCTCTAATAACAATTTTCAAAATAATTATTGCAAAACGTTTCAAAATGCAGTGTGCAAGGGCTTGATAAATGAATAAAGGTTTCAACGGAATATCCACCTAGGCTAACCTTGTTATAATAAAAGCTGTTGAATGCAATTGACACATGCCTTAACCACACACATCTTTGTTAGCCTCTTACTGGCACTAGAAAGACCCTTAAGAGATAGGGTTAGTCAGGCTGCGGTAAGAAACATTTTCTACCCTTCATTCACTAAACCCATGTTCATAAGTTTGTGCTTCGTGCACTGATTCGCGACATATGTGTAAATCTATGCGGCAGAATGTTCCACTTAGAATTCTTAGATATACATCTTAAGAGATTCACAACAAATAAAATTGCCATTACCTTCTAGGAAATCTAAGCAACATTTAGATTTCAATATATAAATTGAACAATAAGCAGCAATATGTATGGCAGAAATGCACAATTGCACAATTATATTTTTCTCTTTTTTGGTTCCACATTGAGGCTGATTTTCCAAGGAGAGAAGTTTCTTCTGTTGCACCTCTATTATGGCTTATTGGGCTTTCTTCACATCTTCGTTGCACTGTTACTTCAGCATTACAGTCCCTTGTCTGGCTCTGCAAGATGGGTCTGAAAATCCATGGAATTACTTGCGATTTCCCACAGAGTAATACTTTTGTGAATGTTCTCCACCTTTTCATATGATTCGTCTCAACCTCTTCCTGGGGAACAGCCCTCTTCCCTGCCTTAACCTTAATGTCCTGAATATAGAAAATCTAGCAAACTTGCCAGTTTCCCAAGTCGAGTCGTAAGTCCCATATTGCAGGTGTAAATGCCTGCAGATGCAGGTTTTATGATCCTGGATATGTCTTGTGTGCCCTCAAATGAAACATTTTGAACATCCAGGAAATACCCATCTGGGCCGGTGGCTCAGTAGACGTTTAAATTCATCCCATGCCATGAATCTGTGTTTGAATCTTAGTGGGTCAATTCAGCATGTCATCCATCTAAGGTCATATTACATGAGTACCTTTGAGTGGGGTAGCAAAAGTTAGTGCCAAGGTGCCCCGACGAGTCAATGTGAGTATTACAAACACCTGTTATGATCCCTAGGAGCGCAAAATGTTTTCAGAGTTGGTCCCTACATTTTGAACTAGCAGCGGGATAGTAAAGGATATGGGGCGGAAGAGGTAGTCTAATAAAGGTTTTGTGCATTACAGTGGTAGGTAAACGAGCAGGTGGATTGGGCATGGGCAGTCTTACCTGTCCTCAAATATGTCCAGTGGCAGCTGGTAGGGAACGGGGGTGGGGAAGAATATAAAAACAATAAAACACTTACCTGTTCTGACGGCCACATCTCTCCTATGCTTCTCTGCTTCGGGAGAAGCTGCAGGAAGCACCCAGCACATAGGCTTCCCCGAGCCAAATCACAACGCTGCAATGCAGCATTGTGATTGGTTTGAGCACTGTGAATCGGCACTCCGATCTCAACAGGGAGCCTGTGCATATTCCCCACCAGACTGTCCATTGCAGCTTGGTGGGGAATATGCAAAGTGCGCACAGTCCTTTCCTCCTCCCACCCTGAGCACCCAGCCCGCTCCACCCTAACCCAGCCCCCAGCATCCAAAAATAAAACAATAATAGCCTTGTTATTATCGTTTTATTTTTTCCCTTTTCACTGCTCTATGAGCAGTGGGGCGACGCGTCTCCGCCTTAGCGGAGGAGCCGCCACTGAATATGTCTTTATACTGCTGTGCCTCTAAATATATCTGTTAATCTTTCGCTTTGGGAATTATTACATCACTTCAGAGAAATACGGTAGATAGTCATTTCACACAGTTATTTGTGTTGTAAAGCGAGAGCGTCCTTGAAAGCAGAAGTGGAGCAGGTGTTTTTTTTCTCCTTCGGAGTTTTATATATCGCAAACTTGACCCGAAGAAATCAGGTATCAGAGCGCTGTACATGAGCACGGTTGATGTCGGTGTGATCAACAAGTCTTCGTTGCATCATCTTGCGGTATAGGTTGGTGTGACATCCTTGGATACTACTCTGCAGCAGTGATCTTTCTTGGAATAAGGGGGTCAAAAGCATGAAAAGTCTCACGATTTGCTAATGATTCAGTGACATGATAGCATGTGCATAAAATCTATACAAGATTCCACAAGTATAATCCTCAGTGCATTAGGATTGTTTTATTCTTTCTGCCAAAACAATCCCAGTTTCACCTAGAAAACCGTGTAAAACACTCACAACACATAGTATCTGTAACAGTGCTGTAATGGAGAAAATTAAGTAGCAAGGGGCGAAAAGAAGGGGCAGCCATTATGTTTCTTACCTTGGGTTAGGGCACTGTCTGTATTCATTCAATAAAAGTGGAATGTTAAAACATATACGAAGCTGTTGTCATGCTTGTTAATATTGGCATTGATGTAAAATTTCTCTGTTCAAACAACTGATTGAGCTTTTTGTCTCCTCTTTTCTTTTTATTTTACACCCTTATTCGTCTTTAACACACTTATCTGCCTATGTTTCTCCTCTTTCACCAACGCCCACCTTTGTCAAACCATTTGTATCCTGTTCCTCTCATGTAAATGGTCTCTCACACCCGTCTCTGCTCATTCCATCTCATACATCCACCTCTGCCCTACCCTCTTGCTGTATTTTCTCAATTGACGCTGTTTTTGAGCTGGGTTTCCAACTATGCCCCAACCTCTTGCGCTCTCCACATTTTCTACGCTCCCTTTCTATGTCTTGCTTGCTTTGATTTGGCCCATCTCCTGCCAATCCCTCCCTTTCTTCCATTCCTCATTCTCTCTTTGTCGCTTTTTCCCTGCTGCCCCGCCTGCGGCCGCAACACAGAGGCCTTTTATTTATTGAACCCAGAGAACTACCACTACCTAAATCAGTCGGGGTGCACTGCAGATCGGACAATCAATGACAAGGAGAGCTTTCACGAAGTCAAAGTAAGTTGATCTCGTCTTCCAATGTAAAAGTAATCTAGTTAGGGCATTACCTATGTAAGACTGCAGCATTTGATGTTTCTCTTCTTATGCTAGAGGTGCTGCTGGCTTTGCAGTCACCTTATTTTCAGTCATTTGTACTAGTCCACGTTACCCCTGCACACAAGGAGCCGATAGATGGGTGGCTAGATTCCCTGGCCCCACAACGTGTCCATTTTCAATCACAGGGAGGTGTTTTCAGTTAACAGAGTATAGGTTTCCTGAAGCTGTTGGCCAACTTGTAGGAAACGATGTAATGGCACAGTGGCCAAAAAACATGATGAAATAGAATGTTCCTCAGAGAAAATGCAGGTGGTTAAAACTAATTCAGGATTTTCCACCCACCACATTTAATTGTTCCAATCTTGCAAGAATCCCTATCTTTTCATTCCTGAAAATAGAAATGTCGAGACCGTTCTGCATATCAAGTGCCTCATTTGAAATAAAGCATGAAGGCTTTTCGTGTCTGTTCCAATCCTGCGGGGGTACAATACGTCCCGTGACTGTATGTCGGAACTTGTCGAGTGTCTGGCATGTGAAAAATGCTAACCAAAACCAAACAACCCCACAGGAAGAACAGCCCCCTGTGTCTTCTTCTCCCCTTCCCCCCACGCAGAAGCAGTGAGGCCACAAACTAGTAGTTGTAAAATGTTTAACATTCTCAAAGTCAGTTAGTCTGAAATAATGAAACCCATCTACAGAGACAGATTGTACCTTTCCACCTTCTTTTTTTGTACTAGAAATAGATATCAGATAACAAAGGCATTTTTTAGGAATGGTGCTTCTAGTCAGAAATAAATATGAGAAAAAAACACAGAAATATTTGCCTATTGCACATACTTTACCATAGAGACACCCACCACACACACACACACACGCACACACACACAGAAACACACATACACACACATGTGTTACCTTTGCCATGGTTCATTTTTCTTTCACTCAAGTAATCTCTTTTTTCATTTACTATGGATCAGATGATTTCTCCATTTTAAAAAAACGTTGTCATTGAATGATGCATTTGCTATAGACTTAATGTTTAATATCAACACTAATAATAACACTATTGGTGTTGGTCAGTTATTAGTACATGCCTCTTTTCTACATTGTGTAGCATGGTTCTCATGGTTCTTTTGCAGCACCGAGTCAGTCAGTCAACGTTTCTTTATTCGGCCGACACCATAAAAGCATACAAAATAAAACTTACATCAACAGCAATTCCAGAGTTTGTGATACACCAATACACTGATCTAAAAATGAAATACTAACATATAAAACATAGCATCATAATATATGTCAGTCAACAAATATTAATCAACAGCAATTATAAATAAATACAACATATCAGTGCTTACCCAGTTTACATAATGGCAGAAGTACTGTAATGTTTCCTGATATACTAGGCTACTCTGATATAGTTTAAAACAACATGGCAAATCTCAAGGGACCCTAATTGTTGTTAAAATAGCTAAGAAATATGGTGCTGCTTAATATTAGCAGCTCGTAAATAGGGACAAAAAGTGCCTGCGTGGGATACTATAAGCTGTTCAAAAAAGAATGAAGTGACTGGTGCTTTGTTGCACTAAATTGTCCTAGGCAAGTAGGAAGGGTAGCACATCAAGTGCCCAGGAGAGGGAAGGCAAACAGGAAATGCACAATACCGAATTTAAAACGAGATAAAATCTATAATGAGATCAGTATATAAAAGGTAAATAAGGTCCTATACCCAAAGAAATACTAAGAACAAAATGTGTGACTACCGTCCGCATAGAGTGCGACTTTGAATTGCGCATCTTTAAGCTGCAGCTACAATAAAGATTTTTCAAGGAATCTTTAGCGACTGACTCTACTGGCTCTGGATTATAAAAAAAAGGCTGGGATACACATATTAATAAAAGTCTACTTCGAATACCTAAGCCATGGGATTTCAGCCCCATTATCTAGCAGTAAACTATCCCTGTGCATTGACCTAGAAAATCCTGTTTCAGGTTTTCACCAGATTTTATGTCACAAAGGCAAAGGAGCCACACTTATTTAATCCACTAGCTCATCCCGGTTTCGACATGACAAATCGTGAGACTTCTACTCTGTGGAACTTAGAGTAGCCAACAAAGGAAGCTATTCTCAGCCCTCTGGAGGGGTTCATAATTTGTATAACCCCCAAACTCCTGCCCTATGCAGACCAGCCACTATGAAGTTGTAGTCATTTCAAATTCACTAGATGTCCCCACTTTTATGCATCATCAAATTAGATGCTTAAGTAATTAAAATATCTTACCCTTTCAATCTTATATCCCTCCGCCCCCCCATCGAATGGAGTTTAGTTTTGACCTAAGTCTTGGCGGACCACACACCATGGTGAATGATTTGTTAGAGTTAACTGTTAGATCTAAATCTTCTGTGACCAAAGCAAAACCACCCAGCAGGATCTACAGCCCATTTGCTCTTCTGGCGATAAGAACGGTGTCATCTGCATTGATAAGCACTGGAAATGCATGTTTTCCTATTTGAGGCATATTCTTCCCTCTGTTGACAAGATAATCTTCCAAGCCACTTCTATATATAAGAAATAGAACGGGGGCCACAATATGTCCCTGGTGGACTCCTCGTGGCAAACTGATATGGGTATTACATTTGCCAACTGGGCTATACTGGACCTTAACTAAACTGTCCCAAAGCAATCTTCTGAGCAAATCCACCAGAGCTTCCTCAACCACTATGTTCTTCATCATAGTCCACAATTCAGCACGATTTACAGTTTCAAAAACACGGGCGAGGTCCATGTAGATGGCACTTCTCCTGGTATTCACATACTTCCCTAAAATAAGGGAGAGGTTAAGGCATTGCTTAACTGTTCCTGTACCATGGAGAAAGTCAAATTGATTATCAGATAAAATGTTCTTTTCTGCCCAAGTCTCCAATATGGATAGTACAACGTGACCCAACATTTTAGTGGTGGAATCTAGTAATTAAATTGGGCGATAACAAATTGGATGGTTTCTGTCCCCCTTTTTAAACATAAGGACTTTAACAGCCTCCTTCCAGGACTGTAAAACATGGCCCACAATGGTGGCCCGCAAGACATTTCTCACTAGTGGGCTCCTGAGAGTGATATTAATTCCAAAATGTGTCAATTTGTACACCATCAGGGCCCGTGCCTTCCCATGGGTGCTCTTATTATTATCTGTATTGACCTCCTCAATATCAATTGATTGGCTTAAGACCTACGCTGTAACAAAGTCCATACTGGGCCTACTTCCTCAACTAGTACATTGTGGTTCATACCGGTATCAATAACTCTACTAAAATGCGCACCCAAGAATCCGCAGTTACATGACAGACAAGCTTTGGCATTTCATGGTTTGAAAAAAAAGGACGATTCACTATGTCTCAAAATCTCTTGCTGCCCCTTGCACCACTGTTGCTTCAATATATTGCCATGCGTAACATCAGATCTCTTCTAAAGTTGATTTATAAATATATCTACCATGCTTTATATCGGCCTTGCCCCTGGGGATTGCCTTCAGTGCTGTTATTCGGGATTTATATGCAGCTCAACAAGCAGCATTAAACCACCTACAGTGGTGGGAAGCATTTGGAGGTTTATGCAATAACAGTATGCCGGGTTTACCAGGACACTAAGAACCAAAAACCTTAGGTTAGTACAGGGATTGATATCACAGGACAGACAAGCACTAAAAACAGACAAATTCTTTTTTTTAGTTCGGCCAAAAAGTGATTGGAATCAATATAATCCCACTTAATTAAAATTCCCTTACTATTAGTGAATTTAATTGGTCTCCCCTCTGGTAGCTCGTGATCATTTTTCTAATTTAAATTTATAACTAATGACAAAGGATTATAGTCAGTGACGCAATTGGTAGTCACGTCAAACTTTATAATCAAAGGGACAAACTACTGAAAATAAAGTAAAATCTGTGGTACTTCGAGAACTGGGCAATAATTCCATATCATGGGCAAGGACGATATTGTTTCAATGGAATATTAAAATCACTTAACCAGATGATTACGGGTTGCATTTTAGGATTCTTAACATACTTAGTAATAAAACCATCAAGTTGATCAATTACCTCACTAGACCTATAGTCAAAAATATTATAATAATTATTAAGAATAAAATTATGCAAACCTTTGCAGGAAAAACGTAAAATTATCCCAGGTACCGTAGAAGAAGTAAATTTAACTGAAACGAAAACTGCCAGCCCTCCTTTATATAGCCTGCTTGCGATGGTATAGCAGAATTACAGAAGGATTCGTAGCCATTGGTTTCGAAATTCTGTCACATCCATGTTTCCTGGCATCAGACTGAATAATACTCTGCAATAAAACCCAGGCAATCTTTATTTGATCATTTGTATCATGCACCTGCTATATTCCATGAAAGAATCTTGATACAACACGAATCAGAGTCTATTTTAGGAAACGGAAGGGGAACAAGACATGCACTGAAAGGCTGAGCCACTAGGATTGTCTTTGAAATTGAGATAGGCAGCAAGTATTCATTGGAGTCAGCGATTGAAAGTCAGTCAGTATCTGCTACAGTATGAAGCCGGGTAAATCGATTTCCTGTTTGAACAAGTATACAATGGGGGTCACTGAACACTGAGTGTGGGGAACAGGCTTGCATCAAGGGACATGGAGTGAGGCCAATAAAAAAAAAACAGAGGGCGAGTTTGAATTCTCTCAACATCAAGTCTTTTTTCCAGTGCCATGCATCTGCTTTTAAAATGACTGAAACCTGGTAAACCTGTTTTGCGTAAATAAAACAAAGATTTTTTTTAACCTAAAGAGCTTGTTACATTTTCTGAAAGCCACAATAAAAGAATTGAAAGGGTATTGATTTTTTTGTTTGTTTACTCTGTTAGTAATTGTCCCTGGTTCCGCCCTCTGAATCTACATTCAAAGAAGTCTGCTTTTGTGAAAGTGGAATAATAAAACACTCCTTTTGATGTGGTTATATTGTTATTGTAACTGCCTCTACCAGTTTGGATTACAGTGTCCTTTCTGTAATCCCAGATAAAAGGCCTCTTTAGAAAAAATTGTTTGACACACAAGTCAATTTTCCAAAATCTCTTCTCTTGGAAGACCCCAAGTGTCAAGATGACCAGCAATCGATGGCCTCAATGTTCTCTTACTGTTTAAAAATAAACAAGAAGTAAATATGTGGGAACTTGTAACCCGACAACATCTGCAGATGTAAAGCAATGCACTTTCCTTTCAGACTGCCATGGAAGTCATGAAGTTTGGACGTGAGGAAATGCGAGAGGTTCTCCGGCTGCTTGCTGGCATTTTGCACTTGGGGAACATCGAGTTCGCCACTGCGGGCGGAGCACAGGTCTCTTCTAAAACAGGTGAGCTGGAAGCTAGTCTTGTTCAAACTTTTGGAAATGTTTGCGGCGTGAACATCAAACTTCATTTTTATATACATTTTTATTATGTTTTTGATTAACCAAAACCATTGCATCATTACATATTTTGTTTAAGCTTGTCAATACAGTAAAACTATTTGCTGTTGACTATTTGAACACAATGTTTCCTAACTACAAACAAATAAAGGAAAAACTAGGAGGCGTCAGTAGTAATTAATCATATAGGCTTGTTTAAGTAGTAGTGTGCCATCATTTCCACACCATACGCTAGTGCTAATAGTAGTATACTATCAACAATATTAATTTGACCAAGCAAGCTTTCTGAGCGATAATGGTAGCAAGGTGGGAAACCGGGGAGCAATGGCTTAATATAACCTTAAAGCGCTCACTTGGCTAATGCCGAGTGTTCAAGATTTGTGTTTGCTGAGTTGCTTTAAGTAATAGGACCCATATTTTCGGTAGTGGTTTTAATCGTTCTTCCTGTATAAATTCTGCAGCATTGTGTTCCAATTAAATATTTGACGGTGGTCGCCATTTTATTTTGCTGTTTGGTGTACATTGCAAATCATTTTGTATTTATCTGTGCTCTCAGACGAAGTGAAAAGAAAGTGATTATTTATGTACTTAGAAGATTCTAAGAAAGCACTTGAGAGGAAATCTTTTAGTTGGCAAAAGATTATTGGTTGCAGTTTCATTCACGGAGCGATAACTGTTAATAGCCAGCAAACTAGATACAAAAATAGCGTAGTAATTGAGCTTTCAAGATCATGTATGCATTTTAAAGATGTAAGCATTGGTACTGGAGGTAGCATTTTAAATAAACTATTACTGCACCACCAAATTTAGTCTATTTCAACGTCCTAAGTGAAATGTTTTTAAGACGTTCAAATAGACCCTTACCCATGCAATATTGTAATGGAGTTGCCTTTTAAAACAGATCAAATGTGTGTGTTCCTCTGCTAATTTCTAAGGGTCCAATTCACAAAGAGTTATGCACACTTAAATGCAACATAGATGTATAGAAAAATAATGGTGTAGGCACTATTTCCAGATTAAATGTCTGTAGAGTTTGAATTATGATACCATTGGCAAACCGTGGATTTTAAATTTAAACAAAAGGAAAAATGATTTTTTTTGCAGCTCACTGCAACCTTTAGTGCAATATGGGTGTAAAATATGTTCAAGGCTAATTGTAGTGATTCTACCAACAATTTGCAATGCTGTCCGTCTTTTAGGAAGGCGAAGTGGGGTTAGATTTTTATGTGGGCACAGTCCCTCGGGCAAGAAACTTCAAATACATAATTTATGAATTGTATTGTTTTGCTTCTAAACCATTATTTATCATGGCTGAAGTTCTGACTTCCTCTGTCATGTAATCTACGCATAAGTTCAAGGAATGCAAAAAAGACTTCCGTGTAAGCAATCGATTTCTATTTGATATCCAAGGAATGTGAACAAAAATCTTCATCCCAAAATTCGCTGAAACTGCGTGACGTTATGCACTTATGGCACGGTTGGAAGCAAATAAACTACCTGTCTCTGAACCCCCAATTTTAATATTTTTGCTAAAGAAGTTAAAAATATGTTTTCAATGACAAATGAAGGACGGTGATTTAAGTAATGAAGAGTGAATGAGAATATTTGCCCCGTGATAGACTAACAGTAGCTCATGAAGAAAAAGAGTTGCCCAAGTAATGAAGTAGTTGAAACAAAATACAGAAATAATAACTTTCAAAGGTAGACATTGATGAGATTAAGGTATTGGTGTAGGCAACTTACAGTGTTTCATTATAAATGTATTATTATTTTTTGTTGAGAAGTATGGTCTAGAAAATGTTAGAAGAATGTGCTATTTTTTTTTTTTATCAGCTTTACGTTGCTATATTTTACTTTACTTTTTGTATTCTAAATGTGGGTATTTGCAAGCACGGAAAATTGAATAAATCATCCAAGTGCCACTACAATGAAAATATTCTTCAGAATGCTATTTTTAAATGTCAACTTCAATGATATTAGAATGCTTAGGAAATTAATCATTTCAGGATTACAACGTTTTTGTTAAGGTTATCCAAGGGATATATACAGATTTTTCTGGACCCTTAATCTGACATAATAAAACCGTATATTGCTATTCTTTTGGCTATAGTAAATAGTCAATGTAAATAAAAACTTCACAACATTCTTTGGGTTGACATCCATATTGCCAGGTTATATCCCAATGTATCTTTTTCTATGTCGCTCGCTAGCTTTAGGGAGAACGGCGGACCTGCTTGGGTTGGACGCGGAGCAGTTGACGGAAGTACTAACTCACAAGTCGATGATACTCAGGGGAGAAGAAATCTCAACACCTCTCAGCATTGAGCAAGTAAGGAACATAGAGGATTTCCTAATTAGAAGAAATGTGAAGGGCAGCTTGAAGAACACTGTGAAATGTACAGGATTCTCTGGCTCCCATTTCTGTGTTTATTATAACCTTAGAGACCGCTGCCATTAAAGGCCAGCTCCAGTGTTCAGCGAGGGCTTTTAACAAGGGAGTGGGCCTTTAATAGCCAGTAGATCCCACTTAGAAGGGCTCTAAGGCTATTACAACATTCCGCCCCTAGAGGTCAGAATGTTCTAATTAGTAAAAACAAACAACTCTTTGAGCCCGAGGAGGTTTAAACCCCTGGTCTCCGAGAGGCCTTTGTTTACAGCAACAGCTGTGAACAAAGCCAAACACTGGAATGTTGGAGCTCCCAGCTTCTACCAGCCATTAAAAGCCGGAGAACTCCATTGTTTTCAATAGAGCTCCGAACATTCCGATGTAATAATATCGCTTTCAGGCCTTCGACAATAGTTATGTCACTGTGTTGTTTTCAACAGATGCCCTAGCTACAGTCTTACAACCAATCAAGTGCATATATTGTTTTAATTTATTGCATTTATAAGCATACAGTCTCTCCTATATATCATGAGCTTCGCACTCCTTTTCCCCAGAGAAGTTCTCTACTAATAAAAATTGATGTCTCTGAACAGTATCACAGGGATGTGCTTGCCGCCAAAGAAATGTGAGCGATGCAAACAAAACCATTGGTGGATGCCAGGCAGCCGGGGCTACAATTTATCGGGATCCTTGGATGTTTAGTGGCAATAAGGTGGCAGCATTAGCCAGACACCTACCCCCATCCAGATAGAAGTAGAAATGTTGGGGCATTAAAGTACTAATATTTGTAGCACAATATTGCAATTTTTTTAGCAAAACAAGGACCCAAGACTCGAAGTCTTCCCCCACCCACCTACAAAATTGGACCCAGAGTGCCATAGATCTGCCTGCACCGAAGCTGCTTCCTCGGCGTGTCTTCTGGGATTGTGACTGGTTGTCGTAGCTCCAGCAGACATGCTGATTAACTCCTTTCGATGGAAGGAACGGTGGAGTAAAGCGAACATCCCCTTTCTCCTTCCCTCTAGGAATGTTTGCCCTGGCATTTGTGTATCAGTCTAAGACATACCTATGACTTAGATATCTGTGGCACCAAGGATGTCATCAGGTCTCAGGATGTAACCATGGGAACCAATAATGTTGCAGGGGGTCCAGTACCAGAATGCTTCAGGGAGCCAAGCAAAGGCATGGCAGGAAAGACAACATGCCCTAGGAGGGAGGGTAGTCAAAATTATCCCTAAATGCAGATTGGGCCTGGACGCTTTCAGATGCAGGAGTTGGTTAGGGCTCAGGTTGCTCATTGCCCATGGAGCCACATGACAGTGGCAACCTTGAGGGAAGCTCAAGCAGTCCGTTAAAGGAGGCCGAGATGGCTAAATAGTTTGGCGTAACCTGGACTAGGCAGCCCTTTTCTATGCTGTTTATGAAAGAGGATGCAGCTTGCGCGAGGCAAACAGCAGGCGACATGTTGGAGGCTTCTGGGTCAGTGACAGCAAACAGGGCTAATAAAAAAAGTTTTTTTTCAAATGGTAGGCATTTTTTTTAATGATTAGCTTTCAATAAAAGTGTTCAATTTTGTAAATCCCCAAACCCTGGAGTGTCTGATTGTCAGACAAAGAGGCAGCCTATTCGAAAGTTGTACTTAACAGAGACCTCTATGTATATGCAAAATAAAACATGTTTAGGGAGGAGACGATTTTAAAGCCATAAAGTCTGCCAGAGCTCCATTTTAAAACTTGGTCTTAAAAGACGAACATACGAATGGCCTGTGTGAAGCTGGGCCTTTTCAGAGCTTCTAGTAGGAGGACACAGCATGGATTTATTAACTATCCAAAATAATGCATCTTATAAGGAGGCAAACATTTTGAAGATGTGAGAGCTTGGCTGCCATGAGTTAACTGAATAGACAGCAACTACCTGTACAACTCTTAGGAGCCAGCCAAAAATATGACTGTTTCCATGAGTCCAAACATCTTTTTATTAAATTATATTCTTCGTCAGTTTTCTTTTTGTATTTCCCTTTAAATGTTAGCCCCAGCTTCCAGCTGGCCTGTGACTTACCATATAGGTGTTTTGTGGTGCTACAGGAAGAGGTGTTCAAGTTGTCGGTGTTGCTTTACTGGAAGAATATTGCTAGCCCATTACTAGGACAAGCACCCCATAACACCCATTTTCAGTCACGGTTGTCAGAAAGAAGCCAGCCCTGGGGTTTGCTTGGAGTCGGGAATGATGCCATGGTACTCTGTTACAAGTGCACCAGCATGTCACTTTGCATGCTGGCAACAACGATTTTCTCCTTTGTCTCGTTGTACTTCTTGCAGGCTGTGGACAGCAGGGATTCCGTAGCCATGGCACTTTACTCCCAGTGCTTTGCATGGGTTATCAAAAAAATTAACAGCAGGGTCCGAGGCAAAGACGACTTCAAGTCCATCGGCATCCTGGACATCTTCGGCTTTGAAAACTTCGAGGTGAGTTGCAACAGCATGGGTTTTCCATGTCATAAACAACAGAGATCAACATTTATTTCAAAAGCATCTTACTGCTTTTGCCTGAAAATTATTTTGATTGGTTTTTTTTAATGGGGACGATTTGCATAAATCCCATGGTGAAATATATCAAATCAAAACAATTTACTCTCTAGCAAATCATTCTAAATACGAGTATTAAGGCAAAGCCTACCTTTTTACTACGCCTTGTTTGGCAGGTCCATGCAGTCACACAAGCATATCCTCTACTGCCTGTAATTCTGAAATGAATTTTGCAACTTTGGAGAGGGATGGGGGCAGAGGTGGACAAAAGCTGGAGCCTGACATCTCTTCTGAAATATCAAGCATCTGAATAAGAGCCACAGCAACTCCCATTACACAGTAACTGCCTGAGCCCGCCTCATCAAGCCCAGTTAACCCAAGGAGATACACCAGCATCAAACAAACTAAAGACTGTTGTTTATATTATTCTTAACCATCATGCTGGAATTGAAATGAATAAATATTTGCCTTGAGTGCACGCCATTGTTCGGAAGCGGTTATTTGAAAGGACTGGATTTGAAGTGCATGGGCACAGCGTACCGGTGTGCTTGGTGGAAGCTACATGTTACACAGGGCGACCTCTATCCCTGCTTTGCACCGCAGTCATGGAGTCCCGGAGTTCATGGAGGAAGTGAACCTGAATATATATATTTATATATATATATATATATATATATATATATATATATATATATATTTATTTAATTACAGATTCCACCGGTACATTCTAGAAAGTCCTGTGGTCCTTAAACAAGATTTTTTTTTTTTAAATATGTAAAAGAATAATTCAAATGCACTGTACTACACCATATTTCACAAATAAAGTGCATTACAGTGTGTCATCAATTTTTAACTTATTTAATTATTCACAAAAAAGTCTAGAGTACCACAATAATACCTACAAATTACAGCACACATTTTTTTTAGAAAGCTTACATTTGTTAAAAAAAGAAAAATACACTGTATTACACTATTTGTCACAAATATAGAGTACTATAGTGTATTTTTAATTTCTTAATTTTTTTTGTATCTGTAACTACTGCAGTACTTTCTAAGTAATAGCACAGTACTCCGTAAACATGTTATACATTTAAAAATATAAATACATTTCTCTGCCTACTACCACTTTAGTAAAGTGGCAATTGGTAGGGAACAACACTTAGGCCTACTACTTACCTATATATAAGGCTCTAACCCAGAACACAGACAAAGTGTGGTGAAAACAACAAGGCTGTCTTTTAGTTATGGAAACGCCACTCTATGCCACTCCACTCTACTGTACAACACGCTACTCCAATGTACAACACTCCAGTCTCTGCCACTCCACTATACACTATTTAACTGTACGCTACACACTCCATGCCACTCCATTCTACGGTATTCCACTATATGCCACTCCACTTTACGCAACTCCACTCTAGATCACTCTACACCACTCCACTATATGCTATTCCACTCTACACCACCCAGTCAACGACACTCCACTCTATGCCTCTCCACTTTACGCCACTCCACCCTACGGTATTTCACTATATGCCACTCCATTCTAGGCCACCCTACTGTACGCCACCTTACTGTACGCCACTGAACTCTTTGGGATTCCACTTTATGCCGCTCCACTCTAAGCCACTCCACTCTACATCACTCAACTCTACGCCACTAAACTCTATGTCACTCAACTATATGCTATTCCACTTTACGCCACCTAGTCTACGGCACTCCACACTACGCCACCCTACTGTACGCCGATCCACTCTATGGGATTCGGCTGTATGTCACTCCACTCTACACCACTCCGAATATGTGTCGTTACTTAGCATACCAATACTTTGGATGCTTTTAGTACAAAGTTTTTACTTCGCAAATACTATTACTACACTAGTTTTTGATGCGCATGCTTTTAGTTCGCAACTGCTGAGAAATATAATTAAAATGTCATTAAAATGCTTTTTATTCTCAATAAAATATATCGCCTACATATACATTGCATTTTTTTCTTATTTTTTCTTATAAATTAATTGAAATAGTAACCTATCCCCTGAGACGGAATGCCAGGGAAATAGAGGTTTTGGGTGGGGGAGTGTACCCTACACTACACTAACATCACAACACTACCCTAAACCCTAAAACACTTCCCCCAGCATGACCCTGCCCCTGCCCTAAGTCCGTTCCCTATATTGAAAACACTACCCTGCACTACCCACCAACACTACCCTAAACCACTACCCTACACTAAAACAACAACACTATCCTAAAACCTAAAACACAACCCCCAGCACGACCCTGCCCCTACCCCTAGTCTGTTCGCTACACTGAAACACTACCCTGCATGACCCCCCAGCACTACCTTAAACCACTACCCTACACTACACAAACACCACCACACTACCCTAAACCCTAAAACACTACCCCCAGCATGACCCTGCCCCTACCCCCACTCCGATCCCTACACTGAAACACTACCCCACACAACCCTCTGACACTACCCTAAACCCTCAAACACTACCCAGCACGACCCTGCCCCTACCCCCAGTCCGGACCCTACACTAAAACACTACCTGCACGACCCACCTACACTACCCTAAACCCTAAAACACTACCCTACACTACACTAACACCACAACACTACCCTAAAGCCTACATTACCCCCAGCACGACACTGCCCCTACCCCATCTTTTCGCTACACTGAAACACTACCCTGCACAACCCCCCAACACTACCCTAAACCACTACCCTACACTACACAAACACCACAACACTATCCTAAACCCTAAAACACTACCCCAAGCATGACCCTGCCCCTAACCCCAGTCCGGTGCCTACACTGAAACACAACCCTGTTCGACCACCCGACACTACACTAAACCCAAATACACTACTCTACACTACAAAAACACAACTACACTACCCTAAAATCCAAAAGACTACCCCCTGCACGACCCTCCCCCTACCCTAAACTCTTAAAAACTACACAGCCCCTCTTACCTTTCTCTCCAAGCGTGGTTCCTCTCTTCTCCAGCTTTCTGCATATCCAGATATGCACGTATTCTTGAAAACGGTGAGTATGCAGAGGCAAACAAATCGCTCATGCCTACAACCGCCCTGGCTGCTTATAAACATAGAAATAAAAAAAGTCTGCTACTTCCATTGAAGGTAAAGTGGCTTTGGTACGGAGGCTTTTTTTTTTTTGTTACGGAGGTTTACTTTTGTGCCCTGCTTGATTTATTTTTGGGGAGAGGCTAACTGTAAATGACTGTAAATGTACTAATTTACAAATGAAAATGTACATTAAAATATAACCGTATATAACATTAAAAAACTACACATATTCTGTGTAATCACGTGCTCGTTCACTTAATCAACAACTCTCTTGCAAGGTCCCTTGGCTGTACCCCAACTTAACTGCTTCAAACACTAGAACTTTTTCACTTTTTCTGTGACATTCTCTCGCACTATAGTAAATGGCTCCAAGAAATCCCACGTGTGAATCCTCCACATAACATCTGTCTAATCAATCAATACCTAACTTCCTCCTCTCTTGTGATTTTATTAAAATGTGGCTGGGCAAGCATTACAATGCATGCGAAGGAACAACTTGCGTAGTAAAGGTTACGCATTGTTACGCTTGCTAACTAATGGTATGCGGTGTAATAGCCGCGTACTAATGGCTGTTCACCCACCACTGCACTCTACGCCACACCACTTTATGCTACTCCACTGTATGCCACTCCACTGTAAGCCACTCCACTGTGTGTCAATCCCACTTTACACACTCCACTGTACAGTATTCCACTGTGCACTGCTCCACTCCACGGCAATCCACTCTCGATCACTCCTCTGTACACCACCCACTCTGCTACTACACTTAACGACTCTCCACTCTATGCCACTCCACTCTATGCCACTCCACTGTACTCTATAACATGCAGCTCCACTCTATGCCACTCCCCTCTACGCTATTTTAGGCCACTTCACTCTGTGCCACTCCACAGTATGTCACTTCACTCTACGCCACTCTGTTTTACACCACTGCACTTTCCACTTTTCCACTCTACACCACACCACACCACGCTATGCCACTACACTTCACTCTTTACGCCACTCCACTCTACGCTATTCTACACTACGCCACTCTACTCTATGCCATTTTACTGTATGTCTATCCCCTCTGCTCCACCTTACTACAGTCGACAGTAAAACATTACACTCTACAACACTCTCCTTCATTGTACTCTATGACTAGGGCACTTTTCTATTAATACATAAAAAAACATTCAAATTCAATTAAAAAATAATGGTTAAAGCTTAATTAAAGCTAGGAAACCTATACAAACCAAAGTTAAACTACACAAACATTGTAAATTCTTAAGTTATATGTATACCTTAAATGTATAATTTACACACCACTTTCAAATTACTATAACTTGCGGACCTCCGTTCACACTGTTGGCAACTCTCTAGCCGCACAACATTAACTATAACTCACCACTCTACCACGCACATTGCTTCAATGTTTTATAAATGGTTTCATTACACATGTCATTAGTCTTTTCTTAGGAATGCTATAATTTTACTATCCATAAGTGATGTAATATGAAAGGGTATAAGCAGTGCATGGAGAAGGCACAAGTTATAGTTAATGTGGTGTGCCTAGCAACTTGCCAAAAGTGTGTATGGAGGTGCGCATTATAATAATTTTAAGGTGGTGAGTAAATTATTAATTTAAGGTATAACTATAGCTTAAACATTTCTAATGTTTGTGTAGTTTTAGTTGCATTTTTCTAATGTTTTTTGCAAAATGTAATCACAAGCCACGGGCCCAGTTTTCAAGAGCATGGAACAAAAAGCTCTACAGGCGGAAGTCATGACTGTGGCGTCATGGTCGCTCAGATGCCTTTAGTGCATAAACAAAAACCCAGCAATAACAGCATTCAGACTGACAGGTATGCCAGTGTGATAACGGGACCGGCTGGGAGCACCCAGCCATCATGAAGCCATGCGCGTCCTTCCATTAAAAGTTCAGGCCCAGACGCTTCCACTGGCTGAGCATGTAGTGGCTTCTGATTAACTCCGTTTTGAAGCATTCCAAAAATGTGTGTTTATGTTTTTATTCAATGGCTGCATTTGTTTATTAATGTCTTCCGTTGCAGGTAAATCGCTTTGAACAGTTCAACATCAACTATGCAAATGAAAAGCTCCAGGAATATTTCAATAAACATATATTTTCACTGGAGCAGCTAGAGTACAGTAGGTAAGAACTCCAGGCTCATTTATGTTCTCCCAACTAAGCAGTTAAAAAAGATATATATAATTAATATTCCACATACAGTAAGTGAATTGTTATGTTATGCTATTTTAACAGAGTGCAACACTCACTGAAGTGAGCACCTTAGCACTAAGCGAGTGCAGCTTATGCTGTTGCGGATTACAAACTGAACACTTGCCATCTAGTGTGGGATTTCGAATTTAATCACCTGGTTTTCCTTCGAAATATTTGTTTTATTTCCAGGAATATTTCATATGACTGATGACCAACCTCCCCACAACCTACCTACACCAACAACCATTCCACCTTAAATTCATTCAGCCATTGGGTTGGGCGCTGTTTTCCAGCGCTGCCTGTTGATGGCAGTGAAACGTCACGGAAATATTGAAAGATCAGATTGAGTGCAGATTGAGGACGCGTGAGTTATTAAATAGGGTTTTGAGGCTTGGTGTTAATTTTCATCCCGAAAGGCATAAGTAACAGCATAATCAAAGAGCATAAAATCATGGTTAACTTGCCAACGCATATGGCACCAATGTTCCTCTGTTTAGCCCTGACTCTTTTTCCTTTGACAGCCAGCAGCAGCCATTCACCCATGCACTGCTCCACTGGTGCATTGCTAATACAGCAGATTACTATCTCCCTTGACACCAGGGACTACTTAATCTTCTACATTTCTTAGCCTTAAGCACCCATTGTTAGACATGCAACATCCATCGTTGTCCTACACCAAGAGCAGTCAGAGCCACGAAGCACAGAACAGCAGTCATAGGGCTGTGAAGCAGCGTTGCAGAGTGCCATGCGCCAGTGCCACCACACTGCACTGATGCTTATATGGCATGCAGCATGAGGATCTGTGGTTGTCAGCAGTGGTGGCTGGCATGTATGGTGGGGGGGGGGGGGGTGGGGGGGGAACAAAAATAAAAGTGAAAAATAATCCCACTTATCTTGTATGCCTAACGTCCTCCTCTTCGCTCGGGGCTCCAGGCAGGCAGGCTCCTGGAAACTGCTGTAACCAATCCTGTTGCTGCTTTCATGCTGCATGAGAGCAGTGCTAGGATTGGAAGGAGCGGCCTCTCGCCCTGCTCTTGAGGGCACTTGAGCCCTATGCTGTCTCTAGCACAGCTGTCTGGGACATCTGGGTTAGAGAGGTTTAAACTGTGCATGTCTGGCTGACCGTCCTAAATGACATGCGCACTTTAAACCCAAGTGCCCTGCCTATCACTGCTTTCTGCTTCTGCCTGACTGGCACCAGCAGTAAGCAGAAATCCCTGCCCCTGTCCTGACGCTTAACTCTGGACTGGGTTTTGAAAAATAAAATAATCATTCATTACCATTTTATTTTTCTATCCCTGGGTCCTGGCCTGGGAGCATTTTTTTAATGGGGAGACGCTTCTCCACCTTAACGGAGGAGGTGTCCCTGGGTATCAGCTCAGGCAACAGTGTGCAAACAGTGAAGACTAGGTATGTGTTTCATTGCCTTTTGGCTTCCCCTGCTATTAAGAGCTTTATGGCTTATTGCAGTGAATGAAACTAAGACTTGAGATGAATAGCATCATCTCTTCTACCTGCAGGACCATTCTACCTGCAGGGCCCTTCTACCGCACACCCTTGAGACTGTCTTCCCCTTTAATAGCTCAAAGCAGCAGTTAGTCCCAGTGGGCGCCCCACTTCTACATAAGGAGACGAAACATGCTTCAGGGAGCCTTTTGCTGAAGCGACATCTGGCAAAGTGGCACAAACACCGCATGTTCATCACAAACCAGCTCTTTATTTAATCCAGGGCCATTGTTTTTCCTAATGCTTCCATTTCATTCATTTTCTCGTTAGTTTAGTAATCTAAAATGGGGTACATCCTTGCTTAGAGGATGCAAGCATGTATTTCACTATAAACAGTTAACCTGTTGGCACATGTATGATTGTGGTTCACACTGCACTCTCCTGCCATCTAGCGTGGTGTTTGGAGTACTGCAATTTGATTTACTTTTAAGTAATTTATTTCATTTTCAAGTGTGCATAGAATGACTTATGATCAAGCTCCCGAAACCGATGTACCTTGACACACTTGATACATTTTCCCACCATCTGGTTGTGAGCTGAGTTTGTGTGCTGCCCTCAAAAACTGTGTTATAAGTTGAAAAACGTCGCATCCAGGTTGTATCAGCACATTTTAAGTAATTTATTTCATTTTCAAGTGTGCATAGAATGACTTATGATCAAGCTCCCGAAACCGATGTACCTGGACACACTTGATACATTTCCCACCATCTGGTTGTGAGCTGAATTTGTGTGCTGCCTGCAAAAACTGTGTTATGAGTTGAAAAACGTTGCATCCAGGTTGTATCAGCACACATGGAATGAGGACACCATTGGAGCACCAATGGGAGACTAAAAGACAAAGCTTTTTACCATGGCATGTCAAATTTATCACCCAAAACTTAAAATTGTTTAAGAATGGCACATGAGGGGGATGTGGGTTCCTCTCTTAATTGCCATGTGAAAATAACACACTCGAATCGGCATTGAGTTTGTAATTTGTGCCTTCCATGAGGTCACAAAGAAAAGTCAATCTATTGGCTTTGCCAGTGATTCTTTTTTGCAACATCCGTTTGTCAGCTGCCTTGGCCACTCCCCTGTGCTGCCCGGACTATCAAGCTTTGGCAAACCAAGTTGTTTTGAAATTTTTCAGTGTGCGCATGCTT
Organism: Lissotriton helveticus; assembly: GCF_964261635.1. Classification (NCBI taxonomy): domain Eukaryota; kingdom Metazoa; phylum Chordata; class Amphibia; order Caudata; family Salamandridae; genus Lissotriton; species Lissotriton helveticus. Next base: position 986,811,785 of record NC_136063.1, read on the forward strand.
GATCGCACATTAGGCAAGTTCGAAACCTGTTGGCTTTGCCCATGCTTGTTGAGAGTGAATTAAGGAACTGTAAAACATTACTTTTAACAGCATAGTAAGCGGCTTGTTGAGTTTTAAGGAAAGATTTATAACTTGATATTATTTAATAAAACCTTATCGGCTCCTTTTTATTATTCTAGCAAGGCCATTTGCCTTTTAGTTTTTGGTTGTCCCAAATGTGTAACATAAAGGCCATGTTGCATTTGGTGGCCAGTGTTGTTGGGCAGCCACTTTAACTGTGTTGCTTTTATTGCTACCGCCTCTCTTATCTAGTTTCCTACTGGAATCCATGGATGTCACACATTTGTGTAATTTTATTTCATCTTTCTTTTAATGCAGACCAAAAATCCAATCATTTTGTTTGTCTTTATGTGGCTGTCCCTGCAGTTTACATTTTGCAGTGTTAAATCTCCATCTCTTATAGAGTGCCTAGGTTACCCATTTCGTACCAGAGATGCAGCACGCAAAGTAATGATGGGATGCCATTTTTGGAAGCGTGGTTCAAGGTTATTGGTATCGCTGCATGGTCTTTGCAAAGGTTTAGAACAAGGATTGATGTAGTCTTGGAGCACTCTTGCTGTCTTCAGTTAGTCACAGGCTGAAGCATGCCATTGTGGTCATGGAGAGTTTATGTTTGAACATTGTTGGCGTTGTATGTTGCATGCTCGGAGATATCTACACAGATGCTGCACGTAGGATGCTGGTATCATGGAAAGTGTGTGGTGGTTTGAGACACTTTCATGGAGGTATTTGCAGCTTTAACTTGCTCAGGCTGTCGCATGTTTGTTGATTCCTCTTCAGAGGCTCAGCATTGCTTTGCGACCTTGATGTCCCTAAGATTAGTCATGAGTCGTGAGTCTACCCAAAGTCAGGACACAGAAAACAGGCAGGATGAGGGCAAGCGCTTTCAGACTTTCTTCGGATCCATGCATGCTTCAGAGAGAAATTACTCAACCGTTATGGAGTCAAAGAGCTATCTGTCAGCGAAAATTACGTTTCTGGCAGCCATAATTTTCATCTTGCCAAAGGAAGTCGAGTCACAATGCCAACTGGAAGCCTAGACTCATTTTGTGTTGAGGTTTCTGGGAAAGGTTGGATGTTCACCTAGTGTTGGAAATACTGGTGATGTGGGGGCTGAGGGAGGGTTGTTGTCACTCTCCAAGTCTTGCTTTACTCTTTTTTGCCAGTTGTGAAATTGAAATAAGTCCCTAACTTCCTAAAATGAAGTGAAATGTGCTTTGGTGGTATGCTGGTGTGTGTGTGTGTGGGGGGGGGGGGCTGAGGAGTGTTAATCAGGCCAATAAATGCAGAGTGATCAATTAGGTTGTATATGCGCTCTGGAATTGAATTCCTCATTGAATCGAGAATGAGAAGCCCCCAGGTGGATGTCATGATGTCCATTCATAATGTTTATTGTGATAAAAAATCTGTATTTTACTGATTTTTGTCCGTTTACATTGGGGTCTTATTGTAGCGATGGTTCAATTAGTGAGGAATAGCAATTTGAAAGAGATCTACCTTCCAACCACGAATCAGCGCAATGGTTACGTGGCCTTTGCAACGTACTTCTATAGGCATTCTGGCAGGATTAGTCTTGATGCAGCATTGTGGCTTCTCCGTTACCTGTGAATAAAGGAGGCAGGAGCTCTTATGCTGAATCCAAGACGTAGTCCAGCATGGCTCGAACAAGAGTAATCAGTGCCCGAACACAGCGAGGGGATTCATGCAAAGGAAAAATCCTTGCTCATGCATAGGAAGCAATGATTTTACTACTGTGTCTACCTTTGAATCCAACAAGACCATAGCATCCACAGTGACTTTTGAGGTGATTTTTGCCAATGGACTGCCACTCTGCAGTGGCCATTATAAGGTAACCTGCAGTGTGTTCTCCTCTCCCACAGGTCAAGATTTACACACTGGTTGTATTGAGTTTGATGTAGTTCTTCTCATCCTGTTATTCACAGCCATCAAGCAAGGTTCTAGAGAGCAGCTATTCCTCTCTGAGGATTTCTTGAGACATACTAAAATATTTGCAGTTTGAGCTAAAGAGAAGGGAGAGAATGTATGGAAGGTGTATATGTCAAGCCAAATAATAAACTTCAGAGTCTTCTAGAGAAAGGCTTAGGTGTGTCAGCTGCTCTTGGAGCGCACAAAACAATATTTATTAAAAGCTAGTTAAATTGTTCTGGTGGGCCTCACCTTTTGTTGTACCTTTGTAATTTCCAGCTCATATCTGCTAATCCATTTCTGTCCCTTTTGTAGCACCGTCAATGTAAAGTGGCGTTTTTACACAATACACGTATTGTACTTGTATTCTATGTACTCATTTATCGATGTATATAAATGCAATAACGTATATTTTTTTACCATTTCTAGAGAAGGGCTGGTGTGGAAAGACATTCAGTGGACCGATAACAGCGAGTGTTTGGACCTCATTGAAAAGGTAAAACATGATAGCTTTCTTCCATAGTCGAGAGTGTATATGTACATGTCTTTCCATGTAGTAAGTAACCAGTGCGGGAAGATAGCGGAGTAGTGCTCTTAAAAATGCCTTAGAATGCACCTGAAGCTATAATTCTTAGACTGCTTACTCTGTTCCCGTTGTTTTTAACTTATATATCATTAAGTAACTGTACATTGTATGCTTGATACTACGCACCATAATTATTTATCGATAATTTTTCCTTATTTTGTGTAATTAACTCGATTGACAGTAAGCAACTTTTTGTGTTGTCCTACCCTTGTCGTTTATTGTAGGATACTTTCTTTATTTTCAGCCCAATAGGCAACCAGCATTTCCAAATATGTATCCATTAATTTTATGTTTTGTGTATATTGATCACTATTCACAACATTTTGATCAGAAATACCGTATGTTTCCCTCTTTCGAGAACTGCACTGTAGACTTTCTCAAGGCCTTTTTTTTATGTTAGTGGATAACAGTGTTTAGTGTTGCGGTGAGTCCATAATTATCTCCAGGCCAGGCTGTTCAGTATTCTTGTTGGTGTTAAATCAGTGGCATTTTACTTGAGAAAGAAAACATTATGCCCAAAATAGGGATTTTACAGCCGGAAGTACCCATAAAAGTCTTTGATGGTTCACATTTTTATTCTAAAACATATGCACTCACTCACCCATTGAACTAAAATGTTATGATTTTCGCGGAAGATGGTACTTGTACAAAGAACGTCACTAGATGGCAGTAAAACAACAGACCATTAACGACTGAATATATGGGTCCTTATTATAGAAACGTTGCACTAGTGGCATAAGAACAGGGCAAGTTAATTTACACTTGTTTCTGCTTTTGTAGTATAGACTGCAGCAAATACTACGTGTTTTTTCAGTACGGTGAACATGGATTGTGAAACCACATAAAGTACATATACCTTTCCTAAACCATGTGAAATGAATAATAGACATTTTAACAAAGAAATCCTAGCCCTAAGTACAGTTGTTTATTACAGCAAACACTATACGTGCTACCTCTGTAAATAAAATTGAAATAAACCGACTTGATGCCAAATACAATCAAATCTCTGACATTCAGTGAGTGCATAAAATGTATTTTTTTGCTTCTTCTTCTCCACACATAGCAAAAGTAATTTAAAATCAATGTGTTCTCTCAATGGTGGCATTTCCCAGGGTTGATGGGGAGGGTGGTACATAAAAAAAAAGAATTAATTAAAAGCGCTTACCTTCAAACTTGACGGTCTCCTCGATGGTCTTCTCTACTCGACACAGGCAGGCAGGCAGGCTTCAAACTTGAAGTCAATCCTGGCGCTCCTTTCACTATTATGAGAGCAGTGCCAGGATTGGTAGGAGCGGCCTCTATCAGCGCTCGGAAGAGCACTGGAGGCTTTTGCTTTCTCTAACCCAGACAGCTGGGTTAAAGAGGTTTAAAGTGTGCATGTGTGGCTGGCCATCGCAAGTCGGCCTGCCAAAATGGCATGCGCACTTTAAACTTAAATTGCCCTGCCCTCTTTGCGGCTGCCAGTCAGCAGCAGCCCTGCCCCCGTCCTGATGCTCAGTTCGGGATGGGGTGACAAAAAGCAAAATGGTAATATATTAACTTCATTAACATTTAATTTTTAGTCTCTAGGGGTATTTCAGTGGGGTGACGCTCATCCGCTCAAACAGAGAAGCTGCACCTGTGTGCTATATTTGTCCCAGTTACACAAGTGGCAGACATTGAGTAAATACATTCCTTTTGAGTTGTATTCTTTTGTTAACCATTGAAAGGCTTCTGTAATATGGTCTCTGATAGCATTATCTAAGTCAGAAAAAGAATATCAGTTCATTGGGAAATTGATGTGTGAGGGGGAAGGTGGTGTCAATGTATGTGTTTTTGGAAGCAGAATGATCTACATCGTGCACAAACCTACAAAACAAGAAAGTAGCTAAGCCACCAGGTCTGTCTTTAATGTTCAAATGCATGCAAATAGCATGTGGGCATGTCTCTTGTCCCACTTATTACCACATTAAAGACAGACTTATTGACTTTGAAAATGCTTGTTTTAGTTAAAGCAGCTTGATTATGTGCCCTAACACCGAGTGTGTGTGTGTGTATGAACATACAGGTATAAATGTGTCTTGCACAAAATTCCGTCCTTAAAGTTTAAAAGAAAGCCTGCTGCAATGAAAAAACAATACAAATAAAGGCTTGCTTTCTATATGCAGATAAATATGTGATAAAGAATTTAATGTGCAGTCATTCAGTGCGCTTTTGAGATGTAAAACTGCCCCTCATGCACTTAAATGCCAGCACTCCTTAGTAGGTGGAATGATACATCTAACAACTAATAATATGAGGTAAGAAAGAAAAGATTCTCTGGGTGGAGCCAAAGCCCACTCTATATAAGGAATTGACAACACTAGGCCCTGCAGGCAGCTGCACTGCAAAGCCAGATATAAAATAGAAAAAGGATTGTTGTTTCTCAGTAAAACCTGCTAATGAAACATAGGGGCAATTCTAAGATAAAACGTTGGCATGACATACTAGTACTTGACATATTGCTTTTTTGTTCTTTAAACTCAGAAACTTGGCCTGCTTGCACTCATCAATGAAGAAAGTCACTTCCCCCGCGCTACAGATAACACGTTGTTGGAGAAATTACACAATCAACATGCTGTGAGTTATTCCAGATCATAGGTTTTAAAGTGGAATGTAAAGTTATTTTATTTGAAAATCTAAATGTGACTTTACAAGCCTCCGTTTTGTGTATTCTTGGGATTCGTTTTTACAAGAAAGTCAAGTGATATTAATTATTTGTTCGGTAAGAAGTTCTTGTAAACATAGTAATTCATACTTAGGACCTGATGGTCAAAAAACACACCTACATATTGGTAATAATACACAAAAGTATCATCTTGCAGATATTCATTCATCAAATCAAAATCTTTTGACAGTTAATCCTGCAGATGGAAATAACGGTTGTTGAAATAAGCCATTAAGGAGGATTTTGCGTATTTGTAATTTTTATATTGTGGTTAGGAACATATGAGTTGGGGAAGAGATAACTGTTGGGAATGGGTGAATGCCTCAAAAATCAGTACTTTAAAAAAAAAAATTGTTATTGATTTTACAATATACAGCACAGCATATGTCATTTACAATTAAAAAAATGAGGAATAATCAGACCAAATTTGCAGAGCAACATTGCATCGTAGAAATTTTTTACAAAGATGAGATTGTAGCCAAATAATTTCTTTTATATAAGGAAATCAGCAAATACTGGAAAAAGAAAACAGAATTACCTACAAAAAAACAATAGATAAGACAGTTCGAATAAGGAAATTTGTTGCGAAGTTATTCCCCAACTACAAAATGTCTGTCAGCCATTTTAATACATAAACTTATGGGCCAATATGCGACAGTGCTTCCTTCCAAGTGTAAATAGGGGCCCATATTTGCCTACCAAGTAATTTTGCTTTCTTGCCCTTCCTTTCATATATTCCCCCCTCGAGATTGAATACTGAGAGGAGCCGAGCAAGCCACAGCTGAAATGTAGGGGCAGCTTGATCAAGCCATCCTGCAGCTACACAGATCCGTAGTACTGCCAATGCCAAAAAGAGAAACCGGAAGGGCACAATTTGCCCCTGGCTACTATCAACCCCAAGAAGCATTAAAGCTGGTGTTAACTTAACTTTTATACCCAGGGTAGATTCAAGGAAACCCGTAACAGAAGATTTTAGTAAATCCAGACGAGAGCAAGTGGAAAACATATGAATAAGATCCGCATTAGCAGAGTTACAGCGTGGGCAACTAATGCCCTCCTGCCCTCCCCATTGTGCAATTTTTGCCGGAGTATAATATAAAGAAAAGACTGTTTTGTAATGCTGAGCCTGAAGCCCGATGGAGCATAAAACTGTCCGTCCCAGTTCTAGAGATTGGGTAAAGTCATCCAAATCCGTACTCAGCCTAGCTTCCCATTTTTTTCCATGCTTTTCTAATTCGTCTGATTTGGTAGCCATTAATTCGGCATAAATTCCTTTAATAGAGCAACCATCCCCATTTCTTATTACATCCATAGCTTTCACCTTATTAAATCAACTAGCACCACCAACTTTTTTACTCAGAAAGCTCCTAATTTGGAGATATTTAAAGAAATATCGAGTATCAATACCGAATTTGTCCTGAATATCCTTAAAATGGGAGAAGCCATCTGAGCACAATATATCCCCAACTTTCCAGAAGCCCCGCTCGGCCCATTCTGCCATAATGTAATCCAAGACAATTTCTGGCATCGTAGGGTTACCATATAGTTGGGTATAAAAATTCAACCTCCCAAGACCTGTCTTCTTCTTAAAGACAGCCCAGATTTTATAGGCTGCCTGCATAGTCTTAAATTTAGTTCTCTTGTAATAGCTGGGCTCGCTAAATTTCAAGAAACAGTTTACTGCATCCTCACCCACCAATAACCTATATGTATAGGAGACTAAGCTTCACTAGCAGGATCCTCCGGTCTGCCACCCAACAACCCGCACATATATTGGAAAGCTGCCGCCGAATAATAAAATTTAAAGTCTGGGACTGCCCAGCCCCCTCTATCTAGAGGCAAGGTCATAAAACGTAAAGCCCGCCTTGTTTTACCAGGCCCAGATATAAATCGATTAACCATATTATCCAGCACGGTAAGCCACTTCTTCCCAAAATTCTAGAGAAAGTGCCCTAAACAAATACAGTATTTTTGGTAAAAATACCATTTTGATCACATTGCAGCGGCCTACCAAAAATCAGTACTTTATAAGTAGTGACAAAAATTCTTTTTTTACAACAAAATGTATTTGAAAAGACGTCATGCAGACAATAGATACAGATTTGAACAGGGAATAATAGATACAGCAGCGCAAAAAGACCAAAAACAACAAGGATGGAAATACAATAGTTACGTTTTCCCCACTCTTATACATTTATTTATGAAAAAAGAAATTGCAAATGTGCAGAAAACCTGTGGTTAGTCAGTTGTAATTCGACAATGGCATACAACCAAGTGGCGATCAATCAGCCAAACTTGTTTATGATTCTGACACCCTTTTTCCCCCATAACCTGAGGATTTCTATCTCCATCTTGTATATTGGACCCAATAATGCCATCCTGTGATATATTGTAGAGGGTATCGACATAGCCCCAATCTCTCGCTATACACATTTGCGCCGTAACATCAGCAATCTGAACAATCATGGAAATATGTCTGTCGACACCTCGCTTATGCCCCAACATAATATCCCTAGTATTCATTTGCAAATTGCATTTTAGTAGCTGGGAGAGAAAGCAAGCAATGCTGTCTCAAATGAAGTAAGATGTGGACAGCTGGCAAAGTGAACGATATCTGCATCAGGTACATCAAGGGCAGCTTTTCCTACATGCATTCCCCCCCAATTCACCTTTCCATTTGAATGTATTCTCCGGGTATATCATAACATGCATAGGGTTTTAAATTGTTAGTGTTTCAAGCTCACCGAGGTATCAGACTCCTGACTTCCACTCCTATTTTAAGACTCTATTTGCTAGCAAATTGGCAAAGAACGTCCACTTCATGCTCGGTAAATATAAGATAGAGTTCATGAATAGTTAATTTACAATCTCATTATATAAATATGAAAGAAGCTTGGAGTATTTGTAAATGATTTCACAAGGAACATTATATTTGAAATAATCACGTCTGGAGATACTTAAAGAAAGTCTTGCATTGCAGGTCAAATGCAGTTTGCAGATCAGAAAAAGAGTGAAATCCTTGAACATTAAATAATTGATCAGTCATTCTAAGACCTCTGGCAGACCATGACTTGGCAACTGGGTCATGAAAAATTGTTGGTAAAGATAGATTATCCCAAAGAGATATATAATAAGGCAACGGTGGGATCTTTATAAACGAAGCAGATAGGAGTCCAGATTCTACAAACATCCGCAACCAGCTTGAAGCCCACCCACAAAGTTGTTAGTATCAGTTTGTCCTGCCAATTGGAGCTTCCAGTCCTTGCCTATAAGGATCTGATAGGGGAGAGAATTACAACCAGGCTGACAGTCAACCAGAAGATATCTTAGGTGAGATCCAAAAGCAGCACCAAAGTAATTAAAATCGAGTAATGCCCAGCCACCTTTGAAAGGGTGAAGTTTCAATAGATTAATAGCCTTTCTAGCCCTTTTATATCTCCACTTCAAGCTAGTTATCCACCACCCCTTCCAAATGCCACAAAAGGGCTGAGGGACCCGTAAGGGAAAAGAACAAAATAGATTTAGAAATTTGGGCAAAGTATTCATTTTCACGATATTACGCTGGCCAATGATACTCATTGCAGCTTACTTCAAACCAGCATCTTAGCTACGGTTAACTGATTAGGTAATCATGATACCTAAATAAGTAGCAAGTGAGGCCACAATCATTTCTCTTGTGAGCATTATGAAATTAACAATTATTTGAGTTTTATGTATATTAAGGGGATACCTCGAGAAAGCCCAAACCTCTTTGCTTCTGCAGAAATTAGACTAAAAGCATGAAAGGGCTCAGACAAATAAATGACCACATCATCTGCATTCGCATTTATTTTAATATCCTGGCCTTATGTCTAGACTGGTACAATACCAGCATTCTGAACTATATGCCTTAAATTGGGCTCCTGATAAAGAATGAATATAAGCAGAGATAATGGACACCCCTGTCTGGCACCATAGGTGATCTTCAATAGAGAAGAGAAGGACCCAGCTAAGATTATACAAGCCATTTGGCTCTGATATAAGTTCTGGATCTGTTTTAAAAACCAGTTCCTAATGCTCATAGCCTGCAGAGTTAGCCACATACATGACCACAAGACCCTATCAAATGCCTTTTTTTATCAAGCAAGATCATACTAGCACGTATCCCAAGAATATTTGAAGCTTTGAATAACACAATAGCAGCATTGATATGGCCGGTAGTATCTTTACCCGGAATAAAGCCATAGTCACAAACATTCCAAACAGTTTTTCACAAAACATTTGCACATAGAATGCTGATGCTAGAAAATGTTGCAATAAATGTGGCAACTGGACACGAAAAACATCTGAATATTTTCAAGTAATTTTGGTGGAGGGAGTTTTCCGCATGCCAAAAAGCAAAACAATTTTTTTTAAAGTTTGTTGTCATATCATTTGCTCCTCTGTAGGTGGTGGTGCACAAGCTGTTGCAAGTACATTTAACTCCTTATTTGAAAGGTAATTTTGCCACTCAAGTACACGGACATTCACATAACCCACTCCCACAGGTCCTCCTTCGCATAACAGGCTTACCATACATCTGTGTGTGCCACATGAATACCCTACTGCTCCCGCCACAATGAGGCATGTTAAAACTTGTGACATGGTACAACAAAAGCACTTTCTCAAACATGATGACAACTTGTGATATGCATTTCATTTTCCTCCATACACCGTTCTGTATTTATGAAACAGCTGCTTTGAACTTTCCATGTTGCCATTGCACGCCTTCCAAGGTTGAAGTTAAAAGAAATTATATATTCAGCTGCTGGCCGTCATATCCAGCTTAACATTTGGACCATCCGAGTCCCTCTATACAATCTGTCACAGTAGACATGGTAAGAATTAGTCTAAAAAATGACACATCTTCACTCCCTCTTCTATTGTGGACTGATAAGTTGTCATTTCGGATTAGTACACAAGCAAATTCGTATTCCCTCTCTTGGACTATGCTGGGACTTCTCCTTTTCCTACCATAAAATCTGACTCTCACCCTAAGTTTCAAAGAACTTTCTTTCATATGCCACAAGGATAGATCAAAAAACTCTGTCAAGAGACCCTAATCATGACCTTTCACCCCTCTATAAAATATTAAGAGATTAATCCATGACAATGTACCTCATTCTTTGCCTTCAATACCTCAGCTTTCACACAAAAGGAAAAATTGCAAAGTGTTTTTGGGCGCCACAGATCTTTTCTTCAGGACTTTCCTTTTCTTCATTGTATCATGAATCACAAAGGTTTGTCAAGCAATCTCGTTTGAGATATTCAGCACCCAAGCTGTCAAATGCTTCAGCCAAAGGACCCCAGTCCTCAACATGCTTCAACATGTGAGGATGTACCACTAAATTCTGCTAACGTCTCAATGTTGTGCGGATGAGCTGTTATCACACAGTAATGTGGCGGTATTGCTTCTGCCAAGTGTTGGAGAGAGGGAATCTACACCTTCTCTCTGTAGTTCAATTACCCTGATCTGAAAACGAGGGAAGACGAGATCAGTCACATACCTTGCGTGCTGAACTCATTCTGTCATGCAGTAAACATGAGGATAAAGTCTCTGTCCTTTGACAATTAGGATGCTTTCAGATCTGTTCTTCTCGAACTTACAGCAGGCTATTTTCTAGCTGTAAACTGTTCTGGTGCAGTTAATTGAGCTGATGCAACCTGAAAGCGCCTGGGAAAAAAGTGCACATTTTAACCAAGTGTTATGCCTTTTATATTAATATTCCAATTGATACCTAATTTTGCTTTCTTCTCGGGCTATGTAGGCCTGCCCATAGCTGCCCCCGCTTGCAGACATAGCACTCCATAGATAGTGAATTATGTGCATCAGGTGCAACTTTGTAAAACATTACGGTTGTAATTAAAAATAATTTTTAAAAAATACACATAAGAAAAACATACAAGTTGCATGCCTAAGCATGGGTGCATTCTTGTGCAGAAACATGCATTTATATGCATACACATACTTGTGTACGCACAGATGCCTATTTGCACGCATACACACAAATAAACCCATCAAGACCACTGGGTAAGTCAAAATGTGCCGGTTTCTCCGTGGTGAAAGAAGATTAAAAACTTGGAAACCCAACACGGAGGAGGCCGTTGTGGATAAAGAGCGATCACCCTTTAGTCCAGGGCACAGGCCCCATCCATAGCAGTGACTGTTTTCTTCTGGAAATGAACAAACACATAAATAACTACAGGCACACCCGCATCTTGCAAACTGATGTTGAAAGTTTCTTTATAATGTGTGATCAGAGTGATGCTCATTGGTTCAAGAGGTTCTTTCGCACTTGTACTATTTACATGGAAGACATGTTGGCAAAACTCCTCTAAGGACAGGAAGAGAACAGGGCAGATGCAGTCTAGTGCAAGTTCCCTTTAGGCTATGGCATGCAGGAGCAGCTTACCTTGTGGGCAGGCAAGGCAATAGACAGGCCAAGGCCTGCTGTCTACTGGGGCTTACATGGCTGGGACATCACGGACCATTGGAATTCAGAGCCTGGCTGGGAATGGCGGCTATGGCCCTCCTACATCCATGGTCAACAGCCCTGCCAATGGTGCGTGAAGGATCTTACCTTTGTCATCCCCTACTTGTACAGACAGGCAGGTTACCATGTTGCACTTAGATCAACTCAGACCATGCAGTAGAAGGATAAACCTTTGAAAATGTTGAGGCCACGCCCCCTAGCAGAACGCATTTATAGCGCGCTGAGTCGCGAGTGCGCTGGTATCTGTATTCCTCCTGAGGCACAGCCGGGAGAGTGTTCTTTGTGTTCATGCTTATGTTTTAAATTGCTGAAATTGTACTTTTTTAACTGCACGCTCCCCCTGTTTCCTGCACACGATTACTGTGTGAAGGCACCTGTCCCTGGCGAAAACGAGCGCTGGGAAGGCTACAGTTTAGATCTTGTGGATAGCCCACTTCCCCCCGCCCGGAGCAGGACACGCCCACTCCGAGGCCACGCCCCCTAGCAGAACGCATTTATAGCGCGCTGAGTCGCGAGTGCGCTGGTATCTGTATTCCTCCTGAGGCACAGCCGGGAGAGTGTTCTTTGTGTTCATGCTTGTGTTTTAAATTGCTGAAATTGTACTTTTTTAACTGCACGCTCCCCCTGTTTCCTGCACACGATTACTGTGTGAAGGCACCTGTCCCTGGCGAAAACGAGCGCTGGGAAGGCTACAGTTTAGATCTTGTGGATAGCCCACTTCCCCCCGCCCGGAGCAGGACACGCCCACTCCGAGGCCACGCCCCCTAGCAGAACGCATTTATAGCGCGCTGAGTCGCGAGTGCGCTGGTATCTGTATTCCTCCTGAGGCACAGCCGGGAGAGTGTTCTTTGTGTTCATGCTTGTGTTTTAAATTGCTGAAATTGTACTTTTTTAACTGCACGCTCCCCCTGTTTCCTGCACACGATTACTGTGTGAAGGCACCTGTCCCTGGCGAAAACGAGCGCTGGGAAGGCTACAGTTTAGATCTTGTGGATAGCCCACTTCCCCCGCCCGGAGCAGGACACGCCCACTCCGAGGCCACGCCCCCTAGCAGAACGCATTTATAGCGCGCTGAGTAGCGAGTGCGCTGGTATCTGTATTCCTCCTGAGGCACAGCCGGGAGAGTGTTCTTTGTGTTCATGCTTGTGTTTTAAATTGCTGAAATTGTACTTTTTTAACTGCACGCTCCCCCTGTTTCCTGCACACGATTACTGTGTGAAGGCACCTGTCCCTGGCGAAAACGAGCGCTGGGAAGGCTACAGTTTAGATCTTGTGGATAGCCCACTTCCCCCAGCCCGGAGCAGGACACGCCCACTCCGAGGCCACGCCCCTTAGTATTCTCAGCCCATAAGAATGTGCATGTACAGGAAGCGCAGCGGGCGCGACGATTGCGCGCCGAAGGCGCGCATAAGGCAAGCTCGTCTGCGCTCGTCCGCGCCGAGACCGGGCCGCGGGCCACTCCCCTTACCCCACAGTTGCCAGCTTATATACACTACTCGCCAACCAGCCTATATAAATTCAGGCCTCCGGTTAACTCATGCCCTAGACACTCCTTCCAAGCCATGAACCTTCCTCTAATTTGTCCTATCTGCTCCGCGCCTCTCAAACCTAACCCTAACCCGAACTTTACTGCCGCACAGGAATTTAAAATGCTCCTGCTAAATTGCCGCTCGCTGCCCAAGCACAGCACAGAAATGGCCATATTGATAGAAGAGCACACTCCGGACCTTATGTTCCTCACGGAAACTTGGCTTACTACTGATTCCAACCCAGCGATAGTCGAGTCCCTCCCCACCGGCTATCAAATATTACGGCAAGACCGGCCTAAAGGGAGAGGAGGTGGCCTTGCGATTATTCACAAGGACCAATACCTGTGTCGTTCCTCTCCGGAGACCATCTCGGACTGCGAAAGCATGGGCTTCAACATCAACCTCTCGCCCAACATTTGCCTCTCAGGCACTCTTATTTACCGCCCGCCCGGTCCCCCGAATCAGTTTCTTCTATCCGTGCCATCGAATGTGGCCAGTAGAGTCAGCACCTCTTCGAACTATACTGTGCTGGGTGACCTGAATCTACACTTTGATTCTCCCTCAGACCATTCAGCTGCTATCTTATCAGACGACCTAGCAGCTCTACAACTCACTCAACGCGTCCCTTCTCCCACCCATGAAAAAGGTCATTTATTAGACCCAATTTTCTCAAACTGTTCAGAGATTACAGTGGACCCAGGCATCACTCTTCCATGGACGGATCATTTTCTAATCCCCTTCAAATGGACCACACCTAAAGTCGTCCCTCCGGCTCCTACCACCAAACTCAGGCGGGCCTGGACGCGCCTCGAGGTTGATAAATGGTGCACAAAAATGGCTAGCTCACAACCAGAAATTCAGGATGACCCCGCCCTAGCAAACCAGGCATACACCAACTGGATCTCCCAAAACCTTGACTCTCTTCTCCCAATGAGCAAGACTGTTCTGAAGCGGCCTCAAAAAACCGCCCCATGGTACACCCAGTCCCTCAGAGAAAAAAAGCGTCTCTGTAGAAGGGCCGAAAGACGCTGGCGCTTAGACAAATCAGCGGTTAACAAAACCCGGTATCGTGAAACTATCAACGAGTATAAAGCCCAAATAAAAGCAGCCCAGTCGACTTATTTTGCCGAGAAAATCCTGAATGCTAGATCCAAACCCAAAGAGATCTTTCAGATTATTAAAAAACTAACGAATCCCTCCCCAGCGGTGCATGTCGAGAAATCTGTCTCTCAGTGTGATGACATCGCCGAATTCTTCCACCAGAAAATAAACAAAATCTATTCAGCCCTTTCCCCTTCAAACATTGACCTGTCCACTCAACCTAATAACCCCTCTAGTCTGCCGCACTCCCTTCCCCCTTATAGTTTAACTCATTTTCCCCCACTAGACCTCGCCACTTTAGAATCACTGGCCCTCAGTATTAAATCAGGCTCCCCATCTGATCCTGCCCCTCCTGACATCTTAATGGCAGCATCTCACATTATCCTGCCCGTCATCAGAGAGGTACTAAACTCTTCCATCTCTTCGGGCACTGTTCCATCGGCATGGAAGCAGGCCATGGTCAGGTCTCTGATCAAGAAACCCAATCTGGACCCGTCTGATCTGGCGAACTATCGCCCCATCTCTCTGCTCCCTTGGCTGAGCAAGGTTCTGGAGAAACATGTGAACCAACAGCTGGTATCCTATTTAGAGGACTACCAAATACTTGATCCCACTCAGACGGGTTTCAGACCACAGCACGGGACAGAGACCGCCCTCCTCATGGTCGTAGAGGAAGCGAGAAAAATCTTGGATCAGGGAGGATCAGTGGCAGTGATCCTCCTTGATCTAAGCGCGGCCTTCGACACAGTGTGCCATGACACCTTATTAAGTCGCCTGTCTAGTGTGGGGATTAAGAGTGGAGCCTGGGCATGGTTTGAGTCCTTTCTGAGGAACAGGTCTTTCAGGGTTTTTGACGGCGACTCAGTCTCCTCCAGTAGACCGCTAAACTGTGGAGTTCCTCAGGGCTCGTCTCTGAGCCCTGCTCTGTTCAACCTATACATGAGGCCACTGGCCAATGTCGTCCGCCCTTTTGGAGTTAAAATCATCTCATATGCGGACGATACACAGCTGGTGGTCTCACTGGCGCAGGAGCCATCTCGTACTGCGCCAGGCGGGCTCAGAGAATGCCTGGAGGAAGTGAGGAGCTGGATGACGTCATCATCCCTGAAATTGAACGGAGGAAAAACTGAGCTAATGCTCCTAGGACCCTCAGAACCGGCACTGCCCCCTTCCCTGTGGCCCCCAAGCCTAGGACCGCCGCCAACCCCAAAAAATTCCATCAAAAGCCTTGGGGTATGGATGGATAGCTCACTTTCCTTCAACACCCAAGCCACCAAACTCTCAGCCACATGCTTTTCCATTCTAAGAGTGCTAAATAAGATCTTCCCTATCCTCCCCCTGGAAGCCAAACAGGCGGCCATTCAGGGACTCATCCACTCCCGGCTTGATTTTAATAACGCACTCTACCTAGGTGCACCGGAATATACCCTGCGAAGGCTGCAAACTGCTCAAAACAGCGCAGCCCGCCTTCTACTTAACATCCCACACAGACACTCAGTTAGGACCGGGTTAATAAGCCTTCATTGGTTACCGGTCCGGCAAAGGGTTCTGTTCAAGGCGCTGTGTATAGCCCATCAAGCCTTTTGGGACAAGGGTCCTATCATCACCCGTAACTTGATCACTCATTACATCCCAAATCGGAATCTCCGTTCTAGTCGGACCCTCTTGGCAGTGGTTCCAAGAATAAAGAGATCCAGAACTGGCGGAAGGACGTTTACGTACAACGCAGCTAAGGCCTGGAATGCTCTACCTTTCCATCTTAGAGCCACCCAGAGCCTTACTATGTTCCGAAAACAACTGAAGACCCATCTCTTCACAGCTGCCTGCTAATCCGCTATCTCTTTCTCCCCCTCCTGTGCCCTGTAGGTTCACGTTTCCCTAGCGCTTGGACGCCCTCGGGCATCAACTGCGCTCTACAAATCCCCAAGTTTACAAGTTTACAAGTTATGGACAGCATGAACCTGCACGTGGATCCTCTACAGGCTAGTTCAACAGACACCTGTGTAGAATCCGCTTCATGAGGTGCTTGTTCCAGGTACAGCCCTGTATATACAGTAACACTGATAGCATGTCTTCTTCTAACCATTGTTGTGGGCAAGGCAAAAATGAGGCTGTCAGGACACTTTAGGGCAGAGTAGACCTGCTGGCCACAGTCTCCAAGTCTCAAACTCCTGCACACTCCATACCTCCTTCTTGTCAAGTTTGCTCTGTGTTTTTTCATGCTGCATGCTAATACATTGCAAGGTCTCTATGCTGTTTCCTGTCCAAAGGTTGTGCATGCAGTTAGAGGAGTTTTTATTATTTGGCCTTATTTAAAGGGGGGCTTCTGTGTAACCGTTTTTTCTTTTATTTGAAATACCCCCTCTGCCTCTCTGGGGCTCATTGTTCGGGTTTTAAGATCTGGTGAGGTTGACATACACTGTGTTTGCGCTTGAGTTCATGCTGCTGCCTTTCCATTGTTGTTCTTCAATGTGATGCAGTGGGTCACTTAACAAAGATGGACCAATCTCTGTTGTCAGGGATGTGGTAATGCAGGGGTGCAGGTTGATATTTACTTTTAAAACCACAGTTTCAAGGTGTGCCTTAGGTGGAGCAGCACCAGCACTAACACACTTTCTAAGTGCGTTTCAAATCTCCCAGGTGTATGTAGAATGAGCACATAACCCAGGTCTGGTTATTACCTGTATTAGTAAAAAAACATTTACATTCGAGTGTTCTTGCTGTTAAACTTGGGATGTTAATGCGGTAAATGCTCAGGGAGTACAATACAAATACAATTTCCCTTTGGTTAAACATTGCATTTTATTCAGAGCTTTTTTTCTTCTTTTTTTCAATTAGAACAATCCTTCCTATGTGAAACCAAGAGTTGCTGTGCACAATTTTGGAGTGAAACATTACGCTGGGGAGGTAATTTACTTTTCTGCGGCAGCTCAAATTCGTCCATACATTCTTCTAATACCAGTTTACTTTGGCTCGCGGACAGCCGTCTCACAAAGGGGACTGAAACACCTTCTGTGATGTTGCCAGCTTCTCAATTGTGGCTTTGTAAGAAGTCTTTAATCTCCTTTTAGGTCCTGTATGATGCAAGAGGTATCTTGGAGAAAAACAGGGACACGTTCAGAGATGATCTGCTTAATCTCTTACGTGAAAGCAGGTATGCATTCATTCTTACTTTTGGAAGGAGCCTATTTGTTGAAGTAGACTAAAAAATGAAATTAAATTGCAATAGGGGAAGTTTGAATAAAAGCTGGTAGCTTGTACTTGCCTAATGTATTCTTACCTGAGGTGGGAGATCCAATCCTTCCATGGAAAACGTTGGAAAAGTGTATGGTTGTCATCTGATAGCAACTGGTGGACAAAAATATCTCTTTTTCATATCTATGAGCTAACTAGAGGGCGGGAGAGAAACAAAGGATGTGTATTCCATCAATAAATATGCTTGAAGGACCTTTTGGGTCAAGGGTAAATGCATTAGAATGGCAAGAGTTTTATGGCAGGTTACAGAAAAAAAAGAAATTGGTAAAAGATATGTAGCAGTGATGGTAAATTTGATTTTAACTTGTGGTTTTGTGGCACTCACAGATTCACAGAAATTCAATATGTGACGTGTACAAATAATCAAAAGGTGCAAATTAACTTGTTTGCAAAGGATCCGAATCTAAGAACATGGTGACAGTAGTAGAAGGTGTTGTGCCCATTCACGATGAAAAGATGAGAAATGGAAGAAAGATGGCGATTATAGTGAGATGGTGGGTATGGTTGTTGGTGAAAATAGATCAGAGTGTGCCTGTGGATGTTAATAAGGAAACAAAAATGGAAAAGGTCATAGGAATCACGAGGAAAAGAAGTAGCTGAATGATTGAGGAAAATAAAAATGTTTCAGATATGGCAAATCCATGCCATGTGTCAATAAGCAGTCTGTGTTTAATGTCGTAAATGTGCAAGGGAAGGCGTTGTGCTCGAGTGTGTAGGGAAGTGAAAATATAGAATGTGTCGGATGTAAAGGAAATAATAGGAAATACAGTTGCACTGGTGAAGAATATTTGTTGAAAATTCCCTGCTTGAAGTTATCTCTCAAGAGAGCAACGTTGTGGTTTTTGTGGACTCAGCCTCTCTGTATAGTGTACTAGGAGAGCATATGTTAAAGAGGTTTTTTCAAATAGATCGGTAGAACTGGAAATAGCAGATATCAACCCAGGTGTGTTTGCTAAATCACTGAATATGGATTTGTTTACCATGGCAAAGTAGGAAATAGAAAGCAAGATCTAAAGTTGGTAAGTGTATGGTGCAGGGTGTTTTGTCAGTGTAGCCTGGAAATCAAGCAAGAACCCAGTTTTTGTGCACCTGTGATTCTGGTGTCATCTTTATTAGGAGAGGATATTGTGGTGATGTTTCACATGGTGTTTGAGGACAGATTAGGGTACTTGCATGGGGTTTGAGCATAAAAGTTTAAAGGAGGGAAAGATTGTGGTAATTTACAACATGTCACATGGTCCTTATAGTACTGGAACAATTCAGAGTCGTTTTAGGAAGAGTAGTGGTTTTAGGAATAAGAATTTGTGTTGACAATAACAGTATCTGTGTAGCTCATCAACCCCATCCCAAACATTTCAATCAATACAGTCAGAAGCACTGGCAGTATTGAAAAAGGAAAGTGTATTTCGTGTCCTAGACATAGATTCTGTATACTATCAAGTGGGTCTACATGACTTTTTGAGGCAGCTAGCCTTGTCTGTAACAGCATAGGGGCTTAAAGATTTAAAAGGATTCACATTTGACTTGTGCTGGTTGTGGCCACTTTCCAGAATGCAATGAGGAGGATAATCGATCAAGGTGAATTTAGTAAAAGCAATATTAAATATCCTTGTTTCCACAAAACAAAGGAATATTGAATCTAGGATTGCCAAAAGCAAGTTTCTAAGTTTATAAAAACACTGCTAAAATAGCTTATCCACTCAAGGAAATGATGATGACAGGTTGCAATTGTCAGTGGACAAATGACTGTCAGATGGCAGTTGACAATATGAAGAAAGGAGTGTGTGAAGCCCTATCGCTCATAAGGTTTTATGTGAATAGGAAGCTAATCTATTTTGATACCAGCAACAAATGGCTATGAGGAGTGTTTTCCTAAGCTATGAATGGGAAATACTAAATAGTGATATTTGAGCGGAGGGCTTTGAACGTGGTAGAAAGCAAATGCTCAGTTGTTGAATAGGAAGCGCGCACTTGTTATTGTGGAGTGTAATGTTTCAGATTTTATTTGTGGCATTTGCTTTTAGCGATAAAAGCTGATCATAAGCTGGTATTGCCAGGTAGATGTATGGGTCTATTGTTATTACTTGCCATGGACAATGAAAGAGGCAGCGTACTGTCCTTCAAGATGACTTGTATAGGGGTTAGAAAATCAAGAATTTGTAGGACTGGGTGAAGAGCATAAAATGTGTGCTTTTAGTTAAGGCACAATGGGATGTAACACATAGACTGGATGAGTTTCTGCTAAGAATCAAAGACAAGATTGCAGGAAGGTATTCATGAAACTGCAATGGAACAGAAGAGGAAAGACGTTTTTGGAATGTCAGGGAGGATTTAAGTTTGTGTGAAAGCAAAATATACTACAGAGGTAAAACTGAGCTTGCAATTAACCTTAGAAAAAGATCCTAGACTTGGCTCATGAAGGTAACTCAGAATAACTGGTGACCAGTGCAAGGGTGAGGGATGCTTAATGGTGGCTTTAGGAAAGTGCCTTTTTTGACATGGTCACCCCCACTTTTTGCCTGGTATTTGTTGTGATTTCGACTGGAAGTGCACTGGGTTCCTGTTAACCAGATACCCAGTGCCAGATCTCTTTGCCAAAGCTGTACAACTGTTTCCCCAATTGGAATATCTTTAGCATTGCGTGTTAGTCCCTAATAATGGTACCCCTGGTCCTTAGGGAAAGCAGCCTAAAGAGGGTCCTTAGGGGCTAAAGGACCCCTCACCAAACACATGCCGCCTGCCACTGTAAGCTGCGTGTCTTGGTGCAGACCAAAGTGATAACACGACATGGCAGATATCTCTGTGTGCCATGCCTTCAGACACTGCATGCAGTATAGGCAAGTCACCCCTACAGTAGGCCTTAATCCTTAAGGCAGGGTGCACTGTAATATATGTGTGGACATATCTGCATGATCTCTATATTTCTAGCAACGCAAGTTGACGCTTTGCTTCACCTTGCGTGAAGCAAAAGCAATGCAAGCCCATAGTAAATCAGGTCCTAGGAACCGTTCAGCAGTTTAACAGTAGCAATAACAACAAGCATTGGAAAAAGCAATAGGTTGGTTATTGACTGCCAACCTTCTGACTTTGTTATTGTTTGTTTTTCAATGGTTTTTGTAAACCTTTTTTATTGGGGAGATGTTGGCCAATTAGTTAGTCAGTGGCTTAAGTGGGCAGAGCCAGTGCTCCATGCTTCATTCTGTACTGGGAGGAAAATACGAATGACACAAACAGACCAGAGGATGAAGAAGGCTTGCTAAAAGCCTCTATTCGTACGCATATTGAATAGATAATTTTAGTAAAATCAAACTTTATTGGCTAATGCCAGACCTAATAAAAAGACAACTGCTGTAGTTTTTCCATTGTCATTAAAAGGTGTCAAGTCTAGAACTCTCCTGGGTTCTTAGGGGTGCTCCTTGGTATCCTGGTTACATCAGAAGGACGTGGATTCTCAGATGTTTTCTTTCAAAACATGTTGTTTAATTTCCTAATAAAGTCCAATGCCTTGCTTGTAGGGATTATATATCTTTACACTCACAGCATGCATTGCTGTGAATCAAGTGATGTATTGTTTTGCATTGTAATTGCATTTATATAGCGCTTACTACCCCAGACGAGGCGTTGTAGCACTTTTTCGGCGAGTAGCATGCTACCCCAGGAACCCATAAAGGATTAGTGGTGAATTAGTATAATGAAATATGAAAGTAATTTGGGAGGTGCACATGTTAGTCTGTTATTTGGATTGAAAGGATAGTGGAGGATAGAAGAGGGAAGGATTTAGACATTTTTGTTGTTTGTTTTGGAGGTCATAGCAGTAGGATGAGGCTTGGGATGAATAAAAGGGATGTGGAGGGGGAAGAGTCAGAGGGAAGGGTTTAGAAAGGCTTGTTTTAGGGGATCGGAATAGTAGAAGAGGTATGAGATGATGCGAGGAGGGCTAAAGTAGTGAAGAGCCTAGAAGGGGTTATTTTGGGGATCATAGTAGTGGTATGGGGTTTGGCATGAATGAGAGAGCAGAGGTAGAGGATATATCGTTAGAGGTATAGGGTGAGAAATAGTTTAGTGCTTTGGAAAGAGTGAAAGAAAGGGGTTTGAGATGAGTCAGTTGAGGTAGAGGATAAATTGAGAGAGGTATAGGGGGAGAAGACAGCTGGTGAGAAGACAGCTGGAAGTAACATAAATACACTATTATTAGAAGACACAAAGTTTAACATATAAACAGCGCAACTATGCTAATTGAGGACGAGGAGGAAATTGCTTAGGAAACCAGCCCGATTTTATACATAACTCCACTCAAATCACAAACTAGAACGCGCTTGTCAAAGAGGCCGCAAAATGTGACTAAGGGCCGGCCATGTTAGGCGTGGATCAACCCAGGAGTTTGTGTCATGCGCAAGGCATGAAATGTGAATAACAGAAATCTGTGTGCTACATAATATGATTCAACAATGACAGATGGCAGCATATTAGAGTGTGGATAAACCTATCAATTTCCCCATTGGGTCGTGTATAATCAACAGGCATATGTTAATGCCGGTTCTTACAGCTTTGACTACAGTTTGGAAGTCTTTAACGCTCAGTTTATACTGTACTTATGCTGTACCTGTTTCTTCGCTCTCTGGCTTTCTTTCATCAGGAGCTTCTAAAGGCTAGCTTTATCACAGAAGCAGAAAACATAGTTTCATTGGATATTGTGGATAAACTGTCTTTTTGAAATGTTTGATGGAATTTTCCTGAGCCTAGAGTTCCGATTCTATTTTTATTGCACACAGATACGCACATAGCTAGTAGTCCATTCTCAAGTCCTATTTGTAGTGTCCTACTACAAATAATACACAGACGCGGTGGTATCTATTCAACCCCTTTATTATCTGCGTCTACTCAGTTCCCCGTCCCTACTCTAACTGCCCTTTCCTGTCCTGTCCCCACCTCTTCCCCTCTGCCCACCTAGCTCCGCCCACCCCAGCTACTGGACTGCTAACTTCTTTACATCTCCCCCTTTCTTAATAAAGTAACAAATGAAATAGAGATTAGTCCATCTCTGCAATCAGCCTCTTGGGAGGCCGCACGTGACGGCGGGGTCTCGCTGGTGTGGACACGACACCTTCAGGTGAGGGTTCTTTTACAGGTGAAAGTCCGGTGTCAGGTGCGACAGACTCAGGGCTGTCCCGGCTTTCAGGTGTGGGGACCACAGGTGTACCTTCATGGGCTTCAGGAGAGCACTTCTTGAAATGAGAAGCGTTGCGGGTGACTCTCCGTGTCTCTGATTCTGCTGTCACCATGGTGCCCTTTTGTTGGGTAATTGTTAGGGGCTCATCCTTGAAACGACAATCAGTCTTTTGGCGTTGTTCCTGTCTGACAACGACTCTGTCGCCTTCCTTCAGGGAGGGAGACCGGGCTCTTCGCTTGTGGTCCGCATACTCTTTCATTTTGTCTTTGCGGTGCCGATCCGTTATGGCCATTTCTCTGTGTTGTTAATCCGACGGAGGCTTTCTCAGTGCTCCGTCCCACGTGGGGATCCGATTCCTCTTGTCCTCCCGAGCATGAGAGTCGCAGGGCATTGGCCCGTTGTGGAGTGGGGAGTGGTCCTGTAGGCACTAAGGACTTCGTTCAGTGCTGACTGAAGATCTTTCTTCTCGGCCGTGGCTTGCTGGAATGTTCTCTTAATGGTGGACATGAATCTTTCCACAGTGCCGTTGGCCTGGGGCCAGAGTGGCGTGACTTTGCGATGTTGAAAGTCCATGTGTTTCGCGAAGTCGCTGAATTCATGACTATTGAATGGGGGCCCGTTGTCCGTCTTGATGACCCTGGGGACACCCCAAGTCGTGAAGACTTCTTCAAGTACCTTGAGGGTGCAGGCGGCACTGGTGGATGATATGAACTGGGCCACTGGGAACCTGGAGTATTCATCCAGGATGACGACTACTTACTTCCCGGATTGCAGGGGGCCATAAAAGTCCATGGCAACTTCTTGCCATACCCCATCAGGCAATGGGGTCATCTGTAGAGGTGCAGGTGGGTTACTGTGGCTGGTCAGTTGACATGGGTGGCAGTCTTTCAACGTGTCTTCAACCATCTGGTCGAGGGCTGGGAACCAGACACGTTCTCTCAGTGCTCTTTTGGTGGAGACGACTCCTCGATGGCTTTCGTGGGCCAAGTCGATTACTCCTTGTCTCAGTGTCGCTGGTATAACTAGTCTGTGATCTCTGAGGAGGAGGTCGTCACCGGTTACAGAGAGTTCGTCGGAGACATGCCGGAAGGCTTGGAGTTCTTTCTTGACAGCAGGGCTTTCCTCTTCCTCCTGCGGGTGGTATCTCCATCTGTTGGTTCGGGTACGCTTTATTACTGCTTGTAGGATGTTGTCTTGATTGGTCGCTTCCCGAATGGCGTGCATGGGGATGGCTGGTGGACGAGCATGATTAGCCACAAAGTGAATGTATTCTTCCGCAATGGAGGGCGCAGTCTCTGATGAGTCTCGGGGGTGGCGGGACATATAGTCAGCTGGATTCTCATCCTTCCCCGGTTTGTGAATGATCGAGAACGTGTACTCTTGCAGCCGCAAGCCCCATCTTTCGATCCTGGGGGGCATCTTGCACCTGGGATTCCCATAGATCGTGACAAGTGCCTGATGGTCGGTTATGAGTGTGAAGTGTTTCCCGTATATGAAGATGTGGAAGTGTTCGCACGCCCACACGACGGCCAGGCTCTCCTTCTCCGGTTGGGAGTATCGTTTCTCAGGGTCTGTTAGGCTCCGACTGGCATAGGCGATGATCCTCCTCTGATCCGACTCATGGTCGTATTGTGCCAGGATGGCCCCTAAGCCCACGGGGCTTGCGTCCACAGTGATTTCCGTTTTCCTCTTGGGATTGAAATAGGAGAGGCACTTGGCTGATTCCACGGCGCGTTTGATGTCCTTGAAGGCACGCTCACACTCCGGGGTCCACACAAATTGCACACCAGCTTTCGTGAGGAGCCTCAGTGGGTGACTTACGGTGGCGTAATCACGAATGTAGCGGGCGCAGTAGCTTGCCATCCCAAGAAAGGAACGCAGGTCGTTGACGTCCGCCGGACTCTTGGTGTTGTTGAGCGTGGCGATCTTGTCCGGGTCTGGTTTCATGCCACTCGCTGAGAAGATGTGTCCGAAGAATTTCAGGGTCGACTGATGAAATTCACATTTGTCCTTGTTGAGGGTTAACCCAGCTTCCATCAGAGCGAGGCAGACACGATCGAGGGCGGTGTCATGCTCCTGCGTGTCCGAACCGTAGACCAAGATATCATCGCTGTAATTAAGGGCGTTAGGGATGTGGTGGATGACGAGACGTATGGCCTCCTGGAAGATCTCGGCGGCTGATGAAGCGCCAAAACTGAGACGTTTGTAGCGGAATAAACCAAGATGGGTGGCAAACGTCGTGATGGGGCGAGAGCTGTCGTCCAGCTCGAGCTGATGGTAACCCTTGTTCAGGTCCAGTTTAGAGAACACGGTTGCCCCGTTGAGCGCCGTGATCATGTCGCTCAGGAGTGGGCCTGGGTGTCTCTCCCTCTCAATAGCTGTGTTCGGCAGACGCATGTCCACACAGAGACGGACTTTGTTTTGGGACCCTTTCTTGGGGACGATAACCACCGGGGACACCCAGGGAGTGGGGCCCGCAGTGCGCTCAATGATGTCGGCGTCCAGAAGTTCCTGCAGTTCACATTCAACCGCGGATTGCAAGTGAAATGGCACTCTTCGCGGGTGTTGAGCCACTGGTTTGATTTGCTCGTTGATATGCAGATGGATTTGACGGCCTTTCAGTTTTCCCAAACCTCGGAAGAGGGAAGGGAATTTTCCAGCGCAGTCCGAAATGTCATGGACGTTGAAGAGGATGTGCACCAACTGAAGACGTTCAGCCGTGGGGAGGCTCAGCAGACAGTCAGCTTCAGGTCCTTTAATTACATGGATAACTGCTGGGATGGAGAGCTTGCCATGCGTGAGGGTGGTGTCAAACTTGCCCAAGCATTGGAGAGGTTTCTTCGCCATCCAGGTATAGACACGGACGGGCGCGAAATGCAAACGTGGTTTGGGGTCCATTCGGTCATGTTCGGCAACTGAGATGTAGTTGAGCGATGCTCCGCTGTCCATCATGAACTTGGCGGCATGGTTGCCCACTTTGATGTTGAGGCGTGGATAACGTTTGAACTGATCATGGTCAGCAAAGTTGACATATTCGGTGGTGTATGATGAATGCCTGGATGAGGACGATCTTGAGTCTCTTGACGGAGAACGACGGTCCCACCTGGAGCGTCGAGAGTCGTGGCTGGAGTGTGAGGACGTGGGAGATCTAGGAGGCTCTTCTTGAACCGCTCTGATGTGATGACGCTTGGCCTCCGATCATGAGGGCCGCTGCGACCCATCCTGTCTGTCACCGTCGTTGCGTTTTTCTTTGTGGTAATCCCCACACATGGCCTCAAAGTGGTTGGACCGTCCACATTTTCTGCACCGTTGGCCCATGGCAGGGCAGGAGTCGATGTGAGGGTAGTCGTATCCACACCTGAAACATCGCCTCGTGCGTTCAGGTCGGCGATCTCTCCTTTCGGATACTTTCCTCCTGTAGTCCGGGCGTCGCCTGGGCGAGTACTTGGAGCGCCGCGATCTGTCTCGCGGGTGACGTCTTCCACGGTCGCGCCGATCCTGTCGTCCCTGCCGTCTTTCAGTGACACCGTTGGCGTGTTCACGGCTGGTACTGGGTCCTGTTTCAATTTCCGCCGCGTTTTCTTCAGCTTGGTCGTACAGTCGGGAGTTCTCTTCGATCTCTGCTAGTTCCTGTGGTTTTCTTAGTAGTCGCCGTCTCAGCGATTCCGAGTGACACCCAGTGATTATTTGAGATTTGATGGCTGCATCCGGCGAGAAGTTGGTAAAGTCACAATGTTGGGACTGTCGCCGCAGTCGATGTATGAAGGAGCTCAGTGGTTCTTCCTTTCCCTGGCGCTGCTGGTGGAATTTGTGTCTCTCATAGTCGACGTTTCTCTTATGCAGAAAACGGTTATTTAGAACGGTTCTTACTTTATCATAGGTGTCACCATCTGTGGCTGGGATCTCTCGTACGATCTTGCTTATTTCACGCCCCCCTAGATTGCGAAGGGCTATGATCTTGTCTTTGTCTGGTTCAATTTTGGACCCTTCAATATAGTCCTCGAAGTCCTCTAGCCATTCTTGCCATTTTAGTCCCATGCTGCTTCCTGTTGTGACTGTTAGTGGTTCAGGTGCTCGTAAGTGCGTGCCACCCTGAACTTCCTTTTGCGCGGGAGGGTTAGACATCTTGACGGTGGGTCTTCTGGTGCTTGTCTTTGATTTTGTTTCACTGACTGGTGTGCGTTTCCCAGGATTGTCCTATTGTGGCTGTCAATGCTTGTTTGCTTCGTTATATTAGCTGGCTTCACCGCCAGTGCTTGTTTTGTGTATCTCTTGCCTTTGCCACTGCTTGTTTGTTTGTCTTTTATCAGTGCTTGTCTCCAGACACTGCTTGCCTGACTCAAAGATGGCCGCTCCCGATTTTCACAGGGGTGTCCTTTTGGCTTGCCTGACTTAAAGATGGCCGCCGCTGTGGAGCCTCGGTTCACACGAGGCTTGGCTCTCTATCTCTCTCTGCCTCATTCACTCGGTTCCAGTCACCGCACTCACCGGGTGAGGGGACTCCTTCCAGGGCACAAAGGCTGTCGCCGCATCCACCACCACAACGAAGGGCACAGGCGCGACCGGGGTGAGCTCCCGACGTCACGTCCTCCGTCTCCTCCAGGACTCACGCTCAGGGTGAGATTTGAATACTTTCTTGGCGCGCAATTGCGCTAGCTGCACTTTTCACTGCGTTTACTCGCAGCGCGCCACGCTCCACAACCACGGAGCTTCAGGAGGTGATGGGGCAATATCGGAGTGGGCTCCCGACCTTCACTCACGTCCTCGTTAGGTCTTCGCGCCCATGGGACTCTCGCATCCAGCGCAACCGGCTCTCTCTCCTCTGGTGTTCCGGCGCTTTCACTCGGCGCTTCGTCTTCTGGCGCTTTCTTCTTTTCTCGGCTCTTCCCGCTTCCAGGGTCTGCCAGGTCGCTCTGGGTGGCCTCACTTGGGGCACCGCGGGTCACGGTCACAGCGGAGCTCTGAACGCTCCACACTGCGGGACGGGGTTCACTCAGGTGGGTTAGCTTCTGTATCCCATCCTCGTCGCCAGCTGTAGTGTCCTACTACAAATAATACACAGACGCGGTGGTATCTATTCAACCCCTTTATTATCTGCGTCTACTCAGTTCCCCGTCCCTACTCTAACTGCCCTTTCCTGTCCTGTCCCCACCTCTTCCCCTCTGCCCACCTAGCTCCGCCCACCCCAGCTACTGGACTGCTAACTTCTTTACATCATTGAATCATTCATTAAACAAATACTTATCCCCTTGTTTGATGTGTTTAACGGGTCAGGTCATATATAGGTCTATGTGCAATGTTAGCAACACGTGTCTTGTTCAGCAAGTCATATAGCCTTTTCATATGTATTAAAAGTTACTGGTGGTGTTCAGATGCCGTGTATGACATATCATAGCTCGAAGGTTAGAATCCCGAAGGCGTCTCCACACTGATGTCTCTTTAAGAGGTAGCTAACCATCTCTACAGCTGACAGAGTTTCTTTATCTAGCAATGAAAATTTGACAACTCCATGTTTCATTTTTAAATTGTTTTGTTTTTCTGAGTTTTCAGGTGTATGTTTTGCTACATCAAGCATCTTGCTCTCGATGTTTGAGTTTTGGACGGCGGGGTATCCTCCCAATATTATTTGCTGTCTTTTCCCAAAATTTCCAGCAACGTTTGGAAATCTGCAGTTACAGGTTTAGGATCTTGCATGAGGGCAGATTTTTTAGTAATTCACGCAGATTATATATGGCATGTCTGGAAATCTGTGACAGTCACAGGTTTTTGGGCATACTCCTGGAAATCGTCAGTGGATTCTGAAGTACATAATATACAATTGTTGAATGTGGAAATGCTTTCCTGTGCGTGCAGTTGCACTTTTATATCTCTTCAAGGAAAACATTTTTCTTCCTGAGAAAACACTTCCACTAGACCACTCTAAGTTTTATTTATTTATTTATTTTTTGAACTTGTATTGCGCAGCTGCTACCCAAAGAGGGTTTCCCGGCGCATCTCAGCCGCTTCTGTATGGATAAAGTGTCTTTATTTATCAAACAGCCAGGTTTTTAGCAACTTGCGAAAACTGGAGTAGATTGGCTCGTTTCTTAGTGCAATGGGGAGAGAATTCCAATAATACGGACCCAGATAAGCGAAGGATTTTCCTCCAGTGCGAGCACGCTTGAATTTGGGGATCATAAAGCAGCCCTGTGTGGCCGATCTGAGGTTCCTGGTCGGGATATAGGCTTCTGCCAGAGTGCAGAGATACTTAGGGGCTGTATTTGCTTTAATTTTGTACATGTAGATGAGTGCTTTAAATTTCACTCGGTTTACAGGTGTTCCATTCCCATTTACGCCCTGGAACAGGGTTTACTCTGCTCTTTGACAGGAGTAAATCTCCAACTGTTCCCTGGGTGAAAGCACTAAACTTTATGAAGATCCAAACGGTACTCATTTGTTGATATTTGCAACCTTTTAGGGCATACCTGCCATATGACGCCCACTCCTAGCCTGCCCCATGGTGTTCATTCACGTACACAAAAATTATTGTGTGAGTAATTCTGTTTAGCAGCGTAAGCCCAACTTTTGGAAAATGCGAAAATGGTTTTGCATATATACAAAAGGCTACTTGTGCGTGTGAGTTAAGTTTACATGCATTAGCAGCTTTTCTGAATCAAGCCCTGTAATTTTTTACTTTGTGGCACATAATTTCACACAAACCCTAAACAAGAGTTTTCATGTTAGATAACTTGTAATCACTAACCTTCCACTTTAAAGAAGGAAAAGAGTAGCATCTTGGCCCATGAGGTGTTCCCTGCTCGAGCATCAATGACAATCTTGTTCGCGCAGACACTTCTTTGTGGTCACCACATCATCTGTTGTTAGGATATGATTATCGAGAGAAGGAAGCGGCGGTTGTTATGGGGGATGTCTGAGGAAAGGACGAATATTTACTTCAGTTATTGAAACCTGGATGTGTTGCATTTGATTGGCATATCTGCCCCGTGCAGCCTGTCTAGAAGGCCAGCGTTCTCTTCATCTAAGTGGGTATCCGCAAAGATTATGGTAAATGCAGCGACTGGGCGACATTAAGCATGTGAACAGAGCAGTTGCAAATGTGAGGAGGTGATAAATGCGAAGCCTGCTCACAATATTGATTTTTGCAAAAGGTCAGCAGGACGGCTCCTTTGTGTGCGGTGTCAGCGACAGGACGTGAGCAAATATGATGGTGGCGGGTTCACCCAGCCATCACGCCATCCCGCCCTCCCGGAGAGATGACATGAGAACCTACAGCAATGACTGCATTAGTTATTCGAATACATAGAGGAGAACTGCTGTCTTGTCAAAGTTGAAGCCAAATTACTGAGCATTGCATTTCATAGTCCTTCCTAAGTGGCCAGCTGCAGCAGCTTTAAGAAAATACTCTCCGTCATGTGACTGTTAAAAGGAATGAAGCGTATTTGTATCACACGGCTCTCTCTGATAGATGATGCACCTTTAGGTGTTTATGCTGTGCTATCTCGCAAAGTCAGGCTTATCTTCTTTAAGCAAGGCTCGAAAAAGCCTATGTGCAAATTAACGAATCAGAAAAAATCCCTCCGGGGCCATTGAGGGAGGATGGATAATACCAAGACAAAATAATATATGAGAACATAATTGGCAGATAAGGAGTTAGTCAGAGATCTCACTGACCAATTTAGGCTTGAACCAAGCATGTTATTTTCCGTTACCTTATTTCTTATGCAGACCTTTAATGGAGCTATGTATGGGATGTTCATCTCTAGATGTAATCGCTTCTTTGAGTACCACAAATGGAGGTGGGGATGTGGTAGTGTAAAGGTTAATTGACCAATAAGGTTTCAGAGTGCTTTTCTGAATGAGTCAACAGGAGAATGACGTGATGCCTTGTGTCATTCTTTTGATAGCTTGGGTGCTTTGGGCTTGGTGCATGAGATGGTTAGCTTGTGGAGGCAGAGTGGCAACACTTCTGGCAGTGAGTATATGTTTTTTGTAGAGATAAGTGGGGGCAATATAAACAAGAAAGGACTGATATTGTTCATTATGTCCCCGGTTCTCACTTCATGGCTGGTCACTTCTCTTATGGACTCGGAGAAGGATACCTAATTCGTACGTCTCGGTTAAAAGTGTTTTTTGCATTTCGAACTGTTTGAGGCCTCTCAGGTTGGTAGTCCAACAGACTAGGCCATAATAAGAAGAGCTCAATTTGGGGTTGATCAGGCCATTGTGCCTCTGTAATGATTTTACTGCTTTCTGTGTGTTAAAGAACGCTTAAGGTTTGCCTAAGCTGCAAGAAGTCATTTATTGACATCACTGGTATAAGCAGTCACGGTGAGTTTATAGAATTTTTCATTTTGAGGGCTTGGTTACAGAAAATTTTAAGAGAGCGCCATATGTGGCCATAATAGCAGGAGTTTCAAGCATGTGTTGAGTTAGACTTCATCCTTCTTCATTCTGGAATGATTCTGTGGGCTGAAATTCACGCTTCAAATGAAGATAGAGACTACAACATGCTAGGTTAACCCCCAAGTACAAACACAATATATACAAAAATATCTGCCAGTGAGAAATGTTATCACGTTTCAAATATCCTCAACAGCAGTAAGACGTAACATGTCTTGTTTCTTTTTTATATATATATATATATATTTTATGAATTTTCCATGGATGATGCAGGGCAGACAAATGCCGAACCACAGTTGCGGACAATATTCACTATGGAGACAGTCAACAAACCAGTTCAATTCGGTACAACTCCTGTCTCGACTTCCCCCACCCACCATGCCAACATCCGACAGAGCTCCTACACAATAATGAAGAAAAGCATACATATAAGTGTGACTGTATAGGCAAACAATGTTCAGAAATAGGTGGGCTCTAAGCCCACTGTAAACTAACAATAGGTCTGTTCACAAGCAAACAGCTTGCGGCATCTGTTAGGTGACAACTGATAAAACCAGGACTGTCAATGGTCTGACTGACTTTTCCATTGAAGTACACGGATGCTGCTACATATAGAAGATGTGCTTTTAGCAGACCATCCAGCCATGCTTTAAGAGCACTGATGGAATGCAACTCTTTAAGTGAGGCCTTACTTTCTCTGAATATAAGCGTAGACTCACTCTTTGGGACAGGCATGTCTCTTTTTCCACTTGGGAGTTCATGTTGAGTATTCAAAGTGCCCCACTTCAGGCACAGATTTTGTGTCCGAATCAGGATTCTGAGTTTTGCAGAATTTTGTGCAAATGTGAAATGTATCCCTCTCACATTTGACAAATAAAAACCAAGGTAAATGTGAATGGAAGAAAATGAACAAAACAAGGCAAGATCTCCGCTATCGAGTCCACTCAATTTAGATTCTGAAGGTTGTCCCACAGCAGAAAAACTCAGATCTTGAGGGAGTATGGTACATGGTGAATACTACACCTGTTGTGTCGGTGTTTTCTGAGTTCAGTATTACTGCATCAAAATCCAAGAAAATAGGAAGCGGTCAGTTGTATAGAAATATTTTATTTGATAATGTTCATACGCTGCAGTACACTATGGTTAGACCTCTTATTCTGCCAGGTCCACACTGAACTACTCCTTAAATTTTAAATGAGGGCAACTATGTGGGTAAGAAAAAAGATTTATAGACAGAGAACAATTTATATAAAAGGAATTGCAAAGTATAGGTCTGAAATTCAGGTTCCTGGATGTGATCACTCACATAGTGGGCTACTGTACAGGCCAGCCCTAAACTGCAGTTTACAAATGCTGTTGCTGAAGCTGCTCAACAAATCATTAGGATTTAAGGGGATTTTTTTCCAAAGAAGTTGGTGTTGGCTCAGCAGAAAGACATGAAGAAGCACTTGATTACTGCAGTTTTGTGCCATCGTAAATATTTCTGCTGATTGTGGTTAGATGGTATCAACTTGATTTTTTTTTATTTTCCACCTGTTTGCAGACTTGATTTCATCTATGACCTGTTTGAGCATGTTTCGAGCCGTAATAGCCAAGACACGCTTAAAGGCGGGAGCAAGCACCGGAAGCTTACAGTCAGCCTCCAGTTTAAGGTTTGTACATGCCCACTATGTTTCACCTTCGATGTGTATGCATTGAATGAACACAGTAAGAAACAGGCATTCAATCTTCAACCAAGCAGTACCATTGGTGAGTTTCTGGTCCTTCCACTAGATGGCCCTCTGGGAGTTAGCGGCATATATGAAAAGCCTGTTAACGATTAATAGGCCAAGTGATTCATTTCAGAAACTGTTCAATTAATGGTATTACTCTTCGGCATAATAAGCAATGGGTTGGTGGAATGAGAGAGTGCTGAATACTTGTTGCTAATTTTGGACTTTTGTGTACATTGGCAGATGAAAAAGGAGTTATTGTTTGCCACAAAACACTAGTAATGACTCACTGAACAAGCGGGGATGCTACAATGTATGCGATCTAAAAAGTGCTCCAAAAAGTAAACATGTTTGCACAAGACCTTCTTTCTAATTCTTGGTCTTTCTTATCTCAGGACTCGCTGCATTCCTTAATGGGCACACTGAGTTCTTCTAATCCGTTCTTTGTCCGCTGCATCAAACCGAATTCACAGAAGGTAAGTTACTTTTTCAGCAGACTGCTGTAGTTTTTTACAATGAAACACAGAGTTACTTCAAGCTGTGCTTTTGGTTCTTTTTGTACAATCCAGGTTCAGCTTTGTTGTGCACCCTGTCCTAAAACCATGTTAGTGGTGTCCTATTTTAGCGGTTACAGTTCACAGACATGAAACTGTAAACTAACGAGGAGTCAAATGTATTTTTAACACAGCTGTGAAAGTTGGTTGCTGCTATGCAAGACTTGGACATGAGGAAAGTGATAAGATCCATGTTACATCTCCAACACGTTAGTCTTCGGCAGTTTTCCAATAACTTTGAGATGCTTTAACATACAAGACTACATTTTTATTTCTGTGTCTTTTATGGGGTGTATTTAAAAAGTAAAAACATATATCCCCCAAAGGGATGAAAAAGCCTATACATAGCAACAGACTAAGCAGCCAACACGTGAGGTTTCAGAGATGTTTACTTACATTTACAATGTGAACTGAGGATGATAAGGCTCTACAAACCCGTAAAAGATCAGAAACAGAGCAGCAAGGTGGGTTGAGCCAAGTGAGGGAAGTAATTCTATGTAGGAGGGTGGGTAAATGAAGGAATTTAGAAAACACTGAGATGCTTAGCTAGGAGTGTCTTTAATGATCTGTCCCCTTTTTAGTTCGAGCCTGGGCAGCGCATGCGCTGCTGCCAGGCATGCAGTATTGGAGTATAGACTTGAAGCCCCGCCCACACTCCGCCCATATTTTTTAATTGGCATCATCCTTCGTAAAAGCTGGCTTCGTTTTTAGGCTTGCTAGTCCCTTCTAGGTACAGCCTTGTCTGCATTTGTTACCTCCCATAACGACCGGACCTTTTACTTGTCTTGTTAACACGGTTTGCTTTATCTTGGCGGTGACCACTATTTTGTTTCATGATTTGCCCCTATTCCACCCACTATGTCACAGCACGCTGCCCGCATTTAGTTTATTGTGCTATAAGCAAATTGTAGTATGTGTCGGGTCGAAAGCTTTAAGGAACTTTAAGCCCTTACAAACTAAGGTAATGCTTTAATACAGTAGGAAAGCATTATAGTTTTAAAAAAAAGGTAAGCATTGCAAATATTTTTATTAATGTGTAGTACAGCCTTTATTGACAGATTCTTTTTGTTGGCACTTGGGTATACTTTGTAATTTATTTTATCACATAAATGCCATGGTATGTATGTGCTTAGCAAATCTGGGTGTTACAGCATACCTTTAAAGAATCATGTGGTAGAGCAATGGTTGAAAGTAATTTCAATGTTCAAACTACAAAGAGGGTCAAGAGGTCAATGTACAAGAAACTAAAAGGGAAGACAAGGGATTAGTAAAATGAAGTATGGTGGCCATTTACATCGTACACAGCACAAGCTGAATTATCCTGCTGCTTAAATGATAGGTATGAATATTGCCCAAATCAATTATACTCATTTTATTGCTTGTTCCTCTCTATCTTATCTCATCTTGCATTTAAAATAATAATAATCCTAACGGGAAACAAGAACATAAATAATCCATGGTAGCATTTAGCAAGTGTTCACAAGTTTACATCTCATTTCCGTCTCTACAAAGATTCAACTTCTGCAGTATAACCGTGTGGTGTGCAGTGCCTGCCTGTTATAAAACATTATGAGTCCGGAAGCAAATATGAGCCCGCCAGAGACAGTTATTCCCACATTCCAGATCATAAGATTTTTCTCAGCTGACACATTTTGATTGCTGCCATGACTTCTATTGATGCAACAATATACATGTCTCTTTGTGGCAACTAAGGGTCTAAATTACAGTTTGGCGGGCAGGAGACTTTGTCCCAAACACAATGGAGTACCGTACCTGCCAAACCGTCAGTCAGCCTGCCTCATTTAGAGACGGATAGACCTTAATTATTGAGTGAGCGGAGCCCCTGTTGGCTCTGTCAGAATTCTTCCTCCGGAGGGATTTTAGATGGTGCAATGCCCCTTTATCTTGTTCATCACAATTAGAAAATACCTGGCAGCGAGGGACAGGATAAAAACAATAATGATACTTCACATCCATAATACCCTGGGTGAAAACTGACAGGGTCTGGGGGTAAATATTTTTTTGCTTTTCTGAAACAAACTCCAGATTTGGGAGTTGGTGTCTGGAAAAAAAAATTCAAAAGTTTGGTGGGCTGCCAGCAAACCAACAGCGGCTGTCTACTAAACTTTTGTACCTTGAAAAGAACTGCTGTGATGGTGGTTGCCTTCAATGCACAGAGATTACTTTTGGGCTGGCAGTCATCTCTAAATCTGGTGGGTGGAGTACCATTGAGATGGTGGAATGAATGTCCACCCTCATCCTGATGGACATTACTCTACCTGCCGGACTCTAAAATATGGCCTAATTCTTTTTGTGCCAAGTGCGAGAAGCCATTTTTTACAGTGATGCTTCCACAAAAGTTACAAACTGAATAACTCAGGTTCTTATTGATATTAAACAAAGTTATATGGCACGTTTAGGTGTGCCCTTCATCTTTCAGCGAACCTGTGCAACATTAATTGCAAATTAGTAGTTAGACAATTTTTCTCCATGTTTTCCAAAAGCCTTTTCAAAAATATAAATATTGACTTTCCCTTAGGAGTGGAGTAAGTTTCTGTTATTTGGGGAATTCTCAAATGTTTCCAGTAAAAGGCCCGACCAGCTGTAAAAGTTGTATATTCTCCAGAGTGATCCAGTACAAAAATAGTGAATTTCTATTCATGCAATTCAAAGGCATTTCTGCTAGCATAAATATACATAGTGCCCATCTACACATGGGGAAATGCAATTGCACTTTGAATTTTATTTTTCTTCGCATGGAAAATATTTTAAACCCTTTCATTACATACACCCCAAACAATTTTAGTGTTGTTCCCATCCCATTTGCATGCCAGAAATTGATAACTTCTGCTGTTGACAGGGCTGATTGCTTCCAGGGTGTAAACAGATCACGTGAATACACACAAACATGTACATTTGTGCATGTTACCAAACTTCCCTGGGTATTCTCACCCTTCAGCATCCATTCCCCATCCCTGGGAATCAATTTAGTCACACAAACATATGCGTTGAGTTATCTTTTTGCATGTTATAAGGGTTTCTGTTGGTGCAGTGCATGACAGTACTGCTGATTTAGCTGTGCTTTGCCCCAATATGACTTTGGAGATGTGTTGTGCTCATAATAGTGAGAGGGTTATGTGTAGCATGTAACCACGTGTTTGTGACATTGGAACGATGATGTGTGGTGGTGCTGTTGGCTATAGCGTATTTTCAGATACCAGAGGAAACCCAGATATTGTATACTGGAGGGGCGTTGGATGCATGTGATGAGGCTTGTCTACACTGTATGATTTGTGGTGAGTATTGGGTTGGGTAGGGAGTGCATCCAGAAATTACTATTTTTCAGTCCAGAGCTGTTGTAAATGCATGTGTGATACTAGGCTTTGCCTCCTGACAGTGCTTAATTTGGGGGGCAAAATAAGTGCAAGGGTCAAACGTCTTTCTCAGAAGCGTGCCACTGCAGTTGCCTAATATTTGAATTGCCAAAAACCAAGGTTGGTTATTCTGGAGTCCATCTCATGCCTCTTTCACCCATCATCATACACTCCCTGCCACTTTGTGTTACTCTTGCAGGTTTTTTTCATCCCAGCTTATTCACTTAGTTACTGTTTTTCCATTTTTATCTCTCTCTTCCTTCTCCCTTTTCTGCCTTTCTCTCTCTTTTCCTGAGTTAAAGTCGAATGATTAAAAACAGGTCCCGGTTCCCAAAAATGAGCGCCGTGGGCTTTTCCTGCAACCACCGGCTCAAATCCGGGCCTGGTGGCTTAGTGGACTATTGCTCCCACTGTAAACGTGTGTGTTCGACCTCATGGTTACAGGTTCAAATCTTGTCTGGTCTGCTCACCCTTTCATCCTTCTGAGGCCGATAAAATGAGTACTATTCAGTTGGGTAATAATAAACATCTGTTATTCAGTGCCAAGATACCCATGGGTGTATGTGCACTATACAAATACACCTGTTATATTATGTCAAATTAAGCCCTGGCTTCCGGTGAAGGACCCCACTCAACTTCACTACGGCCCTAGGTTTCTGTTATCTTTACTAAGCTCTTGAGAATAAATTACTCAAACCTATTGTTATACAGTGTCTCTGATGTCCATGTCCACGTTTATCATAGCTTGCTGTTAGTGGCAGGCCAGATGTTCCTGACCTGTACGTCTCAAGAATAGCGAAGCAATCCTCGAATCAATTATGGATTATGTAACACTTCATACTACATTTCAGCGTGTCCAAGCACTTTATCTGGTGGGTAACAAACTACAATGTGGGATAGTGGTGGTCTATTTGTGGAAACTCTTTGGTATAGTGCATGAATAACGAGAGTGCTACTCGTTTTCTGTTTTGGGCTGCAGTGCTTCATCGGGGGATGGAAGGAAGATGAGTGAGTGTCTGGGCGCACTCAGAATCTACTAGCTAGCTGCTATTAGTTAAATCCCAATTTTTATTTTACTGTGATTTATGGTGACTACCAGCATCTGTTAATCCAGCTCGTGTACTGGTTACAGCAAATGTGATGCAGAGAAATAGATACATACATAATAACCATAGGGTACATCAATTTACCCTATTTGTATAGGTTAATTTGAAGTACCCTGTATAGTATGATATTTCCTTGCCCGGGTAGTGGAGGGTGATTAGGGCAAACCCCAATGATTTTCTATTGTTGGATAGAGCACATAGGACATTCACTTTATAAATCTTGATGGTCTAGAGAGGAAAGAGAAGACATAGATCCATGTGGAAGCAGTGCTTAATTTGTGAAAGAGTGCAAGTGCCCAAAGCTCTGCTCGGTAGCCAGTTGCTGATACAATTAAACATGGGTGCACCAAATACGAAGGCTGGTAGTCGTAAATCTACTACCAAACACCCCTGCCCCTTTTCTCACTCTAGCAGGTTCCTGCTTTCTCCTTTTGTGACGGTTTTGCCATCTTTCCCTTCCTTCGCCTTTCTGATCTGTATGTTTTCCCCTCTTTTGCTCTTGGAAACATCTGATGTGGGAAAGAAGTAAGGGTCCCCAAAAATAAGTACTGCTGCCGCCCACCTTCAACCACCAGTTCAAATTAAGCACTTTGTGGAAGGACTGCATTAGAGTCACCCCTAATACAGGTCATTGTGTGCTTCTTACTTCCCTTGACCATGTTCCTCTGTTGCAGTATCTCTATTTACCAGTGTTTCCTTTCCCCAAATTTCTCAAGGGCTGAGTGAACCTTTCCATTTTAATCCAAGACTCAGGGGCTCAAAGTATCAAACAGTATCTAGGAAATTGGAGAACTATCAGAACCGCACAGGGGTTTGCACTGAAAACAAGAGGACAAAGCCATGGAACTAGAAATGTGGGCAAAGTAATGAGGAATAATCACCACACAAAACAAGGGGAATCTCAGTTTTAATGTCGGTTGGTTCTAGCATATGGTTGCTATTTCATGTGCCCTGGGTGATAGATTCTACAGTGGCCCCCCCGAAGGAGTAGTCCCTTACTTCAGAGAAGTTATTTGTCTTACACCACTAAAACAAATATGATTTATTTTCTAGATGGTGAAGCGGACACTGCAGTTATGCATGCATTGTTTTTTCTTCAGAGTTCTTATTGCATTCACATAGACTGCTTGTTGTGATGTTAATTCATGTCTTTATTCTTTCTTTATCCCTTTCCTGCTGTTCAGCCTGGTTGTGTATGGAATGTGATGACTGCATAGAATGGTGGGTGCATGATCTTAGGCAGTTGGTGTCAGCAGGCTGAGCAGTAAGGAGACTGCTCCTGGTGGGGCATACTTTATGCTTCATTACTATCTTGGCTCTACCTTAAGCTTCTTGTAAGTCAATTACAAATAAAGATATAACTTGGAACCTACAACCTGCCTTCCTGAAGGTTCTTACTTGCAACACTGCTTTGCTGTAGGAGCCTCGCCATCATTTCGGGACTCAAGGCGCACACAAATTCTGACAGATTTCAACCTGTATCCTTCCAGTTGGGAAAATCTAGTAAGGTTTTATAACTCCTCCTTTGTTGGCAGGGTCAGTCTTATTTAATTCTTCTTGAGTCATCTACTTTATTTTCGAGGTCGGCATTGTATTTGAGTCATGTCCACGCCACTTAACAAACAAGACCATTCTACAATTACGTACCTCGCAGTGTGAGCTGTGTTAATCAATCAAGGCCTTGTACGCCAGAACCTGTTCGCACTTTATGCATGTATTAAGGGTAAAACGCAAAAATTGCATCTGAGGACTTCTCATAAGAAGTTAAATCTGACTGTTGCACTATAGTACCTTCAACCTATGTATGATAAAATGGCTACTTGCATGGATTCCACTCTGCTGGAAAACAGTTTGTGGGATTCAAAATAGTGTAAAAATAGGAGTCACCCTTGCATCCGAACCATGAGCCCAGGCCAATGATGCCTATTTTATCAACAGCCATTGCTACATCTTGAATCCCTACCTCTCAGGTTGTCCTTATCCAAGCTGATTATTCAAGTAAATAACCTCTACCTCCTGGTCTGGTTTGTACACTCAAAACTCTGTTTTCTCGAGATGAACCTAACAAAACTTCCCTGCCTTCATTTCTTTAACTTTCTCGCAAATGGTGAGTGTAGCAGCCTTCTTAATATTGGGCAATATTTGTCCAGAAATACTTCTAAAACATTCTAGTTATTTATAACTTTAGGGCTGTTTGGGTATGAAAATCTCCGGACACACGGGTCATTTTCAAGTACACAGCACAGGGGGTATGGTTTTGCTGAGGGGAAGCCTTGAGGCAAAAAAGCAGATGAGAATTACGCTCATATGCATTGGATTAGGGTTAAGAAACTATGGATGTCACTGTCACTTTCATTACACTTATACTGTATGCAGTTTATCCTTTGTGTACTACTTTTATATCCATGAATTGAGCTCTTAAATGCTTCCTTGAAGGTGAATAGGAGGCTATTCTGTTTGCTTTCATGGTAGTGTATTTTAGAGTGGTGTATGTGGGAAGTATTTTGATAGATGTGTGAGGATGAAGATGTGCTTAAATCATATTGGATCAAACGTATGGCTAAGCCGAAGCATGGGGTGTACCAAAGAGCTGCAAGAGAGATAGTCATATTTCGATCCACGTACCTCTTTCTGCGAGTGGATAAGTATTGTTTGTGCATGGTTTATTGAGCTTGTAAATCGGTCAGATATGTTTTTGAAGGTGTAAATCAGCCTACCAATTGCATGTAAATTAAAAAGGTGCCTTGTTTCACATTGAGGGGAGTCGTTGTTAATTTCTCACCCTTTCACCCGAACATTATTTTATCTTCTACTGCCATGGTTCTCTATCCATCTCAGGGACACACCCAAAAATATTGCATGACGATCATAGCAGATTTCTAGTACAAAGGAAAACAAGCATTGCAAATGCAATAGGTCTCGCCTTTTAATAAGTTAAAGCCATTTGCTTTGCTAATGGTATTGTATAGCAAAGCAAATGGCTTTAACTTAATGAAAGGCAAGACCTATTGCAATTTTAATTACACTGCTTCTCTCGCACACACACGGGCTGAGTACCATTGTGAGCCCATGGTTGGATGGAAGGATGGATTGTTGAGCGGATTGGGTGAGCGAGTGCACACACTGATGGATAAATGGTTGGATGAATCAATTTTGGAGCAGCCATATGATGGTTGGGTAGCCTGAGGGGGCAGGACGGCTTCTCGATGCTTTAGTAAGTTGGTAGGGGTGCAGGATGGATACATTTACTAAATGGAGGATAGATACATAAACATATGGATGAACAGAAGAATGGACGGATTGATGGATAGGCAGATATATAACAGTTGATGGGTGCCTTGACTGAAATGGGTGGGTTGGGTGGACGGGTTGATGGACGGATGGACATCCTTTTCATCGAGTTGTGGTATGTTCTTGGGGGAGAGGGCTACGATCCGATCTGTACATGATGTGTATCTCACCTTGTGTAGTGTGGCGGACGTGTCTATAAGGTTGTGGACAGGGCCGCTGAGTGACCCTTGTCTCAGTGGCGAATCCTGCTCTCTGGAACACCTTTAATTACTGGAACAGGCCCGAATCCGATAAGCCGTTTCATCAAACGCAGCACTAAACACACAAGATGAATTAAAGGCAAGGCCTGTGTGTTGTTGCAAAGGTCACAGTACCCAGCTATGTCCGTAGGTGGGAATCGTGTCATGGACAACACTTCGCAAACAAATATTTCCAGCACAGTGTGTCCTATAAGTGTTCTTGTAGAGATGATAGATAAAAGACAGATAATAGATAGAAGATAGAAAGTTAAAAGATAGATACATAATAGATAGATAGAAGATAGATAGATAAAAGATAGATGGAAGATAGATAGAAGAGATAGATAGAATATAGACAGATAAAAGATAGATAGAAGAGAGATAGATAGATAAAAGATAGATAGATAAAAGATAGATAGAAGATAAAAGATAGATAATAGATGATAGATAAAAGATAGATAATAGATAGATGATAGATAAAAGATAGATGATAGAAGAAGTTAGATAGATAATAGATAAAAGATAGATAATAGATGATAGATAGAAGATAGATAGATAATAGAAAGATAGATAGAAGATAGATAAAAGATAGATAAAAGATAGATAATAGATGATAGATAAAAGATAGATAATAGATAGAAGATAGATAGATAGATAGATAAAAGATAGATAAATAGATAGATAATAAATAGATAGAAGATGGGTAGTTCTCTCTCTCTAAAGCAGCTCTGCTTGCCTGGTTTCTCTGGCTCTACAGCAGCTCTGCAGAACTGGTTCTCTGGCTCTAGATCAGCTCTGCTGACCTGGTTCTATGGCTCTAAAGCAGCTCTGCTGACCTGGTTATCTGGTTCTAAAGCAGCTCTGCTGACCTGGAGGATCTCTGGCTTTGAAGCAGCTCTGCTGACCTGGTTCTCTGGCTTTGAAGCAGCTCTGCTGACCTGGTTCGCTGGCTCTAGAGCAGCTCTGCTGACCTGGTTCTCTCCCTCTAAAGCAGCTCAGCTGACCTGGTTCTTTGGCTTTAAAGCTGCTCTGCTGACCTGGTTTCTCTGGCTCTACGGCAGCTCTGCTGACCTGGTTTTTAGGCTCTAGAGCAGCTCTGCTGACCTGGTTCTCTGGCTCTACAATGGCTCTGCTGACCTGGTTCTCTGGCTCTACAACGGCTCTGCTGACCTGGTTCTCTGGCTATAAAGCAGCTCTTCTGACCTAGTTCTATGGCTCTAAAGCAGCTCTGCTGACCTGGTTCTCTGACTCTAGAGCAGCTCTGCTGACCTGGTTCTCTCCCTCTAAAGCAGCTCTGCTGGCCTGGTTTCTCTCTCTTTACAGCAGCTCTGCTGACCTGGTTCTCTGGCTCTAGAGCAGCTCTGCTGGCCTGGTTCTTAGGCTCTAGAACAGCTCTGCTGACCTGGTTC
Organism: Lissotriton helveticus; assembly: GCF_964261635.1. Classification (NCBI taxonomy): domain Eukaryota; kingdom Metazoa; phylum Chordata; class Amphibia; order Caudata; family Salamandridae; genus Lissotriton; species Lissotriton helveticus. Next base: position 986,854,695 of record NC_136063.1, read on the forward strand.
TCTGGCTTTACAACGGCTCTTCTGACCTGGTTCTCTGGCTCAAAAGCAGCTCAACTGACCTGATTCTATGGCTCTAAAGCAGCTCTGCTGACCTGGTTCTTTGGCTCTAGAGCAGCTCTGCTGACCTGGTTCTCTGGCTCTAAAGCAGCTCTGCTGACCTGGTTCTCTCCCTCTAAAGCAGCTCTGATGGCCTGTTTTCTCTGGCTCTACAGTAGGTCTGCTGACCTGGCTCTCTGCCTTCAGAGCAGCTCTGCTGACCAGGTTCTTAGGCTCTAGAGCAGCTCTGCTGACCCGGTTCTCTAGCTCTAAAGCAGCTCTGCTGACCTGGTTCTCTGGCTCTAGAGCAGTTCTGCTGACCTGGTTCTCCGCCTCTAGAGCACCTCTGCTGACCTGGTTCTCTGGCTCTAAAACACCTCTGCTGACCTGGTTCTCTGGCTCTAAAGCAGCTCTGCTGACCTGGTTCTCGCGCTCTAAAGCAGATAGATAGAAGATAGATAGATAATTGATAGATAGAAGATAGATAGATAGATAATAGATAGATAAAAGCCAGATAGAAGATAGATTATAGACAGATGATAGATAACAGATAGATAATAGTTAGCAGATAGATAATTAAAAGATAGATAGAAGATAGATAATTGATAGATGATAGATAAAAGATAGATAACAGATAGAAGATAGATAGATAGAAGATAGATATATAATAGATAGATAATAGAGAAAAGATAGCTAGAAGATAGATAGATAATAGATAGATAGAAGTTAGATAGATAAAAGATAGATAGGAGATAGAAGACAGAAGATGGATAGATAAACGATAGATAATAGCTAGATGATAGATAAAAGATAGATAACAGATAGAAGATAGATAGATAGAAGATAGATCTATAATAGATAGATAATAGAGAAAAGATAGCTAGAAGATAGATAGATAATAGATAGAAGATAGATAAAAGATAGATAGAAGACAGAAGATGGATAGATAAACGATAGATAATAGCTAGATGATAGATAAAAGATAGATGATAGATAATAGATAGAGGATAGATACTAGATAGATAGATAAAAGATAGATAGATAATAGATAGAAGATAGATAAAAGATAGATAGAAGATAAAAGATAGATAATAGATAGATGATTGATAAAAGATAGATAACAGATAGATGATAGATAGAAGATAGATAGATAAAAGATAGATAGCTAATAGATAGAAGATAGATATATAGAAGATAGATAGAAGAGATAGATAAAAGATAGATAGAAGATAGATAAATAATCAGACCCCCGCTAATCACATATAGAGGCATGGATTCGCAAATTTAGCGGCACAAATATGGAAATTTAGCGGCATTTTTGCGGCACTTTGTTTTACTCATAATCATTCATTTTCAGCCTTGAGTCTATGGAAACTGTTTTAGCAGAGTATTCCACTTTGAATAGGCAACCTGGAATATGGAACAGATGAAGCAGCCCACAGGTGAAGGCTGTTATCCCATGGAAACGCAATTCTCCATTTACTTTAGCTCCCGGAGCTTGCCCCCCCATCCACAGCGGGGGGGCTGTTTTACCCCACTCTGTCGAATTTGTAAGTGGATTAAAAATAGCGAGAACACGTAAAGGGTTCGTTATAAAACCACTTACTTTCCTTGTGTCCCATCTCTCTTGTGGAAGCGTGTAGACAAGTGTGTGCTGCCCTTAAACATGTGTGAAGGGTGCAATTAGCCATGTGTGCACACAAGCATGTTGGTGTCTTTAGACGCGCAGGCACGAGGTCAGTTGCACTCGAATATATGTGAAATGTGTTAGTGACCCTGGCTAAGTGTGTGCCAGCGAGATCCGGTGCCCATCGTGTATGCACAAGTGTGCAGGAGCTCTCATGTCGGTTGTCCGCCGAGGGGGTACAGATAAGGGTACTAATGCGCAGGGAGTCTGTACACCAGGGGGCTGGGGTCTCCATCAGCGCCCAGGATGCTATCACTACCTCGCCGCGCCTGCGTGTATCAAGGGTCTCTGGTGGGAAGGGCAGGCTGACCGTGAATAAACATGTTCATAGGAGTAAAGTAAAAGGGTTCATTTAAGTTTTAAGATGATGGTGAAGCCAAACCCTCGCTGTGCCACTCTTACACATAAACAAGAAACAGCTGAGCTGAAGCCTGAAGGGCGGCTTTAAGTTTAGCTACTTATGGTACAGACGGTGCGGGACCAGCGTGTAGGGTTGCAAGCAGCTCCGGGAGTAAGAAAAGCACACAGGGCGCGATCTTTGAAAAACCGTTCAACAGTGCCCGCACGAATCCAGCAGCTGTATGTTACAGTCCCATTGGTTAAAAAAGGCGCAAAAAGTTTCACTTATGGCGGTATATTATTAGGATGTCTTGTTTTCCTTTGCCTGACCTCAGACTCCTCTGTCTGTGAATGAAAGTCAGGCATTGGAATGTGTAGAAATGGCAGCATGTCTTACATGTAAGGGTAGATCATCCTTCAAAGTCTACTGAGGGGGGTCTTCCACTCCCCTCCTGTCCTGACACTGGGCCACTGAGTTCAAATCCCTATAAGATCTTCAAGCAGGTAGGTTTTCACCAGAACATAAGCACAATAAATCCGATTGTTCGCTTCTGTGCAATATAATGGAAAACAGTGATACTGGAGAATGACTATGTGTATGTGGTTTTTGTTGTTTTAAATACACCTTTCGGCTTATAATGCCTCGCCACAAACTCTGATGTGTTCTAGATACTCATGTATTTTTCACCTACACACAAAGAAAATGTGTATTCAGGTATGTGTCCATCAGTGGTGCAGTGCCACCACCGCACCACTGCGCCACTGATGGACTCCACCTGCTCCACACGTCTGCAATTATTTGTAAGCCCGTTTTCACATGACTGCCTGAGGCCCTGCTTAGTGTTTACTTTTCAGAGGGAGGTGGAGGGTGAGTCTAGGGATGTGAGGGAAGGTATGCTGTCACAATAAGAACAAGACAGGCTTCGAGGTGAGAGTGGAACCAATAGAACATAGAGGATGCCTATACCAGGGCGTGGCTGCTGCTTATCAGAACCTGAGCTGCTGTGTGGACCACTAGCCGTCCAATTACAAACCAGCACTGGTGTGGAGGCTTCAAGAGGGGCCACTGCCAGCCACATGCACCAGGGGTTAATTTTGCTAGCTGACCACTCTTGGAATAGGACTGGATCCAACTGTAAAGAGCTCCATGCATGTTCCCAGCACTAGACAGGGTGCAGGCATCCGTGGGAAAGATGTAGTGACTGTGGCTTAGAGCTTCTTGGCTGTGCTGCAGTAACATGTGTTGCCCTCGGACCCGAACGTTCCAAAAGGGTAGAAGTATTTGAAAAGCGCAACTAACCTTTTGCAAAGCTGTAGCTGTTAATTCCTTTCCTTTCTGAAACTCACTGGCCCTGGATAGGTGTTCCCTAATTGCGGCATTTTTACAAAAGTGCCGATTTCGCGGGCACTTTTGTAAAAATCGCAGCATTTTTTTAAAAGTGCCGATTTTGCGGCAAACCGCGAAATCCTGGAGGGTCTGAATAATAGATAGATAGATAGAAGATAGATAGATAGAAGATAGATAAAAGATAGATAGAAGATAGATAGAAGATAGATAGAAGATAGATAGAAGATAGATAGAAGATAGATAGAAGATAGATAAAAGATTGATAGATAGATAGATAGATAGATAGATAGATAGATAGATAGATAGATAAGATACTGACAAAGGGGGTGCACTGAGTGTAGCGTCTTTAACAGAATGTGCACCGAGCGCTGCGTATTTGACACGGGGAGCTCTGGGCTCGGAGTGATCAACTCACAAGGTGCACTGAAAGCAGGAGTTTAACACACTGAGCTGGGCATGGTTAACACATGGGTACACTGACACACTGAGCGGGCATGGTTAGCACACGTGTGCACTGAGCGTGGCTTCTCAAAAATATGCGTGCACTGTGTGGTTAACACGCAGTGTGCACCGAGCGCTGCATGTTTGACACAAGGGTTGCTCTGGGCGTTATGTGTTTAACGTCACGAGGTACACTGGGCGGGAATGTGTTTATGTATCCAAAAATGCATGTCTCAAGACAAAATTTGGGGTGTGTGGGTGACTGCATTATTTATCTACTGGTAATGGCAGTGGTATAGAACGTATACATATATTTTAGAGATTAGTGTAACAAAGCCTGGGGATCAGCGAGGGACGGCGAAAAGCTATACCAAAAAAAAGTGCTTAGCAGCTAATTAGGAGACACTGTCTCCTGTCGCCAGTAAAAGATGCAATCCCGGTGGGCGGGGCCAAAACGAGTCAGGGTGGTAACCAGGAGGGACTAAAAACCCTCCTGGACAATCAGAACACCCGATTTTGCATACTTGGTGACGCAAAATTACGCGCACCAATGCAAAACACTGGCGGAGCAGAAAGCAAGCTTGTGGAATTCGTATCGATACCAAGAAGCTCTCGTATGACGAGAACAGCGCATGTGCTGCTTTCGTCAGGCTGAGACCTAAAAAGAGACCAGAGTAACAAGTGAGGACACATGAGAGCATGAAAAGACAATAAAATGGAAGAGATGCAAAACTCCTGTGAAGAAACCAAAGTACAACGAGCTGTCTCAAATAAGAACCCAAATACTACAAACCACGTGGAAAACGATACTCAATCTTTTTGAATATATTTACAGGAATGCTGTCACTTGTTCTTAGAGAAGAAAATGCTACCTTATATCGGAGTCACAGCCGAATATGTTACTAGCCACTTTATTTCTTGGAGCATGCAGTGAGACAGGAAGGCAGTGGGACCACCACTCACCTAGATGGTGATGTTTTGGGAAACATCCTTTACAACGAAACTTTTACAACGCAGTGCGTTTACAATGCAGGTTTTACAACGAAAACCATTACAACGCATTGCGCTGGGGGGCGCTCTAGGATAGGGAATAGATTTTATTTACTATCCAACACCTTCCCTAGTGTCCACGGGGACTGAAGTTGGAATAGTAAATTAAACTATTCACTATCCAGCACCCCAAAGCGCTATGCGTTGTAAAGGTTTGCGTTGTAAAAACAGCGTTGTAACAGCATGCGTGGTGAAAGCATGCGTTGTAACGTCATACATCCGATGTTTTCGATGTGGCGAATGAAACGGTTACCTTTAAACCTGGGTCATAGACAGCACAATTCAGAAAGCCTAAATAAAAAGAGTTGTGCATGTACACTTACAGGATTGCTCCTAAGTTTGGGCAAAGTATTTGGCTTTTATGGAATTCACAAATAATCTGAGAAGCACTCTTGGATTTGTGCAATATTCCTGAATTTCCCAGAGTGCTTATATGTTCACATTTTATTGGTGCAGAATTGTGACTAGGTGGAAAATATGGCATGGGTAAATCTTGCAGAAGGTGTGTTTGCCTTTTTCTCCGCGGTGGAAAACTGCTTTCCCAATGTAGAAACCCTTTTTCACAGAACCACAAGAAATATGACTGGGTACCTTTCTGTTGCAAACCTAGGAAGCAGAGTAGTGTGTGTTTTGAGGGGGAACCAACCAGTAAATGACATGCAAGTTTGTGTCTTAAGAATGCACAAAATTCACCACCCTGGTGGATTTTCTTATCCATAAATTCATTTTGCTGGAGTGTAAAATTCTTTGTATTCTTTTTCCGTGAATTAGATTGTGGACTGGGCCTCGCAAATTGCTGCTTTTTGGGCATGTTGTAGAAAAAAAACATCTTGATCAGTGAGAGCAGCTGACAAGTATGTTTATCATATCCAGCCTTCTATGTCTTGTGACCATACATTTTTTTATTTTCCTAAGCATGGAAGCTATTTTCACATGCTACGTTCATCGTGCCAAAAATGCCCAAAGTATATTAATTCTGGGAAATGGAGCTGAAGTTCTTTGGGGAGCTATAAACGTAATGTTACTAGTTAAAGCTCTCTTTCTAAATTGGAGACCTATGCTGGTATTCCCAGATTTGCCATATTTTCATGTCCCCATCAGTATGCCTTTCTAGAACATTCTTGCTTTCTGTCATTTGTATATTCAAAACCGAATCACACTCCAGTCTGGGATATAACTATTTGGAAAGTCATACCCTGGACTAACACAAGTCGCCCCATTCCTAAACTAATAGCAACTTGTTTGCCACAAAAGTTCCAATACAAAATTACTTCAATTATAGTTTATTTAGTGAATCTGTGTTGCTTGTGTTTTATGGTACCAGTGCGCCACATAGGGTAGTGACCGGGCCAGTATTTTACCAGTAGTGCTGGTATTTTCTTGTCATTTCTTGTCATGGCTGGTGGTACAAATTGTGAAAGTCTGCAAAAGCCGGCACCTTACCACAGTGAAATGTAAGCTTAACACAGTTAATAGACGAACAAAATACTTCAAATGTGCTTTACGAGTTACCTAAGCTCTTCCTAAATTAGTATTAAAATAAAAAATGCAGAATTGAAGAATAGATGTTTTCCTCACATTCCAAGCTCTCGACCCTTTCAGAATCTCAATCCGTGAACAATTGACCGATAGTTTGCTCTCAGAAAGGTGGCAATTTCTTACTGTGAAGAAACTTTGAGGACATGGAAGAAAGAGTACGGCGACTACGAGGAAATGCGTGTATATTTTTTCTTGTCACGTTTTGTGGACTCGAAGACAAAAAAGACTCATTATGGCCTGTTTAATGGGCAGGTTGTCATGGCAGCTGCAAGGCAAAGGAATGCGCTGGCCTTGGGTAAATAGAAACTGGCCCCCGTGGAAGTCAAGACGCAAGAGCACACCGTGCACCAGCTGGAGCCGCGCACCGGCCTCTCCGTGGCATGGCGCGCTCCCGGGCACTCAGGGAGCCGAGTCCTGCCTCCCAGTAGCGTGCGGGGCGGCGAGGGCTGAGCTCCACCCTCTGAGTGGCGGAAGGAATGGGCGCTGCCAAAGACGGCTCAGGGCAGACTTGAAATACCAGCCCGCCGCGCGGAGCGCTCTCTCTCGTGCAGGTGCGCGCGCGAGCGAGCCTGTGTGTGTGTTTGCTGCGCGCGCTCTGTCCTCGCCGCGCGTTTAACCATGGATTGAACCCTGAGGGTGAGAAGGAAGTACAGGTGAGGGGGTACAGTGGCTTCTCGGGGGCAGTACAGGTACGGGGAAGAGGGCAGAGGGGCTTCTCGTGTGGGGCTTTATACCTGAACAGTGCCTGTGGGGGCTATTTTCAGGTGGCGCCGCTCACGCACCTGCCACGGCCAAAATGGACGCGAGCAAGATCTGGCTGCCAGGTGAGGGCAAACGTGTGTTAGTGACGCTACTGGCACGTTTGAGCCGTACGACGGCTTGACGTGCTGTAGGAGAACGACTTTATTTCCAAAACACCTGCACCTGCTCCTTGTGCGCCTGGGACGGCGCGTGTCCCGGAGACGTCATGTGCAGTCCTGCTTAGTTTTTTACGACTACATTATCTAGCGACTTTATTTATTATTATTATTTTTTGTTCTAGGGTGGCACAGGGGGTCCACTCGAGTGGAGGGAGTTAAAAGGCTTTGAGAGGCGCTTATGCCAAATCTAAGCCCCGCTGCTCACTTCTGTGCTGTTCTGCCCTTGGGCGGCAGTAACACCAATAAATCATTTGCTTTTGGAAGTTAATCAGAGAGTATAGTACCCTCGAAATAATAGCAAATGTTTGTTGCTTTCGTAAGAACTGTACTTTAGAAGTAGATGCTTCTTGAGTTTTTGTTGTTGCTGATTGTTTGGTTTTGATGTGTTTTTCTCATCTCAAGCCTTGTGTATATTACCAAAGCATGCCCCCTCATGTTTGTGCACAGTCGTGTCGTTTTGTAGTCGGAATGCTTTTTTGGTCGAAGCGAAAAAGCTATTGCCTTGCAGTATGACGCATGCCGTAGTTTGATACTTTTCCGGACACAGCGTTATTAAGAAAAATAATGTTAAGTTTATTTGCCTTTGAAAGAAAAAGAAAATCGCGTTTGCGATTTCAAGACATTTCAAAGGTCGCCAAAAGAAATTAAATGTAGGTCTCTGTACTGGCAAGTTAGTCCTTCAGCTTTTTATGTTTTAGTTCGGAATATGCTTCGGCTCTGCCAATTGACATTGTGATCTTGAGCAATGTAAGCTGTCAGATGAGCTGCCTTGGAAGCGTGCCAACGCTGACAGAAGTTGCTATGACGTGCAGTTCACATGTCTGGCGGATCAAATGCTCTGCACAGAGGTCTTTTGTTAAAAAAAAAAAAAAAAAATATATATATATATATATATATATATATATATATATATATATATATATATATATATATATATATATTTGTCTACCGGCGAATAATGTGATAGGGCTAAACAACTTTGGGGATGTTGAATATTTTCTAGTTCGTGGGTGGTAGGGGGGGGGGTCACTCCTTCATACAACTTGAAATATATTTTTTTTTAGCTGAAGCTTAGATCTGATCTGAACACGATAAAAACACGTTTAAAATACTTGTGTAGAAAGTGGTTGCAGCTGCATGTCTGGGCATTAACCCCCTACTAGGGCTGCCTCTGAATGTTATGATTTTTCAGACGCTAAAATGAGTAGTAAAAAGATTACAAGTAAAACACTTTGCCTAAAAATGCTATATGAGGTACAAATCATTATCAACTTTACCTGTGTTCATTTCTTACTCCATTAAATGTGAATATTTTTGGTTCTGAATGATTCAAATTTTGGCAGCTTTTGCAAATTCCCATAGGGCCCGATGTTAATATTGTATTGTTCTAATACTTGTTTGTGTCTGTTTTTTGAGGTGGCTGTCTGTTCATAAGAAGTCAACTTATCTGATAAAATACAAGAATGTATTTCAATGACAGTTCATATTGATTATTCGGTCCATCGTCAGGTTTTTATTCAGTCATCTCTATTGTCTTCCATAACATATGTCTGTAAGCTTTGCTCTGACTGTTTTTTAGGCTTTGGTGCAGTTGTGACATGTAGGCATCACAAACACAATTTTAATTTTTTGTGTGTACAATAGGCCATAAGGCAGAATGTTAGAACGTACTTCACATTTCCTTGCTGCTCACAACTGCTTTCATAGCTGATTTTCATGTATGTTGGAACGTTAGAAAAAAATACAAACAAAGCAAAATGAGCCGAAAGTACTACATTCTACCAGTTTAGTCACTGAACTTAAAGTGACTAAACACATGGGAGAAGAGGACATTTGTTGCTGACCAACTCACAAGGTCAAATACTTAAAAACAGTAAATGCCTCCCTTAAAATGATGCGGATGATGAAATGTGTCTTCTGCAAAACATGTTTGCGCGTTGTATGAGAAAGGAATAAATTGGGAGCCAAGCCAGTTCATGCTCTCTGATCTCTCTCAGTCAGTGCCTCTCCTTGCCCTCAAGTGCCAGCTCCACAAACCCATCAACAGTGCCAGCTCCTCAGTGTTTATCAGTGGTATTGCTGTGTGCACATCACTGCCAGCTTCTTACACTTTGCACCAGTGCCAGCTCCTCACTCTGCTCGCCAGTGCTACCCACTCACTCTTCTTACCAGTACCCTCGCCTCATTCTTCTTTTCGGTCCAGTTCCTCACACTGCTGTCCGCTTCCTGCTCCTCATACTTCCAGCCTCTGCTAGACCCTCCCTCTGCCCACCTGTGTGAGCTCCTCACTTGACCACTCATTCTTTAACTTCCCATTAGTGCCAGTCCTTCCTTCCACCTGTGACAGCTCTGTAGCCTGCAACCTGGTGCCAGCTCAGCAAGCTGCACACTAGTGTGAGCTACTTCCAGTGCCCGTCCAGTTCAGAGACTGATGCTACCCACAAGTGACAGAGCCGTACACTACCCTCTAATGTCAACTTATTTCACAACTGACCAAAATCTAATACTCGCAGTCCTAACCACTGCCGGTTCCTCACACTGTGCTCGTGCTTCTGCATTTTTAACTGCCCACCTGCGACAGCTCCTCACACTGTTCACCAAGGTCAGCTCTTCATGCTAGCCTACGGTGCACTCTCTTCATACTGCTCACCGTTGCACACGCCTAGCACTACTGACCAGACCGGACTCCCCACAGATCCCTCCAGAGCCATCTGCCACACAACCCACCGGCGCCTGTTCCTCTCACTACTCACATGTACCGACTGCTGATGCTACCTACAAGTGCCAGATTGTCACTACTTCAATTGAAGGATCCTTCTTGTGCCCACAGTTCCTCTCGCCATAATACTCACGGCTCCTCAAGCTGCAAATTTCTGTCCACTTCCCAAGCTGTATATCAGACCCATTCGCTCACAATGCCCATATCTTTCAGCTCTTCTCCCTGTGCTTCTGTATTAGCCCCTCATAGTACTCACCAGTGCCTGCTCATCATCCTGCCCTCAAATCTGCAGCACACCTATTTTGGAAGCTACTGGAGCAGTTCAGGTTCTGTGATTCATCCGTCCTGCTCATTTCGGGTGGCAGTGATTTGATACTGATTTTTCTCTTTTTCTCTCTCGCCCCCAATCTCCACTCTTTTCTATAACATTATCTTAATCTCCTCTTCTGCCCATCATTTTGGTCTCTCTTTTATTTCACTCTTCTGATCGATAGTCTACTCTTTCAATCTACTTCTGGCTCCTTCCTTCTTGCTGTCGTACTATAGACTGAGGTGAACTGATTACAAGAGGCCCTCAAACAGCCACCTGCACCTCCAGGCCAAGTGTTGGCACAGAAGAGACGTTCTGAGGAAGGAAATAGGTAGTAACTGAGAGACTCACATTTAGGACTGACCTAATTTTACCAACAGGTACCAGTGGTACCCACGTTTTTACTTAGAAGAATGCAAGTTTAAGTTGTGCACCTTTTCCACGCTTTAAAGCTATTGGCTCTGATTAAAGTTGGCACTGGATTTAAAGTGCATACAAGTTGAAACCAATGCATCACAAGTGCAAAACTATAAACTTTCAACACATTGAATTTGTCACTGGCTATTTAACTGACTTGCAAAATCCATAAAACGAATAGGAGAATGTAAAATGCCACAGCTGTAACTCTGGTTTTAATTGATTTGTTCTCTCTTATCATTTGCATCTGTCACCTAGCTCTTTGGTAGCAGAGCAAACCTACTGGAAAGTTGTTGTTCATGACCAGTTGCATCTTTTTGCCTTATGTCTATGACACTCTAATCTACTCTGCACCACTGCACTCTACTCTGAAACAGTCTACTTTATCTCAGAATGAGAGAGAGGGACCCATCATCCAAAGGGAGGGGTACTACAAAGACTAAAGTCACAAAAGAAATCCCTTTGGAAAAATGCAAACTTTACCCAACATTCATACACACAGATGTTTTCTTTGATTGGGGCTTTTTAATAAACTTTCCTGAATAAGGTGTTGGCCAACAATTAGCGCCCACCGAAACGCGTCGATGCTTTTAAGAGAAAACCGTGTAAAATCTGTGGTGACAATTGTTTCAAATTACAGCATTCTCACAAATTAATTATAGCTGTCACAATTGATCCTTATATGATTTACTGGCTTTCTTTTGTAATAGGAATTAGTTCTCCCTTTTATGTTCCCCCAATTTATTTTGCTTCCAAATGTGTTTTGTGTATATATATATAAATATATATATATATATATATATATATATATATATATATATATATATATACATATATATATATATATATATATATATGTGTGTGCGTTTTTAACAAAGACTACACCGTGTTGTAGACTTTATGGTCTACATTTTTTATTCTTTTAATCAAGAACTGGAAGTGTTAGGAATTTGATATGTATTGTGATATGTACGGTGTATTTTAATTATGAATAAATGTGTTTATTTTTCTAGATTTGTATTCTTTTAGATTATCCTATCTTTTTTTTTTTGCTGCATCCCTGGTGTCCATAGCTATCCCACGGTTGAGAGGTGATGTGTGAATGAATGTTGTGTAAAGTTAGCATTTTTCCACAGGGGTTTCTTTTGTGACTACAGTCTACTTTATGCCACTTCTCTTGGCGGCACTCCGCTGTACTTTGCACCACTCTATGCCACTACACTCTATGCCAATGCAGTCTCCACCACTTTACTTGAAAACCAACGCACTGTACACTAATCTGCTCTGCATCACTGCACTCTACGCCATTGTACTCTGTCACTGCACTCTACACCAGTCTATTCTACTCTGAACCCTTGTTCTCTGAACCACTGCTCTCTACACCACTACTCTACACCCACTGCACTCTGTGCCAATGCTCTACACACCACTCTACCATGCACCACTATACTACAGCAGTATACTCTGCAACACTGCTCTCTCTGCCACTGTACTTTATGCCACTCTACAATAAGCCACTGAACTCTACACCACTGAACTTTACACCAATCTACTCTGCATCGCTCAACCCTACACCACTGCACTCTACGCCATTCCATTCTAAGACACTCTAATCTACTCTGCACCACTATAATATACGCCACTCTACTCTGTACCACTGCATTCTATACAACTTCACTCTACTCTGAAACACTCTACTTTGAAAAATCTACTCCGTGGCACTGCGGTCTACGCCACTTTATTCCACTCTGTGCTACTGCACTCTATGCCACTCCACACTAGGCGACTCTGTTCTTCACCATTGCTCTCTACACCACTTTACTCAAAACCAATACACTCTACGCCACTGCACTTTACGCCACTTTACTCCACTCTGCACCACTGCAATTAACCCTGCACCACTCCACTTTACTCTGAAATAATCTACTCTATGCCACTGCACTCTGCCACACTATGCCACTGCACTAGGTGATACGCCACTCTACTCTAAACCACTGCACTCTGCACCACATTACTCAAAGCCAGTGCACCCTATGCCACTGCACCTATGGCAGCTATGTGCACTTACCACTATACTGTACAACATTAGACTCTATGCCTTTGCACTCTATGCTATTTCACGCTGCGTCATTCTACACCACTGGGCTCTACTTCACTGCACTCTATGCCACTCTATTCTTCTCTTCTCCACTGTATTCTATCACTTCTCTCTACTCAATTCCACTCTGCACCACTATATGGCAGTGCATTCTATGCCATTGTTCCCTACGTCCGTGCACTTTATGCCACTGCACTCTACAACACTGCTTTCTGAGCCAGTGCACAATGTGCAACTGCATTGTACGGCACTATAATCTGACACTCTATTCAGCATGACAGCATTCTATGGCACTGCACTCAACTCTGCACCTCTCAACTCCATGCGCCACTCTACGCCACTCTACTCTGCATCACTCCACTCTATGCCATACTCCTGCATCACTCCACTCTATGCCATTTCCTTTTACACCAATCTACTCTGCAACACTGCTCTCTCTGCCACTGAACTCTACACCACCATACTTTGCATTGCTCAACTCAAAGGCACTGTACTCTATGCCAATTCACTCTAAGCTACTTTACTGTACTCTGCACCACAGCATTTTACGACTCTACTCTATGCCATTGTACTCTACTCTGCACCTCTCAACTCTATGCCACTCTACGCCACTACTTTCTACGCCACTCTGCATCATTCTACTCTGTGCAACTGCACTCCACTCCACTCTACTATACACCACTATTCTCTACGACAGTCTACTGAACAGCACCACACATTATATCACTGCACTCTGTGCCACTGCACTCTGCTCTGCACCACTCAACTCCACTCTACGAAACTGCACTCTACTTCGCACTACACCACTCCACCCTACACCTCTGCACTCTAAACAGAACTACTCCACTCTACACAGCACACTCCACTCTGAAACAATCTACTCTATACCACTTATCTGTACACCACCCTCCTCCACCACGTGCCAGTTCACTTTACACCATTGCACTTTAAACCACTGCAATCTACTCTGCACCACTCTACGATATGCCACTGCACTCTTTGTCGCTGCACTCTACACCATTGCACACAATGCTGCTTTACTACACCAATCTACTCTGCACCACTGTACTTTACGCCACTTCATTCTAGGCCATTCTATTCCACTCTACTTCACTCCACTCCACAATACTCCACTCTACAATACTCCACTCCATTAAACTCTGCTTCACTGACACTCTACTCCTCTCTATGCCATTCTAAGACACTACTCAACACTACAACGCTCTGCGCAACTCCCTCTATGCCACTCCATGCCACTTTATTCCAAGCTATCAATGACCGGCTACTTCACTCCACTAACGCTATGTCACTCCACGACACTCTATGCCACTCCCCTCTACTTGACGCCGCTCAACTCTACAACACTCTACTCCACTCTGTGCCACTCCACTCTGACAGTCTACTCCGCTCTATGCCACTCTTCTCTACAACACTCTACTTTACTCAACTCCTTCTACGCCACTCCACTCACGCCACTCCACTCTAGGACGCTCTACACAGCTCTGATACTGTACTCCACTCTACACAATTCAATTCTACACCTGTCCATAATACGACACTACTACCTACCTCCACAACACTCCACAGCTCTGTACACTACACCGACACTCCTCTCCTCTCAACTCTACTGTACCCCACTCTAACACTCCACTTTATGACAGTCCACTCCACGCCACTCTCCTTTATCTCATTAACTTTTAGCCATGCTGAACAGCAGCCACTCTAGTGTACAACATTGCTAAAACATATTGGCAAAGCCAATAGCTCTTGCATAAGCGAGACCTATTACCTTTGCCATTGCTTGTTTTGCCAGTATATTTACAGGACCCGTTTCAATGCCCGTTCTTTTTATTACTGTTGGGTCTGAGACTGATAAGGACCCAGCCCAGTTAAAGCCCTGATTATATTGGATGCAGAAAATTGTGCTAGCGGCTCTTCCACTAGGGCAGAGGAGCGTTGCCCCACTGCTTTCTCGCAATGCGAGTAGAAACCTAAAATGGTAAAACTACCATTTTATGTTTTCGGCTTCTTGCACTGCGAAAAAGCAAAAGTATTTGGTTGCAGGCGTGCGGGTCGTTGGACGTGGCTGCTCTATGAGCGGGGCTTTGCAGGGGAGGAGTGGTGGGCCCACTCCTGAGTGAGCATGACTGGTTTGGTCGGCCCTCTGGGGCTGCCCAAACCAGTCATGCGCACTCTGCCCTTTCTCCATGCAAGCTGCAATGCCGCCTACATAGAGAAAATGGCCTCCCCCTAGGTGCTGTCCCGACCAATCACAATGCTGCCATTGCAGCGTTGTGATTGGTTTAGGGGAGGGGAGGGAGGCGGCCTGCTCCCAGTTTCTGCCGGAGGCAGGAGAACAGAAGTAGGAGCCAAAAAAACACAGGACCCGACCGGCTGGCGGACAGGTACATTTTTAAAATCTATTATTTTACTTCCCCCCACCCTCGACTCACCCCCACCCGCGATTCATGCCGGCCGCCCCCAAAAAATTACACTAACTAAAAGGTGATCTGAGAAAGTGGCACTAAAAATGGCCCTTCTTGTGTGACTTACCGCTTCTTAGCGACGTTAGGGAGCCATGTTGCTGAAGAGGGCCACCTGTGCACTGCTTTCCAGGACCAACAGCACTCTTTTTACTTTGGAAGGGGCACAGAAGAGCGAAGTGAAGACAAGAGATCCCTCAACCCTGGAAGACTACGGAACCATTTTGCTACCGACGCAGACCCCTGCAAAAGCCTGGCAAGGATACAATGTGTCCATATTTCAATGGGCTTGTAATACAGACATGAGGTGAATACTTAGTAAATTAAGAAACAGTAGCACACTCACAGGCAGGCCTTTTGCCTTGTATTTCTCTAAACTAGTCCGCTTAGGTGATCTCTTTAAAATGCATTATAGTGAAGTCACATTTCTCCTAAAATCACTCCTTTTTAGATCTGGCATCAGCCAACACATTTTCATTTTTATAAAAAATATTATGTAATATACTTAAATGGGCTTTCAGCCATTGGTCTTTTATGGTGTCATTCACATGTTCATTCCAACAACAACAGCATTCTGCACGGAGCAGTGGGTTCACCTACTTCATACATTGACTAACTGTAGTATGAGTGACAGGAATCTGCTGTCACCAGGAGTTCGTTCACCCTCAATGTATCTCCCTTCAGTGCCAACTACTATAGCAATGTATGCCGTTTGAGACCTTAAATTCTGTTACAGTCCTGGGATTTTCTTGGAATTCTGGGACATGTGGTCTTGTTTATTCTGTTACAAGGCAGAACAAGTGCCAGGTAAGAAAAAAACTATATTTGAACAGCATATCAGGCACGGAATTGGGAAACTTGGCAACTGTGGATGTTACTGTCCAAAAAGTGTTGCATGTGCATAGTGTTATGAAACAGTCATTGAATACTAGAACATCCCGGTATATTTTTCTTTAATCATAGCACATTTTAAATCTAAGTGCAAAGACTATAATAACAGATTGTACCATCAGTGGGCTGAATATTATGTCACTGAACCGCCTGCTGCGCCTTCTTTGATCTCCAGGCCACGAGTTCAAATCCTGACAAACCGGTCCCCTTTTCCGAGGTTGCTAAATTAAGAAATAAAAACACTTGCTGTTTACAGCTCCTATAAACGGCACATGCACAGTATAAAGAGGTAAACAAATAATACTAGTTATGAACATTCTTGAAGATTTGGGGAGTGCGTCCTTGGTTGGCGATTGAGACCTTCGTGAAATACCGGGCGTGTGCTGTGCTCTATAAATGGCGGCAGGGCGCCTTGGCCAGCACTCCTGTAGAATGCCAAGCTCAGAGAGGGCGTCTGAAAACCTGGTGCAGGCTCCTCCAGACAGGCAGGAATCCCGTGGCCGGTTGTGCCTGGCACGGCCCTCGTGACTGTTTAATGTACAAGTGCTCGGAGAGAGTCGCCCAAACGAGCTGACTTAAACACCACGACGGCCCGCAGTTGGTGCATTCACGTCGTCTCCGCCGTCATGTGCTAGTCACATGCCACATTGTTTTCATAAGAAGCGTCTCAACAGCTTCTGACTTGGACAAGCGTGTCTGAGGCAGACTGCAGCGTTGCTCCTCACCGTAAAGCTTTATAAGAACCCGACCAGAAGTCATCGGTTTTCCACAGCACTGCCCTCCTCGCCTCAGGAACACTGTCCTGATTTCCACCGAGGTCGGAAATGAGACAATTCGACGACACATGCGAACGGACAGTCTTGGGTGCAGGCGGGTTCGCCAACCACCCCTTCTAACCAGGTAATCAGTGACTGACAGGTTTTTGAGGTCACTGTTCCTTTCTTGATTAAAAAAAACAAAAAACTTTGCAGGAGGTGGTAGACAGTGGTGAGGCAGAGGCCAGACAACCTCACTGCTCACTCCTGAGTACGCGGCCTCCAGCCGCCCCTGCCCTTCATATCCAGACAGGAGCTACATGCATAGGCTTGCGAAAGACACAGTCTGGCAACTTTTCTTAAATCAACATGGTTGGATAATTTATATGCTGCTGCTTTTTCTGTACTTGTATTTTGAAATGTTATTTTAAGGGTGTGTTTTGATGTAGCTATAGATTCTTTGCACTCATGGTTAAGTTGAGGCTTTTATCCGAAATACCCATTTGCTGTCATCTATAGCTCAAACCTTTGGACAGTTTTACACTGAATTTGGCAAGAAGACAAAACTTTTGTCAGAATAGGTCTCTTTTTGCTGTTTGATGTAAATCTTTCTTTTTGTAACTTTATTTTAAAGTTTTAAGATGAATACAGCTTATACTGAAACACGTGTACATTTTCCCATTCGAAATTTCAGTATAGTGAATGAAGAAATATATATTAATATATTCACTAAAAAAACAAGGTTTAAAGTAACGTTATAGTTAGGTGTGATAAAAAGATGTTATTGTTTTTACAAAACCCATACAAATTCACAGAGTAAAACAAAGGTTAAAGTACTGTTATAATTAGGGGAATATGTCAATGATGACATAAACATTTTTTTTTGGGGGGGGGGGAATGAAATTCATCAGTTAGCAGAGCTAACTATAACTTGCGCCCCTGGCATGCACTGCTAATGACCTCACATATTAAATCACTCATGACATGTTCTATGACACCACTGATATCTCAAATGACAAAGTTGATGACATCACTAATGCATGCTGCGGAAGTCGGCATTGCTCCTGCCCTCATGGAGCAGCTATTTCTGCTGCTTCCGCCAGGCAGGAACAATATCTTGATCTTTGTGGGCAGGGAAACAGATCAAATCAAAAGTCTGCTCCCAGTATTTTCAAAGCTCCCACCTGCTAAGAGCAGACTTTGTGTTTACTCCCGTTGGGCGGGAGTTTTTAAAATTGACCCAGCAGCCAAGAGCAAACACAGATTTCCATGCGTGCACCGTGTGGGTAGGGAAACCGCTGTGTCCCGGAGCTGGGTTCCCCTGGACATAGCTAGTGAGTCGGCCCCAGGGAGTCGGGTCTCCAGGGCCATAGAAGGCTTAGGGAGCAGGGAGGTGCGAGACCCCAGCCTTCTTTTGGGGTATTTAGGCACCAGGAGGGGCCTCCCCTGGGCTCTAATGGCTTGAGAAGGGGAAAAGCACATGCCCCACTTCCCCTAATGAAATCGGGCCCGGGGTAGTGAGTCTCCTAATGAGGATTAAGGCCCTGGACACCTTTTTTTTTATCCCATTTGAATCACCGATGGAAAGCAGCAGAAACTGCAGATTTAGTTTTTTTATTGTGGCCCCAGGGAAGGAGTCCCTCTGGGTCTCCTCCCTCATGGAGCCTAGGGGGTGCAGGGTGTCCCTACTCTGCCTCCTTATATTGTTTTTTATTTTCCACTTCAGGACAGGTTACTTAGTCCCTGAATCCTGTAATGGCAGCCAGCAAAATTGTTTCTGATGTTGCTGGCAGCCAGTCAAAGTGTTTGCTCCCTCAAGACTGAATTTGCCCAAGGGAAAAAAATCTCTCTGTGTCAATAACAATGTTCTATTAATAAATTGACACTCCCAGGAGAGTCTCTTGAGCCTCTTGTAGACCCAACCATCCAGATGTACAAATATTTAGGACCCTTAATTTCTAAAAAAAAACCAAAAAAAAACGACTAAACAGATTTACACTAAATCACAAAAAGCACAATGTGCGGACCAAGAACTAGCTTCCTGCCAAATTTGGTGTAATTCCGTTAAGCAGTTTTGGCTGTAACCCTTCTTAAAAAAGTCTATGGAAAATGCATGAGGATATTGCGTTTTGGGGCCTTCGCTTTTTTTTGGGACCTCCCTTTTTTCTTAGTAAACAAGTAGCACATTTTCGGAAACTTCTGTGGGGATCCATCAAACGGGGGCAAAATTATTAAACAACACAAAAAATGTTTTTCCTATGGAATATATATATTCAGTGTGAAATACCTTATGGCCTGGTCCTATGTTCTCAATTCATTCAATGCCAAACAAATGCTAATGGATTGTGCAGTATTAAATGTTTACCATGTGAGTGATCTGGTGCATCCTTGTTCATTGTACCTTGGTGACTTCAGTGGTTGGGAGGTTGCTTTGGCCTTGCCTGGATTCAAAGTCGTGACTTGCAGGCTATAGCAAATGTCAGTGGTATGTTTTTAACCTACTGAGCCACATATATTAACCCGTTGACCGCGCTGCAAATTCTGCCGCAGTGCGGGTGATTTAATCAGTGGGCGGGGTTTGGATGGCCCCCGGCCGTCCTCTGCACACGCCCACCTTCACGTGGGAACGGCCGGGGGCCGTCCGCAGCACCGAACGGGTTAAATATATTTACCTGCAGTCATTTGAGTTCTGTTTAGTTCGCAGTCTCTCCTCTGTTTAGTTCCTACGCAACCCATCTATGAGCGTCTAACTGCCTGCGCATTAAAAGCTAAAGGGAATTAGGGGTATACAGCAAGAAGCAAGGGGTTGTTTGGAGGCCTGTGTGCCAAACTCCACCTGTGCTATCACTTGAAAACAAAGATATATCCGACCAATGTCAGCGGAATAAGGCCTAATGGACTAAGATTAGTACAGTTACTACTGTGACTGATGTATTGTGGCTGTAGTCTGTGCTATTCAAGCGAGCACAGTTAATTAATAACCCTTCCTTCATCACACTTTCATGAGTAGTCAGAGACGCACTCCCTTCCTGGATGTTTGTTTTGTATGTGAGTGTGTTTAGAAAGTCTGCACATGTTGACAGGTGCGCTTTGTGGAAATGGCGGGATTTGTAACCGCCCGTGTGCCTTTTCAGTCAGGCATTTTATGGCTGCTGTGCCCTCTATGCTTGGCAAACGTTGCTGGCTCACTTGTGATCACAGGTGCAAGTGTACCTGTTCTTGCGCAATTAACGCAGCAGGTGGAGGCCGGAAAGTCGGTTGAGATGAGTCAGTGAAAGGCAGATTACTCTGCTGGGAATAGCAAAGATTAGTCCAACTGTGGTGTGCCTTGTCTGGCACGTAATCCCTACCGCCACCAACTCATGCCTGTAAAATGACAAGTCGCTGCATGCCACTACTCAAGTGGGTAAAGGCTAATCAGATTATAATGCATTGTCAGAAGTGCCTGGAGGCACCAGCACACTATACTGCCCAGCCAGTGCTGAATTACATTGTGCCTTCATCCCCACAGATGCTGCTAATCACCAGAGGCACCTCGTAGTTAAATACTATGCAAACCTATTTGTATATGAAAAAAATTGAAGATTCGTTATTTCAGCATATTTATTCATTGGTATTTAGATTTGTGATTTATGAGAATTTTTAACTGTAACACAAAAACAAAATAATATTTTTCAAGAGTACAAGTGTAGTCAGTTGCAGTCGTTTAGACAGACTCAAAGACCAAAAAACTAAAAATAAGAAACTTAAAATTGTGCTTCTTAGCTAGCCCTTCATAATGGCCTGGCTTTCTATTCAGAAATTAATCCTGCTAAATGTTCAAACCAGATGGGGCCGATTTACTGAAAGAGTGTCCCCTCTCGGGCAGAGGCTGGTGGCTTCCACTGCACCTGCATCGTTCTTACGTAGACAGGAAACTGTCCCTCGTCAGCACTAGATTTCACTCTGGTAACTCATTTTCACACTCCTAATTGCCTCCTTAAAGAGATGATTGAACTCCATATAATCGGTCCCTGCAATAACCACCCACTGGGGCGTGACAATTTACACATCCCTAAGTCATAGAACATGAATATTGTTCAATGGACAGACCCCCCATGTTTTGCCAGCAGAATCTGATTGGGACAGAAAATAGACCCGGCCCCAATTAGTGAATTAGAAAACACGAAAAGCACCATGTTAGAAAATCTGGGCAGTTTTGAACTTGCAAAGACGCGCAGTATACAGTTTTGCACGCTATTGTAGGCGACATGGATTAGAGCCTGCTGCAGGCAATGTTTGTTTCAATATCATTGAAACCAACAGAAAAAATAGACCTACAACACCATAAAACAGGCCCACATACTGCCCAAAACAGTCCGATTCACTGACCTGCAAGGCCAGGTCATCGGTCACTGCCTGATTGTCCTATAGGCAGGTCTACTGGAATTATGTTATTGTGAGGGCATGGCGATTTTTGCATAATTATAGCTTTGTCGCATTTGCCACATAATCCATCATCTGCCACATAATCAGCAGATTATAACCGAAAAGAGTTGTTCCTAGCTCAAAAGTTACTAAAAATGTAGCAACATGTGTTGCCACGTAGTGAAAGTCCATTTTCAAAGCTTGATGGTCTACTTTCTGTTGCTTATTGCTATATTTGGGGGTTAAACTGGTACTTATGAGGTGCAACCAATGCCCAGACAGTGTTACCAAGTTTAAAAATGAAGAAATAATAAAGTAATACTGTTTTAAAATGTGCCGCATTATGCTGCATAATTTGGCTTTTCATGCTGCATAATTTACTCAGCCACATACCCTGCCACATAATTCCCCCCCTCCTGCCGCATGATTCCAGTGGCTCTGCCTATAGGCCAGTCCCACCCTGTTGGCCAGTAAAAGGTCAGGTTAATCCCTAATCTTTAGAAGTTCCTAATCATGTGGATCACTTTCCATCAGATTTACTTGGCCCATCTCCAGATCCCAGGTGTGTACCTGACTCCACCCTTTCCTAGCCTTCTCAGTTATTGTATTTATTCCCACTTCTCATATGATCTTTTCATCTACAAGCCGCCAGTCGCGGCTGCCACTATACGAAGGGTGGGAAAAAAATTTATAATTTTTAAAAACGTACCTTTTCCCCCCGCAGTTTCCGACTCCGCCTCATGTCTCGGACCTCTCCCAGCAGTCTCTGAGAAGGCAGAGCTGCTCAGCCAATCCAGACGCTGCTCAGCTGGGAGAGCAGCATTTGTATTGGTCTGAGCATCCTGCTCTGCCGCTCAGACACTGCCTGTGAGCCTGAGGCATTTCGCCATCCTGGCTGTGAACACAGCTGCGTTCACAGCAGAGTTGGAGAATTAGAAGTGGCCTAGGACGGCCGGCCAAACATACATGCGCCCTTGAAAAGTGCCACCACCTGCCAGTCATGGGCCAGTCTGCCCCCCCCTCCACACATGCCAAATCCAGTCAAAGAAAAACAAAATTATATGGTTTCCTTATCATTTTATTTGTCTTTGACTGGCTCTGATGTGTGGGTCGACACTCCACCGCCATTACGGAGGAACTGCCACTGTAAGGCGTCCAGTTAAAATTACACAGATTCCCTTGTAGTCTTGGCACATTTGACCTTAAACTCTAGGTTTACGTAATTGTAAACTGTAAGTATGATAAGACTTTGGCCTTTAAAACCTGTTGAACTGTCTACTGCAGCTTGTCTAAGCCGTTTCAGATGGTAAGGTTGATGAAGGTGTCTTTCTGAAAACACAGCAGTGTTTAACAGTCAGTGCCCCTGCGCAGCCTAACTGTGCATAAAAGCGGTGAAACAATGCCTAATGTACATTTTTTTGGATTGGGTGGCAAGATAAACAATTGCGCCCCCACCAGTCAAAGTGAGGTTATAAGTAGCCTTACTCAAGGTAAGTCGGTGGTGTGCGCAGTGCTTAATTACTGCTGATGGTTGCAGGTAGTGCGTGTCTGCACTTATTTTTGGGGAGCGGGACTTATTTTCTTATCATTAGACTCTGGCCCAGAGCAATAGAGGAAGGCTGAAGACGGTTGAAAGGAGGAGAAAGAGAGCTGTTGGAAACCAGTAATCATGAAAGAATGCAGGGATGAAAAAGAACCTGCAGGAGTGAGATAAAACACAGGAACCTGTAACATGGTGGCAGAAAGAGGCTTGGAGTGGAATCAAGCCTTGATGTTCAACCAGAGTCGAGTTGGGATCACAATTAGGTCAGGGCAGTCCCTAAAATAATGGCCTACATTCTGTCCTGTAGTTCCTAAAACCCTATATAGGATCTGCGTGTTTAGACAACATAGACTGTAGTATTGGTGTCCAGACTGATTCCAGACACCCCCACCGGGTATGTTTGCCTGTATACCAGCTAGCTCACAGTGCCTCTAGAAACCCCTCTTAGCAAGGAGAGAATAGTTCTTGGCAACTATCGAACATGACTACTCTGTCCCATCAGGGATTGTGGAAACAGTACAGTACTTTCGCTCAGTCACTCATGCTGACTTTGTCACAGAGAGATACACATAATAAACGGTGGGGACGTTTTCAAAAACAATGTATTGAATCAGCATCATTCTAGTGTAATATAGGTGTGCTAAAACAACCATTAGACAGAAACCGATATAAATGATTATGAGCACCTACAGAGTAAAAGGATGGTATATTTCTACTATGGTGCTAAGACAATGAATACAGGCAGGCATAAAAATACATGACTGTAATAATGCGTTTTCCTACAATGCAACCCTAACTAGATTGGTCTAAGTGTACCTAGCATGTATGTAGGTGTAGAGCCAAGAATCCCTCTAGGATAAAGTCAACCTCATTACCTGAAGAGAGAGACTGTGGGACCCCTTCTTGGTCTCAAGATGGACACAGACCACTGTGAGCTGGAGTGTCTGCGTCCTTTGGAAGTCCTTTTTCTCCTCTCCTTGCCTGAGCAAAGATATGGTGTTTATATACCCAAAGTGGTAACCTCAGGTGATCTACCTTGCTGTGTCATGTCGGACTAGGATGACGGAAGGAATATGCCTTATACATAGTTATTATGCAGGAGATGGTAGACCTGCTGAGATTCCAAGAATCTACTTTTTGGATAAAACACCACAACCTATAAGCAGTACAGCAACTAGGTAAAAGGGCGGAACCAAGAACCTTTATGTAGTGTAATGGCAGGGGAAATATGAGGTACCCATATGAAATATAATACCCACTCCTCATCCAACTGGACAATATACTAACATTTTAATGGACTTCCAGGCATTGCACACAAACAACTAATTAGTCCAGAAAATAGTTCATAAAAAATGTAAAAATGCTAAAATTGTATATTAAGCGGTAGCCTTTTAATGAAACACTATTTGGTTAGTTTCATTGTACTGATTGATTTTTAGAGAAATGTCTGGTAAATTAAGCGTTGAAAGCTGATAGAGCAAGTAACTTTGGCAGAAACTAGAAGCACTGACGGGTGGCGAGATGAAAAACATGCCCAAGAGCTGCAACACCTGATGAGGCTAGGATCGACACCTGGCGGCATGCCCAGTATTTTAATGTCTTGACCAGTATGAAAATAAAGAAAATCACCCAAAGCTGGCATTTTTCCTTCTGATTACTGTGTACTTTCAATAGCAGACTTTAGGCAACATCACTTAAAATATGTTCTAAAGCTGCCTTATGACTGATAGTTAAACTTAGCAAATGCATAAAAGCCATGTTTAAAAGAAATACAGGCATTTTTATATAAAGACCTCCTTTTGATTACCATGCTCTGGCCTTTGCAGAATATTAAAACATGGTCAAAAAGCTGGTTATCTAATTTTTAAGTGTTATGTAGCATGAACGCAGGCCTGGGGCACCGGAATGTATTACTAGTTACATCACACAAGATCATTTTTTAAATTTTTATATTTTAGGCTTAGAGATGCCCAGAATCACAGGATATTGAGCAGTTGCCGGGAGTCCTTGAGCGTAGTTCCCAGTTCGATAGCTCCGGCTGTCACACGGCATCGTTCTTAGTTTTTTTCTTCTGGGAAAGGTGGTGTCACTGCAGGCCTTTGCCCCCACTCATCCACCAAGGCCTAAAAGACACTAGGGCTGAGGTGACAACACCGGGCACCCAACGAAGCTGCTTCTCTTACTCTCCTCCTCCCCAGCCCACATTGGCTTTAGAGCGATTGTCTGGCAGGGGAGAAGCTCAGGAAAAGCACACAGCTGCTGCTCCAGCCACTGGAAGGGTGGGGCAAAGGCCACAAAATCACCTGCCCCCCGGCGAGACTACTTCTCTTACTCACCTCTTCCCCTGCCCACCATAGCCTCAGGGCGATGGTGTGGCAGGAAGGAGTCAAAAAAGCACACAGCTGCTGGTCCAGAGGGCTGAGGTGGTGATGATGACCCAATGGCCAGAAATTCGCCATGCCCCCTCGGCGAGGGCCCCGCATGCTGCCACCCTCCACGCCCACCCTGCCCTGAATGTAATGGCCCAGCAGGGGAGGGGGTCAGGGGAAAGACTGTTTGTGGGCAGGACCGGTCCCCGGGGGCCGAGGTGAGTACAGCCCAACAGCCAGAGCAACACCTGGCCCCAGCAAGGCCCATTTCAGACTCACCCCCTCCCCACCCACCCTGGCTTGAAGTGCGGTGGCCTAGCAAGGGAGGGGTGAAGCAAGGGGTGCAGCTGCTGGGGAGCCATGGGTGGGCAGGGCTTGTGAGGTGAAGATAACACAGTCACCTGCCTTTCCAGCTTTACTGTACTCTAACCCCCTTCCCCCCCACCCCCATTCCTCCCACTTCAGGTGGTCTGCACCAGTCCCTGGGAGGGGGGACACGCTGAGGTCTGCCACATCCAGCATAGTACTGAGTCTGACCTAGGGAAGCTGTGTGCCGGTTGACAGGGTCCCTAACAAACCGGTACACAAGTCACCCCTCGCCCAATGCCCGGCTGGCCGCCCTCCCAATCCGACCCTGTGTTTAGCAACACTGGCAGTGAGCGTCACCGGTGGTGAGCTCCTAAGAAAAAAAATAGGGCTTTATTTGTATTTTTATATTTGATTTATTTTGTTTACTTTATTTATTTTACAAATTAAGCTCAGACGTGTTCAGTCATAGGCGCAGTTACTGGCACGTGCCAAAGGTCCAGCACAAAGGCAGGCCCCGCATTGTCCGCATGAATAGGGGCTGCCTCTGGGCACAGGCAGCTGTCATTTAATTGACATTGAATGGCGTGCTTTCGCGATAGCCTGCTGGATATGAAAAGGGTTAATTTCTGTAGGAGGGAGCGGCAGACACGACCGTTAACGGCTTGGCTGAGAGACATAAAGAAAGGGCAGATTGGGGTCCGCCCCACAGGGAGAGAGGCCTTTAACGAGGGTGACCTGTGGAAAAGCGGTCCGGAATTATGCACCACTGGAGGGCGTGGGCACCGAAGCTTTCCATCTGGGGGTACAGCTGGGGTGCAGCGGGGACATACTTGTTGTCTGTGTAGCAGACGCCTGTCGGTGGAAAGCTGCTGCCCTCCCAGACCTGGCTGCAGTGTATCATTCACATGGCAGGCCGCAAAACTGTCGTCATGGTGCATTGATGTGCCCTGGACTGGTAATGAGCAACGCATGAGCTCGAAATAAGATTATATACATAAAAAAAGGGGAGTACACTCCTCAAAAAAGAATACTGCATTCCTTCCAGGCAGAGGGCTACCATGGTGTCACCGAAGGACATGTTTTGATCGGTCTAGGTAAAACATACCTGAGTTGTGTGCTGCGACTGAAGATGTGACGTGTTTTGTACATTAGGCAGAGTAGGGGGCAGTTTAGAGGTATGTTTACTGAACAGCCTTTGTTTCATGCTCAAGGGAACTTCACAAGCCAAAGCGTTCACCAGAACAAACCACATTAGAGACTCGCCACGCCTTATAAGCAATATGGACATTATATTTAGTCCTAGTGTCAGTCAAGACTTTTTGAATTTACTAAAATAACATGAAATAAACTTACTAATTCCTATTGAATGAATCTACCACATAGAAACTGGAGTAAATATATGCAATGGTTTCCTTTATAGCTCCATACTTATCCCAATAACCCAAAAAGCACACTGTAAAACGTTAATTTTGGGTTCCAGAGCAGCCTGCTGCCCGACAGAAACCTCTTTAATGCCACGTCAGGGGTAGTAAGCACTATATAAATGCAGGTACAATACAATAACAGGCATTTGCAGTGCAATACGTCTCGCACTTGCGAACGTTTAAGCTATTGGCATTGTAAATGACAATGCCTTTTATTTATATGTTTTGATAATTAACACATTAATAAAAGGCATTGTCATGTACAATGCCAATCGCTCAAACTCCTGTAAATGCGAGACCTATTTCATTTCAAAGAAGCGGCTGGCATCGTCCCGGGGTGCTTAGAAAGTAAAAGCGTGCATGGCATGTTGCAAGAAAGCATGTCGTGCCTGCAGTAGGAGAAACTATTTAAAGAAAATAGTGCTTACAGACTACAAAATGACTCACCCTGAAACAACCGAAGTAAAAGAGCCAATCCTCATGGGAGGTTATGAATGAAGACAAGGCTGTACATGGGAGGTACTAACAAGCCTATTGAAGTATCAGAAGCCAGCATTTACGAAGGACAGTGACACAAGCCAGTGACAAATATGGGCGGAGAGTGGGCGGGGCTTCTATTCCATACTGCAATACAGCATGGCTCGCAGAGCAGCGCATTTGCTTCCCAGGCTCGACCTAAAAAATAAACAGGAGTTTTCAACCAGCCCTCTTCATCGATTTGTCTGTTATTCACATTTTTCTTCCACCCACTACTCCATGTAGCTAGGGGCAATGGGTCAAACCACTTAAGGCATTGGCTGACTTCACTGAGTGACAGTATACTGCTCTTTCACAGGGCACACATCACTACACAAAGTAGTTCCCATGGGCACCAGGAACTACTATGATAATGTGTTCTTCCTGAGACCCAAAGTTATTTTTGCTTTCAATCATTTTTTCTGTATATTGGCTGGGCTAAGTAGTTCCTCATCAATAACGTTACAGAAAGCCATGACAAACAAAGCAAGAATTGACAAGCCAAAAGCCTGGCAGCCCAAAGCACAGCTACTGGCTTTGCTAATTCTTGTTTTTTGACTTTGACACTTCTCCACCACAGGCATATGTGACTCTTCAATACCGATTGGCTACTCTTGCTTTCTCTAAGATTTGACTTCCATGTTTGTTTGTCTAATACCCATTAGATGTGATATAATCCACTCAGTGATCTCCGAACGCTATGTCGGTACTGTAAGACTCATACCTGTCTGAGGTTGCAGGCTTCACTGCCATCTTTTCAGCAGGTACATAAACTTTCCTTAGTGTCATAGCAAATATTTCTGCTTTCTGCTTGTCACCTAACTCCAACCTTCATGAAGTAAATGAAAATATACTTTACATATATGTGTATTAAAAAAGAATAAGTGTGCTTTGAAAAGTAGAAGGCAAATGGGCTGTTGCTGTTCGGATGGTCTCTGAGCTTTTCAGAGCCTTTTGTAAGGCCTGATAGGACAGGAAAGAATGCCTTTGCACCTAATGTATGCAAGCATCTTCATTGCAACACAAATTATGCATTCTTTGTGTTTTTTTGCCAGTTTGGAATGATGAGTGTGTAGTCAGTCACAGGATATATATAGAGCCAACATTGCCATTTCTTGAGCTTTACCTTTCTGTGACTAGGGCCCTCCATTTTGTTCTCGGAAGTTCATAGTACGGCCAACTATATCACTCTGTTGCTACTTGCTCAGGAAGATGCAGAAATCCCATACACCGTCCATAGACGACATGCCAGACAAATTAAGAAATACATTCTAAACTTTGACTTCAGGCCTCTAAATGCAGGTATCCAGTTGAATTCTGATTTTGGATTTAAAAAAACCATAGTTGGCATTCAGTGTGCAAGACACCTCTGACTTTGGATTGTTCTTTGTGCAATGCTGTCTTCAATGTCCACAGAATCTCATTCAGCAATTAGAGCAAGAAGCCAGGCCGGCCCTCCCAGCCAATAACTGTGAGACTGTAGCTGCAAAAATTGAGATTCAAACCACAAACAACCCTAGGCCTCTTACAAAACTGCCAGATTTGCACCAAATTGTTATGGTGATTGTCATGGTGTTTTATTCTGCCTGTGAGTATGGGAAAGGGGATATATAGCAGCTGAAAGACTGTGCTTCTTGGAAGGGGAGAAATATGTCAAGGGTTTCATGGCTGTGTTAAATGTCATTGAAGTGTGTGGTGGGGAATGCAAAAGGTTAACAGTAAAGCTGACGGATTGATGAGAGTCAAGTCTGGTGCCAGGAGTTTTGAAGAAAGACAATTGGATCCTTGCTCTGATAAATCGTGATGAAATTTGAGGAAAGGAAAGTGAAATGAAGGGGATGGATAGCATAAGAGAGACGTACCTAAATCGCAAGCTTTTTGCTGGAATGGTGAGAAAGCCACAGGCATTTGTGCATTCGCCAGTAGAAATGTGCATTTCCTAAATGCCATCAGTAATCATACATTTTTATGCTATCTGACATAAACTGTGATAACTATGTTCGTGGTTTGTGATATAATGTACCAAGTCTTTAATGTCAAGTTTTGAAAAAAATATCCCCATGTCTCTTTTTAGATCGAGCCTAGCGGCAGCGCGCATGCACGGCTTGCTCTGTAGGGCATTCTGCTTTAGGGTATGCACTGGAAATATGCTTGTTAGTCCCTCTTTGGTACTGCCATCTCTACATTTATTACCGCCCATAACGAATGGACCTTTTACTTGGCTTGTTACACAGTCTGCATTTTAAGTGGGTGAGCACTATTTTGTTTATTGAAAGTGAAGGGGACAATGGCAGCCGATTTTCTCTTTACAGCGCTATGCCACTCTAAATTGTATGCTGAGCGCTGCGCCCGCTTTAGGGACACCTAGCTCAGTTTAATAATTTTTTTTTAAAAAACGTTAATACTGAATGCGGCTCTCGCTTCAGGACACTGCACCAGGTTTCATTATTTTAACGTTAATACTGAGCTAGGTGCCTGCTTTAGGGACACAGTGCTCAGTTTAAATTAAAAAAAAAATCTTTAATACTGAGCGCGGTGCCCGCTTCAGGGACACCGTGCTCAGTTTCATTTTTTCCCAACTTTTTTAAAGTGCGCAGAGCCCTCTTCAGGGACACCACGCTCTGTTTCTTTTTTTTTTTACTTTAATCGTACGTGTGGTGCCCATTTCACGAACACCGTGCTCTGCAATAAATTAGGTCTTGCTTTTGGAAAACTTTGAACTATTGGTATTGTACATGACAATGCCTTTTAATATTATAAAAGTCATTGCTATTTACAATGCCAACAGCTCAAAAACTCGCAATTGCAAGACCTATTGCATTGTATATGCGCATTTATATTGGCACATGCTTGCCATCTCCAAAACTTTGAAGGCATTAGCAGCTTGTGTGCTGCCAAGAAGCCGTTTCTTAGTGAAAATTGCAAGAGTCTTAATAGACAATGCCCATTTGTCAGGAATCATCCACAGCACACCAAGTATGCTCTGGGACAGTGACCAACTCAATAGAACATTAATTGGGTGTTGACTGTGCTCTCGTCCATTCCATGTCTCCTATTTTTTACACGTGGGAGATCATGACTCAAGACCTGTGGATCATGGAGATGATTGAGAAGTCATTTGGGTTGCAATTTTTCTTCAAAGTAACCTCTCTCTAGCTACAGCATATTTGGGCCTTTAGTGACATTGTTGCACAGAAGACGTATTCATGGCCACCGCCAGGATTGATATATTCCACATGAATTATTATCAGGCAGCCGTCAG
Organism: Lissotriton helveticus; assembly: GCF_964261635.1. NCBI lineage: Eukaryota > Metazoa > Chordata > Amphibia > Caudata > Salamandridae > Lissotriton > Lissotriton helveticus. The sequence continues at coordinate 986,885,558 of NC_136063.1, forward strand.
ATTTTTGTTTGCAGTGGGTTAACAGAATAAAAATGTTTTTCCTCTTATTTTTTCTGTTATCTGAGGAATGGATCACCTAATTTCTGCTTACCGACGAGAAGAGATATAAAGTGAAACAATTTTCAGATTTGTGTTAGTTGCTCTATTGGTGTCTGATGGATGAGGCTTGAATGTCATGTGTACTACTCCAGAAGGTAGCTGTTCTATCATTTTATTTTAAAAAATGGGTCTCCTGAAGCAGAATCTAGTTTGACTAATTGATCTACAGCTTCAGCTTCGAAACAGTTCAGCCACCCTTGGGTTATGAAGATGGTGGGGACTGGAGAAGTCCTGACTGTCATCTGTAAAGATACTACTGGTACAACAGATACATTCCTGCCATTATTAATGTTGTCATGAGTCTCCATTGTGTTGGGCACTAGTGTCTTAACCTAGTTATTGTTCAGCTCTGTGGCGACCACAACTTGTATCTGACAACTTTAGGAAGCGCCTGTTGACGGTTAAAGTTTGTATGGGTACATATTGACTGCAAAGTAACACTAATAAGATTGAGAGGGTTAGAATCATTTACAGAAACGAGCTGTGAGCCCATTTCTTATTGTTCCTTAATATCAAGATCTTGAACAAAGCCTTCATCCTGGATATTAAAGCTTTGGATTTGAGCTTGAATGTGGTATTTTGTTACCTCTGGTGTCTATGTTTAGAGTTAGCTCTTGTCCCTTTAACAAACACTCCTTAGGAAAGTAGTTTATCTTCAAAACTAACCATATCATATCGGTTAATGGCTTAATCTCACTGGACCTGGTCTTTGGCAAAGCATGGTAGACCCTCGTTATAACAAGTTTCAACAAATCCAGGACACATATCTGCATCTCATGTCAAGATTGTGGAAAGTTGATTGTGTCTTTCTGATTTTAGCAGGAGAAGTGCCAAAAAAGTGCCCATTTATATTTAACACCTAGAAATTCCATCAGGTTGCTCCCCATTTCCGTTTTAAACAACAACACTACACTCTTGGGCACCAACACCATGCTCTTGGGCACCAACACTATGCTCTTGGGCACTAACACTACACACTCGGGCACCCTTTGCCCTTAAGTGTCATCAACTACTTCAGAAAGAAGCCAATGGAGGCTAAACCTTCTAGTGTGTTGCATTGTCTTTATGGTACTCACTATCTAGACGAATTAAGCAAATATTAGAGGAACCTTTCGCAATTTTCATTCGATAATTTACTTCATAAAATGCTGATAAATATATGTTATGTAAGTTGCTAAATTAAATCAAATCTTTAAAATGCTCAGAAGGCCTTCCATATGAGATGAACTGCATCACATCCTCAGCTCCCTAAGTTAAATGTATTAAAACTCATTGCTTCTTCTTCCTTCTCCTTCTTGTTGCACATGACATTGCATGAAATCATAACCAGAACTAAGACTAACAAATGGGTAAGAAACGTGTGGCTCTTACTGCGAAACGTAAAAGTTTGGATTTCGAGAGTAGCCCCTCAGATTCCACTTCGCAATGTTTGTAATGCTGATACAGTGGCAAAGCGTTTCTATTGCTTCTTGTTTTCTGTGCACAGTTACAGATCTTCATATCCTGAGGGTGGTTGACTTGCCTCGCCCTTAACAGTTAATATTGTTGTATTGTCACTTTCAATCCTGCTGCATTTTCGTGATCAGTCTCCAGGGCATATGGAAATTTGACAGAAACATAACCTCACCCCTTGTCGTCTGGTCTAAATGTTGTCTACAAGTCGGTTGTCTCACTGCAGTTTTTTTTTAGTCAGTCTCCGCATGCACTGATTCTGTCTTTGTGGTAGGAACTGTTTTACTGCATGGCTGAGCCACTACCTGCTGCGACTGTATTGAAAATACTAACTGCGTGTGTAGTACGAAGTTACATCATAGATTCTGCTGCCCTTGTTTGGATGGAAACTTCACAGAACTCATCATGAGCCAAAGAAAGCCTGCAAAGTATTCCCTGGTGCATCAAATCCAATGTGGTGTTCTTCATAATAAATTCTTGCACATTTTCAAGATTAATCACAATGAACATTTCACCAGAATGCAAAAACTTTGGAAAGATATTAGAATGTATAAATTACCCAAGTTCTAGACAACTTGAAACTGAAACACTCTAAAACAGTGGAATGAGAGGAAGGTCTCATCCACCAAAGGAGAGGGACCCCTTAAGGCTCTTGGGGTAAAAAAAAGAATTATTAAGTGCCTAAAACACATTTGCTTCACAGTTCTCCAAAAGAGTATTGGTCTTATGTATTTACATAATGCATTTTAAGAACACCAATTATCATTGAAACCATAAAAAGCATGTAATTACATAAATGACTCCATATTCAAAACTGAACGTTGAATTACCAAGCCACAAACTGATTCAGATATGTGGTTGGCCACCCTTTTTTCACCTCAGCATCATCAAATTGGTTGAGGCCCACTGTCTTTTTCCCACAGTATGAACTCAGCAGCTCCCCAATTTACCATGATCACTGACAACTTGTAAGCCCCTAATTATAACCATGCCAGAGAAAACCCAAACATTCGATCCTCCCGGCACCCTTTGGAAGTTGGACCTGGGCCACAAGGTCACCTCTAGTCCCCTGGCGCAGGCACACCTCTCCCACATCCACAGGGCAGAGTGAACTTCCCAAGATGGGCCTAATGCAGTCACAGTAGCACCCACCCTCAAACCCTCCTTGACAACTGCAGTACCACTGCCCTTGCTTGGAAGTGAATTGAGCACGATGTGTTAACCCCTCAAAATTCGACAGTATACAATAAAGTAAGCATTTAACATTACTGCGCAAACCAGCTAGGAACACCATCCTAACAGTATTCAGGAATGAGATTGACCCTTGCCACTCTTAGCCATTAGGGACGAGAGGGCTGTAACAAAAGAAAGCACAGGTCCAGTATAAGAGGCAGGTTGCAGCATGTCTGGGTCTGGTTGTGGTGGCACCAGGAGTATAAGGGCATTGCCCTACGCCAGCCAGCTTAAATGCTGGTTAAAAATGCTGGCTACCTGGTACCGCTGCTGCCAGCCCCTGCCCCCCAACTCCCACTCTCCAGTCAGGGGCGAGCCCCACTTCACTGGTTTACACCTTGCACACATAGGCTCCCGCAGGAACTAAAAACATACTTTGACACTCTACACCACCGAACTGTGGGGGGTCCATCCATTTGTCGAGGTCAGCTGTGCTGCCAGCCCTCTTGAATCATAGATGTGGGGCACCTCACCAAAAACTGTCTGGGTAAATCAAGGACAAAGGTGCCCAAAAACATTTCTATTTACTAAGCCCTCAAGCTTTTCACACACATCCAGAAAGTTCACCCAAGACTTGGATTTTGAGAATCAGAGTTTCAGGACGTATTTATTTACATAACACATTATAAAAACACCAGTCATCATGGCAACAGTCAAAACACATGTTATTGCGTGCATGACTAGTTATTAGAAAACTAGACTTCGAATCATTTAATCACAAAGTGATTCTGAATCCTAGTTGGCCACCCCATTGACCCTTCAGCATCATCAACTTGGTTGGGTCCCCAGCTGCAATTTATGGGCCCCTGTATAAATTAACAGGTCACTTATTCATTGAGACCTCTGTGGAAGGACACACCCTTCCAAATTTGTTGGGGTATAATGTACGACCATGTGATGACTTCCCCCCCCCCCCCCAGAAATATCTTGCCAACTATGAAATCTGAATCATGAAAGCTTAGAGACATCCCTCCAACCCACAGCTTTCAAATCATCCCCACCAATGAGCGGGGGGGCTGAAGCCCCCTGCTTGCTGTCTGCTCTGCCAACTGGCACAGATGGTCAATGGAGGTCCCCTGACTTCAAAGCGATATAGGCATGAGCCAGCCTCCTCTGCATATCTCCTGTAGCTGCCCTGGTTAAAGGAGATTCCTGCACATCTCACAAAGAAATGGACAAACACCCAAATGATGTCTGAAGCCATGAAACCTATATGCAGAGAAGAGTGAGGGAGGAACATTGAAAGTACAAATAAATTTGCCCCCCTTATTTGGACCAACAACACCCCGTGTGCCCAGCACATATGTTGTCACAGAAGGTCGAGGTAGACTTATCGCTTGTAGTCAGCCATTAGATTTCCACCTTCTGATCCTGTTTACTACACTTGAGTCCAGCCCAAAGCCTACCGCAGCGGTGAATTCCCCAATCCGACGGGAGTGGGAACTGAAGTTGGTTTCATCTCTTCCAACAGTCCTCAATGACATGGACAACACTCTGCTCAACTAAAACCTGGTGAGAGGTCGTCTGTTGTGGCGTACAAGCAGGGATGTACCATCACCACCTAGGCACTGGAGTGTGAAAGCTCTCAAAGCAGATAAGAGGCAACCCACTGTGCCCTTAGCTTCGCATAAAAGTATCTACTTGCCTTGCCCTACCTAATTTGTTTTAGAGAAGGAGGGAGGGTCACCAGGTTATTGCCCAATAAAGACTCATGATTTATGCACAGACCACCATGATTATCACTTTTACTTTTGGCTACAGCCTCAGAGACCCTGAAGGCCTCAAAGACAAAGGAACAAAAGAAAACTCATGTCCAGTAAGCAGTAGCAGGTTGCAGTGGGCCAGGATCGAGTTATAGGGTTGCCAGAAGGAAAAGTGAGAAATTCCCTATGGCAGCAACTTAAATTCTGGTTACCTGGAGCCCCAGCGATCCTGCAGCCCCTGCCCTTTAGTCAGAGATGACCACACTTCGCAGGCCTAAGACTGGCACACACCAGCTCTTCCAGAATTTGAAAAAGGCTGCTGCCAAACACCCCAACCCACCCAATCCCACCCCGCCACCTGTTGGGGCTGCACCCATTTGCTAGGGTCGGCTGTGCTGGCGGCCCCCTTTCGTCATTCATGGCAGAAGTAGGGCCATTGACTATTGGCATATTTATATTGGTAGTTGATAGTTTTGCATGGTGTTTAAAGGCGTCTCCTTCCTTGAGTGAGTGGCAGGTGGTGTGCGCTCCATATCAGAATTAACAATGCTCATTCTGTGCCCGTTATACCCCTTCTGCTACTCGATGCGGAGGGTGGGAATAGGGAGTTTTGGTACCATCGTCAGAAACGTGGTCAGAATGTGGGTGAACATCCATGCTGTAATAAGCCAGACTGCACCTTGTTCATACTCTGCTCCCTGGATTGAGAGTCTGTGAAGCAGAAAAACTGACCTACTGACTGTCAAACTACTCGACCAAACAGGTAACAAGAAAGACCTCTGCTTTGAGCATGCACACCAGCACAGCAGAAGTGTAAAGAACGACCCAGTGTAGGAGAAAGGGACGAATGATGCACGTCTTTGCATGTGTCCGTGTGGGCATGTCTCTGTTTATTAGGTCTGAGAACATTTGTAACTGCTTTTACCTGTTTACCTAAGTATCAGTATCTTATCTTTTTAGATCTCTATGTACCCATATGTAAGTGTGTCTGTCAGCATCGGCCCATGCAGGTAAATGCGGTGGGGCTGGGTTGTGGGGGGATTCAACAGACGACCACAAAGGAAAATTAAATTAATAATTAGTTTTCCCTCGTCGTCATCTATCGAAATCCCTCCCACCCGGCCAGAGTCACATGGTGTTGAGCTGAGCTGCCGCCAGAGCCGGGGATTAAACCGTGAACCCTGTGCTCCGAAGTCAGCTGCCCTGGCCACTGCACCACACCTCTCCACCATAAAATCTCAAGCATGAGGAGCTGAGACACGCCCTGTAGCTGTGTGTGTGTGTAGCATGCTTGTATGTGCGCATATATGAGTGAGTTTCTGCTCCTGCGTGTGAACAATAACACCACCAGAGAGATTGGAATAGTTGAAGCTTATTAAATGTTTTGTTGACTGTCTGCTGGCTCCTTCAAATCCTGAACTGAAACCAGAAACCAAGATGACTTTAACATTTCAGGGCGCCTAGGAACTAGTTGGTGCAGTTCATGACAGCCACTAAGATCGTGTTTGCATGCTTTCATTGCTGGCGGGCACATGCTGTGGGCGGAAGAAAAATAATGAACTGAGCATCAGGGAAGCAAGCATGCTGAATTAGAAAGTTTGTGTACCTCTCTAGACCAACCAACTTTTTAGAACCAGTAGCTCCAACTCAACTCACATATACTGAATTGTTCTTTTGAGAGACATAAGGCATACATTTTGTGGCTGTTTCCTTTGTAAATGATAATAATAATTATCCTTGAAAGAGGTATAATGCTCCATCTGCAGTGTGGTTACCTCCAATCGCTATGTTGAGTTAGACTTAGTTTTCACATTTGTGAAAAGAGGAAGGGACTAGTATTGCTTAAGATGTTTAGGCTTTACTGCCACAAATAGTGCCCGAAACCATTGAACAATCTTGCCTGCTGTGGCTGTGTAGTGAGCCTGTTCCAATGAACCCACTTAATGCATGACCCCCTCTTCCAATGGAAAATAACAGGCCTTTTCGCATTTCTGATGTATGTCATGACCCAGTAGCAGCCTTCTTGCATCTTCAGTCAATGTAATACTTAAACCAGTTCATGATAGTAGGAGAACCTTCGTGGTGCTTGGCCTTAACCAATTGCAGAAAATTTAACAGATGCTCTTTGAGATGAAACAACTTACTAAAGGCCACTTCCAAGGACTTGGGAGCCACAACTTCACGCCACAGGTACCTATGAAAGGCGATGGAGATTGCATCCCCTCCACAGGGCATCTCTCGTTAAATCCTGTGATGACTAGGAACTCTGGACAGTATGCTGTTATGCTTACAACAGTACCCAGAGTATCAATTTATTAATATATTTACAACATTTGTAATGCATACTGCAAAGTAAATCATCTCAAAGCAAAACTTGAATACATGAACAATGCCATCAGCAGCAAATCATTGAAGGTGTTTTTATTGCATGGCTGCTGGCGTGTGTGGACTAGTTTCTGCCAGAAATATTCTTACGATATGTCTTCTAAGAATGAATTATTTGCCCCTTCGGATTTGCACGGTCCGGGACCTCCGGCACGAGCATCGACTGCCGAGGGGCCCGGGGCTTCCTCCCGTAAAAATCAGGACACTATGATAGTCCCTGGGGTTTCCACGGTCCCAGACCCCCCGCACGAGCATAGACTGCCGGGGGTCTGGGGGTCCGAGGCTCCCCCCCGTAAAAATCAAGATACTGTGCTCGCTCCTGGGACTCCCATGGCCCCAGACCCCCCGCACGAGCATTGACTGCCGGGGGTCTTGGGTCCTGGGGTTTCCTTTTGTAAAAATCAGGACACCCTGTCAGCCCCTGGGGTCTTCGCGGCCCCAGACTCCCCGCACGAGCATAGAATGCCGGGGGCCTTGGGCCCTGGAGACCGGATGGGACAATTGGGTGCCCCCTGAGAGGATTACCACATTTAATCTTGATTCTATCTCCTTTAAGGAAGTTGAGTCGGCAATCGAGAGATTGCTTCCGAACAAAGCTCCCGGTCTTGACAGACTTCCAGGAGATCTTTTCCGTTCTCAACCTAAAATCTGGGCCTTCATACCTGATGGTCTTGTTCAATGCGGTCCTACAAGGTTCCGCATTGCCCGAGACCTGGCTTGGAGCCGAAATTGTCCCAATTTTTAAAAAGGGTTGCCCGCTCGCCCCATCTAACTATAGACCAATCAGCTTAATCGACACTACTCAGAAGCTGATGGGGCGAATCCTACTCGATAGATTATTGGGCTGGATGGAGGAGAATAAAATCTTGACCATCCTCCAAGCCGGATTTAGAACAGGGGTCTCGACCATGGACCAGATCTTCCGACTCCAGGTCCTATACTGGAAAACTGCAAGAGTAGAGGGTGTCAGCCTCTACCTTGTCTTTGTGGACCTGCGGGCCGCATTTGATCTGGTTCCCAGGGAGAGGCTCTGGACGGTCTTGGAGGAGCTTGGTCTCCCTCCCTATTTACTAGATGCCCATATCAGACTTCACACAGGGAACTATGCACATGTGAGGTGTGGGAGGAACGGGGAATTATCAGCTCGCTTCCCCGTTACCCGGGGCGTACGCCAGGGTTGTGTACTGGCCCCCACCCTCTTTAGCCTGTACGTCAATGGTCTGATAGATGTACTCAATGGTGTTAGGGATAACGATGCTCCTCGCCTGGCCACTGGTAGGGTGCCCGCTCTGATGTTCGCGGACGACACTTTGTTGTTATCGCGGACATCAACGGGCATCCAGCGGGTTTTGGACGGGTTTGTGTCCTTTTGTGCCTCACGGGGGCTGGAGGTCAACTTGGAGAAAACCAAGTTCATGATCTTCAATCCCCCGAGGCACACCCGCCCAAATCCCATACTGAACGGAACTCCCCTGGAGCGAGTCAGGACTTTTGTATACTTGGGGGTCACATTGACTGAGCATTTCACTTGGGATCATCAAATCTCAAAATCATCCCTGAGACTGGCTCAGATTATGGGAGGCATAGGTAGATTTTATAGAGCCTCGACCTTTAAACCGGTCACTCCTGCCCTTGTGATATACAAAACACAGGTCAGGTCAGCATCTTTGTATGCTGCAGAACTCTGGGGACACACGAAAGTACACGAGTTATTGAAGGTTGAACAGGCCTTCATGCGACACCTGGTTGCCCTTCCCCAAAGCACTCCCCTCATACCACTACGCCTAGACCTAGGCTTGGAACCTATTGACGAACTGGCAGCTGCACGACCTCTGCTCTATTGGAGAAGGCTCTGGTCTGTGCCGGAGCTTGTACCTTTTAGAACAGAGTTCACTGCAATTTGGGGACAGTTACAGCATAAGAACATACCCTGGCTGGCTCATGTCAAGGCTTTCTCCCATCAAATTGGTATGCCACAACTTTGGGATGCACCTGAAGACAGCTGCGTGAGGACGCAAAGGTCCCAAATAGTGGTGGCTGTAAGGTCACATAACCTTAAAACTCTACATCACTCGACCTCCCTGGGCAGACTGTCCACAGAGTTTTTATTGATGAAAGTTGATTCCAGGAAGGAGGTGTTTTTGGACCTGGTACAGCCTCACTTGCAAGAAAATTATATACCCAATTGAGGCATGGCTCCATACCGATAGGGGCATTAACATCCAGATGGACAAACCCGACGGAGGCCAATTGCCCTGCTTGCAACTACTGGAGGGAAGACATTGTTCATATCTTTTTTTTCTGCCCGGCATACAGCGGAATTCGGAAATGCTGGATCCTTCCACTGTGTAAAAATCTTGGGTTTTAGACAATGTGCACAAGCTTCAAGAGTTTTAACTTATGATACTACCCCTCCCATTGTTTTTGCTGTTTCCCGTTTTTTATATGGCATGTGGCGGAGAAGAACTCTTTTCATCAGTAAGAAATAATGGCCCATAATTATCTATTGTACCTTCTCTTTAATAACCCAACGTTTAATAACTTTTTAACTTGACTGTATTTATGGTTTTATTGTCGTGCCTGTATATATCTTATTGCACTTTTATGGTCTTTGACTGAAATAAAGTTATCAAATGAATGAATTATTGTCCTTCGATAAGGTTTTATCCCCAAATTGTTTATCACTGGTCTTTTCTGCCAGAGATACCTGCAGACGAAAGATGGGGTGCGTCCCAACTGGAAATCTTGGAAACAACTAGGCGTCCGTTGTTTACATGTAAACTGTGGCTGGGATTGTGGAAACCCATTATTACACCATTTTGTGTGGAGCACGGGGATAGACATATTCACCAGGCCATGCAGTCTTGTTTGTCAGGAGTAAACGTACGGTGTACTCTTCCAATGCATACTAAGAATGGTTGGCCCTTCAGCCTGTGTCTCGTATAGTTGAACCTAGCTGCAGTATCACCGTTTCACCGGCAGGTGTTTTTTCACATTTTTATTCCTTTCCGCTATTTAAAGCTCTAGCACAGGAAACATAGGTGAGCCAGGTGGGGAGTGAAGTCACTTTTGCTAATTTTCATTTCCTCAATGGGGCTGATCCAGTTTAAATAGTAATTTTAGATCCTCCTCACCCTCAGTTTTTAGAGGGTCTCAGAGAGGAATACTGGCCAAGTCCTCACGGGATGGCATTGAAGGACAGTAGATGTGAAGAACTATGGCAACGTGTAGCACTTCCATTGAAGACTCGTGAGATATCTGATTTTACCAATAAATCGCACTCAGAAGCTTATTTGGACTCTTGGGTTAGGTTTTTCTGGGAACCATAGAGAAACGTATTAAGGAAAATTGAACAAAAAGTCACAAATGGTCGCTGTTTTTGATATTGAAAATGACCGCCAGCAAGCAGACTGCTAGCAGGTGTGAAAAAACAGCGCGCACAGTTTTGCTGAAGGGACATAAAAACGCATGCTTGCTTTTAAGAAAGCAGCGGTTAAGGCTGAAACAGCTGTAATTCTTCCAGAGAGCTCTTCGCTAAATTGCTGTAGCCATTACTAACGAGATGTCAATTTCCAAGAACTGAAAGTGCAGGACAGGTCAAAATTGCATTTGTAAGATTTATGGTTAAATTCGGGCCTGAACCTGCATATAGGAATAGATAACCTCCAGGTCCCTGCACTGAAGCTCGTGTAAAGACCCCCTTTCACTGGTAGTGTCTGAATGATCACTGGGCCGCCCCAGCTGCTGTACAACACCGCTCTCTGTATGCGGGTCCAGCAGCCGCTAATTATTCCTGGACCAGGCCGGGTTTCCATAGTGACCGAGGACTTTATGGAGCAAAGCGATGCTGATCATTATTGTCCAGTGTCTTTAGCTGAGGCTGGCAACTGCCTCCCAAGCACATGTTGACCTCAGAATCGCCCAGCAGAATACAAAATCTTGTCACAGTGGGAAAACCCGGAATATCATCAAACTTTGACCAAAACAAGTCTGTGTTTTTTTGTTACTCTTCTTTGTAGTTAAACAACTTAAGCATTTGTTAACAAGATGTATCCAGGCTCCTGCGTAGGAATGAGGATCCTTACCCTGTTGGTAAAGGGTGCAGCGCTGCGCCCCCCTCGCTCCCCCATGATGGCTCCTCTGGGGACGGTAGATGAAGTGTACAGGGGTGGTGGGTGCGAGCTTGCGCCTCCAGGGAGCAGCGATTTCCTAAAATAGAGGTGTGCTATGAGGAAGGAGGGACCGTTTCCTCACCTTTAGTTTCTCTTGACTAAGACTGCTGTTGTCATTGCTTATTGGTTACTGTATTCTAGTTGTATTACTCAATGAACCAATAACACCTGATAAACACGGTGTAGTATAGTATGTGTACAGTGATCATGGTGGGATCATAATGCCTTGATAAGGGTCTGTGGTCAGCGAGACTGCTTTATAAACTGTACTATGATCCTATAAAACCTAATAAAGATGGTTAAAAAGAAAAGGTGAGCTAGGTTCAACTCTCTTTTCTTTCTTAAGTAGAGAATGTGTTCTTTTCTAGCTAAGCCATTATAATAAAGTTAACTTGTTGAGATCTACGCTGGCTCACACAGTGTGGAATTTATTTGTCCTATTTCTACAAATTATGTTCTTCTGCAGTCAATCATGGCTGCCCTGGAAGCCAAAAATAGCCCTGAAACTTTTTTCTTATAAACCCTACATTTCCTGGAGAAGATATAGAAAGTGACACCAGCCTTTCTTTTCCAGGGGTGTTTGAGGAGGAAGTATATTGCCCCTGACCGAATTTTCACAAAATGGGAACAGGTGGCACATTTTTCAACTACATTTTCCAAATAAATTGGCTAAAAAATCATACATTTTACGTGCAGCTCCTGAAGCTGAATCATGTATTCCAGTACTTCCGTGTATGCAACAGCACACTGCCATCATTACTTTGTAGCATTATATTATCTGTTTGTCTATAAGAAATGTGTGAAGCTGGTACAAAAAACAAAAGTATCCGCACAGAAGGCATACATATATTTAGAGTCGAGAGTGGCAATGGCAATCTGATTAGTTTGCCCTTTTAAAATCCCATGCCAGTATAAATAACACCACTTTAAAATACTATGGCAAATGTCAAAATACCCGTCACTAGGTCTGTGCCAGTAAACAGGCATTGAAACATATGTGCCAGAAATCAAAATGCCAACTGAATTGAATTAATGAAATTGCATGCCAGGATGCTGCCATCAAATATCATGATACTTCCAATATACATAATTATGTTGCTAAAATATTGCAGGGTGGGACAAATAACAACAGGTTGTTACTTAAGTATTAGATGGTCCTTCTCATAACATGATGTGAAATATACCAACCTGCCAGGAGTAATGAACAGTATGCAAGCCTTTTATAGATGATCAGTGATGCTGAACTCGACCATGTCTTCTCACTGTGCTAGAACTGTTACCAAGGTGGTAGGGCTGCTGCAGATTGGTTAATATCCCCAGGTTTCTGATTTCAGTGGGGTAAGCCTCAGATAGGAGAATTTTTGTTGTCTTGCCAGTATCCACAAATGCCCTTTTCAGCAAACGAAGGCCCACTGCCATTGAGTTGTTCACATTGACATTCAGTGTATAAAGCACCTTTGCCTTTCCAGTACCTGTTTACGCCGGTAATGAATGAATGAATAAATACGTATTTATATAGCGCATTGCTACCCGGAGGCATCCCAGTGCATCAAGACACCTAGTCACTCCTCAAAAATCAGGTAAAAAGTGCAGTTTTCAGCAACCTCCTGAAACTGAGATAATTAGGTTCCATCCGAATGGAGTCAGGGAGCTGGTTCCACAGTTTTGCAGCATGTAATGAGAATCTGCGGCCACCCATGCGTACTCTCTTGATCATGGGGATGTTTAGAAGTTTCTTGTGGTTAGATCTTAAAGTCCGGGTGATCTGGTACGGTTGAAACATAGGCTGGATCCAAGCTGGTCCCTTGTCGGACATGGATTTGTGAACGGTACACATGGCCTTAAACCAAAGCCTTTGCTGCACCGGTAACCAATGTAGCTGGCGCAGAGCAGATTTGGTGGAACTGCGCTTGGGAACATCCATCAGCATCCGGGCCGCGCAGTTCTGCACAGTTTGCAGGATGTCGATTGTTCCCTGCGGTGCTCCCAGATATACTGCGTTCGCGACAGAATTAGAGATTGTACCAGAAGACGCCTGGCTTCAAAAGGCAGAAGACTCAGGATCTTCCTTAACAGTCTAATCAGGCCGTAGCAGGTGGCAGCGACCTTACGGGCCTGTGAGAGGAAACTGAGCTTAGGGTTAATCCAGATGCCCAGACTTTTGATTTGCATTTTAGGGGAGGGGGGCTGTCCCAGGCAACTAGGCCACCAAGGATCTAAATTGGAAGGGGCCTTGTGTCCTAACATCATAATTTCAGTTTTGCACCGCTGCTTTGTATCATGTCATTGTCCGCACATTCCACCAGCATGCAAAGACACCATTGCCGTGCAGTAATCCACATTGATCCATAGCATGCTCCTCTTCCTTGCAATCACACTCTTTACGTGGCATGTAAAGCACCATTGTTGTTACGGCTTCTTCATGATTCCAACATGCTAGGCATTCTTGTCATGCTAATTATCTTCCTTTTATCCCAAATGTAAAGTGCCATTGACGTGACAGTAATCTTCACCCACTCACAGCCTGTTCACATGGCTCCTCATTGGTCACTGCACCCACTGGAGCATGGTGCAGCACGGTGCGGGTCCGGGCTCCCGGGTTTCTCTAGTCACGTGACCATTTCGTGACGACGCCATCTTGGGAAGGCTGGTTCCTTCCTGCTGGGGGTTAGCGCGCTAGCGCTTGTTCCGCCTACCGCCTACTTAAGGTGAGCTTCCTTGTGGGGTCAGCCTGGAGAAGGTGACCACCGCGTTTTTGCTTAGAGCAATCTATTGCGCTGCGGCTCGCGCTCGCTTTTTAAAATAATTACCTGTTTTGTATTTATGTTTATTTGTGTTCTTTGGCCCTGATTTTAATAGCGTCATTGCTGCGACCCACCCTGGCCCTCACAGCATTATAAAACAAAATCAAACACCGCTACTTAGCGGGTCCGGGCTCCCGGGTTTCTCTAGTCACGTGACCATTTCGTGACGACGCCATCTTGGGAAGGCTGGTTCCTTCCTGCTGGGGGTTAGCGCGCTAGCGCTTGTTCCGCCTACCGCCTACTTAATGCTCGCTTCTGACGTAGCGGTCTAGCGTAGCGGTCGCGCCTTCGCTACGCCTGAGTCTCGCCAGAGTCCTGCCCGTCTGCGCCCGTCAGCGCTAAGGCAGGGCTAGGGCAGGGGACTCTGTACTCTTCAGAATGATACCTGCAGCGACCCTGCGTCTTATCCGGCTTCAGGTTTGTGATTCCTGTGGCGACTCATTGGATCCTCTTAGTGGCCCTTTTCAATGCCCTACTTGTTCTTTTGAACTCCCTATGCCTTTGTGCATTAATAGTTTAGAGTCTAAGCCTCCGGCGGTTAATTTGTCTACCGATATCGTAGGCACAGCAAATCAATCCACCCTTAAAGTGATGCACTTGAATGTCAGATCATTGTCCTGTCATTCCCAAGAAGTTTTTTCTTTGATTTCTGATGAAAATCCGGATATCTTTTTCTTTACGGAAACCTGGTTACATGACCAATCCACGGCAGTCATTAATCTAGCACTTCCTACAGGTTATATTTTGCACTCTCTTCCTCGCAAGACCAAGGGTGGAGGTATCGCAGTTGCGGTAAAAATCGGTTATCCCTGCATCTGGAAACCTATCACCATAGCTGGCTGCGAGAGTGCTCTTTTTAATATATCAGTGAATCCTCATTTTACCTTTACGGGACTTCTAATCTATAGACCACCTGGGCCTGATATCGCCTTTCGTCAAAGCCTTCCGGAGGTGATTTCCTCCTTGGCTTTAAAAACTGCCAACTTTACGATTATTGGCGACCTCAACCTGCATATGGACGCTCCTTTTTCCAACTCGGTCCATAGTTTGCTGGCTGATTTAGAGGCATTCCAGTTGATCCAAATGGTACAATCCCCAACGCACACAGGCGGCCATCTATTGGATCCCGTTTTAACGAGTCTTTCTACGAATATTTCAATGCTCCACCCCAGACCTATGGCATGGACTGACCATCATCTCATTGAATTTCGTATTACTACCTCCTTCTCTTCCCCTAAGAATAATTCTTCTGCTAGTTTTAGACGCCCTTGGAGAAATTTAAATCTAGAGCACTTCCATCAGCTCCTGCTGGAATTTCATCCTTCGCCCCCTACTGAAGTTTCCAGCGGTTATGACAGTTTCTGTGAGTGGTTAAATCGCTCATTAGACTCACTTATCCCGGCTAAGTGGTGCAAGACTAGATCTAGTCCTTCTAACCCTTGGTTTAATGATTCTCTTAAAACACTCAAAATCTCCTGTAAAAAGGCAGAACGCGCGTGGCGCAAAACTTATGATACTGACCTCAAGGCAGCCTATAGGGCTTGCACTAGAGTGTATCATCGGGCTATATGTACGGCCAGGGCTGCGTTCTACTCACAGGAGATAAAGAATAGCATTAACCCTACTAAGGTCATTTTTAGGGTGTGTAAGGACCTTACCAATAAAAGGATTGATACTGCTGCTCTCCAGCCTTCCAGGGCACACTGTGAGGACTTAGCCTCATTTTTTGTGGAAAAGGTGGAGGCAATTTATAAGTCATTTGCTGAGCTTCCTTCTGCGGAGACTAGCTCTACGTTTCTGGTTCAGAAACCATTATTGACTATTCCAAGTCCGACATTGGATGAATTCACTGCCCTGACGATTAAAGTCAAATCCGGCTCCCCAGACGACCCCATGAGACCCAATCAATTTCGGGAATTTGCTGAAGGCTGCTATCCTGCTTTACATGGCCTTATTAACTTGTCCTTCAGCTCGGGTAGTGTTCCTAAAGCTTGGAAACAGGCGACGGTCATTCCCATTCTAAAAAAACCCGCCCTCGATCCTACCAAGCCTGAACACTACCGACCTATATCTCTCCTTCCTTGGCCAGCTAAACTGGCAGAAGCTCATGCTAATGCTATTTTATCTTCTCATCTGCAGGAAGCAAATATATTGGATATTTCCCAAAATGGGTTTCGTGCAGGCCACAGCACAGAAACTGCCCTTCTGGCTGTGGTGGAACACATCAGGCATCTGTTAGATCTGGGTCAGACGGCGGCACTGATCCTTTTGGATCTTAGTGCCGCATTCGATACTGTGTCTCACCAGATCCTACTACATCGCCTGATGGAAGCGGGAGTCGGAGAGGTGGCACTTGAGTGGTTCCGCTCCTTTCTTAAGGACCGTGCCTTCAAGGTTTCCACGCCCCCTTTTGTTTCTGCCTCTCACCCCATACTCCAGGGTGTCCCTCAGGGGTCAGCCCTAAGCCCTACCTTATTTAATTTATATGTTCAGCCATTAGCGGAGGTTGCACACAGTTTTGGTCTCTCCTTAGTGTCATACGCCGATGACACGCAGTTGGCGGTGGCACTTAATGGTGACTCCAATATGGATGCCCCCACTTTCCAGTCAGCTTTAAAAGCCGTGGCAGGCTGGATGGCGAACAATCGGCTACAACTTAATGCCTCTAAGACCGAGGTCATTATTTTTGGTAGGGAAAGTGAATTATGGGGAGATCAGTGGTGGCCTTCTGATCTTGGCCCTGTTCCCTCCCCTGTGACGGAGGTCAGAAACCTTGGGGTGTGGTTTGACAATAAGCTCTCTTTCATCGCCCATACTAAACGTGTGGCTGGCACTTGTTTTGGTACTCTGCAATGCCTACGACCGATCTTTAAGTTTTTTGATGCGGAGACCAGACAGATTATTGTTCAAGCCCTGGTTCTTACCAGATTGGACTATGCTAGCTCCCTGTTTTTGGGTTTAAATCAAGCTGAGCTATCTCGCCTTCAGAGGGTTCAGAATGCGGCGGCCAGGATGCTTGTTGGACTTCCAAGGTTTGTCTCGGCTCGTCGGACCATTCAGGACCTCCACTGGCTGCCAGTGGGGCAGAGAATCAAATTTAAAGCCTTATGCCTGACTTTTAAAATTCTTAAAACAGCCTCTCCTCCTATTCTTGCACATATGATCCAGCATTATGTCCCTGCCAGAGCTCTTCGCTCTGCCGGAGCTAATTTGGCTATGGTGCCGCGTTTTAAAAAAGCCAGGATGGGCGGTCGCTCCTTTTCAGTGATGGCTGCATCCCTCTGGAACTCTCTGCCTGCCTCATTGCGCTCCATTCCTGAGTTGTTTCCGTTTAGGAAGGCACTTAAAACCTTCCTTTTTGCCACAATCTAGACCCATGTCTTTTTATCTGTTTTTTCCTCACCTCTCCTTCTGTCGTGTTGTGTTATTATTCTCCAAAGCGCCGGGACGCCACTTTGCTGCGGCATCCGTGCGCTATTTAAAAAATTATATAACATAACATAACATAACATAACGTACCCCAGTGGTAGAGTCTTTGAGGCGTGAGGCTGGGCTTAGAGGTGACATCTGCCCACCGGCTGCCATGCTGGACACCATGGCCCGTCGCTGTTGCTATGATACGCTGCCTGTAAAACAGGGCTGATTGGGTTGGTTGTGGATGCTTAGAGCAGACTGCACGTAGATCAAAAGAAGACCCCCTCACATAGGTCGACAGAAGACCCCACTCAGGTTTGCCTTCGTTCATGGCATCTCCGGAAGAGATAGTGAGTGACTAATCCAGTGCTTGAAATGGAAAGATAGAACTGCAGGTACTCTGTACCAGAGTGCCTGCTTATTTCTGACAAGTACCAGTACTCTTCAATTTCAAATATTACATTACTCTTGAGAAGTGCAAGTACTCTTCCTCTCAAAATAAAAAAGTGCTGGTACTCCGTACCGGACAGTACGGACCCATTTAAAGCACTGGATTACGCCAAAAAAAATGATAGCTCGCTTGCACAGCTGTAATCGTCTAACAGTGCTAACTACAGAATAGCACATTATTCCCAACTTGTCCGAGAGGTTAGGCCAGAACTGGCATAAAACTCACATTAACTTTTATGTTTGAGTGTGCCTTTAGATTACACCATTAATCTATCTAAAAGAAAGTTCAGTACACTTATTTTTATTTTGCCAAGTTTGGCACAAATGGTTCAGGGGAGGGGAGTGTAAATTATATCAGGAGTTTTAATGGTAACATTTTGCAAGAAAACTCCTAACCGGCTAATGTAAAGTTCACTAGATTTGGTAGGCATGTGGACATTGGCTTCTGTAGTGGTGCTTTGCTGACTTCTTGTATTTCATCTAGCAGTTTTGAAATTATTAAAGAAAATACCAGCTGTTGAACAGCCAATCACACTGAATTTTGTCCATCAATTGTTGTTTTTGCATTTGTCACCCCGAATGACATTGTTCTGCATTCTGTCCATCAGTTGTTCTTTTTGCACATATCATACTGAACTGTCAGAAGTAGTCCTTAAATATTTCTAAACTCTGCTTATTGGCCCTCCCTTATGTTTGTGGTCATCAAAATGTGTATCAAAATATAGCAAAAAGCTGAAACAGGTCATGCATGACTTGTGCTGTTGAAATGTGTACACACCAGATCCGTGTAATTGAAGCCTGTATTATTGAAATATTTGCTATGTAGACGATTGTGGTTACTTTATTTCCACCCATTTATATACTGATTTCAGTCACTTACAATGTCAAATCAAAATTATGATCTTGATCATAACTTTGCAGCCACCTTGTAGCAGTCACAATGAACATTTGAGGGACCAAAGGCTTTTTGAGTCGTGTGTGGGATATAACGAAACGCTGAAAATACTGCAAAAAAACCAAACTACAAGGATGAGGGTTAAATGAGTCGGAGGCTGAATGGATGATTAGGTGAACACATAGATACAATGATTGATGGGTGGATGGAATGGTGAAAAATGAACAGATAAAAGAAAGAATAGATGATAAATGGGTGAGGGTTGGAAGGGTGGAAACGGTGAGTAGATAGAAGAGCCGATTGATGGATGGATAAATGACTAGAAGGAAAGATGAAGGGATCTATTTTAGGGAGAGTCCCGTTCACTTGTTTAACTCAGTCAATGCCATGCTAATTTTCTGTCTACTTCTTTGCCAACAATTGTACGGGGCCATATAAGAAACAGATGAATAATTCTACTTTTATTGGCCTATGAAAACATGTCCTCTAACTTAAACATTTATACATAATCCCACATACTTTAACTTACTTAAAAACACCCATACTGACAAACTTGCTTGATTATCTATGGAATTCATCCGTTACTCTTTGCATTTAGTCACTCAGTCAGTTAAACTCTTATACACTCAACTACAAACTCTCTGTCTTGCTCATATTTACAGTTCATGACAGGGATAGAAATTAAAATTGCATGACTACCTTAATTTAGGAATTTCAAATATTTTATGTCCGGCACTACACCATGGTCATGGTAAGTTTGTGATCTAATTGCTTCACCACAACCTTCACTGATCTTTAACTAAGATTTAATCAGTATAACTGCATTTTTTTTAACATATTTTGCATTATTGAGGTGATGTAGGATTCAAAACAATTTGTATTTTCACACATTTGGAAATTCCCTGTCTTTCAATGTAGCCCTTATGGACTTAATACAAGGGCACTCTAATGTTTGGAAGAAACTCGTGTCATGTGTATTGAAAATGTACATAAGCACATGTTTTACCTACCTACTCAATTCTATGATGTGAGGATTTAATGAAAACCTGCAGGATCAGGGGTTCTCTCGTGTGTAGGTGTTTTTGGAAAATGTCTCTTTCCTACTGTATACTCTATGCTGTAGACTTTCCCACTTGTTTTATAACCCCTACCACTGAGTTTTTTTGTCACCTGGCTGCCAGAAATAGAAAAGGTTTCAGATGTAAATGTTTTAAGATCCATGCTGGATCCAGAATTGTTCACAATCCGTTTAAAACCTTGTTTTGTGCTGTGGTTTTTTTGTGCAACCTTCCTGTGGCGTGCTAAACTTGCAGCACTGCTTCGCCCGAGGCTCTGTTTACTTAGCTCTGTTGATTCATCCACTTTTTTGTTCTCTGCTTGTATTCCTGTAGCAGCCAGACAAAAAGGCTTTATGAAGGGATTTGAAGAAGGGAGGTATTTGTTTTGCTCCTTAGAACGTTGTCTTTACCTTGAAGTGCTTTCTTTTCAGATGCCAGACCAGTTTGATGAGACCCTTGTGCTGAACCAGCTGCGGTATTCAGGGATGCTGGAGACGGTCCGGATACGCAGGGCTGGGTTTCCAGTCAGGAGGCCCTTCCATGACTTCTACATAAGGTAAGGGGGATCAGAAGTGCCAGGCAAATGGCAAACAAAAGGAGATGGCATGGCTTTTGTGGCTGTTGCACGCAAGGGCGCCGATACGTATTATGCAAGTAACATTTTAGACAGTTCGCCCTTAGCTTCCATTACTTTGTGCAAGTAGTAGGACATGTCAGCTGAAGAAGTTCCTCAGTGCGTCAGGGTGATTGAGCACATTCTCTGTTATTTGCATCTCTGGCAGAACAGTGCTAGCACCTCAGGTCCATTCAACTGTGAGATCGGGAGCTCTGAATCTCAGCTTTGTTTTGTAGAAGCACAGCATTTCCTGCTGCACTTCAAGATGGCTTTTACACTCTTGAATGGAATGGCATTGCTGGCAAACCTCAAACCTACCTTTTATACAACGGAGTCTTGTTGCGCTCATGGTGCCGTCGAGTAGCCTAAACTAATGGCCACTCCGATTTCGAGTACACCAGGAAACAATCTTCTCTTTCCTTCCTTCCTTTTACTTATGTTCGTCTCGTAAACCTGCAGAAGGACACCGCAAAGTTCCATAACGAAATCTGGAAACTCATTATTTTCAAAACAATTCAAATCATTCCCGGGCAGAGGCTGAGCAGGACGTTTACGCTTGTTATTTCAGACTTTCTTTTTACTTTCTTATTTGTTTCACCAGCGCCTCATTTGATGACAGCCTTTTTTCTGGGTGTTCACCTGTTGCTTAAGGTGAACAATTGAAATGGTCTCCGGGTGCTACGGTTTCTGTTAAAAGAGAGCAAGTCTATACCCTCCAGTTTAGATGTTTTTCTAATATGGACAGAGCAGATTCAAATGGTTTGTTCTGGAAACAGGGGCATAGCTATCAATAGATAAGCAGGTGCAGGGGCACCAGCGCCTAGGGCCGTGAGGGGCCCCAGCGCTCAGGGCCGTGAGGGGCCCAGTGTACCACAACTGTGCCTGCTATTAGTTCCAAACAAGGTGGGGGTTCATATTCCTTGCTTACATAGGGCCCAAAGCTCCCAGACTACACGATTGTGAAATGTAGGAGGTAGCAACCCTTGCACTACGAAATGGTGCTGCCTGTGCTCTGTGGATCTGTAAAATGTTTATTCCCACGTTTCTGCGCTAAAAGCTCAATAGAAACGTTTCTGCTTTGGTGGCATTAAAAACACAACATACTCCACTCATTCTGAACTCTGGGGCTGCAATCTTCAGCAAAGCCCTTGTACTTGTATAGGCCCTTGCTACCACTATATTCTTGGCTAACCCCTCATGAAATCAGACAGTCTGCCGGAATGCTGTAGCCAAGAGGGAGGTACATTTATGTTTAATACCCTTTTATTTGGTACAGCCCTTGCACTGGTATATGTTTCTTGTAAATGCCTACATATTCCTTGCGCCAAATCCAATTTGGAAGCAGAACATTCTCAAGGTATTTAGTAGCCCCATTTGAAGATTTTCTGATTATACATCTTGCTTTTGCCACCCGTACAGCTGCTGCTCTGTTTAATGTAATCATGAGTGACGCTCTCCACAGGGGGTGCAAATGGCGGCCACCTGTGTGACCAGTGCACAGATACAGCCCTAGGTGATGGGATGACTAAACTTGGACCATCCTCTTTGACTGGTCTTTCGAAGACTGAGGATTGACCTTCAAAGTTCACAAGTTGTCTGTCTTTCCTTTACCTCTGCCGATGACTAAAATGTATTTTGGGGCAGACTCAGAAACACGTATTCATTTTTGCCATTCTGGGCATTAGCAAGTGTTTGTTATTCATATTTTTGGAGCTGGCAAGAAATACGTTACGCATTATAGAGACTCTGTCTAAGCAGTTAACAGGCATTGCATGCCAATGGTTGTGTTTGCATCAGTTTTTTCATTTGTACTCGTGCCTATTTTTGTGGTGAAATTAATGACTTTTCGTGTTCATTGTGAACAGAAATGGGTAGGTTGCCATGGTTCAACCTACATAGAGGGAAATTTAAAACATCTTAACTAGGAAACTGTGAGGGAGTAATGTTGCTGGAAGGTTCCTGTAGAACTGGCTAGGCTGATTTTTTGTTTCTTTGAGATAATGTGTTCACACCAATGTACAGGAAGTTACTTACGACTTGATAGGTGTTTCTGGACTTAAAATGTAATTGTACAAAAGAAGATCATTGAATTAGACTCCTTGTTGCCTGCGATTCTGAAAGTAATGGCTATAATATTAACCTTTTCTGACTGCTGTCTTTTTCTGGCTGGTTAGATATAAAATGCTTACGAAGAGCCTGGCGCTTCCTGAAGATGCAAGAGGGCGGTGTGCTGCACTACTCTACCTGTACGACAGCACCACTCTGGAGTGGCAACTAGGAAAGTCCAAGGTAAAGGCCCGATGACAGTGGTTTGGTCTGCATTTCAAGCGAATTCTTATTGAGAGGTGTGATTGCGTATGATTACCTCTGCAGCTCCACTGCCATGTATTACTCCTCTAATGTTAGTGGTATATTGAGGTGGATCCAGAAACCTTTCGTACCTGTTCTGCTTATTGAGTTGCAAATTATTAGTTCTAATAATGGTGCTGTGAGTTTTCTTCTCATTTACGTAGCACCAAAAGACATGTAACAAATGCTAGACTTTGACAACAACTCTACACATTTAGCTAATTTTGGAATAGAAAGCCCAGCGAACAAATCTTGCTCTGTGCTTTGATTCCGCACAAATGAACGAATAAATAAAAACATGCAAGCAAGGGTACATTTTTGTAATGCGCCAACAAAAGTGGGAGAACTGCAATGATTCACATTTGATGGAGTGAATCATTGAGGTTGCATGTCTTTAGATAATGCTGATGATAGTGATATGGTTGATAAATAAAGAGAGAAGTACTTATTGACACTTAGCCCTAGCGTCTCCCTCAGCATTCCTGCTGTAGTAAGTTGTGTTTGGGGTCCTATTTTGAATACCAGTATGGTTTAAAATGCCTGAGCTCCCTCATCAATTTCTAATCTCCTCTGGCTTTTTGCATTTGGCCACCGACGTCTTCCCTTTCCTCTTCTGTCATCTCACAGCTGATCTACTCTACCTATATGCAACAGTGGAGTTTGGGGAGTTTTTAAATCGAAGGGGTACATAAAACAGTTTACAAAAAAAAAATCTTCACTTACCTTACACTGCACGTCCTCCATGTTCCTGGCTCCAGACTCCAGTCTGAGTGCGAGGTCCCACAGCCAACACCCTCATCCAGTCGAGACGCTGCTCTAATGCTGTTAAACAGTCAATCAATCAATCAATCAAGAAATTTGTATAGCGCGCTACTCACCCGGAGGGTCTCAAGGCGCTTTGGGGGGGGGGTCCGCTACTGCTCGAACAGCCAGGTCTTGAGTTGCTTCCTGAAGGAGAGGTGGTCTTGGGTAAGACGGAGGTGGATGGGGAGGGAGTTCCAGGTCTTGGCTGCCAGGTAGGAGAAGGATCTTCCTCCCATGGTGGCTCTTCGGATGCGTGGAACGGCGGCGAGGGCGTGGCTGGTCGATCGAAGTTGGCGGGTGGGAGTGTGGAAGGTCAGGCGGTTGTTGAGGTACCTGAGGCCCAGGTCGTGGAGGGTTTTGTGTGCGTGGGTGAGGAGGCGGAACGTGATTCTTTTGCTGACGGGGAGCCAGTGCAGGTCTTTCAGGTGTCCGGAGATGTGGCTGTGGCGGGGGATGTCCAGGATGAGTCGTGCGGAGGCGTTCTGGATGCGTTGGAGTCTTTTCTGCAGTTTGGCTGTGGTTCCGGTGTAGAGGGTGTTTCCGTAGTCCAGTCGGCTGGTGACAAGTGCCTGGGTGACTGTCTTCCTGGTTTCGGTGGGGATCCAACGGAAGATCTTTCGGAGCATGCGTAGGGTGTTGAAACATGAAGACGAGACGGCGTGGACTTGTCTGGTCATCGACAGGGAGGAGTCCAGGATGAAGCCTAGGTGGCGTGCGTGGTCCGTTGGTTTGGGTGCGCTGCCTAGAGCCGGGGGCCACCAGGAGTTGTCCCAGGTAGATGGTGATGGTCCAAGGATGAGGACTTCCGTCTTGTCCGAGTTCAGTTTCAAACGGCTGTTCTTCATCCACTCGGCTACTTCTTTCATTCCTTCGTGCAGGTTGGTTCTGGCGGTGGCGGGGTCGTTGGTGAGGGAGAGGATCAGCTGGGTGTCGTCGGCGTAGGATATGATGTTGAGGTTGTGTTGGCGTGCGATGGCTGCGAGCGGGCTCATGTGCACGTTGAAGAGGGTGGGGCTGAGGGATGATCCTTGTGGTACGCCGCAGATGACTTCGGTGGCCTCTGATCTGAACGGGGGGAGGCGGACTCTCTGGGTCTTTCCGGCGAGGAACGAAATGATCCACTCCAGTGCCTTCTCTTGGATTCCGACGTTGCTGAGACGTTGTACTAGGGTGCGGTGGCAGACAGTATCGAGCGCTGCGGAGAGGTCCAGGAGGATGAGGGCCGCTGTTTCCCCGTTGTCGAGCAGGGTTCGGATGTCGTCGGTGGCTGCGATGAGGGCGGTCTCGGTGCTGTGATTGGCTCGGAAGCCGGACTGTGGGTGGTCGAAAGATCCGTTCGTCTCGAGGAAGGCGGCCAGCTGTCTGTTGACGGTCTTCTCGATGACTTTGGCAGGAAACGGAAGGAGCGAGATGGGGCGGTAGTTCTTGAGGTCGGTGGGGTCTGCTGATGGATTCTTCAGGAGGGCGCTGAGTTTGGCGTGTTTCCAGCTCTCCGGGAAGGTGGTGGTGTTGAAGGAGCAGTTGATGATGTCCCGGAGTTGAGGCGCGATGACGGAGGCGGCCTTGTTGAAGACGTGGTGGGGGCATGGGTCGGTCGGTGGTCCGGAGTGGATGGTGTTCATCGTGCGGATGGTGTCTTCAGTGCTGGCCGGGGTCCAGTTGTGGAGGGTGGTGGTTGGGGGCGTCGGTTCTGTGGTGGGGTGCGCGGTCTGTTCGCTGGAGCAGGCTGGCTCTCCACTCCGAAAGGCACTGGAGGCTTGTGTCTGCTCTCTAATCCAACTGTCTAAGACAACTGGGTTTGAGAGGATTGAATTGTTCCTGTCTGCTTGGCAGTAGCAAGTTAGCCTGCCAAACCAACATGCGCACTTTTAACTGAAGTGGCACTCCTCACTGCTGCCAATCAGCAGCAGTGATGAACTAGCCCCGCCCCCACACTCCATTTGCTGGCAGAAAGTAAAAAATAAAATGGTAATACAAATATTTTGTTACCCCATCACAGAAGAAGAGGAAGGGAAACAAGAAAGAGAAAGGGTAAGGGGAGAAATAGTTAGAAAGACTGAATGAGGATGACAAAGCTGTGGAGCTCAGGAGGTATGAAAGTGGAGGTTTATCTTGTATAGACAGGCAGAACAGTTAATTGATAGCCTGAATACGTAGTGGCTTCTTTCGGCCGAGTGGTAGTCAATTAATTCCTCTTAAGCCTTAATAGAAAACACCTGCCCTTTTGTATTTCATTTTAATCTCAGTTGTCTTGTTTTAGGGCTACGTATCCGATTTAGACGCCAGCTGTTTCAGCAGCTAAATAGAAAAGTATCCCTTTAAAGGGAACATATTGCCTTTACCAAGACTTATTCTTTTTGGTACCAGCACAGTGGAGTTGGATCTTGTTATCTTGGTATTATATGTTCTGCATTGTAAATTGTAATGCTGTCACTTCTGCTCGGTACACAGAGGTGCACTGCCTACACTGAGTTCTTCCTACTTGCTAGTCATCATTTTTTTTTTTTCCCAGAGTTAGCGCGAATGTGATTTTTCTTATACTTGTGAGCAGACACTCCTGAGGAGATGGGCTGTTGTGGTACTTGCTAGAAAGTGCAAGGGCATGTGGAGGACTGCGCTTTGTGATCATATTTCTAGTCAACCGGTTTGCATGACCTACTCCTAGAACTGTGGAGTAAACAACTCAAAGGGAGAGCTGCAATACCTACAAATATTAGTGGTTGTAAATTAAACACTGTTGTACATGCTTTTACTTCTTCTTTCACTGAGTGGCAAAGTTCTGCTGCGCTACAACTCGAGAAGTGACTCATAGGACCTCTATATTAATACTCCTACAGTTCATATATGCGTTGGTCCTGCCCATTCTAGTTGCCCAGCGGCCATTCCGGCGACCCCGCTGACCCCAGCATCCAATAGCTTCTCAATGCGGTTTCCTGGATCTCCCGGGAAGGCACGTGAAATTCAAACAAAAAGCTGCTGGTGCGCCCCTCCCCTGGGCCAGGTATTGGCCCCACCTGTGGCCAACACCTGCCATTATGGAGCGGCCCCTGTGAGCGTTAGTGGGTAGAGTGCCAAGAAGTCAGTGAAAGAGGATGTGCTGATAGGACACATTGGTTGGTTCGAAGAAGATCAAGCCACGTAGAGCGCTAGTAAAATGTAAAATTGCTCTTTTGTAGTTCTGATGTCTTTCCACTTAAACTTTTTCTGCGCAGGTGTTTATTCGAGAGTCACTAGAGCACAAACTGGAGAAGCAGCGTGAAGTGGAGGTCTACAGAGCGGCGATGTTGATCCAAGCGCATATATTGGGCTATGTGGCAAGGTAAACGGTCCCTCCAGCTTTCGATTAAATCAGGACAATTGAGCTTTGAACTCTAAACCTTAGGGGAAGATGCATCTTTGGGTCAAGGTGAAAACTGCAATCCTAAAACCTGTTTTCTGTCATGGTTTCTCTAATCGACTGCCTTGGGTGATCAGAGGCAAATAACTTCATGTTTTTGCGCGTGCTCTGCCCAATGCCCAATCTCGAACCACATACCCTCAATTTGCTGTCACCAGACCCTCTTTTCAATGACATTGGGTTACCTAAAGAGCAACACGATCCCATAGATTTCAATAGGGTCGCCCCCTTTGCAAACCTGCATCACCCACCTAAAATGTTTCATCCTTCAATCGCTTTGGAGGGAGGGGGGCTAACTTTTAAATGTCGACTTTCGCCCCCCTTCAGGTAGAGGATCATTAACAAGATATGGCTTTTAAAATGCTTAACTGTGAGAGAGGCTCCGCTTAATTACATGTCGCAGGGGTGGAGCGTGGCGGAGCTCCTGCCTAGGCACCCGTGTTTAGGGGCCAAAGCCAATGTCCTCTCTTGTCTGATTAGATGTATAAACTGGGCACGCGCCCACCCGCAGGGAGGCCAATTCCAAATACAAAACGGCTCATTGCCGATTAGTATGCAAGCTAGACCCAGTCAGTGTAGGACTCCCCCCTGAAATGGCTGCCCTCGTCAGTTTAAGAATTATGGGGGTGGGGGCTCCCTAACGCAGTGTTATCTTCTAAACAGGCAGAGGGGGCACCGGGGAGGCCTGGGCTCCCTCCTGGCCGTAAGGGGCGGAGAGGTTTATGGCTGTAGGTCCCCGAGCAGGGCGAGTGGGCACACTCATGACGTGTAATCGGCGTGAGGGGACCTATGCATGCATTATGCATGGCGAGTGGAGGTAGGACAGCCCATCTGTGGAGCGTTCGCGCCATAAGTCAACAGCGGGCCGTTCAATAGCTGTCTGTATAATGAGCTGGGGTCTTTCATGTGCATATGAGGCCGGTGCACGCAGAGAAGGCTCCTGTTTGACGTCCAGTGACATCCTGCTGGGAGTAATTACTTCCCTGCTGTCTTGCAGCAGCGCCCCCGCCCGCCCGCCTCTGATTTAAAGGCACCTCCCTGTCTGTCAGGGGGGGACCGAGCCGGTGCTAAGTGCTGCCCATTCGTTCAGCGCCGCTCAGCCTGCGGAGGTCTCTTTACTGACGGCTGCAGGGCGGGAGAGGAGACCCTTCTTTCCTTGCCAGAGGTGGCGATATTAACCCCTGTCCTCCCTCCCTTCCCCTGGCAGGAAGCAGTACCGGAAGATCCTCCACCATGTGGTGGTGATCCAGAAGAACTGGCGCGCCGCCTCGGGCCGGAGGAAGTTCCTGCTGCTGCGGAGGTCAGCCATCACCTTCCAGAAGCAGCTGCGGGGCCGGGCCGCCCGCCGGCTCTACAGGCAGCTGCTGGAGGAGAGGCGGAGAGAAGAGGAGGAGCGGCGGAGAGAAGAGGAGGAGCGGCGGAGGCAAGAGGAGGAGAGGCGGAGGCAAGAGGAGGAGAGGCGGCGGAAGGCAGAAGAAGAAGAAAGGTAGGGTACCATCCTGTTTGTGAGTACACAAATGAACGTACAGCATGTAACTCTGCTATCCGGCAGACTACCAAGGGTAGGCAGGGCCCTGCTGCAGAGGTGCAACTTGCATGTGAGAGAGCGCAAACTGATATAAATATATGAGTACATCACATTTACCTATAGAGAGCATAATTCATGAAGAGAAATGCCATGAGTGCTAATAGTATTTGAAATTATATTCTAAATGTATAGCTAATATAGAGATTTAAGTAGAAGTGGAATTAATACAGAAATGTGTGACATTATATGATTTTATTAGACGTGACTATTTTGAATCTATGTCGTGTAGCTGTTAACATATAAGATGGTCTGTGGTAAAACGCAGAACGTGGTAGGCCTCAGGGCCAGAGCTGGAGCTAAAAGGGAAGGTGTTTCTTTTCACGACACAGATTGTTTAACGTTTTTGGTCATTGCATTAATGGGCCATGATTTAGAGTACTGTTTTCTAAATAATAGAATAAGAGTTTTAACATGCTTTAATTAAATGAAGAAATTGAATGCTATAATCATAATGTGAAATATTGTAGGCCTGAAATGTTTTAGCATTGATTTACACGTACATGTCTGGGCTGAGAAATGTTGCAAGCCTTTTTAGAAGTCTATGAGAGTTGGGTTCTTGGCGGCAGATATCTGTCTGCAACAGGAAAGGGGGGATCCAATTATAAGTGAATGAATAGAGGCCTGTTCAGTAGACGGCCCAGACATGGAGGAGGGTTCTGGAATGTTTAAGGGGTATCAGCGGGCCGGAGAAGAGACTGAGAAGCAAGGTCAACTCTAACGTCTGAGGCCCAATACAAAGCATCATGGAAAAAGCCTGAAGTTGCACCACGTGAGAGGCGTTTCGCAAGGGGCGTCTCAAATGTTGTTGACTGTTTTGTATTAGGGACAGCACCCCTGGGTGGAGTTAGAGCAGAGACCTGAGGACCCTTTAGAGAGCGGATGGGTAGGCAGTGAGGGGTCATGACTGGAGAACTTTAGGTTTTCACCAAGAGACTTAGAGTGGGTGACTTCCCTTGGGGGTCATTCATTGCTGACACCTTTGTTAGGTTGGGATTTGGTTAAGTAGGGATACCATCTAGAACAGGGTAGGGACGCCTAACCTGTGTTTGTTTTCCTCCAACCTAAATGAAGGAGAGATATGCGTCTATGCTGATAGCTTTGCTATTTTTAGAACTTGTGTTAGTGATTTCTGTTGCTCGTCTGAGGGCTTTTCGAGAGCACATGTATGTAATTGGACCTGTGTATCTCGTGAATCTCATTCTGAGATGCTTGTATTTGCAGCTCATTATATCTTTACAATAAACTTTTGAAACCTAGAAGTTGTCCGTGATCTTTGAGAGTAGAGTCCTTTCTTGGGTGAACTAATTTGCAGATAGGTGTACTGTTTCCTTCCAAGACAGGCAATAAAGGTTCAGTCGACCAGATCGAGGTTTGGATCAATAGATATAAGGTATCGATCAAAATCTCGCCCTTTCAGTTGGTAGCTATAGAGGATGGTTGCCTTCTTGAGGACGGTGACCTAGGCCAGGTTAGCTTACCCCAAGGCCCCTAGAAATCGATGATCGGAAGAACAGCCCGCAGATGAAGATCCGGATGACGTGAGACAGAAAAAGCAGCAGTATCGGTTGAGAGTGAGTATAAAGGGTTATGCGTGTTAGATTGCGGTGTTTTTGTATTGTATCTATGTTGTAATGTCTGGCGGAGTTGAATGTTTGTAGAGTGACTGTGGAACAGGTTGTGAGCGCGCGCAACCGGTGGAAATCTTAAGTTCAAGGAGAGCTTAAGTGGTTCGGGTGTATCGGACACCCAGAGTAATTGTCAACTAGAGTGAAGGGGGTCATGAGGTACCATTGATCACCCGAGAGACCGAGATAGGGGGAACGTAAGAGTGAGTGCGTGAGTAACGGACGCTGGTCGGAAGTTACTGTGTGTGTAAGTAACCTATCAGAGAGACGATAGACATCTCGTCAGTTGTGTTGACAATTACAGATAGACTGTGGACGTACAGTCGAGAGAAGTGACCGCTTGGTCGGAAGTAGTCATTTTTTTCAGTGTATGAATGGGACGCATGCATAACCGGGAGACGAGTTGAGAAAGGAGGGGTGCTGCTGCGAAGCGGAGAAAAGAGACGTCAGGTGGTGTCGCGCAGTGATTGGCTGACCGGAGAAAGACCGCGCTGTGATAGGCCAGCTAGCGAACACGTCATACAGGGTCGCGACGTGATTGGCCAACAGGAGAAAGACCGCGCTGTGATAGGCCAAGCTAGCAAAGCCGCGACAGGATTGGTGGATTGTCATCAGGAAGTAAACAGAGTAGCGAGGCTGGATTTTGTGCGCATAATTATGAAGTGTTTTAAATGGTTGAAAGCGCTGTTTAAGAAAGAGAGGAGAGGATCGTATGAAGGGGAAGAAGCCCCGCCGGAGGGTACGCCAGCTCGTTATATGGCAGTAAATGTTGGGTTGCATACGATCCTTTGGATATCAGAGTGGAGTAAGATTACTGAAGGAAACGAGGAACTGACGTTCCCGAAGTACGGGACGTTCAGATTAGAGGTGTTACATCGATTGAAATCAGTCATGACCTCAAAGAGACCCTTGCCTAGACCAACCCAGTTTGAAGCCCTTGAAGCATGGCTTAGGGCAGCGCATGAAAGGAATATGAACAGACGACAAGAAAGGGTGAAACGCTCGGTAAGGGCAGTACAGGATGCCAGGTGGGATGCGGATGCTAAAAGATGGAGAGTGCATAATTTGGAAATAAATAAACTGTACCCAGTGTTAGAGGCGCCAGTAAATAAAAGCCCCCTAGAAGAAGATGATGAGAGCGAAACAGAGGACAGCCTGATAAACAGATTACTGACAGACAGGCCACCCCCGTATAATAGAGCAGGGGGAGAGGTCGAGAATACAGAAGGAGAAAAGGGGGGCAATGCAGGAGAGCATAGACCGCTTCCCAGTTCACAGTGGGATCCTGAGCCAAAGAAAGAGTTGCTCCAGCCTAGTCAGGTGCAACAGGTAGTCGGTAGGTTTGTGGTACAAAGAGCGCCGGAAACGGAAAGCGCCACATCCTACCCATTACCAGATGCACTACAGGTACCTGTTACCATAGGTCCTATAATATCGATATATGACCAAGAGAGAGCAAAAGGGGAAGAACGGAAACGGAAAGACAGAGAAAGAGCAGAGCAGGCAAGGAGGAACGATACCACTAATTCCCCAAGTCAGATGCCGATACCCAGAGAGTGGAGCACCCCGATGCACACAGCAGGGGACCCAGGAGGAGATCCTGGGGGCCCTAGATGGCCAATGGATCTGAGGGGATCTGGACGAAAATCCTTTCAAGAGCTAAATGAGTACATGAAGCAGTGGGATGAGGCAGTGAAGGCTCAAAAGTGCATCAATGCTGCGGAAGCAGAAAGGGAAAGTCAGGACAGCAGAGCACGAACTCACTGCGGGGCTGGGGAGAGTAGCCCGGAGTGGGACTGTAGAGGGAGTAGGGGAGTCACCCATTGGGCCCGGAGTGGAGGTAGAACAGACCTGGAGAACGGGGGCCCCGGGAGTGGAGGGGTGGCGTGCCCGATACTCAGTGAAGAGGAGAGGAGAGCGCAAGAGTACAGAAACAGCTTTAAGTGTCCACACTGTGTACCTGGCACCAGAGAAAAGAATGGGAGTTGTGAGAGGTCGCACCATAGTCCCTGTGATGACAGAAATGAGCGCAGCCCAGGGAATATGGGGAACCAGGAAGGATCGTATCGGATACTGAGCGATACGAGGCAAAGGGAGTGTAGCGACCAGAGGGAAAATAACAGAGAGATGTGCGGTGAGAGGAGAGAAGAAGACGAGAGTGGGCAGAGAGAGAGTAGGGATAAAAGGCCCGTGTTCCATCACCTTCCAAGATTGGATGGCCGAGCATGGGACCTGGAGAGATGGGAGCGAGGGAGACCACCCATTAACTCTCCCGAGCCCAAACGCAGAGCTCGAAGTTGGGATGGGAGGGAGACCAGTGAGCCTCCTTCAAAAGACATATTGCGAGCTGAGATAAAAGCCAAGAGACTTGATGTCTCCAGCTTAAGGTCAGATCTGGATGACATGGTAGATGGTACCCTGCCTTTGGAAAGAATGGAAATGTATGAACAGGATGAAATACTGTATATGGCAAAGGACATCACACGAAAGGCGAGAGCAGTCCATGAGAAGTTAGTCGAACTAGCAGGCAAATATATGGTGGACTTGTCAAGAACCAAAGCATTACAGGGTAACCACAGGCTACATTACTCAGATCGAGATCTAGATGAGAGGAGAACGATTGGGCTGAAAACACACATAAGGGAACTGATTACTGGAATAAGGACATGGAGGGCATTAGATAAATGGGAAGAGAGGTGGTCCAAGAAAGGGACCGGCAGGAGAAGCATGATTGGTATAACACCAGGACAGCAGGGAATAGAAGCTTACCCTTTGCGTGAAGTTGCCAATGGGAGCTATGTACATGTCCCTTGGAGTAGGGGAGATTTAGCTGCTTTTACCACATCTTTCCCCAAGTTACGAGAGAGCCCCGTGGAGTGGTACAAGCAAGTCGAGAGGTTTGTAAAGATCTCAAAAGTCCTATGGATAGATCTGAACACGCTGTTTGACATTGTAGTACCAGGAGATCTGTGGACAGCATGCAAGGTTAGCGCTGAGTGGCCCACAACGGAGCCAGAGAGAGATGCTAGGACTAATGGGCCGTCCGAGATCGTGATGGCAAAATTCGAGAGAGTGATGACTTGGCTGAAAGAAAAAGTGCCAATGCAAGACATAGATTGGGTCAGAATAGACAGAACGAGACAGGAACCCAAAGAGACAGTCCATGAATATTACGAGAGATTGCTGAAGGCGTTTAAACAGTATAGCGGCTTGGATGTAATGGATCCAAAGGACATAGGGCAATTCGTGTCCAAGTTCGTCCTGGGACTGAGACCGGATATTAGTTTAATGATTCAGCAACACTCGATTTGTTGGCAAAGTAGACCCCTAGATGAAATACTGAGATATGCTAGGTACTGCTGTGATGAGGTAGACTCCAAGGCTAAGAAACTAAAAGAGAAGCTGATGGTGGTACAATTGCAGGCAGCAGGAAAGGGGGGACCGCAACAACAGCAGCAAGGGACAGGTACAGGGGGTAAGAAGCAGTACAGTCAGAACAAGGGTAATGAGGAGAGTACTACCTTTAGACCCAGAGTAGACATAGCTACCTTGAAGAAAACGACTAGGTGCCACCAGTGCAACGAGTTGGGGCATTGGAAACGCGAGTGCCCTTACAATGTGGAGATCGGAGAGCAAGAGATAGAGGAGGAAGAGGTCCAGAGCGCACCTATGAGAGGGGCGACGCCATACCAAGGAAAGGTGCTCAAAGGGGGGGGGGCTCCTCCCCGAGCCCAGTTCCCGCAACCTCCTCGAGTAGGGAGTATGGGTAAGACCTATAGACAAATGCCCCTGTTTGTGGAAGGTGAAGAATGCTATTATGTGGACCCATTAACCGGACAGAGAGTGGAAAGAGAAGACTGCACCCTCGGGGCAGCCTTAGAGGTAGATCAGAGGGGACCCTATGTGGAAGCAGAAGTAGCAGGGTGCCCTACGACATTTCTGGTGGACACAGGAGCCACTAGATCCACGATCAGATCAGCTGCAGTTCCAGACCTGCCCATGTCTGGAGAGACCATACAGGTGGTAGGGGTCGCAAACAGGAGAATAACCAGCCAATTGACAGAACCGGTACAGGTGAAAATAGGGAAGTACAGCGATGAGCACCAATTTGTGGTTTGCGATTCAAGCCCTGTGTGTCTGCTAGGAAGAGACCTGTTGTGCAAATTGAATTGTACTATATATTGTACACCCCAGGGAGTGGAGGTATTGACTAATGATGATGATGCAGATTTCAAAGTTGCAAACTCAAGAATATGTGTGGAGCTGTACCCTACTTTGACAGTAGACGAGCTTCCCTGGGATTTGAGAGAGACAGTGGCATCGGAGGTATGGGATTTCACTGGGGAAGAGATTGGATTGGTCAAAGGGGTGGACCCAGTGAAAATTGTAGTGAAACCGCATGCTGAGTTCCCAAGAACACCCCAGTATAAATTGACTCCAGAAACGATTGCAGGCATAAAACCCGTGATCGAGTCCATGATTAAACAGGGAATACTGAAAGAAATTGTGGGTAGTCCATGTAACTCCCCGATTATGGGTCTGCAGAAACCAAATGGGAAATTCCGGATAGTACAGGACCTTCGAAAGATTAATAACATAGTCGTTTCATGTTGTCCAGTGGTACCGAATCCATCAGTGATACTGTTTCAGATTCCATTCCAAGCTGAGTGGTTCACTGTGATAGATCTTTGTCAGGCTTTCTTTTCGATCCCTTTGGACGAAGATAGCCATTTTCTTTTCGCATTTAAGCTGGAAAATCGCGTCCTAACATGGTGTCGTATCCCTCAGGGGTATACAGAGAGTCCATCGATCTTTAACCAGCTTCTGAAGAAAAATCTTGAAAGTCTAGTGCTGCCCCAGAAGTCAGTTCTGGTCCAGTACATAGACGACCTCCTTGTGGCGTCAGAAACAGAAGAAGCTTGCAGGGAAGACTCCATTGCTTTGTTAAATCACCTAGCTGCCAATGGGCACAAGGTGTCCCCGGGAAAATTGCAGTACTGCCTGACAGAAGTACAGTACTTGGGACACAGAATTGAGAAAGGCAAACGAAAGGTGTCACCAGACAGGATAGAGGCGATCATGAAAATGAACGCGCCTCAGACACAGAGAGAGGTCAGGATGTTCCTAGGGATGGTGGGTTATTGCCGACAGTGGATCGTGAACTTTTCACTGAAAGCAAAGCCCTTGCAAAAACTGACGCACAAAGAGGTGAGTGATCCGGTACCATGGGACAAAGACTGTTTGATGGCATTCTTACAGCTGAGAGAGGACCTGTGTCGTGCTCCGGCATTGGGAATGCCTGATTACAATAAACAATTCTTTCTTTACTGTTGTGAGAGAGAAGGTTGTGCGTTGTCTGTGTTGGTCCAAATCCATGGGAATGCCCGTAGACCAGTTGCTTATTTCTCAGCTACTTTAGACCCAGTAGCCGCAGCGTTGCCCGGATGTCTCAAATCCGTTGCTGCAACGGGTGTCAGCATTGAGAGATGTGAAAATATTGTTATGGGGCACCCGTTAGAGGTGTGCGTGCCACATTCTGTTGAACTGTTGATGACCAGGACCAAAACACAGCATCTGACCAATAGCAGGCTCACGCGCTATGAGCAAGTTATTCTTGCTGCAGAGAACGTGACCCTCAAGAGATGCTCTGTTTTGAACCCTGCTACCTTAATGCCACTTCCAAATGATATTGATGATGATGATGAATATACAGACCATGACTGTCTCGATGTGACTGAACTATGCACCAAACCCAGACCCGACATCGTAGATGAGCCACTGACGGACCCAGATGAAGTTTTCTTTGTCGATGGCTCATGTGTAAGAGACGAAGTTGGGCAGTTGAGAGCAGCTTATGCTGTTTGTACAATTGAAGGAGTTGTGGAAGCTGGGTGCCTGGAAGGAGTACACTCCGCTCAGGTAGCCGAGATTATTGCCCTAACACGTGCTTGCTTAGCAGGCAATCAAATTCGAGTCACCATCTACACCGACAGCCAATACGGGTTTGGGGTAGTTCATGATTACGGGCAGTTATGGTCTCAAAGAGGGTTCATGACTTCTTCAGGCTCTCCCATTCGCAATGGAGAGTTTGTGCGCTTGTTGTTAGAAGCATTGCAATGTCCAGCAAGTATCGCAGTTGTAAAGTGCATCGCACATACCAAAAATGAGGACTTTGTTTCAAAAGGCAATAGATATGCTGATGAAGTTGCGCGGTATTGCGCAGAACAAGGTTACTCTTTCACAGAGGTGGATGTGGGTGGAATAAATGTAAGAACTGAATTAGCCATGATACTGGAAACTGTTGATACTTGGGATGAATTGTCAACCATGCAAGAAAATGCTCCTGATTCTGAGAAAGAAACATGGGAAAAGGCAGGATGTGTAATGGGTGAGACTCATTTTTGGGTCTCAGCAGACGGCAGAGCAGTGTTGCCCAATGAGATGGTGAGTCCAATGGCTAGACTCATACATGGTCCAGTACACTTAGGGAGAGATGCTATGCTGAGAGTGTTTAGACAGACTTGGTACAATCCTAAGTTTAGAATAGCAGCAGAAGCAGTGTGCCAGCGTTGTGTGACCTGCCAGCAGCTGAATGTAGGGAAAAGAACACCAGTTGCACTAAGTCACATAGGAAGGTCTGGAGGTCCATTCAACAGAATGCAGATAGATTTCATTGAAATGCCAAGATGCAACCGCCTCCGCTATGTTCTGGTGGTTGTTTGTGTGTTCTCCAGATGGGTTGAGGCATACCCTACACGTAGGTGCGACACCCTCACAGTGGCTAAGTTACTGCTTAGAGAACTTATCCCTCGGTTCGGGGTGCCGGCCTTTTTGGAATCAGATAGGGGAACACATTTTAACAGCGAGCTTGTGAAGATGATTTGTGTTGCACTGAATATAGACCAAAAGCTCCATTGCAGTTACCGACCAGAAGCCTCAGGAATTGTGGAACAAATTAATGGCACGATCAAGTCCAGAATAGCGAAAGTTTGCTCCTCAACGACCCTGAATTGGCCTGACGCCCTGCCATTAGTACTCATGAGCCTTCGTAGTACCCCAGACAGAAGAACAGGGTTGTCACCACATGAGGTGTTAATGGGGAGAGCAATGAGACTGCCATCTATTCCAGCTACTGCACTGTTAAATATCACAGATGATATGATCCTGGACTATTGTAAGGGGCTGTCTGACGCCATGCGTTCTGTGTCCCTTCAGGTGCAGGCTGCAGAGGTTCCAGCGTGCCAGGGCCCTTGCCATGACCTGTATCCTGGGGACTGGGTCCTGGTGAAGAAACATGTGAGAAGAAGCTGCTTGGATATTCGTTGGCGTGGGCCCTACCAGGTCATCCTGATCACAAGTACAGCTGTAAAGGTGGGAGGCCTGCCCAACTGGATACACGCGTCGCATACGAAAAGGGTTCCAGCACCTCTGGAAACAGCTCCTCTCTCGGATGGACGTCCAGCTGAGGACCAAGAAGCCATAGAGGGGGCTAGCCAAGCTGTAGAGGTGCCAGTGGAAGCAGGGAACGAGTCTGACCAAGCTGAGGACGGTCAGTACAACAGCGAAACAGAAGACGCTACAGAAGGAGAAGACAGCTGGGAGTACGAGTCTGACCCTGACAGGTCTGAAAGAGAGCGAGAACAGACCAGAAGGAGAAGGAGTAGAAGGGCACGTGGAGAAGCAAATTGGCCGCAAAGAAGAAGTTCTAGCCTGAGGTCAACTCCAGAAGCAACCCTTCCTCCGATATCAGAAGACTCAGACCCAGAAGAAGGTGCTCAGGGCGCTGAAGCACCGGACCGAAGAAGGTCAAGAAGAGTGCGTGTGCCTAACAGAAGATACTCCACACCTGAGTGGACATATCTGGCGACAAATGTCTGTGAAACCGGAGACAGGGAGGATCCGAGCGGTGGTGGTGTCCAGTTCTGAGCCCATTATCACCGTGGAAATACAACTGTTGGTACCCGGTGTCGAACAAGAAGGGTCACTAACATTCGTGCTCCCCAGACCTCCCCGCCTCAGCAAGTTAAAACACATGTTTCTTACAGAATTGAAATTCCCCGACTTTGGTACCACGATAACAGCACATGAAGAGCATACTCTTCGCATGGAAATATTGAACTATGCTATTGAAGCTGCAACCACAAATCTAATAGTCGATTGTTAAAGGACTTTGTAAATAAAGCAAGCAGAAGAAAAGAAGATTACCTAGCGCCCAGGAAGCAGAGAATTTTAGGGAACCCCTTGAGTGGATGGAGAAGGGCTAGGGTTGTCTTTTTGAACTGTGAAAGGACTTTTTGCGAAAAAGGCTGTCAGCCTCCAGCTGTGTGGATTCTAAAGACAAAAAAGGATTGAAAGAGACTGTAAAGGAACGAGAGGAAAAGAACTTTTTTTGCAAAGAGAAAGGGAAAAGCTAGATTGTCTGACGAAATGGAGGCCGGCACCCCGAACCGCAGAGCTAAATGTATAATAGGTACACTAATAGTAGGAGTGATAATATTAATAGCTTTAGTGGTAACAATTTCTTATGTAAAGGGACATGAGGAAGAGGTAAAGGTAACTGATGCGAATTCTGTAGTAACACTTACACCCACTGTTGCAGGTGAGAAAAGGGAAAACACTCAAGAGAAAGCGTTATTGGCTGCAGAAGCCCGCAGGTTACATGTAGACGAGTCCCAAGGAGACTTTAGGTCAAATGCTTATGCTAAACTTTTGTATGAATACGTGGATGCCATGGAGGTTAAGGATTGCTACGTCTGCATGCAGTTGCCTGCGTCTGTAGATGAAGGAATTCGATATCATCACCTCCCTCTGACATATGGCATTACATGTAGCTTATTGCTTAGTATATTTTATGAGAGAGATAGTTTTGAATACTATTTCTCCAATTATGATTCTGTGTTGCCAGAAGTCCCGAATTATAAGCAGATGAATAAATGGGATTACTGGAAGAGTGAAGACAGATTGGCCAAATTCTTCATTCCTTGGATTACCTTAGATACTTCACATGCCCGTAGAAATAACCTGACATGCAAGGTGTCAGAAGTCGAGAAAAAGTTCATAGGGCAGGTGGATGATCGTTACAGGAGACAAAAGATTTTGAAAAAATCAGGACAAGGGAAATTAGATTGGACCGAGGAAGAGAAGTCACACAAGAGAAAGGGTAGTAGTGGTCCAATAGCTTTAGATAAAGCGCAGAGAGGAAAGTTATGTCTTCACCGAGCCAAAACGTATTATGAAAATGTATACGTGGGTGAAGTTGACTGTGAACATGCTTTTAATTTGGAGTACTACACTAAGGATTTCCTGAAGGGAATGCAAGTAATTCCAAATGTGTATTTTGTATGTGGAAGAAATGCTTACGTGAGACTACCTGACAACTGGTATGGATCATGTTACTTGGCAATTGTCTTCCCCAAAATATATCATGCACAAGACTTATTGATCAATGAGGGCCAGATATCATCGAGGGGAAGGAGAGATTTAGGCGATGCAGAAATGGTTGGAGATGTCTTTGGAGCTATGTTCCCTCTTTTGGGAATAATCCTTAATGATGTTAAAATTAGACGACTGGCAACAGTTGTCGACAGGTTGTCTGCCAGCACTGCTCAGTCCTTAATGCTGGTAGAAGGAGAGATGCAATCGATAAGGGCTATGGTTCTTCAAAATCGGCTTGCATTAGATGTCTTATTAGCAAAAGAGGGCGGAGTCTGTAAGGCTTTGAAGGTTCAGGAATGTTGCACTTACATTCCAGACCTTTCAAAGCCCCTTGAGAAAGTTATTAAGAACATAACTAATATACACAAAGAGATCGAAGACTTGAGTAGAGAAAATGTCTGGGAAAAGGTGGGCCATGGAGTGAGTACAGTTGGAGGGTGGTTTTCCACCTTAGGCAAAAGCTTTATTTGGTATATCCTAAAGCCTATCATCATAATATTGATCTGTGGGATAGTATTGTGGGGATTGGTGAGGGTATTCAAATGGTACAGAGCAAGAAGGTCAGAAAGGGCCCAAAGAGAACAGTTGCAAAGATTGGCT
Source organism: Lissotriton helveticus (assembly GCF_964261635.1). NCBI lineage: Eukaryota > Metazoa > Chordata > Amphibia > Caudata > Salamandridae > Lissotriton > Lissotriton helveticus. The sequence continues at coordinate 986,925,637 of NC_136063.1, forward strand.
GCCATACAAGATAATCAGTACAGGAGCCTGAGAGCTCTGGAAGCGCAGAGAATGCCAGCAATAACTGCAGTTTAAATGTTAGTGATGACCCCGAGAGGTCATCAAAGGGGGGAACTGAGAGAGCGCAAACTGATATAAATATATGAGTACATCACATTTACCTATAGAGAGCATAATTCATGAAGAGAAATGCCATGAGTGCTAATAGTATTTGAAATTATATTCTAAATGTATAGCTAATATAGAGATTTAAGTAGAAGTGGAATTAATACAGAAATGTGTGACATTATATGATTTTATTAGACGTGACTATTTTGAATCTATGTCGTGTAGCTGTTAACATATAAGATGGTCTGTGGTAAAACGCAGAACGTGGTAGGCCTCAGGGCCAGAGCTGGAGCTAAAAGGGAAGGTGTTTCTTTTCACGACACAGATTGTTTAACGTTTTTGGTCATTGCATTAATGGGCCATGATTTAGAGTACTGTTTTCTAAATAATAGAATAAGAGTTTTAACATGCTTTAATTAAATGAAGAAATTGAATGCTATAATCATAATGTGAAATATTGTAGGCCTGAAATGTTTTAGCATTGATTTACACGTACATGTCTGGGCTGAGAAATGTTGCAAGCCTTTTTAGAAGTCTATGAGAGTTGGGTTCTTGGCGGCAGATATCTGTCTGCAACAGGAAAGGGGGGATCCAATTATAAGTGAATGAATAGAGGCCTGTTCAGTAGACGGCCCAGACATGGAGGAGGGTTCTGGAATGTTTAAGGGGTATCAGCGGGCCGGAGAAGAGACTGAGAAGCAAGGTCAACTCTAACGTCTGAGGCCCAATACAAAGCATCATGGAAAAAGCCTGAAGTTGCACCACGTGAGAGGCGTTTCGCAAGGGGCGTCTCAAATGTTGTTGACTGTTTTGTATTAGGGACAGCACCCCTGGGTGGAGTTAGAGCAGAGACCTGAGGACCCTTTAGAGAGCGGATGGGTAGGCAGTGAGGGGTCATGACTGGAGAACTTTAGGTTTTCACCAAGAGACTTAGAGTGGGTGACTTCCCTTGGGGGTCATTCATTGCTGACACCTTTGTTAGGTTGGGATTTGGTTAAGTAGGGATACCATCTAGAACAGGGTAGGGACGCCTAACCTGTGTTTGTTTTCCTCCAACCTAAATGAAGGAGAGATATGCGTCTATGCTGATAGCTTTGCTATTTTTAGAACTTGTGTTAGTGATTTCTGTTGCTCGTCTGAGGGCTTTTCGAGAGCACATGTATGTAATTGGACCTGTGTATCTCGTGAATCTCATTCTGAGATGCTTGTATTTGCAGCTCATTATATCTTTACAATAAACTTTTGAAACCTAGAAGTTGTCCGTGATCTTTGAGAGTAGAGTCCTTTCTTGGGTGAACTAATTTGCAGATAGGTGTACTGTTTCCTTCCAAGACAGGCAATAAAGGTTCAGTCGACCAGATCGAGGTTTGGATCAATAGATATAAGGTATCGATCAAAATCTCGCCCTTTCACATGTTTGAATCACGGCTGGGCCAACTCAGCGTTTCATCCTTAGGAGGGTGATACAAAGAACCATTTCGAAGAGTGATAACTAAGGGTCACATTACTTTGTGAAAAAATACAAATTAGTGCAGGGCTAGAGGGATGTTTAACGACCAAGCCTAAGTATTATCCCCCAAAGGAATCAACAAACAACAACAAACTTAGGGGTCTAAACTGAGGATTCAACCGTAGTCCTCTACTCTTCAATACCTTGTCAATAGTACAGAGGTATGAATGCAGTATGCTAACAAACCAGATCACCAGATGTGAAGAACCAGTAACGTGAGTCCCCCTTGGTGTAGGATTCCCATCAACGGTCTTGTGATGATCAATATTATCATTTGGTAGTCCTATTCGGGTATTGTGTCTCTAGATCATTGAGACCGGCATACCCCGAAAACCAGATAAGGGGTAGCGACCCACAATCACTTGGTACTACCACATGTTGTTGATGTGGTGGGAAGTGCAGTGTGAAAATTATAATAAGTGGTGATTTTTTAAAAAATCTGGTGATCTGGTTTGTTAGCATACTGCATTCATACCTCTGTACTATTGACAAGGTATTGAAGAGTAGAGGACTACGGTTGAATCCTCAGTTTAGACCCCTAAGTTTGTTGTTGTTTGTCACATTACTTTGTGCCATGCAATGGTTGTTGCTATAATGTAATAATAAGGGTAATTATTAGTATGACGCTAACCATGAAAAAGTTATGCAGAATAAAGCACTCACCACGCTCTCTTTGAATTATTTGCTCTAAAAGCAAGATTATTAAAATGAGTAACTAGTTAAGCTTGCAAGACCAAAACATCCGCAGTCTTCATTTTTTTCCATGCCTTTTTTACTGTTTCATATCTTTTTATTTTCTTTCAGAGAAAAAGAGCGATTGAGGCAGAAAGCTGAACTTCTAGCAAAGCAGGTAAAGCACAGCTATCTTGTTTTTTGTTGTTGCAGCAAAAGCATTTATACTTTCCACAAGCACACCAAGAGAATGTTTTAGGAAGAGACGCTGTAAGGCATGGGCAAAGTGGGCTCTAGTCCAGGGACCCAGACTTTCAGGGGGGGCCTGATAGATCCAACTCTGTTCTGCAGAGAGACTTGCACTCGTTTTCTTAAACACATTATTTTAAATATCGTTTTCCTTTAATTTATGGTTAATGTTGGTGATGTGTGAGAGTCTATTGCAGAATTTGCAGTGAAATCTGTTTTTGTTTCATGCAACATCCATAAAAAAACATTATTTTTCATCAAAACGGGTCCTCACAAGTGAGTAATGGGAAGGTGTCACAGTGATTATTTGCAGTAATATGAGACAGCCCCTGCTGTGTTACAATATTGACAACACACCCACTATCCACAATATTTGATGTAAACACATTTAGAATTTGTACCAGTGTGCCAGTGTCAGTGACCTTGCCAAAGAGGGCGTGAAAGAGTGGAAATTGGATCATAAATTCAAAGCTATTCCGAACAGGGGCCCCCAAAATATGTTTGTCCGAGGGCCCCCGAAATCCTTAAGATGTCCCTGGTTTGGAAGTGCAGGAGTCACCATCTTTGCAAATCATACCTTATTTAGTTGAGTTGATTTATTTATTTATTTATTTTTAAAGTTTTATATAGCGCGAACAAGATCTTTGCAGATATCAGAGCGCTTTACAGAAACAGTAGGTAGGATAAACAAGACTCTTAAATCAATATGAGATTCCGTAGACAGTGCGATGCAAAAAATAGGGTATCAGTCATACAAGAGTATACAGAGTAATAACAATCAAGAAACAATAAAATGGAAGCAGTACAATGTATAAACGGATAAGATTATAGCACCGCAGAGGGTGAGTAAACACAATGTTGAGAGCAAAGAAGTAGTCAGTAGTGGGTGCGTTGCAGGTTATTGAGGCACTCAAGTCCTTGTGTACAACCCAATAGACAAGTTGGAAATCAATAGTATAGCATCCGTGCAATGAATTAGATCCAGAAGCAGACAAAAAATGGACTGACATAGATAAATATTCATCCAGCCGATAATGTGGGGGCCAAATACTGTCATTGTTCCAGTATCAATAGTGTTCAGGTGTATTTAGCCATAAGGATGGCCTTCACCTCTTTCTTGAAGAGTATAGTGGACGGGATAAGCCTGGTTTCTGGTGGGAGTGCATTCCAGATCCTAGGTGCCATTCCAGAGAAGGAGCGTTTGTATGTTTTTTCCTTCCGGAATCTCCGTGGTTTCAGGAGGAGAGTGTTTGTGCTTCTGTTGGATCTTGAGCCTCCTGATATGGTCAGCTTATGAGAGAGGTAGTTGGGTGCCTTGTGGTGTACGGCCGAGTGTGTCATACAGGCAATTTTCAACTGAATTCTGGCTTCAATAGGCAGCCAGTTCAGGGTTTTTAAGTCAGGGGATATATGCGAGTGTTTTCTTGAGCCAGTGATGAGTCTCGCGGCCGCGTTCAGGGAGGCTCTTAGGGGAGCCGTTGTTGTCAGGGGGAGCCCGCTGAGAGCCACAATTCCGTAGTCTATGCGAGGAATGACTAAGGCTTGTACCACAGTTTGGAAGTCCTTGGGTGGTAGGAAGGGTTTGAGTTTTCTCAGCGTGTTGATTTGGAAGTTGGCTCCTTTAGTTGCTATGGTAATATGCTGCTGCATGTCGAGATTGCAGTCCAATGTGATGCCAAGGGATTTCGCTGAGTCCACGATGGTGGGTTGGACATTGAGTGCGGTTAGATGATTGAGCCAGGTTTGGGTGATGGCCTTTTTCGTAGGAGGAGAGATCAGAAGGAACTCAGTTTTCAGAGCATTTAGTTTGAGGTGATTGTCGGCTAGCCAAGCTTGGGTGTTTCTTAGTGTGGCATTCAACAGTTTGATGTCTTCAGGGGATTGAAGCTTGAGGTAGAGCTGAGTGTCATCGGCGTACATATGGAAATGTACCTTAGAAGATTGAAGCAAGGTGGTGAGTGGTTCCATGACGAGGTTGAACAATGTGGGGGATAGGGAGGAACCTTGCGGGACGCCCAGTGTTACTGGCACAGGCGAGGACAGTGCGTTGTTGATCTTGAACCTCTGAGAACGGTTGTGCAGAAAGGACGTGAACCATTTGAGAACCGTCCCGGATATGCCCATTCTGGTATTTAGGAGCTCCAGTAGCTTCTCGTGTTTGACCGTATCAAATGCTGAAGAGAGGTCAAGAAGGATGAGGAGGCAAGACTCATTGTGATACCCTTGTTTTGTCGTAGGGTTGTGTCTACCCTCTTTTAGGTGATGTGCTGTGCCGCCAATGATAGGTGGCGTATTGTAACAGTTTAGTCCACGAAAGAATTAAGCCAATAGCTATTTTCAGAGCTGTTGATAGGATGCAAGATTTACTGCTCATTGATTGTTCTGCCTTGGTTTATAGTGTAAATGCCTTTTGTTTAGAATACATCGTCTATGCTGTTCTAGAATACGTGCATTTATTACTTATACATATATTTTTAAATAGGGCGTAACACCTATTTGCAAATACTTAATGGGACTGTTTCCTTGTCTGACATTTTCCTCATTGTTACGTGATTCTCTTCCTTTAGCACCGAATATAGGTCCCTGGCTGCAGTTGCAGTCTGGGGCCAAATTCAGACCCACTGGGAAACAGACTTGAGTTAATCATTTCCTCAGATTTTGAATAACTCGCCAAAATGCATTTCAGGGCTCTTGTTTGAAGGAAAATGGCCGCCTGCACTCCAGGCAGTGGCAGGCAGATGTGATTCTCAGTAAAAAAAAAAACTGTAGCTGCCAAACCTCTTTAAACCTGTACAACCTATTGATACTAACAAGCGGCCTAGAGTTTGAGAAAACAGTGCTCCTCCCTGAACCACTGCTTGTCTGCTTTGAGGGCATCTAATTTTCTTGTTTATAGCTTACTGGTATTTGTTTTCTGTCAAGCCCGGTTTCTTGAGCTACTGCAGTAAGTAATTGCATCGAGAGCAGTCAATGCGAACCAGACGCATTAATGAATTACAGTAAGTAATATATTTACTAATTCCCAGCACTTCTGCATTACGTCTTACCTCGGATCAATGGCTTTCTTCCAACCAGCCTTCCATGGCCAGGTCTGACGGTGAAAAAACTCTTCCTGCACTTACAAGATAGTGTTTTGGGTTACTGAGCATGTTGCAGAGATCAGTTGTTTCTCTTGCAACTAATGCACACTAGTGTGTGATAAACAATACCAGGTGGCACTCCCCGATTTAAGATGCTCTCCTTCAGCATGTGCATTGACCATAGCACTGACCTTTAAAGGGGCACAGCGGCTATGACTATGCCCCATCCTGGGAGATCCCTGCTTCTTCCTGAAGGTTTTCAACAGTTACTGGGCTGAAAAATAGGCTCTCGGCCCATGTCTATGAGCTTGGCTTTATGGAACTTAGGATCCAGTCTTTTAGATAAACCACCCAGGTGGAATGTATATTTTCCCCAGTCTTTCCTACCCCCTTACCCTTCGTAAAAGTCTAACCTCTTTCCTTGCTACATCTGTCCTGGGTGGTTTACTTTATTTTTTAATTTATCAAGAGCTCATGTGCTCCAGTAGATAGTCCATATTGTGAACATCTTTTGAAGCAAGAGGGGTCCCTCATCATTTGTCACTGAACACTGAGTCAAAACTCCTCTGGCCATGCTCGGGTAGCAGATTCTCTCAGGTGCATTCCATGTTCTGATGGGGGTAATCTACACCGTAGAATGAGAACCTCCAGAATCCCGCCACACATGGGATCACCGTAAAGTAAGGAGGGAGGGAGTCTGAAGCAAATGCCTCCTCAAGGTCATTTTTTTTCGGTTTGAATTGATCAAACGCTGCTTGATATCATTCTCCAAGCCACACTCTCGACTGGCGAACCCAATTACACAACCTGTTCTAAACAGAAACACTGTTCCCCTGTTCAAACAGAAATAAAAAATTGGTCCGGCTGATGGAGGAGTCAGTGCTGCCTTAAACGCTCCCTTAAGACCTACTGAGGAGAAAGATGTCCCATATACCAAAAAGAACCTGAAACACCTCCTCTTCAAACACTGATTGAACTTGGAACCCACCATCTCATAGACACTCGTTTGTAAAAATGCCCTTACATCTTTCCTGACCTCCTTATTCTGTTTTTTTTCACCCACTACTACTCCCTCTTCTTTCCTTCCTCAAACACCTCTCTTCCCTACATCTACTAACTTCCACGCTGCCTGGAAACACGCTTTTCAGATGGCTTAATTTGACAACTGCGCACCCGTTTCTCTCCTTTTCCATTGATCCACCTTCCTTTCTAACATTGTTTCTTCCACTCAACCACTTTGCACTCCCTTCCTGCTTACACTGTTCTTCAGATCTCATAACTTCTATTGCTAATTTAGGACACTGTTTGATATAACTTACATAACATATCTGTTACCTGCAAATTCTATTTTTATGTTGTTTTAATGCATGTGACCTGACATTATAAGGTAGAGTTGCTTTGTAGGAAAATAAATAAAATAAATTTTATTCTTATAACAAAATGGCCCACATTGCCCAATACGTTTCAGTAGAGTCCTTAAGAAGTGGCTCCAGTAGACCATCGCACCTATTTTCCCTACAGGAGATGCTGAGCGTTCTGGGAGGTCACAATTTCTGAACACGGGGAATGAAGAATGAGGAATGTTAGAGGGGGCCCAGCCTGGAAGTAGAGTCCTATTTAGTAAGGAATTGCACACACTGGGAAGGTTCTTTAGCATTTGATATGCACTCTACAGTCAGAACAACGTGGTTTGGCACAGAAAGGATAGCCTGAGTGTGGTATGCCCGAGGATGGCGGATGCCACACTTGTTGCCTGTTTGGACCCAGATAATTTGTGACTGTGGGAGGAGTAGATGACGTGTAGATAGCAAGAGAACCATTGCACTGCAAGTCCCAGTCTACAATAATGCAAATCAAATAAAAACACCCCTACAACTATAATAGTCAGAGTAGTAAAGGTTGGGTTAAAGCTAGAGACAGCTGTGTGCTGCAGTGGGTGTAAAACATGCGCTGCACATGTGCCGGGTGGGCAGTTTTTAGGTCTCGCCTGTCGATGCGCATGCGCATCGAGCTTGCGAGACTATTGGGGCTTAACCACTCTTTAACTAACTTGCAAGGAATCGTGGCGATTCCTTGCAGTGCCCGTGACTTTTAAGCTCAATGCGCATGTGCATTGAGCTTAAAAGCGCGTGCACATCAGTTCCCTCAGCCGCACTCCAGGCCCCTGCTGTTTTCACACCCTCTCCCCGCTCCGCCCCCTCCCCTGCCCGCCGTGTCGCAGATCACAGAAGCTTGTTTATCTACTTTCAAGCGCACGGCCGCTAGGCCGTGCCTCCCCTACTCTCCTCCCCCCTCCTCCTCCTACTCTCCTCCCCTGCCTGCCGTGTCGCACCTCTCCCCTCTCCCCGCTCCGCCCCCTCCCCTGCCCGCCGTGTCGCAGATCACAGAAGCTTGTTTATCTACTTTCAAGCCGGCAACCATTCCGTCCTTGTCCTCTCACGCTTGACCGATCTGGCCCGCGGTTCTCACTCTTCCGTGCCCTGGCCTATTGAACCTATATTTTCCGCTTGTGCCTTACCTCTTTAGGCACACCCCGATCCTTATTGTATATACTCCTCCATGCAGCCTAGGCTGGACAAGCATGTGACACAGCAATTCCTCGTGTTCTGTTAAGCACCGTTGCTTCTCACACGCCCGGTCCTTTCTCTCCCGCCGTCCAACGAAACCACGAACGGTATGCACAGTTTTCATCCTCTTACACATTGCTTTTAGGCACCATCTCTGTTTTCTACCCTCTTTTTCTCTCCCTTTACCACCATTATAAATATACTAAGCGTCCTGCCTTTAAAATTACGACCCAGTTCCTTTACATTTCCTGCAGTCATAGGCAGCACATTTCCCCCACTTGCAATAAAATTAAGTTCACCTAACGCCAAAGTTTACCACAGATGCAGTCACGGCCTGGGGCGCTCTAACTAACATAAATTAACAAGTTGCTGTGACAAAGCTTCAGAGGAACCACAGCAGCGATGCCATATGAACAGCAGACAGCCACAACACATCTCCCCAACTTTGTGAGGAGGAACGAGGTTACAACTTCAGTGTGCGCTTCTTCGCAGCCATGCTTTCAGGGCAACTTTTCTGGGCACGCAGGGCCCATCTGTTATTAAAAAATGCTTTAAGTGCAACAGAAAACTTCTACCAGGGCCGTAATGTAATTGCGTTCAGGGGCCTTACATGTTATCACGTGCTGTAGCATTATATTAAGCTACTGATCAACAGTGCCTACTCCTGCGTATTAATTTTGCGAGGGGGGACAGTGTTACGACTACAGTGTGCGCTCCTTCACCGCCGTGCTTTTGTTGGAATTCGCTTTAAACTGGGATGTAATGTTATTGTGTACAGGAGGCTTACATAAAGGCGCTGTCACGATGTTTACACGCACTTAACAGACCTTGCGTTCCTGGCTTCCATTTACGCTTACAATGTATATGTAACAGAGCACTGAACAACTTTGCGAGGTGGGACGGGGTTACCATTAAAACTGTTGAAATTAGCTTAAACTAGGATGTAATGTTATTGTCTACAGTAGGCTTACATTAAGCCGCTGTCACAATGTTTACACGCACTTAACCGAGCAGTTAACAACTTTGCCAGGGGGGACGGTCGTACGACTGCAGTGTGCGCTCTTTCGCCGCCATGCTTTTAGGGCAACTTTTATGGGTGCGCAGGGCCCATCTGTTGTTAAAAAGTACTTTCAATTCAACAGAAAACTTCTACCAGGGCCCTTATGTTATCGCGTTCAGTGGCCTTACATGCTATCACATGCTGTGGCATTATATTAAGCTACTGTTGAACACTGGCTACTCCTGCGTATCAACTTTGCGAGGGTCATAGTGTTAGAGTTTGCGTTCTCTGGGTCCGGTATAACAGGAGGAGGGCATGTTCTTCACTGTTAAAGTACATTCTTGTGGGGCTCACATTTGATCTTTAATGTGGTGCACAAAGAACAGACTGGTCCGTACTTTTAAATGCGAGTGAGATTAACCGTAGGGAGAAACCACATGCACATTTGACTCAAGCTGCCATATTGCATTGCTGTGCTTCTCTCCCCTGCTGCACTCTCCTGCTCTCTAGAGATGTAGCATAACGACGAGAGCTGCCATATAAGTCACGTAAATACAAAACATGTTGCATTCCAAATGCTATCGGTGTCACATTCGCGAAAGTTATAACTATTGGGATTGTAAATGACAAAGCCATCAATTTAGCAATTTTAACAACGAAAAAATAAATTAAATATGTCATTTACAAGACCAATAACTACAACTTTTCTAATGCGAGACCTATTGCATTCCAACCCCACTCATCCACGCAACGCCACTCACACACGCAACGCCACTCACACATGCAACGCCACTCACACACGCAACGCCACTCACACACGCAACGCCACTCACACACGCAACGCCACTCACACACGCAACGCCACTCACACACGCCACTCACACACGCCACTCATCCACGCAACGCCACTCATCCACGCAACGCCACTCATCCACGCAACGCCACTCATCCACGCAACGCCACTCATCCACGCAACGCCACTCATCCATTTGCAAAACGAAAAATGTCAAACTCTTCTATTGCGAGACCTATTGCATTTTCAATGCTTGTTTAACCAACTCTTTCTTTGAAGTGTGCAGAACAGGAGAACTCAGGTAACCCCAGAAGCTTCATCTCCGATCTCCAGCCAGGATACAGTAATGGAAACACAGCACCCATTCCGTTTACTGCAACTGTGTGCTTTTACTCACTCTACCTGTATCAGTGTTTGCTTTTTATGTCTCACTGGGCAATGAAGCGGCTATCAGGTGGTATGATAGCAATTTCTACGTCATCTACATAAGTAACACACCCTTGGATAAATGAAGGAATTTTTGATTCTGAATTCATGGAGCCACCTTCTAAGCCCATTTGGTGCTCCAATTTATGATGATAAAATAGAACAATGAGCAGTACTGTTATAACGATGAACGCAGCATACTTTTTATTAAAGTACTTGAAAGATAGTTATTCTAACGTAAAATAATAAAAAGAATGAAGTTTGTGGGTGTTATGGTTCGCAATTGAAGTGCAAATTGATGCAACAGAGCCCTCACTTAAATGCAGAGTTAGTGTCAAAGCTTCAACATCTCTTCTTTGTTTGAATGCAGGCCGAGGAAGTAAAAAAGCAGCAGGAGCTGGCAGCCATGCTGGAGGCCCAGAAGCAAGCTGCAGTAAAGCAAGAACTGGAAAAGCAGAAGGAGAGCAAGCAGGTGGAGGAGATCCTCCGGCTGGAGAAGGAGATCGAGGACTTGCAGCGCATGAAGGAGCAGCAGGAGCAGTCGCTCACTGAGTCCTCCTTGCACAAACTCCAGTTGCTCCGCGATGAGGAACTGAAGCGGCTCGAGGATGAGGCCTGCCGTGCAGCCCAGGAGTTCCTGGAGTCGCTGAACTTCGACGAAATTGATGAGTGTGTGCGGAACATTGAACGCTCCATCTCCATCGACCCTGCCTTTTCCATGGATCTCGCGGGTATTGGCTGCCTTGAAAAGCCTAACTTCAACTTTAGCCAGCCATATCCAGAGGAGGAGGTGGATGAGGGTTTTGGGGCTGATGATGATGCATTTAAAGATTCACCTAACCCAAGTGAGCATGGCCACTCAGATCAGAGAACTAGCGGCATTAGGACAAGTGATGATTCTTCTGAAGAAGACCCTTACTTGAATGATACTGTGGTGCCAACATGCTCTCCTGAGGCCAACTCAGTGCTTATTCCACCAGGACACGATTTGGTTAGTCTCAATAAATCCTCAAATGGGGATCCCACATACTGTTTGCCAGAAAACATGCCTAGCCGAACACCTTTGACAGTGGATCTGATATCTCCTGACGGTGATTATGACTATGACCAGGAGGACTATGAAGATGGGGCCATCACTTCTGGGAGCAGTGTGGCCTTTTCCAATTCCCTCAGCAGCCAGTGGTCTCCTGACTACCGCTGCTCAATAGGAACGTATAACAGTTCTGGAGCTTACAGGTTTAGCTCCGAAGGAGCTCAGTCTTCGGTAAGGTTTTTTTTTTTTGTTGTCTTTATTGGTTACTGGAGCCTGTCGATTCTTTTAATATCTGTTGATATTTCAATGATTGTTGGCAAAATCAATGTTGTTGCGTGAAAGGATAAGTTAAGATTTATGCATTTACTTATTATCTTTGCTTCTTTGTTAATCATACTCATAAGCACAAACTGGCTGAGCTGGTATCATAACACTTGTTAAGGAGTATAATTTATGACGACAAAACACACCCACTGAGATTACAAAATAGAAACGAGATCAGATCTTTCATCATTCATTTTAAGTGTTTTGCGCTATCCTGCTGTTCATGAAATATTTGTTAGTAGAGATTTCTCTGCTCTTTAATTGAGCTGGCCTTTACATATGCAGACCCAGTTAAATCAGGAAACACAGTTTCAGGAGCACTGCGAGGTCTCATATTAGAGAAGAGGTAGCAGTGCAAGTAGGAGGAGAAAAAAGATTCGAAGATACCAGAAGAGCATAGCAGGAGCATATGTTTTAAGTAAGACTGCAAATCAGCTCTGTCTGAATGTACTTATTTTCACCCTAATATACAAGGTATAGTTCCTAAAAAAGGTATCAAACACTTGAAGAAATCTAGTTTAGTTAGAATGTTCATTATGCATGTTTAAACAAGTGGATTTTCTTAAAGCCGGTATTCATACGCAAGGGAGAAAGTTAAATTATTACAAATCTCTAAGCTCCCACTGGCATGTGTTGTTCTTATTCAGCCTCTTTTGCTTTCTAAAGTGAGCTTGTAAGTCATCTAATTACTTCTTGCCAAAATCACAGAAAAGCTAAAACCTAATGCAGACTTGCGACTGAAGGTGGATTACAATAAATCACCAAAGGCCTTTTGAATGGCCTGCACTGACTTCCAGTCAACGAGAGGATATACTTTAGTCCAGTGCTGTGTATCAGAGGACCTCCATGTTCCTCCTGGTAGCTCACCCTAGTTAAAGGCTTCTTTTAAAAGAAGGTGTGTACTCTCTTCTCATTAGTCAGATAACTGGTGCAAGACTACTAAATAGTCTGCTCTGCTCGTCCAGACAGAGGCATCCCCACAAGCTCGAAGTGCACCATCACTCAACTTCAACCATACACAAAAGCGTATTTCTGAAACACTCAGGGGTCTGACTCCAGTCTGTACAGGATACAGGGTACTCACAAATGTTCATTTGCATTAAGTCGGTCTGAAAGTCTGTTCAGCTTAGCAATAAATGGTGACTATAGGTTGCAGAGAAGATTGTAGACACTCAAAGGCGAGCTTTAATAGACGGCCATCAGTAGCAGGATAACTGAGACATAGAGGGCCTGATTCACAAAGGTAAACTACACTTTCGTGAAAGTTTGCAACTGTTTGCTATTCACAAAGGGATTTTCGAGTAGTATCTTTACGAATCCGGATACTAGTTTGCCTTTGTGAATCAGGCCCTCTATGTCTGAGTTATCCTGCTGGTCGTTTATTAATGCTCGCCTTTAAGTGTCTGCAATCTTCTCTGCAACATCTAATTGCCATTCATTGCCGAGCTGAACAGACTCCAGTCAAACTTACTTTAAATGAACATTTGTGAGTACACCCTGTATCCTGGACTGACTGGATTACAGAACAATTACATGCTTGTAAGTAGAAGTGAGCTGAGGTAATCCCAGACAATCCTTGGGGAGTTAATTTGTGTGAGGGTTTGACCAATGAATAGCAAGTAGTTCATGATGCATGAATATGGCTCAATTCCAGAGTGCACCTGTAGTGGTGGCTGGGAACCCCCACTGAACAATAAGAAAATGCAGGCAAAGGGCACTCACTTGTTGCTATCAACATAAACACGGTGTATTGACTTTGCAGAAGGATCATAGAAAAATGCTCATAAATGCACAAGGATAAGTAAAACTGCAGCGGTTCAGTAAACTATAATGGAATTACAGGTGCACAGAAAGAAAGAAGGGGTGTGTAATGTAATCTTATTATTGAAAGATTAATAATTGAGCAATTCTGCTTGTGGTTAGTCTAGTCTACACATGCTGCACCTTGTTGGCAATGTTTTGAATTACAATATACGACCATCATCAGGACAGATGGAAGCATGAATCTTTTCAGTGGCATTTAAACTGCTGTTGTTTTGTACTCCATAGTAAAAAGAAATTACATTGCTGTATGGCAGGCGTTGTATTCAGCTGTTATGGCAGCGTCAGGGAAGTGACCTGTGGCTGCGCTCTATAGTGGAGAGGACACTAAACTCGTTTTTGATGGACTGTCCTATGTTTTGTAATCTAGGTAGTCATTCCAAGCAACTTTATTTGATCATATGTAAATGACTGTTGGAGATCCATGTTTGGTACTAACCTCCGACACGCTGCATATTTTGCTTCTTCTGCGGTGTCGTTACACTCTTCCGCTAACATATTTTAATGTAGATGAGTTACCAAGAGTCATTACATAGAATTTAGGTATTGCCTCTAACATTCATAAGTTTGACAACATTTTGCACTTTCTTTTACATCATACTTAATTCATCAGCTGAGAAGATGGGTACAGATCCTTCCGCCAGAACTCTTAAAGTGATAGATTTGTGAGCATCCAAAATATGTATTTGATCGGCTTGTGTTGTGATCAGTTCCTAATTCATGACTGTCTGCAAGGGTGATGGTAGTAGTGTTAATAGGCATGCTCAAGTCTTGTTAAAGGGAGGCAGTCTGAGGTTTCAGCACCCATTGAAGGTAAATAAGTAACATTACCTGGTTCACCATGTCAGGGACTGAAGCTCACAAGCTTAACATCTTCCGTAAGTTCAGTCATTACTTTGTGACTCCACCTATCTCCCTCAGAGAATTTGGTAACAATATCAGAAATCGACGATAATGTTTGTGCTTAGTTGAAGTTATGTGGGCTAGACTAGCTGGGATGTGAACAGCAGAAAAAACACCACACAGAGAGCCACAAATGGGTACTGTTTCACTGATCATGGTGTAAGTACCTAGTGGAATCCTTTGCAAAGTTGACTGACTTCCCCAGACAGGAGTAATTAACCCAAAGAGCAGTCCCTATCCTCGCATTCTCTTTTATGAGGCTGCAAACTCTTCGTGTCCAAAGAAAGTTGCTCCCTGCTTTTGAAAGCTAACGTGCTATGTTACCTTTATGCTTATGATGCAGATCTATTGGAAGCGTCATTACATACCATACACAGAATTCAGTTTGCTGAATGAACACAACAGCAGAGAAAAGGAGATCTCAGTTTCAACAGGATATTGGAAAATGGTGTTATGATTCTCAGGGGAGACAGTTTACAAGCAAGGATCTTGTGTTTAGCAGCATGAATCCTTTTCTGGATTCACATGCTGGCATCTATTCCGCCATCTAGTGGTTGGGTCCAGAATCGTGTTTTGCCCATCTTCTCTTTATTTTTGTTGTTGTGGGCATCCTCGACCACCATTTGGTGGTAGGTCCCTCTCCTGTGTGACATCAGACGGCACCCAGGAAGTTCCTGTGCATCGTCACCATCTTTAGATTCTTTTTTCCGCCGTTCTGTCTAGAAGCACACTGGAGGAGTTCAGAAGAAGCTTGTAAGATTGGCAGAGGAGAGCGAAAAAGTCAACAGAAAATCACCGGAGGCCATGAGAAACTCGGAAGACTGAGATGGGGAGCCTCCTCGGTCCTGATGGGCAACAATGTCGGTGAGGATCACATGGTCAGAGAATGCAGAGCAGAGGGGCAGCTAAGGAATATGGCAAACACCCCCTTTATAGTCTGTTCCAATTGCTACCACAAGTTCACACAGAGGGGTCCACACAAGGTCTGCTACCTGTGCCTTCCCTAAGGATCACAACGCAGAAGACTGCGAAGCCTGCAACAAATTCATACTGAAGACTCTCAAAATGAGATTGAAGCAGTGACTGGCATTTCACGCCATGGCTGGCACCCACAATCTGCAAGAATCCCTGAAGGATCTGGGTCTCTCCAATGACAGTGAGGGAAATATCAAAGAAGCCAAGCCAGCACAGGGAAGAAAGTCAGATGTTGAAGGGAGTGTTGTTGATGTTGAGAGAGCAGAGGCCACAAAGAAGGTGGCAAGGGACGCCAAATAGGCCAAGTGGCAAAAGGTAAAAACAAAAACCTTGCAAACCACCTCGGCATTGATGTTGAAACACCTGATTACTGAAGGTTGACACAAACATAAAGAGCCACACGGGTCCCGATCAAAGGATACCGATGGGGGCAAATCTTCCAACTTTCAATGCCAGCAAGTGCAACGGAAGGAGCGAGAAAAGGACAAGTGAATTTAGGTGGGTATGGTTGTCATTTGGTGTGCAGTATGAGTGCTTTCTGATCAACAGTTGCAATGTGGCAGCACAAAGATGTCACCACAGATACATTGGTTTTTTATTTAAGAATATCATGCAACTCTCCATCATTTAGGAGTATGTGGGTGCTGTCAGTAAGAAGCTTGAGAAAATTGAGTTTATTCATAAGGAAATTACGTAAAGATTGAGCCTCCTCAGACTGTTCTTCGCCTATATATTGAGTCAAGCAAGATCTGTCTTTGAAGAAAGTGTGCAAATTGACCTGCCTTTCTTGTGGCTGGTTAGCAAGACCAGGAATACAGCTTTCTGTCTATATTATTCCGAGATAAAAATGACAGACGTTAGCTTTTGGAAAATTGATCAAATGTTTAGCTAAACAATGTCTCTTAAATTAGACCTTGTGTTTCAAGAGGGTAACTACCAGTGTAGCAGCTGCAATAGCGCTTGGGCCTGGGGAGTAATTGTGGTTTACTACCTAGGAGGGGATGGTTGTCCATTTTTCATTCTTGCCTGAGGGTTATGCTTCCCTTGCTGGCTTTAGAGGGAGAGAATGTTGCTATGTCTCAGATAGCATTCTGCACTCTAATTGTGTAATATTTTCTCTCTAGTTTGAAGACAGCGAAGACGATTTCGACTCCAGGTTTGATACAGATGACGAACTTTCTTATCGGAGAGACTCTGTCTACAGCTGCGTCAGCTTGCCGTACTTCCACAGCTTTTTGCACATGAAAGGTATGAGGAAAGCCCGTCTGTGTACCTCCCTTAGACAGTATTTCTTCACATACCCCCACATGCATCATCCCGGCCGTTTGCGAATTCCAAATTGCGAAAAATAGCGAATCGGAATTTGGAATTCGCAAAACGGGTTGCATGAATATTTTCTAATTATATTAGCGAATCGGTAAAAATCGCATTTTTTACCGATGCGCAAATATTATGCGAATTCTAATTTGCTAATTCGCATTTCCCATTGATTCCTATGGGCCAAAAGGCCCATAGGAATCAATGGAAATTGCGAATTTGCAAATTAGAATTCGTATAATGTTCATGCATTCCATGGGTGCCAGGAGGGGGTCCGAAGGACCCCCCCCCTGCACCCCTGAAATGTATTTTAAGTGGATGTTTCACACACACATGTCCTAAGGACATGTGTGTCTGTAACATGCAAGTTTAAAAAATGCATTTTTTGGTTTTTTAAAAAAATTTCGCAAATTAACACGAGGGTCAACCTCGTGTTAATTTGCACTTCCAATTTCCAAATTCGCAATTTTTTTTAAAATGATGCATTGCATTTAAGGAATCGCACAAATGCGATTCCTTAAATGCATTCGCATTTTTTAGAAATGCAAAAAAATGCGAATTGTGCAAAAAAGTTTGATGCATCCCAAAAAAAGATTTTGCATTCGCAAACGGACGATTTTTCCGAATCGCACCGTTTGCGAATGCAAAAAACGTTGATGCATGTGGGCAATAGTATATTAGATGTCTCAGTGCATCAGCCTTAAATTTAAATGTTGCAGCTGATACCGACTGTTGCCATGACTTGGACATAGACCGAGGGCCAACAACAAAAAAGAGCATTGTTTTCCAACAAGCCAGACGTCGGTGTTAGTTTTCAGTTTGAAGGTCACAGACTCGGCTTCAAGAGCATTCTCATTTTGGACATGTAACTTTGTTCCTCATCTGACTATCTACGTCATCATTGTTGACATAATGACAATAGCTCTCCAGGCCATCTCCATTACCCTCATCTGTCTCCCTCTCCTTGTTGGGCGCAGTGCAAAAGGCCTCCTAGGTATGCAATGAATTTCTAGGGTAAAGGCTAAAAATACGTTTTGGAGTTTTCATAAAGAATTCGCTGCATTCGAAGCCTGACAAACTGCAGCTTTGGTGAGCTTACGTATATGTTATGTAAATGAATAAATAAATGTATAACCATTATTAAGACTTGTGAATACTAAGTCTAGTAAGAAACATATATTTGTGTGCCTCTCTGAAGCTTCACAGTCCCATTTGTTAGAATGTTCCTGCTGCTTTTCCACAGCAAATCAACATTGTGCTTGAACCTGCTCTCCCTTTGGAGATTTTTCCTGATGCACTTTCTCTCTTTGGTGAGATTGTTTCTCATGCACCTTCTTTTCTTCTAGGTGGTCTGATGAATACCTGGAAGAGGCGGTGGTGTGTCCTGAAGGACGAGACCTTCTTGTGGTTCCGTTCTAAGCAGGAGGCTCTGAAGCAGGGTTGGCTGCTCAAGAAAGGAGGTGGCTCCTCTACACTCTCACGGCGAAACTGGAAGAAACGCTGGTTTGTGCTGCGTCAATCCCAACTGATGTACTTTGACAGCGACAGCGAGGAGAAGCAAAAGGGCTGCATTGAAGTCCGGTCGGCAAAGTAGGTTTTACTATGTGAAATGTGAACTAGTCAACGGTGAAAAAATGAAATTGCTTCATACTTTCCAACAGAGACTGTCCTTGCAGGGACCTACCTGTTGGCGAAATCTGTTTTCTCAAGGTTTGACATAGTTCCCTCTCAGGGCCGTAATACAGAGGAAAAATCCCCCCCCCCCCCCACCCCCCAGTATTTCCTGTGCAAAAGGCTTGACTTCACTTTCCTTCAATGAGTACTGCTGCATCTCCCACTCAGGGTTCAAAAGTAGATATTAAGACCCTCCTGGTGCCAGATGCAGCTTATTCTTCAGTCGACCAGTGATTATGCACCATTTTGGGTTCCCAACTCCTTTCCTACATCTTTGAATCTGTCCCATCTATACCCTTACTTTTTGCACCTCCTGCTTTACATTCAAAAACATCTCCAGATTGTCTAGAATGTCAGCCAGAGCTTCATATTGCTGGTACCACCTGTGTCAATGAAGCATGTCAGTGAAGCTGCCCCAGAACATTTGTAAGCTTACTGCAGCTTCACAGCTGCCAGGCATGTCTCTACCAAGCCCCAAACAGTTTAGTTAAAGGTAACTAGATAGACAAAAATATAGCAACACTTCAGCTGGCCTTTTTTAAACCCTTTTTAGGTCGAGCGACCTATCTCAATGCGCATGCGCATTGAGCGGTAGCTCGATATATAGGGCTTTAAACAGACTTTAACTAACTGGCGATTTGATGCTGTGCCCGTGCGCTTTTAGGTCAATGCGCAAGCGCATTGACCTAAAATGCGCGTGCACAGCATCAAATCGTCAGCCATCTGTTGCCCAGCTTGGTGCCGCTCCACCCCCTGCGGCATCAAAGGCTTTCACGGCCGGCCGGCCGTGCTTTCAGTTTCAGGAGCGCTGCATTGTTTTCACGGCCGGCCTCCGGCCGTGACTCGCATTTCTCCTTCCTTCCAGCGCTGCCTTGTTTTAGTGGTCATAATATCTTCAAAACTTCTTTTCAGCCATGTCTGCAGCAGTTCATTGTGAAAAAAAAGCAACGAGTTAAATTGTGGAATGGAAAAAGGGGAAAAAACGTACGCTCATCGTTTGATTTATAAAATAAAGGTTAATTTTTCTGCCTCTTGTCACACAGTGAAAAATGAATGCGCAAGGAATACGTAAATTCTTGCAGCATGTGCTCTTTTGACAGTACAAGTGCTTCTCTCCTTACCATGTGACGCTTCTGCACTTTTGGTCTTGAAGAACTTAAAACCGGCAGTGAACTGAATGCAGGAATCGCGTGATAAAGAAATATTTAAAAACTGCTGCTTTCCTTAAAAAAAATAAAAAATCTTCTCACATGCCATGTGCACCGAACTCACGTTTTAGTGATCACCCTTGAACTCACGTTTTAGTGATCACCCTTGCTGCACGCGGCTCCTTCTAGCTTTGCTCAGCACATTGGCACAATTTAGCTTGGTCTCGTGCCTCCGCCAGTCTGGTCACGCTAAATGACGCACAATAAAGGGAAGAGCTATTGCAACACAGCACCATCACACAGAGAAGACAGACCTTGTGAAAACGTTTGGGCAGGCCCGCGCAAGGGTTACAAACTTCCTCGTGATGTTTTGCATTCTCCTACCTAGTGTGGCCACCTCACACCATATCGTCGGATACCACGTTTCCAGTCTTAGGTTTTATTCGACTAAATGCATGATGGTAGTTGTAGTCTTCGAGTGATTCCATTGAATGATTTGACCTAAAGACAAAGATTTGCAAAGGAAAACACAGGCATGGAAGCATGGTGTCCTGACAAGGAACAGAGCAGCAACTCTGTTAAGTTTTATCTCCACTTTCCCAAATGCACACAGCGTAAAACAAGCATTTGCAATGCAATAGGTCTCGCAGTTGTGAGAGTTTGAGCTATTGGCATTTTAAATGCCAGTGCCTTTTATTTATGTATTGGTTTTTAAAACATAAATAAAAGGCATTGTCATTTACAATGCCAATATCTTAAACTCTCGCTAATGCGAGACCTATTGCATTGCAAATGCTTGTTTCTAAATATTTGGATTTCGAAGCAAGGCAGACATAGACGATGCAGCTAACATTCAGGGCCGGCTTTAGCGTTGATGGAGCCCTGTGTGACAGTCACTTTTGGCGCCCCCACATCCCATGACCACCTCTTCGGATTCTCTCGTTACCACCTGTAAAAGTGACCCTTATCTCTCCCATCATAAGATTGTGCTAAACACAGCGCCCACCTGAGGTCAGAGCGCCACCCTCCACAGGTCAGCGCTGAAGGACTGGACTTTTTAACAGTACCAGCGGTGCCAGGGAACAACACCTATAACCTTCATGGGATACCTGTTTCGGCGCACAAACTACAGAGACACGGGACACTTCCTTCGGCGTCAAAGATTCAAGGTTTATTTACTGCAGGGAACACAGAAGTCACAACAAGTACAACACGTGCAACTTGGGGAGACTGCTTCAAATTGGTTCTGTGGATCGCTCCTTTTATACAAAATTAACTCATAGGACAACATGGTACACAAAAGTTTACAACCTGGTTCCCATAATTATCCCTCAGAGGGGTCGCTTTGGTCACTTTGGTACACATAAGGTCCGGAACATAAGTGCGGAAACATTTGGCGGTTCCCAACTGTAAAAACCCATCTTCCCAACATTAGTGAATTCCAATCGGCAGTAAAACAGATCGAAATAGGGACAAAGACAGGTGCAGAGGGAGATGGAGACAGTGGGGAAATCGAAAAGGGTGTAAAAGGGGAGGTATCGGGAAACACGAGATACAGGCATCAAAGGGACGTGCCTAATGAGATGCACGGCTGAGACAATAAACCGGACGGCAAGATGAGCCTCGAGCGGGGCCATCTGCCTTACAGTATCATCCCCCTCATCGTAAAAGATATTTACAAAGTACATGTGTCTTCCACAAATATCCTGAGAGTCCCAGGGTGACGAAGCGGACAGTGTCCGTTCGCTGGCTACTTGAGGGCAAGAGACAAAATGGATGCCGTATCTAAGATGGAACCCGTGGGTACAGATGAAAAACCCACATATCAAACGAACGGTTTAAGTTAGCACAGCGAAACTGCGCACACTTACTAAACTCGTCATTTGCGGTTCTTAGATACCAGACTCGACCATATTCGTGCGAGTCGAAAACATCACTTAAAATTGTCACGGAACCTCAGACGCTCCTTTTGCCCTCATGTAGGCAAACACTAGTCGGAATCATATTCGATATTCATCAGACCCTCGAGATGTTGCTGTAGCATAGCTCTGTCCAACCGAGACCCTTTGGTAACAGGTGGCTGTCTCATACACGTTGTAGCACAGAGGCCACATAAGGCAGGACCGCACTGCACGCAAAGGCAACACGTGAACAGGAACACTACAACGACTCCAATGATCGTCAGAATTTTCCAACCCCAAGTCGACATCAGGCCCCAAAACCATCCAAGTAGCGTCCAATCCCCTACATCCACGTGTATGGATTCGGAGATCTTATGCAACCTCGAGATGGCTTGATAGACAGTCGGAGCGTTATCAGGAATGAAAATACAGCAGCTCGAATGGATCACTTTACATACCCCACCTTGATCTGCTAAGATCACATCTAAAACCATACGGTTTTGTAACGTCATAAGTCTATCCGCCTGAAGTTCTGTGGTGATATTACCAAGGGCACTGGCAGTAATATTAGCTGTCGATTCTACCACTCGAGTCAACTGTCTCAGGTTCCTACTATTAACCATAGGTCCCCAAAATGGGAGGAAACCCTTGAAAAAGTCTCCTGCCTCTTGACCGGCAGTATCCTCTTCGCTAATTACGCCTCTCACAACTCTAGTTTTGTGATAATCTGCATCTACAGTAAATGTCGGAGGCAACAAGTTTGCGATAAAACATGAGCCCATGAAGTCAGAGGGCAACCATGCATACGCACGATCATGACAAATAAAGTATGTACCCTTGGCAGCCAAAAACACAGGGGACGAGACCATTGGCAAAATATAATTTTCAGTGCAAGCACTCTCTCCAAGTCGGGCTTTCGATCTACGGCCGCGACCTATTAAACAAAAATTGCCAGTGTGGGGTACGACCCATATCGGAGGCGAGCTTTTAAGCTGTTTTTCACCAGTGAACACACTATATTCGCCTCTACTTAGGACCCTATAGGCTTGTACCTCTTCTTCAGGGATAAGCGAGGGATCATAGATATCGCTATCTAAATCCTCTATTGCTATAGACAAAGATTTTTGGTACGAGGTAGGACCAGAGTAGGGGGAACGTGGTTCTCGAATGGGGTGGAAACCCAGTGCGCTTCGAAACATTGTTTGAAATGCTCGAGCAGACCCTTGGGAGCTATACGGTAACACCAGATATGGAATTCCCTTATCCGTAGTATGTGGCATCAACCCACACACCCAACAATTAGTAGTGTTAACCACTAACTGATGCTGATGAAGGAGCTGAATAAAGGAATTTTTGCGGAATTCTGCACGTCTAGCCTGCTCGTGTTCAGGTAAGATGTGAAAAGAATGAGGAGAAACAGTGGAGGTGAGTTTAAAGTCAGGGGTAGGAGTAGGTATGATAGAGGGCAAGAAGTAAGACATTGTGTAATACACTCCACCCGCCAATAACGCAGAAACAGTCACAAACAGTACGAATATTTGGAACACACAACATTTGGTACGACTGAGTTGCTGCAGCTTGAATCTTTGTGCTTGAGCTCTTTCCAAGTCCATCAGCTTTGAAAATGCCATTTCCTATGACCGTCCGCAACGTTTCTTGACGCACTTCGTTCTGTGTAGCAATAGTCAATTCCTAGGAGTTCCCAGGAACCGACGGTCTTTAACCTAGCGTCAAGACCTACTAACCAGGAGGAAGTACACGCGCGGCCCTACGGCCTTTATTTCACAAATATATATATATGAAAACAATGTCTCTCAGCTGTGGAAACAAAAAATGTAAGGAACAAAGCTCAATGAATATGTACGAAATAATTACAATAGAATGAGTGTTCAAACTGATCATGGAAAACGGGATAATGCATTTGTCAAGGGACAGAACGGGGTTTTTTATTAGTCTTTAGTGCTGGATCTCAAAAAATATCGGGTTTTCCCAGGACGTGTCTGTTCGTTAAACAAAAGATCCGTTGAAGGGACAACGCCCTGTTGATCAGCTGAATGTTCTGGTCTTGAGTCTTCTGATGACAAGTGTTCAATAATGCCTTTTTGCTGCACTGAGGATTCTCCGACAGGTTGTGCGTCGCTGAAAGGTACAAACGCCGGCAATCCTTCGGTTTCAGTTGATGCAATGCCTTTCCTTACCCATGAGTCTGCTGGCAACGGAATGGGGACTTTCTTGGTATGGGTGGCATGCACCCAATTTTTCCGCCCCTCAAGACGAACTGCAGTTCTCGTGGCAAGGAGGACCTGATAGGGTCCAGTGAACCTGGGATCCAAATTGTTCTTGCGTGAAAAATTTCGCGTTACCACCCAATCTCCGGGCTGGAGCTGGTGGCCTGGACCCTCCGTCTGTGTCGGCAATGCTTCGTGAACCTGTTGGTGAATTAACCTCAGTTTAGCAGTCAAGTCATGAAGATAATCGATCAACATTGGATACTCAAGATCACAAAAGGCACCCGGTCTAGGGACCCCCCAAACATTGGCAGGACGACCGAACACTATTTCATAGGGACTGAGCCCTACTCGGGAGTGTACAGTTGCCCTTGTTGACAGTAATGCTAAGGGTAAAGCGTCAGGCCACGAAAGACCTGTCGTAGCCTGAATCTTTGCTAGTTTTAGTTTAAGGGTGCCATTGTACCCTTCAACCAAACCGGCTGACTGAGGATGATTGGCACTATGAAATTTCTGTACAATCCCTAACCCGCGACACACACTCTTCATCACGCTCCCAACAAACTCACTTCCGTTGTCTGACCACACAACCCGAGGCATTCCGTAGCGGGAAAAATACTCTTTGAGTAAAATTTTTGCCGTGGATAAAGCCGTATTATCCTTAAGGGGGTAGGCCTCGATCCACCTAGAAAATGCACACACCACAACCAGCACATACTTCAAATTATTACATCTCTCCATGTGGATAAAGTCCAACTGGATAACTTCGAAAGGGTACGCAGGAGGGGCAAAATGGCCAGGTGGAGTGGGAGTGCCCTTACCAGGATTGTGCATCAAACACACCATACAATTCTTAACCAAGCGTTCAGCACATTTCGTAATACCATCATTCTTCCACACAGGAAACAGCAATTTACAGATACCTTTCGCGCTAATATGTGCTAACCCATGTGTCATAGTCACAACAGCCAGCACATATGCATCAGGCAACATCCATCTTTTCTGTTCCGATAAGTCAGTCCAACAACCATTCGCATCCAACTTTCCCGTACTTTCTTTCCACTTCGCCTTTTCAGTCTCGGTGGCCTCATTCTGAATTGCTTTCACACTCTCGATAGTGTTCTCACACATACTTGATTCTGCAGGCCACCTAACCGAACTCGTCACATACATTCGAGTGCTAAGGTTCCGGGCAGTCTCCTTAGCAGTCTCATCCGCAAACGCATTACCACGACCAACATCATCCGTCACCTTACGATGCGCACTACATTTAACAATTGCCACTTGCTTAGGCAACGTAAGTGCATCCAAAAGATCATTTACAAGCTGTC
This sequence comes from Lissotriton helveticus, assembly GCF_964261635.1. NCBI lineage: Eukaryota > Metazoa > Chordata > Amphibia > Caudata > Salamandridae > Lissotriton > Lissotriton helveticus. The sequence goes on from NC_136063.1 coordinate 986,950,697, forward strand.
CATGTTGAATCTTCGTACCATGTGACGTAAGGAATCCTCTCTCTCTCCACAGTCGTCCAAAACTATGTGCCACACCAAACGCATACTGGCTATCTGTAAACACATTCACCCGTTTATCCTTAGACAACACACACGCTCTCGTCAAAGCAATTAACTCAGCAGCCTGAGCCGAATTCTGACTTAATCTTGCACTTTCCACAATTGTTCTCAATGTAACTACAGCATACGCAGTCGTCACATCACCGTTCGGTAACTTGAAACAAGAACCATCCACATACAAAGTACCATCGGGATCTGTCAATGGAGTATCTTTTAGGTCAATGCGACCCTTAGTTTCCTCTTCAGTTTTGAGATAGCAGTCATGTACTGCTTCACCACTTGATTCTGCGTCGATCGGCAGCAATGTTGCTGGATTCAACACATTACATCGTTTTATCCGTATATGACTGGCCAGCAACGTCAACTCATATCCAGACAATCTTGCGCTCGTCAGATGTTGAGTTTTCGTTCGGTTCAATAGAGTGTCGACTGCATGCGGAACCATTACCGTGAGCATATTATCCATGACTAGACCTGCGGACTGTCGAATGGACGCCGCAGCTGCCGCTGTTGCCCTTAAGCAACTTGGCAAAGCTCTTGCTACTGGGTCTAAAGTCGAAGAAAAATAGGCACATGGGCGTTGCTTACCACCAAAAGACTGTGTCAAAACACTCAACGCGCAACCATCCCTCTCGTGAACGTATAGTGTAAACGGCTTACTGTAGTCAGGGGTACCCAACACAGGAGCCGAACACAACGCATCACGCAATTCCGAAAAAATTTTCTGACATTCTTCAGACCAGGGTACTGGGGATGAAACATCTTTACATGTAAGAGCTATCAATGGTTTCGCCAACAATGAAAAATTTGGAATCCATTGTCTGCAGTAGGACGTAATACCTAAAAAGGCACGAACATCTCTTTGGGTTTTTGGCACAGTCATTCGGGAAATCGCTGCAATTCTCTCTGGGGTCAACCTTCTCCCTTCTTTTGACAATAAGTGACCTAGATAGGTAACTTCTTGACAACAATACTGTAGCTTTGAAGGCGATACCTTGTGGTGCAAGTCATGTAGATAGTGCAATAATGATACTGTAGCTGTTTTGCAAATGGCCTCCGTATCAGCTGCCACTAAAAGATCGTCAACGTATTGAATCAAAGCTGCACCTTTAGGCAATACAAAGGCATCAAGCTGACCTTTAAGTGCTTGGCTGTAGATTGACGGACTCTCACAGTAGCCCTGTGGAGCGCGTTTTAGCCTAAAACTGCGACCTCCTAATGAGAATCCGAACAGGTCTCTGCTTTCCTCTGCAATCGGGATGCTAAAGAAAGCATTCTTTAGATCGATCACTGTGAACCAGGAGGCAGATGCTGGAATCATTGTTAATAAGGCTGTAATGTCAGGGACCACAGGAAATTGCGGAACCACTATTTTGTTTACCTCTCTCAAATCTATTACAAAACGATACACAGGAGGTTTAGTTGGGTCAGTTCGTTTCAGAATTGGTAATACAGGGCTATTGCACACGTTTCCACGCGTTTCTTCAACAACACCTTTTCCAATGAGATCATGAACGATTGCTAACAGCGCTCGTTCGCCCTCAAGAGAAATACGATATTGAGGTAAACGCGGTAATCGCGCATTTTGTTTCAATTGAATCTCATAGGGTGGAATGTCTAACAGGCCCACGTCATTGGGACCTGTGGCCCATAGAGACGCAGGGAGGGAACTCAATTCCGATGGGAATTTATCAACCGATAAATACATGGGAGAGATCACTCTCCGTCCCAATGTAAGTTCCACTCCTTCGGGGGAACAATACAATGTTGCATATAATCGTTTCAACAAATCCAGACCCAAAAGATTTTCACCACAACCTGTAGATAGAATCAGTGGAGCGGTTAGCTCACAAGGTCCAATCATAAGAGGTAAAGGATTAGAGACTGGGTTACTAACAGGGGCGCCAGAGAATCCAACGGAAACATTCGTTAAGCCAGACAAAGGTGCGCCAGGGAGTTTTGAATGCATGATGGAACTTTTCGTCGCACCAGTGTCTAACAGAAAAGGCTCAACTACACCCGATGTAGCCACTGCAACGTAAGGCCCACTCTGATCGACCGGAACTGACACTACTCCCTCTCTTTGTCGTTGGCTGTCCTAGTAATGGTCATTTACAACAGTCTCGTGCTCTACGTAATAGTCATCCACATTATACTGTGCAGATCGAACTGACCCCGCATTTCGCTGGTCAAAGTAATTATTTGCATCTGATTGATTTTGATAACGATCACTCTGATTGTGGGATGAACCACGACCTCTACCACGTGGTGCCTGTTGAGGACCACCACCACGGTTTCCACGTGTCGACACACCATTCAGGCGGTCCCGTAAGGCAAGACAATCATATTTTAGGTGTCCCTCTTTCCTACAATATGCGCACTGATTATACCCAAGTGAAGATCTGGAATCAAAGTTGTCAGAGCGCGGCTGTGTCCTATCGGGCTGTGCTCGCGGTCGATACTGCTGTTGTGCATCATTTTGGTTTGATCGTGGAGGGTATGCTTGTTGCAACAAAACCTTTGTTTTGAGTTCTTTCGTTTTCTTTTCTACACGATCACTTTCTTCCTTTTCCCTATTCTCATAATACTGAGCCGTTGCTAGTATTTGCGCAGGGGTTGAAACTGCCCACGCACTTTCTGAATTCTTTAATTTGTTGCATAGCTCAGGCAGCAAATTTGACACAAATTTGTCAACGAATAACCGCTGACCTCCCTCAGCGCCCATGTCCTGGCCGCTGTGGTCGACAAATGCTTCCTCAAACCTTGTAAAGAAATCCGAGACACTCTCGTCTTTCTTTTGCTTACAAGCTGATAACTTATCCCAGTTCACCTTCATCGCTGGCATGAGAGTTTTCATGAGCGTAATGATTTTCTGAGGTAAATCCAAGATCAACTGTTCAGGTTTGGCCCCACCAACTTGTAATGCATCAGCTGCTAGTAGTGCAGCCCAATCACCCCCTAATTCAGCTGCGTGATTGGCTTGACGAATTTTAGCCCAAACTGGTTGCGGTACAACATTGCCAAACAACATGTCGATGTCGGCAATATTCATAATAGAAGCTTCTATCAGTTGTGATAACTCCTTATAATAACCAGCCGGATTTTTACGCGGATCGGGTAAGGATTGCTTCACTTGCAAAACTTCCGATCGTTTCCATGGAAGATGTATCCACACCCTTCGAAAATGTGGTAAAACCGCAGGGTTAGCTTGCGGATCTCCAGGCACCCACAGTGGCGGGACTTCTCTCATGGGATACTGACCAGGAACCGCTTTCCAGTTCTCAGTGGTATCATCTAATGTCACCCGAGAATGTGCTGTGGATCTGAATGCTAATAAGCGTTCCACTGCACGTCGTACATCGTCTCCTATAATCATACCGTTCGAAAAGTGACTTTGAAGTTCAATTATGTCGGACGGTACATCATCTACATCATTATTGTACCATTCTTCCCTCAAAAAGTTACACATTTCCTCAAATACGAATCTCTGTGTAGGCTCATTAAACTGAGTAAACGTATCAAAGACTACCCGCGGAGTGTAATTAGCAGGATGTCTTATCCACCTATGTGCCATTGTTACTAACGTCTCTTTCTCCCTACCACTAGGGATCTGACTCCGTCTCTGAGGAGTGTCAGATGAATCAGACGAAAATAACGGACCAGAAAGAGGTGAATAAAGGGTAGCAACAGAGTTAGGAACACGCTTACGAACAGAAGGAGAAAGAAAAACAGGGGCAACAACACTAGAGGTGAAGGAAGGCATAGTAGGAACGGACAAGGTAGTTGGAGTAGCAGAAACAACAGTCTGCAAAGGTACAGGTACGGGAGCAGTAGGAACGAGGACAGGTGGTGGAACAAACGTAGGGTTAACAGCGGGCTGGCCCGCAGCCGCTGGAGCAACAAGAGGAACAACAGGAGGAGCTATAGGAGGAACTACAGGAGCAGTAGCACCCTGTACATAAGGAGGTGGTGATTTCATCAAGTATGATAACAAGGAATCCTCCTTCAAATCTTCTTCTTTCTTTTCTAGATTATTCGGTAAAACTGGGTAACATTTATCTATTTTCATGTGATGCAATCTAGTAGCGATTTCCATATCTTTTTCTTCTTTGTCTTGTCTACATTCTTTTATAGCTTGCATTACAGGAACGAACTCTTGCTTTTTATCTTTTTTAAGTTGTTTGATTTCTTTCTGTTTGGCCTCTTTACGCCATATCCGAAAGGAATCAAACATAGCTGGCCTAGCTTTCTTTAAAAATAATTTAGCCTCAAGATTATCTAAAATCGAAAGTTCAAAAGTTCCGTGTGGTGGCCATCTAAGGTCACCGTCTTTCTTTGTATAGCGGATCCAGTAATCATTATATATTATAGGACCCACCCCATGTCGACTATAAAGATCATGTATCAGAGTTCCAACTGGAGGTATCGGACATGAGTCCTCCAACCGGGAATCCATTGCGCAACATTTGAAAATACGAAACAAATCACTATGGCTAGGCATCGTGCACACTAACCTAGTATCAAACTTCAAGGATTACCGAAGCAATAAAACCTCGTGTAAGTCAAAACCCTCGGTTTTTGGCAATTGCAACTGTCAAATAATACTAAGGACCAATACTAAGAACCACAAATGCAATGGAACCATGCAACACAACAAAGCCTTAAGGCTATTACAAAGCTCGGAGAGCTAACCACAAAGCCCGAGGAGGCTATTACAAGGTATACACCCGTTACGACGCAACTTTTACTCCGCACTACCATTACAACGCGGGCATTACAACGCATGACATTACAACGCATTGCGCTGGGGGGCGCTCTAGGATAAGAGGTAAGTTTAATTTACTATCCAACACCTTCCCTAGGGTCCACGGGGACTGGAGTTAGAATAGTAAATTATACTTACCACTATCCAGCACCCCAAAGCGCTATGCGTTGTAACGGTATTCGTTGTAAATACCGCGTTGTAATGGTATGCGGAGTAAAAGTATGCGTTGTAACGTCATACATCCCTATTACAAAGCTCAGTGAGCTATTACCACAAAGCCTTAAAGGCTAACCACAAAGCTTTCAAAAAAAGCTAGAACAACCACTAAGGACTGGGAGCGACCCACAAATACTTAACTCAGAACTTCAATGGCGTCACCAGGAAGGCCCGTCTATCGTCTCGCTTGTACATAAGGTCTACGCCGGGCGTCGAAGACAGGTCGACAGTCAGGGCATCGGTCCGTTGCAGCCGTCAGGAGGCGGGAATCTTCGCAGGGAAAAACTTCGGGCCACTTATTTCGACAACAGGATCGATGAAGCGGGGTGCACCTTCCCTCGGAGATTTCACACGAAGTTCCTCACGATCATCAGGCTTTGGACCGGACCGGTACCGCTGAAGTCGCCCCACGTTGGGCGCCAACTGAAGGACTGGACTTTTTAACAGTACCAGCGGTGCCAGGGAACAACACCTATAACCTTCATGGGATACCTGTTTCGGCGCACAAACTACAGAGACACGGGACACTTCCTTCGGCGTCAAAGATTCAAGGTTTATTTACTGCAGGGAACACAGAAGTCACAACAAGTACAACACGTGCAACTTGGGGAGACTGCTTCAAATTGGTTCTGTGGATCGCTCCTTTTATACAAAATTAACTCATAGGACAACATGGTACACAAAAGTTTACAACCTGGTTCCCATAATTATCCCTCAGAGGGGTCGCTTTGGTCACTTTGGTACACATAAGGTCCGGAACATAAGTGCGGAAACATTTGGCGGTTCCCAACTGTAAAAAACCATCTTCCCAACATTAGTGAATTCCAATCGGCAGTAAAACAGATCGAAATAGGGACAAAGACAGGTGCAGAGGGAGATGGAGACAGTGGGGAAATCGAAAAGGGTGTAAAAGGGGAGGTATCGGGAAACACGAGATACAGGCATCAAAGGGACGTGCCTAATGAGATGCACGGCTGAGACAATAAACCGGACGGCAAGATGAGCCTCGAGCGGGGCCATCTGCCTTACAGTATCATCCCCCTCATCGTAAAAGATATTTACAAAGTACATGTGTCTTCCACAAATATCCTGAGAGTCCCAGGGTGACGAAGCGGACAGTGTCCGTTCGCTGGCTACTTGAGGGCAAGAGACAAAATGGATGCCGTATCTAAGATGGAACCCGTGGGTACAGATGAAAAACCCACATATCAAACGAACGGTTTAAGTTAGCACAGCGAAACTGCGCACACTTACTAAACTCGTCATTTGCGGTTCTTAGATACCAGACTCGACCATATTCGTGCGAGTCGAAAACATCACTTAAAATTGTCACGGAACCTCAGCGCCCAGTGCGACCGCACCAGTCGCACTGCCCTAAAACCGGCCCTGCTAACATTGATTGCTATACTTCCTCCTTTAAGCGTTCCATTGCCCGTTGACAGTGACATTCAAGCTAACGAGGAGCAGCTTGGCTTGCATAACACATTGTGATTGTCTTTATTTGTTGATGACATCTGTTTACAAATAGTAGGGAGATAACTCTCAGAAAACATACAATAACATGCAGTAAAGTTCTGGTGTAAGAGTTACATTATTTTTATAATTTTATTTTCCAGAGAGATCATAGACAACACTGGCAGAGGGAATGGTATAGACATAGTCATGGAGGACAGGACATTTCACCTGATTGCAGAGTCCCCCGAAGATGCAAGGTGAGTGTATTGACATCAATGCCTTACTTAGTGTTTCCCACCTCATCTTCATAGAACATGTGGTGGAAAATCGCCGAGCGTGCCAGCCAAAGCTTTCATTTTTACTGCAGAGGGTTGCTTGAGTGATTTGAGTAATTTGTTTCGGACTCCAGTTTCAACGGAGCATTGAGAGAGTTGTGCCAGAAAGGTATCTCAGATGCACTTTGTGATTACACCTATAAGTTATTACTCATAGAACGGGTACACAGTGGAAGCCTATTAGCATTCAGCACTGTTTTAATATTCTGACTCAGACAAATGGGACACCTTTGCCCCAATTGGTGAATGTTAAGTAGGACCTGACGTAAAGTGGCATTTCTGATAAATGTATTTTTCACAATCAAATGACAAATCTCTTAACGTTGCTTCTGGCAGCAAAGTGCACCGCAGTACTGCTGTCATAGTTGTGGGCTTTTTTTTTTTACTATCACAGTGACTGCCTGTGTACACAATAGAAACATAGGGCAGATGTCTATTTTCCTTTTTACGCGCATTTGTTCTGATTTTGTTATTTAAAAAAAAAAGTGTCAGTAAGTCGGTTGTACAAACCTAAGATACGCAGGTGCTCTTGTGACCTTTGCAGTGAGTTGTATCTGCCTCCTTCAATGATCTGGCTCACAATATGCATTTTCTGCGTCCCTCCTACTTCAGCTGCACACAACCAGATCTTTCTCCTACTGGCAGGCACAGCACCTTTCAAGCAATGGCTCGTTACAAGAACGAGAGCAGACGCCTGCTCCAGGTAGTGGGTGACTCTTCGTAAAATTTCAGATCCTCATATTTTAGCAGATTCTCCCAACACAAAAAAAATTCCTTTGCCCACTCAACCCTTTCTGGGACAGTTTTTTCAGTTTTGTGTGGTCACAAGACAGAGAGAGAATCGATTTACAAGGTGATGGTGAAATCTAGCTTTCTTTTGACATTTGTCATTAGGGGTGGTGACGCATCTGGTGTGGCTGTCCTGGTCTGCCACATAACTTTTCATGTGTAGTATGAGGGGGACCAGGTGTGAAATATTATTGTCTGTCTATAGTGAAATGCTCCCTTAAAAGTTTGTAAAGCGATCCAGGTGATCTTCAGGGGTGGAGGGGCTTTATTTAGGTGGTTCACTTTAATATCTCAGCATTAGAAGTGAATTTGTGTTACCAGTTATGGTTTCACCGACTATGTAGTGTGATTGTGTGATTAGGAGCTTTTAGGCTACTGCATAGGATGCAAAGGCCTGGTTTCTGCCAATGAGAATAAGAACACTGTAACCTTGATTTTGAAGGGAGCAGGAGCTTTCCTCAGCAGTACATGAAATATGTTCATTCTGAAAAGAAAGGAATCCATAAAATCTGAGCAATTTGCACCAAAGGAGTGGGCTGATGTCACATGATCTGACCGAAGAGCTACTTCTCACGCAACTGGCATTCAGCCACAAACTTATGCAATTACATCTCAGAAAAGCAGGTGAAGTGTGTTAGTCTCTTTTGCAAACAAAATCTGTCTGGTATGAGGCTTTCTAAGTTATCTCATGACAGTAGAATGCAGATTGCTATCTCTGCTTTCAATTAGACCTGTTATTTAGTCTGCCCTTCAAGCCGCCCCTTCATGCCTCAGCCCTGGCCACTTTTAGACAATAGATCTTGTAGTTCCTTGTCTCTGTGCCAGACATTTAGACTCTGTATTCTGTCCACAAATGTGGGTTCTCTGTACAAGTTTCGCAAAAAGAATGTCGTTGTGCTGAGGGTGAATTTGCCACTTAAAAACGTTTTCAAGAAAAACTTTTACAAGTTGGAATTCAGTTACTTAGAGTTACTTTGGGTGGCCAACTCTGACAGGGAGCCAGTCAAGGAGACCAGCAAGATCCAGATAAACAGTTACCTCTCTAAGGAAAGCAGTCTTCAGTCCAGTTCCAGCATCAGTGTCCATTTGCCATTCACTTCTATTGCATGGTGCTAATGCAGTCGATACTGGATGCTGAAGATGCGCAAGGATGCTGAACATGCTGTGCATTCAACAGGAGTCTCACTGGGGCTACTCCTTGGTCCATGGTCTTGGTGAGGTCATTCTGGCCACAGAGATCGATGCCCCTCAAAACCCTCTCTGGATCAGCAGAATTCCTGTCACCACTGGGCTACCGGTCACCCAGTACAGCGGTTTTATCTTTGTTTCTCGTTTTTTGGGCGATAACTCTCCTCCTGGGTGACCAAACTGCACTCTGACAACTCTGCCGGGTCCAGCAGACTCGGGTGCAACTTCTGAGCATCGGGTCCTGGTCTCTTGGGCTGCATGGTGGCGCGGAGCAGTGATCCGGTCATCTGGACTACCAGTTGGTCCTGTGCTGCAAACAGAAGGTCAGCCAAATGACTTTTGGAGCTTTTTCTTCTGACTCAGCTCAGGGGACGACTTCTCTGCAAGCAGGAGACAGCAGGCAGTCCTTTCCTTGGCTAGCCAAAGGAGCAGCTTGAGCAGTTCAAATTTAGCACAGCCTCTTCTTCCCTGGATCCAGTGCCAGCAGGATAGTCCTTCTCCAGCCCTCTTTTCCAGTCAAGCAATATCTGAGATATGAATGTCTCGGACACCCCTTTTATGCTCAGAAAGTGCTCTCAATGAAGGTTGCGGCCATTAGCCGATGGGATAAAAGGTTCCCTCTCGCCTGATGACCCCTTCCTATGAAGTGTGGTATCTAGCTATCCCAGAGGGCTCTATTCTGATCACTCTCAAGATGCTAGGACCCCTCTGTTGGTTTGTGAAGCTCTGTAGATCGCCCTAGAGGTGCGGCTTCCAGTGCCATGGAAAAAAACGGTTTGGCCAGTGTTTTCCCCTTTCTGTCACCGGTGCCAACCTGTCTACCCTCTCTAGTGTGTTCACTAATTGCCATGCAAAGGTGGCTTCCCCTTTAAGCTTGCCTTTTGGGCCAACACCCCATGTGGCTTCCTGCCATGAGGAAATAACACTTCTTCCAGTGGCAGGCCTCTATTCTTACCTGCCCTGGGTGCTGTTGACCTATCTCCCCAGCAGGCACAAGGGTGTACCGTGGCCAGTTTTAGAAAATAGCCACTGGAAAACTGGGCAACCGTTACTTTAATTCTGACTTAGGCATCCAGTGGGGCGTATTGTAATGAGTTTTTGATACCTCATAGTACCAAATTTGGTAGTCCCATTCAGAAGTTAGCTCATCTGAGGTGTTCAGCATGTAACTCTGTACTCGTCAATGGGGCTACCAGTACCTCTCCCAGTAAAAACTGCAATTGTGGGTTTTTACACTAGAACATATTAAACACATGTTCTACTTTTCTAATATGCTGTACCCTACCAGGACTTAATAGATTTGCTGTAGAAATGCATTAAAAAGGGAGTTTGGGCTTTGCCACCATTGATTAAACTGGCAAAATTGTGTTTCTTCCAGTCTGCGGTAGCAGGCTGATAGCCCTATTTTATCTTGCCTCACTCAGGGGGCATAGCAGTTGCTGCAGTCACTGAGGGGCGCTAACTTACAAACCCTAGGTACCCCTGCTACCAAATACTAGGGACTTGAAAGTAAGTTAGCTTGTGCCAGTTGGGTAGGAGCCAATCAAACATACATGTTTAAGAGTCAGGGCTCTGGCATTAAGGTCTAGTTAGCAGGCCTCAGTGTACTCTCAGAGTTGAAAAGTCGCAGCATATGTCAAAAACGTTGAGGGTGACCATACAAAAAAAGTCATTTGCTTACAGCCTGGCTTGGCTTATTTGTTCATTACTATCATCTGAATTACATTGTTGCTTTCTTTCTGCTTCACAGTTCCCAGACAACGTCTAGAATGTTTTATACACAGAAAATAGTAAATAAAAAATAAATATGAATGTAATGCTTTGATGACCCACACATTACCACCATCCTAGGCATCAAAAGACTGGGCTTATGGTGAGAAAGGTGTTGCAACTGGGAATGCTCAACTGAAGAATACCAGACTGGGACCCACCCATCACTTGAAAGGACTCATACTGTATATCTTACTTGTCATCCTACAGACACATCTAGCGCTCTCAGGAGCACGCGAAAGGTGACAGGAAGAACTCAATGAATGTTCCCCAATCTGACAGAACTTTTAAGTAAGCTGGAAAATATGTATAAATGTGTCACAGTCAAGAATACAAGCGCGATAGAGAAGAGCCTCAAAATTGGCCTCTAATCTTTTCACAAAACATAATTGGGTTATAGGAAAATAAATAATGTGGTTCTTCAATGCCGTTACAGACCTCATTATTGCATTAAAACACATTACATTGTGACCAGCCTATTACAAGGATTCAGTGCCAACTTTCAGCACAGAACTAGTGATGTGCTCAGGTTTGGTAAATTCCGCTTCCACGCTCTCTTTGCTAATGCTGTGTTGTTTTGAGCACCAAATATGCGGTCTCATGTTGCTACACATCACTGAACAGTGCAAATCCTGATATTCCACCAAATTTTCCAGGTATAAGGTATCACATAAAAATAAACCACAAAAATGTTTTGTTTTGCTCGGGGTGAAGGAGGAGCATGCCACCTGCTGAAGGCCTTTCATCCAACTAGCGCAGTCGAAGAGATACTCTGGGTTTTTAAAAAATCCAAGAAGGTGGACAGACCAATATAATGAAAAAGTCCACAATCGGGTCTTGACGTCTCATGCAATGCATTGTGGCCTATCCTGAGGAAAGGAGGTAAGGTCTATGCTACTGGATGTCTGTCATTAATTTATTATTAATTTAGCAATAACATCAACCAATGTACACAAACCATGATAGTTCTGTCTTATAGAATACCTTTGATTTACCATGTCGGGGTCAAATCTTGTCTCACAATTGTTCTCAACCAAAACCTTCTTGTCATCAAATCGCCTACCAGGTTGTAAAGGCAAAAGAGGTGAGACCAAGCAGGCCTATCAATGCAGCCATCTTTAAATGCACCTTCAGCACGACAATGAACATTCTTTTTGTGTAGCCTTATACAGAGAACCCACATTCGTGGATAGAATACAGAGACTAAGTGTCTGACAAAGAGACAAGGATCTACAAGATCTTCCCTCTAAAAGTGGGCAGGGCCAAGGCATGAAAAGGCGGCTTAATGGGTAAGCTAAAGAACAGGGCTGATGGGAAGCGGAGATAGCAAGCTGCATTCTACTGTCATGAGATAACTTAGAAAGCCTCATACCAGGCAGGTTTTGTTTAGCAAAAGAGACTACCACAATTCACCTGCTTTCCTGAGATGTAATTGCAGAAGTGTGTGGTTAAATTTGCCAATGCTTGTTCGCTGTTAAGTGAAACGTTCTGATTTATTGTTCCTTGTAAAATATACATCTCTACAACCCTCTGGAGGATATTTTTTGTGTCAATGTCCATACATTCATAAAAATATAATCGATTTTTATAAGATTTCTTGAGTGTCGAGTTTCTTCCTTCTTCAACTGTTTTGGTGCCGTTCAAATGCTTTACACTTGTTCCTTTGTGTAAGCCTGACTGCTTGGAGCCACAGCTACCCAGGGTCAAACTAAGGTTTGACAAACAAAACCTGACTGGTCCTAAAGAGATTGGTGGTGTTTTGCACAGTGAGGTCAAACAACCATACCATAAAATATGCCCCCACAGGCTTTCAATGCTTTATGAATGGTTGACAAGGACATGCTTCCCTTATTTTACAGTGTATTGGCCACTTGCTTCACAACGCATTGATGGATGGTTTGTCTAGCTTCCTAAAGACATACAAGGTTTACATGTCATTTATGAAACATCAACCCAATCCAGTTTTTTCCCTTTGCTTTCTGGGAATAGTAGTACTGCCTTTAGGTAATTCTCCAGCCTATCTAAAAGTGCTGCAATGCCACACTAAAGGGATTATGCCAAACACCAACATGGGCTTGGTAAAATAGCTAGGAAATGCGCTCGATTTCTCTGACTCTTCCTCAGCCACAGAGACTGTACATGTCCACCCTAGTAGAGTACTCTGCCTTTGCTTTGAAATCTACAGTTGTGCATTCATTGGAGAGTCACGACGTGCCTCTGTAACAAAATCTAGAATTATATGAGAGCGTAGCTCAGGTATTTGCACTGTGAACGGTTAGTTCCTAGCTTAAACTTTTTTAACTTAGGGATAACTGAATTTGTCATACCACGCAATTCATAAGGAAAGCATAGGGTAGCAGAAAAATATAGATGTATATAATGTGTGTCCTCATGTAACATAACTGGTGCTATGTAAAGCGCTCTGATAACCCGATGCGGTTCAAGTTCGCGTTATATAAAACTCTAAAAAAATATAATAATAATAATTTCCTCGCTTGTCACAAGTATAAATATAAATGATCTGCATTTTAAGTATCTATTTCTAAAGTTAAATCTGATTGTGTATGTATAATGAAGGCGTGAGCGCGGTGAATTTAATATTGCAATACATATGTTTACATTCATTTTAGTACTACATGCATTCAGGGTCACATTGTTGTGATGTGCATGTTTTGAACTTAGAATTTCAAAACATGAGACTATATCCAGTACATGCTGAAGTGATCATTGTGAATGACATTTTTAAAATAAAAGGCTTCTTTTCTTTTTAGTAGTTAACTTGACATCCCAAATCCTGTCAGTGGATTACTTCACAGTCATAAATACTAAAGAGTTACTCAACACTGTAGGTTCATTTTATAAGAGTGATAGTGACACAGTTATTGTGCTTCATGCACACACTGTTGCCTGGCACACAGCTGACGCAGTAGTTTTGTCTTCCTCGGCTCTTAATTTCTGTCATCTGGATCGGTATGGTTAACAACAGCCTTCATAATTCTTGCTCTCATCTCGCATTATGTGGGTAGGAAACCTTTTCGCTGAGGGTCATTAACATGGGCATATTGAATTTGATCATGCTTTCTGACACATAGCATCACTTTTCTTTTCCAAAACACCAGAGGATGCAGTGAACACTCAACGTTTCTAGTAAATACAGACATGTCACATAAGCCTACTCAATCACATGTTAGATTTTTCGGATTACTTGCAGTATAATTTCTACGTTTCATTTCAAAATCTTTATTTCGGTTCTTTTAACCCATAAAAGATGCATAAAAACACATACAATGTTAAGTACAATTACAAATAGTCCAAGTAAAAATCCATGCGAGCAATTTATACAAAGTGAAACAATGGAATGGGGTCTGTATGTCCCTTAGGCCCTTATATTAAAACATCAATATTAATATAAATATGTTAAAAAGGCATCAATAATTAAAATAGGAAAACTCATAATCATTAGGCTTGGATTCCAATTTCTATGTTTTCTGTCTGACACATCACAGTTTTCTTGGGTACAGCTGGTGGATTATCCTCATAGCAAATGTGTTTGCTGCTTGATCGACCCTTAGTGCATTGTTGAATCTGATAGTATTGATAGTCGTTTGGCATGATTTAGACTTTACATGTAACCAATATAAATTGACACATTTCAGTTATAAATTCTTTTGTGCTTCCCTTATTTAGAGTTGGGCGTTAATGTAATATCACCAATTTGTGGAGGAAGTGCTAGATGTAGCGAAATCCACTGGCAAAATGTCTTCCACCATGGCGATACAATGGTGAAGGAACTTGTGCTGACAGATATTACACTGGATTTTATGCCTTCTCAACAAATCAGAGGATTTTTTCGGTTGCCATCCAAAATAAATGTGGCCCAGTATGGCTTAGAAATTCAACTACCGATTCAGTGACCTGTACATATCCAGTGAAAGGAACCAAGTTTCTATAGTTGACATCCATATTATTACAAATCATATGTTTTTTCCACAGCACAAACTTTTTTTGTGTCAAACGATTAGATGCTGCAAACAATTAAGGGGTCGCCGGTAAGTGGCATAGAACAGGAGACATATGTACTACCACCATAAAGATGATTCCCACACAGGTTGAGCATGGAGCACTGAGGAAGCCATAGCCTCTATCTCAGTAGCAGAAGTATTAGGTGAATTAACTTGTGACAGACACTTCCAGTGACATGGTTTTTACCCACTTTTCTCAAACATATTTTCGAAGTTTTTCTAACGGGAAGTAAATGTTTATGAATTATATAACGTATGAGTAAGGATCTAAAATTACAGAGTTGAAGACAAGACCAGTCGTTTTTTAGGTCGAGCAGACGTACTCTCAATGCGTGAGCATTGAGAGAGTCTGCTTCAGACCTAATGTTGCCCGTTATTGGGAATGTGGGACACCAATCTGACACGAGCGTTTCCATCGCAGTTTTCCCCGCGGGAGCGCGCGTCTGACCCGCGCATGCGCAGAGTACCCGCGCATGCGCAGAGTAACTGCTCACACAGACGCAGGCAGCCCCCACCCCTCTGCACGCACGCACGCACACACAGGCGAGCGCATGCACACGCAGGCACACATACAGGCACACGGCACACATACAGGCACACGGCACACAGACACTCGCTCACACACACACACCCCCCTCCCCCACAGTCACACACACGCACTCCAAGACACATACACACACGCACGCACACACACACACATACACAGCCCGCCCGCCCCCCCCCCGCCCGCACTCGCACATGCACATGCTCCCCCCCCCTCCCCCTCAGCAACCCACTCACCGGCTTCCTTCGTGCGGCGGCTCTCCTCAGCTGCAGGGCCCGGCAGCAGGACTCTTCTTCCCTCCTTCGGCACCGGGGCGCAGGGAAGGCTCCTGCCTGCTCCGGTGCTCCCAACACGGCTCCAATCGCGGCTCTTCCGTGGGAGGCGGGGTAGGCTCCCGCCCTCCTACTTCCTGTTTCCTGTTGTCGCGCCGGCCTGCCTGACTTCCTGGTCGCAGGCCGGCAGAGTGACGGCGGTGATTTGCGGTATTTATTTATTTAGTTATTTATGCATTGTTATATAGCGCGGACTTTACCCGAAGGCGGTATTTATTTATTTATGTATTTATATATAGCGCGGACTTTACCCGAAGGCGGTATTTATTTATTCATGTATTTATGCATTTTTATATAGCGCGGACTTTACCCGAAGGCGTCAGAGCGCTTCACATTAGGAACAGAAATGAAACATAATGAGAAACATTACAAAAGAACAGGTTGCAAAAACATACGTTACTTACATAAGGTAATAGTGACAATTGTGAGCAAAAAGTAGATGGTTTCAAAAATTGCAGGTAGATGCTGTTTTGTGGTGTCTGTTCGTTTTCGTCGTTGTTTTTAATTAACAAGTCGCATATGTTCTACTTGCTCGCTTTGCCTGTGGTCCAATTCAAGGGGAAATCGGTTTTCAAAAATGTATATGCTGTAACCGACTGCAGTGAGACACATTTGCGAAAACATTTGAATACACGCGGAACAGTAAGACAGAAGAAATCCAACAACTTAGATTTTGAAATGCGTCATGTGGCACGAAAACCGGTCTAAGGCGTGAGCTGGTGTGTGATAATACGGTCGTGGTCATGGGTCTGCGCGGCCTCTCATCCGCCAGAGTTGCGTAAATGAATGGTATATGGCCTGGTATTAGTACAACCTTTGGTTTGGTGGCACTTTGTAGGCGCCCCGGATATTATTATTACACTTAAATATTGCAGTGTAAATTCAGAACCATCGCATGTTTCCGCCCCCATCGAGCTTTTCGCTATGATACGTAATCAACGGGCCCTTGAAAAGGATCCTGGGACAGGGCCAGCTTGAGAATTCTTACCAGTGTTTGACTGTTTTTTTGCCTGGAAGCCAATAGTGTGCTGGTGCATTTGCCCCTGAGGTAAAGATGCGTTTATTTATACATAATCATTTCAGGTAAAATGCGTCTGAACCAACCTTTGGTGTAAAGGCTGTGGCAAAAATGTTCTGTATTGTGCTGTCTCAACAGCAGTTAAAGCCGCTATTATTGGTATAGCGCCTAATAGGCGCGGCGAGTCTGTTTTAAGCACTTACGGTGAGACAGACAAGGTGCACTCTCTTCTCAGGTGTGATGAGAGAGCCCATGCTCCATGCCACGCTGCGAGATGGGTGATTTCCGTGTGTATGTGGGGGATAACACTCACCTGCCACCCCCTCACCCCCGCTCTGTATAAATATTGCCTGCATTGTTTCGGCAGTGGGATGGGGGTGTATTAATCCCCTCCGCACACCCACTCCCCGCAGCAGGCCTGCTATTGCAGTATTCCCCGGCGACAGACATTAATTACTCGTTCGACAGGAGTATGACTAAAAATGTAAAAAACGGATTAGGATACGGGGGAGCGTATGTCCTGCGCGCGGGGTGCAGTTCCCCCCTCTCTTACTCCAGGAGGCATTTTAAATGTGTCGCCAGCTGCTCTCTTCAGCTGCACCGGCCCTGCCCGGCCAAGTGCCCGGCAGAGCGGCAGATGCCAGTGTGAGCGTGAGCGGGCACTGGAGTTGGGTGCTGAAAAAAATAACATTACGTTTTCATGTTCTGTTAGTTTTTCCCCTCCCTCTTATGTCACTCCCCATCTCCTAGAGCAGGGCAGTGCCAGCTGTGTGGCCCCCAGACCCGTTTGGCTCTTTCCTCACTGTCCGAATTCTTGATAAATATAAAGGGAATGATGAAGACTCATAAACATAAAGCTGGGACAATTTTTTTTTAAATGTTTTTTATTGCTGGTGGATTTTTTTTGTGGCGGAGGAGGGGGAAGAGATGGGAACTCGGAGGCTAAAATCATACCAGGTCTATAGCCGTAAATTGCATTTTTTTCCCCTCAGTGCTTGTCGCGTGTCTTAGGTTTCGTCTTCCACTAATAGGGTTCAGACGTGCCTTTCACAGATCCTCTTGATAGTTTGACACAGCGACCTTTTCCAATTGCGTTCATTGGCGACGTGACAATAAAATACCAATCTCAAACTTAGACACGTCAGATATTTCAAAAGATTCAGTTTGCCACATGTTGCATGACACACAGATGCAGACAAAGTACATGAGGTAGTAAAAACTATAAGCAACCAAAAATACATAAGGTAGTAAAGGTAATAGTGACAATGGTGAGCAAACAAAATACTTGAGTAAAAATTGTGAGCAACCAAAATACATGAGGTAGTCAAAAGTGCACAAGAGGAAATGAAAGTGACAAGTGTGCAGTTATAAGAGAAAACAGAGTATAATTAAAGGTATAGTCCTGCAATAAGTGCTAGACACTCAGGCTCAGGAACAAGCGTTACATGGGAAAGGTGGCACTTGTGCAAGTATCAAAGGTAAAGACATGTGAGAGGTAGCAGCCGTGTGTTGCAAGGGCAGAGTGGTGTGTGCATGTTACAAAAGGGCACCGAACACCAGTACATGAAAATACTGCAAAAAGGCAGACCCTCCAATCACAGGCATACACTGGGAAGGCACTTCCATGGTCATGGAAAGTAGAAATTATCAGTAGTGGGAAGTCTTACTCACAAATAGCAAGAGGACGTGAATTACTTTTGGAGGTGTCTCTGGAGGAGGAGAACTTTGAGGTCCCTTTTGAAGGCCTGGGAGGAGGCAGTGGTCCGGAGCTTTTTTTTGTCCTCTCGCGGTTTGTAAATACAAAACATATTGCATTACCAATGCTATAGGTATCACATTTGCGAAAGTTATAACTATTAGCATTGTAAATGACGAAGCTATTAATTTAGCTATTTAAAGAAAAAGAAACATAAATAAAACTTTGCCATTTACAATACCAATAGCTCAAACTTTCCTAATGCGAGACCTATTGCATTGCAAATGCTTGTTTGCTTTGGTTGACACCAAACACTAGCTAGAGCTACAGGGGAAGCATTCCCAAATCGAGTACGCACATTTTAACCCAACAATTGTTCAGTTGGCAGAATGCCAAGGCAATCGGAGAGGAAGTTAATTCAACAAAAGATGGCGACAGAGAGACTGATGGCTGGAAGGAAGTTGTTAGCATCTGAAACAATAACATGTCAGATAAAAGTTGAATTTCCAATGTTTCATGGTGACTACTGTTATAAGACTGAAGCAAGTGCTGCGAAGAAGACCGATGAATTAAAAAAAGTCGCACTGGGCATAAAACACTGTTTTTCTTAAAGAAAGTATTATGTGCGCTGAATCTCTATGTGTTTTACCTTCTACTAACAGAAGTGAGGTTTAAATTCACCTGATCTCTATTTAGATAGTGAATGGGACATGTCTGCTACAAGTAGCTCAACAAACTCATCCGTTAGCGGTAATTTTCACTTCACATACTCGAGTTGCATCACTGAATCCTAGCCTATAGCATCAGGTCTCGTAATAGGTTATATTCCATCAGGGGCCCACTGCAGAAAGCACTTGTGTTATGTTAAGTAGAATCTATAAGTTACATTTACTGTCAATACTAGTCAGAATTGCAAAAATGGGGACGAGGTAATATCTCCTGTCCACTCAAGTCAGTAGTTGAGGTATCAATCTTGTATGTGGAGGGCAGGCAAGGATACTTTGGGGGTTCCTATGTGTAGATATTCTGACCCTGTTGTATCCAATGGTATCCTTTCACTGTTAAAGGCCTGTATAAATGGCAGTTTTTCTAGGGATTTTCCTGAGCAGTAGGTGCTTAGACTGTGCCCCAAATACAATTTCATGCAGTTAATCTTTTACTTTCTGTTTATTATAATAAATCTTCAATCCAATTTTGAATAAATAGCAAATGTCTAATTTTGAATACTATACAAGTTGAAAACTATTTAAAATAGGTTTATGCATGAACGGTTTAAACTACTATGCATTTTTAACAGTTTAGCACTGTTTAGAATGAAGAGCCAGATGTACAAAGCTTTTTTGAGGTCGCATAATTTATGACTGCAAATTTGCTTTATTTATTTGCAAACATCAAACTGTGATCCTACAAAATCACAAATTGAGTTTTCAATTCGGTATTTGGAAAGGGCATGTTTAGAGCATCCCTTCAAAGTACTGAATCACAGTGTAATGTATTCATGTTTTGCAACCAAATTCTAGTTGCGAAACAATATTTCATCACCAATCAAAATTGGTGGTAACTCATTTGCAAAAATAATTTTAAGAGTAGGCAGTGGTCCCATGACCATTACCTACTCTTAAATAATAAAGTTAAACCTTTTCTTTTTTCTTTTTGAAACATCCCATTTTCCTTTAAGGAAAACAGGCGGCATTAAAAAAAGACTTTTTTATTTAAAAGCTACCTCAGAAATGGTGGTCTGCTGACCCCAGCAGGCCACCTTCCCTGTGATGGCTATACTTCTAAATAGGTCGCAAACTGTGACCTACTTAAATAATAAGTATGAGGTAGGTTAATTTGCGACCCAGTAGGAATCGGTAATGTAAAAATAAAAGTTTGATACATTTGGAACAGTGATTTGCTAATTGCGATTGGAAGAAGATTGCAATTTGGAAATTGTTATTCCCAATATTAGTACATCCGGCCCCAAAACTGTACATGTTTGAACATGCTGAAAACTACACATAACTATACTGCTGTGTTACAATAAACATGAAAAATTCAAATTGTGCATATTTGCACATTTAGAAGTCTTAAAAATAACATGTCTGCTGCTTATCTGGTGGACAGAGTTGTGAACAATCTGCAAAAGGTTTTCTTTTTCCCTCAAGTGTTCTGCCCCCATTGTGTTTGTCACTTGTTTTTAATTTGTCAGCACACGTGTTGCTGAAACAAGGATTCAAAGCCTGTGAGTGTAAAGGATCCAACTTCAGCAGGCCTTTCTTGCATTCTGTGATGTCGTTTTGCCTTTATTTGTGTTGCAAATAAGAAGGACTTTACTATTTGCATGTGTATTTGCAGTAGCATTCAAATGGCCTCCATGTTGTTTAACGCTTGATCGGAGGCACCAATGTTGTAAGTTATGTTATGTTATGTTATGTTAGTAACTTTTATTCAGCGCACAGCTGCCCCAGCGAAGGGGCGTCCTGGCGCCTGATCCAGTACCACAACACAACAAATCACCGCTGAAAAGAAACACGATCAATCAACAGAGGTGAACAAATAGGTTTTAATCGCGCGTCTGAAAAGAGTCAGGCTATTAAGGGCACGGATGTGGACAGGAAGGGAGTTCCATAATCCAGCCGCCATAACTCGAAATGAACGGCCGCCCATCCTACTCAGTCTGAATCTAGGCGCACTCACTAGATGAAGAGATTCCGACCTGAGAGACCGCCTGGGAACATACGGGGAGACAAGACCCACCAAGGCAGGAGGTGATGAAAATTTCAAGATCTTGAATCTAAGTGAAGTGCTAACAGTGCTGTAGGGCGGTTTGCTCACTCCTGTGTATGCTAGCAGTAGGTCACTCGACCATAAATTGTTATTGTGTAGTCTGAGTGGGTATGCTCGGTGGATCTTGTCTCTTTATGGTTGAGTTGACAGTGGCATGGAGTTATTTCGGTTTTCCAATCTGTGGATGTATTTGCAGTAATTGATCAGCAACTGTTAAGTCAGGGGAACTTGACAATATCATACAGGCCATCTCTGGCGAAAAATGGGCCTTTTGTCTTGATTGTGAAGCAAAGGTGAGGGAGGAGACTTGCGGGCAATGCAGTGCTGTCTCAAGTGTGTGTATGTGTGTGTGTATGGGAGTGGTGGATGAACTCATCCGCTGAGTCTTATTCCAGAGTGAAGACCCACAGCAGACCGTCTCCACTCTGGCTTCTACTGTTAAACGCTTCTTTTCGCATGGTGAAAATATGTGAAATGCTCTTTGGTGTAGCAGATAAATTCAAACGTCACCAGCTAAATATTTCCGAATATGTTTTAAGATTATGTTAATTCTTAGCATCCGAATTTCATGACTTTTGTAAAGGAAACATTTTGCATCTAATGTACAAGGTGAGAAGAAAGAGGGAGATAGAGAGAAGGAAAGATTACACTTCATCGTGAAAACTATGAAGGTATATTTGTAATTTTCTTTGAAGAGGTACTATTTGGAGTAAGGTTGGCAAACACTTTGAGAGCAATTTAATAATAATAATAAAGGCATTTATTAAGCGTGCAGCTACCCCAAATGGGGTGTCCCGGCGTTATAGCAGACAGAGAACAGGGCGAGGACATGCGCAAAGGTCAGTTATTCCGACTAAAGAGCCAGGTTTTCATTGACTTGCGGAATTCCTGTTCAGACTGGATCATACATAAATGGGAGGGTAAGTTATTCCAACATTTGGTGGCACCCACCTCAAATGATCTGCCTCCCATTCTAGCTTTTGAAAACCGAGAGGTGGCAAGAGGAAGTGTTTGTTGTTAGACCTTAAGGATCTAGATTGTTGATGGGGTCGGAGTCTCCTCCTTAGATAGGCCGGCCCTCTTCCTTTATCTGCCCGAAATGCGAATGTCAGGGCCTTGAATTCGATTCGTTTGGCTATTGGCAGCCAATGAAGTTGTCGAAGGTAACGGAGCGGGACACCGCAGACTAATCGGGCTGCAGCGTTTTGAATGATCTGGAGTCTTCGGAGCAGGCCCAGCGGAAGACGCAAGTATAGACCATTCGCATAATTCAGGTGAGAGTTTATCAAAGCATGGACCACGGTTTTGCGAGTAGCTTTAGGCAGATAGTGGATGAATTTCCTAATAATTTTGATTTTTCCAAACCAGGCAGCTGAAACCGTTTGAACCTGCGTTGAGAGGGACAGCTGTTTGTCCCATCTTACGCCCAAATTCTTGACCGAGTCCTTAGGTAAAGGGGCATTGCCTAGTATATAAAGCCACCATAGATTCGAAGGGGGGGAGAGGGTTGGTTAAAGAATAAGACCTCGGTCTTATCCCCATTAAGTGTTAAAAAATTGCGGTCCATCCAGGCGGTAATGTTCTTAAGGCACTCTTTTAGCAGGTCAAAGGTGGAGGTTGACACGTCACTAAAGGTGAACAGTAACAGGGTATCATCCGCGTAAGATGTTATTTTGATCCCAGTTTTGGAGATAAGCTCTGCCAGGGGGTTAAATCAACATTAAAAAGAAGCGGGCTCAGAGCCAAGCCCTGGGGAACACCCCAGTTAAGAGGTTTAACGGGAGAGGTGAAGGGGTGGGTCCGGACCTGTTGTTTACGGTCAGATTAGAAGGATGATAACCAGTTCAACACAGTTCCCTGGATGCCTATACCCTTTAGGTGATTCAAAAGGATGGGGTGGGAGACTGTGTCAAATACTGCAGATAAATCTAACAGCACTAACAGCTCCTTGGAGGCTCCATCCACAGCCCATCGTATTGAATCAGCCATTTCAATCAAAGCTGATTCTGTGCTGAAACCAGGACGGAAACCAGATTGAGATTCATGAAGAAGGCCGTTGGTCTCTATGAACCCAGCCAGTTGCTGATGCACTAGTTTCTCTAAGATCTTCGCGGGAGCGGGAAGTAGTGAGATAGGTCTATAGGTACTAGTGATTTCCAGGTCAGCATTTGCTTTTCTTAATATGGGTAAGAGAAAGGCATGTTTCCAAGCTACAGGGTACGCTGGGGCGCTATATTGTTTGGCTGGCCATGGATCGCCCGGAGAACCAGATTTACACTTCTGCAATTCAATCAATGAAGCTTCAACAGATATCTCAGCAAATTCTGAGAATATAAGGCTTGGAGTCTGCTCCAGATAGTGATCATTAATCGTCTGGGAGACGTCAAGTGAATCAGGAAAAGAAGCATAAATCAAAGTAAATTTCTCCTCGAAGAAATCAGAGATTTTGTTGCATAGTGTCTGTGAGGGAGGATGGGTGTGGGTAAGTGCTAGTGGATTGGTGAAAGATTTCACAATTTTAAAAATTTCCCTGGAGATATTTTTAGCACTATTAATCTGTTCGGCCAGTAAGTCTATTTTTTTCTCAGTGAGAAGCTTGCGGAACTCTTTGAGCGCCGCACAGTACCATATTTTACTTTCCACAGAATAGGTAAGTCTCCAGTTCCGTTCTAATTTTTTACATTCGGACTTTTTTGTTCTAATCTCTTCCGAATACCAAGGTGCAGAGGGGGACGATCTAGGTGATTTTACTGGTTTCAAGGGGGGCCAGGGAATCAAGAGCATCGCTGATCCATTTATTTAACTTTGAGATACTAGCCTCAAGATCATTGGAAAAAGAAGGCTTGGAATCCTTCAGATGTTGCAAAATAGACTCGAAGGTAACCCTCCTCCAATTCCTTCTAAGATCTTTGGAGATAGAGGTGACTCTTGCCGTGCTTATCAGATGACATTGGAAGTGATCGAGAAGTGATCTGACCAAATCACTGGCACCGGAGGATGAACTGTGATGTCGGGGAGGTTGGAACAAATCAGGTCCAGAGTATGGCCTGCCTTGTGAGTTGGATGGGATACCTGTTGTATTAAATTGCAACCGGCTAGTGAGGAAATAAAGTTGGAACTTTGCGGGCAAGTAAAATCGTCCACATGTAGGTTCAGGTCGCCTAGCATTTTGAAGTTGGAGTATTGTGTGCTGGCTTGGGAAATGTAGTCTGCGAGGGTAGGAATGTGTTTAAGACAGGAGTTAGGGGGTCTGTAGAGCAGAGGCCCTGAGCAGGAAGAGGACGCTGAGATGGAATCAATCTGCTCGAAATTAGATGTTGCAATCTCCCATCTTGTTTTGTGAATGATAGCCAACCCCCTCCCTGTTTCTCGCTTTGCCTATTAGCACATACTATGCCATAATCCTCAGGGATCGCTAGGGTCAGGCTGTGTTTAAGCTGTGTATCCATCTGTACGTTTTAGTAAGAAATTATTATATTGAATTTAACAATGGCAGAAATAAGTTGAACTGTACAGTGAGTAAAGTAAAAAAAAAAGATGAACTTAGGGTATATATTCGGCAATCAGTAAAAGGAAAATTGCACATAAAGATGAATGTTCAATTGTTTTAAAGAGATTAACTTGTACCCCTTTTTTATATGGTCATCCCCACTTTTTGCATGGTAGCTGATGCAATTTTGACAGAAAGTGTGCTAGATTCCTGCTGTCCAGTTCCCCAAATCTCTTTCCCTAAACTGTACATTTGTTCCCCAAATTGGCAATAGCTTTAGCATCCCCTGTAAGTTGCTAGTAAATGGAGCCCCTACCTAGGGCACGAAGCTAAAGAGGGCCCCTAAGGATTGCAGCATGAACTGTGCCACCACAAGGGACCCCTCAGCACCAACACACACTGGCTGCATGCCATGGTACACAGAAAAGTGAAGACATGATAAGGCACACACCCCTATACGCCTTGCCTGCAAGCAGTATAGGTAAAGCATCCCCTACACCATGTGATACAGCCCTATGTGGGTTACACTATACTACATGTGAAGGTATATCTGCATGGGCAGATATGCCTCTGTAATATCTAAGTCAATTCTTAGATATTACAAGTGAAGAGGGAAGCCATTTTGAGTACGCATGCTAGACACTGGTGCTAATTAGTTCCCCAGCTACAGGATGGCTTCACTGAAAGTAGACATATTCGGTATCAAACATCTAATATTAATAAGTGCACACTGATTCCAGTGATGGATTAATTAATACATGTACCTAGAGGGCACCATGGAGAAGCCCCCTGAAAACGTATGGACTACTATTGGGCTGGCTGACTGGTGCAGACCGGCCTGCCACCACAGACAGGTTTCTGACCCCTGCAAGTGAGAGCCCACGCTCTGAGTGCAGAAAGAATGCTTGCTCTGGCCGAAAGTGTTGTCACCTCCTCCAAGCAGTAGAGGTAAGTGAGCAGCATATCAAGGAATGAGGCTTTAAAGTCCTCTTCCACCTTTCATATGCGACTGAAGGCTTCCCCAGAGAGGGGAAATGCCATCCGCTGCCTGGGCCCATTTGGCACCAGGACAGGTAGGAAAATTAGCTTGTTAGAGGCTAGTACCACCCCTAACGTGGGCTAAGTGACGTGGGCAGACATTTTAGAATTCCATCATCTTGATTTTGGGGGAATTTGTCTCTGTGGGTCAGGGTTAAGCCCACTTCCCACAAGAAGTGGTCATATAGAGGGTGTAGACTTCCTAAATGTCCATTTGCTATTACCTGTCACACCACTCCCAATGCATCAGCTCCTCTGCAACCGGACGTTCCAAGGCAGGTAATGGGAAACTACTGGTAGTAGTTTGACCTTGGCACCCTACGACCCTAAGTCCCAAAGGAGACCCCCGTAAACGGACCGTAAACACCTGTATGCTATCTATGTCTTTTCTTCCATAGCAAAGCATTGTGCGCAAAGGCGCATTTAAGTTAACATTTTTATTCTTTATAGATTATTCTTGAGTGTGTCTCATTTATTGCCTCTGTGTCAATAAATGTTTAGTACTGCCCTCTGATAAGCCTAACTGCTCACCCACAACACCACAAAAGACAGTATTTGTGTTGTCAATTGTGCCTCTAAACCAACTGGGGTTTTTCCCCGGACTCTTAACACAGTGTTTCTCTTTTTGGTCCTCTATATAAAGAGCCAGCTTCTTAAACTGGTATACACTGTCCAGTGACAAATAGTTAAACATTTACCCAAGCATTTCTAAAAAGGCACTCTGGCTGTGTCTCATAGTAGAGAAGTTGTGTATGATGCGGCCGGCATTGAACCCGGGGGCGGGGGGAAGGGGGCGCATGGGGGTGGGAACACAGGGAAGTGGGTGTTAAAAAGAAGAAAATAACTTATCTTCTCGCTGCTTCCTCACCGCGTCTCTCCTCCATAGTCCCTCGCTCCGGCTGGAACAGGTAACACACTCCAGCTCCCCGTCAGCCAATCACAACACTGCAATGTAGCATTGTGATTAGTCTGGGCTCCGAGCTTCGGCGCTCAGATGCTGACTAGGAGCATGGGCATTATTTTCCACGCAGGCTGTAATGCAGTGTGCTCACCACTCCCCTGCTCCTGTTGTGTGAGCAGCCCGCCCCGCAAAGCTGCCGGACATCAGGACAAAATAAAATGATAATAACGTGAGTTATTATCATTTTATTTTTCCTTAACTTCACTGCAAAAAAGCAGTGGGGTGACGCTACTCCGCCTTAGAGGAGGATCCACCACTGGTATTATGAAACATATTTTTCTGATAAATCTACTACTGGCTCCTTTTTTTTGTTTTTTGAATGGAAGAAAAAGATCCTGGTTTCTTGAAACCAGTCTAGCCCTTGGATGAAAACTCATTTATATACATTTATTCAGAGGTGATATCATAAACACTGTGACCCCTGATGGCATCACCATGATGCTCACTTAAATGTCTCTGTTTTGTTCTTAAGGAACAACCATGGTGTAGAAACTTAAAAAATGTAATCATGGCAGTGAGAGCCCTATCGACTTTCTGTTCCTACCGTTGCCTTCATGATCACTGAGTCAAGGGGGGAGCAAACACAGTGCCAGGGTTAA
The DNA here is from genome assembly GCF_964261635.1 of Lissotriton helveticus. Classification (NCBI taxonomy): domain Eukaryota; kingdom Metazoa; phylum Chordata; class Amphibia; order Caudata; family Salamandridae; genus Lissotriton; species Lissotriton helveticus. Next base: position 986,977,786 of record NC_136063.1, read on the forward strand.
CAGGGAGCGAGCAAGAGGTACCAGCTGCTACCGCTGATTGCCCCTACCTGGCATCCATGACCTAGCCAGTGGTATTACTACTACTTGCCTTGCCAGTTGTATTCGTTTTCCAGCATTTGATAACCTTGCCTCCTTGCCTCCTACAGCCAGTGGTTCAGTGTGATGAGCCAGGTGCATGCCTCAACGGAGCAGGAGATACGAGAGATGCACGATGAGCAGGCCAACCCTCAGAATGCAGTGGTAAGCAACATTCATGTACACATTTCAACAATTTCATGAGGAGTGTCTGTTTTCCACTTCATACAATGCACTAACAATGTGCAACATCGAGCTTTGTGAGAATACCTGCCAAGCAGGAATTTGGGTGGTAATAGTACCCCTCAGTAGTGCCTGTGTGTCAAATCACCAAGTTTGATTTGGCAGCGTTCTGTGCTCTACTACAGCATAATGTTCATATCTCTCTGTGGTCTGTTTTGATAAGCCCCTGCCAGTTTTAATCTCATTGCTGTTTAAGCAAAGGACATGTACAGACTGAATATGGGATTAGCTGCTGTAATCCAAAACACTTTTAATTAGTGACTGTAATACTTCTCTTGAAGCATTGAAGGTGTGCGTTTCTGGGGAATGCAAGAGTGCGCTTTGTGTTTACATTTTAAAATGTGCTCATCTTTTTATCTTACAGTTGAACACATCAGTTTAACAGTTCTCACGTAGCAGTTTAGTACAGGCTTGCTATTGGCAAGTTTGTGCCTGCCTCTTGCTTGCTGAAATCTGTTGTGGATCTATATAACTTGTTGCCATTCAGTGCATGTCCATGAGATACACTTGCGCTGCTGGCTGGTGGAATCCATTTTATTTAACAAAATGGTCTTAAGGAGACAGGATTTTGCTAGTGTCCAAATTAGCAAGTCTTCAAATGCCAACATGTGCTTACATGTGTTTGAGATTTGTGTTGACTATCCACTGTTAACAATTGCAGAAAGAGGTTAAATACTGGAACATATAGTTGGCTTGCATTCCATTTCTACTATAGGTCCCAACTTGTGTTGTGCATAGGCCACAAGCAATTTAAGTAATGTGATTGTCTTTTCAGCGTTAGAAGGAAAGGATGAGCCACACCCCGCACCAAGGATTTAGCGTCTCTTCCATTAATGTGAAAATCACTTTTCAGTGTTTCATTAAATCACTTATGAAGTGTTTCATTTGTTGCCCTGTGCCCTCCCCGAACTTCCTGAACTTGCCTCCTTGAATCAAGCCAGATGTACATGGCACAAGTATGTCAGTGAAGGGCTTGGTAGCTCACATCGACAATGTATTGCATCGCAGTTATAATAGCACTGGTGTTTTTTCCTCCGTAGGGAACCCTGGATGTTGGAATGATTGATTCTGTATGCGCCTCTGACAACGCAGATCGGTGAGTGCAGATCTATTTTGCTTTACGTGGGGAAAAGGAACTTTTCCCTGTTTTTGAATGTTTTAAACATGGTTGCCTAGAAGGACAGATGGGCTAAATGCATATTTGGTACTTTCTAGGTGAAAACAAAACATATTTTCTGTTATTTTGGCATTTGATGCTGTTAGGTAGTCCTGCACGTAGGGATGTTGTTTTGGCCTTTTTCATTATGATTCACTTTCACAGCAAAGAAAGCACTTCATCTGCATTATTAAATTTCTCATCCTAGGTCCCTGAACACCTCTAAGATGTAGTGAGCTATTTTGCAGTCACAAACTCTATGATTCGCAAAATCAGGGGATTTGCAAAAGCAAAATGGCTTTTCGATATTCACTAAACCCATTTTGCGATTCGGAAAAAGGCTTACAGAACTGGAAAATGAGCTTAGAAATGTATATTCAATCACAATTTGGATGGGTCCCTTCAAAATTGTAATTCTTTATCAGACCCACAGATCTGGTTGGGAATCGTTGCAAAAGTTCCAACTCCCCAGAGGAGGTGGTCACATAGTCACTAAAGGGAAGGAGTCCCCTTGGTACCCCTTCCCCACTTTGTTGGGTGTAGGCACTGGTCCACAGGACCACTGCTTACTCACACACTTTTAAAAAAAAGTAAACTTTCTTTTTAAATGCAGCCCATTTCATTAACCCCTTCGACGCTCATGACGGAATGGTTCCGTCATGAGCGTCGGTTGAGCTGTGCTCATGACAGAACCGTTCCGTCATGAGCCCGTTGGCTCATTAGAACGTTCAGCACAGCACAGGAATCTGTGCCGCGCTGATGTGGTTAAGGTAAAGAGGCAGCAAAAAATGTTACTTTATTTAAAGGGGACCATGGCTGTGTGCTGACCCTAGATGGCCACCATCCCAGTAATGACCTCAAATCAGAGTGAGTCAAATTTGTGACCAACTTCCTCAATATTCAAATAGTATGTCTGATTACAAGACACTTCTAATAAGGAGCTTTTTGCTAGTTATTCTAAGTATATCTGGCTCTAAGTACCTTCTTTCATGACAGTACACTACAGTAGAAAAAACATTTTACATATATTAGGGCACACACCGTGAAATATAAAAAAGCTTGCCAGTGTGTAAAGAAGAAAATGTAAAATATTTGAGGGATGAGAATGTCAACAAATGATGTTCCCTTATTTTATAAGACTGTGCCATATGTTTAACTCTTCTAGCTACCTAGAGCGAACATGTCCTGCCAACAACTAGTACTATGTTAAAAAAAAATGACCCCAGCAATTTTAAAGACACTTATTCACACAAAAAATGTAATAACCTTTTTAAAACACTGACTGAAACTCTCCCCTGATGCCATTCACTTTCTTCAAATTTTTAATGTCATTTATTGAAGGAACTCTCTCCTTCCTTTTTCCAGCAGTTAATATTAACTAGCTGTACCAGATATTAAGATTCTAGCTGTAACAGATATGAAGATTCGCTGTGCAGTTAAAATATTTGGCAAACTTTTTGAACGTACATTTTCAAACATATAGTTTTAAACTTGCACAGGGATTGTAAAACTAAGTTTCAACTTATTTCATGTGCAGATACTGGAAATGTTACTGAGGGTCTAATTGAATTGGTGACATCGAAAAAGCAGTGGGCATGACTTATCAAGACCTCTAGGCTGTGTTATCCTACCGCAAGCATATATCTGGTTCTAAACACACCCAGAAATGTGTGTTAGGGTGTTTCATGCTAAGTGCTTGCTGAGGAACCAGGGCTTAGCATTATATTGCATGGCTGAAATGCAACAGAAGTAAAATGATATACTGTAATTACAAAAACCCTTGATCACATTCAATAGTAATATCATGCCTATGCTGTGATATTTCAAAGTTCATATACCATTGTTCAGCTATTAGCTGAACTACAACAGTACGCCACTCTATGTAGCTGTTTTATCCCACTTATGGCAATTTCATACTCCGGGCTTTAATCATGTTCGAATACTAGCATTACAGAACTGTATTCCATGAAGGAACGAGGTGAGGCAAAAGGGGAGGACTGGAAAGGGGGCCAGTAGGATCAATTCTCTGGCAGACAGAATGCAATTGTAAACGAAGAATAATAGTAAACCCCTGATGCCTTATTTGTTTGTACGTGTTAATGAAAGATTTGTAATGGTAATGTAACAATGATGTTATGTTATGTTTGGAACATATTACAAATAGGGCAAAAAATTTGCCACAACAGTAACATATGAATGCGGTATTTTTATAGTGCGAGCCCAGGCCTAAGGTAGCCAAGCTCTGTGTTGAGCAGTGACATTTTCCCTCTGTCAGTACCAGGTCATAGTCCTCCTATATTACTGGGGAAATTCACTTTTTTCAGTACTTTCTCAAATGCAGCAATGGGATTCAGTAAATTCCACTGTAGTGACTAAATGGGGGGAGGATGTGGTCTGACAACTAGAGCTGCCGACTTTGGTGCTGGAAACCAAGGTTCGAGCCTCGGGGTCGCATCCACATCCTGTGATTCTGAGCAATTCACTTAATCACCACGTGCCTCCCGAAAAGAAAAAAATAATTAAAATGTCCTTGTGTAACGTAACTGGTGCTCATGTAAAGCGCTCCAATACCTTTGGGTCGAGTTCGCGCTATATAACTCTGCAAAACATTTTTTTTTTAAAATGCTGTAAATAAAAAACATTTTTTTTAAAGGATGTTTTAAATGGAGTAAGTAAGCACTTAATTGATGCTTATATCGTAAAACGCCATTTTTCCAGGGTTTCCAACTCTGATAATACCTGAAGGAGCCCCTTATATTGAAAGGGCTACATGCACATGTAAATTGTAGTTTACCAAGAAATGCCGAAGGACATTTCCAGTGATCGACCAAATGACTGCCTTTAAAAATGAACTTTTGTTTTCAGCATGATGAATGACCTTGCAACAATAGGGAAATACTGCAACTGGTATTTTTTTGCTTACCTAAAATCATTCCTGAGGCTGTGATTATGTTGTGTTTACTTTGAAGCTAGGAATGTCAGTAGGAGAACTATTTAAATGCTCCCTTCTCCAGTCACGGTTTTATTAAATTTTTTGTTCAGAAAATGTCATGAGCAAAGAGTAGCCAAAGCCATCAGAGAGGTTAAAACATATAGTAAAACATTAAAAAAACATAAAATGGCCATATGAGCTGCTAAACAGAGAAGCAGATAGTGTTATAAAGGTGCTTCAATCAAACTAAGTATTACAGAATAGGGGGATGCCCAATACTTCCTGCAACTCTTTGGCTAACAAACTATCCACAACAAAATAGGTGAGTGCAGAAACAGTTTCTTAATGATATTTATTAGATCAAAGAGAAAAAATGTGTTTGAGCAGCCTACTAACGTAATTCTGGCCCAATACATTAAATGAAAAACGAATGCAACCTTATATTTCCTGAAGCCAATTTTAGGCGTTGTTTGTTTCAGCTCCCGTTTTACAAACATTTTCAATGACATTTTTCCGATACAAAAACATTTATACTCATCAAAAAAATGGACAAACATATAATTTTGCAAAAAACAAAATGGAGGTCATTCTAGGCCTCTCCCAAGCGCATCTTTTATACAAGAATTAACCAGAATAGGTGGTTTTGATATTCTTTTTCACAAGGGTCTAATCCACTGAAAATAATCTCAGAGGAATGGTAATAATCTTATTTTTTGTAGTGCGATTCCTCATATACAATAATTAATTCTGAATGTTCATTTTGGGATTTTCTTTTCCCATAAGAAGGATGGTCGATGCGTTTCAGCCTTTGGTGCATTTAAGGCCTCAACAGGACCAGTGGTAAAGGGGGAGACCAATCAATTTGCAATGCTCCCTAGTTACTCGAATCCTAATATGAAAAGAACCTCACGTCCTGGTCATTGTGATTCAGTGGAACAGACCCACTCTTGCTTTGGCAACGCGTTTTCCATCTCTGCTGGAAAAACAGTGTTCAGGGCTCTAGTTTGTTGGAGATTAATGCTTTCGATAAATGGCCGTAGTACCAATTCCTCCATCAAGCAAGGAGGGGGAACATGTGCCAGTGGTCTCACAAAGTGAACGCCTCCATGAGTGAGAAAAATCAAAAACACTAACTGCTGATTGCAGAGTCAGCCACAAGATGCCCTATGTACCCCATTTCCTGAAGAACATTTCCAAAATGTTGTATAGAATAAGCTATGATAACACAGCCTAGTTACCCAGATTAGCGATTGAGACTAGAAGTAAACATGTTTTCGTACATCGCCTGGGGTCCGTGTGATTCAGTTAATCAGGTGTAATATGGGTGTTCCAAGCTGTGGTTAGTCTTGGAAGTTTGAACGGTCTGACACATATGTGTGTGGACAGTAATACACTCCTACCATTCCCCTTTCCAGTCTGAAAAGGGTTCGATTTTGAATCCAGCTCACTGCTGGCATAAATACAATTTCTAGGATGTTCAGGGAAATGAAACAACCCCAGGTTTGAGGGTGTTATAGGAGCTGAGGGCCCTCCACGGGGAAATATATTTTCCCGTCAGAGAAAAAAAAGCAAAAAAAGGTGCATTTGCACAGAGAATCCAATTTCCATAGTGTGAAATGCTTTGCTACAAAGAACTTTGCAGAGCAGGAAAAGGATCCAGACTGGAAAGTCACATAACTTTTCTGTAATCTGCCTGGAAATCTCTGCCTGGTACAGCTTTCCAAATGTAGATGTAAATGTCCAAATGTAGATTTGCTATATTTTGTGAATTGGCCACTTGCTATGCAATTTTGAGTTGACTGCACAAATAAGTTGATTTTGTATGGAAAACAGAAGTATGTCTTCAGAAACAAATTCTCTGTCTTTCGAGGGGGCTAGCAGCTCCACAATGCTTTCAACAGAACGTGTTTCTAGATAAGGTCAGTCTGATGCACATATGACTCCTTTTGTTTTCATCTTCCACGTAGACCTAATTCATTTGTGATCATCACTGCCAACCGGGTCCTTCACTGCAACGCAGACACGCCAGAGGAGATGCACCACTGGATCACCCTGCTGCAGAGGTCCAAGGGTGACACCAGAGTGGAAGGGCAGGAGTTTATTGTCAGAGGTAAGCAATATCTAATCACTAATGCTCCATCTGGTTTTTAAATAATATCAGGTAGTAGCCTGGCTTTCATATTATAAAACTGCTGAACAATATAAAGAAATTGTTGTAATTTTGACCATACATGAGCTTTAGTTGATAAGTCGCAGTGATTGCCACTAGGAGAAGTAAACTCTACTTTCCTTACCCAATGCCTTACACTGAGAATGTGGCAGTCTGTTTCCCTCGCTATTGTTCAGATGTATGGCTGTCACTTGTCTGTGCTCAGACATGTTTTTTGAACAGTATAAGTCCGAAAAACAAACTTATCACTTTCGTCCATCAGATTTGTTGCAACTTAAATATCTTTAGTCATCCTTGCGTGGGGCCACATTTTGTTGCTGGATAATTAATTGCTTTATACACATCCTCAAAGTCAAGCTTTTTGAAAGTCCACTTCATTGAAACATTTTTTTTGGGTGCCACATAAATAATGCATTCTTTTTATAACTGAAAACATAACAGAAAATAAGACACCATTTCCTGTGGATTTGGAACTTCTGCTCTGTTTGACCAAGTTAGAGCATGGTTTGTCTGTTACCTTTTTTAGAAGCAGCAAGCACAGAGAACCCTGGCTGTCCCAAAAATATATTTTTTAAAACCTTGCTTTATTTACAAGTTTTTAACTGAAAACATCAAAGTTCCTCACCTCATGATTTAGGGAAACATGGTGCCCATATCTATAGATACTTGGATATGTAAAACAAACTACATTTGATTAATTTGTGTCTGCCTAACAGAGCATTTTAGTTATCACAGTCTACATCATTAACTCATAATCCAGCAGGTCTATGTTGTTTCACTGATTCTGTATGCACTGCCATCACACACCCCAGCATCACATATCCTCGAAATTAACCAACAACTTCTGCAGGAGAAAAAATACACAAAGTCTAACAGCTTGCCCCATCCTGTTTTCTGAATGTCTGAGCATAAGAAAAGTATATATCCACTAAGATATTCTGAAATAACTTCATAAAATGTTCAAAATTAGAAATTTTGATACAGCCTTTATTGATGTTGGCATTGAGCTTCCGAATAGAAAAGGGGGACTGACTCATCAATCTCAAATTTCCACTTCAGTGTTTGAGTTGCAAAAGTAGTCTTTTATTTCTAAAGTACAGTTTGTAAAAACATATCTACCCAAGCACACAATGCTGAATTAAAAAAGTGGTCTAAATCATCAAGTCTACCCTACAGTAGTGCCTGGAGGCCTGCTAGTTTATAGATCTCTAGATATGGCTAGTAACAATGTTTTAAGAGCTATAGATAAAAATTATTTGTCTTTCTAGAGTCATCATAATATCCTGACATTTGTATGTGCATATGAGAACCATAACTTTAGTTAAGCATTAGGTGTTAATGTAATGGTTCCTGCCTCTTAAAAGTGGTCCGACAAGCATTGTTAGTCTTTCTACCAAATTTGCATGCCTGATTTACAATGTATGTTATTTGAGTTGAAAGTCATGGGCTGGTATTTTGAGTAGGCGGGGAATTCCATGCAGTATTTTTGCTACATGGAAAATATTTTACAACACCCTGCGTTTTCCCAGGTCAAAATTATGTGACAATTCTCATTTCTGCTGCTTGAATGAGAGTTAACCTCTGGTAATTCAATTATCACATCTAATTGCAGCTCATTTTAATTCTAGCCAATCAGATTTCTACATGCAAATGTCACCACGTATTACCTGTCAAAATTTCAGAAGTGCAGTATTACCACACATTTCCCAATACCGGAATCAAACTCAGGTAGTGTCTGCACTCAATCTTGTATTTCCACGCAACTTTGAATGAGTGTCAGACTGTAAGAACCACATTCGGCAGAAGTTCTGTAAGCAAATATCTTAAGAAGGACTACTCTACATTCTTATGCATAGCTTGGTTATAGTCTACCTTGTGATAGAGCTGTTCCTGTTTTCTACCACTGTTTTCTACCAAGTGGTTTTCTTTGTTATTGAAGGATGGCTGCACAAGGAGGTGAAGAACAGCCCCCGGATGACCTCGCTGAAGATGAAGAAGCGCTGGTTTGTCCTAACCCACAACTCCTTGGACTACTACAAGAGTTCAGAGAAGAGCTCCCTCAAGCTGGGTACCCTGGTCCTCAATAGCCTGTGCTCGGTGGTACCTCCTGATGAAAAGATCTTCAAAGAAACTGGTATGAGGACACAGCCTCTGGTGTTTATTATGCATACCTTCTAACAACTTTTTTAATGTGCTCGCGATTATTTCCTAAAGCATGCATCTTAGCCAGTATGGATGCACAAGTCGAAACAGAGATGTGTAAACTGCAGGGGACCCTTGAGTGCTCTAGAATCAACCATGCATCGCAAAAGCTGTTTACGGAGGCTCATTTCAAGAATATGACTGATACTTGTCTCTGAGCCCCATCCACCAATGCTCTGAGGTAATTTGAGGAGATAATGAGCTGAGTTGCTAGCTTACTTAGGGTGATGATATCTAATGAGAATCATGAGCTTCTTTAAATTACCTGGTTGCGCGTTTGAGCATGTGGAAGAACATGTGTGTTGTGCTCTTAGGGGCGATTTCCTACTTCTCTAGACCAGCCACTAGATAAACCAAATAATAGAAATCACTTATGCACGTGCTGATTGTTGGTGGTAAGCTTGTGTTTTGTTCGTAGTTTATAAAATGTCGCATCATGTAGTGTTGTGGGCGTGAGCCCAGATATGTGCATAGAAATGGTACAGTGGAAAGCTATGAGCCTGCTGCAAACTATTTTGCTTGCCTAGTTCTACTGCAAGTCAGAGGAGACAAACATGTTGGAAGTATGTGAATTCATAAATGACAAAATACATCCAACCCACAAGAAGGCAACCACTTGGTCAAAGAAGTGTTTCTTATGTACAAGACTATTTGAATTGGACATGTGGTAAAACGCACTCACCACACATAGGAGCGTCTGAAAAGAATACAGCAGGGAATAGTAGTAATAAATAAATGATGAAGCTGCAAGCTAAGCACAACCAGCTGTGTTGAAAATAGATTGCCATATTTGCAGAGAGATTTGGCCTAACGGTCCTCTCCTATGGTCGATATCTAAGTTTTGGTTTTAGATATGTATGTACGTGTTTGCATGCATTAGCATTTATGCAGTGAATACCTAACTGATATGCAAATAGGAGGATATGGAATAATTGATCAAATATGTTACATAAGGAGAATGCAGTAGAGATGTTTGGCACTGATGGGTGTCCCTAACCTAATCAAAAGTGGTCTGCGGGGCTTTAGCTGTTGTCAAGGGTGGACAAAGTGCTACATGAAAAAGTGAGTTTCCATTTCTTATCTTAACTGCAGGGGTGCTTTGCATACCTGGGGCCATATTACATAAAGTGTGCTGGGGGCGCAACTGGCATTTATGCCCGTTTAGCGGGCCCCCGCGGCACTTTGGTATTACAGAAGGGGCCGCAGATGTCTGTTGCCCCTTCTGTAGTACCAATAGTGCTGGCGCACATAAAGCGCCAGTGGTATCTTCACAGGGCGTTCCCTTATTTGCATGGGGGCATGCCCCATGCAAATGAGGGAATCACTTTGCCTCTGTGCCCGCTCGGTATTACTGACGCGACCGCAGCCCCAAAGAAGCACCCAGGAGATGCGCTGACAGTGCACCACTTAAAAGGTGGCACACTATCAGTGCGCCTCCTGGGTGCAGCCTTCCGCAAGGGATTACGGGGGTCCTATGGACCCTCCCCGACATCCACTTGCAGGTGGGCGCAGTCATTGACTGCATCCGCCTGCAAGGGAATCTCTATTCCCTTTTAAAAGTGCTGGTGGGTTGCCGCCTGCATGGTAAAACATGGAACGGCTCTAAAGCAGCCGCTCCATATTTCACGCAAATGCGCTGGCCCCAGGGTAGCACGTATTCGCGCATGCCCTGGGGGCAGTGCATTTTCCTTTATTGCGCCGGGTGCACCTTTTCAAAGATAGCTAAAGTTGCTCCTTTAGAGTGAGGGTGATGTTGTCATATTTAATTAGCCCTTAGATGAGGAGGGCTGGCAGGCAAGGTATTGGGACCAGTACAGAATCAGGATACCAAACAAGAGGAAGTTGGGTTGAAATTCTAAGACAGAAAGAACATTTCAGATGGATTGATCAACCCTTGCCCTAAATGTGCACCTCTTCCCTAGGCTCTTTGAGTATTTAGGACCAGTTGTACTATTGTTGCAGTCGCAAAAAGCTGTCGCTAATTGCGCAAACCGACCTGAGTAATATTAGGTCAATTTGCAAAATACCGAATTGTAATGAGTACCGAATTGTAATTTGGAAGGGACGCCCACAACATGCCCCTTCCAAACTGCAGTTCGGTATCTATTTATAAATCCATATTAGGAGTCAGTAGAACTTTACAATCTCCTAAAATGGGCTTATTGCGCACAAAATAAGTTTTGAGTGGTCACAAACACTCCGAGTTCTGTGAATCAAAGTGTTTGCAACCGTTAAAAAGTTTAGTACTTGTGGCCCGTAGTCCTTTCACATTTTAGATGTGTGCTTTAGTTCCACTCTGCTGCTTGCCTATGTATGCATGACAGCATATTTTCTTCACAGTTTTACTACTGAATTATGGGAGCTTTAGTTTAGTGACCTGAAGATTGCCTCACTGGAATTGAGAATAACCTACTGGATCCAGGATTATCAAAACCATTTGCATAGGATTTGCCTATTTCTGGGAATATAATACTCTCATTTAACACCAGTTCCTAGCAGGTGGTAACTGGACATGGGGCTCTCAGTGGGTTGCTGTGCTAGGGCATTGGGCATGGAAGGTTGTGGGTTTAGGGACAGGGAATGTTTCTGCAGTATTCAGGGGAGCATTGCATGCACCCTCAACTTCTTAATGTTCGGATGAGGTTGTTACCGTTCTGAACCATTGCTCACTACTGTTCCCCATGTCCTTATTGTTTTACTGTATGTATCCACACTCTGTAATACCAGGTGGAAAAACACAGGGCCCATAGAACTCGACTACAGCAGTGTCTCCCCTCCTCCCAACTGTGGGGTGGATACGGTTTCTTCTGCTCGTAAGGGCACTCCAGTTCTGCTAACCTCTGAAAAAGTATTGTCATTGTTTTGGTTATAAAATGCCTAATGGTACTACTATGGATAAAAGTCTGTTGTTGTTTTAATATCATGCCATTTAACATTTGGAGTAGTGCCATTACATTTTATAGAGTGGTTGTAGAACTTCTCTAACTGTTATGTGTATGATAAGCAGATGTAAATAATTGTGTATATCTTTCTAGGACAGAAGTGATTATGGCATGAGTTGTTAACTTTTGATTTTTACTTGCTTAAGGCAACTGGAACGTCACAGTATATGGACGAAAGCACTGCTACCGCCTTTACACAAAACTGCTCAACGAGGCCACAAGATGGTCAAGTGCCATCCAGAACGTGATTGATACCAAGGCACCAATCGATACACCAACACAGCAACTCATCCAAGACATTAAGGTAGGAGATGTGAAAGAGGGTAGGGCAGCATTACAATAAAGGGACAGCCTTGGTTTGATCAAACAGTGCATACCCACTGTAGGGCAGGATTAGATGGCCTGTCATATTAAAATAATTCGTTCTGGCGCAGATTTTAAGCTGTTGACCATGCTCACAGGAATATATGACTGTTTTTTTATATAATTGTGGACACTTGTGTATCACATTATAAATTAAAGTGCATATAATCATCTCTGAAACTTGAAGCAAATGTCATCTAATGGGCAAGCAGAGGTTTCAGTCACAGGGGCTGGAAGCACGAATTGCCACACTACTTGAAATCTGATGTACTCTCTCCACAAAGAAAGAAGCCATTCGTAACAGTTATCAAAGATTCCCGTTCAACTTTCCTGTTTTCTTCTTCTTTCCTGTCATCTTTACAAAACAATACAACAGAAAAAGCAATACTCCCTCAGTTCTCCTTTCCTCCTGCCTGCGAACAAGTGTTGTACAGCAAGTCCCATTTGGGATAGTTTTGCAGATTGTGACCTGTGCAGCATGTTTCTCCTTCATCAATGCCACAAAACAATAAAGAACATTTCTGTTTCTGGCCATGACTCGTGCAAAACGTAAAAAATTATTGGAGACCAACCCAGTCATAGCACGAGGAGACTTTACATTTAACCCTGGCTTTACCGCTTTGCTAAAATATACTGGTTGTGAACTATGTATTAAGAGTCTGGCTAGGTTCCACAATATAGTGGTATTTTATGGTTAGAAAAGTCCCTGAATCTTAGCATTAGAACCCTTCACACCTCAGTTGGGGTTCAATGAGAAAGATGGAAACTATGGCACCAGCAGACATTTCTTTTATTAATCCTGCCCTCCCCCTGTGACAAATTGTGTGCTATTGGACAATCACCTTTTGAACATAATTCTCTGCTCCTTTTTTACAGACACATGAAGAACTTACATTATTTAAATACACTGAGAATATGTAATAATAAGAAAGGGCTATGACCGCATTTGATTTTACGAATTGGGGAGCGGAAACCCAGTCTCACAGCTCACTCACAAAAAATGTGGTGTAGTGAAAATGTTATGAGCCTTGAAACAATGAGTCCTGCACTGTGGTGTAGGTACTCTTGCTTCTCCAAATTGTTTCTTATGTGATAGAAGTGGGCGAGTCTCTGTAGGCTCGAGCCAAGCTCAAGCCAGATACATGGGTCTGGTTCAGCTCAACGTTCACTTGGATCATCATGCCCAAAACAAGTTGAGTCTTCAGTTGCTTTTGTCTGGCCATGATGCTCTTACTTCATGCGACCCCAATGCTCCTACTTCTTGCACCAAGAATTAAAGACAGATTATCAACTTTTGATGTAAAATGAGAGAGAAATGGATATCCATCTAGTTGCTGAATTGCACAATGTGAAACCAGAAAACTTGTGATCAGTGCCGGCTTTCCCACTTGACTAAAATGTATGATCCCAGGCATTTATTTTATTCCACCCTGTCACCTTTTTTCATTATCACAAATGAGAGCACCTTGGAATATACGAGCTCAGGATGTGTTCTGTACAAAAACATCTCATTGTGTTCGATTTAATAGACCCAGACCCAGAGAGAGTGCACATGGCAACTGACTTGCCTCGTTGTTTACTGATGGCATTGTCATCAGAAATGAGGGAGGGACACAAATGTTTCTAAGTTCATATTTGAAAACTGTCACTTCTAATGGCACTCAATGCAGTCATATAATTTGACGTGTTTAGGTAAAATAGTTCTATGTGTTAAAGAAATGCAGGAGAGTATCATATTTTTGCTTATTTGGTGCACAAAGTCTTTAAACATGAAGGTGTTCCTAAAGATGCGTGGTGAAGGGCATCTTCTGTGTTTTTATTCTTTACTTCAGATAACATGTAAATGCTCTTGCCCATTCAACATCTTTTTTTTATTGTTTGTGTTCATTCAAGTAAACAGCGGCCTAGCGCTGCTGCTCACCAGGGGGCAGTACAGTAAGTGTCACTGTACGAGATAGAGACTTTAGTTTTATCCTGCCACAAAATTCAATTTGTGCACACTTTTGTTACAAGCTGCTCTGGTCTACTCATTTCCACCAATAAACTAATTTGCAATTCTTCCTTATGTGGGGTGGGCCCAATAACATACGGATCACAGCATCCACATGCAATTACTCCTAGACTTAACACAGGTAAGGGATGCACAACATGTTTTTCTTCAATAAATGAAAGAGTGGCTCATAATCAATGGATTGGCAAATGTGTCAGGACTTCCAATCTAGAATCTTTGCCATTGCAGGTCATGATCCATGCTAATTGATACATTTTTTCTTGCTACAGTTTTTCTTGCACAGCTTAGACGTCATCCTTATTTTATAATTAGTAGGGCCGGCTACATGAAAATATGGAGGCATTTGTTTGCATCCATCCTCAGAGTCCCACTGTAATCTCATTATTGCTTGTGTATTTTGTAGGAGAACTGCTTGAATGCTGAAGTGGTCGACCAAATCTATAAGAGAAATCCAATACTACGCCACACCCATCACCCACTGCACTCGCCTCTTCTACCACTACCATATGGTGACATCAACCTGAATTGTGAGTATGTGAACTCTAGAGGTGCCTCTTCATAGAGGAATTGCCTCAGTAGCACTAAATGAACAGTTTGAAATTAAGTGCTTAAAAAGTGGTAATCCCACACGTCCCCAAAAAATTCAAATATTCAAAAGTTTGACAAAGTGAATTCAGAAACGGAAAAAATGGGAAGGGTGATAAAACATTTTAGGGTGATATTGAGGAGGGAAGGGAAGAGGAACAGTGTGGGGTACACGTCATTATCCCCAACCTCTCTTCAGAAAAAAAGAGAAGAAAAATAACAATAAGCACTCAACAGAATATGGCTATAGGGTTTACCCCTATAAAGAAAACATGGGATTAAAAAAAGGGAAAGGAACCGGCAGAGGAGGGGGAACAATTAAAAGTTATAATAAAAGAAGGAAAGCTAAAACTTGAGAAATAAAAACTAAAAGTGACAAAGGAATTTGAAATTATGAGATTCCTTCTTTTTCAGAAGGGCAGGACAAGGTATTTTCATCAGTACGTGCACTAAAAAGTATGTCAGTTAAAGATCATTACATTATTGAACTTAAAAAAAAAAAAAAGATCATTACATTTGCTTTATAGTGTTATATGGTAATTTGAACAAAAAGTGACAATTAGTATGATTTGCTCGTTGTTATCAGACAATTGCCGAACCACTTAGAACTCAAATACTGGAATATTCAGTTGAGAAAATGTGGATGTGTGAAGTATCCTAGAAATGCTCATGTGCACATGGAACGTTTGCTTAAAGAATTACAGAATTTATTTTATCACAAAATGATTGGACCATTACATAGCTGACTAACCCTATGTAGTCAATGTTCTTATTTTAGGTTTTTATATTACTTATCTATTTGTAATTGGTGGTAATAATGATGTAATTGTGAGGGGTGATTGCACTCTGGAATATCACATACAAGAATATTGTTTCCAAATATTGACAGGTAAAGTACATATGAGAAAATTTGTTAAATCTGAAACTGGACTAGAGGCATAGAGGCCTAATTTCACTGTCCGTAGACATTCTCAGATTAACTTTGTAAAGGCGGACTGTGGCTGCCTCATCCTTTTTCTCCATCCGTGTGGTGTTAATTTACTGCTGTCCATCTGCTGCTATTGATGTTATGTCTCTTGAGAATTATGAATTTTAATTGTACTTTTTATGCTGTGGTAATTTTGGTACCCATTTTTAATATTGAAATGTAATGACCGGTTATTGATTTTTTTTTAACATATTCTGTTTTTGTAACAAATAAAAGATCTGTAATATCCGTGATTGTACCCCTTTTGGAGTTGTTCCAAGTTTATGAATGTGGTGTATGTGTATCTGATCTAGAAGTTTGTTCTCGAGTCCAAAGGGTAAAATCTTTTTAACTACATTGTAGAAGATTTTCAACATTTATGGATCCACAAAGTGAACATGAAGTAATTTGTGAGTCCTAAAGGAATTTTTTCAGTCATTTATTTTTTTGAAGACTCAAATGTATAAATATAATCATGCATGAAGATTTGCATGAATTCCCAAGGTGGGATATGTAAAAGGTTAGTGAATATCCACAAACCTACACGTTTGTGGCTGTTCCCTGCATTGTGCAGGTAGCACCACCAAGAAGTCTCCACAAACCCACACTTAACTTTTGAAGAAAATCCACAATTGTTGCAGCATTTTCGCCTTTGGAAAGACATGTTTGCAACTGTAACATGTTGCCAGTGACTGTTTTTTTCATTCAGACCTCACCCAACCCATCTGCAGTTAAAGGAACTGAAGAATTATAGAGAAAACTCTCCATTCAATGGGAATTGAACCTGAATTGTAACTCAGGGCTCCTGCATTTGACCTGCAGTCTGTTGCTCTCCAGCTAGGTTTGCTCTCTACATATACATGCAGAACTCAGTCCCTTTACAGCATTTGTCGCTTTTTACTCTTCCTAGTTTCACCGACCCATTTGCATTATAGCTCCATGTCCTATTTGCATCTTCATTTTCATGGCTGATTTCTTGCATTAGCCATATGGCATCACATTACAGACAGTGCCCCAGATGTGCAGCCTGTGTCTGTGCCTCCCATACACTAGTATTACAGAAAGTGCTCCAGATGCTTGTGTGACTCCTTCTGTAAAACCGATAGTGCCAGCATTACTTGAAAATTGAATTCAGTCTGCAGCAGAGGGATTTCAGTCCCTCCTTTGATGTAAAAGGGAGTGCCATCTGCATGGCGGAAGCGCTTTATTTCAGTAATGCTCTACCCTGGGAGCAGTGCAAGTTTGTGGTTGCCGTGAAGACAGTCCATTGTTTGTAATATTGTGCACCATCTCTGTTTGTGCCCCGTGCACCTGTTGAAAGGTGCATCATTGTGCAAACAGGAACAGTGTTCCTGTTACATGATGCAGGCCCTTATGCTTAAAGACTTTCACCTTTCAGCATGAGACCTCTTGCCTCACCTCTATGCCATTGTCTTCTCTGCTCACCTCCTTATAACCCTAACAATTGCTGTATCCCCAGAATGGCATTAAGCGATTTCATCAGAACCTCCTAGCTACTCCCATGGATGTGTGGCTTCCCTGTGTATTGTATTTTTTGGCATTTATATGGCGTTCATTACAAGGTGCTAAAGTGCTTTGCAGCTTGTCTGATTGTGTGGTTGCACCTGTGCATTATTGCTCACATACACATATACAAGGTTAGCATTGTAAAGAAGAGAACTAAAGCAGAGAAACACAATTAAACATTTGAAGACCATGGGGGATTCATAGAGTTTGTTTTATATCAACCTTTTGCTCTTTTCTCTCTAGTACTGAAGGACAAAGGCTATACAACTCTTCAAGATGAAGCCATCAAGATCTTCAATTCTTTGCAGCAGCTCGAGTCTTTGTCTGATCCCGTTCCAATAATCCAGGGCATTTTACAGACTGGACATGACCTGAAGCCTCTACGAGACGAGGTATACTGTCAGCTGATCAAACAGACTAACAAAGCACCCAATCCTGGTAGTGCTGGGAACCTCTATCACTGGCAGATACTGACCTGCTTGAGCAGCACCTTCCTGCCGAGTCGGAGCATCCTCAAGTATCTGAAGTTCCATCTGAAAAGGTGAGACGAGAGAGAAATCGGACCCATCTCCATAGCCAGGCACAGTTGTTGATGCTCATTCCCCCTTTGGGATCTTAAATGATGTCGTCATGTCGGACGGACGTTGTCAATTACGCCCCCCCCCTTTGTGTCGCTGTTGCAAGTGGTGTTGCAACTGCAAGTTCAACATCTCACTGAAAATTAATAAGGAGCATCATACACAAAAGCAAACGTTTGCGTGATATGACAATTATTTTAAAAGTGTTATCTCACATTAGCCCAGAAAATTAAATTAGAAATTGTGTTACTGCAGTGGATTGAAGCCGAATCCATAAGCTTAATGTAGCTAAATGCTCAGATGTTTTTCCCCACTACGTTTGTGATGATCCTGCACCTCCCTAAAACCAACTAAAGAAACCGTCTGGTAACTTGCGCTCAGGATTTTGAATGAGGCAGATTAGTTATTTTTGTGCTTCTCTAGTGAATGGGAGGTACAGCACATCGTTGATTGATGGTGGTGTCTTGCATGTTGACTCTACACTGGAGGCATGTGCACCCTTTACTAGTAAAGATCTTAATCCTTTCTGTTTCATGTCATCAAAACAGCCAGGCAGTCTTGGCATGGTGCCAACACTTCCTAGACTTATTGGAAGAAATGGGGAAAGGAAAAGAGAGATGAGACAGTAAAATTGTAGTAATGCTTGTATTGGTAAACAGTCTAAGTGGTATATTTTTTAATAGAATGTAGTCATTTGTTCAAAAGGTGACATTTCTATGGTAAATGTATGCCCTAAGAAATTAAACAGATGATAATAAGAAGCATGGGTATTTTGCAATTATTTCCTAACCAGCTATGTACCTGGAACCTTTTCTAAATAAATTCCTTTGAGAGAAATTATTATTTGGTTTTGAGAGCTCACTCTCAATAATGTTGTTGTACATAAGGAACACATGGAAAAGATCTGAAACATGTTCTTCCCAGGTGATTGGAACATCTGGCTGATGTTATAGACCATTGTTGTGGTACATGGAATACGCCCCCAAAAAAGGCATTTAAGAAAGAAAAATAAATTAACTATATATGTCCAAATTTGTTACATTAAGAAGTAATTGCAAGTTGAAGTTTGGAGCCCTCATCCTAAGAAAATGTGAAATAAACAAGATTGTCTATTACGTATTGAAAAGCTTCTAAGAAAGTGCATTGGTCAAAAACATTTAGGGAACGTTTTGTGACTAGTTCAATGTAGTTATTGCTATATTTCATAAAGCAGTGCAATTGTTTTATTAAATGCCTGTTAGATTTTCTTTGCCGAAATGTCAAGCAGTTGTGTACATCCTAGTCTGCTTTCAGGTAATTAATTGGTGAAAAAATGGTCAACATCTCATCGAAATTATCATGAAATTAAAATACTGATATTAGATGCCCCTAAAATGATCTTGACATTACATAAGTGCAAGCCACAGTCCAAGTAACATTTCAAATGTTTGATCTGGCATGGCTTTTTTTCCTAACAATATTTAAGGATCCCCCTCTCTAATCCACAATTTTTAAAACGTGCATTATCTTATTACATAGATGCTTGTTTTTGTCTTAGATTACAGCATCTGCATGAGCCACTTACATCTCGCATTTGGGCTATATACTGTTAGACACTTTCATGAACTAATAACAATATTTTCCTTGAAATGTAGGATCCGAGAGCTTTTCCCAGGAACAGAAATGGAAAAGTATGCCATCTTCACATACGAATCACTGAAGAAAACCAAATGTAGAGAGTTTGTACCATCCCGGGGTGAGATAGAAGCACTCATCAAAAGGCATGAAATGACATCGACTGTTTACTGCCATGGTGGAGGCTCTTGCAAGATCACCATCAACTCTCACACCACGGCTGGAGAAGTAAGTACACAAATGCTTCTTGATAGCAGCCCTGATGAGGAAAAAAACAGAGCTGAACTGATATTTTGCGCACTGCCCTTCTTTATTTTAGAAAAAGTTTTAGACACCTTTGTGGTCAAATTAACTGTTTAGCCATCAGTCCCACAACAATAGTTCAAGAACTCTCCTACGGACTCTACAACTTGCTTGAAAACAACAGTTACAGCACACCAACACTATAATTACTACACTGCAAAAACCAAACAACACTTTAACCCCTTCGATGCTCATGACGGAACGGTTCCGTCATGAGCGTCGGTTGAGCTGTGCTCATGACGGAACCGTTCCGTCATGAGCCGGTAGGCTCATTAGAACCTTCAGCACAGCGCAGGAATCTGCGCCGCGCTGAAGGTGTTAAGCGCAACACTGTAATACTACAACATGCAGTAATACATGTACAACGCAACATTTGTTGAGCAACAAGAATGCAGCATGAAATCCACAACTGAGCAATTTCTGCACAATGATTGCTACAACAGGTGAATTCCTAGGGTACACAGAATCTCCCAAGCAAAGCACAATAACTCTAAAGCATAACACAGTAAAAAAAAATAATAGACTAACTAACCTAAAGCATTTTTCAAGGTTTGTTGATAATGGTGTAGAGTTTCTGAGGACTCGCCTGCGGGGCTTGTTGTGCATTGTTCACTGATACCATTCTGGCAGCATGTTTACTTAGATTTATAGATTCACACACCTACGTTGCCACTTTTCTTAGCTCTGTAGCTTTGTGCTTGACATATAGCCATGACGGCTGTCCAAAATTGTGTATTCATTTCGAACATTACCTTTTGCTATGAAAAGCTCATAAATTGTAACAGCACATGCATCTGATTAATTGTGGTGAACCCAACGTCCTTTCAATTCCTTAGCCTAAAGGTTCTGCAATTCCATTAATCTTTGGCAACATTAAATCAAAGGGAAGCTGATAAGAAAGTCTAATATCAAAGTACACTAGCCCCTTTGTCCCATTGTCCTAAGGCATTGTTTTGCTCTTTATATAGTGGACCAAAACGAGGTGCACTGTGTAAAGAGTCCGGGCTAACCCCAATTGGTTTACACATGATATCCCAGATGCTCCCTTTTGCGGTAGTGTGGGCAAGAAGTTAGGCATTTCAGAGGGCATTGCTAAGCATTTGTTGACACACACAGAGGCAATAAATGAGACATACTCAAGAATAAATCTGAGACTAATTTAGAAAAAATGTCATATTTTTAAATACATTTTGATACCAAGAACTTCAATAGCAAGTGAGTACCCTTTATAATATTGATTTTAGCAGGTAAGTAAAATGTTCACTAAATACGTCTTTATGCACAATGTTTTTCTACGGGAGAAAAGGCGGATATAGCATACAGTTATTTGTGTTTGGTTTCTGCGGGTCTCCTTTGGGGCTTAAGGTTGTAGGGGGCCAAGGTCCAATGTACTACCAGCATATTCTCATTACCTGCCCTGGGGCGTCCGGGTGCAGAGGTGCTGGTCACGTTGTTTGCTGTGCAGAAGGAGAAGGTGGGGCACCTTAAAACAGGTTGCACAGGGGGACGTGGGGACAAGTTTGGGAGTGCCTAACGGGGGGCTTGGGTCACAAGGGTCCGGGGGAGAAGGGAACACAGTCGTTTCGTCAGTACCTGGGATGGGGGGGCTTGGATGCAGAACAAATAGGTTGGCTGAACTTGTGCATCCCGGGACCTTGCGTTCGTCTGTCTTGCCGGTTGAGGGTGCAAAAATCAGAACAGCTGGGCCACTCTAGAAGTGGATCTCAGCTGTGCTGATGTCCATAGATGGCTGCTTTGTCTTGGAGTCCCACCTGGCTTGTTGCAAGGTGTCTGGTATCCCATGTATTGGCCTTGTGCAGTTCCACTAGTCCTGGTGTTCTCTCTCTTGGTGGGGGGACAGATCTGACCTTCAGGGGCACAGGTCCTCTACCTGGGGAACTGCTGCATTGGGCCAGTCGGGGAGCGGCAACTCGGTCGAACAAACTTTGCGTTTGCCTACAGACGGCAGGGGAGTATCTCCTCTACTCCAAGGGAGATTGCTGGCAATTTACAAAGTTCTTGCAGCCCACGAGGTTCTCGGCAGAAGTTCAGCTGCTGGACGAGTCACTGGGTCATGATTGTCAAGACTCAGGGGCTGATAGCGATGGCGGCGGACTGGAGTCCATCCGCCATCGTCTCGCGGAGTAGGACCACCCGCCTACAAGGCGGCAGGGGTATCACCATACTTTACTTTGCGGCAGGTGCTACAGCCGCAATGCAAAGACAGCACTGTTTACATTTCTCTGCACTACTTGGCAAGCGCCATGTGGTGCCAGCACATGGTGCCTGCCAAATCGTTCAGGGAAATGTTGGGGGGCACCTACTCCCAAAAGAGTGAGCAGAGGGTGAAGGGGGCCTGCTACAGGCCCCCAATGTCCATCCCCGCCAGCCTTTTCATGGCTGGTGAACCGCTATGGAAAGGCTGGCGGGGATTGACATCATAATGTGACCAGCGGTGGCTGCAGTTCTGGGCTATGCGGGCGGTCCGACTGACGGTCACAAAATGACCGCCTGTCAGAACCGTGGCAGTTGGACTTTCCAACCGCTTCGTTTCCGCCCCCCGCCATAGTAATCTGGTGGGCGGAAAACCAGTACGATGGCGGTGAACCCGCCCCCTTAATGCGGCAGGCAATGTTTGGCGTCAAAAGTCCACATCAATTCTCGCTTTTTCTTGCTGCTCTCGGTGTCCTCTTTTCAATCTGTCAAATCTGAGTTTCTTGTGTCGGGGGTGCCACCTAAATATTCAATTGAGGGGCGTTATAGGGAGTAACAGGTAGCTTTAGGTTGTCTACATCCTCTATATCATCACTTCCTGTGGGAAGTGGGCATAACCCTGAACCAGAAAGACTAATTAATTCCACCAAAAATAAGATGGTGGAATTCTGAAAGTCGAATCAACTTCAGGTAGCCAATGGGTTACTTACCTTTAGGGTGCCTACATCCTCTATATCATCACTTCGTGTGGGAAGTGGGCATAACCCTTACCAGGAAAGCCTAATTCCACCAAACCTAAGATGGGGAATTCTGAAAGTCGGATCGACTTCAGGTAGCCCACCTTAGGGATGGTACTAGACTGAGAGGTTGACACGGCTCCTGACTAGCACATTTTCCCGCCTGTCCTGGTGCCAAATGGGTCAAGGCAGGAGGTGGCATTTCCCTAGTCTTGGGAAGCCTTGGATTGCACATCAAAGGTGGCAAAGGCCTTTTAAGTCTACTGCCTTAATATGCAAATCACTTGTCCATTCTGCTTGAAGCAGGTGACAACACCTTCGGTCATTGTTCCTGCCCTGAGAGAGCACGGGTTCTCACCTACCTGGGGTCAGAAACCTGTCTGTGGTGGCAGGCTGGTCTACACCAGTGATCCAGCACACTAGTAATCTGTAGTTTTTCTGGGGGCTCCGCTAAGGTGCCCTCTGGGTGCATGTATCAATAAATCCATCACTGGAATCAATGAGGTTTTATCAATACGAGCTATTTGATATCAAACATCTCTGGTTTCAGTGAAGCCATCATGTCGTTTTGGAACTCGTATTTACCAGTGTCCAGCACATGTACTCAAAATGGCTCCCCTGCCCACTTGTATTATCTAAGAATCGACTTGAACAACACTGGGGCATATCTGCTCATGCAGTTATGTACACACATTTCGTATAGTCCACCCTGCCTTAAGACTGGAAGGCCTGCTGTAGGGGCGTCTTACCTATACTGCATGCAGTGACTGCAGCATGTCACACAGGATGTGTGCGATGTTGTATCTTCACTTTTCTCTGTACCATGGCACACAGCCTGCAATGACAGTTTGCATGTTGGTGCTGATGGATCTCTTAGGATGGCACAATGCATGCTGCAGCCCTTAGGGACCCTCTTAAGTATCCCAGGCATTAGTTACCAGGGGTACCATTTACTAGGGACTTATCGGAGTGCTAAAGGTATTGGTAATTGGGGAACAATTGTATAGTTTTGGGCCGCTTTCCTACACCTATTTTACTGTGTCAAAGTATCAACAATGTTTGTGATACCCAGTGTAGCATTTATGTATTGTCTCTCAATTTCTTTTTACTTTTTTCACAATTTCCATAGGTTGTTGAGAAGTTGATTCGTGGCCTGGCCATGGAAGACAGCAGAAATATGTTTGCTCTGTTCGAACACAATGGAACCACTGATAAGGCGATTGAAAGTCGAGCCATTGTAGCTGATGTCTTGGCAAAGTTTGAAAAGTAGGTCCCGTCTCATATACGATTAGAGGTTTTTCTTGCAGAATATGTTTTCTAAAACAAATCATCGTATACCAGGAATAAGAATGATTGTTTTGTTGTTACTTGTCGAAAACCGCTAAAACAAGTATCAGCTAATGCCACTTAGTGCAACAATGCAGGTTTAAATGTCATGCCAGACTTACTGTCATGTTACAGACAAGGGTACATATAAAAAAAATATGGTGGTTGCCAGCAGTTGGGTTCAGTTACTCACTGGGACAATGAAATATGCCTCTGTCCATAGCACTGGCTTTAATATACAAGTGTGTATTTATAGAAGACAGTCAGTCATCTACTGGAACTCCTCTGTCTCTGGAAAACTGTTTGAAAACATTCCCTTACTTACGTGAAGAGTTTAAGGACACAGTTGTCACAGTATCACCATCAGAACAAAGTTTTTGACGCCTCCTTCGCCTGCTACAAACCCATCTCCATCTTCTTCAACTCGGCATTGTAGGAAATCGTCGGCTTTTCGCGGTGGTTCAGTGATGTGGTGTTACCGCATCACTCAGTGTGGTTTTTCCACAAAACCTAAAAAATGTGCGCAAACCAGAACATGAGCAGTAATGGCGCCATCCTGCGGCACACTTTATGCATTACAGGCATACATTTAGAATGCAAGTAAGATGCTTTATAATTGCTAATGTTTGTTTTGCAGCTTGAATCTTCTCCTAGATTCATATGACCTGCATGATTACACCGTCGAGTGGTTGGGTCCGGAAGTGTTTAAAAACTAACAAAGTAGGCATCGACGAATGCAGAGCTACATTTTATTTTCTCTTCCACCCATCACTGAAGCACAATTAAATGATCCATCCTTTTGGGGGTGATACAAAATAAACTTGCTTTAGTTTTTAAGGTAAATAAGAATCCCACATACAGTTTCCAATTATGAAACATATAATATGGAAGGGTGTGGTGGTTCTGTCCCAAGGAGTGTTTCAGAACAGTAATACAAAATGGTGCATTGTGTAGCACAGCAGACAGAAACATAGCTAAACCTTAAAGGATATAAATGAAACTTCATAAGTGGTTTGGGGGTTTTTCCTATCAGCATTTTCTGACTCGGATGATACTGGCGGTGTATTTTAAAGCACCGTGGGTCATTAAAGACAAAAAAGAAGAGAGGATATCAAGAACCACTTAAATAGATGGTTTGGGGTTCTCCTCCAAACACTATGGGGAAAGTATGATGGCAAATTCTGTACTAAAAGCACATCCTGGCTATTAATCCTGACGCAAATTCGATAAGACATTTTAGGCTTTTCCCTGGAAGGAAATATTTTAAAGTAATTGTACACAAAAAGTGCATTTATGGCAAGCATGATATGAATGTCACAAGTCCAGTAGGTGTATTTCTCCACGAGTTCATTTTTTGTTAATACACTAATGGACGTCCAGGGATCTAAAATAAAATAATATTCCAGAAAGCACAATAAAGCAATACACTTTATTCTGTCTTCGATTGCAGGACCACCTTTTAATTAGACTCCCGTGACTTCGATGGGTGAGGTTAAAGATTCCAGGTTCAATGTTAAAGTACAGCAAAATAAGCTCCCCCTGCCCTGTGACTGGATGGCAACGCTATTCTCTAGTTGTAGTTGGGTGTTGCAAACTTTGCTTTGTTTAGAGTCTACATTCTTCTTTTCTGTTCACCTCCTACATTGTACCAAAACATGAGTAACAAAAGGTACATTACACACCTCACTTGCTAGGGGATATACTCTTTCAATAACACTAACACTGGTACCCAACGAACATAATATATATGTAACATTATAAAGAAAATGTTTGAGTCGTAGTTTAATGTAGAATGCATATTTGAAGGTCAGCATTTCCTTTGTGTTAGAAGCAGAGCAAGTGGCAAGTGATAAAAGGCAAGTTATTTAAGTATCTGTGGGCCTACAAACCTCAATTCATCATTCACTTCAGATAGTGTGGGTGCTTCAGCAAGTACAATTTCTCATAGGAAACTTCAGGAGAGACCGCTGCAGGATGTCCCTTATAACTGTCTGTTGGGCTACAAGTACCCCATAGGCTGTATGTTTAGAATGCCCTAAAGTATTACTGCTCCTCGCTAAATAACTTGCAAATATGTGTTCGAGGCATGTGGGCTGCTAAATTCATATCTATAGCATAGATCGCCGCCTAGTGTTGGGTCCGGATGATTGCACATTGTTGTCCTGGAAGAGTCTTCGAAGTATCACGAGATAGGTGGCTCCTCCCCTGGACCACAGTGCGCATGGGCATCGACTCCATCCCCAGATTGTTTTTTCCCGCCATTGGGTTCGGATGTGATTTCGACGTCTCCTGTTCGGAATCGATATAATAACTCTTTCTAGGCCAAAAGGCCTTCCTTTACCCGTCGGTATTGTTCGCGTTCGGTCTCGTGTATTCTCCAACTCGTCGAGTCGGATATCTGAGGAGTCGGGTGACTCTTCGGTCATCGAGGCCCTGTCGACGCAGCAAGACTTTGCCGATACGACGATGGAACGGAGTCCGCTCAAACACTGCCCCGTGTGTGGTTCTAAGTACCCACACATCGACGTCCATCCTGTGTGCAACAAGTGCCTGTCGCCGGACCACGACGAGGCCAACTGTATGGCCTGTTCCAGATTTAGGTCGAAGAAGACGATCAAGCTTCGGCGCGTGGCGCGCCTCGAGGCCCAGCGATCGGCACCGGCACCGGTGGACATCTTCGAAAACCCCGAAGCAGAAGAGCAAGAGCTTCAGCTGCAAATTTCACCTTCATCGGCGGAGGTCGAGGCCGACTACGGAGAAGACTTCGAGGGCCTAGACCTAGATGAAAACGTCGATGAGGTAGGGGACGACGAAGAAGCATATGGGGCCATGGAAGATAGCTCGGAGGAAGAGCTATGCCCCGTTCGTACTCTTACAAAGGCTCAGGTCAAGGGATCGCCACACGGCCTTACCCAAGACCTTCCACCTCGATCCACGGCCCCGCCTTCCGGCCCGGCTACGGACACCTCAGCGGAGCCGCCATTACCTAAATCGAAACTAAAAACATCGGTGTCGACGAAAACAAAGATGGGCGACGCGCCATCGACACCGAAGACGTCTGCTCCACCATCGACGCCGTCGTCTTCGGAGGCCTCGAAGCCTAGGACGCCTGTCGCTCAAGCTAAGGTGCCGACAGTGGTCAAGCAGCCAAGCTCAAAGAAGGTAGTCGAGCAAGGTGATCGAGTCGAAGTCAAAGAAGACTGTTGAATCGACTTCAGCCCAGGCTACCGCACCAACAGGCAAAAAAGCGGTCGAGGCAAAGTCGGCAAAGGGCACCGAGCCAAAGTCTGGAGTCCCAACGCAAAAGGCAAAGGCTGCCGATCCGAAGCAGTCGGCGTCGACGCCTGTGGCCGTGGACGGCGGCCGAAGCGCAGTTGTCGAGGATACGTCTGCAACTCCGGCGGCTAAACAGAAGTCATCGACGCTCGGATCTTCCCCTGGGGGTGGACCGAGGTCATCGGTCGGGTCGACTAAACCATCCGCTTCTTTTACGAAGCAGGTCTCGGACTCCCTCAAACGGATCCGGGACAAGGCGTCAACGTCGGAGCCGAACATGCCCTCGGTACCACAGCCAATGGTCACGCCGAAGAAGACTTCGATGCCGATCCTCTATACTCTACCACCGAAGGTGGCGCCGAAGGCCTTTGCACCACGATCGGTGCCCAAGGACTCGGAGGGGTTGAAGCAAACTCAACTGAGTGGAGGTTTTGGTCATCGACAACCTTCATTAGATGAGATGTCGGAACATTTCATCGACGCCGACACGGGAAAACTCAGGCTCTACAAGAGGAACATTACATCGCAGCCTTTGGAGTCGTTTGTAATACCTCTAAAAAAGAAAAGACCAGCACCAGAGACACCAGTACTTGTTGAACACCTTCCTCCACAACCTAGGAGGGGTCCAACACCTTCACCCACTTGCTCCGATGCAGATGAGGGTGAGCAAGATGAGGAGTACAATTTTCCTGAACACACAGACCCTGATGAGCAACAGGACTCGTGGATGGACTCTGGTGATCATGGGGACCAGCAAGCTGTCCATGACCCTCAGGTTTATGGTGTGAAAACTTCTCCCACTGAAGACTCTGCGGCATTTAATGCCTTGATTGAAAGGGCAGCTACAAACCATAAAGTGGAGATGCATGCTGACCCTGTGGAAGTTTACTTTTTATTTGACACTTTCTCTGCTGCCGAGAAAACTGTGAAAACGCTTCCAATGCTCAAAGGGGTCCTCAAGCATGCCACGGACATTTTCAAGGAACCCACGAGAGCAAGGGTTGTCAACCCCAGAATAGAGAAGAAACACAGGCCGGCACCTGGCGACCCAACTTACATACGGGGCCAGTTACCTTTGGACTCTTTAGTGGTCTCTAATGCCCGCAAGAGTGCGAACTCCCAATCAACGGGTGAAGCTCCTCCCCCGGACAAAGAGTCCAAAGTGCTGGAGGCATCGGGGAAAAGGGTGGCAGCACAGGCAGCCAACATCTGGCGCATATCTAACACACAAGCTCTGTTGGCCAGATACGATAGGGCACACTATGACACCTTAGAGCAGCTACTGCAACACCTTCCAGACCAGTTTAAAGAGGGAGCTGAGATGCTTATACAGGAGGGCAAGCTCATCTCCAACGCTGCAATTAAATGTGCGCTCGACGTTGCAGATACGGCAGCGAGAGCAATTAACACTAGTGTGATGTTGAGGCGTCAAGCATGGCTCCGCATCTCAGGGTTCAAGCCAGAGATACAGACTACTATCCTCAACCAGCCCGTTAATCCAGACAGACTATTTGGCCCAGAGGTTGATACCACCCTCGAAAAAATCAAAAAGGATACTGAAACAGCTAAATCCATGGGTGCTCTTCAGTCTCAGCAATTCAGAGGGAACACCTTTCGTCGCTCAAGCAATCGAAGTGTTAACAGAGGACACTTGGCACAGCAGACGCAATTCAGTAAAGGTGAGGCGCAGTCCTCGTACCCCAAACAAGGTAGAGGAGGTTACCGAGGAAACCGCGTCAAGGGCAGAGGCAGAGGCAACAACACTTCCCGTTCCTCTGCCGCCAACAAACAGTGACTTCCTGTCGGGGGGAGACTCCAACAGTTCCTGCCAGTCTGGGAGTCCATCACCACAGACAGGTGGGTAAGGAAACTTATCCGGTTCAGTTATTGTTTGGAGTTAACGTCCACTCCACCCAACATACCCCCAAGACAACGTCCTATGTCAGCAGAGCACTTGCACTTATTGCAGCAGGAGGTTCTTGTAATGCTGCAAAAAGGCGCAATAGAGCTCGTGCCAGTGGAGGAGGAAGGCACAGGGGTGTACTCCCTGTACTTCTTAATCCCCAAAAAGGACGGCTCACTCAGACCGATCCTGGACCTCAGGCCTCTGAACCACTACATTCTTTCAGAACACTTCCACATGTTGACACTGCAGCAGGTTCTTCCATTGCTAAACCAGGGGGACTTCCTCGCAACCTTGGACCTCAAGGAGGCTTATTTTCACATACCGCTCCATCCATCCCACAGGAAATACCTCAGGTTCACCATACAAAACAGGCATTACCAGTTCAAAGTCCTACCCTTCGGAGTGACCACTGCCCCCAGAGTGTTCACCAAGTGTCTGGCGACGGTAGCAGCGCACCTCAGGAGACAGAACATACATGTCTACCCTTACCTAGACGACTGGCTCGTTCAAGCCAAATCGGCACAGCAGTGCGCCGCAGACATGTCCCACACCATTCACCTCCTTCACAGTCTGGGATTTTCACTAAACTATCCAAAGTCGCACCTTCAGCCAGCCCATGTGCGGCAGTATTTGGGCGCGACAATAAATACTCTGGCTGCCACGGCTCAGCCAAACCCAGCGAGAATCAACAACATCCAGTCGCTCATCCAGAGGTTCAGAATGCAACGCTCACTCCCAGCGAGAGTGTTCATGCAGTTGATAGGCATGATGGCCTCCTGCATCTTCATAGTCCCGCACGCACGGTTGCATATGCGTCCGCTCCAAGAATGCTTGGCGCATCAGTGGACTCGGGCTCAAGGACAGTTGACAGACCTAGTGTTGGTGACCGGTCGGGCATACAACTCTCTGCATTGGTGGAATCCACACAACCTTTGCAAGGGCCGACCGTTCCAGGAGCCTGTGCCACAGATTATGCTGACGACGGACGCATCTCTCCAAGGATGGGGAGCTCATGTGCTCCACTACACGGTGCAGGGTCTACGGACGACGCAGCAAAAGAGGATGCACATCAACTATCTAGAACTGATGGCAATCTTCATGGCACTCAAATCCTTCAAAGTACATCTGTGCAACAAAGTCGTGTTGATCCGGACGGACAACATGACAGCCATGTACTACATCCAAAAGCAGGGAGGTACACACTCTCCACAGTTGTCTCATCTGGCTCAGAGCATGTGGAAGTGGGCCATTCAGAGGAACGTCTTCCTCATGGCGGAACACCTCCCGGGCAAGGACAATCAGATGGCGGACCTGCTCAGCAGGTACAGCCACCAAATGCACGAGTGGGAGATACATCCATCAGTACTCCACCCGTACTTCCAGCAATGGGGTCATCCAGAGATAGACCTGTTTGCCACAAAGGAAAACGCAAAATGCCAAAGCTTTGCCGCCAGGTTCCCTCACCCACAGTCGCAAGGCAATGCGATATGGATGAACTGGTCAGGCAGATTTGCGTACGCTTTTCCCCCAGCACCTCTCATTCCGCTGGTGGCAAGAAAGCCGAAGCAACACTCGATGACGCTCATCCTGGTTGCTCCAACGTGGGCACGCCAACCATGGTACACCACGTTTCTAGAACTCTCCGTGGTACCGCATCAAAGGCTGCGCCTCACACCCAGGCTCTTGACGCAGAACCATGGCGACATTCAGCATCCAGATCCGCAACAGCTCAATCTGGCAATCTGGCTCCTGAGGTCTTAGAGTTTGGCTACCTTAATTTGCCTCCTGAATGCATGGACATCATCCGGGAGGCAAGAAAGCCCACTACCAGAGCTTGCTATGCAGCAAAATGGAAGCGGTTTGTCATTTACTGTACAGAACACAATATCAACCCGCTAGATGCATCCATCCCTAACATCATCTGCTATTTGTTACATCTCTACAAATGCAATCTAGCATATGCTTCCATTCGGATACACTTATCCGCCATAGTGGCTTATCTTCGGAACAGGCAGCATCTCTCTGTTTTCAGGGTGCCTGCCATTAAGGCCTTCCTGGAAGGACTGAAACGGGTCATTCCTCCCAGGACCCCACCAGCTCCGGTATGGAATCTCAATGTGGTCCTCACCAGGTTAATGGGCCCACCTTTTGAGCCTCTACATTCATGTGAGATTCAGTTCTTGACATGGAAAGTTGCTTTTCTCATTGCCATCACGTCTCTAAGACGTGTTAGTGAGCTACAGGCACTCACAATACAAGAGCCATTTATACAAATTCACTCCAACAGGGTGGTGCTCCGCACTAACCCCAAGTTCCTTCCTAAGGTGGTGTCGCAGTTTCATGTCAATCAATCAATTGAACTGCCCGCATTCTTTCCAAACCCAGAAACAGTGGCAGAAAGAATGCTCCATACGCTGGACGTCAAAAGGGCGTTAATGTACTATATTGACAGAACACAACAATTTAGAAAGACACAGCAACTCTTTGTTGCCTTCTCAGCCCAGCACAAAGGCAACCCCATTTCCAAAGCAGGAATAGCCAGGTGGTTCGTTAAGTGCATTCAGATTTGCTATCTGAAAGCTAAGCGCACTTTAACGGTCCCCCCAGGGCACACTCCACACGCAAGTTGGGAGCCTCCATGGCATTCCTAGATAACATTCCTTTGGAAGACATTTGTAGAGCGGCCACATGGTCTACACCACATACGTTTACCAAACATTACTGTGTAGATGTGCATTCCAAGCAGCAGGCAGCTGTAGGACAGGCTGTTCTTAAGACACTTTTTCAGACTTCTGCAGCTGGCACGGGCGGCCGCCATTAATGGAGGGACTGCTATGTATTCTATGCTATAGATATGAATTTAGCAGCCCACATGCCTCGAACTGAATATGCTACTTACCAGTATGCATCTGTTCTTGGCATGTAGGGCTGCTAACATTCATATCGCCCGCCCTCCTCCCCGGCGCCCGTAGCGGCTGCAGACTTTTCTTGCATTCAATCATTAGCATGGACATCACTTACACTATTTCACTCCATCTCTGCCACAATGGCTAAAAACAATCTGGGGATGGAGTCGATGCCCATGCGCACTGTAGTCCAGGGGAGGAGCCACCTATCTCGTGATACTTCGAAGACTCTTCCAGGACAACAATGTGCAATCATCCGGACCCAACACTAGGCGGCGATCTATGCTATAGATATGAATGTTAGCAGCCCTACATGCCAAGAACAGATGCATACTGGTAAGTAGCATATTCAATTCCCTTTGCTAGTACAGTTTTGCATGTGGACATGTACATTTACCTGTCCTTCTTTGCCATTCATGTCATCTTTGCCGTTCATGTAATCTCCTCTGTCCAGTTCTCACTATCTACTTGATCTTACTGTTTTCGTAGGCTGGCTGTCAACGCAGAAGCCGGTGCCTTGCCGTGGAAATTTTACTTTAAACTCTACTGCTTCCTTGATACCGAAAATGTGCCAAAAGACAGCGTTGAGTTTGCATTCATGTTTGAGCAGGTAAGTGAAATTCTTATTTTGGTGAACTTCCTCAGCCTTTGGAGAGCACTTGAGGCAGCAGAAATTGTCTGATAAACAATGCCAACACTACATGATATAGCGACAGGTTAAAAGGGGTTAATTGGATCTTTAAAGCAAGGCAGCACCGATTCTAGAAACCTTTCCTTAACCACTTTGTTTTCTGATCTCCTTAGTGCACAGTTTAAAGTATGTCTGCGCCACCCCGATTGCCACCATGGGTTTGATCATTAAATATTTATACCTTTCCACAGACGTAAGCCCATAACCATGACTTGCTGAGATTCCTGAACTTCATATTCCCCCACTAACCATCCTCTGTGTAATACAGGGAAGGCTTTATTTTTCTTGTTTGCCTGCTACAGTACTGGTCGGCCTAACCTTTCCCTTAAAGTTTCTCCTCAATGTGAAAAATCCAATGTAAAGGGATAAGGTTGCTGTAAAATTTCAAAGTTAATTTCGGTCTTTTTTTCCCTTCATGTAAATAATTTTCAGTGTGGTGACTGACCTTCCCCAACGCCTCTCTCAAACATGGGTGTATTGCATGCTCGTTTTCATACCTAGTGTACAAATGAAGCCTGTTCCATGTAAGTGTGAGTTTGTAAGTGCATTTTTGAGGGAACCGGTTTTACCCTAGGAAAAGTTCTGTAGGCAAAAACCTGGAGGATTTTCCCCTGGTATTTCCTCCACATCGTGACTTTTATATGTGAACCACGGGGTTAGCATGTGGATTTGACCTTCAGTGGAAGTGCATGTTCCCATCCCGCTATTTAAAATTCAGAATGTGGATGTTAATGTTAATAATAATTTATAGAGCGCACGTACACCAGGTGGCTTCATGGCGCTAAAGGCTCCGAATGCTATCGAAGAGGAACATAAAATCTAACTTTGTGCAAATAGCCAGGTTTTCAGAGACTTCCTAAAATGCATAAGGTCTGTGCAGGACCGTATTTCCAACGGGAAGGAGTTCCACAGTTTAGGGGCGAGGGTGGCAAAACTGCAGCCTCTTTGGCATACTTGTACGTGAAATTATCCTGAGAAAGCGTTGAATGTGGTAGTATTTTTGTCCCAGGGCTGGTTTAGGACCTAGTATTTCCATATTGGCCAAAACGGAGTGATCATGTCACTTACTGCAGAAAAATCTAGATGCCAGATGGTGGACTGGAACTTAAGTGACCTTTCTTCACAGAATATCCTTCGATTCTGACTTTTGGAATTTGTAACTGGAGTTTACATGCTGAGATGCAATTATATCCAATTGTATCCATGTTTAAATTACATTTAAGCACGGAAAACAGTGTTCTACAAAAACATTGAAGTTTTAAAATCGACCTCTACTTACATCCTCTACAAAATATCAACTGCCAACAAAGTTCGCTATTATGGACTTGACATACTGACTTACAACACAAAAAATGTGTTGTAAATACCGGCCTGAGTCTCAAAGCAAAGTTCTGTGAATTGGGCTATGTACTTTGGGAAAATGTTGATATTTTCTTACCTGCCAACATGCCAATGAGTGCATATGTGACAATATGGCAGGTGTACAAATGCATTTTATGGTTGCAAAGGGTCCAATTTGCAAAATGGGATCATTTATGATTGCAAAATGGCCTTTTCGTAAGTACCAAACCCAAATTGGGATTCGGTAACATGTTACTGAATCACAATTTTGTTTTCGACTACATACCAAATCACTGTTTGGCAGGGGCATGTTTAGGACATCCCTTCCAAACAACGATTAGCAATTGGATGTATTAATGTTTTTCAACCAAAATCCAATCACATAACATTAGTACTTTATTGTCTGCTAAAAGGCCACGGTAACCCATTTGCAAATGGGAAGGGGCCCCAAATACACCTCTTCCCTGTGGTGAAAGTTAAAAAAAAACTTTTTAGGAGCAGGCAGTGGTCCATGGAACCACATAATAAAAGGTGTCTGTAAAAGATGTAATGTTTCTTTTTTTTAAACGTATTCCATTTCCTTTTAGGAAAACATACTGTATTAAAAAAAACAGATTGCTTTATTGAAAAGACATCACAGAGATTATCCGTATGATTGTAGTAACCTACCTCTTTCATATTAGTGACATATGTTGGACTGCGACCCACTAAGAATGGTTATTTTGTTAATTGACCTATTAGTGCATAGATCAGTTTGCAAATTCAGAATCAACTTGATAAAGTCAGCGCATTATTTTTGACCACTTTTACAGAATCGATTTTAAGTACATCCCACCCACTGTCCCTTGCATTTACTCAAAAGATTTGATTGTGGTCTAATAATTTGGTACCAGATGTCAGGATGTAGAATCATTAAATGGTTTATATGCTTTAAGACATCATTTTGATTGAGTTAACACAAATAATAACCTGATGCAGAACCCTAGCTGAAGACAAATCGACATGCTTTTTAAACATCAATGGGGCTAAAAAATAAAAATCATATAAAAAATAATTTAGGTTTGACATTCCTTACTATATTTTGCTGCACATTTCTGACCTGTTCCTTGTCTAATATATTTAAGATTAATAATGACTTGCACGTCTGATGTTTTTATGTTTAAGTACTGTAAAGTGGTTTCTATTAAACAATTCAATAGTACTCCATTTACCAAGCTCAAAAGAAAGAAAGCCTGACTTTGCCAAGCTTACATTCAAACTTTAATGGACAGACGAGCTGTTTTGGTGAGAGGTCAAATCACGAGCGACCCTGATGACAGTAGGCTAACACCGAGCTTTTTACTGTGTGATAAACATGAACTGTCTTTGTTGTTAGGCTCATGAAGCAGTTATCCGAGGTCACTACCCTGCGCCAGAAGAGAACCTCCAAGTGCTTGCTGCTTTGCGTCTCCAGTATCTTCAGGGCGACCACTCTCTGCACTCCACCATCCCAGGAACAGAAGAAGTGTACCCACTGCACCGACTTACATCTCGCATCACGCAGTCGGCCAAGGTCTTTACCCCTATTGAGAGAACTGAGAGAAAGCGCTCAAGTTTTCTGGAAGGTACTCTAAGGAGAAGTTTCCGAAGCAGTTCTGTGAGCAAGCAGAAGGTGGAGGAGGAAGAGCAGGTGATGGACATGTTTCTCAAAGAGGAGGTTACGTCTACTCGTATGAGTATTATTGACAAGTGGAAGAAACTTCAAGGCATGACGCAAGAGCAGGCCATGACCAAGTACATGACTGTGATCCGGGAATGGCTGGGCTATGGATCAACACTCTTTGATGTGGAGGTAAGCAAGACCTGTGCCATATTATGTCGGAAATAGGAATGTTTCCTTTTGTGATCCAAAATGTAAAGCTTTCGTCCCTGTTAACTGGACCAGTTGCTGTTATCAATATTAGGGTAAAAGGTGGAAGTTGCGTAGATCTTAAAATGACATCATGTGTTCTTTAAAAAGGGGTGCTGGCGAATGTTTTAACAGTAGGTTTCCGTTCCTCGAATGAACTCTTAAAGTACAGCAATTTCTGTCATGAATGTAGGCACACAATACAAGCAAATAATGCAACACTGAAATCATTGTTGAATATCCAATCGTAGTTATCGAACAAAAGCTTTATAGGAGGAACAAATTAAAATATTAATCCTGTTTGTTTCAGTACATTTGTGGATTTTGAGCCATGAAACCAGAGGAAGTCCTGAACCATGCATGGTTGGGATGCTGACTTTACTTGTTGTAGTTTTCCTTTGCTACAACATGGCTTTTACATATTGCCATGCTTAAAAGTGGTCATGTATAGATATTGTTCAAGGACAAGACCATGCAATTATAAGAACATGCATTGCCAAAGCTAATATGTCTGGTTTTGGCAAGTATGTGCTGTGGGTTATTTTCTATTTTGTTTAATTGCAAGCATTAAGAACGAAAATAAGAAAACATGGTACTGCTTAAATGTGCAACCATGCTTGTAATAAACATTCTAAAAGTAAAGAACATTGCATAAACCTTTAATAGAACAGTGTTGGTACTTCCTAGCAGGCAAGTTTACTTACAGCAGGTATAAAAACACATACAGAAGTATGATTCAATTTGGGGCAAATAAATGTTACTCTTTTCTTTGAATGTCCATACCATGAAGACGTCATTTAAACACATAAGGATGACCAAACAATAAAAAATTAAAAATGGATGGTTGAAAAGCATTTGGAAAGTAAATTTTGTCCCACCGGCTTTGGCACTGAAGTGCTCTTCATTTTAGGTGAAACCAATATGGTCAGGCAAAATGATGTAAGGTAGTGTCAGAGTAGCCAAAGGCTGAACTAGACTGACCCATTGCCCCATGGTGTATGCTTTGGTTGGTGGAAGCAAAATGTGAACGACAGTTGAACAGACCAATGGATGAAGAGGGCTGACACAAAGCCCCTCTGTGTATTTATAAATGTATGTACTTTTATTCATTATTTTTTGTGTGATTACATGAGGCAGAAAAGACAGTTAAAGCTGTTTATAGGCTAGACATAAAAAGAAACATATTGCTTATGTAGTTGTGTCTTTTTTGATTCACATTGACTTCCTCAGGTACATTGTAAATTGCTGATAACCATCTTTTATAGTTTCCAAGCACCTCTATCAGCTTGGTCAAATAAAATCTGTCTCTAATTAAAAGAGTATACATATGGGGCTGCAGTGTTAGATGCTTATGGTGTCACCTGATATCATCGAACTTCATCACATTTTCTCAATCTCATGACGGGCCAGGTTTCGCCTGTAGTAGTGTTTCATGGGCTTGCTATGCTGCCTGCACTGCCCATCTACTTACTGAGAGGGTCCCTTTCAGTACAAAAACCATGCTTTTATACTTTCCGTTTTTTCATGTGCGTTATACAGTGCAAAGTTGGAAAAATGTGGATAGTTTTATAACTTGCTTCACAATTACGCCTTCCTCCAGGAGGAATACATTCTAGTCACTGAACCCTTTTTAGGTTTTGCCTGGCGAAAAGATGCGCTCTGCGCATCTTTTTCGCGCAGGCGAAAACCTGATGAGAATTGTAGTGTGGCTTTGGGTCGGCCCTCGTCATTCATTGGCTGGCTCCATAAATGGAGCCTAGCCATTGGACGAGGGGCCTGTCCGTCAATGCCGGACCAGATTCGGGGGCGTTCCCGAGATTCTTTGGCTTTTGCCGACGTCACGCGACGTCAGCCGAAAGCCGGGAACGCCCCCGAATCTGGTCCGGCATTGAGCCGGCACCCGCCTTCCTGCTTGGTGAGTGATCTGACACAATCATCAGAGGAAGTATCCCTGCTGGGGTTCACGTACATCTCTCGCTTCTCACCGCTGAGGCAGAAGGCGCCTTTTCTGCCTTGCCTGCGCCTGATATCTTCCGAGCCACGTGCAACCTTTGCCCGCTCTCCACCCTGAACAAAGTGCACCGCCACATGGACAGCGGGCAGGGAACGTGTGACGCAGCTAGCGCTGCGAAACGGGAGCATCCATGCCAGGCCAGCAGCGCTAGTGATGGAGTCCAGGCCCTCACATCTTTACAAACCCGGTGTGACAGAGTTAAGGGGGGGGGGTGTTGTTTCACGGCTGACCGAACCTCTTCGAGGTGCAGACACCTCTGGGAGCGCCACCGCCAGGTCGTCAGCCGGACACGTCTCTGGACTGCTCGTTCACACGATCACAGCACAGGGGGGACGTGTGAAGAGGCTGGTCTCCGAGGGCTGGCACGGCCCGACTGCAGTACAGCTGCAAACAGTTTCAGCTGCAGAGTCATCTGTAAAGTATAGCGCACCACTCAAACGCTGACAAAATATAGCGTCCAAATACCCTTCTGAAAAATAGGGCCCCATGTGGTTAATAATTTAAAAAATCTACACCCAACCAGACAATGTGCATGTCAGAGAATATTTCTATATGTGATCGTCTGACGTACAGCCATAGAAACCACGTCACTCTCATGGGCGCAGTTTCACCAACATGCTACAGCACCAACTACACAATGTCTCATTAATTTTTTTGTGGTATTTTTAGGCACGGGGAGATTCAGTAATTTGTCCAGAAGTGCAGGATTTTGAGAAGACGCCAAAACTTGTACCTGGGTTTCCCAATTTCAAAGATACAGCTCTGGCCCCTAACACCACATTCTCTCCCCCCCCACCCCCCTTCGACTCTTTGCGCAATACCTCCCTGAGCCCATCCACTCTCGCCTCTCTCTCTCTTCTCCATCGCTAATCGCTTTCTCTCTACCTATGCCCACCCTCCCATCTATATATCTCTCTCGACGCCTCTCTTTGCTGCAGTTAAAATGGGGGAGCTGCGGCCTGCGGAAAGTGACAGGGACACCGGGAGCGGCCCGGGGCTTTCAAAACCACCCCCAAGGGCACCGACCCACGGGGTAAAGGCACAGTGGAATAAAGGGCCTGTCAGGCAATGTAAGTGATGCGTGTGTAAAGCGCTCCAAAAGCTTCAGGTCAAGTTGGCGCTGAGAAGGAACACTCCTGTATTCGAACATCGTTTTTAGAAAGCGGTTACTTCATGGAATAAATATTCCTTCTAATTATAACTACATAAGAGAAAATAATTCTATGTTTTAATCTGACACAAATGGACATCCACTGTGCAGAATTATCCATTTGGAATTCTGCATGTACATTTGACATTCTCGTCAAAATCCAGGACTGTTCTCCAAGCTCCTAGAAGCCCTTCATTTTATTGTGCGTGCTCTGAAAGTTATCATGAGGGTGCGATGCACACGAGTCTAGGAGGAGGCAAAACCAGAAGAAAGAACGGACACTGCACAAACGCTAGTGCACCGCCTAGAGCCTCAAAATCTATCACGAGGCGCTAGTTCCAAGTAGATAACAATTGCCTACTTGGAACTAGCGCCTCCTGAAAGACTTGGAGGCTCTAGGCGGTGAAGTAGCGCTTGTGCAGTGTCCGTGCTTTCTGCTGGTTTTGCCCAGGGCGCTATCTGAGCAGAGGGTATCTCTGTACCGGGGTCTGGGTGGGGTGGGGGGGGGGGGGGAGGAGCTGAGTCTCCCCGGCCTTCTCTTGGGGTGGGGGCGGGACACGGGCCGGACGTGAGGCGGCGGGCCCTCCCGGCAGCAAGGGGTCTCATAGAATGCTCTCCACCCTTGTTTCGAGTGTGAGATCACGGCACTGCACACCTCGACCCCTCTCCACGAGCCTGCTCGTGACTTCACCGATGTGCTTTGCATGCGCCACACAACTGCAGGGAATGCTTGGCGCTAGGGCTGCCTGGCCGGCGCGTTTGGAGTTGGAGACAGACTGAACCTGGCGACAGTCTGAAGGTTTGAGTACATCCACAGGTCCTTGAGGCCTTGCACAGTATGACGTTGTAACTACATATGTGTATGTCACTCACCGCCTCGCATCTTTACGGCTCGGTCATATGGCCGGTGTTTTCCGTGCAACGAACATGGAAGGCCTCCCCCGTTACAATGCCAGGAGAGGGAACCCGCCGCCCCTGTGGCTGTTGCATAAACATGCGTCACACCTGAAGTTCAGACCCAGCGCTGCACAGAAGTGCAAATGAGTCGTGGACGAGCTGCTGTCCTTGTGTAGGTGTCGCCCCCGGAAGCATGGGACGCTTGCCCAGTACCAATGCTTGTCCGTGCCTTGATTGCTCTGCATTTATCCCCCTTTTGTCTTCCAGAGCCCACCTTTGTCGGGTAGCGCCCTGGGCGGAAATGCATTTGGCGCCCTCCTGCTGGTGAATAAAACGAGGCAGCGGGAGCCCTTGGGTTCAGAGGGCCGCCCCTGGAGGATTGCATTAGTAGTGTCTGGCCTCTGCACAGATCCCTGCGCCACCCCACTCACCTGCATTATGCACCGATTTGCATCTCACCCTGGTGCCAAGCTGTTGGTTGGAGGGGGGTTAATGGTGCATGGCAGCAGCGGGTGGGAGGAGATGGGAGGGCAAGAAAGCAGGCTGATGGGGTGTTAAAAACAGGTCTGCAGCTCTGGAGCCAGAAGCAGGGTCTCTGCTGACATTAATG
Source organism: Lissotriton helveticus (assembly GCF_964261635.1). Classification (NCBI taxonomy): domain Eukaryota; kingdom Metazoa; phylum Chordata; class Amphibia; order Caudata; family Salamandridae; genus Lissotriton; species Lissotriton helveticus. The sequence continues at coordinate 987,018,410 of NC_136063.1, forward strand.
CAGACAGCTCCTTACGCCCCTCTGAAGCCTGCGCCTTGGGCATGGAGCCCGCTCGCCCATGCCAAAAGCCGGCCCTGGGTGGCACAAACAGAATGGCCTCTCTGCAGTGATGTCACTCCTTTCCTGCCACCCCCTTCTGCCTCGATGTTTACAGAGGCCTACTAATGTTGAGGGCGGCCATGGGCAGTGCCACTCCTAGGCTGGCGGTGGGCATGGTGTATGCGAGTTGTTATTCTTCCTACTTTATCCCCAACAAGCACTAGGAAATTCCGGAGGTCAAGCGCTCCTAAACAGAGGATATATTTTCCATCATTTAATATTTTCTTCATATGTGCAATGAATTAAGTTGTTAATAAGGATGGCCAGTTTATATGGCCAACCGGAGCTCAGTTAGCTGCTAGAACAAGCAGTGGCCTCGTGGCGTCTTGAAGCATTGCTCTGTACCACAAAAGCTGAAAGGTCATCTACATGAATCTGCTGGGACAATGCTCTGAAGCGGGTGCTTTTGGAAGAAACGTCCCCCCTAAGCACAACATGTGATTTCCATTCATGGGGCGCGAGGGATGTGCTGTAAGTGTCTGTCAGTCACTGTGATGGCCGATGCCATCTTTAGGGGAGCGGTGACTTTTCCCGCCCAACGACCAGTGCTGCAATGAGAGCCAGAACCAGCGTGAAGAGCGCCACTGCCAGCAGCACGGTGATTGTGACCATCCCGCCGGAGCGGCCCGAGAGGCCGAGGTCCAGGTCAACCACGTCAGTCACTGCAATAGAAAAGATGTGCGCGTTAGGAGTGACGTCACTGCCGGGGACTACGTCTCATCATCAGGGCTCAGCTTGTACCAGGTGTCCTTGCTCGAGACATCTCGCTGGATCCTTGACGCAGGTACACACATGCATTGGTCACACCCGGGGCTTCACTGACGCCCCGCACATGACAGCCAGTGCCCCACAGGAGGCCATTTACACTCAGCTCTTGCATCTCCGACTCTTCCAGACTACAGGCCGTCCTTTCCCCACAGCACCCCAAACACACCGTGCTCTCATTCTAGCAGTCTGGCCCCACTGACAGCTCAGGCACACACCCATGCTGCAGCAATCACTCACAACAGCCCTCAGCACCACGTGCACCCTTCACAGACCAGCACTCTGGAGGCACACGCACACCTCTTACACACTCACAACCACACGCATGCCTCTTACTCACAACCACACGCGCACCCCTCACACTCACAACCACACGCGCGCCCCTCACATCCTGACAACCACACGCACGCCTCTTACACACTCACAACCACACGTGCACCCCTCACACACTGACAACCACACGCACGCCTCTTACACACTCAGACACACCTCTTACACACTCACAACCACACGCGCACCCCTCACACACTCACAACCACACGCACACCTCTTATACACTCGCAACCACACGCACGCCTCTTACACACTCACAACCACACGCACACCTTATACACACTCACAACAACACGCACACCTTATACACACTCACAACCACACGCACGCCTCTTACACACTCACAACCACACGCACGCCTTTTACACACTAACAACACGCACGCCATCAGCCCCACGCGCACCCTTCACAGACCAGCACTCTGGAGGCACACGCACGCCTAACACACTCACGCCTCTTACACACTCACAACCACACGCGCACCCCTCACACACTGACAACCACACGCATGCCTCTTACACACTCACAACAACATGCACGCAGTAGATCATTGCTAAAAACCAGTGGCAAAATCAATGAGTCCCAAAGGCCATTTCTGTTGTTTTTGTCAATACTTGTGCTTTAAGCATCTTTATACCTCAGCGGAAAGAAATACATGTGACATTTCTTTTTTTTTTTTAATAGTTTTGTTACAGATTGTCTGCTACGTTCGCCTCCAAAATAGGCACCCTGCCTTACATAATTATACAATGACCAGTGTGAACTGGAAGCGATGCATTGTCCATTGTAATACTGTGGGCTCAGTTATAGTTTTTGTGGCATGAAACTGCACATTAAGCCACAGAAATTGACGTTAGTGGTACGTATGCATTTAGTTATACCCCTTACTTTCTGGCACGGACAAGGCTTTGTGTTCTGCTCTTAATGTACTGTGACTATGTGGTACTTTCTAAATCCCCCTCTTGGGTGGTTAATCTACTGCTGCACCCCTTGGGTGCCTTCACTTGGCCTCATGTTGATCTCCTTTGGTGCTGACCATTTTCTGCAGATAACACAAGCCTGTTGGAAATAAAGTGCATTGTGACTTGCTTTCCCCCATCTCTCACAGCCTGCTCTGTGCAAAAGTATTTTACACCCTTTGACACCTGTCTCTTGCCTGTGAAGAACCCTTTCCCATCTTTGAGTTAGTTTCACAGCCCAGCTATCTCACACCTACCTACTGTCTGCTGTTCCTCTGTGACACCTCGCTATTGTCTGCAGCACTCCCTTTCACCAGTGTACATCATTGCAGCCCCTTTCACACTTGTTTGTTGTCTGTACAATCCTTTGTACAACTGATGTTACACAAAGAGCTTCTCCCACCCAAACCTACCCATTATCTACACACTCCCTCTCAGACTTCTTGCTGTGTACAACCCTTTTAACACTCCTCTTTTATCTGCACAATCCCTCTATCTCTCACTCCTACATCATCATCTCTCTCCCCAGTCTGTCACCTTTGAAGTCCTTTTTACACCTATTGGTTACCTATGCGGTCGGTTCATCTCTAACAACAGTGTATAACTTGCACAGGGGGCTCGCAGTGTGTGGAGGGCTCTGTGTGGGTGGCTCTGTGTGGGTGTGTGTGGGGCTCTGTGTGGGTCTCTGTGTGGGTGTGTGTGGGGCTCTGTGTGGGTGTGTGTGGGGCTCTGTGTGGGTGTGTGTGGGGCTCTGTGTGGGTGTGTGGGGGGCTCTGTGTGGGTCTCTGTGTGGGTGTGTGTGGGGCTCTGTGTGGGTGTGTGTGGGGCTCTGTGTGGGTGTGTGGGGGGCTCTGTGTGGGTATGTGGAGGTCTCTGTGGGTGTGTGGAGGGCTCTGTGTGGGTGTGTGGGGGGCTCTGTGTGGGTATGTGGAGGGCTCTGTGGGTGTGTGGAGGGCTCTGTGTGGGTGTGTGGGGGGGCTCTTTGTGGGTGTGTGAGGGGACTCTGTGTGGGTCTGTGGAGGGGCTCTGTGTGGGTGTGTGGGGGGCTCTTTGTGGGTGTGTGTGGGGGGGGCTCTGCGTGGGTGTGTGGAGGGCTCAGTCTGGGTGTGTGGGGGGTCTCGCAGTGTGTGTGAGGTCTCTGTGTGGGTGTGTGTGGGCTCTGTGGGTGTGTGTGTAGGGGGGCCCTGTGTGTGTGAGGGGGCTCTGTGTGGGGGGTTCGGTGTGGGTGTGTGTGGCATTTGCGAGAGATTAAGCTATTGGCATTGTAAAGGACAATGCCATTTATTTATCAGTTTTCAAAACGAACACATAAATAAAGAAATTGTCATTTACAATGCCAATAGCTCTAACTTTTCCAAAGGCAAAACCGTTGCATTGTAAATGCTTGTTACCAATGTTAGTAGCTAGAGAGTAGCATCACAACCTATGGTTGGTTGCATAGGACCACCCATGTACCTTCACTTAAAGTAGCACATAGCGCTACTTTGCGTTACTTTGGGCATCTTTACAACACATGTCCTGATTTGCTTTCGAAAGTTAATACCACTACAGCACCTTCCACTGGGTTTGTATTACAAAAGTAATGCAAATCTGGTATAAAATGTTGCTAAATCTAGGTTGAAGAATACAGCAATCATGAAACATCATGTTCGATGGCATGTGTGGCTGTAGATACACATGCTCTGCATACTCCTGCCATCTAGTGTCGGGTTCAGAGCTGTGCAAGTTGCTTTTCTTTGAAGAAGTCTTTGGAGTCACGCGTTAAAATGACTCCTCCACTCAATGATGGGCATAGACTCCTTTGTTAAGATTGTTTTCTCTCCGCTGTCGGGTTCAGATGTATGTACTTCTCCTCCGTGTTGAATTCCATTTGGTACAGTCTTCAGTCCTATCCAGTCTTTTATGGTATAGTTTCTTTTGATCGCGCTTTTCTATCACTGCACTGCTTTAAATCTTCGTGGGTTCGGTCACAGACCGATCGCCATTCAGGGTGCCACCCGTCTCGGGCCTACTATTATACGTGCACAGTCGGTAAAAGATGTGTTCCTGATGGAACAAACACCTTTTCGTTTTTGCCCGCAGTGCCACTCCAAATACCCCCATACTGACCAACACCCAGTGTGTAACAGCTGCCTTTCATCCGACGACCGTGAGGCCAACTGCAACGGCTTAAAGTCTTTCCGATCTAAAAATACTCTCTGAGATCGAAGGGCTCATCGGCTAGCAATGTCTTGCTAGAGCGAAGATGACCCTCAAGACATTTTCAAGGACAAGCACGCCCAGGAGAAGCCTGCTGAGGAAGAAGGAGACGAACAGGCTTTCTTTGTGGAAGACATCTCCAATTCCGATCTGAAAGAGGAATTTGAGTACACCCTGCTACCCGGCAGCATGTGAGTACTACCACCTCAGACCCTGCTCTACAACCCAAGCACAGCTTTAAGCACTCGATCTTCCCAATATCCCAATAATAGAGGTTGCTGGACCACCATTGCTATCTGGCCATGGTCGGATCCAGAAAAAGACTTTGGATGCCTTGCCTTCGGGCCTGGCACTGAAAATTTCCACCAAGCTTAAGTCCTCTGTGTCAACCTCCTCAGATCAAGCACATGCGTTGGTCTCCTCCCAATCTTCAGAAATGACTCAGCAACTGACTGCTTCTGCCTCAGTCCTGACCAAAAAACACTCCTCCGCTTCAAAACCCTTGGTTCCGAAACCATCAAAGACCAAAAGCATGAAGCATTCTTCGGTTCCGAAACCATTGGATACAAAAACTTTGAAGCATTCCTCAGGTTTCATTTCTCCTGTCGAGCCTATCCTTGAAACAATAGACATTCAACAATGAAAGATCCAAACCCCAAAAGGCGGTGGGCAAATAATGGCCTCTCCTCCACCAAAGAGGCAATTGACTTTGGAGTATGCACTGGACACTCCTGTTCCTCTCAAAGAAGACAAAGCACAGGGCTACCAGCCCTACTCATCATCCTCCTCCTCCACCTCTCCCACCATCTACCTCTACAATCCCCTCATTCTCAAACATCTCCACATCATGATCCTCTAGATGCTACACCTCCAGGGTCACCTAGGTCAAACACAGGGGGTATAGGAGACCCATTAGGAGATCTAGACCCTTAGGACATATACAATACAAATCTCATAACATCAAATGATCAGGATCTTTATCCAACTCGCTGCTCCCCTCCTGAAGATGCTAGTAATACCAAGAAGTGATTGCTAGAGCAGCCACTTACCATGGTGTTGAACTACATAAGGAGTCTTTTTTTCTAGAGCTCATTGCCCCACCACCCAACATCCCACCTCACACTCACAGCCTATCACAGGATCACCTAAAACATCTCAAACAAGAGGTACAAGACCTTCTTCTCAAAGGGGCCATAGGACCAGTCCCTCATCAACAACAACGTACAGGAGTATATTCTTTATACTTTCTGATTCCAAAAAAGGACGGGTCACTAAGACCAATCTTAGACCTAGGACCTCTCAATTACTACAGCATGTCAGAACACTTTCATATGGTCACTCTACAGGATGTCATTCCCCTTCTACAACAGGGCGACTTTATGGCCACCATGGACCTAAAGGACCCTTACTTTCATAGACCCGTACACTCTGCTCATAACAAATACCTCAGGTTTGTCATAGCAGGAAAACATTACCAATCCAAAGCTCTTCCATTTGGGGTTACTACTGCATCTCGAGTTTTCACAAAGTGCTTGGCAGTAGTCGCAGCACATCTAAGATGACAAAACATGTATTCCCGTACCTAGATGATTGGCTCATTAAAAAAAAGCCAGCACCCATCAACAATGTCAACAACAAATTCAGTTGATAGTGGATCTTTTCCACAGTTTGAGGTTCACAACCAATGTCCCCAAATCTCACCTTCAACCTTTTCAACTTCAACCATACTTAGGGGCAATCCTCAACACAGAGTTGGGTTTAGCTTATCCCAATCCTTCTTGAATTCAAATTTGTCAAACAATGATACCTCAATTTCAGCCAAACAAAACACTCACAGTTCGGACTGTCATGCGTCTACTAGGAATTATGGCGTCTTGCATTGCCAGAGTTCCTCAAGCAAGACTATACTTGCGCCCACTACAACAGTGTCTGTCTCACCAGTGGTCTCAATCACAGGGTCGCCTCCAGGATCTAGTGGTGATAGACCACCACACGTACTGTTCTCTAGAATAGTGGAACTCCAACAATCTGTTGAAAGTGCAGTCTTTCGAAGACCCTGTGCCGTACATCATTTTAACTAGACGCTTCAGAGATGGGTTGAGGTGTGCACCTACAACACTTGACATTACAAGGTCTGTGAGATGCCAGAGTTCTATCTCCACACATCACCTACTTGGAACTTCAGTCATTCTTCCAAGCACTGAAAGCTTTCCTTCCTCATCTGTCGCACAAGGGTGTCTTAATCCGAACGGACAATATAACAGCCATGTACTATGTACAAAAACTGGGGGAGGGGGCTGGGGCATGGTCCTTTCAGCTATCGCACCTCGCTCAGACTTTATGGACCTGGGCTCTTCACCATCACATTCGTCTGTTGGCGGAATATCTGCCAGGGACAGACTACATTCTCGCAGACCTGCAGAGCAGAACGCACCAACAGACCCACGAGTACAAACTCCACCCACAAGTCCTCCTTTCCTACTTTCAGAAGTGGGGTTTTCCACAAATCGACCTGTTCCCCACAGTCAAAAATGTGAAATGTCCAGACTTAACCTCCAGGTACCCACACCCACCATACAAGGCAATGCACTGTGAATGAGTTGGTCAGGGATATTTGCATACACTTTTCCACCTCTTTCTCTCATTCCATTTCTGGTTTGAAAACCCAGGCAAACATCTCGCACCATGATTCTTGTAGCTTCCACCAGGGCACTTCAACCTTGGTTCACAACACTATTAGATCTCTCAGTAGTCCCACACGAGAAGCTCCCCAACAGGGCAGACCTTCTCACCCAAGATCATGGACAAATCTGGAACCCTAAATGCTCAACATAGCAATCTGACTCCTGAATTCATAGAGTTTGGTTACCTAAACTTGCCACTGAAATGTATTGATATTCTTAAGCAAGCATGAAGATCCACAATTAGAGCCTGTTTTTCTACAAAAGGGAAACGTTTTGTTTTCTGCTGCCAACCTAAACAAATGAATCCTATGAAGGCCACAGGGCATTATTTGCTAACTGCTTCATTTACAAAAATACAATTTAGCTTACACTTCTATTAGATTGCATCTTGATGCAATACCTGCTTTCTCCAAAATAGATAGTATCTATTCCTCTTCAAAATACCAGTCATTGAGGCGTTCATGGAAGGACTCAAACAAGTCTTCCACCACAGGTTCCTCCTGCACCCTCTTGGAACATCAATATTGTACTTACCAGACTCATTGGTCCTCCTTTTGAGCCTCTTCGCTCATGTCCCCTTCAGTTTCTTTCATGTAAAGTGGCATTTTTAGTTGCCATAACCTCACTCAGGCATGTTGGTAAGCTCCAGGCATTAACATAAGAGCCTTTCTTTCAAATGCATAAAGATAAACTGGTTCTCCGTACTAATCCTAAATTCCTATTTAAAGTAGTCTCTCAATGTCATTTCAACCAATCCATTGAGCTTCTAGTTATTTTCCCTAACCCTGATTCTGTAGCGGAAAGAGCTATTCGTACCCTAGATCTAAAAAGAGCACTCACTTCTACATAGATAAAACTAAAACCGTCAGGACAACAAAACAGCTGTTAGTAGCCTTTTCTCCACCTTATAAAGGTAACCCTATATCCAAATCAGACATAGCTAGAGGGATAGTCAAATGCATTCAAACCTGATACATTAAAGCCCAAAAAACTTTACCTGTAACGCACAGAGCACCTTCCACTCCTAAAACGATGGCTTTTTTAGTTTTTAGAAAATATTCCCATATCTGACATTTGTAAAGCAGCTACATGGTCTACACCACGCTCATTTACTAAACACTATTGTGTGGATGTTGTAGCACGCCAACAAGCCAGTGTAGGTCAGGCAGTGCTACATACCCTATTTCAGACTAATGCAACTCCCACATGCTAGCCACTCTTAAATGGGGGGGCTATTTGTCTTGTAAAATAAGGAATTCGGTATTCAAGGACCATGCCAGTCTGCGGATCGTGGACGTGACCCACACTGTATGTTGGAGGATTCACATGTCTTGTTTACCTTCGCCCAGCAGAGTGCGCATTTAAAAACATTAGTACCGGCAGTGCTTCAGGGGGGGTGTTATTCATTATACTGCACTTGGGCTTTGTTAAGACCGCCCACCGACCAGCCTAGTCCAGCTGTTAAAAGCAAATTTGGGGTTTTCTTTGGAACCCTTCAGATCTCCGTGAAAACTAGTTTGAGTTTGGGTGATTCTGGTCCTGCAATGTCCTGAGGAGGCCATAATTGGAAAGCTGAAATGCGTCGACCCCTACTGTTCAGGACTAACGTCATTTCTTCAAAAAGAAAGATTTATATGTAACCCATTGGGTCCTAGACCACAAAATTATTGTTTGAAACAGTTCATTTATGCCATTTATGAGATGATCAAGCTTGATTAAACATTGTTACCTGAAGACCGCTTTTCTTTATTGTTATTGCCTTAACAAGAGCAGGTCATCCGTCACTGCAGTTCCTCGTGTTCACCGATTCGACAATATATTTTTCATCCTCTTCCCTTTTTTAAAAATAATTTTGTATGATGAATTGATTGATTGTAGCCTTCTTAACGGCTTGTGCAACTCACTATTATTATTTTTGTAAAAATTATTAAAAATTTTTTTTTAGATAAAAACCGAAACAAGAAATCAATTATGCGGTCATTGTTGTTCCTTGGACTTTCTGTACATTAATGCCTCTAAATAGTTATGAGATTCACACTATATTTGTTAATATGATTAAACGATTAAATCATACCAGGCGAGTTTTTCTGCCAGAGGTTACAAATGGAAAGTCTGCCTCTTTACAATCCATTGGATTAATCCTGCTAGAACTCCTTCTTTTGTTCATATGTTTACAGTCTATGGTCAGCATGTGTATCTACAGCCGCACATGCCATCTAACGTATTATGTTACATACCCTGTAAGCATCTGTTGGTACGATGTTGTGCTGTAGATTCACATGTGTCCTCCCTCCTTCCCGGATGCCTGTGGACGTTGCAGTTACATTTCACACCGCTCTGATGCATTTACATTTAGCATGGACATCTTTATTATTACACTCTTCTTATACTTCTTTCTCACCTGCCTGCGGGGTTAAACAATCTAATGAGGGAGTCCATGCCCATGCCTAATATCACAGAGACAAGTCACTCTACCTCGTGACTCGAAAGACTTATTCGAGGAAAAAATCAACTTGCAGCGCTCTAAACCCAAAACTAGATGGCAGGAGTATGCAGAGCATGTGAATCTACAGCACTGCATGCCACAAACAGATGCATACAGGGTAAGTAACATAATCCTTCCACAGAAAGGATTATCATTTAAGTACAAGGATAGAAAACCTCTAAAAAAGTTTGAAAAATATTAAAACCAGTTAGTGTATTTTGTCAAAATAGCATAAAAGTCCATGCTTTTTTGCTGAGAACATACCAAATCTGATTTTTAAAAAAAGTAGACGTAAAAACTTTCTAAGGAAGTTTAAAGCCTGAGAAACAGAGATAACATTATTAAGATTTGCACTCCATCATTACATGCATGCTGGTTGGGTTCTTGTATGCAAGTTCGTTTTTATTACTGTATTCTGCAGCTCCCCATTGAATGCAAACCACTAAGCCAGCATGTGTCCAGTTTAGGTCAACAAAGCCTGAATCCATTCAATATTTTCATGATTACCACCAACTATGTAAATCAGGTTTATTTAGATTCATGAAATGCACATGTATATTATGTGAATAGCCGAAAACTTTGATGTTCACCTAGGTTGGATACCCACGCACTAAACGATTTTTTTTGTTTTGGCATGCCTTCTACATATACCTCCCTCTCATCAGAATAAAGAAGGTGGATTTCCTCAAGAACTGTGGCTGGGAGTAAGTGCCGAAGCTGTTTCTGTTTACAAACGCGGAGAAGGAAGACCATTAGAAGTGTTTTACTATGAGCATATTTTGTCCTTCGGAGCACCACTTTCCAACACCTACAAAATTGTCGTGGATGAGCGGGAGCTGCTGTTCGAAACCAGTGAGGTATGCATGAGTTGGGTGCAGTTTGCCGGCACTGGGGAATGGGTGGAATAAAACACTGCTGTCACAAGTCTGTTATTGATCATGTTTCCAATCCAGCTTTCCAAATGACAGTCTCAAGGACATTGCTGAGGTGAATGGGTGCTCTAGTACCTTTTTGGGGATTTAACAGCCTTGAAGAAATAAGTGCTGATGGACTTCCCAGAATCATGATATCTATTTCGTTTGTCTCCTCTATTAACCTAATGTGTGTCGCAGAAGGGATCCTAAATGAGATTTGCTAAATTGTTGTATTTTTATGGCATGTGAAGGGAAGGGATATGGGGGGGGGTGCAAATCGAAGGGTCTGAGCTACTGTTAATCATGATAGGAGAAGGGATTTCGCATACTTATAGAATGAGGCATTTTTTCAGACACGTTTTCTTAAAAACCAGAAGCACAGATGTCTCTTAACCGAGATGTTTGCTCCTCCAGTACATTTTAACATTTTATTAGATTTGAAATTGTAATTAATTTACTTTTAATCGAAGGTCTTTTAGCTGGGAACCCAGGTACCATTTCTGTGCTGTCACTGCATCTTTGTTGGTTCATATTGGAATTTTTGAAGTTTGGCTCAAGCTGGCATGCAGTGGAGTGCTGTACATTGTAGGGGGAGGGATGAGTTTCGATTGTGGGCAAGGAGAAAAGGTCTCCTCTGGTTGAGGCTGGCCTCAGGTGCTTATCAATCATTTTGCCTTTTAATGAGGGGGGGCTCTCCGGTGCTTAAATTGAGCTGGTGGGGTCATTGCACTCAGAGTAAGAGGGACAAACACGACAGAAAAACAGTGACAAAAGGAGAAAGCAGAGATGAAAAAAACGAAACTGCAAGAGTGAGATAAATAGACAGGGAGTGTCTGGTGGTGGATAAAAGATACATGAGGTGGAATAAAAAAAACATACAGCCTTGGTATTTGGCATTTCAACCCTCGATAGTGTCGGCTAGTGGCTTCTGAGCAACACTTCTAGCACTTTTGCTTTTTACAAATTAAGCACTGTCCACTCTGCTTCTTTCAAATGGAAACTCTTGAAGGAGTAACTCTTGAAAAACACTCTCCAGAATACTCTGAAGTCCAATCCCCCCCCCCCATTTTCCCAGAGACAGAAAAAGTGTGAGGTTAATTTTAAAATATGAAACTTTTCTGTGTGGTAATTGTTAACGTGTCATCAGTGTGCTTGATGTGTTAGTGACGCCCTGTGTTTCTTCTGCTCTGTCCGTATCAACAGTGACAGAGTAGGGGTTCCCTGTACCCAATAGCAAGCCCAGGAATGCACGAGGGGGCTTAGACAATCCAAACCCATCAAGAAGATGCAACCTGCCATGTTGGTGTCTCTGATAGTGGGCAGCACTCCCTGACCTCCACGCTGTGGCAGGAGACCTGCGTGCTGCTGCTGCAGTGCCTGAGTGCTGGCCCCTGCATTCATCTTTATGTGCTGGTGTTCCTTTATTTGTATTTATTGTATTTATACTGTATTTACATAGGGCACCTACACTCAGTTTAGAGTCCCCATGTGTTTTATACGGTATCTAAAATCATGGGAGAAGTTAGTTGGAATCATTTTGAAACAGCAGGTCTTTAGAACTTTCCTAATTCGTAGCAGATCAGGCCCAGAGCACAAGGCCAAAGGTAGTGTATTCCACAGTTTAGGGGGCGTTGTCAGCATATTAGATTCCATGTGCATGGTGCTGCGGCACTACTTTTTTGCTGTGTTGGTACACCACGATTAGGTAGCGTCACATCATTTCTATTTCCAGAACGGGGCTTCCAGACTAAATGTGGTGTTAGGACTCAATTCCATAGTGTTCCCACCTAATGCCACTACTGTTGGTGCATATTGCCGGAGTTACAGAGAGAAGAACAAGAGGACCTGAAGGGAGCAACTATACATTTTAGAGATGTCAACACAAGCTGCAAGCCACAATGACATAGGAGTTGAGCAACAGCAGACGGGTCGGAGCCCAAAAATTCACTTGCCAATACAATTGCTAGTCCCAAGGAAGTAAATACTTGCATCATTATTCCCTTACTAAGTCCCTGGTACCATTAGGTGGCCACCTGTCTGCTATCACAGATCTTCCTATGTTCTTCATTGGTGGTTTGGGCTTTGACACTATGCACCTATGCTCAAGTGAATTAGACATTGGTTCCAGGGTTTGCAGCAAGGATACACAGGACCAAGTTGCAGTTGCAGAATGTATTGGAAATCAGTCATGAGACCCTAAATATTAGGTGATTATGCAAAGAAGTGTCTCACAACATTTCCATATTTTGGAGTCAAGGTGACAACACAAGATATGAATTGGCACATTCATTTAATTTTATCACGCCTGCGGCAGAGCAGTACAAAACATCACTGAAAACGATTGGCAAGGTCACTAGGTCCCAAAGGCGAGACCTATTGGCTTAGCCAATGCTTATTATTTTACAAAATGTGGTTCTGTTTTACTAGGTAAGGGGTCAGAATGAACATATGACTAATTCAGACTCTCATTGCATTGTGACCTACAGAATGCCCGGTTTCTGACCGGTAATCTTCATTACCCTGAGTCCAGGTCTTCCTGTTCCATTCCTTATATCATGAGCAGTTCTGCTTCACAGAATATAATTACCTAGCTGAGGTCTACAAACTTCATCCAATATTATGCTTAACTACCCAACATGCATTAAGGGGTAAGTACGTCATGTAGACATCCTGAGAATACCATAGCTAAAAAACAAAGAGAAGAAACAATCACCATAAACATGATTCGGGAGGGAGGGACATGCTCAGGAATGGCACATGAAGACCTGGACTCGGAGAAATGAAGATTTCATGTGAGTAACCTCACCGAGCCATGACGTATTTCCCCCTTTAAGCATGGCGGGTAGGACGTTTTTAAACCTCAGGTAGGCAATCCGTTTCTGTGAAGCAGGTCAACGGCTCATGGTTTAAGGAATGGAACAGTAAAACGGGCGAGTGGGTAATAAGGATAATATTTTATATATACGAGGTGGGCACCAGTCTGTGTTCTAGAGAGCATACTTCAGAGTATGGCAATAGTCATTAATGAACTGAGTAAAACTGCAGGTCATTCTTAAGTTGGAATGGTGCATTGTTCAACAGACTAACTTTGACCTTTTTCTTGTCTTTTGTTAGGTGGTTGACATCGCCAAGCTGATGAAAGCATACATCAGTATGATTGTGAAAAAACGCTACAGCACCTCACGGTCAGTCAGCAGTCACGGCAGTCAAGGTAGTTCGAGGTGAAACTGCAAAATAGTAGTGTCTTAAATATTCCACATATCGCTACTACTACTGCTGCTGCTGTACGCATTTCCGAAGACCCCCTTCAAGGTATCGTCCTCCGCGCTTGCAGGAGAAGAGGCTATCATGGGAACTCGGAACCAGGGCTCAAGAAGAAAATGCAATATGAACTTCGGCTCCATAGTGACGTAGCACATTTTGCTTTCCACTGTCAGTTCATGATCTTTAAAACTCCAAAGCTTTATAACTTATAGTTGACTTTGCCTTATACATTAACACACTGCCCACAAAGCAGTGACAAGTGCCTTAAAAGAGAAAACAGCATGCAATGACTGTGCCGTTTCGAATACAAGTAGCTTTATTCAAAGAAAATATATATATATATATATGTATATTTATATATATTACGAAAGTCTGAGGGAAAGATATGGATTCATCCAAGGAGAAATGGATGTGTCCACTCTGCACTAACCTACCAGCCCGTATCCTGTGCGAATAAGTATTGTTGTGCTGGAAAGCTGCTGGCAGCCTTCCCCTCTGATGTCTATTAACACTTTTTTTGTACAAATGTGAGCATGTGTTTGTGTGAGTGTGTGTATTTCCACGAGGGAGTGCATGTGTATGTGAAGTGTGCATGTGCCTCCTTGTCATCTATAAGCGCATTCATTTTATTCCATAATTTTATGAGCGTTTGAAAGCAAAAAAGGGAACACTGAAGAAGTACAGTGGTGTACACTAGTCAACATCCTAAGTGTTGACAGGCCGCAGTTGTAATTTCCAATTTCCATTGAAGTGTTCAGCCTCGTTTGCTAGCCAGTGTCGTTGACTTTATAGCCCTCAGGCCTGTTACAATTCAGTCCTACCACAGTGTATTATGTTCTGTATGTTTCAACACCTCCCTGTGTGTCTGCTGTAATATAACTTATGAACTTGTAGCAGATAAGAAAACAACTGTATTTAAAGACTGCCTTACTCTGAAGATGCAATTATCAATACACTATTATTTTCCAGTACCAATCACATTACTGCCATGGTGCTCTAGTCGGGGAGGAATCAAATGACCTCATGGGAGAAAACAATGGCCCTGAACTTTTCTTGCAGGAGTTAAGGGGTTCAAGGTCAGAAGTTAAAACTATTATGTACTGTTGCAACCCAAGACAAACTGGTCCCCGTGTTCATTTTTATGCCATTATGTCGCCTAACAATAGTCTCACTATCTGTAAATAGGTGCTCCATAAAGGCCAGTGAGGCGATTGGCTTGGGACTTTTTTTATTTTTGTATGGAAAAGTTGTATTACAAAGAAATAATTGATCAATAACAAGAAAATCTAAAGTTGAATACATTACTTTTGGTATGGTTCACCTTCTCAATAATGTCGATTTGTGTATTTGTTTGAAAAATGGCCGGTAATAAAAGATTCTATGAAATACACTTAGTGGTTCCTTCCTGTAGTTAATTGTGGCTTCTAGGCTGTGCATCAGGTATATATTTCGATGTTCCACATTTACCGTATACCACAGGACTGCCACTTTTCCAGGAGAAAAATACTGGCCATTTGATGTTGTTTTAAGAATCTGCAAAGGCCAGGACGGGATACTAACTAGGGCTTTAAACAAAATTGTATGTATTTATTTGTAACATCACTTTTCTGTCTTTGTTTACTTTAATTATTAGTCATGGATCATTAACACAGTTCTAGAACACATTTAAAAGTGCTTTTTATTTGTATTCACTGTTTGAAGTATGTACAGAAAAGACCTAAAAATACCGGAGCTTATTTACAAGCATTTTGCGCCGCCGGAGCGTAATTTTTCCCCATATAAAAATTACATGATTTTGCTTATTTTTGTACCGGTCAGGACATTAGAATATTGGTGGTGCTGGTAGAAAGCCGTTGAGGTGGTAACCCTATGCATACATCAGAATTTTATCTAAATTTTGCAGCATGTTCACTCATGAAGATTTCCATGCTGTGCATACTCTGCCATCTTCTACTGGGTGTAAAAAATTACGAATTGTTACATTGTCTGTTTGTTAAAGCACAGTGTCAGTGGCTATAACTACTTATTCCCACATCTCCTTGAGGGGCATATTTACCGGCCCTTATAGCCTACACAATTTCACTTTTCAGGACGTTGTAGTGGCGATAGGGGCTTCTTTTTATTTACAAGGCAGCATTAAGGCCCTTAACGTGGCTGCCTTGAGGCCCCCTTTCACACTATATTTAGCGTGAAAAGGGGGGCGATGGCTGTTGCGGTGGCCGTTCCACCGCAACACCCATTGATTTTGATGCTGCCCCCTACTTACAAGTGATAAGCGTGGCTCAAATCCACCTGAGCGACTTACCTCACTCATCTATCATTCTCATATAATAAGCCATCCAGGCAGTGGAGAAGAATAAGAAATATATTTATTAGGACATAATATTCATCTGCAGATGGGCCCCATGAGGTCTACCCCAGGGAGTGCACCGAGAGGACTGACTCATCCTATCATGACAATACATTATAACATAAAATGGCAGGGTAAAGACACGCCCAGACTGGAAAATTACAGAACTAGCGAAATGGTGAACAATAAACTCATACATGAGGCATCTACACCTGCGAAGGCAACATTGTTATCTCCCCTCAAGGCCACAGAGCCGAAGCTCTGCTTCTCCAGGGCATGGAAACATTTCTGCAAAACTAACTCAAGGCAAGAAATGCTGAAACAGGGATTGTCTGCTCATAAGGGAGGCGGGAAAACTGTACCATGAGACATTGGAGCTGCAGAGCAAATGTCAGCATCAGAAGTCTGTCTGCCATAGACAACTCCCTCTCTCCTATGAGAGAAGTTGAAGCTTGCATATTACAAAAATAGCTCAGTGGGTTGCAGCACATGAATTTTAAGCTGTAACTGCATATTGGTCAGACACACTAGGCTAACATATTCATAACATCATTAGAACATTCTGCAACAGGAAAATTACTATCTATCAGACCCTCCTTTTAGCCTATTGCAGTGCAGTTACAGCTTAAAGGTAAGGACTATACAATTCTAAAGGCATCACTCATCAATCAGAGGGAAACAAAAAAAAAACACAATAATAACCAATAGTATATCATCATAAAAGATATCTGGTATCGGGAAATGAAACACTAGGATGAGCATTATCACAGAAGTAGTGCAGCATACTATAGGGCAGGAAATGCACAGGCAACAAGTAAAAGAACAACCCCTGCAATACCTACTAAGACAATAATTATTCTCTGGGTGTGAGGCACCCTCCTTTTTGACTAATCTAAGCATGTGCTCTCGGGGTACCATTTCTCTATAACACTATGTCATGATCGGACTACTTTACAATACATCACAGTTTAAGTCATGAGCAGGAATTAATGCAAATAATATCAAACTGTCACTATCAGGGAAAATACCTTATTGAATGCATCTGAGGGCTCACTTGCATTATCAGCGAGGACCTATATCTAACATCCATGAAGTAGATGTTTATCGGGCTGAGAAATGTATTTTACTAAACTACTCGAAGTATACTAACGCTCACAGCTACTTCCATAGGGCAAGAATACAAGCAACAATTTTCCACCCCTGTGTGTGTATGAAGGCAATGACCCACACACCCAATAATTTGCAGTACTATAAATAATATGTGTCTGGTGCAACATTTGAATACTACATCATCCTAATGAACTTCCCAGTGCTCCTCTTCGTGAGGAGCTAGGGTACCAATGACATTCTCACGTGGCGTTGAAATAATACTCATGAGGGTATGCGCCACGCAACAAGAAACTAATTCTCTAAAGAGAAATATGAAAGCAACAGTTAGGATACAAACAAACACAATATTAAATTTGTAGACCATGAGAACCAAATGAGATCAGGGACATCTGGAAAAGGAGCCGCAAAGGCTGCTCCTCCTGGGGAATAGGAACATTCAAAGGGCCTCATTTTCCTAGCTAAAAGTCCAAAGTAAACTAAAGGAAACAATCTGCAACACAGCCAGCCAGAGGGGAGTCTTCTCCCTGTGTCTGTCTGAGCCTCACAGGCAGGCTCGTATTGTCCATCAAAAATTCAAAAATCATCTGCGTTGGAGCTGCACTTGCTAGCAACTCATCAACAAATTTAAAAATCATCTGCGTTGGAGCTGCACTTGCTAGCATCTCAAATGGAAAACAATCTTAGCCAATTATGCAAAGTCTTTCTTGCAGAATTTAGCAACCACCAATCCAGGTAGTGCCCTCTACAAATTCTGTCCAGTGTCTCGCTCAGTACACCAGATATGAATCTAACAGATATTAAGAGCACTGTATCTGTACCCTAAGACTAAAGTCTCTCTCTACCTCCTACTTTTCTTCTCCTGGTGCACCGCTCTTCTGTCGAGGCCATAGATTGTATAAAGTGTGACCAGGTACCTCCTTATCAGCAGACAAAACTGTAGATTCCAAAACAGATGGGGAACAGGGAAACCTGAAACATAACCACTGGAGGACTGGCGGCAGGCTCTTGCACAGACGGAACTGCCCCTCTCAAGTATTTCTGAGAAACCTTTTCCAACCATTGGGAAATGGCACAAAAGCGAAGAGTGAGTCCTCCATCTCGGTCAGGCCTGCCGTTTTCTTACCCAGGAATCGCACACCTACAGCAGCTTCAGCGGTACCTTGGCTCCAAGCAAGACTTCCGTTGGTATCTTCTGACGACGAGACTTGACTTGCACTGAGTCTTGAAGTTGGATCTGATGCTTGGGTCCCCTCTGGCTCCGGCGGTGTGATACATTTCTATTGATAAACAGAACAAAGATCTTTAAACAAGGCATATGAATAAAATTCAAATTCAAAGAAACCAACAAATGAGGTCTATTCTGTGCTTTCATATTGCTCTACCAATTTCAATTTGAAGGTGAACACATCATACCTATCAATAAATTTGTGCACTGACAATAGGTAATACATTACATATCTGACTATTCGCTGTATTACCTGTGGACGGACGTATGCATTTATTGAATTCTAAGAGAAGAGAAAAAATAAAACAAAACAGACATGTTGTATTCCCGCATTTGCACTTAAGAAACAGCAAAAAGGGAAGTTCAAACCGCTCTTCCTATAGCGAGCACACAGCGTCGACTTTGTGAACCTTCACTGTTGTGCAAAACTTCAAACACTTCTAATATTCTTTTTCTTACTCAAAACAACTATATTTTTGCTCATGACCATGCTCACATATTATAGATGCAGCAGGAAACTAACTTCTACAAATCTTTAATTTCTAAAAATATTTTGCTGAGGATCACACAAGCATCTTTCACCTTTCTCACTATTTAGACCGTGTAGCATTTTATTTAGGGGAAAACCTGTTCACCAGCTCTAATAGGGATTGTCAGCTCAACTATACAGGCTAACTGATAAGAGACTTGTACACCTTTACTTAGTGCTGCACAATAATGATGTTGTTACCTAGGAATGTGAAGGAAAAAATCAACAAAAAGGTACCGACCTATTGTTCCCTTAATCAACAAAAAGGTACCGACCTATTGTTCCCTTCAAAGGTCAAATAAGGAAACACTAGTCTGGGGCTACCAGTCCTTTCATCCCTATCCAATTAAAATAATCCTCTAATAAAGACTATCAGTTTATTTTCACAGACTAGCTAATAAAGAACTAGCAATGTACTTGCAAGACTACAATAACGGTATTATCACCCAACACTTGTAGAACAAAACTACCCACATCTAATTCCCCTTTTAGATCAAAGCAGGACAGGAGGGAGCAATATACATGTTACCTAGTTTTAATTTATAGGAGAGCTAGCGGGGAGCTAGCTCCAGCGGGGAGCTAGCCTCCTCCCCCATTTTGACAGAAGGAAATCTGAAACATATTTCACTTCAGTCAACACCATCAACCACTGGGTGTAGCATTGAGCATAAACAAAATTCTAGGGGATACATAGCACTTTTGAGAGGGCTAGAACATCTTTTAGCACATGTACAAATGTCATTGCCATAAAATGATGTGTGTGCCTCTTAATATCTAATACAATGTAACTAAGGAAAAGGAAATGGGACTGGGACACAGCTAAAGTCCCCCATAACTAGGCACTATGCGACATTCATTAGGGAAATGGCGGCAAAAGGAAAATCTATAAAAGAACAAAAATCACTTAGGTGATGGTCAGAATTGTGACACAACACCATGAGTACACCGTAGAACTCTTGTATTTTCCCTCTATACCCCTTTTAACCAAATAGACATACACTGCTGAAGTGTTGTCTGAAATTTAGGGACCAGAACAAATTCCCCACAGAGGAGCTTGTTCTAGTATCAATAATAGAATTGTCAAAACAATACAATACAGAAACATATATAAAATAAAAACAAGCATACCAAGGCAGCAGGTATACTTGCTGTGCTAAGCACAGAAAGCATAGACAAATTACAGTAACACATGCAAATGAGCTGTGACACACAACACGATGCCATGCATTTCATGCACAGTGAGCCTGCGGCCCAAAACCCAGCATGCTGGCCTACTTAATTTGTCAGGCTTAAGATCGATCAGCATACCATCCACGCAGAACCGAACAAGCAATGCACAATAAGCCAAAGAAAACATAAAACACACAATATAGGTAAATGTGTATAACATAAAATAATACGCAATAATACATATACCAAACACAAAGGCCACAAAAGGAAAACACAATATTAGTTACTCAAAGGACTATATTTTCTCATGCATGTCATGCATCATGCGGTGTCATTGCACACTTAATCTGTCTAGCACAAAGCTGCATCAATACTCACCGTAACACACAGATAAAAATATTTCCCATTGCACTGAAATGAAACAAATCAAACCACACACAAAAAAAACAACACCACACAAAATATTGGACAAAAAGGCAACCACTTAGTCAAAATACCTTCCACAAATACTTACCTTAAAACCTATGCTTGGAGCTCATTCACACCAGTTCATCTATATTATCTATCATCACCCTATATATACTAACTGTTCACTTTCCGTTCTGAAAACCCTGTCTGCTGTCTTTAGACAAGAACCAGTCCTAACCTCTTTAACCGTCAGCCAAGAATATAAAACATTTAGCAGCATTGAAAATCACATGACAATCTGGTAATGACATTTAATGCAGCATCAAAAAGGGAAAAAGATATACATTTACGTTCACATCATTCACTTGTCATGAACCAGGAATTTCCATATTTGCGTAAAAATGTTATTCTTGTTATGAAAGGTACCAAATATTTCTGCACAGTCATCTTTCGCTGTCTAAATGGGCCCTTTTATAACCAATGCAATTCCTCAACTTTAAACAAAAAGGGCGCCATCTCACTACATTTAATCCTGTTGCCAAAGGTATATTCTCACCCCCAGAACATACTAAATACTCCTGTGCACACTAGCAGACATTTGCACAAAACACGCACTTTGCATCTCCACTCAGCGGGTGGGGCACTGGGCCCACTGCAATGGTGTCCTATGGACAAACTGCATCCAAATACTGTTACACACATATATACATTACACATATATATACATTCCCACCAGGCCGCTCCTATGAGCAACACAATCAATATTCTGTACCTTCCCTCGCATGATCAGTACTCTCCACTAGGGATCCACTAGCAAATACACTAATCAGTATGCCAATCAGAGACCCCCCCAACTCAATAATTATTGAAATAGAAAACTTTTATACTATGACATTGTCCAACAGTGAAACAAAAAAAATCAACAACAAAAATGGACACAACAGACAACCAATAAATCTCTCTTTTCTTTTTGCCATTGAACTGCACACAAATCAATCACTTACTGAATACAATTCAAACAATAGGAGTAACATGTGCTTAAACTATTGCATCTGAAACACTCACTAACATATTTAGTAAATTAATTTTTCTCAAAACAATTCTTTTTTTCTCAGACTAGGCCATTTTAAAGTGTAATTCTCTATGTCCAAACGGAATAACCTGTTGAAAGTTATTCATAATTTTGTTCCTAATTCTAAATCACATGTCTTCTGAACAACTGCATTATACTTTAGTCTGAACCAGCAGCAGTCTGCTGGAAAGAGCAGAACTCATAATTATGCAGACTCGCTGCAAATTCACAATTCACATGGCCCCAACTGTGTATCTCTGCTGTAGCTGAGCCTCCTAGCCCCCCCATAATCTTCTGCCTGTACTCTGCGAACCCATTGGAATGGTGCTGATAACACCAAGGTCACACCTGCCCTGCTCTGCGTCTGCAAGCATCTATATTTCCATTCTACATAATCTTCCAGAACGGAATACAAATTCACACACTGTTATTCTAAACCTTACCAGCCCATGTTTAAAACTAACTAAACAACTTCTGCTCTCCACCCCTTTTGGAGGCCACTTTTGCAGTGCAAAAAAATGCATTTCACTCTCACCGTCTTCCAAGAGCTAAGAATTCTGGGCTGCTAGCCAGCCTTCCTGCCCCCCCTGGCATTCATCACCAAGGCCAAATCTGCCTCGCACTCCACGCTCGTCGTTCTGGCGCTGACAAAGCCAATAAGCCTTCCTAACTCTTTCTAACATGCAATAATTAACACTATTTTGACAAATACATTTCTCTTTATTTTTTTTCTCTTCTTTCTAACTTTACACTCTTCCTACATTCTATTAATATACATTCTGATTACTGGTAATCAAATCCCTTTTTCTTCATCTTCTACTGTTCACAAATTAAGGGGATGAAAGAAACCAAATTCTTTTCCATAGAGGACAGCCCTGCATGCACTTTTAAACTACATGAAAAACACACTGATAGTCAGGTACAACCATCTCAGGTAGCTCACAAGGACCAGACAATCTAACTCGTGCAACAAGACTCACTCACTTCATTCAAACAAACATTTACACAAACAAAAGGCAGCCCACAGACTGCTCACAAACCAAACCAATTATAACCAAATCAAACATATTACATGAAATACATACCCCATCCTCTTAATCACTGCTCACATTGGCTCACTGAGCCATTAAAAGCAACTTTAAATGTACACATTTTGTCTTCTTTTAAAACTAAACTTTCCTCTTTCTGCCACAACCTTAGGGAATCAAACATGCTCTGACAGCAGTGCCTAGCAAACAATCTCTCTTGCAAGTAATCTATCTTAACTGCATCAGAAATATTAAACAAAATCAAGAGTCTTCTACAGGGGGTTGGCTCTCGGCCAATCTGACATCAGTTGAACTGCAGCAACACCTAAAACATCGCAACTTACTGAAACACGGCATCTTGCACAATCAATCAAACACCACCAAACTCACTCAATCAGATACCGCCAAAGAACCCACACATACCCAGACACAAAAGAACCAAGCAACTATCTCCACACACAACCACACACGCACGTCCTATGCATTGAGTCCCTGCCAAACACGTGTTACCATAATGGGACAAGGCCCGTCGACCAAGTCCTGGGGAACCTGGACCCTACCGCAGACCGAACAGTACACTAACTGTTCTGAGGTTGGAGGACACATCCGCCACCCGGGCGGCACTACAGACCGTTGCGTACTTTACCCCGGAAGATCTGGGACTCTTCCATCAAACCACTCACACTAGGTGTTTGGGTCCTTTCCCAGTATTTAACCGTGATGAGCCACACTCCAGTCTCAGTACCGCCCGGTCGGATGCTCTAAAACAGACATCCATCCAATACCCCCATCACCAATAGTCTGTCAGAGCGCCACTTGCACTCTGAGTTCCCCGGAGCACACTAGCCCCAGGAGCACACCGGCTCCTCCAATCACCAGAGACACACCGGTCTCATAGAGCATCCCAGCTCCCTCAATCAACAGTCGGACCACTCACCTTCTGCTCGCAGAACCGACATCCACCGTTCTCCACCACTGGCTGCTGGGACCTACACGGTCAGCTCCAAAGTTCCGCCTTCTGGACCCCGGCGCAGGATCATGAACCGGGACCTCTCCCGATCAGCAGGGTGGGGCAGCGCTGCGAGAACCAAGCTCGGCATCAAAGTGGGTACCCAGACCCACCGTGCCAACCAGAGGGTCCCCGGCCTTCTGCTACCCAATTACGGGTGAGAAAGATCCTTATCACGGAGTACCTGTTCGGGCGCCATCTGATAAGCGTGGCTAAAATCCACCTGAGCAACTTACCTCACTCATCTATCATTCTCATATAATAAGCCAGCCAGGCAGTGGAGAAGAATTAGAAATATATTTATTAGGACATAATATTCATCTGCAGATGGGCCCCGTCAGGTCTACACCCCAGGGAGTGCACCGAGAGGACTGACTCATCCTATCATGACAATACATTATAACATAACATGGCAGGGTAAAGACACGCCCAGACTGGAAAATTACAGAACTAGCGAAATGGTGAAGAATGAACTCATACATGAGGCATCTACACCTGCGAAGGCAACATTGTTATCTCCCCTCAAGGCCACAGAGCCGAAGCTCTGCCTCTCCGGGGCATGGAAACATTTCTGCAAAACTAACTCAAGGCAAGAAATGCTGAAACAGGGATTTTCTGCTCATAAGGGAGGGGGAAAAACTCTACCATGAGACATTGGAGCTGCAGAGCAAATGTCAGCATCAGAAGTCTGTCTGCCATAGACAAGTCCCTCTCTCCTATGAGAGAAGTTGAAGCTTGCATATTACAAAAATAGCTCAGTGGGTTGCAGCACATGAATTTTAAGCTGTACTGCATATTGGTCAGACACACTAGGCTAACATATTCATAACATCATTAGAACATTCTGCAACAGGAAAATTACTATCTATCACAAGGGTGGCATAAATAGAGGGCAGCGGCAAAATTAAGGTCAGGAAAACCTGATCTTAACCTTGTGAAACAAGGATAAATGTTTAATTTGTCCTCATTTTTGCTGTTTTCATGTGTGCTGCATTCTGCAGCACACATAGAAACAGCATCGCCATTGATTGTTTATGTGCAGGAAGGCACCTCTTCCTGCACATAAAGAATCATTTTAAAAAGAAAGAATTACTTTTTGCAATTTCTATGTGTGTTGCACACATAGAAGTTACAAAATGCCATTTAAAGATTGTTTATTTGCAGGAAGGAGGACCTTCCTGCACATAGACAATCTTCGCCTCAATGTAGAAACCCTTGCACTATGGTGCAAGGGTGTCTTCGTTGCCACTAGTCTGCTAAACTTAGCGCCAGCGCAGGGGATAACACAGGGCTGCACCATATTGTTGTAAATATGATGAAGCCCTGTGTTTCAGAATTGGAGTGCGGCGTTAAGCCAGAAAGGCAAAAGCTGCACTCCGTCACTTCTTAGTAAATATGCCCCTGAGTCCTTCAATGCATGGGGGGGGACAGGCTCCACAGTAGCTTTCGATTTTACCTCTGTTGCTGTAGATTTAAGATCCCGAGCATAGAGATGGGGCAAAGTCAGCGAATCCAAAGATGGATGCTGTTTTCCAGAGCTCTATGCAGCAAATTCATTCTGTTATCCTCTAATGACACATTGCCATGTAAGCCTGTTTTGATGCTGGCATATCTCTTAATCACAGGCCAGTGGAGCTCTATAAATCCTGCAGGTTCATACAGCAATTCTACTGCGCAATTTAATAAAGGTTACATAATTACACAACAGGCATTTAAATGGTTGAATAAATTCTGCTCAAGTCCCAACCATCGATTGATTTGGCATGCAGGAACCGCTAGGAGTATCCCTGTCTTGAAAAAGTTTCAGGGCGTCTGGTCATATCACCATATCAGCTTCTGTGTTACTGAGCCTGTTTTTATACCCAGTTGGTCTGAAGACATACAGTGATCGTATGCCTCTCTCACTAGGTTTGTGCTATGTAAATATCTAGAAACGTGCAAAACTTAAATTCTCTGTCACCAGTTATGAATGCCATGGTATAGGTAGAAATAAACAAAAACTCGCAATAGAAAATATTAAACAGGCCACCTTGCGCTTAATTACAGCCACTGGAATTATGCAATTATGCAGCCATGCCATTTATTGCGTAATTAAAGATTTGTAACACTTGCCACTCAATCCATCATCTGCTGCATAATCTGTAGATCTGAGCAAAAAAAAAATTTGTGTTCGAGGCATATGAGCTGCAGAGTACACACTGTACATAGATGGCCACCTAGTGTTGGGCCTGGATGTTTGCAGTTTGTTTTGTTGTAGAAAAGTCTTTGGAAGTCACGGGATAGGTGACTCCTCCTTTGGATGATACTGTGCATGGGCATCGGCTCCATCCCCAGATTGTTTTTTTCCGCTACCGGGCTCGGATGTGTTTCCAGCGCTCCGTGTTGGAACTGATTTCCTTCGGCGCGCACTCCTCACCAACTTACAGAAGACTAGTTTTGAACGCTTTCCCAGTCGACACTACTCTACAACACCGAAGATTTCGATTCCTTTCATAGTCGACGGCCTTCGGGCCTAACTAGGCCTCAACTCCAGCTCATGGAAAGGACGCCATTTAAAAAGTGTCCTCAATGTGGGTCGAAGTTTCCCCACACCGACCTTCATGAAGTGTGTAACCTTTGCCTCTCCCCGGAGCACGAGGCCAGAGACTGTTCCGCTTGTGCCTCTTTCTGCTCCAAAAAGCCTATCCGGGACTGAAGAGCTAGGAGAACAATGGCTCGATCTTCAGCTCCGATTCCGGACGACATCTTTGACGAAGGCGTCGACGTCCCAGAACAACACTACGTCGACAGCAACTCCGAGGCAGAAGATTCAGAGGTCGAGGACATCACTCCAGCGCAGAGGGTCGTACGTAAGACCGTCGACCCCGACCCTTCCTCGACACACCGAAAGAAGGCCCCGGTCACGCCCTCTGGCTCGGGTGCACACCGACACACCGCTTCTAATGCCCCACCTTCGGGCCCGGCTAGGAAGCTAACTAAGCCTTCGGGCGACTCGGCCTTCCCACGGCACACACCACCGGCACCAAAAAAGACAACGTCATCGGCCACGCCGATATCCAGACCACCGGCGCCTAAGCATACCACTGCTCCTTCGCCACCAAAACCCAGGTCGGAACCAAGCAAACCCGCTTCGGATTCAATAAGACCACCGAAACCGAAAAAACCATCGGATCCCAAAAATATACCGGAGCCGGAAAAAAAAATCATCGGAGCCGAAAAAATCTTCGGAGCTGAAAAAGACTCCTGCTTCTCCGGTTAAAGACATTGCCAAAAAACCAAAAGAAACCGCTTTGGTGCCGAAACCTCCCTCCGCACCAAAAGATTGGCCTCCTGCAGAGGACTTATTGCAGCCAGACCCTGCACAAAAGACTCTAGCTAAAGACCCAATCACTGGGCAGCTGACTTTAGCTTCCAGAAAGCGACCACTGGATACACCAGCGCCAGCTCCTCATTCAAAGAAGAAGGACATGGCTACTTCTCCCTTAAGACTTCCTTCCCCTTCTCTTCCACCTATACCATCACCACCTGCTCCCCTACCACAACATTCCCCTACATCCTCTATCATACCAGACGATGACAATAGGGATGATAGCTCTGATGACATAGGTGCTAACATAGATGATCCATCTATTCCTCCAGGCTCACCTGACCCGTGGGACGATTATAACACCCCAGACGTCCCAAATGTCCCTCAAGATGGCATATACCCCTCAAGGCCTTCCCCACCGGAAGACACTATGGGTTTTAATCAGTTACTACACAGAGCCTCGCAATGTCATGGGGTAGATATGCATACAGACCCTGTAGACGAAGAATTTTTAATGAATACCTTTGACAATGCACAAAGGTCCTCATCCATTTTACCAATGCTTAAAGGAGTGATTAAGCATGCTCCTGAAGTCTTCAAAGACCCAGTCAGAACTCGGGTCATTAACCCTCGAATAGAGAAAAAATATAAAGCTGCCCCTTCAGACCCAGCATATATTAAAGGTCCAGTACCACTAGACTCACTTGTAGTTTCCAATGCACGCAAGAGAGCAAACTCACAAACATCAGGTGAAGCTCCCCCACCAGATAAAGAGTCTAAGCTACTTAACGCATCAGGGAAAAGAACTGCGTCTCAAGCAGCAAACATGCGGTGTTTTGCCAATACACAAGCATTATTGGCCAGATATGACAGGGCCCATTATAACAAATTAGAATCACTAATGCGGCACCTCCCTGATAAGTATAAAGATAGAGCATATGAGCTTATCCAAGAAGGGAAAAATATTACAAACACCTCTATCCGATGTGCACTTGACGCAGCAGACACTGCCTCCAGGGCAGTTAACACCAGTGTTTTATTGCGTAGACATGCCTGGCTATGCATATCAGGGTTCAAACCTGTAGTCCAAACTTCTATACTTAATCAACCCTTCGATGAGCGACACTTATTCGGCCCCAATGTAGATGTATCACTTGAAAAAATGAAAAAGGATACAGATATAGCCAAATCTATGGGAGTCCTGCAGTCGCAGGCTCCCAGACGTTCATTTTGCTGCTCATCTTATCGAGGCACCACCAGGGGATACTCTTCGGACACACCTACCTCATACAAAGTCCCTACACAATCCACCTATAGTAAGGGCTACCAAAGGGGAGGTTACAGGGGTAACAATAACAAAGGCAGAGGTAAAAATAACAACTCCCGCTCTGCCTCTACCCCTGCCCAATGAATCCCCTTCACTTCCCCCGTCCCATTCCACTCCTGTCGGGGGAAGACTACAACAATACCTGCCAGCTTGGGAAAACATCACATCAGACAGGTGGGTGCTTCAAATAATTCAATCAGGTTACTGTCTAGAACTTACATCCACCCCCCCAAACATACCACCCAAGCAGCGTCCAATGTCACAAGAACATTTAACACTGCTCAGACAGGAAGTAATATCCCTCCTGCAGAAAAACGCAATAGAAATAGTCCCAAAGCATCAGCAAAACAAAGGAGTATACTCCCGATATTTTCTAATCCCAAAGAAGGACGGATCTCTAAGACCTGTCCTAGACCTCAGACCTCTAAATATTTACATGCAGTCAGATCATTTTCATATGGTCACACTCCAACAAGTCCTTCCACTCCTGTTACAAAACGACTCCCATGTCACTCTAGATCTCAAGGACGCCTACTTCCACATTACTATTCACACAGCGCACAGAAAATATGTCAGATTTGTGCTAGACGGGCAGCACTACCAGTTCAAAGTGCTCCCATTCAGGGTCACAACAGCGCCAAGGGTGTTTACCAAATGCCTAGCAGTAGTAGCGGCACACTTAAGAAGACAACACATTCACGTCTTCCCATACCTAGACGACTGGCTCATAAAAGCCAGCTCATACAGCCAGTGTGTACAACACACTCACGCTACTATTCAACTGCTTCACGACTTGGGATTCACAGTAAATCACACCAAGTCACATCTGCAACCTTCACACATACAACAATAAACACCCAAGTGACACTAGCCTATCTCTCTCCAGCCAGGATAACAAGTGTACAAACTCTCCTGACAAGATTCAAGCTGCAACACTCGCTCCCAGCTCGAGTGTTCATGCAGCTCATAAGAATGATGGCATCTTGCATATTTATAGTACCTCACGCAAGACTGCAAATGCATCCACTTCAAGAGTGCCTAGCACGCCAATGGAACTAGGCTCGTGGTCAATTAACAGACCTAGTGTTGATAGACAGTTGGACTCATCGCTCTCTGCAATGGTGGAGCACCAAAAACCTTTCAAAGGGCCGACCGTTCCTAGAGCCAGTTCCTCAGATAGTCTTGACAGCAGACGCATCGCTCTCCGGCTGGGGAGCTCACCTACTCATCACACCATGCAAGGCAGGTGGACACTGCAACAAAAGTTACTCCACATCAACCACTTGGAGTTACTAGCTGTTTTTCTAGCCCTAAAAGCATTCCAAAAACAAGTATCAGGCAAAGCTGTCTTAGTCCGCACAGACAATATGACAGCCATGTACTACATAAACAAATAAGGGGGAACACACTCACTGCAGCTCTCTCAGTTAGCGCAGCAGATATGGAGATGGGCTATAGCACTAAAAATTTTCCTATTAGCCCAACATGTTCCAGGAGTACAGAACACCATGTCAGATCTGCTAAGTCAACAGACACAGCAGATCCACGAGTGGGAACTTCATCCACAAGTTCTTCACCCGTTCTTTCAAATGTGGGGACAACCTCAGATAGACCTCTTCGCCACCCACGAACACGCAAAATTCCCAAACTTCGCCGCCAGATATCCACACCCGCTGTTCAAGGGCAATGCGATATGGATGAACTGGTCCGGAAAATTTGCGTACGCCTTTCCCCCTCTCCCACTACTTCCGTTAGTGGTTTGCAACATTCCCTAACACTCATTCTAGTTGCCCCAACTTGGGCCCGACAACCGTGGTACACCACGCAGCTGCAACTATCTGTGGTACCACACCAAAAACTAAGCCTATCTCCACGCCTCTTAACCCAGAACCATGGAGAGATCAGACACCCGGACCCAGCTCAGCTCAACCTAGCGATCTGGCTCCTGAAGTCATAGAGTTTGGTTACCTCAACCTTCCTCCAGAATGCATGAACGTTATTAAAGAAGCCAGACGTCCCACTAATAGAGCATGTTATGCAGCTAAGTGGAAACAATTTGTAATATACTGCCAAAACAACCACATAAATCCTTTAGATGTGTCTATTCAACACATCATAGGATACCTATTACACCTTCAAAAGTGTGATTTAGCTCACACATCTATCAGACTACACCTTGCTACCATTGCAGCATATTTACAAAGTAGAGAACACCTATCTCTGTTTAGAGTACCTGCTATAAAATCTTTCATGGAAGGACTCGAAAGAATAATCCCTCCCAGAACCCCACCTTCACCAATGTGGAACTTAAATGTTGTTCTTACACGGTTAATGGGACCTCCCTTTGAACTGTTACACAAATGTGAATTGCAATTCCTAACTTGGAAAGTAGCTTTCCTTGTAGCTATTACTTCTCCCAGAAGAGTCAGTGAACTACAAGCATTTACCATTCAAGAACCCTTTTTGCAAATGCATCATAACAAAGTTGTTCTACGCACTAATCCTAAATTCCTTCCAAAAGTCATTTCACCGTTCCATCTAAATCAATCTGTTGAGCTGCCCGTATTTTTAGCGCAGCCACAAACAGTCCCAGAAAGAGCTCTACACACCTTAGATGTCAAAAGAGCATTACTGTACTACATCGAAAGCACACAACCTTTTCGTAAGACTAAACAACTTTTTGTATCCTTTTCACCACCACATAAAGGCAACCCCATTTCAAAATCGGGGATAGCTAGGTGGATTGTTAAATGCATACAAATATGTTACCAAAAAGCCA
Source organism: Lissotriton helveticus (assembly GCF_964261635.1). Lineage (NCBI taxonomy): Eukaryota > Metazoa > Chordata > Amphibia > Caudata > Salamandridae > Lissotriton > Lissotriton helveticus. The sequence goes on from NC_136063.1 coordinate 987,049,426, forward strand.
AACGTACATTAACAATTCCTCCAAAAGCCCATTCTACAAGGAAAATAGGGGCTTCAATGGCATTCTTAGGGAACATTCCCCATGATGATGTTTGCAAAGCAGATACATGGTCTACACCGCACACATTCACAAAACATTATTGTGTAGATGTGCAAACTAAACAACAAGCCACTGTGGGACAGGCTGTACTAAAAACTGTTTCAAACAACTGCAACAGATACTGGTGGTCGCCGCTAGGTGTGGGTACTGCTATACAATCTATGCACAGTGTGTAATCTGCAGCTCATATGCCTCGAACGGAAAATGCTACTTACCAGTATGCATATATTCTTGGCATGTAGAGCTGCAGAGTTACACACGCCCACCCACCTCCCCGGCTACCTTTATCTGTTCCATTATTATCTTAATTAGATACAATTCACATGGATATCACTACTTCATGTACAGCTCTATCACTTCCCTAATGGCGAAAAACAATCTGGGGATGGAGCCGATGCCCATGCGCAGTATCATACAAACAGGAGTCACCTATCCCATGACTTCCAAAGACTTTTCTACGACAAAACAAACTGCAAACATCTGGGCCCAACACTAGGTGGCCATCTATGCACAGTGTGTAACTCTGCAGCTCTACATGCCAAGAACAGATGCATACTGGTAAGTAGCATTTTCCTTCTAGCTCAAATGTTTCAATAGTTGCTAAAAACGCAGTGACACCTGTTGCTGCCCAGTGGAAGGTCCTTTGCACAGTTTTATTGATCACCTTTCTGTTGCTATTGCTCCATCTGGGTATTAAACTATTACTATTGGGGTGCACCCAATGCCATACAGTGTTAACGAATGTAAAAATGACAAAATAATTAATTATTACTATCACTAAATGTGCCGCATTATACTACATAATTGCCTTTTCTTGCCTCATAATTTAGTCATCCCTGCTGCGTAATCAGGCCCTCCTCTGCGTCATAATCCCAGTGGCCTTGCATATATCTAACATAGCACAGAAATGGCTTGTATTTGCCAACAACTGTGCTAACAACAGCACCTCTTCCATGCACTACCATAGAACTGAATACATTGGCCAAGATTTCCAACATAACTCCAGCAGTGCTCACATTTGCCATATTGTCTACTAAGACAGGACCCAATAGTACTTACCGCCAATAAACACTTCCATACATGTGCACACTTTTCTAACTATCATACCTATCGCACTGAAAGATGCCTGAGCAATTGAGTAAAGTATAACTTTATTTAGATATAAAACATCTATAAAAGTACAGGTCAGAAGATACCAACGACAGTACAAATTATTAAAATAGCACAGCATAAAAACAGTAGGTACATTAAAACTTTCGAATTCCATTTACGGACTTCAGTAACGTTATGTGTTAAAAAAGGCAAAATATGCACAGCAACTGTAACCAGAATGGCGTTTGGGCAAAAAAGAAATTTGAAGACTTAACAAAAGCGGTGTTATGCTGATGGGTACAGTCAGAAGACAACTATTAGCAGCTAGTTCTAGGAAAACGCAGTCAAGTATAACCAGTTATAGCAGCATTTAATAAAAGTGCGGTTTAGAGTAGACTGTATACCTTTAAGATAGAAACGTTGACCAGCACTGCCCGTTATTGAGTAAAATTGCGGTATGCGTAGCGTATAAGAGTTGTGAGGCCTATGTTTAAACTGTGTTCTCTGGATTCGGGGCTGCAATTACTGCCTGCCTGCAGGTCCTGATTCCCAGCCTATTCCACTCGACTTTCAATGTTCGTCTGCGCTGTAGCGCAATTGCGGGACAAAGACAGACCACATGCTCTAAATTCTCAGCCACCTTACCACACCCCCTGCATATTACATCCTCTGACGTACGACGCCAGTGAGGTAAATCCTTTAGAAATTGCCAGTCACCCAGTCTAAGAGCCAAGAAGCTAAGCTTTAAATACAAGGGATAAGTGCAAGACAGATAGGGGAGGGGAGTGGCCGGCCCATAAGAATTCATTATTGCCCAGGCATGCTTGCGTTTAGAAAAATAAGCTTTGTCAGCCATTCGAGACCTCAGTCGGGTACGTTACTTGATACTCGTTTTAAAAACGGCCTTGCTAGGGTTGAGATCCCATAGTTCGCCCACTGATAATTGGTTAACTGCATCCCTGAAAAAACAGCCATATGACCCCCCTGGGTTTTTCTGAGACACGTCTGACCAGAGTAGTGACTCCAGAGTACCTGGCTCTGCTTGCCTTAGTTTGTGGCACAGATTCAAATAAGAGCCAGTATTCAAAAATTCGTAGTTTAAAAGACCCAGTTCTAATCTGATCTGTGCTGCAGAAGCAAATTTAGGCATGTGGAGTTTTTTTTTATAGATTTTGGTCACATGTTGATTTAGGTTAGCATTGAATTTTCCTCTAAATATTTCAAGGCCATACGACAAAGTTGGCCCGATTTTTGCTCTCATAACTTCCAGTAATGGAGATAGACTTGGACCGGACAATTTTTTTGAGAGCCTAGAAAAAGTCACCTGAAGGTTCATGGCTTTTAGTGATATTTCACTGCGTTGTTTAGCAAAAGAACCCCTGGAGTCAAAATTGACCCCTAAGTATTTGTATGTTTTTCCAATTGTAAGGTTCATCTTATTATATAGCCATCCGCCTCCCAAATTGCGTTTTCTCCCGAAGATTACCACTTGGGTTTTCTTAAGGTTTACCTCTAAGGAATTCATAGTGGTGTAGCTGTTTAATTTGTTAAGTAGCCTTTGCAGACCTACCCGGGTGAGACTAAATAGAACCAAGTCGTCTGCATATAGGAGATTACTAATTGACTCGCCACCAATCTTGGTGGGTGGCTGTTTGTTTCCTCGAGGGTGGCTGGTAAGTCTGCTATAAACAGGTTAAAAAGTAATGGGGCCAGCACACATCCCTGTTTGACGCCTCTAGTCGTCATGATTTTCCGAGAGATATGTGTGCCAGACCCCAGCTTCACTTGTATCCATGTGCCTGAATGTAATTGTATTATGGCGTCCAGAAGTTTAGCCGGGATCCCCCATTTCTTTAACTTTACCCATAGAGCAGCCCTGGGGACCCGATCAAAGGCGGCATTAAAATCTACAAAGCAGCTGAAAACAGCCCTAGATGTAGTAAGTGCTTTCTCAATGATTATAGACAGTGTCAATAAGTTGGTCATGGTGCCCGAATTTGCAGTAAAGCCTGTCTGGTTCCTTGGAATCAGGTTATTCAGCTCTGCCCAAGATCGCAGTTCCTCCAGTAGAATGCATGCATAGTGTTTTGCCTCAATGTCTAAAAGAGCAATTAATCGATAGTTGTTTGGAGAGGCATGCGACCCTGACTTGTAGATAGGATGGATTATCGCGCCCCGCCAAGAGTCCGGTATGGTTGAGTTGCTTAGTGCACAGTTAAAAAGCTTGGTTAGGTACCCCGACCAAAGGGTTATATTTGTTTTAAATAAGATTTGTGGTAGGCCATTTGGGCCAGGTGCTCCATCAGATCTTGCTTTGAGTAGGACTTTAGTCACGGTTTCTTCCGATATCATCAAATCTACCCTCGGAAGTTCCGAAAATTCAGTGGGGGTATTCCATCTATTACTCTGACTTACCATTGTCGCATCGGAAATGCCTGAGTCAGTGGAGGCCGTTCCCTCTGTAGCCCTAAAGTGGTTGGTCAAGAAAGCAGCCCAGTCCGCTTCTGAAATGTTTGCGCTCCCGGAAGTAAGCGGACCCGAATTTTGGCGATGGATTAAGGCCCAAAATTTTCTTGAATTGCGGTTTTTTCTCTCCCATAGTAATTGGCACCAAAATTGATCCAACTGGAGGCGTTGGTCTTTTTGTTGAGCCAGCCTAAATGACTTTTGAACTGCTTTATACGTATTCAGGGGCTCGAAGTTCTCTGGGAATTTCTTGGAAGAGCGCAGGGCTTTGTTTCTCATTTTCTTTAATGCCATAGTTTGAATGGAGATCGAAAACTTAGGGCCTATGTAGGCCTTGTGGGAGTGCTGTTTAGACGGAAAAAGGCTTATCAAGTGGGAGCAGAAAGTGGGCCATGTTTCGGTGGGGGGTGCCGCCAAGTCTGGGTCTCCTGCTGTAAAGGTCACACATTCCTTCATTACATTGACGGAAATAACTTCGCTCCATCTAAGTCGTTTTAGATTTTCCATGTAGGTACCTGTACATGGTGATGGAGCAGTATTGTGATAGGTTGGCTTCACATTAAGAGTAACGACTTGTGGGCGATGGTCGCTTTCCGTTCGAGGGTGAATGCTGTAATTGCCCAAGTGTTGCAACAGGGCTGCATTACAAATGGTGTAGTCAAGAAAAGATTGTTTGCTACCATTTGTCCAGGTCCACTTTGGTGGGGTGTCTTCCAAAGAGCTCCCATTCATTACCAAAAAACCTGCACTATAAAATTGCAGCACACAGAGCTCTCCTAGGCCGCAGTATGCTTGGTTTGGCGGTTTTGACTGTGCCTCTATTTCTGATGCAATTGATACGTGCACTTTAACTATCATGTCTATCAGAATAGAAGATGCCTGAACAATTGCAAAGACTTCTTCTAGTCATAACCCTTAACCACCAAAGTAATACAACCATAGCTCAGTGAATTTAATGTGCCAATCTAACCCAGAACATGACATGAACAGAACACCCAAAACACCTCATCATAATCATAATCCCTTAAATCAGATGTTCGAGGCATATTGTTGTCGTCTTGGAAGAAGTCTTTGTAGTCACGAGATAGGTGACTCCTCCCTTGGACGATAGTGCGCATGGGGATCGGCTCCATCCTTAGATTGTTTTTTTCCGCCACTGGGTTCGGATGAAACTTTTCCGCTCCGGTTCGAAATCTACTTTTTAAGTACTTCAACGCGTAATAACTTATTCAGACTTCACCAAACTACTTTTGATATCAACAAACATCATCTCGACTCCATCAGCTCGATTCCGGTCGTCGACGCGGGCCGTTTGGCCTATCCATGCCGTGAGGCCTACACCTCATGGAAAGGACGCCATTCAAAAGATGCCCCAACTGTGGGGTAAAGTTCCCACACAGTGACCATCATGAGGTGTGTAACCTGTGCTTCTCGCCAGAACACGACAAATCCAGCTGCATAGGCTGTGTGTCCTTTCGATCCAAGAAAACCATTCGAGATCGGAGGGCCCGTCGACACGACATGCAGAGATCGGCCCCGGAACCGGTGGATATCTTCGACGAAGAAGTTCCGCTCATTCCCGAAGAAGATTCAGACGATCTCCAAATCGTATCAGAGGCAGTCGACTCAAATGACTCCATACCATCGGGTCAGCGCGTGAGTACTACTGCCTCGACCCCATAACCCCCACCCAAATCGAAGGCAAAGGTCAACACTCCGCCTCCGGGGCCCAGTCGTGCCCGAAAACACACTTCGAAAGCCCCGCCATTGAGCCCGGCTCCAAAGAAAATACTCAAGCTTTCCGGTAGCTCCTTACCGAGCAAACCGCATGTGCCGATCCCACCTACTCCCTCAGCACCGAAACCGAAAGAAGTCTCGGCTCCGAAACCGTCGACTTCTAAAGACAAAACTATGAAGCCAGCGTCTGACGCCTCGAACCCGACAAGACCCGCTTCCACTCCGAAGCCAATATCTTCGGTACCAAAACCTACAAGGCCTGATTCCAATGCGCTCAAGCCCTCGAAACAGCCTATGACTCCGAAAACAACACCTTCGGTGCCAAAAACTACGCCAAAGGACACTGTTACAACTCCTAAGGCTAAAGACAACAGCAACCACGCCCGGAACCGAAAAATCGGCACCGGCAAAGGTTCCGCAAGGAAAATAACTTTTCCAACTTGATCCTCTACCAAAGAAGATCTACATTGACCCAAAGACAGGTCAGGTATCCACTACACCACACAGAAAGAGGAAATTGATACAGCACCTACACCTGCAGTGCCTGTCAAGAAGAAGGACTCTGCCACATCTCCTATGCACCCTTCTTCTCCTATACTTCCTTCTCCTTCATCTCCTGTTCCTCCTAACAATTCACCTCAGAATTCTCCTCCTCATTCTTCACCACATACACCTCAAAATGATGAGTATAGCATAGGGGGAGGGGTAGACCCAAATGAGCCTTTTCTCTACCCTGTTGATGATCCAGATTGGGAGTACCCAAACCCACAAGATGTGCCAGATATTCCTGACCCACAGTCATATCTAACAAAACCTTTTCCCCCAGAAGTCAATATTGGTTTCGGGCACTTACTGAATAGGGCTGCCATTTATCATGGGGTCACCATGCATTCAGATGAGGCAGAGGAAGATTTTTTATTAGATACGTTTGAACAATCACAAAGGTCTGTTCAAATTCTTCCTATGATCAAAGGGGTCATCAAACATGCTCCAGAGGTATTTAAAGATCCTGTACGTGCTAGGATCCTAAACCCTAGAATTGAGAAAAAGTACAGGCCTGCTCCTGGTGATCCAGCCTACATTAAAGGACAGCTACCCTTAGATTCCCTAGTTGTCTCAAATGCTAGAAAAAGAGCAAACTCACAGACATCAGGTGAAGCATCACCCCCTGATAAAGAATCTAAGGTGATAGATGCTTCAGGCAAAAGAATAGCTGCACAAGCTACTAATACATGGCGTATAGCTAACACGCAAGCCCTCCTTGCAAGATATGACAGGGCTCATTATGATCAGTTAGAAAAATTACTACAACATCTACCTGACCAATATAAGGCGCAGGCAAAACAACCTTATACAAGAAGGCAAGTTAATTTCAAATGCCTCAATCAAGTGTGCACTTGATGTAGCAGACACTGCATCTAGAGCTGTAAACACTAGTGTCCTACTTAGACGTCATGCGTGTCTACGCATTTCAGGATTTAAGCAGGAAGTGCAAACTACCATCTTAAATCAGCCATTCAACCAACATCAATTGTTTGGACCAGAGGTAGACACAGCACTTGAGAAAATGAAAAAAGATACAGATACAGCCAAATCTATGGGAGCTTTGCAATCCACACAAGCTAGAGGCTCCTTTCGTCGCTCCTTCTATAGAGGAGGCTCCAAACAAACTGGAGCAGACAATACAGCTTCCTTCAAATCCAATACACAGGCATCCTCCAGTAAAGGATATTTTAGAGGAGGCTATAGAGGCAACAACAATAAAGGAAGAGGTCGAGGTAACAACAATAATCAAACCTCTTACACCACAAAACAGTGACTTCCCTCTGCTCCCCCAACAGCACTCCACTCCTGTGGGGGGCAGACTAACACAGTTCCTACCTGTCTGGAATTCCATCACAACAAACAGGTCGGTAAGACAAATTATCCAGTGTGGCTACTGCCTCGAACTTACAGCTACCCCATCACACATACCACCCAGGCATCGTCCAATGTCTGCAGAACATCTTACGCTGCTCAAACAAGAAGTCCTATCACTTCTTCAAAAGGACGCAATAGAAATAGTTCCTTTACAACATCAAGGAACAGGGGTTTACTCGCTGTATTTTCTAATACCCAAAAAGGATGGTACACTAAGACCAATTCTCGACCTCCGGCCCCTCAATCACTATATACACTCATTACATTTTCATATGATCACTTTACAACAAGTGCTCCCCTTGCTGCAACAAGGCGACTTCCTTACAATACTAGATCTAAAAGACGCCTACTTCCACATTCCTATACATCCTTCTCACAGGAAGTATCTAAGGTTTGTACTGGAAGGACAGCATTATCAATTCAAAGTCCTTCCATTCGGGGTAACAACTGCACCAAGAGTGTTCACAAAGTGCCTAGCAGTAGTAGCGGCACATCTCATAAGACAACAGATACATGTATTACCTTATCTAGACGATTGGCTCATAAAGGTCAAGACATTCAATCAGTGTGTCCAACACACACATCAGACAATTCAAACATCGCACAACTTAGGGTTCACAATCAACTACATCAAGTCGCACCTACAGCCCTCTCATGTACATCAATATTTAGGGGCTACAATAAACACGTCTACAGCTCTAGAGTATTCCAGTCCAGCAAGGATACAGAGCATTCAAGCCTTAGTCACAAAGTTCCAACATCAACACTCTCTCCCAGCCAGAGTGTTCATAAGACTAATAGGCATGATGGCATCTTGCATCTAGGTCCCTTCTGCCCCCGAGCTAATTCCATGAGTCTAGCGCTGGGACGCCCCCGGGTAGCTATGCGCTCTACAAATCCATTTCCATTCCATTCCATCTTCATTGTACCATATGCAAGACTGCAAATGCGTCCGTTACAGGAATGTCTAGCACAACAGTGGAATCAGGCTCAAGAACAACTAACAGACCTGGTGTTGGTAGACAGACGCACACATCGCTCTCTGCAGTGGTGGAACACCAAAAACTTGACAAAAGGGTGGCCGTTCCTCGAACCTGTTCCACAAATAGTACTTACAGCAGACTCAGATCTCACAGGATGGGGAGCCCATCTCCTACATCATACAACTCAAGGGCAATGGACCAATCAACAAAAAATGTTCCATATCAATCACCCAGAGCTGCTAGCAATATTCTTAGCACTCAAAACATTCCAAGTACAAGTACAAAACAAAGCTGTCTTAATTCGGACGGACAACATGACAGCTATGTACTATATACAAAAACTGGCGGGGCACACTCTCCACAGCTGTCCCAGCATGCACAGAACATTTGGAGATGGGCCATTCCACAAAACATATATCTGTTAGCAGAACACCTTCCAGGAGTTCACAATCAATTAGCAGATCTGTTAAGTCGACAGACACAACAAATTCACGAATGGGAACTACATCCGCTAATTCTTCAACCATTCTTCCACAAGTTGGGTAATCCAGACATATATCTGTTCGCCACACACGAAAACGCAAAATGCCCAACCTTCGCCGCCAGGTTTCCACACCCGCTGTCCAAGGGCAATGCGATATGGATGAACTGGTCAGGCAGATTTGCGTACGCTTTTCCGCCACTACCACGAATACCACTAATAATGCGCAAGCTAAGACAACAGTCGCTAAAAATGATTTTAGTAGCTCCCACATGGGCACGCCAACCGTGGTATACAACTCTGCTAGAACTATCCCTAGTTCCACACCAAAAGCTACGTCTGACACCATCCCTGCTAACGCAGAACCATGGAGACATCAGACATCCAGACCCAAGTCACCTGAATCTGGCGATCTGGCACCTGAGGTCTTAGAGAAGCCAGAAGACCTACTACTAGAGCTTGCTATGCTGCTAAATGGAAAAGATTTGCCATTTACTGCAACAATAACCAAATTAATCCCCTAGATGCTTCCATCCAATATATCATTTGTTACCTTCTACATTTACAAAGATGTAACTTGGCATATTCATCTATACGCCTACATCTCACAGCAATTGCGGCATATTTACAAAATAGACAACATCTGTCTCTATTTAGAGTGCCTGCTATTAAAGCATTTATGGAAGGATTAAAAAGAATCATTCCTCCCAGGTTACCACCCTCTCCAGTGTGGAACCTAAACATTGTTCTTACAAGGCTCATGGGACCACCTTTTGAAGCTCTACACAAATGTGAACTGCAATTCCTCACATGTTAAACAGCTTTTCTAGTAGCTATTACCTCTCTTAGGAGAGTAAGTGAGATTCAAGCTTTCACTATACAAGAACCATTTTTACAATTACACCGTAATAAAGTGGTTCTCAGAATAAATCCCAAATTCCTTCCAAAAGTCATTACTCTGTTTCATTTAAACCAATCTGTAGAGTTACCAGTGTTTTTCCAAAACCCAGACTCTGTAGCAGAAAGAGCTCTACACACACTAGACGTTAAAAGAGCTCTCCTCTATTATATAGATAGGACCAAATCCTTACGCAAAACAAAGCAATTGTTTGTAGCTTTCTCTCCACCACATAAAGGCAACCCCATCTCTAAAGCTGAAATTGCAAGGTGGATTGTAAAATGTATACAAATATGCTATCAAAAAGCAAAACGCGTACATTTGCAGTTCCTCCTATGCGCACTCCACATGCAAACTAGAAGCCTCCATGGCTTTCTTAGGGAACATTCCCCTAGAGGACATCTGCAAGGCAGCAACATGGTCTACAACACACACCTTCACTAAACACTATTGTGTTTATGTACAAGCTAAGCAGCAAGCTGCAGTAAGCCAAGCTGTCCTCAAAACCCTCTTTCAAACTACTGCAACAGATACAGGTGACTACCGTTAAGGGGAGACACTGCTGTACAATCTATGCACAGTGCAAGATCTGCAGCTCATATGCCTCGAACAGAAAATGCTACTTACCAGTATGCATCTGTTCTTGGCATGGAGAGCTGCAGATTCTCACACGCCCTCCCGCCTTCCCGGGGCCTGTATCTGTTCCAGTTCTATCTTAATTAGATATACACGCATGGGCATCCTTTCTTCTTTCTACAAACTCCATCATCTCCCATCATGGCGAAAAACAATCTAAGGATGGAGCCGATGCCCATGCGCATTATCGTCCAAGGGAGGAGTCACCTATCTCGTGACTACAAAGACTTTTTCCAAGACGACAACAACATGCAATCATCCGAGCCCAACACCAGGTGGAGGTCTAATGCACAGTGTAAGAATCTGCAGCTCTACATGCCAAGAACAGATGCATACTGGTAAGTAGCATTTTCCTTAGTGCTCCAACACTAACCCTGGAACACTAGGGAAAAGTACTACAAGTCCATAGTAAAGGCTAAAACTTGACTTTCATAGTAAATGGACCTGATCACACATAACGTTAGATGTGATTGGGATTATTACGTTGACCAAATCTGCACAGAGTCGCATGTTGTAAGGTCTGCAGAGCTGTGATGAATTCCTAAGAAGCTTAACACTCAGATACTTGAGAGTTAGCTGGTAATCATATTTACTCCACTTAACGGCAATAGTAAATTCCTGTTTGAAGCATGTGCTTCAGTAGATAACATCCTGTGTACACTCTTGCCTCTCAGTACTGGGTTCTGGAAAGGTCAACTTGTTTTTCTTCTAGTAAGTACTTTTGGTTTTGAGGTGACTTGTGATACCTCACTTAAAACCCACAGTTTATCAGGCACAGACTCCACCTTAGATTGCTTTTTAATGCCTTTGAGTTTGGACATGTTATTGAGGGCTCTGTGAAGGTATGCATTTCAAACAGATTTTCAACACAAAAGGACTAGGTACACTATGGACTTCCATTGCAAGAGTGAGCACACTGTCTAGAATCCAATCAATCTGAAGAGCCTGAGGTCACATAATATAAGAGTGGCTAATTTTAGGGCAGTAAAGGAGAACACTCCCTTTAAATTTTGTCCCAGTATCAACAGTAAATTTCCGGCCAATATCAAGCCTGAGACTTGTTTTATGGCAAGAATCTCTTCCAGATTCACAAGCTGTGCATAACCCGCCATCTTTTGGTCAAGTGGTTGGAATCGGAAATCGCTACTTGATTTTGTTTAGTTTTTTCTTGGAAAAGGGTATGTCTGAAACCAGGCCCAACAAAAGGAGGCTATTAAACCTTCCTTTGTGAGAGCATACCTTATGACAAATGTTTCCACCCTGGAACAGGAGAGGGGTCTGTTGTGCTTCATACAGAGACATAGAGGGATCCTGGAACAAAAAGGTGAACCTTGGCTTCAAGTAAACCCCAAACTGTCTTTGCCACCAAGAAAGATTTTGATGCTGAGTAAAACCTGGGTTCTGAAGCAGGCCCAATAAGCTGTTCCACCCACGGCTCTGCTCGTGAAACCCCTCCAGCAAGCTCTTTAACACTGGATACATTATAGTTATTACTAATATTGTTACCTTTGTGCTGGGAGTGTTGCAGCTATGACTGTTATGAATAACTCAAGTAAATACATTCCAAATTGACAATTTTTTTTTACATTACTGCGGACAACCTTGCTTGATGCCCGAGGTGATTACTGGTGCTAATCTTGCGAAGGGTGACCACTATTGTAATATTGTCTGACATGTCTTTATTACAGTTCTACAATACCAATTGCATTAGTAGCTCAGATTGATTTTCATTTAACATAAGTAGCTCCTATTAAAGGAAAGGCTGGGGACCCTAGTCCCAAATCCTGCCTACTCAGGCAGAAAAGGTGCAAGTTTACATTTGTGGAGGCTATGTCCTCGACATAAGGGATTTTACCATTCCCAAAAAACTGGTATCAGCTACTGTCCCAGCATCGGCTTCCTCACTGACAACTTATCCTGGAGATTATGCCATGCCTGTTGATCCACCACCTCCCTACCAAGAAGGATTGGAAGTAGAAGACGAGAACATGGCCCTCTCATAGGGTTGAGTCCCAAGATAAAGAACTGTTGGAACCATACCAAGTAAGGGCTTCTCTGTTTGATGAAATATGGCATATCATGCAATGATTCTTAGGGCAGCTTAACCACATAAAGTTCCTTTTCAAATTGAGAAGGAAATGGAGGAATTCCTTACGGAGACTCTCCAAAATGGAGAAGACCAAGCTGTACGGACAACTTTACAATCCTGTTAAACATAGGTGAAGAGAAAGTTCAAGCCTGCTCAACATGACATTCTTCATCAGGGGCCATGATCCTTCAGACTCATTTTTGGTGAAAACAGCAATGAAGCACGCTAACATACAACGGACAGGTGACATGTCATACCCAGATGAGGAAAGCACAAACCTGGAATCAGCTGCTAAGAGGGTAACCATAGATGCTACAATGCAATGGTGGATTGCCAACTTGCTGTTGACAAGGTATGACAGACTCCAGTAGGAGGAGATGAAAGAACTATAGAAGCATCTGCTAGATTTCCACCATATATGGGCTCATGAGATTGTCTAGGGGGCAAGGTAATCTCCAACACTAGTATTCTCTGCACCCTAGATGCTGCTGATACAGCCTCCAGCCAAACTAAAACTAACTTCCTCATTCAGTGTCACTCATGCTTGTACATTTTAGGGTGTTGCCCAAAGGTCCTACAGCATATTATAGCTCCGCCTTGTAATGCAGAGCTGACCATCTGTCCATCCCACTAGAGAATGAGATGCTAGCGATAATCAAGAAAGATAGAGAAACAGTAAAGGTATTGGGCGCCCTAAAACAACAATAAAAAGAATACCTTTCACCATGGTTAAACAAGACCTTCATCTAGAGGTGGATCAGACAACTAATGTTAGTCTCATAATGCTTAGCAGTGCTTTCCTCCAGAATCCCACTAGCATTAAAAGCATAGACAAACCATTCCTGAGACCTTCCATGGTAACAGCCATGCCAGGTCCAGAGGGGCCCAAGTTATAGGGGGCCACGGCAATGACGCAGTAACTCTCACAAGTCGAGGGGAAAGGCAGAGGTTTTCCTCCCACAATTGCAGGCCATAATCTCAAATGAGTACTTCCCATCATAAGCCAAGGATTTTGTTATGATTGCGTCAGTTTCTCTAATCATCTGTCAAGGCTTCACAAGGCCAGCTCACTGAATCTTCTGATGCTGCTGGTAGAGGCAGTCACTTTAGTTGCTAAAGAAGCATCTGACACAGTACCTGTACGGCAGTAAGTACTGGGAGTGGACTCACTGCACTTCCCCCATCTCCAAGAAGGACATCACTTTACTCTCCAGTCTTAGCTTGTGGGTGGCTATTCAATCACTATATTACCGATAATACAATTCAAGAGGACCATACTTCCAAACAGTCATTCTTCTCCTGCAGCAGGAAGACTACATGACAACAGCGGACCTCAAGGATGTCTGCTTTCACATTTTAAGACCTCAGTGTGTTACCCATACTTAAGGGTTGAGGGGTGAATGGAACACCTTACCAATTAAAGGTCCTACCTTTGGGGTTTACTTTGGACCCACAAGTGTACACCAAATGTCTAGCTGTAGTAGTAGAAGAGAATCTGAGTTGCATACGAATACATGTGAACCCTTCCGTGGATGACTGGCTGACAATAGGGACTCACCATCTCTCCAAAATACAAATTAAATGTCCCTTTTCCAACAATCAGCTTTCACAAACAATGCCAAAAAATCACAAATGTATCCCGAATACAATCAAATATTCAATATGTCCTTTCAGTCACCTCCAAAGTTTAACCTCTGACAGATAGTTAATCATTCAAGAGATCACTTCCCCTTTAGCAGACAGTGGGACAACGAGAAGGATAATAAAACTGTTTAGAATTATGGCAGCATGCATTGTGTAGGCCACATATGCTTGAGTACATATGCACCAATTGCAGGAATGTTTAGCCAGACAGTGGTAAGAAGTGTTTGGAGATTGGAAAGCTCTAGTGTTCACAATTTGCAGTGGTAGAATAAGTCAAACATTTCACTGCAGATTGATTTTTAACCCACAGCTGCAGGTGACCATTGCAACCGATGCATTCCTCATAGGGTAGGGGCGGGAGGGGGGCCCACATGTGGGCTTCACAATTCAGGGAGAGTGGTTTAGAGTTGCAGATGGTGCAGCTAGCTCTCAGGACATTTTGACCCAAGGGGTATTAGTACAAGAACAGCTGCTAACTAGCATTAGCGTTAGTTAGCTGCAGTTTTTTTAACGCAGGCTATCACTAAAACCTATCGCCCTGTTAGCGATGTATTTACAATACATTGCAACATGCAAGCCGCAGTGAACACTAACACTAGCATCAAGGCGATAAAAAATGTGCCGTTAGCAAGAGAAAAGTGACGAAAGGCCCAAAAGCACTTCCATTGAAAAATCGGAAATAAAACCAATAGAATGCAGCATCCAGTGTCCTTTCTTTTGTTTCCCGCCTCCCAGCAATCCAGCTCCCCTGCAGCACTACCTAATGGCGGATGTTGTGCGGCCATGCGCAGTGGGCGTGCCACTGGTGCGGTAAAGGCAAGCCCATTTGCGTCCGTCCGCCCCTGTACCACGCACAACACCATGGGACTCTGCCTCTCAGACACTTCATCGCTACGACACCAGCACCTTCCTTGCCCTTAAACCTGGACGCCACGCCACCTGCCATCTAGATTTACCAAAGAATACCCTTGCACCCTGCGCCTGCCGAAATTGCAAACACACCTCCTGCCACATCAGCACACCAGCGCCTCTTGCCGGCCAGCTGACCAACAGCGCACCAGACCGGCTCAACTGCATCATCCTCAATGTGCGGTCTCTCCACAAATACACCACAGAAATCAGGAACCTCCTGGATGCCACCTCCTCAGACATCGCCTTATTCATGTAAACCTGGACCGACCTCTGCTCTGGATGAGACATCGCCAGCCCCGACAGCTACAAAGTCACCCGCAAGGACATCCCCGACCGTCCAGGAGGAGGCATTGCCATCTTCTACAAAAGCACACTCTGACTGACCACACACTCTGATGACCCAACAGCGACCATGGAACACCTTCACTTCCAGATCCAGACCAACCCCACCCTCCATGGCACCATCATCTTTAGGCCCCCCAAGCCATGAACCCCCATTCACCAATGCCACTGTAGACCTCATCGCAACCCAGGCTCTTGCATCCACTGACTACTTCCTACTCGGAGACCTCAAGTTCAACCTGGACAACCCCAGTGACCAGAACACCACCCCCCTCCTGGAGAACCTCACCAAAATTGGACTCCAGCAACTAATCACCACATCAACCCACATAGCTGGACACATGCTCGAGCCCGTCTTCTCCACACTCCAACTGCAGCCACACCAGAGAACTTTCCTGGACCGACCATCATTGTATACATCGCGCTTCCCGTACTCCACCGCGGTCATCGCCCCCGCTGCAGCTGGATCAAGGCCGTCAAAGAACTTCTCATCAACTCCCTCAGCACCACCACTCTGCCAACGCTTACAGATGCCAACACCGCAGCACGCAACCTCCACCGATGGATCTCCAACTCCGCCAACACCCTGGAACCCCTCAAGAAAAGACCAGGTAAACAACACTGCAAGAAGGCCAACTGGTTCACTCCTGCCCTCCACTAGTCCAGACGCTGTCATGCCTGCCGGATGCGTGGGAAATAGGCGACGCGCAAGTGGAGAAAATTGAGGTATGAGCATACGAGAACAGTGGTTGGCAGTGGTTGGCAAAAGGAGCCCCATAGACTGGTGCACATGCGCAGTATGCACGCATGCGCACAATGTAGTGAAACGGAATATAACCCGCCCCATGGAACAAGGAAGTGCTTCGCGTTTAGCTAAGCTGTTCCTGTTTTCGTTCCGGGTCGGTATCTGAGGTTATCTGAGGTCGGCGTCCGAGGAGGTAGGGTGTCGGCATTTTGTTTCAGTGATTCCCGGCTCCAGGTGTGGAGTGCTGGTGTTTATTTCTTAGAGAGTCGAGACGGCTTGTCTTGGGCTCGTAGAGTCTATTTTTGAGTTTGAATTGCCTCCTGGTTTCATGTGCGAAGGTCTGCCACAGTAGAAAGATATACTGTGGAGTTTATTTTTCCTTTTGAGAAATTTGAGTTTGATTCTTTTGGAGTCCCGTGTTTTATCAGTGACTCGTGCTTCAAATTAGAGTTGCAGTTATGATATACACGTGAAGCTGTGTGTGCGGAAAACACTCAAGACTGTCACAGGAAGTTCGCCTGGCATAGTTTGAATATTGGTTCGAGTGGTGTTACATTCTACTAAAGGTACACGTAGTTAGTCATTCTAGACCATAATAGTACAACACAAAAGAGTAATTAAGGAGGGGTTGGTTTTTCACGTTTTCCTGTTTTTGTCTTATTAGAGATCCAGGTGCTGCAGACACATACTGTCTTACACAGACCACAGAAGAGAGAGGAGGCGTATTTCTTTTCCCTTTACTACCCTTGTTTTGTTCCCCTGTGTTCCCCCTAGTTACAACTTGGGATTCAGTGTACAATCCTGTGTTCCGAGGGGTGACAGGGGGAATCAGGGTTTTAGCGGCGAGGATCCAGGACACCTCCGAGACAAAGGTGCGTGCATTACAGAACGCGAAGCCCTTATCAAATTGTCTCCCAGGTGCCATGGATCTCACCCTTCAAGACGTAGCTAGCATGGTAGGCAATCTACAGCGGGAAACACAGTCCATAGCAGACAGACTAGATAACTTGAGCCTGAATAGAATAGACGGTGCAGGAGCTAGTAGTCCCAATCCTATAGTGCAAGTCGTTACACCACACACCATCCCTCTTGCTCCTCCTGAAAGATTCTATGGGGATCCCTCGAAATGCGCAGCTTTCCTAACCCAATGCCAATTGCTTTTTTTATGTAAAGCCCCCTGTTTTCCGAATGATCAGGCTAAGGTTGCTTTTGTATTATCATATTTAGGTGGGTCAGCAGCCAATTGGACGATTCCTTTGATAGAGAAGGATGATCCTTTACTCCTAGATTATGATTCTTTTCGACGAGAATTAAGAAAAATGTTTGACAAACATTCTTTCACACATGCCGCAGACACAGAATTGCTTTATTTAAAACAAGGATCAAAGGATTTAATCACCTATATATCTACCTTTAATAGATTAGTGGTTGAAGCAGATTGGCCAGTAGAAAAGCGTAGTGCTTTATTCTATAAAGGCTTAAGAGACGAACTAAAAGATGCACTAGCTCATGTGGTGGACCCTCCTGATACCTGTCCCGAGCTAATAGATTTGGTAGTGAAACTGGATCACCGGTTAGGTGAGAGAAGAAAAGACAAGGGAAGGAGTGACTACCCTAGACCCACCCCTAAGGAACGAAGGGTAGAGCCCGAAATAAAAAACGAAGAACCTGAACCTATGCAAATAGGCAGTATTAGAGGGCCATTAAGTGAATCAGAAAAACAAAGACGACGAGACAACAGGTTATGTCTTTATTGTGGTAAAGCAGGGCATTTCCTCAGAGAATGTCCCGTGAAACCCAAGCAATCCCGCAAAGCGGAAAACTGACAGACCCGAAGGTAACTGAGACCTTACAATCGGGTCCTATGGCACACATGGTCTCCTCCATTATGTCAAATATAGGACATTTCTTTATACCATCCACCCTGTCTTGGAAATCTTCTACAATCACACAACCCATCATGATTGACTCGGGAGCCTCTGGCAATTTTATGGATTGTCATTGGGCTCAGACACATCACATTCCCAGAGTGCAAAAAGACACACAGGAAGAAGTGTACACCATAGATGGGAGTTTATTAAAAAACGGTCCCATAACACATTCCAGTATCCCTTTGGAAACGATAATAGAGGACACACACAGAGAAGTTCTTGTTTTTGACATGATAGAATCACCTCAGTTTCCGGTAGTACTAGGCCTTCCATGGTTGAGGTTTCATAACCCTCACATAGACTGGAAAACGTCCAAGCTTACTTTTGGAGTAGACTGCAGAGACCACCATTATGATGGGACGACTAGAGGGGGATCCGTTGTACCAAACCCGATCACAGTACCCTTTCTGCCTTCCGTATCAGCTTTGAGCAGTCCTGAATATTCCTTACCTTATGATCAACCTGATAGTGACTTGCCCTCAGTGTACTTGGATTTTAAATCCGTTTTTGACAAAGAAAAAGCAACCAGTTTACCCCCTCATCGTGTATACGATTGTAGGATTGATTTACAACCCGGGGCTCGTATACCCACCAGCAGGGTATATTCCCTTACGGAAAAAGAAAACGTGTACTTAAGGGAATACCTCGATACCATGTTAGACCTTGGCTTTGTTAGACCTTCTAGGTCACCTGCCTCTTCATCGCTCTTTTTCATCCCTAAACGGGAGGGGGGCTTACGCTGTTGTATCGATTACAGAGCCCTCAACAACATAACAGTGAAAAACAAATATCCGTTACCGCTCATCTCCTCTCTTTTAGACCAAATTAAAGGGGCACAATGGTTCACAAAATTAGATCTAAGGGGAGCCTACCACCTAGTCCGCGTCAAAGAGGGAGATGAGTGGAAGACGGCGTTTTGCACTAAGTTTGGCCTGTACGAATATAGGGTGATGCCCTTTGGGCTTTGCAATGCTCCTTCAGCATTTCAATATTTCATCAATGAGGTGCTGAAGGAGTTCCTGGAAAGGTCGGTCATTGTCTACATTGATGACTTATTGATCTACTCAAGGACTCTTGATGAACATATAGGTCATGTCCAGGAGGTCTTGCAGTGTCTACATGACAATTCCCTCTTTTGTAAACTAGATAAGTGTTTCTTTCACAGATATCAGGTTTCTTTCTTGGGATACATAGTGTCAGCAACCGGATTGAGTATGGATCCACAGAAGGTCAGTGCTGTTTTAGATTGGCCACCCCCGACATCTGTCAAGGAAATCCAACAATTTATTGGATTCGCAAACTTCTATAGGAGGTTTATACATCAGTTCTCCGATTTAGTGGCTCCCATTACTCACTTGTTAAAAAAGGGGGTGTCCTTTCAGTGGACGGCGGAAGCTCATAAAGCTTTCTGTACATTGAAAGAGGCATTCACTAGAGCTCCTATTTTGAAACATCCTGATCCGTCTAGTCCGTATGTGGTGGAAGTGGATGCCTCCCAGGTGGCAGTTGGGGGAGTACTCTCACAGGCAGATTCCAATACGGGGGAACTCCATCCGGTAGCCTACTATTCGCATAAACTAACTCCTGCCGAAGTAAACTACACCGTGGGGGAAAGAGAATTACTGGCAATTAAAAAAGTGTTAGAGGAATGGAGACAATATCTTCTAGGCACGAATCATACCGTCACAGTCATGACGGATCATCGAAATCTTCAATATCTCAAATCTGCTAAAGCTTTGTCAATGAGACAAATGAGATGGACACAGTTTTTTAATGAATATGATTTCCGTATACATTATCGTGCAGGCAGACAAAACGGTAAAGCGGATGCTTTATCCAGGTTGGGCTTTGTTCCTTTGATTACGGAAGAGACACCCCCTAGCATCATTGCTCCTCAAAGGATCATAGGGGGACTCACTACTGAAGTTGAGTTTCTTATGCAGGTGAAGAGAGCTCAACAGGAACCTGTTGCTATGGAGGTTTTGTCCCAACATCAGTCTACGGTCAAGTCAGAGTTGCAGTACGTTCAAGACAGACTGTACATACCCTCAGTACCCCTTCAGAATCAGGCGATGGAATGGTGTCATTCACATAGTGTGGCTGGCCATCCTGGATACAAAAGAATCCTTGAATTACTCAGGCGATATTGTTGGTGGCCTCATATAGCTAGCGATGTACGACAATATGTCCACACATGTCCAGTATGTGCTCAGGGGAAGACATCACATCAAGGCTATGTAGGTTTATTACTTCCAATGCCCACTCCTGAGGCCCACTGGCAGTCTGTATCTATGGATTTCATAGTGGATTTACCCCGTACAGTGAAGGGAAATAACACTCTCCTTGTAGTTGTGGACATGTTCACCAAGGCTTCTCACTTCATCCCATTACAGAAATTACCAACCTCTTCTTCATTGGCAGAGATATTCCTCCAGAATATAGTCAGACTCCATGGTCTTCCTAATGTTCTAGTCACAGATCGTGGCTCTCAGTTCATCTCCAAGTTTTGGAGACAATTATGCAAGACACTGGGGATAGAGGTTCATCTCTCTTCGAGTCATCACCCACAGACAGACGGTCAGACCGAAAGGGTAAACCAGAGTCTTGAGCAATTCCTGAGATGCCAATTGTTGCACGACCAAAGAGAATGGGATGAATTGATTTGGTTGGCTGAACTGTCATATAATAACAGTCATCACTTCTCGACCTTATTCACCCCTTTTTATGCCACCTATGGTTTCAATCCTAAATTCTTACCCTTTTCTCCTTTGCGACCTTGTGCGAACCCTGCTGTCACTGATTTAGTCGCCCACTTGCAGAGGGTGCATTCCACCATCCATGACAATTTGGATAAAGCCAAAACTGAGTACAAAAAGGCAGCTGACACACAGAACCTGAGTATAAGAAAGACGACAAGGTGTGGCTTTCAACTAGACATCTTTCTCTTAAAGGGGCCTGCAAGTTCTGTTGTATAGCTCCTATATATCCTTATATCGTGTTAAGTTAGCATAGGTACATTTCGGATTTAAACGCCATTTTTCCTTTCTTGCAACTTCTGCACACGACCCTTAATTGTTGACTTAGCTTTCAACCTAGTGGTTTGCCGTGGTGTATGTGAGAATAATATGTTATTGCTCTGATATCAGTCTTGTTTAATAAACCATGTCTGCACGGAGAGTGCTGAAGTTTCAGGAGCAACACGATATGGAATTGTTATGAGGTCTGATCTCCACGCCTTCATAGTCATAACACAAGTGCAGCCTTTGCCAACTTGGGCTTGAGGCGGGATTGATATTGCTTTGCACGAGAATTGTTAACACACTTGATGCGGTGCACATGCAGAGAGAGCTGGTGTATGCTGATGTGATTCCTTCATGCTAGGACACTAAGGTATGGGCCCGCCCTAAAACAACCCAAAGAGACCTTCTTAGATAATAATATAATATATGTGTTAGGGAGGGTGAGATATAAGTGTTGTTAACTCTTATTCATTACAGCATGTTAACATGCTGTCACCATTCGCTTTTTATGTCTTAGTAACTATGCTGATAATTTTGCTACTGATAATAAGTATACTTGTATTATCAAAGATACTGCGCCTGAGAAGACGGCATTAGTAAATAAACATTTCAAATGCACATGTGTCTTCTTTACTCCATGTTCTGGTTTGTAATGATAATATAACGAAAGAGTGTTCATGAGTCCCACGTACCCTGAGGTACTGTAAGTTCATGTTCTGGTTTGTCTAAACATTGGGTGTTTGATATGTCCAATGAGACACTGTAGCTAGCTCGGTAAGGGGTGAGTTGGTTGCTAAGGTAAGTTTTGGGACACCCTAATTTGCCGAGGTTCCACTCCTCTGTGCACAGTTCTGTGTGAGTACAGAAACCCTGCAACATGGCGCCCAACGTTTTCGGTGGTCTTATATCATGACACTCGAGTAGTTTATCATTCATGCCTTAACCCCTTCACATCCGTTTCCGGAAAACGGGGTGTTGGTGAAACCTACCTATTTTTTGAAATAGGTCTTTATTCAAGCTTGATTCTTACTTAAACGGTTTCTTTGAATTACTACCCAGTTGTGCTACAAAGTATTCTTTGTGTTTTCTTGTTTCCAATTCTGTAATGGCGGCAGCGGTGGCTATTGCGCAGCATAGTCGCGTAGCGGTACGCAACCATCTTCAGACGTACCAGGTCCCAGTAGATGGGATGGCTGTGATTTTCGTGGTAAGTGCAGATCCGGCGTTTCCTTACGAGTTGTTTTACTCTTGGGTTACGTTTCCGGCTGTGGACGCTAATTCTGGTTTGTTCCACTCCTACACCGCCTCGGATGTCCCGGCTGAATATACGCCATACAGGGCATTGGAAATACCTATTGATCATTGGCAGCATCGAGTTTGGTTTGATGGCGCCCTCCCCCACTCTTTGTCCCGTGCGAGGTTAGGTCCACTCTCGATTCCAGGTACGAATTGGCCTGCATTGGGTGGCTTTACCCCGCACCCGAATCACGGGGCTTGTACCCTGGCAGAAATTCGCAGGCTTCATGTAGTTTCCATTTCCGTGATTCGTGCTTTAGTGCAATACATCGGTCGACATCTTCCTGGTGGTCCCCAGGGGGGTGCGGCCGCTCCCATGGAACGAGGCGGAATGCGTCTCAATCCAGTGATGGTAAATTTGGTTTTTGGTGCGCGTCCTGTTGACAACGATGACTTCCCATTCTGGCTAGCGGAGAAGTTTGATCAACTGGAGGCGGTTTTTCCGAATTCTACTCCTGCTGATAAACATAGAATGTTGACGATTACTCTACCGAAGGATATTACTCCTGAACTTGCTGACTGTGAAAGCTGGGGAAAAACTTTTGCGGCAGTTTATACGAGGTGCTTCGGCACCCCGTCTATGAATGCCCTGCCTGAAATCATTAGACGTGTTCAGAATGATCACGGTCCAGAGGCAGCGGTGGAATTGGGTATGCGCCTGTGTGGTTCTTTTGAGATTGTAAGTGATCTCATTCTCTCCAATGTTAAAGGAGATGCAGTTAACTTTCAGGTGTCGAATGCTTTGGCTGCTCTGCCCGATGCCGACAAACCCCGACAGTTGGCAAAGATTGTAGTGGCCGCTTATAAAACGATTGGCCGCACAAGTAGAGGTCTGAAATATTTTCCAGTGAAGGATAAAAAACAACCACAGGGACAATCTGCAGTGACAGATGCCCAGCCCAAGTCCAAGAAATCGAATTGGCCTAAAAAACAGACACAGGGGAAGCAGACAGTGCAGACTCAGGGTCCTTTTCCTGCAATACAAGCTCCTGCGCCATCCGAAAAAGTTTATGATTTGCGCGACCGCGCGATGATTAAATCACCTGATCGTTTTCAGGGTTCTGATCAACGCTCTCCTCGTTCCTTTCAGGACACATCGGCCCCGAAGACCGGTGGAGGAGGAGGGGGTGGACGTGGACGTGGTGGCCAACAAGGACGTGGTCAGTCCCGCCAGACGGACGGCGCAGTGAAGCAGGAGGATTCTACGCCTAGGCGTCCGCAGTTTGCGAAAAAGAAAGTCGCAGCCTTAACAGCGCATCGGTATGCCACAGATAGTGAGAACGCGGCTTCGGAATCTGACGTGGGCTCTGACCTTGCTGGACAGCGCGGCGGAGATAACCATAGTCAGAGAGGCGCTGCGTCCACTACTGAGGGTGACAGCGACTGATGTCTACGTTGTGATAGAAACAGCGGATACGAGACTTGCTCCCCCTGAACGACTATATGAAATTGTCCTGTTAATTGAAGGTGACATACAGCGTACCGTTAAAGGTGTATTTTGGGAGAATCTGTCTTCTACATATGATATTTTGCTTTCGGAGGCTGACTGGCCCCCACCTTTTGTGCTCGCGGCGCCGCGAGGGGAGGAGGTGATCCTACCCAGTTTCGCGAACACTGTCTCGAAAGAGCATGCGCAGCATTTTGCAGAAGAGTGGGCTCGGGCTCTCGCGCCGGCTCTGTACCGTAACCAATGTGGTTGGGATAAATTGTCGCCTTGCCACGAAATTCCGTTGCGGTCTCAGCCGCAGCCTCAACCTCAATATCCCATTCGGCGTGAAGCAAAATCTTCCGTCGCGGAAATCCTTGAACAATTGGAATATCAGGGAGTTATTGAAACGTGTGTGTCACCGATGAATAATCCCCTTTTTACTGTGAATAAACCTGACGGATCATATCGTTTGGTTTTGGATTACCGGCATTTAAACTCGCATTGCCGTAACTGTGCAGTACAGAATACCCACGGCTCTGCCCTAGTGGATAGTCTCGTGCGTAAGCGTTTCAAGACAACGCTTGACATATCCAATGGTTTTTATGCCCACAGATTGGACAGCCTTAGCTCCCAATGGACCAGTTTTACAAGCGCTGGAGTCCAAAAGCAATTCCGGCGTCTTCCAATGGGCTACAAGAATAGTCCTGGTATATTTACCGCTCGAATTGTCTCTATTCTGGAGGCACTAGACCCTGACGCTTTTTCGTATGTGGATGACATATATCTCACAGACGACGATATTTGGGAGCATCTGTGTCGTGTAAATTCACTTGTTTGCAACTTCGCAGACATGGGTTACAAATTCAACTTTGCAAAATCGCACATTGCTGAACACACAGTGTTGTTTTTGGGCTATGAGCTCAACAATGAAGGTAGAGGTTTAGCTCCTCACTTCTTAGAGAAGTGCGCACAATTGCGCGCACCAACGACACTGAAAAAATTACAGTCTTTACTGGGCTTTTTGAATTTCGGCAGAACTTACATTCCGGAATATGCCCAGCGTATCAAGCCTTTGTATGCTTTGATACAACCAACTTTCTCAAAATCATGCTGGCTGCCTGAGCATTCAGCCATTTTGCAATCCTTGCAGGCTGATCTGCTCGCTTCTAAATATTTACTGACTCGTGATAACCACACCAACCTGGTCATAAGAATAATTCCTGGGACGGTGGGTTTCACGTACCTCACTTTTAATGAAGGTGACACGGTACCTATTGCTTACAAGTCACACTTGTACACTTCGGCTGAGATGCGGTTTCCCACAGTGGAAAAGGTTTTAACTGCTGTACAGATGGCAATTCTAAAGGAACGTGCTCTGTCACAGGGGAAGCGCATGCTAGTGGTAACACCCTGTCCTCATTTAGAGGCAGTCACGAAAGCCAGTGTACCAAATTCAAAGGCTTTGCACCCTCGGTGGATACAGTGGGCTGCGTCATTGTCATCCGCAGATGTCATGTTTATTTTTGACGCTTCCTTACGGTCGCAGGAGTACTTGCAGTATGAATTCGTTCATCCTGCTCCTCTGGCGATGCGACCTTTGGAAGACTTCCATTGCATCATTTACACTGATGGGTCGGCGCAGGTTGCGCATGGCTCTAAACATGCCTACGTTTCCGCATGCGCCATTGTGGTCGGTGCTATGTTGAATGATGAGTTCATTTCCAGGGAGGTACACACGTTGCCCCTGGGCGATTGCACCGCACAATTGGCAGAGCTTCGTGCTCTCTTACTAGCTTTGGAGTACGCAGATCCAAGTGTTACTACTCTAATTGTAAGTGATTCTTACTACTGTGTCCAGTCTTACAATGAAAACTTGTTCTTTTGGATTCAAAATGATTTTCATGATTCCAAGGGTAGCACAATAAAACATAAAATGATCTGGGTTCGAGTGGCAGAGCTTAAGGCTATGTTGCCACTCGTTTATGTGATTCATACTCTCGGTCATCAGCGCGTGGGAGTTCACGCTGTTGGCAACTCGCTTGCTGATGAAGCGGCGAAATCAGCAGTATCTACATACTTAGTTGCAGCAGTTACTAGGTCTAAAACCAAGATTGATAGCGACATCTTGGCAGCGGTTGCTGCCTCTGAGATGGGAAGTAAACATCCTTCGGGATTCCCTTCGAAGTATAAATACCACTTAAGTCCCGAAAAGGTTCCTTTTGTGACAATTCCTGATGTTGGGGAACGGCTGATTCCCAACACGGATCGCAGAACAGACTTGATTACAGCGGCTCATGAAGGTGTGGCGTCTGCGCATGCGGGCGTCTCAGCCACTGTAACGCAACTACAACAACGTTTTTGGTGGCGGGGACTGTACAAACAGACGCGTGATTATGTCCTTCTTTGTGACATATGCCAGCAGATTAAACCTTCAACTGCTACGCGTCCGCCTCAGACTCAGTTGTACATTTCTAATAAACCACTAGGCTGTGTTTATTTAGATCACTGCGGTCCATTTTCATCTGATACTGCGTATAAATACATCTTAGTAGCAGTTGACTCATGCACACGCTTTGTGTGGGTATGGCCACATCGCAGCGCTGATTCCCGGACTGTCATCAGAGATTTGCGTATCTTTATAGGGATTTTTGCCTGTGGTACCTTCCATTCGGATCAGGGTCCGGCTTTCGCCTCTAAGGCGTATAAGGATGCCATGACTTCGATGGGGGTCCAAGTCAAGTTTTCGTCACCCTACAGACCTGAGGGTAATAGTGTAGTTGAACGAATGAACCGTGATTTAAAGCAATCTTTGACAGCCCGAGTTATAGGCACTGGCAGAAACTGGCTGGCTCACCTCTATGGCGTGCAGCGTGCTCTTAATAATCTCCCTAGAAGGTCTCTGGGTGGGCGGACCCCATACGAAATGCTCTTTGGCATCAAGATGTTCGTCCCTGACCTTGACGGTCTAGACTCGGTGGTTCGCGCCACTTCCTTTGACGCAGATGAACATTGCAATGTTTTACAGAATCTACAAAAGACGAGAGACACTCTTGCAAAGGAACATTTGCCCTCCACATCGGATGATGCGTTGCAGATCCCGGTAGTTGGCTGGCTACCCCAAGTTGGAGAACTGGTTCGAGAGAAGATCGACAACAAGAAAGAGTTTGGTCCCTCCTATCGAGCTCCGGTCCCAGTGCTTGGAGTGAAGGGCACAAGAACAGTCATTTTACCACCACTTCCAGGTCGTAAGGAAAACAGGTTTATTTCTATTGACAATGTCAAGATACACAGAGTGGCCGATTCTTCTTAGCATGACACCGGCTGTTTCCTGTCCTTCCATTGTGAGAAATTCAATTATGCCCACTGCTTCTAATAATGAACCTGAGGTGGCCATCGAATTACCTGCTGTTTCCAGTCCATTATTGAATAATTTACCAGGAACTAACCTTGATGAGACAGACTATACATACCCCACTGATTTGTCCATGCCTGACCTGCAAGCTCGTTTAGCCACGGAATCCAGATTTTCATTTGACTCTGCTTCCCTTGCCTCGAAAAAACCCTCTAAAATTGCAGTATATGCTAGCCTGTTTAAAAAACATTTTTTGATACCTCCTTGGATATACATTTGGCTGGTCCTTTTTTCAGTTTACCTTTTTATGTCAATTGGTTTTGTGTTTTATTTTTTTCGCATTATGAATGGACACTATGTCGAGGAGAGAACTTGCATTACTCATTTGAATGGAACTTTGGCCCCACTTTCCTCTTCACATTCTACACACAGATTAAAAAGAGACTTGACTTTGGTTAACATCACAGCGTGGCCTGTTCTGGATGGAATCGCGTGGGATGCAGTTCGTTTTCAGATACATGGTCCAACGGAAGTCGTTAATGTCCCTAATGTACTAAGAGTTAATATGGGGGATGTGGTGAAACAAAACATTCGTTCTGATGATTGGGATGTTAATGCTGTGGAAAGTTTGTTTTCTGATTTGAAATATTATGCTGCTTTTGATGCTGAGGATTTATATTTAGAATCTGCTAATTATGGTGAATTGTTCTGTTACCAACATTATGGCAATCACTTCTTACACAAGACATCTTCCCGAAGGGATGCGGTTAATTTTACTCAGTGGGAACATTGCCCAGCACCAACACAAGGGAGTTCAGAAACGTTTCTTAAAAAGTATACTTATTTCACTGACTTTAATCAGTCCAATCCCGAGTCCTTTTATTTTAAATTTCACAAACAGCCACTGTCCAAGGTTCGACTTACAAATACAAAATTGTTATATTCAAAGGCCTTCCTGGATCAATTAGTTACTGGAGGGTATGAGTTATGGAAGGATACCATAGACCTTAAATCAGTTTGGGGCTCAAGGGCCTGGCAGGTACAAGGCACTGAGGCTTTGCACCGTGCATGTCTCATCCCAAATCATATGTGGTTTTTAAATGAAACCATTTCCCAGACCACGTGCTTTGGATTGGCTACATCTAAAAGGTTAAACACCCCGTCTTTCCCGGAGTTGGAGGAATATGAGAATTGGAGTAGTTTTACTAAATTGTCCATTAGAGATATACAGGCTCTGCTTCTGAATTCCTCCTTTAACATTTCCAGTATGAATCCCAAGGGTTGGCTGCTTTGGCACCGTAGTGCTGATTCTTGCCAAAAGAGATTTTTAAATATAACTGACGGTTTTAAGACTGTTAGATCTGATCCCCGTTTTGATTTGAGTCATACTGTCACCTCTTACTCAGTTGGCAAGTTGTGTCAAGCTTGGCTGAAACATTCAACTTTACCTGCGGTTAAGTATCACCTTTCCAAACTGAATGCAGACGTGGATTTGAATGATTTCATTAAGGGCCCAGCTAGTGGCAGGTCGAAAAGGTGGTTATATGGTGTTTACAATGAAATTTGGAAACTCTCACAGATTGAGGCTGCTTCACGCCTTAGGGCTATTGATCAGGCAAATCTTGAGAAAGTGCTTGCAGTGGTTGACAATAGCATTAACGTGCTTTCCTCTAGAATTTACACATTAGATAATATTGTGTCGTCTGTTGTTGATATTGTGCATGATGAAGTGTCTGTATTATACCATGGTCAAAATCAATTACGTTCAATCATGCAGTTTGCATGGACACTACAGACTCTAAAAATGGGTAAAGTTCCCTGGGGATACATGAACGTTTCCTCTTTATTTGCACCGTTTAATTTGACAGACAAACAACGCTTGCTTTCAATGCGTGATGCTTCCTTTTCTATGCTCCATATTGAAAGATTGGAATCTTTACCTTTTTCTGTGGCAGAGACCACTGCTGCTACGTGGCTTATCCACGGTTTAATAACGCTGCCGTTTGCTTTATATAAGTTTTCAAATTGTATGAAATATGTGCCAATAGGTCGTTTTGAACCCTTAGGTAGCGGTTTTCTTCATGAGGTCTGGTCACTCCCATACACATACAGATGTTTCAAGGATGAACAAGAGGTTTATCTAACAGGGGATGAGTGTACTGAGACGCCAGATCATTCTTTAATGTGCAGACACATACAGTTACACGGTTCATGTAACAAGGACCGACCGAATATGGCTTGCGTTTTACAGGGCACGCCAGTTCCTGCTATCATCCCCACGTTTAAATTGTTGGAGAATGGTAGTTATTTAATGCTCAATAATGAAAACTGCTGTGGTTTAATTAAAGGTATAGCTTTCATAGTAACGGTTAGTGAGCGAGTTATTTGCTGCAGAAATGTTCTTTATCCTCCCACACGTGAACATAGGGAGTCTTCCATTTGGCCACAGATACCGACCTTGGGAGCAGAATTCAGCGGCATGGCTAGAATAAGAGCTCTATTGTCCCAGAAAGAGGTGGCCTTGAGCTCGGCCCGTGAAACTTTCGTGCTTCACATTGCTAACACCCGCACGGAGGTTCAGGCTCTTTTAAACACTGATTTGCCCTTGCATTTCGGAGCCATGGTCCGTTCTATCTTTAACGCATCCTCCACAACGGGCCTAGCACATTTTTTTAAAGTTGTTAGCGGTGGTCTCGTGACTTCCTTTGAGAAGATTTTTGGAGTCATCCCTGCTTTCTTCCATTCTATTTTTTCATCCTTGTTTGGAGGGTTCCCGTTTTTGCTTGCATTAGCGGCTGGCGCATTGGTGGTTTTCTGCCTTTTTAAATATGGATGCCCTTCCTGTGCTAGACCACGAACAGCTACTGCTGACGCGGTTTCGCAACCGCATGCTTGATTACTATGGCACACTGCCGTTGGCGACTCTAAGCACGGCGTTTGGATTATCTTTTCGGTTCTCCTATTTCACCTGTGTCCAGCCTGTATTTCGCTGTCTGACCTGCGATTTCCTTTGGGCCATTGATTTGTGTCTCTGCGGACCAGCATCTTCTGACGTCGATTTTGATCAACTGATGAGTCCTATCATTGCTCACGAGTTGGTTTGTTCTGACGAAAGGATTATGGCCTTGGCGGTGGCAAATGGACTAATGGGTCCCTGGGATGTGTTGTCGGCAGCGCAAAATTTCTTGGAACTAAGTTTTCTTGAGAACCCACCGAGCTGTCCTCTGATGGTTATAGAGGATCCGGTGCTGGAAGATCACGTATGTTCCTTTCATCTTTTAAATTGGATGGCTGAACTGTTTTCGGATGAGGACAGTGACTTCATCTTGGAGGCTGTTGCAGCTTACTTTTCATATACAGTCTTATCATAGACACTGCCTCAAATTGACATGCTGATTGATAGCATTTCCTTGATTTTATTGACTTTTGGTCAAGACATTTTATTTTTGCTTGCCTATTGGCTTGAGCCACATTATATTTGTGGGCTATTTTTTGGCATTAGTTTTTATAATTGAATTTTTATTCATGCTCGTTTATAAATGGATTCTGCTCTCATGTGATGGCACTTCTGTTACCTTATTTAGTCCGTTCTCGGATCATGGGGGGGTGTTGTATAGCTCCTATATATCCTTATATCGTGTTAAGTTAGCATAGGTACATTTCGGATTTAAACGCCATTTTTCCTTTCTTGCAACTTCTGCACACGACCCTTAATTGTTGACTTAGCTTTCAACCTAGTGGTTTGCCGTGGTGTATGTGAGAATAATATGTTATTGCTCTGATATCAGTCTTGTTTAATAAACCATGTCTGCACGGAGAGTGCTGAAGTTTCAGGAGCAACACGATATGGAATTGTTATGAGGTCTGATCTCCACGCCTTCATAGTCATAACACAAGTGCAGCCTTTGCCAACTTGGGCTTGAGGCGGGATTGATATTGCTTTGCACGAGAATTGTTAACACACTTGATGCGGTGCACATGCAGAGAGAGCTGGTGTATGCTGATGTGATTCCTTCATGCTAGGACACTAAGGTATGGGCCCGCCCTAAAACAACCCAAAGAGACCTTCTTAGATAATAATATAATATATGTGTTAGGGAGGGTGAGATATAAGTGTTGTTAACTCTTATTCATTACAGCATGTTAACATGCTGTCACCATTCGCTTTTTATGTCTTAGTAACTATGCTGATAATTTTGCTACTGATAATAAGTATACTTGTATTATCAAAGATACTGCGCCTGAGAAGACGGCATTAGTAAATAAACATTTCAAATGCACATGTGTCTTCTTTACTCCATGTTCTGGTTTGTAATGATAATATAACGAAAGAGTGTTCATGAGTCCCACGTACCCTGAGGTACTGTAAGTTCATGTTCTGGTTTGTCTAAACATTGGGTGTTTGATATGTCCAATGAGACACTGTAGCTAGCTCGGTAAGGGGTGAGTTGGTTGCTAAGGTAAGTTTTGGGACACCCTAATTTGCCGAGGTTCCACTCCTCTGTGCACAGTTCTGTGTGAGTACAGAAACCCTGCAACAGTTCCAACCTAAATACATTGGTCCTTTTTCTGTTGTAAAGGTCATAAACCCTGTAGCCATGAAATTGACCCTACCTCCTACCATGAAAGTACACCCGGTGTTCCATGTCTCTTTATTGAAGCCTGTTGCGCCAGGTACTCGCCTTCAGCCAGTCCTGTTACCTACGATGGTTGATGAAGTCGACGAATATGAGGTCGGCGCTATTGTTGATTCACGCAGAGTGAGAGGTTGACTCCAATATCTTGTTCACTGGAAAGGCTATGGTATTGAGGAAAGATCTTGGGAACCAGCTGGACAGGTCCATGCTCCTCGGTTATTGAGGGCTTTCCACAGTAGGTACCCCCATAAACCGAAACCTGTGGGGGGCTCTGTAGGAGGGGTGTTCTGTCATGCCTGCCGGATGCGTGGGAAATAGGCGACGCGCAAGTGGAGAAAATTGAGGTATGAGCATACGAGAACAGTGGTTGGCAGTGGTTGGCAAAAGGAGCCCCATAGACTGGTGCACATGCGCAGTATGCACGCATGCGCACAATGTAGTGAAACGGAATATAACCCGCCCCATGGAACAAGGAAGTGCTTCGCGTTTAGCTAAGCTGTTCCTGTTTTCGTTCCGGGTCGGTATCTGAGGTTATCTGAGGTCGGCGTCCGAGGAGGTAGGGTGTCGGCATTTTGTTTCAGTGATTCCCGGCTCCAGGTGTGGAGTGCTGGTGTTTATTTCTTAGAGAGTCGAGACGGCTTGTCTTGGGCTCGTAGAGTCTATTTTTGAGTTTGAATTGCCTCCTGGTTTCATGTGCGAAGGTCTGCCACAGTAGAAAGATATACTGTGGAGTTTATTTTTCCTTTTGAGAAATTCGAGTTTGATTCTTTTGGAGTCCCGTGTTTTATCAGTGACTCGTGCTTCAAATTAGAGTTGCAGTTATGATATACACGTGAAGCTGTGTGTGCGGAAAACACTCAAGACTGTCACAGGAAGTTCGCCTGGCATAGTTTGAATATTGGTTCGAGTGGTGTTACATTCTACTAAAGGTACACGTAGTTAGTCATTCTAGACCATAATAGTACAACACAAAAGAGTAATTAAGGAGGGGTTGGTTTTTCACGTTTTCCTGTTTTTGTCTTATTAGAGATCCAGGTGCTGCAGACACATACTGTCTTACACAGACCACAGAAGAGAGAGGAGGCGTATTTCTTTTCCCTTTACTACCCTTGTTTTGTTCCCCTGTGTTCCCCCTAGTTACAACTTGGGATTCAGTGTACAATCCTGTGTTCCGAGGGGTGACAGGGGGAATCAGGGTTTTAGCGGCGAGGATCCAGGACACCTCCGAGACAAAGGTGCGTGCATTACAGACGCACATGCAGATGTCTCGAGTAGAGATGGAGCCACAACATCAATCAACTCCGCAACACAGTCACCCTTGCACAATGGCGCAAGGGTGTCAGCGTTGGCGCATGGCAGCCATTGTGCACCATCGTAGGAGAAAAGTACAGGGGAGCTTAATTCTGAGCCCCTTCCAGCAGTTTAAGGCCGAAGGTGCGTCATTTTCCTGCAGTGTGAATCTTGCACCACGTTGCGCCATATTTACAAAGTGACGCATATAGGCATTTGCGTGACCTTGTTAAGCCCTGTACCACATTATACCTGCGTCTGGTATGATGTATGCAGGGTGGACGTTCCCAGGCAACATAGCCTTGTAGGATTGGCTCAGTGAAGTCTCACTGCGAAAATTCTAGGACACCACTGTTCAAAACCTGGCACCTGCCTCATGGCAGGCGCAAGGTTGACACAGTGCCAGAGGGATAGGCTGGCCCCATGCATTGTTGGAGTTGCCTCATGCTTGCAACACAACCGTAGCAATGCGTGACTTTAGCGCTGCCGGACACGTCAGGATTCCAGATGGATATGTCATTGATTGTGACATGGAGCACGTACATTGAATGTGGCGAATCCATGGTGTCGCAAGAAGGTAGCAGTGAATATTGCCGGGTTTGTCACAGCGATGCAACACTCTCCATGAATGGGGCCCAGGAATGCACCCTGTCTTTTTGATAAGGCACATCCTTGTCCTTTTGTTGTGGCGCAGGGCGGCGCAGCAATGTTCTAATATGTGGACCCAAGTGCTTGCACCAGTTTTAAGACCAGCTATTTTCTGGTCTCAGAAAACTGCCTCTAACTGGACTTAGCCGCAGTTATAGGTGGTTATCACCGTATGGAAATTTCATTGTAACAGGAAATTTCATTGTAGTAGGTTTTGCACGGGAACACCCACCTTGCATCTAATTTTCGTTAAGTCCTGCTAACAGAAGTGGTGAACTTAAAAATTCACGTTTACACCGGAGAAGTGCACTAACTGCAGTTAGCGTCAACTTGTAAATACAGCGATAAAAAAACAGCCGTAGTGTAAACAAATTGACGCTACAGCAGCTTTAAGTTCTTGTACATATGCCCCCAAGTTTTACAAAAAAGTTACATGAATTCAAATAGACAACATGCTCATCATGTAATAAATTCAAAAACAGTGTGACACACACTCACAACTGCTTTACAGCATGCCTCAAGTGTTTCGGCATTGGTCACTGCAGCATCACGCAAATGTGCTTGTGCAGCAACTGCAGGGAATGAACAATAAATTTGCTGATTTCCCAATCAGACGCAGTGAGGGAATGCATGCCCAGATTCTAGATCAGTATTTCCTCCTTTAGTGGACCCCAACAATAGAACTGCTTGCTATTTAGGTAAGCGCCAATGTCAAAGCTTCACATCCCGGTATCCACAACTTACGCCTCTGCAGCATGGACTATGGTTCAATGAGAGCAGAGCCACAGCACGGTCCTTGGGAATTTCTGCTCCCATAAGACAATTCCACAATCAATTTCACTCTCTGTTGCTATGGTTAGGGTTTTCCATTTCACCAAGGTCAGACTCCTCCACCAGCCCAGGAGGCTATTTATCCCTTTTATTGCTAAAGCTTCGGTTCTCTGAGACAATACCCAGGGCAGCTGGGAAAATGTGAAGCTCAGTCCCTGTACCTCCAGCATCCACAGCCACAAAACTACCTTAGTGTCTCTTTGCCGTCACACAGCCACCCTGTTGGAGACCGGCCCAATATTTCCTACAAGAGTGGGTCCTCCAAGTTGTCCATCAGGACTACACCTACCACTATCATCAAGGCAGCTGACAGAAAACCACCTGTCCGTCTTGCAACAGGAAAATGCAGGTCCTTTTGGCAAAATGGGCCACAAGGAGAGGATTCTGTCCTCAGAAGTAGGAACTGGGTGTTTCTACCGCTACTTCCTTGTGCCAATGAAGGATTGAGGACTTAATCCAATTTTGGATCTTTGCTGTCGCTAAGCCGTATTGCAAAAGGACAAATTCAAGATGCTCATGATGGCCCAAGTTATGTTATGTTATTTATTTTCTTCTATAGCGCACGGCTACTCCCAAGAGCATCCCGGCGCTTTGGCGAAGAGAACTAAGTGCAGAGTGACAACACAGCAGCTAAAAACTAAGGAGAACCAAAGCTACTATTAAGCAAAGAGCCAAGTTTTCAGTTCTTTCCTGAAAGCGAGAAGGCTGTTAGCCTTTCTTAGAGACAGAGGTAGCTCGTTCCAGCCCCGCGGAGCCAGATAACGGAAAGACCGGCCTCCTATTCTGGAACGCTTGATGGCAGGCACAACCACTTTGGCCAAAGAAGCTGACCGCAAAGCCCTGCTAGGCAGGTAGAAAGATAGGCGTTTCCCAATGTACTTGGGGCCTACACCGTGAAGGGCTTTAAAGGCCAAGGTCAGGCTTTTAAATAAGATTCTCTTGGGGATGGGCAGCCAATGTAATGCTTTGAGTAACTCAGCGGCGCTGGCCCGTCTCGGGAGCCCAAAGATGGCTCGAGCCGCTGAATTCTGCACCACTTGCAGGCGGGTCAAAAGATATTTAGGTAGACCCAAGTAGAGGGCGTTCGCATAATCCAAACGCGACCCTATCATGGCCTGCACGATGGTTTTTTTGTGGTGGAGTGACAACAAAGGAAGAAACTTCCTAAGCATCCTGAGAATGCCAAAGCATTTCACTGAAAGCCCAATGATATGGGGTCTGAAAGATAGGCCACAGTCAATCAGAATTCCAAGGTTTTTCGCCTTGAGGGAAACATTGTCCGGGGGAAACATATCCTGTAGCCACCAGGCCTTCCAGCTGGGATCAGGGGTACAGCCAAAAAAGAGCAGCTCCGATTTGTCGGAGTTGCATTTTAGGCCATGCCGCCGGAACCACTCGAAGACAGCACCTAGACAGTCCTGTTTGCCCTGGCCCCAGAGACATGATTGTGGAGTTAGGTCGACAGAATGCTTATTTCCATATACCTGTCCTGTGGGCCCACAGGGGCTACCTGTGGTTCACGGTGACCCAAAAGCATTTTCAGTTTGCAGTGCTTTGTTTTGGACTCGCCAGTGCCGCTCAGGTGTTCATAAAAGTGATGCAGATGTTTGCAGCAGACCTTTGGAGTTTGGTGTTCTAGTCTTCCCCTACCTTGATGATTGGTTGTTGAAAGCAGGTTCTGCACAGTCCGTCGTGAGCCACCTCCAGATAGTTGTGAACCAGCTAACATAGTTGGGGTTCACTATCAATGTGTTGAAGTCACACCTAAACTCTTTTCACAGACGCTTCTGTTTATTAAAGCTATTCTGGATTTAGTACAGTTTTTATACCATTCATGTTTGATCTTGATGTTTCAGTCTCAGTCCTGGATCTCAGTGTGAATGACTTTGAGACTCCTGGGTTGTTGGCCTCCTGCATTCTGCTGGCAAAACATACCAGATGGCACATGCAGGCCCTGCAGTGGGACCACAAATACCGCTGGGCATTGCACCAGGGGAATCTGTAGTATTTTATCCTGATGTCAGAGAAGATTGCAAAAGAGCTACAGTTGTTGCTACTGGGCCACGATTGAGTCAGTGGTGGACCCCTCTCTATGCCCCATCTAGAGCTGACAGTGCTCATAAATGCATCTCTAATGGAGTGAAGAAGCCATCTGGGAGAGATTGAAATCAGGGGCCTCTGGTACTGGCAGAGACTTAACTCCACATCAGCTTGCTGAGGTTGAGGGTGAACTGCTTTGCCCACCATCATAGAAAGGCTGGTGCAGGGGTAAAGCCTCCCCTATGTGGTCCTGAAACAAGCAGGCCAGGGTGGGGTCATGGGTTCTGTGCCAGGAGACTCTGTGCCTCTGGAAGTGGCTGGACAGGCAAGAAAATTATGTGGTGGATCTCTAAGGCCAAGACAGATGAGCGCAACCACAGCCACTTATTGGATCACAAATGGCAGTTGCATCCGAAGGTGGCACAGGGTCTTCCAGCAATGGGGAGAAACCTGGTTAAGTTTCTTTGCCACTGCCAAGAACATGTGATGTCAGCACGTTTAAGCTTTAGTGTATCCAAATCAGCTCTCTCTCTGAGACACCTAAAGTAGAGCAGGAAATTCCTGTACGCCTTCCCACCTCTGCCTACAATTCTGAAGAAGTTCGGGAACGACCAGACCGAAGTCACCCTAATTGCAGCTGTAAGAAATTGGAATATTGTTTGAGGGGGGTTGAAACCCCACCAGGCAACAACCACAATCATTTTTGGAGCAAGGAGGATGGCAGAACCTTGAACCTAATGCACCTGATACAAAGATTTAACCAATTATATAAAAGAATTCCCCTTATCTGTACCCTTGGGTGGGGATCATGTGCACACTGATACGACACCCGCCAACACAATGCCAGTTCAGAAAGAACTACAACATGAGTTAATTAAAAGCACAGGTGCACCATGAAATGAACAGTCTTGCAACAATCACTTGATAAGTATAAATGTCCAGAAAGTCCGTTTTGTTTAGATGATTTATTTTTCACAAATTGCAAAATAGGACAGCCGACGCGTTTCGTCCCTGCCGGGACTTCTTCAGGGCTGTGTTTACAAAAAAACAAGAAATATAGACATACAATTAAAAGATGGTCCACTGCAACATCCAGCCGAGTATACAATGGTCCCATACATTAAAAAAGTGAGTCTACACTAAACAGTGAATCCACGCTTCTAAGCCAGATAACCCAACATTGCTACATTCCTGGAGTTTAACCAGTAATTGATACCCCAAGTTGACATAGTAAAAATAAGACATACATTGTTATTATATATTTTATAAGAAAATCATTTAGGCAATCTTAGTTGCAGGTTGAAAATATACAATTGTAACCTATGATGGTATGCAGTATGTTTACAGGTGAGGCCTTGACCTCTCTTCACTTGTCAGAAGAGAATACAGCTTCTGGTGATCTAAGTATCTCTAGGCACCTAAGGTCAATGGGGCCCAGGGTCAAAGATGTACACCTACCATGAGAAAAAATTCAATATCCAGATTAAAGTGCTGAAACCAGATAGGTGGCAGTCCGCTCTGTCAATCTCTACTTCCACAACTGTAAGCAAAATGAGTAAGAGAAATAAATGAATATAGTGGGAAAGTTCATACAGAAAGTGTAAAACCAATTATGCAAGAGGAACGTAGGGAACGGCAATCAAGGAGGGAAAGAGCTGAGCATGCATATGAGCTATTCTATCATCCCAAGAGTGTCCATAATAACTGGATTGCATCAACAAAAACCAATATGCCACTTACAACAAGGTAAGTATCCACGTGGATGTTCGAGCGATAGTTCAGTCCTGAAGTGTCATGTATACACGGGTTCTTGGTAATAAGTACTGTGATAAAGAACAGAGATTTAGGAGAGACTTACTATATTGTATCATAGTCATTATTCAGGATCATCAGATTAGTGGTGTCCTTACCAACATTCATTTATAGATGATAAATGGTCAATGCACCAGTATATAATTGAAACTGGGTTGGGAGTGCTAGGCACAGGCAAGGAAACACAAGCTAAGGTACAGAGAAGAGTCGACCCAACTTGCCTATAAAGATAATTTCCAAGGATCGTAGATGAAATGCTTAGAGATCCAAGTTTTCCACGCGAGAATAAATATATTGTGCACCAACCAAGCGATGTGCACTATAATCTACAAACAAAAAGAACAAGACACTTTTTTATTGTGGGTCCTGTTGTATATGATGCGTTCGACAATAGAGGAAAACTTTAAATAACAACTTGTACCTATGGCTTGACCAAGTGCCCCTAATAGCGGATATCCTGCCATCAAAGAAATATATTCATGGTTCCACCTCCGTAGTCCTAGAAAATCAGGGCGAAACCAAGAAAGAAAAGAGAAGAGAAGGATAAAAGCTATCCATTATGTGAGCAATAATATATACTCACGACAGTGTATATCTAAACAGACAAAGTTGTGCTTAATGAATGGGGAGTAATATTAGCTACCCTCTATCCCTCTGGTCAAACTTAGTAACCCCAATCATAGCCCAACCATTGTTCATTACAAAAGATCTTTATGTCAGACAATGAATAACAAACTGAAAAAAGGGGAAAAAAGGGAAAACCCTCTAGGCACTATGTACTTTAAAAACTAAAAAATTAAACTTATCCTAAGCCACTAGAAAAACGGAATGGACAGCACTTACCTCGGAGTGAATGAAAGAAAGCGGGAGATAGCCGCTCCAACGAAAGGTCCCTCAGTTTGTATAACGCCTGATGGTGACCAGCCATAACTGCACCGGTATATATACCAGCCTTAATTGTATAATGAGAATCACCTGCGTGAAAGACGGGACAAGCAGACTAAAGAATGTCGGCATTATGTGGCCGCCATCTTAACCTAGTCAAAGGATCTTGGTGTAATGGCAACATTAGTAGTAAAAACTAGTCCATTATACGCACGGATTAAAATAACTTAGTTATTTGGAAGGAAATAGAGTACTAATGCTCTAAACGAGAAAATTAACCGCTCGTTCGTTATCCAATTTTGACGGTCTACTATAATATATTCACATGATCACCCTCTTAGAACAGTCAAAGAATATCTGAAAACAGGCGGCCATCTTTGAACAGTGTGAAAATCATGTACCTGCGTCAAGTAATTAAAGATGTAAACAGTATTGTGTATCCGAAGCCGCATGACATACCAGTACGATATAGTTAAGAGAGCACCCAATATATGGAATATATTTCAAAATATTTCCAAATATTTCGGAAGAAGCGCTGTTGGTGTAAAGAACGTGAAACGCAATTAAACATCCGGACTGTAGGCGGCCTTGATGGCTAAATCACGATCCATACCCTATGTGGCGGCCATTTAGAAGTGGTAGATAGGACAACCGAACTGCATTGGGAAAAATATACCCAAAGGGGATTTTGTTATGAAAAAGAGACCACTCGCAAAATGCATGTAATGCCAAATACTCGCGATGTAAAAAAGCGGCCTATCCATTCCATAAACAACTCTAAGAGCCCTTGGTGTAGGGGTGTGTATCGAAACCAATAAATGTGTCGGCCATGATTGAAAGGTATGCATGCCTCGGTATAGCATGTAATGGAGAACTCGAGATATAATTCACGAGTGTAATCAGGAATGGTGTCCATACCACATAAAGGGGTATCAAATGACCACCCTTTTTAGAAATGTTGTCATAATGTGATGAGACAGGCAAGAGCTGAGTAACAAAAATTTAAAATACTAAAGTCCATAGAAATCCGTCTCCAAAACTGGAAAAAATGCAATTTGACTGTACAATAGAAATAGACAGAACGTGATAGCCAATCAACTGGACCCAACACATCATCTGGCTTAATATTGAAGAAAGTACAAGGGATTACAACTAGAAGAGAATAATGTCCAAACATATGTTGCTTTGGATGAACACGATACTCATTTTCATATCATCCATTATATGTTGT
The DNA here is from genome assembly GCF_964261635.1 of Lissotriton helveticus. Taxonomy (NCBI): domain Eukaryota; kingdom Metazoa; phylum Chordata; class Amphibia; order Caudata; family Salamandridae; genus Lissotriton; species Lissotriton helveticus. The sequence goes on from NC_136063.1 coordinate 987,089,872, forward strand.
AAACACGTACTAAAAAGTTTTTGGTGATAACAAAATGCCCCCTTACTGGCAATGGTTTGAAACAAGGAAAATACAGCAATAGGACTTATTACATATAGAATAGAGCCTCACAGTCCTGGGGGTAGTTGATACCATAGAGCAACAAGTTCAAAAGGGTCAATATTGAAGGCATTTTTGGTTTGAACAAACAGTCCAAGTATGATAATAATGTAATGTAATTCACCATCAAAAATTGTTGTCCCAACATCCATTGCTTTAAATAAACATGATATCCAATCTCATGACATCCATGGTGTATAATCAAAACGTATTGTAAAATCGAGAAATAACACGATGCCCCCGTGCTGTTAACAGTTTGGAACGCAGGCAATTCAGCAATGGGACTTAAAGCATTTAAGAAAGAGACTTACAGTCCTCTGGGCAGTTATCATTACAGAACACCAAATTCAAGAGGGTCAGTTTTGAAGGCATTTCTAAATTTGAACCAATAGTCAAATTATGATAAGAAATGGTGTAATTCATCGTCATAATTATGGCCAAATTCCAGTGTCCTCAATCTACATATCCACATTGCTTCCTTCTTGCGTAGTGCTAATAATCTATCCCCTCCCCTGGGGTTGACCGGGATATGATCTATACCCATAAACCAAATAGTGTCACTGGGTAGATGTTTCTCTTGCATGTGATGTGTCATTGCATACTTGTAGTCACCATTCCTATGTGCCCTGACATGTTCTTGTATTCTGATTTTAAGTGGCCTCTTTGTACTGCCCACATAGATTTGATTGCATGGACATCCCAGGACGTACACTACGTAGGGGGTATTGCAATTGATGTAATGATTGATTTTATACCTATGTGTGGTATTGAAACTAAAATCTTTTGTTTTGTCTTTGCCAAGACCACACATATTGCAACCTCTACAAGTGTAAAAGCCTGTGAGCTTATTGCTGAGCCAATCCACCCCTTTTTCCCGGGTGATATAGCTTGGACAGAGGATGTTCCTTAAGTTAGGACTCCGTTTGTATGTAATCTTTGGTTTGGCTGGTATAATCCCTTGCAGGCTGGGTATGGAAGTGAGCAAATGCCAATGTTTGCGCAAGGTGTTATAGATTCTCGTGCTCTCTTCTGTATATGGAGTAATTAGAGCAACACCAGAGAATTTGTTCTTGCTTCCATTAGATGAAGTCAAGGTAGACTCTCTAGGGACATTTTTGATTCTTTTCAAAGCCTTGTTCAATACGTGTGGGGGATATCCCCTATTTTGAAATCGGTTTGTTGTTTCCTTAATGTTTTTTGAGAATGCATCTGGGGTACTGCAATTTCGGCGCATCCTGACCATCTCTCCATAAGGGATATTATTGACAATATGTCGAGGGTGCGCACTAGTGAAATGCAATGTGCTATTGCAGCTAGTGGCCTTCCTGTAGGTTTTACTGTTCACCTTGTTATTCTCCACAAAGAATGTGATGTCAAGAAAATTGATTTCCTTATCACTATATTCCATAGTGAACTTGACATTGTAGGGATTATTGTTTAGATAATCCAAGTAAGCCAGTAATGCTGGGACAGGTCCATTCCATAACATAATAACGTCATCAATGTACCTGCCCCAGAAAAGCACATGCTCCGACCATTCTGCTGCACGGCGGCTCCAGGCATGCTCCCGCTCATACCACCCCATAAAGAGGCCGGCATAAGCTGGAGCAAACCTGGAGCCCATTGCCGTGCCCTGGATTTGTTGGTACCACATAGAGTCATGCAGAAAGAAGTTTATAGGCAAGTTGGGTCGACTCTTCTCTGTACCTTAGCTTGTGTTTCCTTGCCTGTGCCTAGCACTCCCAACCCAGTTTCAATTATATACTGGTGCATTGACCATTTATCATCTATAAATGAATGTTGGTAAGGACACCACTAATCTGATGATCCTGAATAATGACTATGATACAATATAGTAAGTCTCTCCTAAATCTCTGTTCTTTATCACAGTACTTATTACCAAGAACCCGTGTATACATGACACTTCAGGACTGAACTATCGCTCGAACATCCACGTGGATACTTACCTTGTTGTAAGTGGCATATTGGTTTTTGTTGATGCAATCCAGTTATTATGGACACTCTTGGGATGATAGAATAGCTCATATGCATGCTCAGCTCTTTCCCTCCTTGATTGCCGTTCCCTACGTTCCTCTTGCATAATTGGTTTTACACTTTCTGTATGAACTTTCCCACTATATTCATTTATTTCTCTTACTCATTTTGCTTACAGTTGTGGAAGTAGAGATTGACAGAGCGGACTGCCACCTATCTGGTTTCAGCACTTTAATCTGGATATTGAATTTTTTCTCATGGTAGGTGTACATCTTTGACCCTGGGCCCCATTGACCTTAGGTGCCTAGAGATACTTAGATCACCAGAAGCTGTATTCTCTTCTGACAAGTGAAGAGAGGTCAAGGCCTCACCTGTAAACATACTGCATACCATCATAGGTTACAATTGTATATTTTCAACCTGCAACTAAGATTGCCTAAATGATTTTCTTATAAAATATATAATAACAATGTATGTCTTATTTTTACTATGTCAACTTGGGGTATCAATTACTGGTTAAACTCCAGGAATGTAGCAATGTTGGGTTATCTGGCTTAGAAGCGTGGATTCACTGTTTAGTGTAGACTCACTTTTTTAATGTATGGGACCATTGTATACTCGGCTGGATGTTGCAGTGGACCATCTTTTAATTGTATGTCTATATTTCTTGTTTTTTTGTAAACACAGCCCTGAAGAAGTCCCGGCAGGGACGAAACGCGTCGGCTGTCCTATTTTGCAATTTGTGAAAAATAAATCATCTAAACAAAACTGACTTTCTGGACATTTATACTTATCAAGTGATTGTTGCAAGACTGTTCATTTCATGGTGCACCTGTGCTTTTAATTAACAACCACAATCATTGTCAGAGTGAGCCACACAAGTCACTAAATTAACCTTTGCTTAACCCTCTTGTAGCTTGGCAAAAAAGCAGTCAGACTTAACTCGCATTGTAAACAACAATTTAGAAAAATAGAGAACATTTTATTAAATAATATGACACCAAAACAAGGCATAAGAAACAAAGCCCCAACTGCGTGTATCTGTTCAGGCAAAACCAGGTCAAAGTTACATGGTAAAGCCAACCGCCATGGTGCGCAGGTCAGCTACAGGTACCAAGTTCACCCCGGTCTAAAGGTTACCTTAAGACTTAAAACTTAAAAAGTTTCATGAAGATTTCTTGAGAAAGTAGAGTATTTAATGAGGCACTGCATCAGGTTGAATCCGAGGAGATAAAACAAAGAAATCCCTTTTCAAAGAGGTAAATTATAAGCAAGGTCTTTCTAAAAACTTTTTGATGTTCAAATTTGCATTTGTTATTTGCCCTTTGAAAGAATGAAGTGGATAAAGACGATACCAATATATTAGGGAAATTATTGTTTGGAGATATGCTGGTTATTATACGAACTTGTACCTTATGAATTTGCACTTCAAGCATTTAAAAAACACTTGTTTTTAATTTTAATAGTGTTTTAAAATAAAATAATATAAATTTGAGTATGTCTGTATTTTGAGTAATTTTTCTAACACATTACAGCAACTTGCAAACTGTTTAGCTCCTTTCTTCTTTTTGTTAACAACGTTTGTGATCATTACAGTAGCTTTATCTTTTATATATTTCTTGTACCTAGTACCTATACCACATGATCCTGATTTTGGGTTGATCATTGTATTAGCTCGTATATCCACCTCCCTTATCGTTTACCTCTTTGAAAAGGGATTTCTTTGTTTTGTGCTTCATAGACCCATCCCTTTTCTAAGTATTAGGGCACCTACCTCATATTGTTGCAATGAATCCGAGGAGATGCCATCATTGTCAGGGAACCACGGGACAAGGTTGCAGTGAATATTTCTACCTTTGGACATAGAAGATGTTTTAGAGGTCGGATTCCTTCAATGGAATGAGGCTGTCAGCTGTAGCCGAAGAGTGTCACAAGGCCGGATACCTTCATTGAGAGGTCTCTCTGAAAAGGACTTGCCACTGCTGAAAAGAATGTAGCGGGAGCTGCAGCAAAGTCAATTCCACCAAAAATACACCTTTGTTGAATTGACTTACAGGTAGGTCCCAGTTTTCTGCTAGGTTCTCCATGCAGTTTTTAGGTCTCGCGCCTAGCGTTGCAGTGCACAGCACTGTTTGTGCAGCGCGAGACTTCTTGTATGGGGGCTTCAGAAAGCTACCCACACGCTCGTGCGTGTGGTTTTGCTTTCCCCGTCTGCCATTGGCTTTCGCGTGTTTAAAAACCAAAATGGCACTCGATTGGGCAAAGGCGGGTGCATGTCCCGCCTTTGCCATGCCCATTCCCGTCCGTGTCTGGGATGCGCATTAGCGCACGGCACAGATGACAGGCTCCCTTGCCCCCCGCTCCTTTGTGGTGCGCCCGCACCACTAGTTTGTAACTTTTGGTCAGTTTCAATAGTTTCTTTATCACTGTGCGAAGTATTCGATGTTGTGAATTGCACCTGTGTAAGAGGTTGGCTGGGAGGGCGAGTCCCATTGCCGTATTTGGTGTAAACCCCCCACCCCCGCTCGCCCCCACATATGTAGATGCTCAGTTAGTATCTAGCGCTTACAGGTGGTAGTCAGTTTCTAAGCACTCTCGGCTGTGCCCGTAAAGTGATTTGCGGCCCAGGAAGGTAACACTTGTTCGCCGTGGGCCTGCGTGGGAAGCCAGAAGTCGTATTTCTGGTGCCGTAGCACTCCGGCCTCAGCGCTGGCTCCAGAGAATGTCGTAAGGCGCTATTAAGGGCTATCCACCCCTCCAAATGCATTTCAGATCTTCCAGAGTTTTGCGGATTGAACATGTAGTAACCGCATGTGCGGTGCACGAGCACTATTCCCCAGACCCCAATTGTTTATTTTAAATACTGGGGAAACCTGCTTGAATAGATGTTGCCATCTAGCGGCGCCTCCGATGACCTGCCCACCAGGTGTAAGTTGGTAAGAACAGAGACCCTTTCGCAGCCTGCATGTCACTGATTCAGATGCTGGGGAGACTCGGCCCTTTATCCCTCCAGGTCGATATAAGGAATATTATTGATATTTCACAGCACGCGTCTCGGATGTGCCAATCGAGATGAAAACCTGTGATTGGCCCAGTTATGCAGCCCGTGGGACTCTTGTTGGAATGCCAGCAGCAATCTACAGGGTAGACTCAGATCTCTGCAGCAGGTGCATTGACCCCCTCAGGAATGCCACCGCCTTTTGATGGCTGCCAGTCACTGCCGTCTCAGTGCCCCCACACCACCACAATCAGAAAAGCCACGTGTGGTCATCTGGGGCTACCAGTGCCGCACACAAACTTCAGTAAAATAGCATACTTTCCAAAGCGCCTTATCTCCTGCCTCGGTGAGCTCATCCTCACTGGCCCGATCCCCGCCGGTGAGGTAATTTCCGCTGGTGTGCCCTCTGTCACTTTTTAGGAACCGCTCCATGCAGGCCTGTTCAGGCGCTGCCTGTCGCTGATAATCACCAGCTCAGGGGCTAAATTTGTATTTTCGGGAGCTGCAGCAGCACAGCGATAAAGCCAGGCCCTGCTGAGCCGGTGGAGTTTCTGCTCTATATTTATGCAGCGGGAGGAAAGCGTATTATGTATTTTTCTGAGGCCGACTGAGATGCTGAGAAGCAGGCCTCAAAGTACACTGTGCGGCACCCTGATCGACAAAGGACCCAGACGGGGGTCATTTACACCGATTAGGGATTTATTTGTTAAGGATCGGCCTCTGGCCGCCGCCCTGGCTTCTCTCCCACGTCGCACATGAAATCTGGGTCAGTGTTTTCTTCACGTGCCAGCTTGGCGTGCGGGTGCAATCGGCTGGGTTCTCTGAAGTATTTTTTCATCCGAGACTCCTGGCGCTGGTGTGCCAGGATGTGGTGCGTGGTTGGCACAGACGTGCGGCCCGCGGTGCCGTGCAGCTCACGGCGACTCTTCCGTCAACTCTATTGTTTTCTAGTAAATATGAAATGCGTAAACCACGGCTCTCGTTGCATTTGGTACTGGCAGGCTTCCGGTCGAAGGTGTTCTTATTTTCTTGCACTTGTGGGAGAACAGGGTAGCAGCGGCTGCCCCTAGTTTTTTAACTCAGGACCCAAGACACGTTTTGGGAAACGTGCCACGAGAAGACTTATGCTACCTGTTGTGTACTAGCAAAGTCATCCTTCAGCAAAGATGTCGATATTTTCTGCCACTTCGGACCTCCTGTGCCTGAGTGCAGCCCTTAATGGGCGCTCATATCAGGCAAGTCCTCAAGCACGACCGCCGGATACCAGAGGAGACTCTCTTTCAGGCTCTCTCAGAGTCGCTACCACGCTGGAATAAGTGGCGCAACTAGAGCCACATTTCAGGGGAGACTAAGAAAAAACTTCGAGGGGGGGGGGGGTGGTCATTCTTCCAGCAATAGGCAGAGTGGAGATGCAGGGGCTCTAAGAAGGGGTGAAAAAAACAACAAAGCCTCATTAACAAGCGAATAGTCTTTTAAAGACCTGTGAAGTACTCGGTGCGGCTGTGTGTGTGCCCGGGAAGCTGCCACACACAGAGGGGTGGGGGTTGGCTGAAGCCATTTGAGCCCAATGGGCATTGCGCGCCTGGCTGGAATCAACATTCTGGAACGCACACTGAGCATGAATATGCTTCGCCATTCTTCAATCAACTCTAACTAGGTGCTGGTGAGACCATAACCTGATCTATTAGTACTGACTGACTCAGTACACGTAACGATTGGACGCTACCATGGGGGGTGGGGGCGTATTATCTATTTACAAGCATTCACACTGTCATTGGTGGCTACTTGATTGATGGACCAGTGCCCATTTGACTAAAAGGGCTTTAGCACCCCCCCCCCCCCCCTCCACGTTCGGTAGCCCGGACTGCTGCAGTCTCAGGACACTGGATTTTTTCAGCAGCCATGTGCACTGGTGCTATTGCACTTGGCAGGCAGTCCAAACACTTTTAAAACAAATTCTTTTTGTGCTCCCTGCTATGTACCTTTCTTCATCCCATTTGTAAGGTGTCAAAGACTTTGTAGGGACAGAGAAGGTTTGGCGTAACGGATAGGGCGGCCGACCTTGAAGCAGGTTCGAGTCTGGCAGAAGACTAAGCCTCCTGTGATTCTGGTTTAATCGCTTTGCCTAAAAATGAACGTGTCCAGCTGGTGCTCCAATAAAATGCTCTGTACATTCAGGTCGAGTTCCTGTTATAGAAAACTGCAAAAAAGATGAAAGGCCTCATTATCTTATATTTGCCCATTGACAAGCACACTGCAGCAGTTACTTGTCACAGCTTCACTTATCACAAGCATTTGCAATGCAATAGATCTCCCATTACTGATAGTGGGAGCTATTGACGCTGCTAATAATAATGCAACGCCAATAGCTCAAACTTTGAGTAATGCGAGACCTATTGCTGTGCAAATGCTTGTTCTCAAATATTTCTAAGTACCAGCTTTATATTTTAGGTAGGAGGAGTACCACCTGTAGGAGAGTAGGATCTGCTTCTTATAGTTACCCCCACTTTTTGCTGATCTTTCACTGTTTTCGACTTAGACTGGCTGGGATCCTGCTATCCAGGACCCCAGCCTAGCAGCTTTCTCCTCTAAATTGATTGCATGTATTTTAGGTACACTCCGGATTGGATACTGGGGTACCCTTATCAGTCCCTAGTATATGGTACACTATGTACCCCGGGCATAGGTACCCCAGAGGCCTCCCAGGGGCTGCAGCATGTATTGTGCCACCCCTGAGAGACCATTCAAACTGACACCACAGGCCTGCTACTGTAGCTTGTGTAAGGTGGTGCATGCACCCCTTACTTTTCTATCCTAAATCACTGCACATCTAAACCTATCAGTCTCCCCTATGGCAGGCGTTATCAATCCTGAAGGCAGGGTGCTGGGTTTTATGGGAGAGGGTGCCCATGCATGAGCAGAGCCCCTCTGCAGCCTTTGGAATCTATTTTTCGGGGTTGTTTGTGATGCAGCTAATCATACATATTTAAGTGCATTATAACCTTGCGGTAAATGCTAACTATAAAACGGCTGCTTGGAAACATGTCGTGTTTGGTGTCAAACACCATGGAATCATATCTCCCCGCCAGTAACTGGTGGGGGAGGTATGATTCCACCCTCATAAAGGGACATATGCGACATACCGGTACACCCGCTACCAGCTTTCTCGACCTGGGCATCACAAAATGGATGCTGCGGGCACAGACACAAGTCTGCCCTCCTGCTGCTGAGCCAAGCTCGAGCACGGGGAAGGCTTGACAATAGTTTTCCTGTCACAGGGAGGTGTGACCACCTCCCAGACAGGATTTAGTATATTGGGGCTGGGTGGGTGCTCTCTGAGAGTGCCTGACAGTCTGCACTGGGGGCACATTTGGTGTCCCTGTGCATAGTCCAGTTCAAGCCAGTTGCAGGAGCCATTTGCTCCTGCTCTGGCGCAAAACTGAACAAAGGACATGGGTGTAATCACCCCTCTGTCCTGACCATCCCATAGGTGGGTCCCCAGAGTTTGTCTTACCCCTTCTTTGGGTATAAAGTATGAACCCTGACTACAGGACTTTAGATTTTACCTGGACTAAACTCTGCAAGCAGAAACCAAGTACTTTAATGATCTACATTACGCTGGGAGACTGAAGAATCTCCCTTGGAGTAAAGGAGTTACTCCCCTGCGAAGCAGGTACCTTTAACGCATCTGACCGGTTGGCATCTCCCGAGCTCCTGAGGACTCCGAAAATTTATGCAACACAGGAGGTGGGTTGCTGAGGGTCCCTGAGGTCGATCTGCCCTCTCAGTAATTCTGAGACTAGTATCCCCCGGGGGGACCGTGCAACCTGAACCCCTGTGCACCGTGTACTTTTGCAGCATCATATGCTTTTTGGTGATCCCTGAGGCTGTGCTTTGGGTTACGTGTAGTCCTGACCCCAAGCAGTAACTGCACCAAAGATTTCTGGCCTACACTACACGTGTGATCCGTGGGCTGGTATCTTGTGGTTCAGCTCGAGGTCCCTTTGCGATCCCTTGTCCGTTGGCCTGTGGATCCCTGTGAAGGTAACTTTGATTTCTCTTAAGCTTTCCTAGTTGCTCCAGATGTGCCCTGACTCCCCATAGCTTGGAGAGTCTCCAGGTCCTTGCTGGTCTACACCAGGCTTGCTTTCCTCTGCCTGCATGGGTTGCATTTGCCAAGGCTTGTTGGTGTTCAAACCGGACACTGACTCCTCAGCACTCAACATCCTTCATGGGAAAAGCTCGTCTCCGGACTTTGTTCATCGTCGACGTCTCCCGGTCCCCGTGGCTGCAGAGTCAAGCATCCCGTCATCTCACCTGAAGCACCTGACATCGGTGGGCATTCATCTACTGAGCCCCTGGTTACCCTGAAGTGACCGAGACTCTGTCCCCTCTTCTTTCAGGTTCTTCTCACCTTGGATCCAGGCTTGGATTCCACCAGACACTTTTCATCTTCCCGGCAGCAGCACTTCTTTGAGTCACGCCATTGAAAACGACAAAGGTTTCTGACATCACTTGACACCTATGTACCCGGCTCCCCTGGGATAGGTAACACGGGTAGTCCGGTACTCACAAGGGTGCTGACCTTAGAACCTTCTATGGTCCAAAGGGTTTGCTTGAAGTCCTCTCCGAAGTGTCCTTAATCTTTAATTTTCCAACTGCGACTTTCCCATAGAGTTGTACGGAGCTCGCGTTTGTGTTCTCACACTGCACCCGTCCTCCGTGGGTCCCCTGTGTCACTACTTTGGGTGGTTCCTTGGGGTCCCAGCGAATCTACGTGCTCTAGGCACTCTGTCTAGTTAATTTGTGGTTGTTATACCACTTTCTTAGTATATGGTTTGGTCTCCCCCTGGAGCCCACTGTGTATTGTGCTATTTACTGTTGTTCTAGTGATTTAACATTGTGTGCTTTGTGCTCTAATCTCATAAAGAGGTTACTAGAGAGTGTTTAGCAATAAATACATATATCTATACTACTATTATAAAGGAAGAACTTTGCACCTTTGAGGCGGGTAAACTCGGGAACGGGAAACATCCTTTACAACGCAACTTTTACCATGCAGTGCCTTTACGACGCAACTTTTACAACGCAAACCATTACAACGCATTGCGCTGGGGGGGCGCTCTAGGATAGGGAATAAGTTTAGTTTACTATTCAACACCTTACCTAGTGTCCACGGGGACTGGAGTTGGAATAGGAAATTAAACTATTCACTATCCAGCACCCCAAAGCGCTATGCGTTGTAAAGGTTTGCATTGTAAAAACCGCGTTGTAAAGGCATGTGTGGTAAAAGCATGCGTTGTAATGTCATACATCCCTCTGGAACCACAGCGCCAATCCACACACCTGATACATCATTGTAATCGTCAGGGTGTGCAGATGGACATAGGCTATATAAAGTATAAAAATATGCGTTATTTAAAAAATTAACATTAAAAAAAATAGTAGTCCCTTCGAAGTAGCGCCGGCCGCGACCTGTGTGCTGACGTCAGGAGCGATGGGGAGGAGCGGCGTCCAGGAACGTGAGGAGGAGCGGCGGACATGGCGTGGGGGAGGAGCGGTGACGAACGGCGGAATGGCGGTGAGGACGGGCGGACAGGCGGGAGGAGTGAGGAGCGGCGGAGCGGTGAAATGAGGAGCGCGGGGGAGGAGCGTCGGCTGAGGTAAGGCTCCGGGCAGGCGGGGGTCGAGCAGGCGGGGGACGGGGCGGGCGGGGGCCCGGGCTGCTTGAAAATGCCGGGGCGGGCGGGGGGCCGGGCTGCTGCACAATGTGCTGTGAAATGAGGAGCGCGGGGGAGGAGTGGCGGCTGAGGTAAGGCTCCGGGCAAGCGGGGGTCGGGGCAGGCGGGGGACGGGGCGGGCGGGGGCCCGGGCTGCTTGACAATGTCGGGGCGGGCGGGGGGCCGGGCTGCTGCACAATGTCGGGGCGGGCGGGGGTTGGGGAAGGCTGATTGTTCACGGATAAGGTCGGGACGGCTGCTAGTTTTATATATTTCTTGTGTGGTTCTCCTTTCATTTGGTTATTCAGGAGGTTCTAATCTGGTAAAACAAGCTGCTTTACATTACTTCGAGACTTAGCCTGAAGGCAGCTCTCCACATCTACCACTAGGATAGCTTTCTTCAAAGGTTGTCTGTGACCTAATCATCAATAAGGGTCGCTTGGACTGTGCATGGTGCCTGCTTTAAGTAGTGGACAGCATATACCAGGCCAACTTCTCACACCACCTTCACTACTTCCAAAGGACCAGGACCTGAGGCCATCACTTGAGGGAGAAGAGGGGTATGACTCTCTCCAGCAGAGGCCAACAGCAGTGTTCACGGCAGGGCCAGGTGGTATTGGTCATCTGTTCAGGTGCAGAAAGGCCTATGGATGCTCATATGCTTATTACGTCCTTGTAGCCCACATATGAGGCTAGACGTTGGAGTTGCTCTGGTGGTCCTGGGTTCAAGGAAGTAGGTCCAGTCCTACCTCCTCGGACAGCAGAGCAGCAAAGCTGTCCTCCAGCTGCAGGGAAGTCCATCTGGCAGCAGGCAGTCCTGAATCTTCCAAAGGTCCAGGAGTGTACTGAAGAAGGGTCCTGAGGTCCTCTTTTTATACCAGATGCCACAATTTGTGGGGAGGTAACAAGGTGGGGTGAGGGCTGGTTCTAGATATTTCCCCTGGTCAGGGCTGCCAAGAAGATTAAGATTAAAAAAGGCAAGTTAGGCGTGGTGACAGGTTCCTTTGTGTGTGTGTTTGAAGCAAAGTCTTTTAAAGTGTAAGTGTGGCAGTGGGCAGCTCCGCCCACACCCATCCTGCTCCAGCTATACCCAAGTCCTATTGTTCACTGCCTGGGCCCAATATGCATTCTTGATGGGGGAGCAACTAACAGACCCAGATAGCTGGAAACCCCTAGAAGGCCACAATAAGTTTAGGGCAGGGAAATGGCAACTTTGTCAAAATGGATTTTCAGATTTGTATTCTATAAAGAAAACTTCACCATTAACAAGGATTTAACTCACAATTAATTTGAGTGTAAAGAGAATATTTATATCTGCTTCAAATCTAAAGTTAGCACTTATTAACTGTAATAAGGTAACCCAGTGTTAGTCAATTGCTGGGATAAGTCTTACCACAGTGACAATCGAATGTAGGGATTTTTCACTGCCAGGACATGAGAACCTCATGTACACATGATCGACTTTTTAAATACCATGCATCCTACCTTTGGGGCTGTTAGGGCCTACCTTAGAGTTGAAGTATACATATTAAAAAGGAAGGTGTCAAAAGGTTTATTTTGCCAGGTAGAAATGGGAGTTTAAAGCTGCACTACAGGCTGCAGTGGCAGGCCTGAGACATGTTTTAAAGTGATAATTTAGTAGGTGACATAGTGCTGCTGCCCATTAGTAGTATTTAATTTATAAGTCCTGGGTACATGTAGTACCATAAACTAGGGACCTACACGCAAATCAGATATGCCAAACATATGTAGGCAACTTTAACATGTTTTAGGGAGAGAGCACAAGCACGTTAGCACTGGTTAGCTATGGTATAGATCAGTTTTAAAGCCAACGAAAACGTGTTCAGCAAAGCAGGAGGGACAAAGGAAAAACGTTTGGGGTTGACCCTGCAGAGATAGTCAGGTCAAACAACACCAGACTGGGCCGGAGGAGTGGGCATTACCATCTGTCCTCCCAACAAACTGCCACTTCCAGCATCATGGCAAGCAAGGATTGGTTCTGTCGGGGAATCAACAATTTCTTAGATATGGAGTCTATTCTCAAATAACTTTTCTCACTCAGTTAGAAGAAATAGAATTAGAAAATCACACACCACACATTTTTTTCAAACGAGAAAAGGATTCTTATTCATCAATCTCGTTACAGCAATTCATTTCAACACTTAAAAGAACGGTTGTCCATGCAATAGATTTCAAAAAACAAAAGTACACAAGTGAGTTAAACGTGAACAAGTGATTGGGGTGTATCATACAGTGAAACAAATTTTACAACACAAGATTATTAAAAGAAGTCACGGTCCAAGACTGATGTCAATGTCCACAAACAGTACAATTATTTATATTTTTCTGCTGTGTTTTTAACAAGGACCAGTTGAAGAGGTAACGTCGACGTTTCGACCCTGGGGAGCGGTGCTGTCTTATTAGCAACCAGTTCGGGTCTTCATCAGGACGATAAAGGAGAAGGGACAACCTATAATTAAAAAGGGAGTGCCTGTTTTAGTATGGGGTGTGTGGATAGGCTGAGCAGGTAACAAACACCCTTATTTTTTGCTCACCTGAGATTTCGTCATTTAGAGAGGGTATAGGCGTCCTATTTCTGCCTCTACACTCGTGGTTCTTAATGTTCTAGCGTTGATTCTGTAAATTATAGTTTCATTAAGTATCACATAATTTTAAATTTAAACTTGTGCCTCAATTCATAAGTCACACGTTTTAATGGACACCTACCTCAAATATTTGTCACCGTCCGGTGTACAAATAGGGGAAGGTGCTGTAGATCGATATACAGATTGACAAGGTTTTCAGGGTGTTGTATCTGAAATTTATTTAAACAGTATTCAATAACTGTCCTTATTAATTAAATGATCAGTGGCACGCAAGTTCATAGGGACACGTACCTTGGTGTTTAAAACGCTACCTTCAGGTTAGAGATTCAAGCCTGTAGTGCCGCAGCCGCGATCACCTAAACAGGTAAACAACCCTGCATTAGTGGATTCAATTCCTTACTTAAAAAATGCGTTAAGACATCCTAAACTCGGAAGTCAAATGGGCTCCGTTTACTTACTTCTGGAACAGTAACAGCAAACGTCTGTATTCCACGCGAGTTAATCCATTACTGCCGGCTCGCGTCAGTTTCCATTATATTTGCCGAATGCTTCCGGATAGCGTGCATTCCGAGAAGCATGTGACCTCAAGCCCGTAGATCTACTGGGCGTGTTGGCCCTGCATCCAATTACGATCTGACCCGCATCACGTCACAGACTCGTGAACCGCACCCTGTACTGAGCGTGTTGTCCGTGCCTCCAATCACAGTCTGACACGCCAGACTCGTGAAACGCACCACGTCATCCTGTTGGACGCGACCACCCTGCTGTTGCCTAATCGTGTAACGTCATGACTGACGCATTAGAGGCTATGGTGCATCTCGGTATTTGTATACACATTTTACTGATAGTAAACAGTGGCGATGTTTGTTTACACATTTTACTGGTAGAGGCAGTGGCGGTCAGACAGACCGCAAGTTCTAGCCTTTGTACTGCCGAAATTGTTCCGGTGTTCAGATTTATATTTTGCACGATATTATGTAGACATCCACATCTGAAACAATGTTACCTTAAGCATCCATATTAGTTTAAGCATAATTTGAAAAAACATCCAGGACTTGTACAAAAAACATTTTCCAATGTAGTTACAATTCTTAAGAACATACAATTCTTATGGACATATTAAGTTGGAAGGGCATTCTGAACTTTCAATTATGTTCAATCTGGCTATACATGGTGTTCACGCATTACTCCTAACAACAGCCACAACCATACATGAATGACATTATCAATGAAATTACAGTTGTAATATGCATGTTTAGTAGGTCTAGTTACACATAGAGTTCATGCATAAATGTAAAGGACTCAGCCATTATTTGCAACAGTACAGCATAACAGTCGCATAGAACATAGCTACAGCCTACTCATTTGCATGCACGTTTCTTCCTGACTGTTCAAACCATTGGCAACAGAGTCTGAAATATGGATCCAGAGGCACTCTTTATAATTCAAACTGGCCCCCATATCTCCTCCCCTCTGGTGTAATTCAATTTTTTCCAGTACCCACCACTCTAGCTGTTCATGAGTATGGCTGGACTTGTTGTAATGATCAACGAGAGGGGCACCCTGAACATGACATCTAATTCTACTTTGATGCTGTAGAATCCGGTTTTTAATTCGTTGGGTAGTTTGGCCCACATATAACAACTGGCAAGGACATCTGATGGCATAGATCAAATTTTGACTATTACAATTTGTAAAGTTATTGACTTTGTAAGTCTTACTGCCAATCATGAAGGAATTGCCTGGTCTAGTATATTTGCATGCTTTACAGCTCCCACATCTATGATGTCCTGTGATGGGGGGCAATGATAATTGACTCCTGATATCAGTCTTCGTTGGGGTATCCAGAAAGGAAGATACTACCATATCCTTTATGTTTTTAGCCCTCTTGTATGCACACATAGGCATTTCTTTAATTCCAATCTCCGGTCCCACCAGGTTCCAGTATTTTTTAATTATTTTGTTGATATCGTTACTCCTCGTGTTGAAGGTCGTTACACATATCAATCTTTCCTGTTGTTGTTCTCTCTCCACTGGTTCTAGTAACGTTTCTCTCGGTCTATACCACGCCCTTTTGCGCGCTCTGTTCAATAGACCCTTGGGATAACCTCTATCCCGTAATTTTTCAATCAAATGGTCTGTCTCTTTGAAATAATCACCTCTCTTGGTGCAATTTCTTCGTATGCGGAGAAATTGCCCGTACGGCAGGTTATCGCGTAGATTTCTTGGATGATGTGAGTTGTATCGCAATAATGTATTGCGATCAGTAGGTTTTTTATAAAGATTCATTGTTATCTTATCATCCTCTCTTTCAAATGTTAAATCCAAGAAAGGTAATGCTTCTCGATTACATGCCATTGTAAACTGGATGTCGGGCGAGCGGTCATTCAGCCAAGTCAGGAAAGTATTTAGATGTTCTTCGCTTCCATTCCAAATCATAATAATATCATCTATATACCTATTCCACTTTGTAATGCAATTGAAATATGGATTAGTCTCAGGATAGATGTATTTCCATTCGAAATCGTTCATAAATAGGTTAGCCAGACTAGGAGCATAGCCGGCGCCCATCGCCACGCCCTTGCATTGGACGTAGAACTGGTTTTGAAACATGAAATAGTTCCTTGTCATCGCTATTTCTAATAGCTCTATAAGAAAGTCTGTTGGTACCCAGTGTGGAGCTTCCCTAGCATTGAGAGTCTTTCTTATTACCTCTATAGCCTCAAACTGTGGTATACTGGTATACAAGGAGCAGACGTCTAACGTGACGAACAGTTGTTCCTGATTGAGTGGAAGGTTCTCGAATATTTGAATTGTATGGGTAGTGTCTCTGAGATATGCAGTGGTTTTCAGGACAAATGGTTGGAGAAATTCATCCAAATATTGATTTATGGGCTCCAAAATAGAACCACATGCAGATACAATTGGCCTTCCAGGCGGATTACTTAAGTCTTTATGAATTTTTGGAATTGTATATATGGTTGGAAGTCTTGGATGTTGGTTATTCAAAAATCGGAATTCAGGGTCTGATAGAAAGCCATTTTCCATGCCTGTGGTAGTTAGGTCCTTTATCAGTTTGCTGATCTCTTTAGTTGGATCTCCTGGAATTTTGGTATAACTATCCTCGCAATGTAATTGGCGCAGTATTTCAGATATGTAATTCTCTCTGTTTTGTATCACTACCGCACCCCCTTTATCCGCTGTTTTTATTACAATTGCTTGATTGTTCTTGAGATTCGTAAGTGCTTGTCTTTCTTCCTTCGTGATGTTATGTTTGATATATTTCGGTTCATTTAATGTACTCAAGACCTCCGACATCACTATTTTTTCATATGCCAGAATACGTTCATTCACCAGGTGGTTAGCCGGATTGAAAGTTGAAGCCGGACGAAAGTTCGTGGCCGCTGGTTTTCTAGTGTATTCTTCCTTTTTCTGATAGAAGAAATACTTTAATCGGATTTTTCGAAAGAACTGTTGTAATTCCAACTTCACGTTAAAAGTATTGGGGGGAATGGTAGGGACGAATGACAGACCCTTTGACAAGATCTCATGTTCTGGTGCAGTCAATGTATAATTCGAGATGTTAATAATTGGATCTTTTGTGTTGGAATGTAAATTTCTATCCGGTAACGCCAAGGGGAGTGCAGTCTCTCCCGATGCTTGTGTAGTGGAACTTGTACCCACTACGTTGGAAGAGGTGTTGAGGATATCTTCTACCACCTGTACGTTTTCTGCCTCGTACTGATCTCTCCGTGGTTCTGTGGAGGTTGTTGGTTGAACCGTACTCGAGTATTCCCCCTGCGGTTGTTCGATCCTTGATTCCATCTGGTTGGTTTGCGCCAGTTTGGATCTCTGGAGTTCCAGGAGGGATCCCCTAAAAAAGCCGATGTAGATGGGCCTTGATATTGTGCTCCGGAGGAATAATGTACCCCTTGTTGGAATCCTTGGTCCGATTGGTGGTATTGGTTTCCCGATTGTTGTCCTCTGGGGATTAAGCTGGTACTGTTTGGTTCACTTTCGGGGCCACTCCCAAATGATGAATTCGAGAAGGTAGCAAACCTTCTGGATGTCTGGCGATTACGGTTAGTGTAGTACCCTTGTGCGTCTTGGACGTAATAATCGTCGTTGATATAGGGATAAGTGTTCTTCTTATCGTACGCTTTGATATCTTTTGCAAGTTTATCCAACTTTTTATTCAGGGTTACCGTATTAAAGTCTGCTGTCGCTTTCTCAGCTTTTTCCAAAGCCTCCTTTGCGTTAGTTAAGGCTGTGTCGTCCAAGATTTCCTTTTTTAGATCTGCAATCTGTTGGATTAGTTTTTTGACGTAGTCAAGGGCGGTTTCAGCCCCCAACACCATCCAGTGTCTGGAGCAATTATTCGCTACAAAGCTGAACCCTTCCCTGAATTTTGGTAGTTCTATAAAAATCCCTGGTTCGTTTTTGACTTGAAGTCCCTTAGGGATTATGTTTGCTGCTAGATATTTCGTTAGCAAAAGACCATGGAGTCTTGTCCTTATTAATTTTTTCTCAAGTCTCTCCAGTTGTGAAAGTTTATCATTCAATGTAGTGTCCGTTAAGGATACTCTAGTCCCAAAATGATCAAACTCTGCTTGTTCTCGGATCAATTTGGCAATATACTCCTCAGTATATGATAGTGTTTCTGAATTTGACATATTCTGATCAATATTTAATAGCTCTAAAAAGATGCTAAAGAGAACCCTCGCAGGTGTGCACCTGCACTAGATATCCATTAATTATAATGGGGCAACCCAGTGACCCTCAGTACCTGGGTAGACAATGGCAAGCAAGGATTGGTTCTGTCGGGGAATCAACAATTTCTTAGATATGGAGTCTATTCTCAAATAACTTTTCTCACTCAGTTAGAAGAAATAGAATTAGAAAATCACACACCACACATTTTTTTCAAACGAGAAAAGGATTCTTATTCATCAATCTCGTTACAGCAATTCATTTCAACACTTAAAAGAACGGTTGTCCATGCAATAGATTTCAAAAAACAAAAGTACACAAGTGAGTTAAACGTGAACAAGTGATTGGGGTGTATCATACAGTGAAACAAATTTTACAACACAAGATTATTAAAAGAAGTCACGGTCCAAGACTGATGTCAATGTCCACAAACAGTACAATTATTTATATTTTTCTGCTGTGTTTTTAACAAGGACCAGTTGAAGAGGTAACGTCGACGTTTCGACCCTGGGGAGCGGTGCTGTCTTATTAGCAACCAGTTCGGGTCTTCATCAGGACGATAAAGGAGAAGGGACAACCTATAATTAAAAAGGGAGTGCCTGTTTTAGTATGGGGTGTGTGGATAGGCTGAGCAGGTAACAAACACCCTTATTTTTTGCTCACCTGAGATTTCGTCATTTAGAGAGGGTATAGGCGTCCTATTTCTGCCTCTACACTCGTGGTTCTTAATGTTCTAGCGTTGATTCTGTAAATTATAGTTTCATTAAGTATCACATAATTTTAAATTTAAACTTGTGCCTCAATTCATAAGTCACACGTTTTAATGGACACCTACCTCAAATATTTGTCACCGTCCGGTGTACAAATAGGGGAAGGTGCTGTAGATCGATATACAGATTGACAAGGTTTTCAGGGCGTTGTATCTGAAATTTATTTAAACAGTATTCAATAACTGTCCTTATTAATTAAATGATCAGTGGCACGCAAGTTCATAGGGACACGTACCTTGGTGTTTAAAACGCTACCTTCAGGTTAGAGATTCAAGCCTGTAGTGCCGCAGCCGCGATCACCTAAACAGGTAAACAACCCTGCATTAGTGGATTCAATTCCTTACTTAAAAAATGCGTTAAGACATCCTAAACTCGGAAGTCAAATGGGCTCCGTTTACTTACTTCTGGAACAGTAACAGCAAACGTCTGTATTCCACGCGAGTTAATCCATTACTGCCGGCTCGCGTCAGTTTCCATTATATTTGCCGAATGCTTCCGGATAGCGTGCATTCCGAGAAGCATGTGACCTCAAGCCCGTAGATCTACTGGGCGTGTTGGCCCTGCATCCAATTACGATCTGACCCGCATCACGTCACAGACTCGTGAACCGCACCCTGTACTGAGCGTGTTGTCCGTGCCTCCAATCACAGTCTGACACGCCAGACTCGTGAAACGCACCACGTCATCCTGTTGGACGCGACCACCCTGCTGTTGCCTAATCGTGTA